>NW_026889782.1:0-1455000 GCF_033153115.1 Saccostrea echinata | reverse complement strand
ATCTATAGTTCTTTCATGATCAATATTTTGTTATAAGTTATTGAAGCAAAAATGTTTATCTTAACATACTGCAACTATATATTATAAAATTTTGATCATATGTTACGTAATAAGGGGCCAGAATGCTAAATCTTTGACACATTATATCTCGAAAAGGGGAAATATTTTGATAAGCAATATTGAACAAAAGATGTTCAGAATAATATTCTAAACAATATACACCCTTATAATTTTTGTAAGACATCCCCATTAAGGAGTTGGAGGGCTGGCCCCTAAATATTCTTATTCTATATATCTCTTAAACGAAAGGAAATTTCTGAATAGTTGTTGAACAAAAAGTCTTCAAAATCACAAGACCTTTCATATGATATCAAGAAAAAGGGGCTGACCCCTCAAATTAGGGGCTCAGAAGGGCCAAAAGTCTTTCATCTATAACTCTTTAATGATGAATATTTTGTTATAAGTTACTGAAGCAAAAATGTTTATCTTAACATCCTGCAACTATATATTATAAAATTTTGATCATATGTTACGTAATAAGGGGCCAGGATGCTAAATCTTTGACACCTCGAACAAGGGGAAATATTTTGATAAGCAATATTGAACAAAAGATGTTCAGAATAATGTTCTAAACAATATGCGTCCTTTCACTTTTTACAGACGAATATCTCAGTCAAGATCTTGACTAATCTTATCCAAAATCAGACGGAAGACCCACTCGTTGCTCGCAACGAGTACCATCTAGTTATTATTCTTTTTTCTTCTTACAAAATTTGTGCAGACGATTTCTCGGAGATGGCTCGTTCGATTTCATTCAAATTTTCATGGTAGATGCGTTGACATCTGAAGTTAATTCCGGCAATTTCGTTAAGTGATATTTACTTCCGGTCGGAAGTTATCGCCCTTTTATCAAAATTTAGAGGACCTCCTTGTCTGCGATGGAACTCAAAAACGGCTTAAGCTAGAGCGCTGAAATTTTCAGTGATGATAGAGGACATGTTGCCATTTTGCACCTGGGTTTGGATATTTTCCGGAAGTGCCTAGTATGGAAGCTCGGTAGGGGTCGAAATTTAGGACACGAATCATGAGTGAATTTTTGAGACATTTTATATCATATCTTTTAAAGTATAATTAATTTGTTAAAACATATTGAACAAAATTTGTGCAGAATGACAAGATCTGTAACATGATATCAAGAAAAAAGCGCTGACTCATCACATTAGGGGCCGATAGGGGCCGAAAGTCTGAAATCGATAACTCTTAAACAAGCATTATTTTGGTATACATTACTGAAGCAAAAATATTTATCTTAACAATTTACAATTATATATTATGATTTTTACCTCGTATGGCACATAATTAGGGGCCACAAGGGGCCAGAATGCTAAATCTTTGACGCTTTATATGTCGAAAAGGGGAAACATTTTGATAAGCAATATTGAACAAAAGTTGTTTAGAATGATGGTCTCAACAATGTGCACCCTTTGAATTTTTCCTAAACAGTCCCTATAAGGACTTAAAGGGACGGCCCCTAAATATTTCAAGTCCACATATCTCGAAAATGAAATGAAACTTCTGAATACTTGTTGAACAAAAAGTCTTCAGAATTACAAGACCTTTCATGTGATATCAAGAAAAAGGGGCTGACCCCTCAAATTTTGGGCTCAAAGGGGCCAAAAGTATTTCATCTATAACTCCTTAACGTTAAATATTTTGATATTAGTTATTGAAGCAAAAATGTTCATCTTCACAATCTGCAACTATATATCTTAAAATTTTCATCAAATAATACGTAATTAGGGGCCATAAGGGGCCCGAATGCTTAATCTTTGACGCTTTATATCTCGAAAAGGGGAAATATTTTGAAAAGCAATATTGAACAAAAGTTGTTTAGAATGATGGCCTCAACAATGCGTATCCTTTGAATTTTTCCAAAACAGCCCCTATAAGGACTTTAAGGGACGGCTCTAAAATATTTCAAGTCTACATATCTCGAAAACGAAACGAAACTTCTGAATAGTTGTTGAACAAAAAGTCTTCAGAATTACAAGACCTTTCATGTGATATCAGGAAAAAGGGGCTGACCCCTCAAATTAGGGGTTCAGAGGGGCCAAAAGTCTGTCATCTTTAACTCTTTAACGTTAAATATTTTGATATTAATTATTGAAGCAGAAATGTTCATCTTCACAATCTGCAACTATATATCTGAATGTTTTCTTCAAATATTACGTAATTAGGGACCATAAGGGGCCAGAATGCTTAATCTTTGACGCTTTATATCTCGAAAGAAGGGAATATTTTGAAAAGCAATATTGAACAAAAGTTGTTTAGAATGATGTTCTCAACAATGTGCATCCTTTGAATTTTTCCTAAACAGCCCCTATAAGGACTTTAAGGGACGGCCCCTAAATATTTCAAGTCCACATATCTCGAAAACGAAACGAAACTTCTGAATAGTTGTTGAACAAAAAGTCTTGAGAATTACTAGACCTTTCATGTAATTTTAAGAGAAAGGAGCTGACCCCTCGAATTAGGGGCTCAGAGGGGCCAAAAGTCTTTTATCTATAACCCTTTTACAGTAATGTTCATCTTCACGATCTGCTACTGTAAATATTTTAAAATCTACATCAAACATTGCGTTTTTAGGTGTCATAATGATCAAAATTTTGTTAAACATAACTGAAGCAAATTGTACGTTTTCACTATTTATATATTTATGAACGAAAATCTCAGTCAAATTCTTATCTCATCTTATCAAAAATCGGACGGAAGACCCACTCGTTGCTCGCAACGAGATCGCATCTAGTTATTATTATTATTATTCTTACCGATTTTGTGCACGCAAGTTCTCGGTAACGTCTTGGCCGATTTTCATGAAACTTTCAGATCTGATAGGTATTGATCTGAACCTTATTGGAAATTTTTTTCGTTGATGACGTAACTTTCCATCTCGAGATATTTAGGATTTTCTGATTTTCAGAGGGTCGGCTTGTCCTGGAAACTCCTCCGAAACGACTTAAGATATTGAGTCAAGATTTTCAGTGAAGGTAGGGGAAGGTTGGTAGATTTGCAGGCAGGTGTCGAAATCTCTTTAGCGCAAAAGGCGCCGAAGCTCGGTAGGGCTCAAAAAATGTCTCAGAAACATCTCACAAAATTTTACACCCTTTCTATCATATCTTCATACATGTTAAGAATTTATTTAAACATATAGAAGAAAAGTTGTGCAGAATGATACGACCTTTCATTTGATATCAAGAAAAAGGGGCTGGCCCCTCAAATTAGGGGCTCAGAGGGGCCAAAAGTCTTTCATCGTTAACTCTTTAACGATCAATAATTTGTAATACATTATTGTAGCAAAGATGCTTATCTTAACGATTTACATCAATATATGATAAGATTCTGATCATATGTTACATAATAAGGGGTCACAAGGGGCCAGAATGCTAAATCTTTGACGCTTTATATCTCGAAAAGGAGGAATATTTTGATAAGCAATACTGAACAAAAGATGATCAGAATAAAGTTCTAAACAATATGCACCCTTTCAATTTTTGTCAAACGTCCCCATTAAGGACTTGGAGGGGTGGCCCCTAAATATTTCCATTCAGCATATCTCCACAACGAAAAGAAATCTCTGAATAGTTGTTGAACAAAAAGTCTTCAAAATCACAAGATCTTTCATTTGATATCAAGAAAAAGGGGCTGACCCCTTAAATTAAGGACTCAGAGGGGCCAAAAGTCTTCAACCTATAACTCTTTAACGATCAATAATTTGTAATACATTACTGAAGCAAAGATGCTTATCTTAACGATTTACAACAATATATGATAAGATTCTGATCATATGTTACGTAATAAGGGGTCACTAGGGGTCAGAATGCTAAATCTTTGACGCTTTATATCTCGAAAAGGGGGAATATTTTGATAAGCAATACTGAACAAAAGATGGTCAGAATAATGTTCTAAACAATATGCGCCCTTTCAATTTTTGTCAAACGGCCCCACTAAGGACTTGGAGGGGTGGCCCCTAAATATTTCCATTCAGCATATTTCCACAACCAAAGGAAATCTCTGAATAGTTGTTGAACGAAACGTTTTCAAAATCACAAGACCTTTCAATTGATACCAAGAAAAAGGGGCTGACCCCTCAAACTAGGGGTTCGGAGGGACCAAAACCAATTCATCGATAGCTCTTTGATAATGTATATAAATCAAAGGATTGAAATTTAATTAGGGAAGTCTATATATATTATTATCTTTTAACAAAAATCATAGTCAAAATCATATCTCATCTTATCGAAAAATCGGACGGAAGACCTACTCGTTGCTCGCAACGAGATCTCATCTAGTTATTATTATTTTTCTTCCTGGGTACTTTTTTGTCCGTGAGTGATCTCCGAAACTACACATCCGATTGAGGTGAAACCTTTTTAGGGTTAATAGGAATGTTATGTAGATTTGCGGAACGAAGGTAATTTTGCGCGCACGTGCATGCACGTGCGTGCGCGTGCAATGAGTAAAATGACCAATATGCTTGATATAGCCATAACTTTCATATCTTTTGATGAAATACTTTGACACTCAGAATATAAGGATATATTAATAGTGTAGACAAGATGACATGGTCAGAATGCGCATGCATGCACATGCGCGCATGCGCATTGATTGAAATAACCAATACAATTGATATAGACTTAACTTGTACATTTTTTGATGAATTGCTTTGAAACTCAGAATATAAATATATATTAGAAGTGTAGACAAGAAGACTTGATCCACGCACACATGCATGCACGTGCGTGCGCGTGCAATGAGTAAAATGACCAATATACTTGATATAGCCATAACTTTCATATCTTTTGATGAAATGCTTTGATACTCAGGATATCATGATATATTAATAGTGTAGACAAGATGACATGTCAGAATGCACATGCATGCATGTGTGCGCATGCGCAATGATTGAAATAACCAATACAAATGATATAGACTTAACTTGTACTTTTTTTGATGAATTTCTTTGAAACTCAGAATATAAATATATATTAGAAGTGTACACAAGATGACATGATCAGCGCACACATGCATGCACGTGCGTGCGCGTGCAATGAGTAGAATGACCAATATACTTGATATAGCCAAAACTTTCATATCTTTTGATGAAATACTTTGATACTCAGAATATAAGGATATATTAATAATGTAGACAAGAAGACACGGTCATCATGGACATGCATGCACGTGCGCGCGCTTGCAATGCGTAAAATAACAGATATACTTCATATAGCCGATTTTTTTTTATCTTTTGATGAAATTTGAATATAAAGATGTATTAAAAGTGTAGACAAGTTGACATAGTCATTTTGTACATGCATGCCCGTGCGCGCGCGTGTAATGCGTAAAAAAACCCCTATATCTTGATTGCCTTCTTTAATGAAGCTTACAGGGAATGACACCAAAAGGAAGTTGGGGAGCGTTTGGGGAACATCTGTAACGGTCCCCGTTACAATTAATACTAGTTGATAAATACACTTCAGAACTTTTCTAGTCTTCATGCAATTTCTCTATCTTTTAATTTATGTCCTTTTTTTCTCACATTTAAAGAAAACATCCACCTTTTTTTGTACATTTCTTTACCCGCAATGGGTAGTGTTTATCACCATCTAAGTATCCCAACCATAAAATTCTACATATATGCCATGTTGAGAGTGTTATATGGACCAATGTTCAATAAGTCTGTTTTCCACCTTAAAATGTGTATACTGGTTTTACATGTCCCGGTAGTTATTAATTTTATTTCGTTTATACATAATAAAAATGACTGATTTAACAATTGATATTTCAAAATATGCGGAAGAGTACTTAGGAAATACGTAGGTCAACTCTACCGTCTTCCTATTGTAAAGTCTCTAACTATGATTTATTTACGGTTGTAAGTCTAAAAATGTATTTAATTCCTACTGAAGCATGCATGGTCTCAGACTTAAGTACTCTTTATGATACGACCCCCTGGTCTTTTAGATCTCCGGAGTTAAACAATAACTAGTTAACGTTGAGATCACAGGACGTCGTATAAACACCTTAACGTTAAAACTCTATGAAAAAGACTCAAGCAGCATTCAATTCTTTTCACCATTGTTTGTCAATTTTAATATACTATTATGTCCTTTACTATCTGCAACGAACATCTTTACATAGCGGGAGTCACATGACCTGGTGTCCTTTCTGTGTCCCACACTTCCTGTTTCAAAGGCAAAATATGTCTTATTTCATACCATTTTCTTTTCTACACTAATGATGATATCTGTATCAGTTTATGTATATATAAGCTTAATTCTATTAACAAAACAAAGGCCGTCTTTAAAGAAACAGAAAAAGGGAAGTAAACATGACAGAATACATCTGTAAGCTAAATTAATTCATATTGTTTCACATTTTACCAAATTTCGGAGATTAATGAGACATTCATGTCGATTTAATGGGAAATGGGAGAACATTTCTAATTACAGATTTGTAAATTTTAATATATCATGTTTCTTCATTTACAGTGATCTCGTCACAAATTATTAACCACGAGGAACTAGCAACAGGAATCTGCCATCGTGAAAGGAAAATAATCAGGACTGTTCCCCCAAAATGTAATGTTAAAGAGATAAAAGTGGCTCTAGAGAATGATCCAAATTTAATTAATTATTGCAAATGGACCTCAAGGATTATTTGTACATCTGGGTATTTTATTAAAAAAAATAACTCGTTGGAGTTCGGTTTCACCTTCATTCTTGAAAAACATGCTGAAAAAAATTTGTTGATAACTTCTACATGTCAAGATGGAAGGTCACCTATCAGGAGTATTCGTCTGAAACCATGTCGTAAGTTTAACTCTCTCTTTTGTAACGGTTTAACCAATCATAAAAAAAATGAATATTTTATGATTTGTTTTTTGTTTCTTAGTTTCAGAATTTACAGTTAGTGCAACTCATAACAATACACATGCTTTTTTGACCTGCAAACATACTTTCTTTAATTTGTCAAGAGGAATTCACATAAAATACAAGAAAAGTGGAGACTTCATCGAAAGCTGTAAATGGAACAGTGTAAAATCAGCGACTCAATGTAAAAACCTAGAACAAGGTGGGTCACTGGTTATCATATAATTACATGCATATTAATGTTACATTTCTACGTATTTGTTGCATATTTATACGATGTTATGTAAAAATAAAAGAAAAGGATTATAATGCATCTATTCTGCTTTTTGGGTTGGAAAATTTCGCGTTGAAGAACAAAAAGCTTGTTGAACTTTAATATTCAAAAGAATAAACATATATTAGATTATGTGTCGAACACTCAAAAAGCACTAGATCAATAAGTAACACGTATTGAAGTGTAAAATCCCTGTTGCACTTAAAGTTTTAAAAGAATAACATTTATTAGCTCTATAAAAAACATTTTATAAACGAAAACAATATATGTTCATTAACACATTTTAGGACACATCCACAAAAACGGAATTGACGGTTATATTGTGGTTTATCCTGAAGATTATCAGTGCACAATGGACGGACAAACCATTGACTTCAAACCGGAAAAGGTCTTCACAACCTCAGGTAGGACTCTAATTTCTAAAAGAAGAAATTCTACAAGGTCACATACAGTTGACTTTTTTATAACTAGGTTGTAATGAACATTTTACACTTCTTTAAACTAGGGGATTCTTCGAATAATAAAAACAGTAGATAACGAGGTTTTCATCAGGTAATACGTACTGACAGAGAATGTTTTTGTTTAATTTTCATATTACACATCTATAAAAAAAATTGTAAACATGTTACACTTTTTACGAAAAATTGTTATGCACCTCTTCCCTTTTATTTTTTATTAGGGAAACACACAAATAATAAAGACAATGGATGTACGAGTTTGTCTCCTACACAACTAGTCTCTCTGTTGTCGCTGGTTTCCTACTATGTGCAACACTTCAGAGACTATGGAATATTTTCTTCGTCCTGGTTGAGAAATAAACTATTTTAATGAGAAATTTATTTACTATATTATTTCAGTAGTCTATAAGGTGACGTGAACATTGATCTTCACTTCAATGATATCAGATGTCAGCTCCATTGTTAAGTGTTTTGAATGTACACGAGGTTAAATTTTATTACACATTACATATTGTGAAAATGTACTTCGACATGTTCAACTTCATATATAACATAACTTCACTTACTACAGGATGGCGAAAGCCCGTACTCTGACCTGAATGAGACCAAGTTTAACAAGGCAGCTCATTATATTATATATTTGTATATGCATTTAACATATTGCATTCTGTGGTACATAGTAAAACATGTATTTTTCCGTTGTAGGTGTCAGTTTATGTTGAGTGGCCTTTTCTTTTTCAAATTTCACTTCTCATCTCATCATCTACCATTTATGTTTCTAATACGAGATTTTTTGGAGAATAACGGAATAGAACAAAAAAATCAAAACTTTTACTCTTATCTGCACGATTTTATCCATATTAAAGAAACGTCATATTCTTTTAGATATACGAAAACTGCTTTTTTACCAAAAACAAGATCAACAACATATGGTTTGAAATCTTTCAGATATGAATCCGCAAAACTTTGGAATTCTTTACCAGAATCTTTTAGAAATATTACTACTTTTAACCAATTCAAACCAAACATAAGTAGTTGGTACGGAAATAGTTGTAATTGCAGTGCTTGTTGCTAACTTTTATTTTTAGATAATAGTAAACAGAATTTATTTCAGTTTGTTGGTCTTATTGGGACGAATATTATGTCATATGTCATTGTAATGCATCATGTGATATATTGATATTTTAGTAGTGTGATTTTTAAGTACTGTTTCTTGTTTATTCTGTGTTGTTGTATTATATGTGATATTATGTAGTCGGGAAATAGCTCTTCAGAGGTAATGTTTTTTGTTTGATTTACCCGACTTTAAATAAATATTAACTTATCTCTTATCTTTACACTTTTTGTGTGTCTTTTGCAGTCCATTGCTGTGAAGAAAAACATTCTTAAGTGGCTGCTGGTCACAAATGAGATAAAGTGTAGAGACACAAATTATCACCCCTGCAGACATAGTAGCCAACAAAATTATGCGCAGAATTGCATTGCACACATTGTGACCCATTGGAATACATACTGATGCCCAAGAAAAAAATGGACCTAAATAGATTGTCGTCGACAACGTGTACAGAGCCTTGCGCCACATATTATGGTTATCCCCGTCAAATGACCAAACGCGCTTGTAATTTGAAGAGTTTCAGTAATGGAAATCAGAAGAAAGTATTTGGACATTAGGAGGTCAGGTTTTCGGGAGCCCCGCCCTAACACCAGAACCCCTGACCAAGGGGCCATGAAACTCAAAATTTTGGAAAAAGAATCAAGGTTATCATAACGATCCACTTAGTTTGTTTAAATAATACCCAGGAGCAGAGAAGATTTTCTAAGAATTAATGCATTTTCACTATATAATCAATAGAGCCTCGCCCTAACATATCATATCTTATCATAACCATGCACTTAGTTGTTTATACCCAGGAGAAATAATGCACTTTCACTATATAGCCCCACCCTAGCACAAGAACCCCTGACCCTGAGGCTATGAATCTCAATTTTGGTAGAGGGCCCAATGCATATTACATGTACAATCATGCCAACAGTTTTACTGCTTGATGTCCAGGAGTAAAGAAGATTTTTAGAGATTACATCAATTTTGGTGGTTTTAACCCCACCCCTGGGGCCTCAGGGAGACAGGGACCATGAAATTCACAAGTTATGTTCCCGTTCACCCAAAGATGCTATATGCCAAAACTGGTTGAAAATGATTAAGCGGTTCTAGAGAAGAAGTTAAAAATGTTCAAAACTTAACGCGCGATGCCGGACAAAAACGGATAGCAATAGAAAAAAAGCGTTAACAGTTCAGGGAATAAATAATGACCAAACAATTAGTATTAAAACGTCAGCCATCATCTGACTCAATGACAGGTTGTAAAGCTGACAAGGTCATTGTATCGACCGTAAAACTTGCGAAATGATGACTTCAAACGAGACTGTTGATATCCTTGTTTCATTAACTTGTTTTTCAATAGCTTGCTAACTATCAAATTAACTTTTAAATGATTCTTGAGGAAGGAAATATGTTCAACATAATTATAAGTTTCCAGTACTGAACTGTAATCTCAAAATACATGAAAGGCTGGGTTGCTGCTTTACCTTTTACAGGTATTACCTGTATATTCTAAACAGAAAACAAGTAGGTCGTCAGTCTTCACTGTTTTTTTTAATCACTGATAATACACAAAATACTACAGGATTCCTATCTATACACGGCATATATTATGGGAAAAGTAAGTATTTACGCATTCTTGTGAAATTCATAAATTTAATCCATTGGAAAAATTTAATTTTTTTAAGAACAATGCAAAGCGATGGAAGCTTTAACAGGATCGATCCCATCCGTCCAGATTTTAGTCTGACAACCAATAAAAATTTTTGTTACATGAAGTATTGCATTAAGAAGCTTCGAGGAAGTACATCAAAACTCATTGGTCGAATGTTTTAAGTGGCATTTAAGTATTTTGATATGACATTTTTTTATATGTTTAAACAATTAGGGAGAATTACGTGATTTTCAATTTTCAAAAACCATGATTTGAGGAGAAGAAGTAAAAAATACTTTTTAACTTTATTTTTTAATTTTCTTATTTTGATTGTTTTATTTTTGAAGTATGTTTTCTATTTTTGATTTCTTAACATTAATTTTATTAGTTCACATAATGGAGAGCTGAGGATATTGATTGTATGTTGTTGAAGTTTTCACTCATATAGAGATGTCACCGTAAGCCGGAGAAGGGCTTCAAGTTTACACCTTACACTCAGCACTCAGGGCCATTGAGCAGTGAGGGTTCTTTATCATGCCAACGCCTACCGTGTAAGGGGACCTCAACTTTTAAGGTCTCGTCCAAAAGCCCCCTGACTTTCACTTCTATTGCCCGGCGCTTAGCAAAGGAAAAATCACTATATCTATGAAGGATAGAAATCTTTTACCATATAGTTATATGTTTAGCGAAATTGTTTTTATCTATTTGCCATAATTGGTTGCAGCCCGATAAAATTTTAATGGATAAATACATGTATGTACCCTTTCGGATGAGTATTAAACGCAGTTTAAAAAAATTATTTTTATCGGTTTGTTATTAATTATTCACGTTTTTTTTTTTTAAATATTCCAAGTTTTTAAAATATCGCTGCGTCAAGAAGACTCATCTGCATGAAAAATATGTTTACGTAATTAGACATATCAAAAGTACTCGTATTGCCTGAAGAACATTCCTGTGGTATGGCCAACACAACGTTTCTGATCTGTCGCCCGCGTGGCGCAGTGGTAAGAGCGTTCGCTCTAGAGTCGCGGAGTAAAGAGTTGATCCCTACGTCGCAGGTTCGAATCCCACTGTGGGACGTGGAGACTGGTCCTTCGGATGAGACCGTATAAACCGAGGTCCCGTGTCGCAGTAGGTGCTGGCATGAAACAGATCCCTCACTGCTCAATGGCGTTGAGTGCCGAATATAGGTCAAAATTTGTAGCTTTCAACCGGCAAGGGGTGGCGTCTCCATATGAGTGAAAAATTCTCGAGAGGGACGCTAAACAATAAACAAACAAACAAAAACGTTTCTGATTGCAACCCTGTGGAACACCAATCTGACAAAAAAGCACCTATAAATATTTGAGAGATCTTGAATGAAAAGACTGAAGATAACGTGATATATCTAAACTAGATCTGTCCAAAAAGGACAAATCCCCCCCCCCCCGCTGGGTTTTTCAGAGAAGGTGCTTAATCACTAATTTTGATGCATCTAAGAGGTGGTTAAACAATTAGAGTGAAAATTTAATTGCTCATTCTATTTTTTTAATTAATGAAACTGTCAAAAAACATAAGCTACTGGATGAACAGCCTTCTATTTATAAAATGAAATTGATATAAAGTTATCAAGATTAATTTGATATTGTATAATATGATTTTTTTCAACATTCAATTTGCAGAGTGTCATGTCTCACAAATCACAAAGATCACAGATAGTTGCAATTTATTTTTTCAACGTAATAAAAAACAACGTAATAATTAGTATTAATCTTTTATTAGGATGTGCGTTATTTTGGTAGTAATCTCCGAGAAGTACTCGAAAGGCGTCATAATTGGGTGATTAAAGTGAGCAAACCAAGTTTCGGGAACGCGAATGTCGCATTCTACTATACCGAATAACTTACCATTCATCTCCGCGTGAATGATTGTTTCAGGTGTAATAGAACCTTGACCTCTAGAGTTGACTTTTTTTTCAGGTGTAGTAGAACCTTGACGTATAGATTTTCTAGAGTTGACTTTTTTTCAGGTGTAATAGAACCTTGACCTATAAATTTTCTAGAGTTGACTTTTTACCCAGCTGAAGGTTGGTACGAATGTTGTTGCGGAAGGTATATTTACTTACTGAACGACCTTGAAATCTTGTTTTATGTGGTTATTCGTTGCAAGCATGGTTTTAATATGTCTCCTTTGTACAAGCTTGTCGTTTTTGACGTTGCGGTTCAATCAACAACGATGTCCATGCCAGTAACATCCACCGTGTAAGTTGCCTCGTCGTAACCCTCGACAGGAAAGCGACCTATTTTCTTTTCTTTACCAGAATTAATCCTCCGTTTGATGGCTTTACATTCCAACAGTGGGACAACCAATCATATGCAGGGGTACATTTATCTCGTTTCTGAGGTTTAAAGTAGTCTGGCATGCACATACGCACGAAAGCACACAAGGGCATTTCTTTTCCTACATCATATATATATAGCGCATTGGCGTCCAAGGCGTTTGCGAATTACCGACTTTACTATCGTCGGAATGTAGTTTGTCTATATCATCGGGAAATTCCTATGGGAAAAAACCCTTACATTGTTGAACATCAAATGCTTTTAAAAAACCCGAATAATTAATACCGGCCGGGACTCGGATATTGACGGATGTCTAACATTAATTTATTTGTACTGACTGACAAATTGATTGATCTAAGTAAATAAGAAAGATGTATAAGAGAATTAAAAGGAGCGACAAGATTTGTCGTGTTGTATTTGATTTTTGGGATATCATTCTTAGTAATAATAAATAAATAAAGAGATTAAATCATGGTCTTAATGTATATCCGACAAAATAATGATATTAATTAAACCGTCTGGGTCAGTGTACCCATTATGTAGTTGAGTAGTTCAATCAAATTTGAAAGAGCGTTTTTTTGTCACTTATACAAGTATTTTGTACCATTTTGTACTACCCCTCCCTATATTTCGCGTTTTAAGTTTTCAGAGGATGAAGTAGCGTATGAAAGAAAATAAGATTTAAAAAAAAAAATAAAATTCATGCAATAATTTACCTAGTATAACCATACACCGATTATCGATGATAGTAATTTACCTAGTATAACCATACACCGATTATCGATGATAGTAATTTACCTAGTATAACCATACACCGATTATCGATGGTAGTAATTTACCTAGTATAGCCACACCAATTATCGATGATAGTAATTGACCTAGTATAACCATACACCGATTATCGATGATAGTAATTGACCTAGTGGTGTTCTTCTCCGACAGAGAGGGAAACTGCGGGTCTGCAGTCGCCTGAATCAATCTATACAACAAGCAAGTTGTTTACATGTGTAACACACATAACTCCACGGTTTAGTGTTTCAGCAGAGTATGCACACGAATGGTAAAGGTGGAAATCGTGTATACATATAACCCCACCGCATTCTTCTTGTCCTAATTTTTGTTTGACCCCGGGCGGTGACAAAGTCCCTTTTTCGATGGCGCGAGAATTTCTATGTCTGATGGTCGCCAGTATTGTCTGATGTCCACACATGGATTGCCGTTTTGAATTGTGCAGAAAAGTAAAAGCCCATGTGGTAATTCAGCTCTTCCTTCTTGTTCAAAGCTTCATTAATCCTGTCTCTTGGAGAGTGCCAATGTTCTAAAATTTTCCTCTCCAGGACGCTAGCGTTTGTTGTTACTTGACGCTCGAGCTCTGTTTCCTGTCAAGTTGTCTGAAATGATATATTACAGTGTAAACATAAAAATAGACAACAGTGTAAATTATTTTAAAAAATCAAGGAACTTTATTTTTAGCTAATGTCACACTATATTTCTTCTGTTTGGGCAATTAATCATAATTAATTTCCAGGGAAAAATGAAATTGTGATTATTGAAAATTATCCAAAAAAGAAAACTATGTGTCAAAATTAACCAAGGTGTAAAATCTTGATCGTGTGGTTTTTCAGTACTTGCAAATGTTTGAAAGCGTGAAAAGGAAAAGAAAAAAAGTTGCAAGTTATCTTTGAGGTGATTCCTTAGGAGTACATGTCTAGAGGGGGATGGTCACCTTTCGGGCCTCCCTCCCGGATAACCCCCAAATCTTTTGCAAAATAGGAGTTGGATATTGTAGAGTTACATCCTCTCCACAAAGGGGCTTTTCCTCTATAATCTTAGTACGGTAATGTAAGGGTTAGGTCCAACCATAACATTATACCGTTACTGCCTACGACACCCCCAAATGTCCCTACCTTCCTGACATACCTCCCTTGTGAAGGCTTGATGCACTTCAAAGAAAACTTTATAGCAAATAAGCCCTGCCAAGTGAGCGGCCAGGAAGACCCATTGAAAAAAGTTGGCCAAGTTATTGACCATCTAATTTTTTAAAAATCAAATAAACTATTAAATTTTACAAAAGTGGCAAACATCTAATTTCCGGAGGATTCTCCTGCCCCGAAGTTGCTGCTACAAGGCCTTCAAGCTCTCTTCCAGCTTTCATAATAGTTGTTGCAGACTTTCTTCTGTGATTGTCTAAAATAATAAAATAAATTGCAAAGAAATAGGAGAAAAAATCTTTGGAAAACTTAAAATTGCTGTGTGTTGTAAAAAAAAAAAAATCTGTGTTCAATATGTTATTTTCCTATGAAAGCAGTATGGAAAAATCTAGAAAATTTAAAAGAAAAGAAATACATTACCGGACATCCGTCGATGTCGATACATTTAATAATGTATTAAATGTTTATGTCTAATGATATAATATATAAGATTAAAAAATGTTCTCATAAAGTCTAGATCAATCTGATTTGAAAGAGCGGTTGTCAATTATGCGAACAATTTTTACAATGTGCAACAAGTCGTTTTATAACAAATTTTCTTTCAAGCGTCTTTATAGAGATGTACACGACAAAACATATTTTTCGATGAGATATCTGTGAAAAAGGACTGAATCGAAAAGACTATGTTAGAGTGTGAAAATCGGAATTTAAACGTTGTACTGTGACTTTAAAATTTCATCACATTGCACATCCATCGCATCACATTCAGCTTTAAAGCTACATTGAATATTGGGGTAAATCACCACTGTTGTTTTTATTTGCTAGAAATGTTTCTATTTTGATTAAAAAATGTTACTACCCTTCTTCTATAAGATTCTAAAGTATTTTCAAAATCTGCCATCTCTTCCACCCATATTTCTCTAAATAGACAATTGAGATCTTGCAGTATAGACGTACTAGTTTAGAAGTGAAAAAATACAGCGAACGCCGACTAATTTAAATGCTTAGACAGACAGGGAACAAAAAAATCTTTTTTTACTCTTCAAAACCTTTTTTTTTAACTCTTTAATGATAAAAAAAATAAATGCTGTATCTCTTACAGTATACACAGAAAAATCAGAATGGTGTGGTATGGCGCTTCTATGCATGAAAAACAGCGCTTATAGAACAAATTTGCTTGGTATGGCGCTTCTGTAAAGATGAATATGACAAACATTGTACAAACATTGTAACATATCATTAATACATATATACGGATGTAAAGATAGGACATACGAAGAATGAACCACAACTTTTTTTCATTTCTTAACTTAAAAGCTAAGTGCAAAAAAAAAATTAATTTTAATTTCATCTTAAATCCTTATCGCCGACGACTGCCGCACATCTCTTTTACTTAGTTTTTTTTATGTCGCATTTCAATAAGAAAATAAAAATCCGTAACATCAAAGTCCATCAAAAAACTGTCTGTATCGCTTGTATGTGTATCTAGTTTAACTGAGATTTTAAGACCCCTGAAATAAATTAGGATAAATCTCCATCTACAACAAGGTTAAATCGTCCACCTTATCAATTAAGACTGACTTCAAGTCTGTTACGTCTACCCCGTTGTCAAAACTAATTTGGTTAAATCTTACGCTGTCCGTGGAAATATATATACTGCGGATGTATACTCCCCGTCGAGGCGAGAGAACAGAGAGAACAAACGAACTCTGGCCGAAGTTTGGATGCTGCACAGCTATGAAGAGGGTTTTTTTTGATTGATCGTGTCACAAATCATTTAGAGAACTCGACAGGTTCTGTATCGTAGATACAAATTTAGGGGTGGAGACTCGTGCTACGCACTCGGCCACCCCCAAATTTGTATCTTCGATACAGTACCTGTCTCGTTCTCTAAATAATACTTAAAATATATGTACTCCCTTGTATCTGTATTTACCAATACCAGTCCAAATTCTAAATTTGAACGAAAAGCTTTATCCTGTTGATGTAGAATTAATTTTACTTGTGGCTTGCATACTTTCCGTTAGCGAGAAATTATGTAAAAAAAAATATTGCAGCACACATTTCCTCTTGGGACTTATCAAGATGAGGGGAGAATTGGACTCATACACTAATTCTCAAAATGTCTCTTCCAGATTCAACTCATGATGGGAAATTATACACACAGCAAGCATTTCCGCAAAATGCCTTCGCATTTCCGCAAAATGCCTTCTTAATGTTTGTTTATTGTTGTTTAACGTCCCTCTCGAGAATTTTTCACTCACATGGAGACGCCACCACTTACCGGTGGAGAGCTGCAAATTTTGACCAATACTCGGCACTTAGGGCCATTGAGCAATGAGAAATCTTTTTTTCGTGCCAGCACCTACTGCGACACGGGACCTCAATTTATACGGTCTCATCCGAAGGACCGGTCTCCACGTCCAACAGTGGGATTCGAACCCGCGACGTAAGGATCAACTCCTTACACCGCGACTCTTAGAGCAAACGCTCTAACCACTGGCCACGCGGGCGACGCCTTCTTAATGAAATATGAAGATAACGAACAGTATTCAATCTCAAAAGTCCAATGAAACGATACAAGGTTTGAGTAGAGCAAACACGAATCTCAAAATTTAGAGGTGGGATCAGGTGCCATAGAGGATTGTGCATTCCCTGCCGACCGTTTACACCCACCCGTGCGTCAGTCATCATTTGACTCAATGATAGGTTGTATGTGCCGATATGGTCATGGTATCGACCGTAAAAGATGAAAACTAGATTTTCTAGTTATCGCACGAAGGCCCCCGCAAGCAGGCAGAATTTCAAATTCAATATTTAGTTTTACATTTGTATTCGAACTTGACCCGTATTTTCTGGTAAAATACCTGCTATACAATTACAACCTTTTACATACATCCCTACAAAAATTGATTTATTGATTGATTGTATTTTGTTTCACGTCCCATTAAAGAATTCTTCACTCATATAGATACTTCACCATGTACCGGTGAAGGGCTTCAAATTTTGACCTTTACTCGACCCTCAGGGCCATTGAGCAGTGAGGGATCTTTATCGTGCCAACGCCTGCTGTGACACTAGGGCCTCGGTTTTTAAGGTCTCATCCGAAGGACCCGTAACTTTCACTTCAAAGTGCCAAGAGCATGGCGAAGGAACAGTTGTTTCCCATATTTTATCGACTTGGGTCAGTCGCGGCCGAGATTCGAACTCACGACCTCCCGATCACGGGGCGAGCGCTCTACCGACTGAGCTACCGTGAACGGTTCCCGACAAAAGTTAACAGAAACTGAAAAATTCTTATTTTTTCTAAGTTCAAGAGGGATAACTCTGTCAAAAATCATCGGACCACGATCAAATTCGAACTTGGACCTGTATTTTCTGTTTAAATATCTGCATATGCTATTTTAACCTTTTACATACTTCCCTACAAAAGTTAGAGAGCAGAAACTGAAAATTTCTTATTTTTTCTAAGTTGAAAAGGGATTACCCTGTCAAAATCATCGGACCATGACCAAATCCGAACTTGACCTGTGTATTCCCAAGACGTATTCATACATCGAATCTGAGTTGAATGTGTGCAACCGTTGCAGAGATAATGAACGGAAAGTGAATGATGACAGAATGCCGGAACAGGTAACACTATCAGCCCCTGCCATTTTATGGCGGGCACATAAAATTGTTCCTATCAGAAGTTGCATCCATATATGCATAGTTAAAAGCAGTGTTTATATTCAGTTGCAACACATTTTTACAAACTTTTTTTCAGAATGGACAATATCTGAAAATTCTTGAACAGAAGCAGTGGAGACTGAATCAGGCATTCCGTTGTTTTCTCTTGGTCTCATGGGAAAGCTGTTGAATTGCTGTGGACTTGCATTAGATAGTTTTGCTGCCAAGGCATCTGACATTTTGCGTTTCTTTGAATCACTTTTTTTGTGGAATAATGTTCCAAACTACTTTCATATCTATGTTTAGATATACCAATTATGTGCCGAGACCCTTATGCAGTGATTGGTGTAAAAAGTAGCTCCTATGCAGTGATTGGTGAAAAATCATGAAAGACCTGATCCTTTGCATCAGACTTCAGTTCATATATATCTTTTAGCGAAGGACTTTGCACTGCTCATCACTGGACAATATGGATTGCCTATAGGATATCATACACATATTGCAACAATATAAATTCTATATTCATTTAGTACATGAAAAATACATTTTCATTTTCTACTTTGTATTTTAGATCAGGTTACATTAAAGACAGAAAATTAAATTAATTTTACAAGAAAAGACTTGTTTGAAAATCTCGTAAATAGGGGCTTAAATTCAAATTTGTTAGCAGTTGCCTACCCACCCACTGTAAATGCACACGACCCAAACTTTTTTCAGCTATTTTATTTTATTATTATTTTCAGCTATTTTGTTTTTTTTTTTTAATTTTCAAGCTTTCAGGATATTTAAACTGTTTTATTTTCTATTTTAGTTTTTGTCAATCATGGCTTATGAAAAGTGGAGCTTATTTATGTTAAGTAAGCCTATTTTTCTCATCTAACATCTGATAATTACAATAAAAAGAAAAAAATACCTACCTACCCACACTAAAAATTATAGGTCGGTAAATACAAAGAATTTTTTTTAAGATTGGTCTAGGTGTGGCATGTTTTACATTATATAGACATGGCATGAGGCTTAGCTGTTAATGATCCTATGTTTGGAAGTTTGCAAGATACAGGTATCAGCATTCCTAATGTAAACACTGTAAATGACACATACATAAAATGATAATCTTTGCAAATTTAGACGCTTATGTTATACATTTATCAGGTTATTCGTACATCCTTCCACTATCCTGGAAGACGAATTCCATCCCAGGTGGTTTTTGTGAAATCATGGTATTAGAACAGGCTTTCACCTGTCATCATGGTCTTCCTGGATTACATAATCGAGTTTTTCCAAATGTTAATGAGATTTTCTCCAGTATAATATAACTTCAAAGAAAACTGTGTATTGAAGTGAGTGTTTGAATGTACCACAACTAACAAGAGGCTTGATCCTTCGGCTCAAGTGAGCTAAAAACTTCACCTCTGAACAAAGTTTTCAAGTCTTGTTCGCAAATTACTTCCTTGTGCTGCACATCAATTTAAACTTCATTTTTTATTTAAACCATAACAGCAAAAAAAGAAAGTCATTTTCCGTCTTAAATATGGTATCTTTGATAACATCAACATCATTTGATTTTTCACACGCTTTTTATAGACGATATCGGATGAAAAAAGTGTAAGATTTTTTTTAGAGGAATGGTCCTTATATTTCAATCAGCATGTCATATCTCCGAAGGAACTGTTCATGGCAGGTGATATCAATTTACACCTCGAAAAATCTATTGATCCGCCTTCCAGGCAATTCTAAGCGATGCTGCAAGAGGATGGTCTTGTGCAACACATATCAGCTCCCCAGACCTGCCTACCCTTTTCATTGCGAGGGTGTAATTTCAATACTCAGTTAGGTGGAATTTCAGAGGTAAAGGCGTAATCCTTTACGTTTCCTTAGTTTGGTGTTTTACAATGATACTGTATTGTCTAAATTAACCTGAAATTGTACATCATTGAACAAAGCAAGCATGAATGTTTCTTTTTCAAATCATTTATAGACAAAAAGTCCCTTTGTTGTAATAACTGGTATCCTAAATGCAGTCACATCAAACTTATTTAACTTACATTCCTAATGAACGAATGGAAAAATTTTAGCAAATCACATAATTCAGAGTTTCAATTCCATATTAATAAAAATTCTACATTATTCCGCTATTTCGTTTTTGTTTTTCTTACATTTACTTGTCTCTGTGTTGTTCTAAGCAATGTAAGAATAAACCGAATTGAAAATTAAATTGACTTTACTTATTGCACACATCATTCAAAAGTTTTTTTCTTAATTTTGGCATGTCACCCGTTTAAAAGGCATAACTACAAGGTATATTACGTATGTTGTTTGTATCGTAAATAATCATATCGTGAAGAACCGAAACCCTCTATTAATTAGTATTAATTACCTTCTCATTTTCATTTAGGAAAGCCTTTACTTTAACTCCAAAGTAAGCCTTTCACCAAGTTGTTTAGGAAAAATATTTAAAAGCGTAAAATTAGTTTTCATGACGTAACAGCGTAATTTTGTGGTAAAAAGCGGAAAAATTACGCCAAAAGCGGAAGGGTAGGCAGGTCTGGCTCCCACTCATAAGCATGGTCATACTTTGGATTTCGTTATTGCGCGTGGAAAGTTACATTTTGACGGATACCCCTTCTGTTGACGACCATTCCATTTCCTTCGTGATTAATGGGGATTATCTACAGTTGATCATAAAGGAATATATTCATCGCTATGTCTATCTAAACCACCTGAACCATGGAAATCTGTATCGTTTAGGAAACTTGATAATATTGCGATTGATAAATTCGGAGGAGAGGTTATAATTACATTATCGAAGTATCACCTTGATTTATCACCCGATCAACCCGTAAAACAACATGACTCGTATATGAGGGCTTTAATTGAGCAACATGCTCCATTACAAACACAGACCATTGTTGCGAAACCAAATACAGAGCGGTTCTCTGAAGAATGTTGCGATTCTAAGAAGAAAAAAAAACCCACAGAGGTCAATGCGTATGAAGACGTACTGACTTGTCTGTTCATCCTGATATTTTTCGAGAAAAATGTATTGAACCCTCAAAATTGTTAATCAAAGGAAGCAGTCGTATAATTCGAACAAAATCATGGAACGTGGGTGGAAAGTAAGAGACTTTAAAGTAAGAGACTATATTCCATTACAAATAAATTCACGGGTAATACGAATGACACGCCGCTCCCGGAATGTATTCTTGACGATATCCTAATCAAATAAATTCAGCAATTTTTTTGTGTCCAAGATTCTGAACATCCGATCATCTCTGTTCTCATCAAATTTCGTAGATGATTGTGTTGCCCCACGGTACAATGACCTTGCCAGCAAATAGAATCTATCTTTAAGTCATATACTGGCTAACTTTTTTCATACTAATTGGTTGGCCATTATTTACACAACTAAATTGTCGACGGATTTTTCCTTATTTACCGATCATGACAAGGAGCACAGGGTGGATATGACCGGTCGGCAGGGGGATGCTCACTCCTCGATGGCACCTGATCCCACCTCTGTTTTTGTAGGTCTGTGTTTGCTTTTTCCTTATGGTATAATTTTTTTTTATACAATGTGAATCTTTTCTGTTTGCTACATCGAGGTGTTCTAAAGAAATCCACTGTCGGCAAATTTTGACACAAACAGCATTACAATAACATTTCTCTCCAGCACAAGTAGAAATGAGAGTTTACAATAAAAATATGCCATGGAATATAAATCAGTATCATGGCAAAATATCTAGCTTCCCTTCAAACAATAGCTGGAGGAAATGGACATCCTCAGCGCATTATATTTAAATGAAGATACTTCTTCAGTGTTTCCTGTGTGTGTTATGAAACGTATACCTCAGATATTGAAAAACTCTACGGTACACTTTTAAAGTATTTAAAAACCTGTTACAGCTTTGAAAAATTTTGAAAACATGTGCAATTCAATTCAATTGGAAAAATCAGGTATGTCAAAATTTGTTACATTACGACCAACTAATATTAGAATATTATAGAACTGAGGTATTCTATAAAATCAAGTGATGTAACATAAGGTGATTTTCCTTGGATCTCTAAACCATGTAAGAACAACTTGTTTCTCAATTTTTGAGAAAGTGAGTCCAGTTATTCTGGATGCTTCTTTACTTATATTACACCTTGATGTAACGTAACAGCTAAATTGTGAACCATCTGATCCCACAGCAGCAATCTGTGTGATGTCATAGTTGTGCCCAAGGCCTTTTGTCTCTAAATCAATGACAACATAATTACTTTCTTTGTCATATACAAGGGGAGAGGGAATTTGTTCATCAACAACTTGCTGAGAGATGCCAATATAAGTGACGTAAGTTGTTTCCTCCTTTATAGCTGAAACCTTTTCTATTTTGTTTTTTTTAATATTTGATAGTGGACACCTTCGTCTTTTCGTTCTCATCTCAATTTGTCACATAGTTTCATGGTGTGGTACCCAGGAGACAGTGATGCAACCTCATTTACCAACATTTGCAATAAATACGCAAATGCATAATGAAAATACATGTAAGCAAACAGTAAAGAGAACACAAGATATATATTGTAAGTATTAAAGTTTATAGAGAGGATTTATCGCGTCAGGCCGTTTAAAAAACACCCACAACACCAAAAACCCGAATTTGACTCAAAAGGAGTGTCTTACCCTTCCCTCTCAATATTTGCATTAACTTCCAGTGCCCGTGCCATGGCCTACAGTGTCTAAGTATAGTTTTGAATCTCCGTGTTTACAGGCCCGCCAGTCGCCCCGTGGCGCAGTGGTTAGAGCGTTTACTCTAGAGTCGTGATGTAAGGAGTAGATCCTTACGTCGCGGGTTCGAATCCACTGCGGGACGTGGAGGCCGGTCCTTCGGATGAGACCGTATAAACCGATCGAGGTCCCCTGTCGCAGTAGGTGCTGGCACGAAAAAGATCCCTCACTGCTCAATGGGCATGAGTGCCGAGTATAGGACAAAAGAACTGCGAACAATATTATTGTTCTCCCGCCTATCTCCAAGCCAATTTTCAAAAGTCAACACATTTGAATGATTTTTCATATCTATATATATATTTATATGAATTTCATAAAACATTACTTCTTTGGGAAAACAAAGAGAGATAACTCTATAATTTTGGTTAAACTTGTGTTTTTTACTATAGAAATCAATAGAAAACGGATAATACTTTTAATACATCTTTTCCCCCGTGAAACAAAAATTCCTTTTTACAGGTAATTTGGACTGTCATTTCACATATTCATACCAAAGCTTTTTGTGTTTCACGGGAGGGACGTATGTTTACAGGCAAAAAAACTACAAAAATGCTTATTTTTTCACCAATGTCAAAATGGTTTACAACCAAAACATCGCATTTTATTAATAATATAATTATGTTTAATTTTATATGAGTAAAACATAAGAAGACTTGAGGAACATTTATTCATATCCAAGAATATTTTAAAATATGGTGATGCTTCAAAGCCTGATTTCAACGAAATATATCATCTACCCCCCTTATTTAAAGAGCTGGAATTAGGGATAATTAACTATTTAACACTAGTATGAAAATTATCAGTCAGTTGCCATTGAACTGTTCTTTACATGCAACAAAGATTTTACGGCCAAATTGCCATTACTATTGAAATAAATTGGAGTAAAATGTTGGCGGGAATTGAGAGTTAGCGTGCGTAGTCCTCTGCAGCCCTCCACCGGCAGGTGGTGGCGTCGTCTCCATAAAAAAAATCTTGAGAAGGACGTTAAACAACAAACAAACGGGCCCGCCATTGTGTCCATACTGGGAATTTGTAAGCATAGATTTAAAAAGAAAAAAAAAAAGAGGCCCATGGGCCACAACGCTCACCTGAGTAACTTTGGCCTTGCTGTTTTTCACCTGATTTCTCCCCTTGTAGTACTTATTGTGGCCCCACCCTTCCCCTATCGGTCATGATTTGAACAATTAGAATCTACACTACCCCTGGATGCTTCCACATTAAGTTTCAGCTTTTCTGGCCCTCTGGTTCTTGAGAAGAAGATTTTTAACGATTTTTACCACATATTTCAATGTAAACCTTGGATTCCCTATTGTGGCCCCGCCCTACCCCCGGGGGTCATGATTTGAACAACTTAGAATCTACACTTTCCAAGAATGCTTCCAAGTAGGTTGCAGCCTTTCTGGCCCAGTGGGTCTTGAGAAAAACATTTTAAAAAGATTTTTATTACATATTTCAATGTAAACCTTGGATTCCCTATTGCGGCCCCGCCCTACCCCCGGGGGTCATGATTTGAACAATTTACAATCTACACTACCCAAAGATGCTTCCACGTAAGTTTCAGCTTTTCTGGCCAAGTGGTTCTTGAGAAGAAGATTTTTTAATGACCCCACCCAATTTTTGTACTTTCTTGATTATTCCCCCTTTGAAGGGGACTTGGCCCTTCATTTTAACAATTTAAAATTCCCTTCACTCAAGGATGCTTTGTACCAAGTTTGGTTAAAATTGGCCCAGTGGTTTTTGAGAAGTTGAGAATACGAAAACTTTACAGACAGACGGACGGACGACGGACAACGGGTGATCAGAAAAGCTCACTTGATCTTTCAGCTCAGGTGAGCTAAAAAAAAGATAAGTAGACGTGTTATCTTTAAAATATTTCAGAATATTAAGAGGGTTTAAATTTAAAAAATACTAACATTATGTATGACGTCACCGACTTGTTGAACGCACAGTATAATGAAACAGAGAATTGGGCCAATATATTCCATTATTTGTTAATGTTCGCAAAAATGTTAAAACTTTTAAATATTTCATTTAAGATGTTAAAGTAAAACAAATTGACAAAAATTGTACAAGTACTGATGGTTTATAATAAATTATGTTTTGCACTTAGATTATTAGAGACTATGACGTAGTAAAACTTAGTGAATATGTGTCCTTCATAACCGAAATACAAATTGAATATAAATAGCAATTTGGCCATTTAAACAGTTCATGAGTATGGTGAAATCATTTATTTCGTGGGAAGGAGGCAATTTCCGTTGTTTTCGTGGAATGTACAGGCAAACGAATTTATATCCCCTCTAAATGTGATTGATTGTATGTTGGTGTACGTCCCATTCGAGAATTTTTCACTCGTATAGAGACGTCACCATATACCGGTGAAGGGCTTCAAATTTTGACCTTTACTCGGCACTCAGGGCCATTGAGTAGTAAGGGATCTTTATCGTGCCAACGCCTGCCATGACACGGGTCCTCGGTTTTAAAGGTCTCATCCGAAGGACCCGCAACTTTCAATTCAAAGTGCCGAGCGCATGGCGAAGGAACAGTTGCTACCCATATTTTATCGACTTAGGTCAGTCGCGGCCGAGATTCGAACTCACGACCTCCCGAAGCGAGCGCTCTACCGACTGAGCTACCGTGAACGGTCTCTAAATGTGAAAAATTCAGACTACTGTATAATGTTTCTCCTTTACGAACGATATAAAATCCCCTCGAACAAATTATCTTTCAAAACTAAATTTTAACCCCGCGAAAATAAGTGATTTATAATTTTAAAACGAGTTCCAAAAATTGCTCTTATATATAGGGGAGGGGTTATAAAAATTTGTCCATTGAAATCAGGCTCTAAGAGCTTAAAGGTCCTATGAAACGGTTCATAACAGTAGGATTTTAGTTTTTAAACATAAAGACTAGTATGAAAGAATGTCAAATCACGTTTCGTAAATTTTTTTTCGCCTTTGCTTAACTGAAAAATGAAGGCCTAAACGTGTCCACTTGATAAATTTGTTACCCGCTTATCGTTCTTGATTTTGTGTTTTTATGACGTCACAAAGACCCACTGATGTAAATAACGCATTAGATCTAGTGTAATTTTACCGTATTTTATCGAGTTAATTTTAGTTATTTATTGGGGATATAAATGTGATTATGATTTTAGATGAGCTACCTGATTCTAAAGTTCAGTTTACTCTATTTGAACTAATCGTTAATTAGGCCAACAACTGAAAACGAGAGCTTTTCATTGTAGGATGATCTTGATAAATACCCCGTTGTAATCAAGATTTTTCTCTTCCAACTATGATTACTTATTTTAAATTAATACTTTAGAAACAAAAATCTTCTTATTTCTGTTTGATACGCATATGATACATGATGTTTTTTTTCATTTCCAGTGAAAGTGTATAATAAACAACAAAAACAGCGTAATTAATTAACACTGACCTAAAGCTTCTTACAATAAAAATTTTAATGGGCATGCAAAATCTGTAAAATAAAGTTGTGTCATATATTGAGAGGGAAAAATATCCAGCTCATGAGCACCTCTTTTTTCCCAAATAAACACGGAGACATGAAAGTTCACGATAAACATGGAGCAATGAAAAGTGGGCGTCTTTGAATGCACGCTTGCTGCAATCTGAAACACGAAGACTAATGTAAAAACGATATAGAAATAGGGGTTTATGACGACATCATCGTAATTTTGTTGTCACATTAAAACTAACTGGTACCGATTTTAAAAAATGGCTCAAAATTATCGGCATCACGAGTATGTACATGTATATACATGCACTGTAATGTTACGGTGCTGATACTTCTTACAGTTTGGCTGGGCAATTGCAGTTTGAAAATACTCATACACTTCGTGCATAAATTGATCAGTTAAAAAAAATCCATACCCCCATTGTTTGCGCGATTGCACATGAACAATTTTTTAAAATTCTTACAGTTAAACATTTTTTTTAATCAGACTATATATTCTGCGTTTAAATAAATTGATACAAATTTAAACAATTCGGTCTGTAAATATATTCACACAGAAAAGTAGGATTACATAGATAGATAAAAATTATTACGATAACATAGTTACAGTGTTATGTGTATATGTACCGACTTTTTGGTAAAAAAAATAATACGAGGAGAGAGAGGAAGAGAATCATCGAGACAGGGAAAGCCAAAGAGAGAAAAGGGAAAGCGATTGAGAGAGAGGAAAAGGGAGAAAGCGATAAAATCGTTTCATTTCCCATAAATAAATGAAATAATTTATTTGCAGGTTTAGTTTCACTTTCACACACCGCGGTCAATCGAATTCAGCTTTACTTTTAAATTTTAATCAGAAAACAAATCATCAATATTCTTGGTTAGAAATTTATTCAATGGTAAATTATTTGACAGCGTCTATATTTCACTCACTCGAGTACAGACCCCCTCTCTTTGTATTTTCTCTCTCTCTCTCTCTCTGTGTGTGTGTGTGTGTGTGTGTGTGTGTGTGTGTTTGTAAGACCCCGATACTCACTACACGTACTAGGTAACACACCAGCAAGTCACTACATTTTGAAGAGTCACCACTTACACTCATGTAGTGAGTTTTCTAAAGTGTTGAAAACGGAATTCCGCACCGTATATTACCCAGAAAATACAAAATTGTTCATAGTGTGAGTTTCCGGTCTGAACGTGATTTTTTCCACACACATTTTCATGCTGCACCATGGCGTTTACACACTTTCCCCTGATGGATTTTTTGCGCATGCGCACGAGTAACTTCCGTGAAAATGGACATCAACAGTAAAAGTAAGTTATTTACAACATATTTTGACAATTTTTACATAGTACAAAATCCGAATTAACTGTTTTTGACATGTTTTATTATTATTCAGTCGCTTAAAGACCAGAGTACTGATAAAAAAATTATAACATGATTTTAACAGATTATTTTGTTAGAAATGACATTCAGTTAAGGATGTGAATAAAGTTGCACTTCTTCTAAGGATATTTTCTCTATTAATTGAAATAATTAACTTTAAAATAACGTACCGTGTTTAATGAAATTATTATTTTAAACTTTAAAATCAGTTTTATATGTTACATAACATTTATTAATATTGACTGAATTTCCTCGAAACTCCGACATTTTAAAGTAGTTTGTCAAAGGCAATGCGATTGCAAACAGATAAATTAATAAGTTATAGGCCCTAAGTTTGTCTTTTGTGCACTTAACATTAGGGTATTGAAAAAAGTCATTGTGAGTTACTGGTTGTAAAAGTAGAATGAGGGATAATCCGAATTTCCTGATCAAGAATGATAAAAGTGGACTTACCTTTTCTTAAAAAAAAAAAGTTTAGTAAATAAACATATGTAAATATTTTAGTTAAAAACAAGTGAATTTGTTTTAGTGTTCTTTTATCCGTTTGTTTGGTGTTTTTTTTTTTTTTTTTTAGTGTTTTTTATCTGTTTTAAACAATTCATTTTAAATAATGTTGCCTTATCTAATGAGATTATTTCATCATCTCTAATGAAATTATTTCATCATATAATCTCACATTTTATATACCAGTAATTTGACTTTACCAGAACTTCCTGAAAATTTAGTTTATTTGAAAGAATGAGTTTGATACAATTGCAAAATATTCAAGAGAAAAAATAAAATTCTCTCATATTTGCTTTATATTAAAGAATAAGTAATTAAAATAATTGTTTGCTTGTTTACCATCCCTTTGAAAATTTTTCTCTCGTACTGAGATGCCACCACTTGCCGGTGGAGGGCCAAAAATTTAGACCTGTGCACCCATAAGCAATTATGGATCTTTTTCATGCCATCGCATACTATGAAACAGAAGCTCGGTATATACTGTCATCCAAAGGACCTGTCCCCATGTTCCCCAATGAGATTTGAATCCGCAATGTAAGCTGCGTCTCCAGAGCAAATGCTATAACCACTGCGCATAGTATTAGTAATTAAAAAAGATAAATGTGAGTTAAATGGAAAGAATTTTCAAGCTTTCTTTATGCAAAAGGACGGGAGCAAAATAAATCAACATTTTTAGACTAACATTTTGGTTGGCTTTCAGTTTTCAGATTATTTCTGCTGCTGTAGGGTCAGTGCTGAGTTTTAGTAACTGAGATTCTTTAAATGTGATCATGTTTACATGTAAAATTTGTTGAATCAATTTCATTTTCATTTATTAATTTTTCCCCTTATCTATTTATTCATTTTGCCATTCAATTGAATAGTTTTAATTTTATGACCAATAATGTGTTTTTCTATTTTTAACCTAATTCTTATCAATTAATTTTTCATTTGAACTGCCACCAGACAGGTTGTAACACTCCAATTTTACACTGTTGTAAAAACTGAGCAAACTTGACTTAAACGTGAGGTCTATTTGTTAAAATCTGTTAACCTTTACATGATTTAATATATTAATAACTACCGTAATGGTTGAGATTCAGTATCTCAAACACTGCTATCTAGAATACCATGGATATGTCGGAGTGATTTTGTGGTCCAACCATATATTATTTAAGTTTATTATACTTTCATGTAACTTAGTTGAATCTGATTCATCGAGAAACATTTGTTAAAAAACACTATTACCTACTGAATGATGAAGTCATGCCCTCCGGCATAGCAACAGTCAACAATGCTTGATGACGGGTGATATTCCAAAAATAGTGACTGCGCAGAATTTATGCGCGCAAGGTTCACTTTTATATGTATTCGCATAAAACATTCAGCATAATATAATAAATATTGCATGTAGTTGAGTGTAACATGAAAATTTTCACCCCAAGAAAACCATTGTCAACCGAGGTGCAGCCTTGGTTGACAATGGTTTTCTTGGGGTGAAAATTTTCAATGTTACACTCAACTTCATGCAATATTTATATAATTTAACCCTCGATATCCTGAATCCTTGGGAATCTTGAAGTTCTTTCTCAGTAATATAAAGTTTGAGATTGTATTATTTAAATACTGCATGTAGTTGAGTGTAACCATGGTAACATTGAAAATTTTCAGCCTTAGAAAACCATTGTCAACTGATGCACAGCCGAGGTTGACAATGGTTTTCTTGGGGTGAAAATTTTCAATGTCACCCTTAACTGCAACTACATGAAGTATTTTTTATATCATACTGAATGTTTTATACAAATACACATTACAGTGAGTCGCCCGCGTGGCGCGTCTGCTCTAGAGTTGCGAAGTAAGGAGTTGATCCTTACGTCGCGGGTTCGAATCCCACTGTGGGACGTGGAGACCGGTCCTTCGGATGAGACCGTATAAACCGAGGTCCCATGTCGCAGTAGTGCTGGCACGAAAAAGATCCCTCATTGCTCAATGGCCGTAAGTGCCGAGTATAGGACAAAATTTGCAGCTCTCCACCGGCAAGTGGTGGCGTCTCCATATGAGTGAAAAATTCTTGAGAGGGATGTTAAACAACATACAAACAAACAAACACATTACAGTGAACCTTGCGCGCATAAATTCTGCAGAGTCAATATTTTTTTGAAATATCACCTGTAGTCAAGTAATGTCGACTGTTGTTATCCTGGAGGGTGTGACTTCATTATTCAGGGGGTAATAGAGTTTTGAACAAATGTTTCTTGACGAATCAGATTCAGCTAATTTAAATGAAAGTATAATATTAAAAATTATGACTTAGTCGGCCTTTAATCTATCTAGGAGTACTACAATAAGTAAATGTTTGGGTTTTTTAATACATATAATACAATACAGAACAATGTGTTTGGATATAGCAAAGAGACAATCTCATTTATGCAATATGTTGTAAAAATGACAATTTAAAAAAAAAAATATTTTGGAGTGGGGGGGGGGGGTGTCCTGAATCTGCCACTGTTAATGTACCTGAAAGTGCTCAATAAATCACATTGAAGTCATTGATTACTAGTCTGATAATTAGTATGGGTTAGGAATTAACAAGACATATAGTATAGATTGAAATAGTAATACCTGCTTAACTGGGTTAGCAAAATAACAATGAAACTCCAAAAATTTTAAATACAGTCAGACCTTGATATCTGAGGATTCAAGATATCCAGGGCAAAATACCCAAAGAATAAGGGTTTGGGACTTCAAAATCCCTTCAAGATATCCATGATATTCAATATATAAGTGTCATAGATACTGAAGTTCAACTTAAGTAATTATTGCATGAAAACTTGATATGTTTATATACATATACACTATGCATATATGCATATGCACTATATGTTTGCACTATATATATACACAAACTTAATTCTCATTAATAAGAAAACAGCAATATGTTGCTATACAGATATCATGATTTATCGAGTTTGGTGATGCATTGAATTCGCACATTTTAGGGTAAATACAATGTACAGAGCTACAGTTTATTAGACTTTTTAATAAGATTTCTTGTCGCCTGCATGATGCAGTGGTTAGGGTGTCTGCTCTAGAGTCGCGGAGTAAGGAGTTGATCCTTACGTCGCAGGTTCGAATCCCACTGCGGGTCGTGGAGACTGGTCCTTCGGATGAGACTGTATAAACCGAGGTCCCTTGTCACAGTAAGTGCTGGCTCGAAAAATATCCCTCACTGGCCCTGAGTGCCGAGTATAGGTCAACATTTGTAGCCTTACACCAGCAAGTGGTAGCATCTCTATATGGATGAAAATATCTCAAGAGGGACATTAAACAACAAACAATCAATCGATAAACAAGATTATTAACTGGAATGAAATCTATAAGACATCAGGCCTAAGGGAAAAAACATGCTTGTATACATGTACCATTACTTGCAAATAAAAAATAGGGTTGATAGGTAAAATTTTGTTTTTATTTTGTTTAAATTTTTTTATAAAGGCATAAACATTGCAATTCATTTTTTTAATAACAATTTGAAATTTTTGCAGAAAGATTGGAAATGACAATGGTTAAAAACATGAAGAATGCTGAAAAAAAGATTTTAAGGAGTGCCAACTCACTTCGACATACATGTATCCCTGGTATTTGAGATATCAGTATTCTAGATAACAACCTTCATTAAAAGAAATTAAAATCTATAACAGGACATGAATGCCTTACCCAGGATAAATTTTGATGAAACAAGGAAAAAAGTATCAGGCTTCTATGGTTCAAAATCGGAGTAAAGGAGGAATGATGAGGTCAAGGTCAAAGGAAACTTTATAAAGGTTTGAAATATTATGACACAGTTGAATAACTCTCACCAATTTTGTGTTATTGTATGTTTGATAGAAATATTATGAATACTTTCTTTAAAAAAAAGAGCTGCAACTAAAATAAATAGTAAGATTAATGATTAACAAAAGGAACAGGTCATAATTTGGACACAGTTGAAATGTTATCACCAATATGTGTCAGTGCAAGTGCATAGATAAAAATAAATTAAAAGATTTTTATAAGACTAAGCTACAAAATAAGGAATAGCGAGGTCTTTTTTTTATAAAGTCTTAAATAAATTGGTCCCATACCTTCCACTGCAGTGAAAGAATACATTTCCCGTCCTCATTTTGTATGAAAATTAAATCAAAGTAAATTAAAGTTCATAAATACACCTGTACATATATACAATATAATATGACCTTTAAATTTCTCCATCAGCCATGTTGAGGCTGTGGTATAGATGGCTACTACTTGAAGGGTACAGACTCCATTCAGTTGCAAAATATTTGGTGATTTCCTTTTCTAAATGAAATATTTGGGAATTTTAAATGTGCATGATTTTGGATATCATGCAACCTGAAAATGTTTGAAAGTTGTATAAAATCTTACTTGACCATGACACTTTTTTATTTCTAAGGAAATATGACATGGATTGTTTTTCTTGTAATTCTAGCAGGGATATATCCACTGCAATTCAATCAAGGGTGTAAAGAGATTTTCCTCTGGTAAATTGTATTCTATACATCCTCAGAGGCTGAAGCAGCAAGCTAACTTGTAATACAAGATTTGATTGTATAGCAAGCCAGCTGGTGTAATTTAGTATGTACTATGTACAGCTTGAGCCGAAAGTTAAATATTGTGATGTCACAAGGCATAGTTAAAAAGCACTGGGGCCTTCTGCACACATGTATGGAATACAACACAGAGTAAATCCCTTACACCCTTGATTCAGCCTCAAGGTGTATGGAATACAATCCAGGGTAAATCCCTGTACACTCTTGACTAAAAGTATACTATATGCTTCTAACATACTGTCTAAATCTTAAATGTAGCATACTTTCTAAATCTAAATTGATTAATTAATTTCCTGATAATTTGATTGAATTGATTAATTTGACAGTTTTGCACTGAAGGCAAGGTCTAAATTGTCCAAAAACTAGAAGGAACCTGTGATTTGAGGGTTTATTTCATGGTTTTGAATTACTATTCAGGAGTCTTTTCTCATTTCATAATAAAATCAGGGACCTTTACTAGGAGGGGGTTCGGGGGGGGGGGGGGCAACTCCCCTTTTATAACCAAAATTATTCGTATAAAGATTAAGAAATTTTATTTTGTTGTTGCTAAATATTGCATTTATAATTTGTGTCCCAGGCCCTTAATCTTTAGACACCCTTCTGGATCCGCCACTGCCCTACAGTCACTGAGTTATATAGATTATGTATGAAGGGTCTTTTGTTGTTAAAATGACTTGTCCCACCCTAAAATGGCCAAAATAAGTACCTTAGCCATCATACTTTGCAACTGTCCCACTCTAAAAGTCATAAATATTGCCTGCATATTACAAGATTTTCATTTTTCAGAAATGTGCTGGTTACCGGAAGTTCACAAGAACCAGTAACACCCTACAACATGCAACATGAACATGAACTGATCACCGAGACTGCATTGCGTATGAAAGACAGTTTTGTAAGTATTTGTAAGCTTTAAAGTATAAAAATCTTCTCTTGTTACTTTTTGAAGATGGAAATTTAGAAGATGCTTGAAGTTCATCGTATGTAGTACTGTGAACTTTGGAAAGTTGTCACTTAGTTGAGAAAATTCGAACTAGGTCAGCTGTATGTGTCAATTTTTCGGAACGATAATCTTTATAGTGCCCGTTTTATTCATTTTTTATACATGTACAATGAACACAGTTGGGCCTGCATTACAGTCTATCCTTGTTTGGGATTGGGAAACACAGAAAAGTTACAGTGTCTGTTTAAGGGTTTTTGGTCAACTCGTATGATCGTATCTAGGTCAGATCTTCTCCTACAAGTAAGAGCCTCGGTTAAACATCCCTACGCTCCTTATATACCTCGGAGCGCCAAGTCAAAAGTATATCGCCGTGAACCTCTAGCATGTTGAGTAGATCAGATCAAACCCAATAGGTCAACTCATATTAATGAAACGACAAAATTCGTAACCAGGAGAATTGTTACAAGCTGACTCCCCTATATAAATTGATGACAACTCGTAACTTAACAATATTAACAACTTATTACCCCTTTTGATGTCAACATGGTGAAATACGGACCCAAGACTTGGTCTACGAGGTGAACTGACCTGACCATAGATAGAATGTTCTATCGTTAAAATGATAAATGTCCTACGGACCCTGTTTAACGATAGAATGCATTCCGTGTATTGTCTATGTAGCAAAGAAAATACGGGAGATAACTCTAACTTAGTGCATTTACTATGAAAAATCCTGAGAGTTCTGAGTGTCAACATGGTGTGTAAATTTGAAACGAGTAAAAAATGTTGGTGAAAAAGTGTTGAATTCTTCCATTATATGGATTAAATTTTTAGATGAAAGGTATTTACAGTCTCAAAAAGGTTTGTTATGATTAATTTGACTGTTATTTTCAATGCAACTTCATTAATTTTCTCCAAAATCATTTTGGAGCGATTCTGCAATTTTCTGCTATATTACTGGTATAGGGGAGGCATTCTAACTGTAGTGAGGGCCTGTCCCAAGACACAGTTAGATTATTCTAATTAACCTGACCAAGGCCACATAGTGGCCGAGGTCAGGTCTGGTTAGCAAGTCGGTCATGTCAAGGGTCCTTCTTTTCACCATGTGGAACTCATATGGGGTATCAATTGTTTTATTTTACCGATAAGAAAATTATATATTATACACTTGAGTGCATGATATTGCATTACATTACCAATGTTTTTTGAATGGGATCTTGATTCACTAGTGAAGTTGTTTATGCTGACTTCTGCAAGTCATGTAAGTTTTTGCATAATGATTTACTGATTAAAACAATTTTTGATTGACAGTAACATGCATTAAATTGTTATGCCCTGTTCACACGGAGAGTTTAATTCACAGTAAATAAATGCGAAGTAAATAATGTGAATTAAAATAATGCGATTTAAATTGTGTTCACACGGCAGCTAATGCGAAGTAAACTAATGGGAATTAAAATTTTATTTCTACAGTAAGGCTATTCAGTAAGGCTATTATGACGTCATTTTCAAATTACATCACCTTATGCGCAGCAAACCCATATTACATTCTGTCATAGTGTCAATGCACATTTCAGTGATTAACATAATTTTTCTTTGTTTTCCACTAAAAAATAGCATAAGTATCCATATCTGTCCACAGACATGTGGCATGTGACTTAATTGTGCCATTACGCATGCGTCAAAATTTAATTCGAATTAGCTTCGCTTAGCGTTCATACGGAGCTAATGCGAAGTAATTTAATGTGCAGTTAATTAATTTGAATTAAACTAATTTGCATTAAATTCCCTGTGTGAACGCGGTTCAAATTTAATTCGCAGTAACTTATGTTTTATTCGAATTAAACTCTCTGTGTGAACAGGGCATTATAATTGAAGGTAACTTTTACTGAGCAAAATGAAAATCTGGCGCAGAATTTTACTATAAAGAAGAGCCAAGTCTGCATTTCCTGGAATTGAATTGTAACAAAATTTTCAAATGAATAAACAAATAAATTTTTTGACTTATAGGCCCTAGATCTGTTGTATTCCATATCATAAACAGACAATGCAAATTTTATAACACACTTTTTTAACGTATAATCATTATTCTATGCATTCTATGCCTAACGGGATAGGCATCTCCTTCAGTACCATGTTTATTCGCCCAAAACGTCACACACAACACTACAAGTTTTTCAAACTATGTTTATTCTCAGTAAAAAATTTGTTTTCTGATAAATGTAATCTGTTCTTTTTGTTTATTGGAATGGATATTTAATAAATTTTAAAGAATACGTTGTAAAATAATAAAAATGTAAAGCAAATTACCACCAAATTTTGCAATTCTTGGCCGATCAGGGGCATGTGTTGATTTAACATGTTTAAGTGATTCAAATTAAGAGATAATTATGGGATATTCCAAATTATTGACTCAATGAAATTGAGCCTATGATATTTTCTGAAAGAAGAACAGAGGTCAGTATATATATATAATTATAATAGTAACTTGATCCGAAGAGCCGTATCATGTCAAGTTGACATGCACGGATCATCAGATCAAATGAGACGCGAAGTGTCGAGTTTGATCTGATGATCCGTGCCTGTCAACGAGACGTGATACGGGTCTCAGGATCAAGTTACTGTTATAATGATAAATTTATTATATACCCCTTTACAACTAGCAAAATATAATAAAAGGAAACTTTTAGGATCAATTACATAACTTTTATCCGTTAAGCAAACCATTTTATCAAGGAACTTTTTGATCCGTGAGAATAAAAACAGCATTTATCTGTGTCAACTCAAAACCATATATGTTTGTATGTTAACATGTTAAGATTTGAATTGCCTTGGGTACGACTTGACTACGGCCATATGACATTGGGTGGCAGGGGATAGTTTCATACTATAGTACGAGCTGTCAAATTTCTATAAAAACTGAGGTATCCCATGATTGATGTGATATTTTATGTAGAAAAATGAATAGAATAATTATGGGATACATGTACATGTGCAGTGTAGCAGAGCTTGCTGAGAAAAATGATGTGCATAATGTAGGTGTCACTATGATGCTTAGCATATATAGAGTTGTAAATGCAAGACATTTGGTCAGTCGCAGAGGAAATTCAGCTGAAAAGCAGTGGTGTGCATCTCAGAGGGAAGGTGAATGGCCCCAGATCAATTGGTGAATTTTCATTAGGGCATGCATTGTTCTACAGAATACTGGGTGTTTTATCCTGCTCGATCGGGAATGGGATTGGCTGTATAGGTGCGACAGTGGCCCAAATCTTGGAAAAACAAGCCAAAATCTTTGGAGACCTCCAAGTGCATTTTCAGTACATGTGCACTTTAATATGTAGGTTACATGTTATATGTTGACACATTTTTTGAGCTTTAGATATATGAAGTGCAATTAATTAGCACCCAAGAAACTGCCCTAAACTATCTGTTTTTATTGACCTCATGCATATGCCTACCCCCTCGGCACATGTTTGGCATTGAAAAGAAAAATTATCCCCTGCCACCTTGATAACAGATATGTGGAAATTAATTTTCTGTTTTTAGAACTTCATTGAGATTTGTCATCTATTACAGCAAGTATTTAGAATAAAATATATTTAAACCAAAATCGTTTTTAATGCCAACTTTTAGAGATCAAAGAGCGAGCCTAGATAATTAATTAGAATTTATTAGTATGGTATTTCATTGTACATGTAAGGCCATTCCAAGTTTTTTCTATGTTTAGCGTCCGCATGTGCCTTGGTTTTTCGACATCCCTTATCAAAAAAAAAAAACAAAAAACAAACGAACAAAATCAGGAGTCCTGAAATTGTTTATTCTGGTCCAAATCACTGAATTCTGTCAATTTCTCTAAGTATTTGTCTATAATATGCCATATTTGGAATATTTTAAGCATTTAGTACCTTGATTTTGCTGAAGAATAAATATTTCCATGAGAAAAATAGATTAATGGAATCATATCCTTTGAATGACATCATTTTTATGACTATAATGACTTGTGTTTTACTTTTTGGTTTGTGTGTTTTTTGCGAATAGGTAGGGAGGTATTTGAAAGATGGGTGGACGCTAAACATAGAAAAAACTTGGAATGGCCTAAGGTAATATTTTCCATGCGCATCAATTTCATAAATCTGTGGTGCAGCCATGCAAAATGACTTGATATTTTGGAGTTAGGAACCACATCAGAGGAAAAGTTTGTTGCTTTGCCAGTGGATGTCAATATGTTGATTGGTGGCTCTGATTTTATTAGGTCACCTGAGTCACTCAGGTGACCTATTGCTACATGTATCTGTTTTCATCCGTTGTCGTGCGGGTGTGCGTCTTGCGTAAACTTTTTACATTTTCAACTTCTTCTCAAGAACTACCGGGCCAATTTCAACCAAACTTGCCACAAAGTATCCTTGGGTAAAGGTAATTCAAGTTTGTTCAAATGAAGGGCCACACCATCTTCCAAGGGGAGATAACTAAGAATCAGTGAAAAATTAATGGTATCTTTTAAAAATCTTCTTCTCAAGAACCACTGGACCAGGTAAGATGAAACTTATGTGGAAACATCCTCAGGTAGTGTAGACTCAAGTTTGTTAAAATCATAACCCCCAGGGGTAGGGTGGGGCCACAATGGACGATCAAAGTTTTACATTATAGGAATACATAGGAAAAATCTTTAAAAATCTTCTTCTCCAGAACCACTGGGCCAAGAAAGATAAAACTTATGTGGAAACATCCTCAGGTAGTGTAGATTCAAGTTTGTTCAAATCATGACCCCTGGGCAGGGGTGTGCAATTACAAAAATTAGTTACTAGCCTGGGCTAGTGGAAGTAACAAAGTTACTAGCTCGAGGTTGACAATCATCACTAGCCCATTAACTACCGAAAACAATACTTGTATAAGTATAACAAAAAGGTAAAAAAAAACAAAACATTTAAGTTGAAATAAATAAAACAAATAATGGTTTGCGCTATGTTATTGTCAGGTACTTCTCCCTATTTTTATCAAATATAATTGTCACTGAAACGACTGGCGATAGCAACACACAATACATATATGTTGAAAAGAATTAAAGATTATGATTTTACAACAAAGTAAATTCGTACATCAATTCAGTCGATGTAAATATACGTATACTTTCATTTCAGATTTACTAGCCCGACAGGCTAATGCAGTATAGATTTATGATAGCCCAACCTCTAAAATTGGTAGCTCTGGGCGTTGGGCGATGGTAATTGCACACCCCTGCCCGGGGCAGGGCGGGTCACAATGGGAGATCAAAGTTTTACATGGGAATACATTGGAAAAATCTTCTCCAGAACCACTGGGCCAAGAAAGATGAAACTGATGTAGAAACATCTTCAGGTAGTGTAGATTCAAATTTCTTAAAATCATGATCCCAGGGGAGGGTGGGGCCATAATGAACAATGAAATTTTTACATTGGAATACGTAGGAAAAATCTTGAAAAAATTATTTTCTCAAGAACAGCAAAGCCATGATTGGTTATATTTACATGGAAGCATCCTCAGGTAATATAGAGTGGGGCCACAATTTATGATCAAAGATTTACATATGAATACATAGGAAAAATCTTTAACAATCTTCTTCTCAAGAATAGCAAAGCCATGATTTGTCTTATTTATATGGAAGCATCCTTGGGGTAATGTAAATTCAAATTTGTTCAAATCATGACCCCCTGGGGTAGGGAGGGGACACAACAGGTGATCAAAGTTTTAGTTAGGAATATATAGGAAAGACCATTTAAAAATTTTCTTCTCAAGAACAAAAAAGCCATGATTAGTCATTTTAATACAGAAACATCTTCAGGTGCTGTAGATCACTAAATTTTCGGGACACTTCATTTTCGCGAGATAGTCACTGACTCCTTATTAGCGAGACAGAATATTCACGAAATGTGTTTGCTGTATATAATCTTTAGGAATACTTTTATAAGCGAGAATGAAATTTTCACGAGCACACTGTCTCACGTAATTACGCAAAAATAAAGTTCTTGTGAATAAAAAGTGTTTTACAGTAGTGTAGATTCAAGATTATTCAAATTATGACCCTCGGGGGTAGGGTGGGGCCATATTAGAAAATAAAACTTATAGGAAAAAAAATCTAAATGGGGGATAGATTAGAACTTAATTTATGAGTTGTTACTGAATATTAGACTAATTATTTCGATGATCATGATCATCCTATTTTTCTTGTTTTTGGGCAACAAATTAAGGTTCTTCTATCAGTTTATTTTATACTCTATGGATCCTCTATGGATTGTTGTTTTATACTCACGTGACCGTTAAGGCCCTTGGGTCTCTTGTTATATGATACATCATGGATATCATTTAATTTCGATGACGAATACCAAGAGTGCAGACTGCAATGAACTTACAAACTAGGAAATCAGGCTTTCTTGCATTTTGTGGGGCCAGCCAAATGGCGCAGTGCACGTTTTACACTAATACAGTGGCTATACAAGCTATAATTTGGGTCCATTAAAAATGAATTTGTAAATTTTTTTATTTGTTTACCGAATAAAATTATGAAAATGTTGTAAATCACACTTGAAATAGAACATGTGATTTAGATGGCAAATCATAATTATTGATTTTCGTTTGTGTCGGCATCCTGGTTAAAGTTTTAGGAGCAAGTCCATTCCCAGGTAACTATAAGCTGTACCTGGACCCAACTTACATGGATGATGCATCTAGGGATGGACAATACTAGACTTGCTTCAGATACTGGATCTGACCTAAATTTTTCTAGATGAGTGACCAGGTTAAAGGTTTTGGAGCAAGTCAATGCATTTCCAAGTAACTAAGCCCTACCTGGACCAAAGTTGCATGGAGGATGCACCTAGGGATGGACACTACCAGACTTGCTTTGGATGCTGGATCTAACCTTTATTTTCCAGATGAGTAATTATTAGCCTTACCAGAACCAAACTAGCATGGAATGATGTATCTAAAGGTGGACACAAGAAGACTTGCTTTTGATGCTGAATCTGACCTACATTTTTCAGATATGTGACCAGAGTAATGTCTTTGGAGTAGCTCTATCACTTTATGACATGTTATGACTAAACTTGCCTGGATGATGAAACTAGGGATGGACACTACCAGACATGCTATGGATGCTGGAACTGATCTACATTTTCTTTATGAGTAAACAGTTTAAGTTTAAAGTTTTTGGAGCAGGTCTATTCCCATGCAACTATAAATCCTACTTTAACCAAACTTGCATTGATAATTGATCTCACACAATATTGGTACAAGATTTACCTTACTTATAGATACACATGTACCATTCATTGAGCTTTGTAATCTTTGATTACCTATGTTTATATGTTGATAAAAAAAAACTCAATAAACAGTTAACTTTTTTGTAAAAAGTATCACTAGTCAACCAAGAAACTTGTTTTCCCTTAGATTGAACACAAGTTTTGGTGGTCATTTAATTACAGGCAAAGAATTGATTAAAATTTAAAAAAAATCTTCTAATATTTGGTCGATAAAATATTTCAGGAGGGATCATTTCAATGACAAAACAAAAGGTTAACAATGGTTTTCAAAAGGGTGTCAATTTCATTTGTTATCCTCCAAAACAGGCACCATTTATATAGTATGTTATTAATTAAAGCTTATGTATTCCCTGATCACATCTGTTTTCAGAGAAGACGAATGTCACCTTCATCAGAAGCAGATTTTTACTGCCAGGCTGGCTTTGACCAAAAAGGTTTTGAGATCAAATTTATATCAGACTATAAAAGTAAGTTTATATTATTAATTTACTCTCAACATCTGTGGTTTTGTTTTGTAAAGTGGATGGATGTAGAAAGAATAATATTGCTTGAATTTCATATTTTTTCATTACATGATTATAATTTTATATGCTCTTAAAGGACTTATTGCATGATCTTTCAAAAATCGTAATTTTATGAAAAATATTATCTACAACCTTGTTTATTAAAATACTGAATACAATAAACGTTGTTGAAAGCATATTTTAATAGATATTGGGAGTTGAAATTCAAATACGGCAATATACATATTTCAGCCCGATTTCGGCGGAATACTGCTCTGACGTCATAGGCGACAATTCAGTGATAGAGAGATGAGAATATGCACACTATTTACGGAGTTATCAACGACAAATGCAGCTTAATTACGAAAAATGCTGAAAAAATTAATTCCTAACGTGCTTTTCATTTACTATAGAAACATGAACTAGTTCTAAGGTATAAGACTTTTGAGATATTTTCGTTTTTTTTGATTCCAAACATTTAGAATCTATAGCTCTGATGGTGTCGGGTGGTTACAAAAGCTCTGATTACGGCAATGTTTCGTGATCGAGAAATTATTTTTCAAGATCGCCATTAAAAAACGTATGAGGACTTGCATAAATTAATATTATGTTAAAAACGAAAAACAACAAAGTTATATAATGTTAAATTTGTGAATCAAATAAGTAAATACATGTGATAAGATGACAAATCAAATCGTATTCTGATGGCGAGTTTCTTCGTCTTCGCCGCGTTTCCTTCGCTATCGTCGCTGCTATTTTTACAATGTTTACAGATTTTTCAGATTTTTTCTTGCTGACAGTTCTAACATATAAGGTTGGATATTCAATTTCATATGGATAAAATAAGGATTTGGTCGTCCACAACGCAGAAAATTCAGGTTGTATCGCGTATATTTTCGTAAGATTAATGTGGAGCTGATCAGCCATTGTCGCCTTTGACGTCACAGGGTCACGTGATTGCTATCTAATTAACTTAGATTTTTAAATCAGAGGTTTTCATTTGAGTCAATAATTGATTAATTACCGCGATTTATCCGCAGTAAAAACACAAAATTTATAAACTGTGGTCATAAGGAACGTTTTACGCTTTTAATTTCAAATAATTTAGAAACATGCAATAAGTCCTTTAATTTATAGTTTTGTGCAAAAAAGTTAAAGTCCAGATTGATCTGTATTTAAATTTAAGTTTGTATATTTTTTCCAAAAAATATTTTTTGTATAATTTTTAACATAAATGATGTTTAAACAAATTGGAAATACTGGGACTGATTCTAGAGTAATCCCCTAGTTACAATATGATGTCACACAAAGACACATTTAGCAGAAGACTTATACCTGGAAAATAAGATCTCAGAATCTGAATTGATAAATTTTTTTGTAATATTTTGTGTCTATAAGTAAGTCTTTTATTGAACCTATTTGACTAAAGTGAGCATCATGGCCCATGGGCCTCTTGTTTGAAGACAGTTTTAATTTTTAAAAGGTGATGTTGAATCTAAATGCTTTGATGTTTTAGACATCCAAACGGCTAGCTCGGATGTGGAAGTGGAATCGGACCCTTTTAGTCGGGAATTCCATGGGAAATTCATTTGACAGTGATGATGATGATGAGATTAATTCAGGTAATATATATAAATATAATTATACAAGTTGCACTACCCAGTCTGCTGTTAAGCTAATTTCATGATAATGTCATAAAGAGGGATTTAATATTTATCATGTTTATTCACATGTTTTTGGACACAAACTATTTTTTTTATGTAATGCCACCATCAGTATCAATACTTCATAAAGATAGGCTTCACCCAGTCTGACTATTAAGCTAGATTTATAATAAGGTTATGAACAAGGATATATTTTCATCAAGGAGCAGTGGTCTAGCTTCCACTTGTTGCAGTGTCTCCTAAATTGTGCACATCATTGAAGAACCATTTATAAAATTTTCAAATCAATCAGCCAGAACATTGTTATAGCAAACATGCTTAAAATGAATTTATATGCTTACATTGAAGTGATTTCCTTCCCCATAGATTTAAAAGTGTTGTAAATGGAAAGTTTATGTTTATAAAGAATTAAATATTTTGGTCCCCAGCTCTTTGCTATTGTAAGCATGTTTTACTGTATTATTCCCTGTTGTTTGAATAATTAATTTATCTTTAATTTGTGTGATGCCATTTTAACCATATCTACTAGTGTTGTCAACGAGTACCTGGTTAACCGGTTAATCGGCGAACAATGCGAGTATCAGATAGTAAAACTGCTACTCAGCTACTCGGATATATAGACAAAAGTAGAAAAGAAATGTTATTTTGTTCAGAAATGAATGTACACCTCTACCGTTTTATTTACCGTTATTTAACGTTAGACTTGATCTAGCGTTTCACAAACATGACCGATTTGTTTTGATAACACTTAGTTTTCACAGTTTATCTAATTGATGGCTTTGATTGCCAAGCGGAATACAATGTAGAAAACCTGGGTTAATTATAATTAACTCACTTATACTGTGCTAGTCCGCAGTACAGGATTAATTTTAAACAAGATGCCTCCACAGCCATCAAAAGCATAGATTCCGAAATGTTTTAAAAGAATTTAAATCTGAAAGGTGTAAAATATGTAAAATGAAATTAACATACACAGAAACGAAACTAAAGTAACATTATATTTAGGACATCCGCAAAAATTGCCAACTATTACAGGATATTCAAGAACAAATTCATTTAGAAGCTTTATTTTGTCTTTTTATAATTAAAAATAAATAAATGAAATGCATCTACAGTGCATTTGCATTTGATATTGGCCAGTATCTAAATGTTAAACATGGAAATTGTAATGACGTTACATATATTATCTAAAAAAAATCCATCCGTGTAACCGTTTACTTAATTGGAAAAGTTACTAAAAATTGTCCGATTTGACAGCACTAGTATCAACACATAATTATAAGATTGGATGCTGCTCGGTTCGGATGGCCAGAGTCATTTTTATCACATAATTGAAGACATATTACTGGCATTTTGTTTTTCTCACATTACTTGAATTCTTGGTTGTCTACAACAAAAATATTTAAATTGATATTTGTAACAGAGATTTAATTTGCAAATTTAAAAATAATGTTACAGTAGTTAAGAACTGGAATTAATATAAAAGTAAGAAGAACTGGTATACATAGCTAACACAATAAAGCATCAGCAAAGTATTGAAATTATGAAGAATAAGAATCAGAGTGAAATGTATTGAGCATGGATATGAAAAGAAGTGACATACTGTTATGAATGAGATTGAGTGGCCTTTTGCTTTTACTTAAGGATTTTCCAAAACACTGATTGATTTGTATTTGAGAATAAATTGTAGTATTCTTATGAGATGCAAATCCAATTTAAAAGCTTCATCAAATTAAAGACAGACTGAATTATATGTCCAAAGAATGTGAAATGGCATTTCATTTTGAAATAAAAACATGATTTCAACTCAGAAAAACCAGTGGGGTACAAAGTAAACAAACTGGAGTGACATACCTAGATTCTCTCTAATGGTCTAATACATGTATGTTTAATTTGGGATGATTATTTTGATTCCTTCATTCCATAGCAACATTGATGTGAAGCCAGCAATTTTTTTCATGCCACGTACAGTATCTAATAATCTCTGCATTAGTCACATACCTCAGTATTTGTGTCAACGTTTTGAGTTTCTATCTTTAACTTTAAAATTTATCACGCAGATGTAGTGAATTTCCGTGTCAGAGGACAGTAATTGCACCATAGTGATTTTCCTTCCCAGAGTATATTATTTACACACACATGTACAATCTTTTTTTCAGGACATGCCCTTCGGGCAGGTTTAACCACTGCTAGCCCGAACAAATATTTACATGCCCAGAATTTTATCAAGTAATTTTATTCTTATCTGCCTTTTCATGCCAAGGAAATGATCTGAAATCCATTTCTATAGATCTATTGTCTCGCCATTAATATTGTTTTCAACCTGTATACTTTTTGTGTCTCCTTTGCAAAAGAGTTCCTTGGAAGTCACGTATTGTTTTCAATGCGTATACTTTTTGTGTCTCCTTTGCAAAAGAGTTCTTTGGAAATTGCTGTAGAATAAACTATCGTTAATATTTTATTTGGTGCTCCACTTTAGATGAAAAATCAGACTTTTAAGTACATTTAATGTTATTGGTATTATTTAAGTTGATAATACGGAGGCTTAGGCCTCAGAATTTACATGCTTTTCGGGCTTGTAAGTATGCAATTTCCACATGCCCGCTTCCAATTTTACCAGGTCCCAGGCTTCGGACTCCTGGAATTTGTCGAAGACTGCATGTAGTGAGTTTCCTTGCCAGCTAGAGTACATTATTTACACATATGTAGTGAGTTTCCTTGCCAGAGTATATTATTTACACACATGTAGTGAGTTTCCTTGTCTGTTTAAAATGATCACACACATGTAGTGAGTTTCCTTGCCAGAGTACATTATTTACACAAATGTAGTGAATTTCCTTGCCAAAGTACATTATTTGCACACATGTAGTGAGTTTCCTTGCCAGGGTAAATTATTTACACTCATGTAGTGAGTTTCCTTGCCAGAGTACATTATTTACACATATGTAGTGAGTTTCCTTGCCAGAGTATATTATTAACACACACGTAGTGAGTTTCCTTGTCTGTTTAAAATTATCACACACATGTAGTGAGTTTCCTTGCCAGTGTACAATATTTGCACACATGTAGTTAGTTTCCTTGCCAGAGTACATTATTTACACACATGTAGTGAGTCTCCATGCCAGAGTACATTATTAACACACATGTAGTGAGTTTCCTTGCCAGAGTATATTATTTACACACATATAGTGAGTTTCTTTGCCAGAGTGCATTATTTACCGAAATGTAGTGAGTTTCCCTGTCTGTATACATTTATCACACAGATGTTGTGAGTTTCCTTGCATTGGTTTATTTTCATTTTTGATCAATGTTTGGAATCAGCTTCTGTTTCAATGTTATCGATTATAATCAGACACCAGATTTCTACTTTACAAAGCATAATTTTGAAATTTTAAATTCAAAAGTAATGAGAATCTTTTATCAAGTAGTTTTTTAGAATCTACACACCTAGCTTAATTAAAAATCAAAACAAAAAATGGGGGTTAATGTGCTTCTCTTTGCGCTATTGAGCATTTAGTTTGACTTTTTTGCACTGTAAATACGTCTTACACATAAATCAATTTTTAAAGTTTTTCCTCCAATATTTTTTTCAAATAAATTATGGGAACAAACGCAGTCTTATTTCACCTTGAATAGGTGTATTAAAATTTGTGACAACAAAAAATTTTCAAATTACTTCGCAAGTTCAATTATTTGACCTTTTTGCACTCAGAAAATATTTTTCTGGCATTAAAAAATTTAACAAGCAATAATAATGACATTTTACTGAATTTAAGAAGAATGGTTAAAAGTATTTTATATATTCAGAAAAGAAAATTAAAAGTGGGGGTCTGTGATGTTAATTTTTAGATATTACCAAAATAGTGCTAATTTTAAGCTTAATTTAAATTACGGCTATTTTTTCTGGATTTTCACAATATATTTGCTATACTTATCAAATATAATGATAGAATTCATGATATTTTATTTGATATATAATTTAGGACCAGCATAAAACAATTCATGGCTCAGAATAACTCTGTGTGTAGGCTGCATGGAAAAATAGGAATCCAAACTTAACATACTTTAAATACTTTGATTGAGAAAGAAATGATCATTTTCTTCTAAAAAACCTTCCACCACAAAATATACTGTACGTGTACATAAATTGGCGTATTCAAAATTTAGCGAAATCACTGGGTTTTGAGGTGTTGGCGACATTATGAATTAGCGCTATAAATGTCTGTACCGTATATTGTATTTATAAATGATTTCTTAGTGGTAATCATGAATTAGTGCATTGTTGTCTGCGCCAAGGGCCCCCTAAAATATGAAGCCTGCTTTTTTAAGTACACATACAGTAGTTCCTCACTTAATGCTTTTGGTATGGAGTTTTAACTGAATATATTTTAATTGGTATTGTAGAATCCAAATTTATTGTAAGAACTAAAACATTATGCAAAAGTGGAAATACAGGTTAAGACAAAAATCTGCTCAAAAGCTCAGGAGCATTTTACTTCTTCTGGAGAACCACTTGGCAATTTTAATTTGTTTAAATGAAAGGTGACCAACTTTTCAAGGAGAAATAGCTATGAAACAGTGAAAATTTGATTCATATAAAAATCTCCTTTTTATAAACCATTGAAACTTATGTGGAAGTGTCCTGACATGGTATAGATTCAAGTTTGCATGTTCAAATCTGACTTAATGGGGTAGGTGGAACCAGTATGGAATCAGTATTTTTTTTTACATCAACATATAAAAAAAATGTCGTAATAAGATGCAGTCATAACATGGTAGTTTGTTCAATTTTCTTTTTGTAATTAAAAATAAATAAATGAAGTGCATCTACAGTGGGGTAGGATAGGGCTACAATGAGGGATTGAAGTTTTTCATTGGAATGTATGTCACAACAGGACATTGATTAGTCATATTAATGTCCTAGCTGTTATCCTCAGAAAGTGCTGTACAATTTTTTTCCCAATCATGGTTCCTAGAGGTACCTGTAGAGTGGCACAACAATAGTGGATTAAAGTTTTTTGTGGGAATATAAAGGAAAAAATGTTTAAAATAAAAAAGAAATGGAACTTTTTTTTAAATACAATGTATTTTGTGATAAAGAACAAACAGCAGCATTTTTTTTCTTCCATAACTGGTACCATTGAACAGAGCCATTCCACCAAAAATGTTAATTATTCCTAGTTTGAGAGCATTAATATTTTTCATCAAATTTTGAATTCATCTATTTTTATGAGAAAAAAATTGTAAAATGCTAAGTTCAAAATCTTTGGGATTGGTATTTTGACTACTTTGTATGGAAATTCTTTAAATAGTGCACTGTGCACAAATTTGGTTGAGAATGCACATTTAGTTAAGTATTTTAGTATATCCCTATTTGTTCAACCTATATATATACTGTCCTGTCTGTCCACTTTATTTTGCAAGTCATCTAAATATTTAAGTGGTAGCCAAAGAAATTCATTTTCAGGTGATTGATTAGTTTTTGTAGAAGTGTATGAATTTTGATCTCTCCCCTGAAGCTAAGCTGAAGTGAAGTGATAATTTTGTTGAACATGAATTGTTAGATATCAAATGAATTCCAAACTTTAAGACTTCGTTTCAATATGAAGGGATATGTTGAGATTAGAGCATTGATTGGTGTATACAATTAAAAGAATGTCTTTGTGCTTGCATGATGAACTGGGTTGAAAAATTTTGAAAATATTAAATGTTTCCCTTAGCTTGTTGTGATCCTCCTGGACATCCAAGTGTTTTCGACATTGATGAAGATTTTGTCACTCTCTCTCTCTTGGACCAAACCAAGAAATGAATCAGATGGTTTTAAGAAGATTATAGGATATGTCATAGAATACGAAGACCCCACCACTGGAGGCAGGCTAATGACTACCCAGTAGATGAGTGTGTTTATGAGGGTGAGTAACTGATTACTTGTTGACACATGTATCTTTCTTATAAACTAGTAAGTGGATTTACATGTCCTTTTGTTGCATGTAATTAGTATGTTATGGCTGAAAACTGTGAAAAGATGTTTTACAAAAGTGATTCTTGAAATTTGTTTTGTTTACAAAACTTGAATTTGAGAATTTTTTCATCAGTGTAGGGATTAAAAAAGGACAAGGAATACAACTTCCACATACAGGCCAAGAATCTTGAAGGTTTTAGTGAGTCTAGTGATGTGATTGGTCCCATAACTCCCAAGCCCAAATACAGTAAGTATATTTGAAAAAAATTATAACATTTTAAAAAACAATTACCATATTGTACTTTAATTTCAATTATTTTTTCTTTCACATTTTTAAACTTTTATTTTAGCCAAGGTTTTGCCACCTGGTGTACCAGAGGCTGTCAACAATTCTATAACATATCTGAAATGGGAACCACCTAAACATAATGGTGGCTGTAAAATTACAGGTACTAATTTAAAAGTAGAATAAAAAAGGGAAATGTTGATCTCTGTTCAAAACCACATAAACACTGTAGCAGTTGATAATATTGATTATCTTTGTAGACTACCTTGTGGAAGAGAGGTTTAAGGGAGCAGAGATGTGGTGTAAGTGTAATGAGTACCCCTGCACTGACCCCTCTTTACTGTCACCGATCTTCCTTAGGACTCAGAGTGGGAGTTTAGAGTTACAGCTGTTAACTTTGCTGGAAAATGTGAGCCCAGTCTGTGCTCACCAGCATACAAAATCCAGGAGAAGATTGGTATGTTGTCAAGTTAATAAATGTATCGTACATTATTATGGCACTAGAATAAAGATTTGGAGGTCAAATTAAACCATAATGTGTATTTTCTTCTCAAAGCCCATAATATTCTCACTTTACTGGTCAGGAGCTGAAATTTATGTGAAAGCTTCCTGATGTAATAAAGATTTCAAATTGTTCAAAAAATGGCCTTTGAGGTAGATGGGGCCACAATAGGGAATCAAAGATTTACCTTGAAATATATACATACATTTATGTACTGGTTAAAATCTTTACGAATCCTCTTAAGAACAACTGGACCAACGGGGGGGGGGGGGGGGTTCAGAGACCCTTTAGAGTTAGGATAGGGTCATAATATGAGTTCACAATTTTGCATGGGAAAATTAAGGAGAAAAAAACTTTATAAACATTAAGAAAAGCTTCTTTTAAGTTACATGGGAAATGTTGTAGCCCATGGGACTCTTCTTTGCATGCATAGTAAAGGCAAAAAAAAATAGATAACCCCTATTGTATTCATAAATTTGAATCTTACTTTTTAAGAAAAGTGTTATTTTCCAATTTAACATCTAATTTGAATGTTTTGACAGAGTCTTTTGCAATTGAGCAGGATGAGGAATCACACCAATCATTGTAAATGAAAGCAGCAGTCATGATGTTGTCAATGAGAATGGTAATCTATATTTATGATGTTGTTTGGATGTTACAAATTAAAAGTTAACCCCATAAAAATGAACAGTCTTAAAATGATAATTTCTTTTTTAGAGTTTTAAATAGGATATGATACAGGGCCACTTTTAAGTGATGAAGCAGACGAGTATGATGATGGTAATGATGATGAATCATACCATCCTTCAAGCAATGAAAAAAGCTGTGATGAAGATACCATTAATGATCTTGGTAATAAAGCTGAAAACAGAACTTTCTTAAGCTCAAGTAAGCTTTTCTGATCAAAGTTTGTCCATTGTCCATCTCCAGCGTCTTTGTTGTTTCAAATTTTCAGCTCCTTCTCAAGAACCACTGCGTCAATTTCAACCAAACTTGCCACAAAGTATTCTTGGGTGGGGGATTCAAGTTTGTTCACATGAAAGGCATCACCCTATTTTAAGGGGATATAATCAAAAATAAGTGTAAATTTGATGGCATCTTTAAAAAAATCTTCTCCAGAAACAATGGGCAGAATTGTTTACTTTGTACAGATTTTTAGTATTTCCCATGAATCTTCAAGTAAAAATGTGCTCTACAGATTCACGTTGAAAATATACAGATTTTCCCTAAAGACGGAAAAAAATCAGAGTCGTTCCCGAAATTTGCCAATCAGTTTGATAAAGGAGCTTGTTGATTGAAGTGGTCTTATCAAAAATGATCTAAAAACAATATAATTAAGGCAAATGTAAAATATGTAAGCAACAGTAGACAGCATACGGTGACATGCGTAGTTAGTGCTTAGTATTTGTATAACAAGGGGTTCTTCATATAAAAATGTCTAATAAGCTGAGTTGCATTTTTACTGACAAACTGCTCAAAATACTGACAACTTCTAGAATACTGACATCAGTTAGAAAAGTTAAACAGGTCTGAGTGGGCCAGAAAAATTATTCTCCAGAGCAGCAAAGCCATGACAAGTCATATTAATACAGAAGCATACTCAGGTAATGTAGCTTGAAGTTTTATCAAGTAATGTCCCCTGGCAGAAGGGTGGGGACACAATGGGGCATAAGACTTTTACATGGAATTATATAGAAAATGTCTTTAAAGGCCTTCTCAAGAACAACAAAGCCATGATTTGTTATATTAATACAGGAGTATTTTTCAGGTAGTGTACATTCAAATTTATTCAAATCATAACATCAAGGGGTAGGATGGGAGAAGTAGTTTCAGGTTTGTTCAAATCATCACCCACAGGGCATAGGGTGGCACCAATTGTATAAGTATAATTACTCAAACTTTTCAATACTGAACTGATTTCTGCTTTTCTCTTGCAAAAGGGCTCAGGTGTCATGGACCATGGGCCTCTTGTATAAAGTGTTATGTATTACATTGTACAATATGTAGATTGTTTAAAGTGAATTAAAATTCTGGCAGAATTTCTGTCTTGAATTTTAAGTATGACTGTTTCTTTATTACAGTTAAGGATTAATTCCATAAGTTGTTTTTTCTCCAGACATGATCACAGTCTGATAAATTGACAAAATTCATTTTAAATAAATTACTTTCCTTTGATTCACATTAACATGATGTTCATTAGCCAGCATTATAAATTATAAATATCTCCATAAGGAGCTTAAATAGAGTGTTTCAATCATGCCTAACAGATTGAAGTATGGAAAAACAACTTTCATACCTCTTCATTAGGTTTGAATGGGTAAGATGAGGCCATAATAGGCAATCAAAGCTTTACATAGGAATATATAGGGGGGAAATGTGCAGGGCCATTGTGACATGGGTGAGCCATGTGGCCCATTGGCCTCCTCTATAAAAATAAAGATGAATCCCTTTTGTCAATACATGTACATATATAATAATTTCAGATATGCCCAGTAAGCCTCTCAAATCTGAAATGCAGCAGAAACAAGCTGCACTTGCAAGTGACAGCGAAAAGGACAGTGAATGTGAAGATGATCATGATGATGTCAGCAAAGTTTTACCACAGTCAGAGAAGCGAAAGACCAGTTTTTTAGAGGCCAAAAACATCATCTGGGAACTATGATAATAAAAAACATTCATGTCTCTTTTGTGAGAAGTTTTGCCAGCAGGCCAATTGATGGTATGCATATCATATAAGCCCATAGCTCTTTAAGTACAAAAAATTGTGAGATTCATTTTTGCATATAGGTTCAGGATGGAGCTGAATATTGAAAAAATATATCCTATAATTTTTTTTCGTGGACATGTAGCAGACAGCTGTTTGCATAATTTAAGCAAGTAATTATTTTTTAACCAAAATTTGTGAAATTTATCGCTCATGACCCATTGTTCATGCAAGGTTTACCTATTTATATTGACACTGCAACAGACCCATAGAACGCCCCCCCCCCCCCACTTTTTCTGAGTATAGAATTTTGCTGTAGTAAAGTATCCTTTATATCCTGGTTGCCGTTGCCCCCCCCTACCCCCCCCCCCCTTTTGTTGCAATAAGGTCGGTTCAGTAAATAATGTTTGTTTTTTTGCTTGTCAGATATTTTTTGAAGTCCCCCCTACTTTTGAAACCCTTGCTATGGGCTGTAAATTGAAGTTTTAAAAAATCCTTCACTGGTGAACATCTAGCAGGCAAACTAGCAGGCATAAAATTAAATATGAAGATTATGAATAGTAATTAAACTCAAAAGTCCATTAGAATAATCCATATTCGTAGCAGAGCAAACATGGACCTCTAAAATTAATCTTAATTAATGCTTAGCCCTCTAATTGAGGGCTTCTTCATGTTTCAGGCCCATGAAAAGGCAGAGTTAGTCATAAATTAGAATGTTTTATACAGTATTAGCCAGTATACCTTATCCTCTTTACTTTTGAACTTCTAGGAGTTCAGCTGCATCAATATGATAATAAATATAGAATTCTTGTGAAAATTTACGATTTTTGTTACATGGGTCTAGATTTCTAGATCCAGGCGGTTTTGAAATGACCACAGCCTGAGAAATTCATAATACTCAGGTAATAGTCAAAGCCTAGGGCCTTTTGTTGCATTTTAAACACAGGAAGTTATTAACTGCATGATATTTATATTTCTTGCTTGGTTGTCAGCTTTAAGCTTAGAGATTTTTTTTTTTATTTCGAAACTTGTGTGTTGTTTAATGCACTAAGAAAATGCCACTATATTTTGCACAAATACTGACCTATTGTCCTTGATTGTTCTTCTGTGAAAATAAGCTTATTTTGGATACCTTAAAAATTAACAGCAAGAATTATCTATTAACACTTGGCTTATACATGTGTATCTTATTTCATGTCAGCATTCTTTTCATGTATTTTTTTGTATAGTTGATGCAATTAAATTGTTTCATGCAAACAAACCGTCTTTTTTGTTTGATCTTTCAAAATGTTGTAAAACATTTGAGCAAAGGGATAAGAGAACTAAAGGGTGCTGTATGAACTGCATTTCGTAAAAAATCATGGTTTTAGAGACCAACGTATTTGAGCAATGGGATTTTTAAATGCTGAATTGGAAAATGAAATGATGAATATGAAATGATAGAATGTTATGCATAAGAAAAACAATGAAGTGGACTTTCCCCACCAAAGTAATTTCAGTTTTTTGAAGTCATTAAATTGCAAGAATAAATAAGAGGGATCATTATTTTTCCCCTTATTTCAGGTCCGTAGAACGCGGAGGCCACCCCCCCCCCTTTTTCTGAATATACTATATTACTATTGTAAATTTTTCTTTGAATGCTGGTTGTGGTGTCATCCACATAAAAAAGAACGAGATGTTATTACATGAACAGTAGTTAAGTAATTTGTAATCCTATAAAATTCTTGTTAAGAAAAAAATAAACTCTTTAAGATCATAAAAAACATAATGATTGCATTTAAAATTGGGGAACGATTTTCAATTTCTACTTGTCTTACTCAATGCAACAGAAAAAAAAACCCAAAACGAATATTCTTGACGAAACAAGTCTTGAATCAACGCACACTCGGCAATTCATTGCCGTCAGCGATGTAAAAGCAGAGGGGAGGGGTAGCTTGGCCCCTCCTTTTTTCAAACTTAAAAGTTTTATTTTTAATTTACTGTGAAAGTGTTCATTAAAAGCCCCCCCCCCCCCTACACACACTTTTGTTATGTATTTAAATGCGGTCATTTTATTGTAAAGAAATTTTTTGGAGGGTTCACAAAAGTTCAACCCACCAATAGGATTTTCGACTTTTTGAAGTTAACCTATTTTCCTTGCTTGCCAAAGATTTTCGGGTATTAAGTTGTATTTTCCGCCCCCCCCCCCCCGACTTTCAAAAACGATGTTACGTGCCTGGCCGTTAATACTTTTAAATCTTTGTCATGACTGTTAATTTATTCTTCTCATTTCATTTGCTTTATATTAATCTATATACAGATGCTGAAAGCCAATTTTTTATCTTTTAACTTTGTCGGATATCCTTTGACAATTTTTTTTTCTATAGCATACAGATTTCATGCAGACATTGTCATGTATTTTCGACAATTTTTTGGAAAAATTGGTGTTTTTACGGAAAACACATTCAAAATTTACTGAATGTAGTGATTTTCTTGTATAATATCTTACAAGAGTGTTTATGTACTGAGTTTCCTGTGTGTGTCCTGGTAAAGCCATGTAGTGACTTGTCAACTTCCGGTGTGTGATTGAGCAAAATCACGTGATCAAATGTAGTGACTTTTAGGTGAAAAATCATTTTTTCATTATTTGAATTTTCATCTTTCTGAACCTCATTTGCATATACAAAGACCCATAGAATCACAGTTATGGTCTGTTTATCTTGTTAGCATTGCTAGAACATAGTGTAGTGACTTTCAGGTGTAAAACCTCGTGTAGTGAGAATTGCGGTTGTACACGTATGTGTGTGTGTGTCGAGTGAAGTGTCGAAGGACGACAATAAATTACACAGATAAAACATGCTAAAATCTTGCAAATATGCAATAGGATGTTAAAAGACAAATACTATCTTGTTTGAACATCGTATATTTATGCGCGGTTTTAGCCAAGATGATGATATTTCTTAAAAATTACGCTGCAAAAGACATGATCGGTTGTGTGAATGTTAGTACTGAATGTAGCGACTGGGTCTTACTGACGTCATAAGCAAAGGGAGATAAGCCGCGCTAGTTGAAGTTCATTTTCGCAGTCAAGTAATTTTGATCGACTCTGCTGCCGCTAACTTGCATAAAAAATCCAAAATGTAATTGCAGGCTTTTTAAAGTTACTCAGATGAACTCATTTCCGTATACAGCCCAAAATGCTTAGGACATTGTTTCATATGACCTTTAAATCAAATTTTCAAATAATCATGGAACTGGATGAATGACCCTTAAATCTTTCCGAAAGTTAATTTATGTAAAATTCAACATGCAAGACTGATAAATAATTGTCATGTTGCATTTCACATGCTTTAAAGGTTGGCGAGTTTTTGAAGGGTTATCTTTATTGCCAATTTTTTTTATCTGTATTTTTTAATTATGTATATTAATATCCGTATAAGGGATACATTAAAATACGAGAATGTGTAACTTGTGTACGTATTTGGTTAATTTGTTAGATATTTTAAAAAAATGCCCATTTATGACAATTAGTTATATTTTTTAGTTTGCGAAAAACAGACTCATTGTTAAAGATAATAAATTCTATTGAGAAAAATCAAACACTTGGGTATAATATTTTTAATTCTTAATGTCATTTGAAATTAAAATGGCCATTTTCCTGTTTTTTGGTTCTTATCCCCCTCCCTCCCCCCCCCCCCCCAAAAAAAAGAAACCCCGATATATATGAATTGTGAAATAGCAATTAATAATACCTGTGAAAAGTTATTTTGTTTCAAGGGGGATGAAAATATTTTCCGTTAATTTCTAAGTGAAAACACAGGTTTTGCCAAATTTATATTTATCTCTCTTTGTTTTCTTAAATTAGTGATTTCTCAGAAAAATATCACAGATATGAAAAATCATTTAAATATGTCAACTTTTGAAAATTGAGTAAGAGGTAGGCGGCAGAACAAAAAGATCACAGTTCACTGTGGTCGTTACAAGTGTTAACTGTATCAAAATAAAAGTATAAATAAATTGAACGTAGAAAATGCCCCCATATGTGAATATATTGAACCCAAACAGCCCATCTTACACTCTCGCTGTGTGACAGTAGGCTTGGCTGAAGAACCCTCACTGCTCCAATGTCCAGAGTATCGAGTATAAGATTGAATTTGAAGCCCTACACCATTTAATAGTGACTCTATATGAGTGAAAAATTGGGCGTAAAACGACATACAACACACACTTAGCGCAATAATAAGGCCTCACACTTAGCGCAATCGGAAGACCTTGGAAACAAGAGGAATCAAAACACATCAGATGCACATTAAGTATAATACAGATTATGTTTAGAAATACACGAATTACAAAATCAATGCTGAACACTTAAGGACCGCGGTACAACAATAACTCTATTGAATAGTTACATAAGGACAAAATAAACACTTCCTTTACAGCGACTATTTTAACTTGTGGTTATAAAATTAAAGTAGGCGCTTTATTGGAGACGAGAAAGATAAATCATGATGTTTGTGTGGACAGTTTTTCTCATGTCCAGCTTGTTATGTGCTAGTCCTCAGGACATTTATTTGAATGACAAAAATGACTGCATCAGTGGTGAAGAGATGAAGAAGCAATTTCAAACAATTCTGGCTGAGCAGAGAAAGCTTCAAAGTGAAGTTAATAAGCTACAGCAGGATAGAGAATTGCTGACCAACTTGTTAACAAGTATGTATTGTGGAAATATTTTGTTGGCACAAAATGTCTTTAAAAAAGTGCACTAAATGTGACATTTTGTCAATTTTTAAAATCTCTATACAAGTGTTTAAATTAAGAACAAAATTGCGATTATAAAAACAGGCAAAAATTGTTGATGCTGTTATCGTGCAACTTCTGATGACATTCATATTTTTTAGAGGAGCTAGAGTACTAGATTTTGACTTCTTCGTAAATTATAAAAACGCTTATATGCGTTACAGAAGATGAGACGGTCAGTGTTAGAAGAGTATTTTGAAACATGATTGATGTATTTCAGTATATACTATATATTGCAACAGATCCGCCTGGTGACTGTAAAACCCTTTACAACCAAGGATATAGAAAGTCTGGTGCGTACACTATATATCCATGGGAGAGATCCAACCCTGCATTTCGTTCTGTGAATGTCTTCTGTGATATGGAGACCAATGCTGGAGGATGGACCGTAAGTTGGAAAATGTACAGTGGCGGAACATAATATTATCACCATAGGTTCCTGATAAGACTTTAGCTCTATTTGTTTTGTTTTTACGACCCTCTGAAGAATTTTATACCCCCGCTCCGAAGAAGAGGGGGGTATACTGTTTTATCCTTGTGTGTCTGTCTGTCTGTCTGCCTGTCCGTAACAAATTTAATCACAGTTTTCTCAGCAACTACTCATTGCAGATGCTTGAAATTTTAGCACACTCTTTGTTTAGGCATGTCATATGGTGGGATGCATTTTTGTGCGAATCCGATGTCAACTCCCTGTTGATCCGTGCATCTATCCTTAGCATGCATAAATTTTGGTCGCAGTTTTCTCAGCAACTACTCACCGCAGATTCTTGAAATTTAACACACCCTATGTTTAGGCATGCTATATGGTGGGATTAATTTTTGTACGAATCAGGATGTCAACTTCCTGTTTATCCGTGTGTCTGTCCGTACCATAATAACAAATTTTGGTCGCAGTTTTCTCAGCAAGTACTCATTGCAGATGCTTGAAATTTTAGCACAACCTTTGTTCAGGCATGCCTTATGGTTGGAATCATTTTTGTATGAATCCGATGTCAACTTCCTGTTTATCCGTGTGTCTGTCAGTACCATAATAACAAATTTTGATGGTAGTTTTCTCAGCAACTACTCATCGCAGATGCTTGAAATTTAACACACTCTTTCTTTTAGGAATTCTATTTGTGGGGATTCATTTTTTTAACAAATCTGATGTCAATTTCCTGATTATCACTGTGTCTGTCCATAACTGAACTTGTGTATTCACATCAGAGCGGGGGTATTATTAGTGAGCATTGGCTCATTTTCATATGGAGACTCCAAGTGCCGGTGGACAGCTGCATATTTTGACCTATACTCGGCACACAGGGCCATTGAGCAGTGAGCGATCTTTTTTGTGGCAGCATCTACTGCGACAGGGAACCTCGGTTTATACGGTCTCATCCAAAGGACCGGTCTCCACGTCCCACAGTGCGATTCTACCCGCGACGTAAGGATTAACTCCTTACTCCAGAGCAGACGCTCTACCACTGCGCCACACGGGTGACTCTATTGGTTCGTTTTATTGGTTTGGGTTATTTTGGCCATTCCTTGTGATGAGTGATATGTAATGGTTCCATATATAATGAATGCATATTCTCCGAATTTCTAGTTTGAAGTCGGCTGCGTTGTTAATTATGCTCGCGCATTTTCTCAGCTGATTTTTCAACAATAACAAACAATAATAATAGCATTCAGTAATTTTGCAGGCCACAGCATTCCTCGAATATTATTTTCAGTTTTGTAATTTAGCACAATCCTTGCACAATACACTGACGCATAGTCGTCTTTTAATAAAATCATTCTGTAGGAAATGCTTAGCAACAACTGGACACAGTTCATTATCAATGATTTAATGAATTCTCTGTACTTTTCAGCATTGCTATTACCATTGTTAAGTGTCAAAGTACCTGGGGCATTCCAATAGATACACCCTCAAATCATTAGACTAACCCTTGCGCCACGACCAGGGCTAATGCATTGCTGCATCCATTTTCTTTTCTCGAGGCCTCCGCCACACATATACGCGTACGTATTATTTTCTCAAATAGTCACTGAAGTTACATTCAATTAAAAAAAACAAACAAAAAAACACGATTCCAGTCAGCATAATCTTTCCACAATCTTCTTCCTCTGGAACATTATACTCGTTCACATCTCGGATTTGTATGTTTTTAATAACAACCCGTTTATGGTATTAATTTCGAAACGAGCATCTTCTACAGTTACTTCTGAAATAGTATTTCTTAGAAACTGGTCAAAACAAGCATCAATTTATTTCAGAGGTTCAACACGACGCGTTGTACTATCCTCAAAATTGATCGTTCGTCTTGCACACTTTCACCCCTACCAATGTTATTGTTATTTAAATTTACATCACGTGGTTTTTCTTGAACTAGTCAAAGGTCATTAGGTTCGCAGTGAAAGAAAACCTTCACACCTATAGTCTGTTTTCTGTATAAAACTCATGACATACCAGTTTCGAGTAATACGGCAGACCTTTACATATATATATATAACTATATAAACAATTTCATCCAGTTTCCGAAACAGATCCACGCAAAAGTCATTGTCAGCATTAACAATATACCACATGTATATATACTTCATCTGACTTTCAGCATTCTATTCATTTGCATTTTCTACCGTAATGAATATTATTTAATTCCTTGAGAAATATACATCAAACTTAATATACATGTTACGAATTTAAACAAGATTTTTCTCATCTAATAAAACGGTTCCAATATCCCCTTCCAGGCACGGGGGGGGGGGGGGAGGGGGCGCTTGGAGATCCCTGGAATTTTCAGAGCTATTTAAAATTTAATGAATTATATAAGTACATGTAACTTAAATGACTAGGATCCTCCTTGAAACCATGGTCCCCATACACATGGCAAGTTGGTTAGAAAAGTCATTAACATGGAGGTAGTTCACACGGGGGGGGGGGGGGGGCTTGGAGCTCCCTGGGATATTCAGAGCTGTATCTGAAATTTAATGAACTATAAAGTATATGTATAACTTAAATGACTTGGATCCTCCATGGCAAGTTGGTTAGAAAAGTCATAAACATGGAGGAAATTAAGCATCTTATTCATGAGAAGGCATGGATGGATCCAGGAATAGGGGGGTTCAAGGTACATACCCACACTTCTTAGGAAGAATTATAAAGCCGTAAAAATAGGGAGTAAAAAAAAGTGAAGTATGAAAATGCCAAAAAATATCTTTTTTTTAATTGGCAAACTTTATGGTTTTTTTTAGAGAGATCGAGAAGGGGAAAGGTGAGCAAAATTCTTCACATTTCTATTTAAAAGAATCTTATTGTGCTTTTACCATAGAACTAAGGGCTGTTTAAAGTTAAAAATCTAGAATATATGCATGTAGGGTTCATTCTACAACCATTAAAATGAGGTCATACTTGGGAAAAGATCCAAGAAGATGTTTTCTAAATATTACCATGCATATACAATTTTTCTACCCATTTTCCCACTCTGTGAAATATTCTGAACCCAGTGCCAAACACTGACCACAGCTCCAATGAACAGGGTTCAATATACATGTATATGATGATATAAAAATGATTACTTTTTAATAATGGCACAGTTTATTTCAACATAACTTAATACTTGAAAGTAATATAGATGCTTTACACAACAAGGACAGTAAATATAAATAAATTTAAGTTTTTAAGCTTCTAGCATAACAGTCACACATGTCATTTACACTAAAAGATATTTAAAAATTTTCCACTGTGAACAAGGGAAATAACTCTGGGAAGATCAATAATTTGTGTAGAATACATATATGTCTTGATGCCTTGATAGTACATGTAGCAATTTCATTTGAGATATAAACATGTATTTAGGACATATACTATGCTTGAATTAAAATCAACAGAGTTTAAAACAAATTTTAAACCTTTCCCACTTTCTGAAATAATGTTTACAGAAAATGCACTACAAATCGATCAATGATTAAGGGAGATAATTCAATAAAAAGCAATATGGGCTGCAATCTTCATGTTAAAAATTTCTTTTTTGTTGTAAGATTATAGTTGATTACTACAGTACAGAAAAAAGAAATGACTATAAACTTCTATTATATATATTTACATTGAAAGGACTTTTTGGAAGTTCTGGTCTGGTTGAAAAAAAAAATTGATTCCTATATAACATCTATACTTTTGATGAATAAAAATAAATTTTCTTTGAATAAAATTTGTAATACTTTTATATTACCATTATTTTTAATCTTACTGATCATAAAAGTTTAAGCTACATGCAAATTAATGATAATTCCATATTTAGAAATCGTACTAAAATTCTTTAAAAATACCTCATATTGCTTATGCACTTGTAAAATTATTTTAATTATGTTTGCTGATGATAAAGACATACAGTACTAAAACAGGCAAATAGATTTAAAATCCGGAATTAAAATGTGCCTTCTTATGAAAGTTTTTGATTTTTTTGACTGTCACAGTAGTTAATTGAGGTGCATTAATGAAAAATAAAAATATCACATGATGTTTTCTATTAACAAGAAGCAAATGAAGAAATAGTAATGATATGAAAAAATAGATAACAGGAACAATAAATAAACTTCCTGAGATTAATCAAGTAACCCCCTTCACTATCCTCATATGCTAGCAGGGTACTAAAAACCATGTACTAGGTAACAGCTATTACAATACATGTACATTCAAGGAGAGGGCAAAAAACCCCAAAACATTGCAAACTTTACAGAGTTAATAAGCCATGTAAACAAAATACATGTATTTAGAATTCATTGTCAACCACTTTTAAAATTGATCAATATCATTTCAACCAGAGGATAAAATCATTCAAAATTGATCACCATATTCTGGATTCAATTAGATCAGTGTCTGCTAGCATGTGTTTCATTCTGCTATTGTCCTTTTTTCTGACTGTACAAAAATAAAGGTCTCAACTGGAATCTTAAGGCAGTGCTGATGCTCTCTTCTTTCATAAATGCATGATCTAGATTAAAAAAAAACCAAACAAACAAACAAAATCTTTAACAATTCAAAGACTATACATTTATCACATCAGTCTGTTCTTGTATTACTCAAATCTAGTAGCTTAATATCTGCACAATAGGCCTATGGACCATGATGCTCATCTGAGACATATCAAATGAAGATGAAATATGACCATAAATTTAAACCAAAAGACCAAGAAATGGGAGGAATTCCACATTTTTTATTCACAAATCATTCATGTATCCACCCTTACATACTGATTTGACATTGTCTACATATATTTTTAACAAAGAAAAATAATCGTACCTAATATTATAACTTCTATTTTTGCAAGACTCTGACCTAAAGAAGTAACAAATTTAACTAGTATTAATTGTAACGGGGACCGTTACAGATGTTCCCCAAACGCTCCCCAACTTATTTTTGGTGTCTTATTCCCTGTAAGCTTCATTAAAAAAGGCAATCAAGTATATTGTTTTTTTTACGCATTACACGCGGGCGCACGGGCATGCATGTAAAAAATGACCATGTCAACTTGTCTACACTTTTAATACATCTTTATATTCAAATTTCATCAAAAGATAAAAAAAATCGGCTATATTAAGTATATCTGTCATTTTACGCATTGCAAGCGCGCGCACGTGTATGCATGTCCATGATGACCGTGTCTTCTTGTCAACACTTATTAATATATCTACATATTTCAGTATCAAAGCATTTCATCAAAAAGTGTAAAATTTACAGCTATATCAAGTAAATTGGTCATTTTAGCATTGCATGCGCGCGCATGTGCATGTTGACAATGTCGTCTTGTCTACATTTATAAAGGGTCTATATATTCTGAGTATCAAAGCATTACATCAAAAAATGTAAAAGTTATGGTTATATCAAGTATATTGGTCATTTTACTCATTGCACGCGTACGCACGTGCATGCATGTGCATGCCGACCATGTCATCTTGTCTACACATTAATATATCCTTATATTCTGAGTATTAAAGTATTTCATCAAAAGATATGAAAGTTTTGGCTATATCAAGTATATTGGTCATTCTACTCATTGCACGCGCACGCACGTGCTTGCAAGTGCATGCATGTGTGCGCTGATCATGTCATCTTGTGTACACTTCTAATATATATTTATATTCTGAGTTTCAAAGCAATTCATCAAAAAATGTACAAGTTAAGTCTACATCATTTGCATTGTTTATTTCAATCATTGCGCATGCGCACACGTGTATGCATGTGCATTCTGACAATGTTATCATGTCTACACTTTTAATATATCCTGATATCCTAAGTATCAAAGCATTTCATCAAAGGATATGAAAGTTAAAGCTATATCAAGTATATCTGTCATTTTACTCATTGCACGCGCGCGCACGTGCACGCACGTGCATGCATGTGTGCGCTGATCAAGTCTTCTTGTGTACACTTCTAATATATATTTATATTCTGAGTTTCAAAGCAATTCATCAAAAAATGTACAAGTTTCGTCTATATCATATGCATTGGTTATTTCAATCATTGCGCATGCGCGCACGTGCATGCGCATTCTGACCATGTCATCTTGTCTACACTATTTATACATCCTTATATTCTGAGTATCAAAGCATTTCATCAAAAAATATAAAAGTTACAGCTATAACAAGTATATTGTTCATTTTACGCATTGCACGCGCACGCACGTGCATGCGCGTGCATGCAAAATGACCTTCGTTCCGCAAATCTACATAACATTCCTATTAACCCTAAAAAGGTTTCACCTCAATCGGATGTGTAGTTTCGGAGATCACTCATGGACAAAAAAGTACCCAGGAAGAAAAATAATAATAACTAGATGCGTTTCTTGTTGCTAGGGCAACAAGTGGTCTTCCGACCGAACTTTTCTCCAGAACGCTATGCTATCTCACTTCATTTAATACTTTATTGCAAGTATTTTTCGTTTGCGTTTATGTAACACAGTCTTCAACATAGATCATAATTATTAAAGGATTTCTGTAGAATCTCTGTTGACAAAGCTTTTAAAAATAAGCAAAAACTATCATACATGTCTTCACGGGGAAAAATATTATTTACAACTGAAAAAAAAGAGAAACAATCTCCCGCTCCAGTAGGATTCGAACCCGCAACATACGAGAAAGTTTGGATCGGTCATATCTTTGCAATAAATGCATCAATCAAAATGATGAAAACATACATAGATTTCTTAAAAGACTCTCTATTAACCCTGTAAATTTCAAAGAAAAATATTGAAAAACAAAAAAGTTGCAAATTTAACATTTTTGAATTCACTTCCGTTCGCGACCGGAAGTACAAACGACGAAAAATAAAGGTCGATCAGCATATCTATATGTGATGCTCTATCACGTCCGTGAGTTTCACTTTCATATCTTTAGCCGTTCTCGAGAAAATTAGGGGACAAAATTCCATTTAAAAAATACAAATTTCCCCAAAAATCGCGAACGGAAGTGAATTTTAAAAAAGTGAGGGACACCCCTGGAGATATTCTCATGATGCATCTTCCCTGAAAAAATCTTTAGAATTGAACCACGCACAGCTGAGATATCGCCTGTACTATGAAAAGTGGAATAATAATAATAACTAGAAACTCATTGCGAGCAATGAGAGGTCTTCCGTCCGATTCTGAAAATAAAAACAAAAATTCACGCTGAAAAAGTGATAAAAGAAATTCAGCGTGAAAATCCAAGAAAGCAAACCATTAACCATTCACTTTTTTGCATCACTTCCTGTCACGACCGGAAGTAACGGCGATACAAGATTTTCTCACGATTCAAATAAACTGATGACTGACTATCAGACCTGAAAGTTTCAGACTTCAGTCGTTTACTGTTGCCGAGCAATATTGTTAGAACAAATTCTAATTTTGAGGACAGGTAAACACTCGACCGGAAGTGAATTTTATAAAAATCTCTGCAAACTTTTTCAATCAAAAAGATGAAAATATGCATAAAACTCCCAGAAGACTCTCTATTTACCCTGTAAATCCCAAAGAAAAATATTGAAAAACAAAAAGTTGCAAATTTAACATTTTTGAATTCACTTCCGTTTGCGACCGGAAGTAGGAACGACGAAAAATAATGGTCAATCACCATATCTACATTTGATGCTCTATCACCTCAGCAAGTTTCATATTCATATCTTTAGCCATTCTCTGATGATACTGTTTACTTTCTTTTATTCTTTATGTATTCAACTTTTTATTTCATGTAATTCCATATACAGGCATGTCCATGTAATCTTTTTCTGCACTTCTATATACTTCTGCATCAGACCATTTGTCTACTACGAAAGGTTGGTCACGATACATTATTTCGCGCCAAACGTCACGGTTAAATATTCGCGCATTTCCTTCGGAATGTATTTTCTATTGAGTGGTGATGGTTTCAATGAAATATCAAAATGTATGTTCTTATAACCTGAATATCGAGCTTGAGAAAGTATATTTATCATATTGTACTTATTATATATCGTATGGATAAGTAACACTGAAGCAGTGATTTAGGTAAGATTTTCTACAAGTTTTATTTTCCTGTTTACCCCCAAAGTGGACTATCCCGATTAGTTACACATTCATGGGAAGACTAGAATGTTTCGCCCAAAAACATGTCTCGTCCTGCGACGGTCAAGGAATCTGATACCATTTATGTTCAATAACAACATCTTTTAGAAAAAAAATATTTTAATCATTTTCATTAAACAATCTTTAAAGAAATGGTTTTCTTATTTCTGTCTTTTCTGTTCATTTAATATGACACAAGCTTGCATGGGGAAAAAACAATGGCCACTATATATTGATTGCTTTAGTCAGGCAAGTTTCTTCAAAAGCTTTTACTTATAACCATGGTTTAGGATCAGTTTTTCCATGGTGTAAAACAAAAGGTTGTAGTTATCGTATTTCCACTTGTAGTCATGTCGTTTTTCTACTTTGAGATACAGACAAGAAAAATTATAGTAGACGTTTGAGGAAACCCCGGATTAAAACTCTATTGCGAAACAGAATTGCAACGTAATTGTGATGTGACAATCCAACATTTCCTTCACATTTCTTTGATCCTTATGGTACTTTCATTCAAACAAACGCTCGGCTGACTCCGTAAATTCTGACCTACTTATCGGAGTTTACAGAGACAGCCGCCATTTTGGACCCGCTTCAAATTTAGAAATGCGAATATCTAGAGTTTGGATTGATCAATTCTAAAATAAATTATATATAAAGAATTTTCAGAAGAGTCTTTATTAACCTTATTAAAATAAAAGAAAAATATAGAAAAACAAAAAAGTTTAAAAATACGACTTTTTTAAATTCGCATCCGGTAACGACCGGAAGTATTGACGACGCACAAAAAGGTGATTCCCCTCATCTAGAAGATATAACCTATCATCTCTAACAAGTCTCCAGTTCATATCTTAAACCATTTTTGAAAAAAAGGGGGGACAAAATTTCATTTTAAAATCAGAAAACTGTCAATAACTTGGCACCAGAAGCGAGTTTTCCAAATTTTCCTTCTGATGAACAAAGTTCATTTGACGACGCATAATTCCTGAAAGTTTCATTTAAAACCACTGAATAGTTTTTGAGAAATCGCCTGCACAAAATTTTGGGGAAAATAATAATAATAATAATAATAATAATAAGAAACAGTAGAATCACTATAAGGTCTTCCGTGAAGACGAAAGACCTTAATAATAGAAAACAGAAGGAAAACAATAAGGTCTTCCGAAGGAAGTCGGAAGACCTTAATAATAATAACTAGATGAGATCTCGTTGCAGGCAACGAGTAGGTCTTCCGTCCGATTTTTCGATAAGATGAGACATGATTTTGACTATGAACTTTGTTAAAAGATAATATATAGACCTCCCTAATTAGATTTCATTCTTTTGATTTATATAACATTATCAAAGAGCTATAGATGACAGGCTTCTGGCCCCTCTGAGCCCCTAGTCAGCCCCTGTTTTTTAATATCAATTGAAAGGTCTTGTGATTTGAAAACTTTTTGTTCAAGACCTATTCAGAGATTTCCTTTCGTTGTGAAGATATGCTGAATGGAAATATTTAGGGGTCACCCCTCAAAATCCTTGATGGGGCCGTTTGAAAAAAATTGGAAGGGTGCATATTGTTTAGAACATTATTCTGACCATCTTTTGTTCAGTATTGCTGATCAAACTATTCCTCCTTTTCGAGATATAAAGCGTCATAGATTTAGCATTCTGGCCCCTTGTGACCCCTTATTACGTATCATATGATCAGAATCTTATCATATATTGTTGTAAATCGTTACGATAAACATCTTTGCTTCAGTAATGTATTACAAATTATTGATCGTTAAAGAGTTAAAGATGAAAGACTTTTGGCCCCTCCGAGCCCTAATTTGAGGGGTCAGCCCCTTTTTCTTGATATCAATTGAAAGGTCTTGTGATTTTGAAGACTTTTTGTTCAAGACCTATTCAGAGATTTCCTTTCGTTGTGGAGATATGCTGAATGGAAATATTTAGGGGCCACCTCTCCAAATCCTTAATGGGGCCGTTTGACAAAAATTGGAAGGGTGCATATTGTTTAGAACGTTATTCTGACCATCTTTTGTTCAGTATTGCTTTTCAAACTATTCCTCCTTTTCGAGATATAAAGCGTCATAGATTTAGCATTCTGGCCCCTTTTGACCCCTTATTACATAATATATGATCAAAATCTTATCATATATTGTTGTAAATCGTTAAGATAAACATCTTTCCTTCAGTAATGTATTACAAATTACTGATCGTTAAAGAGTTAAAAATGAAAAACTATTGGCCCCTCTGAGCCCCTAATTTTAGGGGTCAGCCTATTTTTCTTGATATCAAATGAAAGGTCTTTTGATTTTGAAGACTTTTTGTTCAACAACTATTCAGAGATTTCTTTTCGTTATGGAGATATGATGAATGGAAATATTTAGGGGCCATTCATCCAAGTCCTTAATGGGGCCGTTTGACAAAAATTGAAAGGGTGCATATTGTTTAGAACATTATTCTCACCACCTTTTGTTCAGTATTGCTTATCAAAATATTCCCCCTTTTCGAGATATAAAGCGTCAAAGATTTAGCATTCTTTCCCCTTTTGACCCTTTATTACGTAATATATGATCAGATTCTTATCATATATTGTTGTAAATCGTTAAGATAAGCATCTTTGCTTCAGTAATGTATTACAAATTACTGATCGTTAAAGAGTTAAAGATGGAAGACTTTTGGCCCTCTCAGCCCCTAATTTGAGGGGTCAGCCCCTTTTTCTTCCTATCAAATGAAAGGTCGTATCATTCTGCACAATTTTTCTTCTATATGTTTTAACAAACTCTTAACATGTGTGAAGATATAAAAAAAAAAGGTGTAAAATTTTGTGAGATGTTTCCGAGACATTTTTTGAGCCCTACCGAGCTTCGGCGCCTTTTGCGCTACAGAGATTTGGACACCTGCCTGCAAATCTACAAACCTTCCCCTACCTTCACTGAAAATCGTGTCTCAACATCTTAAGTCGTTTCGGAGGAGTTTCCAGGACAAGCCGACCCTCTGAAAATCAGAAAATCCTAAATATCTCGAGATGGAAAGTGACGTCATCAACGAAAAAAATTTCCAATAAGGTTCAGATCAATACCTATCAGATTTGAAAGTTTCATGAAAATCGGCCAAGACGTTACCGAGAACTTGCGTGCACAAAATCGGTAAGAATAATAATAATAATAATAGGGAAAAAGAAACCGAACGAAAACAATAAGGTCTTCCGTTGGAGACGGAAGACCTTAATAATAATAAGAAACAGAGTAAAAAAATATGTTCCCAAACTTCGTTTGGGGAACATAATTATCTGAATCTGCAAGTTTTTTCATATTAGATTGTAACTGTGACCATTTAGTCTAACCATTCTTCTGAGATTATTTTCCTTTCAACATGTTCAAGTTGGATGATTTATGACCTCAGCCATGGCACTTAACCAAGAATTTCAAATTCACTAATTATCACTTAAATTCTTGAAGAAAAATGCAGATATCATTCAAAATCTTAAGCCATCCTGCCCCATTTGAGAAATAAATTCCACATCCAATTAAAAAACACTGACCATCCTCTACATATACATTTAAAATGTTCATTATGGGATTAAATGAGCAAAAAATGAAGCATTCTGCCAATTAATCCATCATTTCATCCAATCAACTTCTTAAAAGAAAGATTTAAAAATTTCTTTGTGGACAGAGGGGATGCATTAATTAAATAATGCATGTATTGAATCTTTATCTATATATGCATTATCATTCCATATATTTACAACAAATCAACAATTTTACCATGATTACCCTGTCCAACTTAACAAGTACCTTTTAAAGGGCTCCTTTCCTCATCCTTCAAGTAGTTTTCATATCCACATCCACACTGATTTCAAAGCTTCTTTAACCATCATAAATACCTAAAAAAACAAATAGAGTAAAATATTTAGGCATTTAAAATAGTGTGTATTATAATACTTTACTTTATAATGCTATGATTACTACATAAAGGAATTGTCGCCCACGTGGCCAGTGGTAGAGCGTCTACTCTAGAGTCGCAAAGTAAGGAGTTGATCCTTACGTCACAGGTTTGAATCCCACTGTGGGACGTGGAGACCGGTCCTTCTGATGAAACCACATAAATCGAGGTCCCATGTCACAGTAGGTGCTTGCACGAAAAAGATCCCTCACAGCTCAATGGCCGTAAGTGCCGAGTATAGGACAAAACTTGCAGCTCTCCACCAGCAAGTGGTGGCATCTCCATATGAGTGAAAAATTCTCGAGAGGGGCGTTAAACAACATACAAAACAAAAACAAAAACATAAAGGAATTATTTCAAGTTAATGAAGGTCATGTTCATGCAATTGTTGACAGTAGTTAATTTTGTAATTGTCTGGATTAAAAAGCTATGAAGTGACAAAAAGCATTCTCATTTAAAATATTTATTTGTGCTTTGTGCACTTTGAATTTTTTATTAGATATGCTGGTACACACTACCAGTACTTTACTGTACATGTACTAAAAAACTGGATTTTTCTCAAACTATATATATTATCTTCTTTTAATTACATTTAGAGACTTAGAGAGACTTGAAAAGATTTGAAAAGAGAAAAATCCAACATAATGATAATTGTTTAAACATTTTAAGTAATAAATAAATATATCTGTCAAATTTAAAACAAAAAGGATTAATAGTCACACAAGGCCCATGGCTCACCTGAATCACCTTGGCCCTGCCCCATTTTTTTTTATCATGAAATATTTTATTTTTTACCCCCTATTGTAGTCCACCCTTCCCCTACGGTCTTCCTTTGAACGATCTTCAATCTGCACTACCTAAGAATGCTTGTATATATTTTATATCATTCTAATCATGGCCCTGGAGTTCTTACAGATTTTCCCATGTAAAATAAAATGTAAAAAATTGTATCTCTATTGTGGCCCTACCACACTTCCCTTCCCTCATGACCCTTCAGGACAATGATGTTAACAAATCAGTGCTACATGTATATCAGAGAGCTTTCATGTCTGCAAGTCTGCCTTATTGAAAAGAAGATTCTGAAGTAACCCCATCATACTTATTTATCATTAGTATTTCCCTTTTAGGGAGCATTGCCCTTCATTTGAACTTTAATCCTCTTCATTCAAGAATACTATAATTGTGCCAAGTTGGTTGAAATTGGCCTGGTGGATCTGAGGAAGAATTACAAAGATGACAACAAGGGCAACAATACTCACAATGAATACCGGTACACCAGTATACAACAGACAAATTTCAATCAGAAACTCCCTTGCGCCTCTGGCCCTAGGGACTTTACTTTTAACAAATCTTTCATATACATTGAAATTACCTCTGTATCTGATGTGAGTGGGATACGTCACTTGAACTAAGGGTTTTCTTAACAGTTAAATCTGACTTGTGCTGAGGCATCTTGTAGATGACCGATTGTCTAAATCTATGTACCACAACTGTGTTTCAAGATAGAGGTATGGTGCGATCGAGGTGCAGCTCCAGAACTCTGTGAAATAACATTGCTGTAGAGACCTGAAAGTTAATTATGCTCAATGTTAAAATGTTATCAACATGAGGGCAACAGTTGTACAACATTGTATAAAACCCTTTGATATAACTTGACAGTCAAGATCTAATAAAAATAATGTCTTTTTGATGCTAGATCCATTATGACATCATAATTTTTTCTCTACTTTATGGCTATAATAACTATATGTAGAAAATGAAGCATTTTCATGGATTCAATTTGAATTATGTCAAAAGTAACCATTATACCTATATATATGCAGTTTAATATCATTTTAAAGCAGAGGTGATGAAAATATGGGAAAAAATGATTTCTGAGAGACTGCATGTAGGCAATCTTGATACATTTCTTTGGTCTGAGGTGGAAAAGGAAACTTCCATACTTATACCTGATTTTCTTCATTTTTCATTGAAAATGGCAGTTTGAAATACCGGTATGTTTTATCGCTAGCTGAGTTTACCTAAAAGTTTTGTCCCAATACACCTTAATTTACCGAGCTATAGTTGTAAAGGATCATTAAAAGATTGAATTCATTTCTATGAAATTAGTTTCTCAGTGTACAAACTTGACTTGTTGTAGCGCAGCCAGTATATAATGCTACAAAACAGCTTACACAATTTAAGAAAAGTCTTCATTTATATATAGTTTTGTTAAAGTTATCTTCAGAGATCATAGTTTTTTAAACAAATTTTATAAAATTGTACTTCATGTACATGTATTGTTAGGCCCAAAAAATAATAGTCCTGTTTCCTGCTACCAGCCTGAAAAAAATAGGGTAGGTAGGTAGGAAAATTATTTTATTTTATATTTTTATTTTATTTTTTCCAACGGCATTTTTTAGGATATGAACTAATACAAGATCAAATTAAACATGTCACAGGTCAATACTGTCTTTTAAAATAAAACTTTCATGTCTTTTTATGCACAACTCAAGTGGTATTTTATGAAAGTCCATATTTAAAACAAGAATTTCATGAAATGCTTGTTTTGTGTTAACACAGAAACCGATTACGGTAACAGATCCATGAAATTCCAGAAATTCCCGATTTTTTTTCTTCCAAAACTTGAAAAAAAACTTGGGTCGGGTGCAAAAAAATAGGGTAGGTCGGGTAGCAGGAAACAAGACTATTATTTTTTTTTTGGCCTTATATAGGATTTGAACATGTTAAAAATAATCTATTGGTCGTAATCTTAATTGTGCTCTTCATTGCTGTGTAAAAGATTATTTTCCTTTTTATTTACGTAAATAACTACAAGCACATAGCTACATATACAGTCAAACCTCATTATAACGAACTTGATAAGACCGAGAAAAAACTTCAAGATTTCCAAGGATTAGAGATATGGAGGGTAAAATACTTAAAGAATAAGTAGTTGGGACTTCCAAATTACTTTGACATATCCATGGTGTTCTAGATATCAGTGTTCCAGACACCGAAGTTCAACTGCATTTATCACTAAAATCTTAAAATGCGTACAAGCACACAGATTCAGGTGGGGGCACTAGCCCTCTCTAAAACAAAAAAAGTGTTTCAGATATGTTTTATACATAGAGTTTTCACTTTCATATCAAATGATCTAATAACTAAAGGTAAAATTAGAGTCATTTATGTGTCAAAATAAGGTTCTCTAATTGCTTATTCTCGTGAGCTTCAGGGGCTTTACCCCCACCTAACACTGTCCTTGACCCTCTGGGGATATAAGTTGTCCCAAGACCCCTCCCTTGCTAAAAAAGCCTCTCTTACTAATGGAAAATCCTGCATTTGTGCCTGTAAAAGTCAATTATTTTAATGAAAACTCAGATAATGATAAGTAATACATGTAATGTGGATTGTAACAGCTGTGAAAAACATCTTTTAAATTCAAGTAATCATATTTTCTTCATAATACTTTGTACACATTTAATGTCTGCTGCTGGTTACCGTACATGCAAATATCTAATTTATTGTAAATATTAAAAATATTTTGGTGCAAAGCTAATTAATTAATATGGTATTAGATATAGATGGGATATGGAATTTCCAGAATATTAAACCTTACCCCTCAACAAAGAAACTAATTATATATTGAAAGCACAATGTCTGCAAAATGTTTCAGGTTTAGAAATAAATTTGATAACAATAATACATGAATTAATTAGAATATGAATCTTTAATTCTTTAAAATATGAGAGTCATTATGATCTAGTTTTGAGTTTACCAGGCTTTATCACATTTTTGTTATATACCTTTAAAAATTATTTACTATATAAATTCATCCTGAAAAAGTCTAACATTTTCAATGTTTTACTGAGCAGTACTGTCGAAAATCGATGTTTGACCCCAGAGTGAGATATTGGACCTATCGATTAGATATTCGACTGATATGTCAGATAACTCTTATTTGCATTAATTCGTTGGTGTTTGACAGAGATGAAATAGACCAAGTTAAACTGCAGTGCGTGTAAAGGAAAGTTACATCATAGAAGCCAGAATAAGTAACATGTATGTTAATGAAATAAAGGGTATAACAAAACATTATAATTATTGACTGTGTTCTCAGGCAGAATGCATTTCGTCAACCCTCAAACCAAACTGTCTGCCTTCAGCCTAATGACCTAGCTCAGGCAAACAGCTTGGTTCGAGAGTTGACAAAATGCATTTTGCCTGAGAACACAATCATGACTCAATAAATGTATAATGTTCACTGCATTATGATGTCTCTCTGATGAATATCATGTGGACAAGTGGGCATAGTCTGGAGTAAGCTTTAGCTTAGCAACTAAAATATTACTAAATAATTCTTCATTTATTTATTTAATTTTTGAGAGAGAGAGAAAGACCAGTGCTTATTTGTGTGTTCACCAGCTGATCACTTGACAGAGATGTTAACCTTGGCCACTTCTTGCAATTTTTAATGTAACACTCATTTTGTATTCATTTAAGCATTTTTTTACACTGTTATTCATATTACATGCAATCAACTGAGAAATTGCGTTTACCAGTATAACTGTGTGTATCAGCTGTTGCAAAAATTAAAACAGACTATAACATTTTCTGCACATTGAATCAGTTTTCCCTTTTTCAATACTGTGGTAAAATATTTCACAACACCAAGAACATTATCAATTATTTTAGTATAATATTTTAAAAAAAATTGAAAAGCCTTATATATTTTTATAGCTCAAAAACATTTTTCTTCTTCCACCACGTGGAGGCATGTAAACAAAGGACGATAACTCTAAATGTATCTGATTTAACGTTTCTCACTTCAAGTGTCTGAGGCAATAGAATGCGAGAAATAAAGACTAAATGAATCAATTTTTATGTGCAAAAGAATGTTGAAGTGATGAAAGATAAATAAAATGAGCTTTACTTACGTTAAACGCATAAATCCAAAACCACACATCCAGTTCCTGTCTAAATCTTACAGGAACTGATGCAGATCTCGTTCAGTCTCAAGGCTGGTCTCGTTAGAGGTCAAATCGCGCCCTCGGATGTTATGCTACACTTAACAACGATAAAGAATATCATCCGAACACATTGGTAGGGGTGACTTTTATACTTTCCCACCGTTCTAGGCTTTTTCCACCAAACCCCAGCCCTGATATCGCTTTATCACAGTACATACTGTACTAGGGTTTAGTCCCAAAGTCTTTGCAAGTTCTGATTGTTTTATCAAACAATGAAAACTAGTTATAATATACAACGTCATTTTAACCAAATCATGTGTCCTTTTTTTAATGTTTAATCATGCATACAGAAACTATTTAAAGGACAAAAAATAGAGTTGGAAATTTTAAGAACTGCCATGGGGACTCCATTTTGTTTATAATATAATGATCCACCGCTTTAACCTAAGAAATTAAAAACAAAAATAGAATTCTAAAAAGGATTAAAGAAATCGAAAATCTTAACATTTTTCAACCATCTCCGCTTACGAAGTGTTTCTGATCCGCTACACTTCTCATAAGCCCTTGGCTATGGTGCTGCCAAGTCGGAACTGTTTACAAATCTTACCAAGTATGGACAGATTGCGTCATAACAGAAATAAAAAGCATATTAAAAACAAGAGGCCCATGGGCCACATCGCTCACCTGAGTAACTTTGGCCATGCTGTTCATTACCAGACTCCCCCCTTGTAATACCTATTGTGGCCCCACCCTCCCCCCAGGGGCCATGATTTGAACAATTTAGAATCTACACTACCCCAGGATGCTTCCACATAAGTTTCAGTTTTTCTGGTCCAGTGGTTCTTGAGAAGATTTTTAAAGATTTTTCCTATATATTTCAATGTAAAACTTCGGATTCCCCCTATTGTGGCCCCACCCTATCCCCTGGGTCATGATTTGAACAATTTAGAGTGTACACTACTTGAGGATGCTTCCACATAAGTTTCACCTTTTCTGGCCCAGTGGTTCTTGAGAAGAAGATTTTTAATGATTTTTCCTATATATTTCAATGTAAAACTTGTATTTCCTATTGTGGCCCCGCCCTACCCCCGGGGGTCATGATTTGAACAATTTAGAATCTACACTACCCCAGGATGCTTCCACATAAGTTTCAGCTTTTCTGGCCCAGTGGTTCTTGAGAAGAAGATTTTTAAAAAATTTTCCTATATATTTCAATGTAAAACTTGGATTCCCTATTGTGGCCCCGCCCTACCCCCGGGGGTCATGATTTGAACAATTTAAAATCTACACTATCCCAGGATGCTTCCACATAAGTTTCAGCTTTTCTGGTCCAGTGGTCCTTGAGAAGAAGATTTTTAAAGATTTTTCCTATATATTTCAATGTAAAACTTGGATTCCCTATTGTGGCCCCGCCCTACCCCCGGGGGTCATGATTTGAACAATTTAGAATCAACACTACCCCAGGATGCTTCCACATAAGTTTCAGCTTTTCTGGTCCAGTGGTTCTTGAGAAAAAGAATTTTCCTATATATTTCAATGTAAAACTTGGATTCCCTATTGTGGCCCCGCCCTACCCCCGGGGGTCATGATTTGAACAATTTAGAATCTACACTACCCCAGGATGCTTCCACATAAGTTTCAGCTTTTCTGGTCCAGTGGTTCTTGAGAAGAAGATTTTTCAAGATTTTTCCTATATATTTCAATGTAAAACTTGGATTCCCTATTGTGGCTCCGCCCTACCCCCGAGGGTCATGATTTTTACAATTTAGAATCTACACTACCCCAGGATGCTTCCACATAAGTTTCAGCTTTTCTGGCCCAGTGGTTCTTGAGAAGAAGATTTTTAAAGATTTTTCCTATATATTTCAATGTAAAACTTGGATTCCCTATTGTGGCCCCGCCCTACCCCCGGGGGTCATGATTTTTACAATTTAGAATCTACACTATCCCAGGATGCTTCCACATAAGTTTCAGCTTTTCTGGTCCAGTGGTCCTTGAGAAGAAGATTTTTCAAGATTTTTCCTATATATTTCAATGTAAAACTTGGATTCCCTATTGTGGCCCCGCCCTACCCCCGGGGGTCATGATTTTTACAATTTAGAATCTACACTATCCCAGGATGCTTCCACATAAGTTTCAGCTTTTCTGGCCCAGTGGTTCTTGAGAAGAAAATTTTTAAAGATTTTTCCTATATATTTCTATATAAAACATTGATTCCACATTGTGGCCCCGCCCTACCCCCGGGGGTCATGATTTGAACAATTTAGAATCTACACTACCCCAGGATGCTTCCATATAAGTTTCAGCTTTACTGGCCCTGTGGTTCTTGAGAAGAAGATTTTTTAATGACCCCACCCTATTTTTGTCTTCTCTTGATTATCTCCCCTTGTGAGGGGACTTGGCCCTTCATTTTAACAATTTAAATTCCCCTTCACCCAAGGATGCTTTGTACCAAGTTTGGTCAAAATGGCCCAGTGGTTCTTGAGAAGAAGTCAAAAATGTGAAAAGTTTACAGACGGACAGACGGACGACGGACAAAATGTGATCAGAAAAGCTCACTTGAGCCTTCGGCTCAGGTGAGCTAAAAAGTATTTAAAGAATAATTAAAAAGCCGTGTTTAATTGTTATACAGTGTGCAAATCTAAATCTGCAATACACTGTTTAACGGTGTTTTTTTTTTTTTTTTACGTTTCGCAATCTTTGCGAAAAATAGAAAACACTTTTATTTTTTTTTTATTTGCGAAGTCAATTTTTGCGATTATTTTAGTGTCTTAAAATTTAGAGTTATCTATGTAATCTATACGGTTATCATTGAACGATACTTGACTGCGAGTTTATGCGAACGTTAACTGCTGGCAAAGAAAGCGGAAATTGGATTATCGCGAGAATTATCCGTTAATATTGAAATTTATATGCACATCTGCTTAATGTGGGATGACGCAATAGATATTTATAGAATGGCACGTTATCTTACAGAAGTTGTTAACTAGTGCTTTTAATTCCCAAGACTTCTTCCGAACGGAGATACTTCATTTACAAAAACATTCGCTGATTGATCGAACAGTATCAATTGACTCCAATCACAACTCAAGAAAAAAAAAATCCCGACTTTTGATAGTACCGTAGGCCAAGGGTCTTGGAGAGGAGTAGTGTATCAGAAACTTTTGTCTTGCCAAGATGTTAATTAACTGTTTTTAAAATTCTGAAGGCAATACAAAGGCGAACAACAGGAGCTGTTAACTTTAACAGGAATTGGACTGATTACAAAGTTGGGTTTGGAATCACAGAAGATTATTGGATTGGTAAGATTGCAAAATTTGTTAAACGGAATAAGTGTTAAGGTCAGTCAGACGACACGTTCCTCGAATATCTATTTTTGCATTCTTTTGCAATATCCAAAAAAATATTTATAATTATCATTATATTTTAATTTCTAAGACATTTTCAAAATGTCTGAATATAGAGACCAAAATTACTGATATCAGGTGTTCAAATGATCTCTAGTATAGGATTATAGGAAATGCCTATCTCCGGAATCTTGCACAAATGTTTGGTAATGTACCCCAATTTTTATGGGGGAAGTTCTTAAAGTAGCAATATTTCAATTACAAAATATTGGAAAAAGTAATATATATATATATATATATATATATATATATATATATATATATATATATATATATATTTCTCGAGAACTGGTCGTCTGACCTTGCAAAGTCTAGTTAGCTTAGTGAGGAAAAAAACTGATTTCATTGTCCATGGAAATACGCTGTCATTTAAAAATCATATACCTGTAATTAACTGCCTTTCTTTCACAGGAAATGACGCTATTCACCAACTAACAAAAGATCGCCCAGCGCTGTACGTTTCCCTCACATTAAACAATGTAGATAAAAGACACGAGCTTTATAACCAGATCTCTGTATCAGACGAAACCGACAACTACAGACTCTTCCTTTTAGGACCAGCATCAGGGACACTAGGTACGAACACGATGCATACCTTTTTTTGGTTGAAGTTATATTACTATTCTTCTTCAATGTTTTCAACATTAAACATCTTTTTTCACCTCAAGTCATCCAAAATGATAGAAAATTAATTTTGCTAAATTTTTGGATAGATTTATTCATAGTATTTAAAGAGGTATTTTAAGGGGAATCGTATTGATTTTTTTTGTATTTTATTTTTCTTATGTTTAGTGTTCCACAAACAAAGTAAGGGAACACAATTTGTTTTTATTTTGTTCAAATAAAGGTCTTTCGCCTTCTCTGGAAATAAACTTTATACATTTATATGATTATTTTTTTCATTGTAATTATATATAACAGTAATTATTTATAAATGTTCCAAAAAACTATGCAATACTAAATAATTAACTCTCTATATTTCTAAAAGAGGATAAATCTCATGAGCAATTTTGAACAAAAGATGTGTAAGGATGTACAACACACCTAAAATTCCTGTCGTTTAATTTTCGTTAATTATAAATATATATATTATGAAGGACTATATCTACCAGGGGTATGCAGATTTTGAACAAAATCGTTCGAGTCTTACTTGGACAGGAAGTTCCAGAAGTTACCTCCTTTTGGCTGTTCAAGAGGATAAAACATTTTCAATCAACTAACTATAAAATTGATTACACAGATTTGAAGTGAATATTTTCTGTATAATTTCATGACATATATGTTGCTATACAATTTCATACTTGAATCGCTCTTCTGATAAACCTACAACCTATCACTTCTATTTGAAGCCTCTAAGTATCCTGGATATTTAGATAAACCCTTGAAATTCCAATTCACACTCTTGAGAACCCAAGATGATTCTAAGCCAATTAGTACCTGAGAGTTGGTCATGGTGACCTACTTATCACTTGTATTCTCTGAGGATCCATCAACTAAATTTGATGATTCTAAGCCAATTAATACCTAAAATATTTTTTTTAAAATTATAACCATAAATTTTATAAGTAGGTCAATGTGACCTACTTTTCAGTTGTTGTACTCCAAAGACCCAGGATGCATCAACTGACAAAGTTTGATGATTCCAAGCCAAATTAATACCTGAAATATTTAATTGAATCCATAAATTTTCAAAAGTAGGTCACAGTGACCTACTTTTCAGTTGTTCAACTCCAAGGACCCATGATACATCAACTGACAAAGTTTGGTGATTCTAAGCCAATTAATAACTGAATATTTAATTAAAGCCATAAATTTTCAAAAGAAGGTCACAGTGACTTACTTTTCAGTTGTTGTTCTCCGAGGACCAAAGATACATCGACTGACAAAATTTGATGATTTTAAGCCAATTAGTACCTAAAATATTTAATTAAAGCCATAAATTTTCAAATGTAGGTCACAGTGACCTACTATTCAGTCATACCACTACAAGGACCCAAGATGCATCAACTAACAAATTTTGACGATTCTAAGCCAAACAGTTCCCGAAAATATTAAATACAGCCATAAAATTTCAAAAGTAGGTCACCATGACCTACTTTTCAGCTGTCGTACTCCAAGCACCCAAGATGCATCAACTGACAAAGTTTGATGATTCTAAGCAAATAAGTACCAAAAATATTTAATTAAAGCCATAAATTTTCAAAAGTATGTCACGGTGACCTACATTTTAGTCGACCTACTCCGAAGACCCAAGATGAATCAACTGACAAAGTTTGATGATTCTAAGCAAATTAGTACCTGAAATATTTAATTAAAGCCATAAATTTTCAAAAGAAGGTCACTGTGACCTACTTTTCAGTCTACCTACTCCGAAGACCTAAGATGCATCAACTGACAAAATTTGATGATTCTTAGCCAATAGGTACCTGAAATATTTAATTATAGTCATATAAACTGAAAGTTAGGTCACGGTGACTTCTTTTTCAGTTGACCTTTTTTGAGGACCCAAGATGTATCAACTTGTGAAGTTTTATGATCATAGGCCTTAAAATGTCCAAATTATGCTTCTAAAACGCTTTGAAATCGAATGCCTGCAGTTTAAAAAGTAGGTCACTGTGACCTACTTTTTAATAAATATGTTTTACGGCCCCAAGATGCATGATCTTACAAGATTTAATGATTCTAAACCTCTCGGTATTCGAATTAATGACCTTAATTGTTTTGAAAAAGATTAGCCATCAGTTCAAAAAGTAGGTCGAGGTGATCTTCTTTTTAATTGACGTACTTTGAGGACCTAAGATACATCAACTGACAAAGTTTAAATTGTTCAAAATATGCCTCTAAATCATTTTGAAAAAGAATGGCCGCAAAATTTGAAAAGTAGGTCACCATGACCTACTTTGAGTCAGCATGATATGACGTCCTTAGATGCATCAACTGACAAGATTTGATGATCCTAGTCCTTATTGTAACCAAAATATCAACATTTGAATAAAATGTAATTTTTGGTCAACTTTAAAGTGACCTTGAGACCACGCCCTTTGCCCCAGGGTAAATTCCTTGAATTTTAATCTATAACATACCCTCATCCTTTTGTGTAAGATTTTTTAGCAACCAGTAATTTTGTTTCTATTTTCCTAATTATCTCCCCTTGTGTAAGGGTAACAACCCTAGTTTTAGTATAAAAGGGAGCCCTTGGGCCAAAGATACCCTGTGCCAAATTTGACAATAATTGACCAAGGGGTTCTTGAGGTATGGCCCATATTCTAAAAAATTTACGCACGCAGCACAAATGGCCATAGCATTAGCTCTTTGAGCCTTTGGCTCAGAAGAGCTAATAATAAAAATCTTATTTTATCTCGAAGTAATTGAAACTTCGAATTTCTGGACGCGTTTGATCGACACATCCTTGCACTTTCACAAATTTGAATATTATTCTTAATACTTAAGAGAAGTGGCAATTTTGTTGTGTATTAATGAAAAATATTCAAACTATAATCCAGAAAATTCAGAGTAGAAATGTGAAAAAGCAAAACCCACTCACAATATTGTCAGTCCGTGCTCAGTGGTGTGTGCGGAGTTTAGCAATTGAACACACTCGGTGAATCGTAAACATTAACAATAACAGAGCTCGTGCCCTGTTTTAAAAACAGTTTACGTTTCATGGGTGTGTTCAATTCGTTAAAATCGGTACACAACACTGAGCACGGCTGACAGTACTAGTGGGTTTTGCTTTCGAACATTTCTTCTCTGAATTCTCTGAATTATAGATGTAATATTTTTCATTAATACACAACAAAATTGCTTCTTTTCTTAAATATTAAGGATAAAATTAAAATTTGTAAAAGTGCAAGGATGTGATAACCAAACGCGTCCCAAAATTCGTAGTTCCAATGATTTCCAGACAAAATAAGTTTTTTTATTATATTATCGAGTGAAATGCTGTTTCAATATATAAGTCGTGATATTATACAGAAAATTTGAGAAAATATTAAGTTCAAATCTGTGTCTAAGCACCTTTAAAGACGCAAATAAAGTAGTTTTGTAGAACTACATATGGATAAAATATTTTTGAAGTACTTAAACTGAAAACTATGTTTCATCTCTGCCTTAAAAAATGCGTCTTTTTCAAATTTTTGTTATGAAAAAAATCTATCGTTTAATTTTGGAAAAAATACTTTCTTCATGTAGCTCGATGCAAAAAATAATCTTAGTTTTTTTTGTAATTTTTTAAAGACCTGTTTTGAATTTATAGCGAAAAATCATCCCTCCCTTTTCTCCTTAAAGCATGTTTCTCAAGCATCTTTCAGACTTGAGACGAAAACAAAGCTATGAATTTACAAATACCTATATGGAGTTCCAAGTTGGAAAAAAAAGTTTCCTTTAAAAATTATTAACATTATATATAATCAGAGTTAATCAGTGTATTTAAATATGGATATTTAAGCATTTTTATGCCCCGCCATGAATATATCCGGGATATATAGTGTTTGTCATGTCCGTCTTCCGTCCTTCCGTCTCTCCTTCCGACGCGCTTTGTGTGTAGTTCAGCTCAAAGAAACTATCCAAGATATTTTCATTAATCAGCAGATAGATATTGATGAGAGCTATGCAACTGCATCAACATTTTTTGACCTCATTCTTTCCGTTGACCTTGACCTCACTTTTCCTAAATTAGTGTTTAGCTCAGTTTTTCAGTTTTAAAGATAACATTCAAGATAGTGTTATCAAATTTCATATGTTGATACATACTGATGAGAGCTATTCAACTGCATCAACATTTTTTGACCTTTCCTTTGACTTTGACCCCAATCTCTTAAATTAGTTTTTAGCACAGTTTTAAGAACCCATTCAGGAAAGTTTTATCAAAGTTTATATTCTGATACATGTATATACTGATGAGAGCTATTCAACTGCATCAACATTTTTTGACCTTGACATCACTTTCCTTAAATGAGTGTCAAACGTCATATGCTTATACATACTGATGTAAGCAATTCAACTGCATCAACTTCTTTTGACCTTGACCTTTCATTTGACCTTGACCTCACATATCAATTTGTGTTAAACTTAAGTTTGAAAGAAATCATTCATAATATTTTTATCGAACTTAGTATGCTAATACATACTGGTGTAAGCTTTCAAACTGCATCAACATTTTTTGACCTTACCTCTGACCTTGACTTCATTTATTTGAGAATTAGTGTTTAGTTCAGTTTTAAATAAACCATTCAAAATATTGAAATCAAACTAATACACTTGTACGTATATGTGAAAACTATTCAGCTGCATCAAAAATGTTTGACCTTGCACTGTGACCTTGACCTCATTTTTCTTAAATTTGCATTTTCTTAGTTTTAAAGGAACGATTTAAGATATATTTATGTAAGCTTAGGCACTTATGAATAATTTGTGTAAATTTATCATCTATATCCAACATTTTAGATTTCAACTTAAAGAAACTATTCAAGATACTGACATCAAATTTCATACATTAATACAAATTTTCATGTTGCATTACTAATATACCCTCGGCGGGGCATTCAAGTCCTATGTACATATTTCTAGTTTTATTTACCCCCCTCCCCCTTATTTTTCTTTTTAGCGACTTTTATGAAGCGTCGGTTACATCGCATAATGTTTAGTACTAATGAATTCGATCTACCCTGCCTGTACATACTAGATTCCTAAACGTTATAAAAATTCTCACCAACGAAGATACATTGCAGGGTCCGGCAAATACTCTACCAAGCAAAATTAGAAACCGCTGTAAAGGAGAAATTTCAGATGTACTGTGCTACAACATATTATAATGAAGTAGGTGAAGATAACATTGATTGATTTCATAAAAAAACTATAAAAATTACAGATATGTGAACAGAACATAAAACACGGACCCCTGGAAATTCCAGAGGTGGGATTAGGTTCCTAGGAGGAGTAAGCACCCCCTAATTCTTCCATTAAAAAAAATGTACTCGGAAATTGTCATATTAAGTGATTAGTCATTAACAAAATTACTTTGTTTAAAATCTCCTTGATTGTAAACAAAAGTGCTCTAAATTTGATATCAAAATGATGAAGTTCCTTTTTGACAACATTTGTGTAGTTTTCGAAGTCAAGGTCTTCATCAATGGTGTACCTTGACACAAGGTCATTCTAGTAAGTTTAGGTCACTGACAGAAAAACGGAAAATTACTGTCTCTGCTGTAACTTTGGAAGCTCATACTTAGTACAAAGATTGCTTATGATCCGCACGTTTGAGATGATTTTCTATAAAGGTCATTCCGGCATTTTCAGGGTCACTGGCTGTAAAGATTGTAAAAATTCTGTCTAAACTATTAATCTGTACGAGAGAATCAGTTAGCTCTTTCTTAAAACATAATGTGATTGAGATCGAGTTTGTCCTGAGCTTAACCCAAGGTTATTTCAGTAAGTTCAAGGTCTCTGGCATAAAAATACTTCCTTTTCCATGCTTTCACTTTTTAATTGGAATTCACTTGAAGCTTATACTTGATACATAGATTGCTTATACTCCAAGAGTTGACATGACCTTGATCGAAGGTCTTTCTGGGAAGTTCAAGGACAATGGCAGAAAAGTTTAAAATTTTTGTATGGGTATAACTTTGTAATTGAGAATTACTGAAGATCATACTTGGTATAAAGGTTGTTTGTGACCGAGGGTGTGTCACAACCTTGACGAATGTCATTCAGGCAAGTTTAAGGTCACTCTTTTAAAGGTATAAACTTTATCATCGTCGGAGACCTACACATGTGGATTTACCTTAACTGGAAACTATTATGGTCTTGATGCAAGGTCATTGTCAGAAATTCAAGGTCACTGAAGAAGAAACTGTAAATCTGTGCATTGTTCTTCTACTGGTGAAACATTGGAAGTTAATACTTCATTCCAAATTGCTTTCCACCTAAGAAAGTGTAATGACATTGACCGAAGGTCAGTACTTGCTGACCGCAGCTCCAACGGAAGACCTACTCATTGCTTTGCAACGAGCTTTGCTCTAATTTCTTTTATACGTTTCTTTGATATATTTCTAAAACCCTTTATCAGCTCGGCACTGTGCGCAGGTCTTTCTTTTCATACGTAACCCAACGTTAGGTTTAATCTTAGACTGAATTTATAATAGAAACTAGAGAATTCTAAGGAACGCATGAGACGCCTGCTTTGAAGCTTCATTAAAGGTGTAAAAAAAAATCTAAGAGTGGTCAGCTTTTTATTTACTAAAAGCATGATTAATTGATATTTCATGCATTTGCCTGCAAAAAATGGCATCCATGGATAGTAAGGCTGCAATAGAATCTGACAATCAAAGAAAACATGGTCCCATAACCCTCAAATGTATTATTAAATTGACATTTTTGACATATCGGCACTATGGGCTATTTTGAAAAGTAGGTAAGTGTTCAAAGTCAAAGGTCACGAGGTCGGTAACCATGGTAATTTACAAATGCCATAGTGCCAAGCAATGTATGTGTAAAATATCAAATCCATACCTCTTACAGTTCTTGAGATATAGGATGTGACAGACGGACAGACAGACATACTCTTGGTAAAGTGATTCCTTAGTGTCGCTCTGCTCTACAAGCGACTCGATGAATTTCTTTCTGCAATGAAAGATCGGGGTTCCCTGTATTTAGGACCTCTTACGATAATTGTATTTAGCTTTGTTTTCATTTTCAAGTCTATAACATTACCAGTAATGACATGTCGAGCGGGGCTGTAGTTGAAAGAAGAAGTCAAGATCAAGAACACTTAAGAGGATTTTGTTTTAGAAGTTCAATACCTTGGCACTGTAAGGTTTGTTTAAAATTGGGAAGCTTTGGGGCACCAGTTGGATATATCTATAAGAAAGGTGTAGACTTCAAAATATGTAGACTTGAAATATGGTGAAAAGCAAGACTGAAATTTTATTATGATGAATGTTTTTAATTTTAAAAACATCTATTCCTTTGTTGGAAAATTTAAGAAGCCTATGGATTGAGTCGGAGAATTATCTTCAGACACACGCGGTAGCTTAAATAGTTTGCTGGGCAACATCTATAATGACAACACTCGCTTATTTGTATCCAGTAGTTGAAGAATCTGAGTATAGACTTCCTTTAGCTTCCTCAAATACTATAGACTTCCTTTAGCTTCTTCAAATACTAAAAAATCTTAGAAGATGAGCATTGTATGTATCTACCCATAGTTTTTGTAAGAAAACAATCAACTTGGTTTTGTTCGAAACAAACAAAAAAGCTTTTCGACTACTGACTCGGGAAAGTACTACTTATCACTCAAACCATGTGACAAACGTGTCTGCTTAACAAAAAACAAATTATCTTATTAGGCATTATTCTAAACGTAGGACAATATAAGATATGGACGCAAATCGTTATGAGTTTCCAGATAAAAGAGAGGTTTAGCAAACTCGCCTGTACGTGCACTTGTAAACTACACGTACACATTACACGTACACGTTTACATTATTTTTTATAATTTGATGATCATTTAGTATTGATTGTCTCATTGACTAATCCATTTGATATGACAATCCACAAAAACAGAAGTGTCTTCCTGTTTCTCTTGCAATTTATGCGATTGCTTTGTTTAGCCATTCTGGTCAGAAGCTTATACGACAGTAATGTGTGCGTCCGTCCGCCTGTAAAAAAAAAATTCAAAATGCTTCTCCTCCTACAGTTTTGGTCAGATTTCCGTTATTTTTCCGTTATTTCCCGATCATGACAAGGAGCACAAGGCGGATGTGACCGGTCGGCAGGGGTTGAACACTCCTCCATGGCACCGGATCCCACCTCTGATGTTTGGAGGTCCGTGTTTGCTCTGCTCCTGTATTGTTTAATGGACTTCTGAGCTTTAATACTATTCGTTATCTCCATATATTTCATTCAATATACCTTGCTAATCAAATAGTCTACACTAAACAAAACAACCCTCTTTATCGGTTCTTATTATCGATGAATGGCAAACAAGTAGACTACACTAAGCTACATAATTATACCCCACACAACAAGCTTAAGTTGCGTGAGGTATAATGTTTTTGACTCGCCCGTCAGTCATTCAGTCAGTCCTGTTTTTTTGTCAGCACAACTCCTCCTAAGCCCCTGCACAGAATTTGGTCAAACTTTGCGGATATTTAGTACACAGTGTGTGGATGTGCACATTACCAGGAAATTCCGATTCATTATTTTATGGCTGAAGAGTTTTGCCTATTACTGAAGAAACTTACTAGCTAAGTAATAAGGAAATCCACTTGAATCAGCTTTTGTAATGAAATTTTATGTGAAATATTTTATTACCTTAAAAGATCCCTATTGATTTTGAGATCAAAATATTAATGATTTAACACACACGCACACAAAATCTTGTATAGTTCTAACCCACCCACCCCCCTTCTACCGTTAACGGTAGCTCAGTCGGTAGAGCGCTCGCTCCGTGATCGGAAGGTCGTGAGTTCGAATCTCGGCCGCGACTGACCTAAGTCGATAAAAAATGGGTAGCAACTGTTCCTTCGCCATGCGCTCGGCACTTTGAAGTGAAAGTTGCGGGTCCTTCAGATGAGACCTTAAAAACCGAGGTCACGGCAGGCGTTGGCACGATCAAGATCCCTCACTACTCAATGGCCCTGAGTGCCGAGTAAAGGTCAAAATTTGAAGCCCTTCACCGGTATATGAAGCCCTTCACCGGTATATGGTGACGTCTCTATATGAGTGAAAAATTCTCGAATGGGACGTAAAACAACATACAATCAATCCCCCCCCCCCTCAAATTCGTGCTTTGCCTTAAATAATTTCATAAGTACAGTATATAAACAAATTCATATGACTACATCATAATTTTGTTTCCATCAATTATTTGAATGTGTAAATTGTCAGGTGTTAGACTTACACACATTAAACAAATCGAAATCACTGAGGAATTTAAATAACAGTTTGTCAGCGTAACTCCTGCACTGAATTTCCTGAAACTTTGTAGGTATTTCAGACATAATGTATAGATTTGTATATTACCAAGAAATTTTGATTCCATTATTTATCCAGAAACTTCAGCCCAATTAAATTTGTAACATACGAAGATTTGAATGTCCTTATATGCAAGAAGTTTTGATGTGATGATTTTTGCAAGTAATGCCCCTTTTTGAATTATATTGTGTTTTTAAAATGCACCGTGCCAGTCATTACGTGTTGCATTGTCGAGTTTTTGGGGAGCGTGGGGTATGTGAGCTTGCTCACTTTTTCTTTCATTCTGTGTATCGAATGATTTCGATGAATGGTGTTGTCATGGTTATGAAAAATGAAATATCTGTGAAATACTTTTGAAACTACTCCTCTTAAAGTTAGTTGCCATTGTAACTAAAAAAACAAAGAACTACGCATGCTAACTCCCGATTCCCGCCTACATTTTACACCCATTTAATTCAATACTAATGGTAATTTGTCCAAAAAATCTTTGATGAATCCAAAGAAGAGTTCAATGGTAATCGAGTAATAATTTTAATACCAGTGTTAAATAGTAAATTACTCTTAATTCCAGCTCTTTTTATAAGGGGGGTAGACGTTGTTTTCCATTGAAATCAGGCTTGAAAGCATCAGCATATTTTAAAATATTCTTGGATATTGATAAGTGTTCTTTAAATCTTTCCTGATGATTTACGCATATAAAATTAAACATATGTAATTGATAAAATACAACGTTTAAGTTGTAAACGCCTTCGAAATTGGTGAAAAAATGAGCATTTTTGTCTGTAAACATATGTCCCCCCCCCCCCCCCCCCGTGAAACACAAAAAGCTTTGGTATGAATTTGTGAAATAACAATCCATATTACCTGTAAAAAGGAATTTTTTTTTCACGGGGGAGAAAGATGTTTTAAAAATATTTTCCGTTTTCCATTGATTTCTTTAGTGAAAAACACAAGTTTTACCAAAACTATAGAGTTATCTCTCTTCGTTTTCCCAAATAAATCATGTTTAATGAAAATTCATATAAATATCTATAAAAATATGAAAAATCATTCAAATATATTAACTTTTGAAAATTGACTTGAAGGTAGGCGGGAGAACAATACTATCGTTCGCAGTTCTTTATGTAAAATCCTCTCAGAAGGCTCATCCTCCTAAAGTTTTAGTCTGATTGCAATTAATCTTGCCACTAAGAGACTAAACCAAGGATCATTATTCTATTTGTTGCTGTTGCAAAGTGTCAAGTTTAAGTGCTACTTTTCTCTTCCATTGCACAGACCAGAAAAGCTAGTCTCGTCAGAGACTTTTGGGTTTTGGGGGTTTTGTAAACGTTTTGAAGAAAGAATATGTCACCTTTGGACTCGTATGATAATACTTAAAAATGTTCAATTTTATGTCGATTCCTTGCATCAATTTTACATGTACATATATAAATAGTTTTTATTCTTAACAGGAGACAATATGTTAAATACAAACAGAAGAATCGCTGGGATGCCTTTTACTACGCTGGATAGGGACAACGACAATAATGGTGATAACAACTGTGCTGTTCAATTTAGAGGGGGCTGGTGGTTTAATGGCTGCCACCATGCCTTCCTAAACGGACCCTGGGCCCCGGGAAAATGGGTGGAACCCTGGTCACCGCTTCTTATGAATGGACTAAATATAACTGAAACACAAATGATGATACGATCTCGTTAAGTATATTAACTCTTATGTCTTATGAAAGATTGGATGAATTTTCAATTAAAATCATAGTACAGTTACATGTCATCTTATTCAAAGCTGTTATTTATGTCAATGCCTATACTAAATACATATAAAAAATTATACTGTTTAAGGAATTTTATTTTTGAAGATTTGTTGGAACAGGTTTTCAATTTATTATTTATACCCACAGACGATTTGGGGGGGGGGGGGGGGTTACAGGAATTACCTTGTCTTCAGTCCTTGCAATCTTGTCCGGGGCTGTTGCTTTGTATGGAGAATCATTGAAAGCTCATACTTGATACAGAAATTGCTCAAGACCCGAGGGAGTGTCATGACTACGATCAAGGGTCATTCTGACAAGTTCAAGGTCAAAGGCAGCTATAAAATTCTTGGCAGAACTATATCAGATGTAGAGGGTTGTTTATGACCAGAGGGTGTGTCATGACCTTTAACCTAGGTCATCCCTGTAAGCTCAAGGTTTATAGAATTCTTGTCTCGGCTGTAACTTTGTAGTTGAAAGATTGAACAGCATAACAACAGGATTTTAAACAAGACACCCAAAGGCCTTACTGGTAACTTAAGTATATTACAATCTTCTTAAAGATCCCTTGATGACAACGGAATAGAATAATTCAAATCTAAAGGTAAATGTGAGTACTTAGCTCGGAAAAGGAACTACATATTCTCCCATGAGAGTATAATGGCAAACCGCATTTCGAGTATGCAATAGAGATTTTGTGAAAAATCCATTGAATTTCATTGATTTAGACGGAATTTTATGAACAAAATGGGTATCCCCTATATCGAGTACAATTTGTGGTCGTTTTTTTAAATTTTATATTTTCACGGTCGATGATTTTATTTCAGAATTCATAAGATACCAAATGCAATGATATCAATGTAATGTATTCAATAAAATTATAAGTAAATGTGCCTTTTCAGAGTACACAATTGTAATACGTGAAGCAAATGAGAGGTAATACACTTTCCTAGATGTTGTTAATGAAGAAATCCTTGGATATAACTTAATTATCAGGTTATTTGATTGAATGAGAATAGAAGAAAGAATGTTATATATATATATATATATATATATATATATATATATATATATATATATATATATATATATATATATATATATAGAAACAAAATAAAAATGAATGTTTGGTTTAAATGAGCAAAGCATTCTCAAAGTCAGATTCTTGCCTTGAAAGGTTATTTATATATTTTGCAAAAGTTGTAATTGTACATAGTATGTTTACACTGTGGTGTTCTGTTTGACAGTAGATGAGTTATTGTCACTGGTAGAGTCATGGTAGACAAGAGACTGGACGAAGTTGTTTTATACTTTATCAAAGTGAATAAAAAATCACAGAGCATCAGGGTGAGGAAATAAAAAAAAAATTACTGTCATTCATGTGGTGACTTTACTGAAAATAAAAAAAACCATTACAGTCTATTCTACATCTGTTCTATATTTCAATTTTTTACCGACTGTAGACGATAAGGACCAACTAGCAATACAAATGTATTTAAGCAAAATGACTCCAGTCTTTCCTTATTAGTCCCCTACCGGTGAAACCAGAGGGGACTATAGGTTTCCTCCGAGTTTGTCTGTCCCTCATTCTGCCTGTCAGTCTGTCCCACTTGGTTTTCCGCACTTTTATTTCTAAACCCATGCAGATATTGAGTTGATGTTTGGTATGTGAGTGTATCTTGATGAGTTACAGATCAAGTTTGCATTTCGTTCCGCTTAAAAGAATTTTGACGGAATCACGACCTTTTCAATTGTTCAGGGTTTCCCACAATTTTTTTCTAAACGCTTACAGATATTGAGCTGAATTTTGCTATGTGTGTAGTATAACTGACCTGGATAGGCGGGTCAACTGAGTGCACTTTTGTCCCCCCCCCCAGATCCTGGATAGGCGGGTCAACTAAGTGCACTTTTAACCCCTGGGGGAGATGGGTGGGTCAAGCTAGTACATTTAGTGGATATAAGGGGGGGGGGTCAAGCTTGTGCTTTAAATCTAGTATGAAACAAGACGTTTGTTCTACGTTTGTACGTCTTCAGTATACACAGGCATTACACACAAAAACTTGGCATCGATTCAAGTATACCCATTGTGACGTCATGCGTCATTCATACATACAGCCAGCCAGCTTCTCTCTCTCTCTATTTTCTGAAAACCGAAAAAACAAAAACACAAAAAAGTTTTTAAGATGATTTATTCAAAGTACAAAAATGTACATAATTACTTTTTCTTCTGGAGTTTCAGTGGCTGTTTCTTTTCAAAATTATGGTACGACAAAGGACCCTCACTGCTTAATAGTCATGAGTGCCGAGTAAAGGTCTAAATTTGAAGCTCTTCACCGGTATATGGTGACGTCTCTGTATGAGTGAAAAATTCATTAACGGGACGTAAAACAACATTCAATCAATCAATCAATTAAATAAAAACGTTTTTAATGATAATATCTTCTGGGTGCATGGTATATCCTTTTCTCAACTGTATAAGACATTGTCAATTTTTTACACAGACACCTTTAAATGTGTTGTGTGTAGAATTTATATACATGTAATTCATCTTTTAGAAAGTAACGATTGCTAGCCGCATTCATTAGCATTTCGTTTTTTCCTTCCAAATGTAGGGCGTGCACAGGAATAATTTATTTCATGATATTAAGAATTATTTAAACTTATTTCCAGCAATTTTTAAATGCTTAATTAACCATGTATTTTAAAATTGATAAATCCAAAGTCTAGATATTCGTCATATTTACTTTGAAGTGATTGCAATCGCGGATGTCTTGGAAAACATTGTATTAAAACTCTTGTAAGAACTAAAATTTTACTTCAATCGAATATTTTCTCAGATGTCCGCATCGAATTCATTGAGGACGTCTGAGAAAATATTGAAATGGAATGTTGAGACGCAATGAATTCGATGCGGAAGTTTTAGAAAACAGTTCATGATTCATTTTAATGTTTTCTAAGACGTCCGCGAGATTCTAGTTCTTACAAGAATTTGACAAATTTCAAATTATTTTTAATATTTTTATAAGAATTTATTATGAACTTTGAATGGCTCTAGAGGAAAGCTAGCAGTCCCTGATGTCTGTCTTGGTTGTTCAGACTTCGATAGTTTCCCCCTTGAGTTAGTATCTCTTCACTATTGAGTAACGTTGAACATATGCTTGAGCAGCACATGATGCCAAGCACCATGTCAATGGGAAGAAACTTTCTCTTTCAGTTCTTAAAGTAAAGGATACCTTTTTTACCTTGCAACGTAAAAAATAGGTAAGCTTTCAAGAAATAATAATTAAGTACTAAATAAAAGTAAATATAAACAAACCTTGGTTGCCTGGATCGCTGAGTTCATCGACGGGTTCTTCTCCTCGGAAAATCAGAAAGCGAACCTCTTTTTTTTCTATGATGTTGAGAAAACACTCATAAATTTGCGCCAGAAAAAACGTCATTATCAATATGATGTATTGAAAATCATTTAATGACAGTTTGGAAGCAAACTTGACGTGAAAATCGGTGAAAAAATGTTTCTGTTTTGATTGTCAGAAATAGCGAAATAAACGTTCATCATGGTAACCTTTTTTTTTTACTTTTAGTAGAAAGTAAGGAATTCTGTTTATCATAGCTTACTTGTTTACATATTGTGTTAATAGAATATAAATTAGAAAAAAAAATCATTAAAAAAATTACAAACAAGTGTTCGTTTGCTTAACCGAATAATCGGTCGGAAAAATTAACTATTTACCGTTAAATTATCCGATTGCTATCCCTTGTTTTAAGATAACTTTTTCTCAAGTATGAAATCCCTGTATCTCTTCGCGTCTTCTTGATGTACATATGGAAGTCCAGAGAGGATATTACATGAACCAAATCATCAATACATCGTTCTTATTGTGAATAAATAATCCATTCCTCCCAATGATTTCCTTATTGCTGCTGTAACTTTTTAAGGATCTTAAACAAGGTTTGTGTACCAAAAAAAAAAAAAAAAAAAAAAAAAAAAAAAAAAAAAAAAATCATAGTTTTAAGAGAAGCTTTATTTCAAAAACTTAGAAACTTTATATTTCAGCCTGATCACTGTCTCGTTAAAAATGAACGCTTCTGAAAACAGTTTAAAGGTAATCAAGTGGTTTATTAAGAGTTTCATTCACAAGGCTTGTCAATTCCAATGGCATGTGTGAAGTCATGTATAATAATAAGCCATCAACGTATTAATTAACCACTTACGTTATAAAACAGGAGAAATATCTAATTAATGAAATGTCTGAAAAATTATGATAATTCTATCTTTTCTAATGGCTCAAGGCCAAACTCTTAATAATACTGCTTATATTTTTCTAAGATTGCTTGTGGTGCATCTAACCTATAAATGATATCTGGTGTCTCAATCAGTTTCTCATCACTGGTTTAAAGTTTTCTCTGGTCAAAAGGAAAATCATTTATGATTTGGGAAGAGTTAATCGAACAAAAACAAAAAACAAACAAACAAAAATAATAATATAAAAACAATTTTAAAAAAATATTTCACAGGATCTTTTCTTTGTCCGATATCATTCTTTTCCGCTAGTGGAAGGGGAAAGCATTGCATTATTGCATGTTTTTTTTTTTTTCATAGCGGTATTCTGTTGTCTGAAGATTTCTGTTACTTGCTGGTATGTGATTTGGAACAGATATAACAGATATTTAACGCTTCAATCGCTATTTTTCTGCTTTTTGATGCAATTCTACCAATGAATCAGTCATATTCCTGCTACACATACTGTTGCTTCTGTCAACACCCTCCTCCTTTGATTGTGAATTTGAACAAAATCCTTTGAAGAAAGTCTCAATGACGACTCATGAGCGGGAAAAGCAAATCATAACATCTGAAAGACATTCTCGACAAAATGGTTGAGTATTTTTTATTTCTTGTTTGTCTTCTTAGTAAGTTTTTCCATAGTCTTGTGGGGCAACCCAATGAGAAAACTTTACAGGACTTTAAAAATCTAGAAGATTTTTTTTTGTCATCTTTTTCTGGGGAACTCGGAATAGATTTTGAAGAAAACATGAAATCAGAATTTTGGCTAATTGAAGTATACGAGTCAAAATACAGAAATGTTATCATTGCCTCTGCTAAAAAATATTTGATAAATGTTAACAAGTGTGCTTCACTTTATTGGAACAGTATATGAACAATAAAAAATACCGTTTAATTATATATGATACAAACGCGTGATCTGAAACGACCGTCTCGTAGACAAACTAATTTTGAGAGACTTATCATGCAGTTCTGTCTCTTTAAGACAGTATGTTTCGATGATTATATGATACATTCTGCAATCTTTGAATCAAAAGGAGCACAATCAATAATTAAAATTCAGACACAAACAGAAAACCACCAAAGAGTTAAGGGAACAAAACATCTTGAGAAAGTCCATCCGAAAATTTGAGGATGAAAAGGATCAACTAAGGATATTTTTTTTTATAAGTTAGTGTACTAGTACTCCAATTACCAGAAACTTAATGTCGTTATCTGGAGATAATCAGACTGAATTATTCAGACTTGTGCTTATCGTTTCAAAATTAGGCCAGAGAAGGTTACAATAAACAGATACAACACGTGTTAACAATGGCGCTAAAGAGGTGTTTTCTTTTTACTTTAATGTTTCACATCATATATGGCCAGGTTCCAATTCCGAACCGGAAGCTTGGATAAATTTATGAAGACGTGAAAGGTCTGACTAGAATCAATGTAGATGCTTTTATGGGACCTGTGTGTTCTGATATTAAAATTGCACTTCTACTCTTTTACAACTGGCAAATCACTATGGACCAAATGTTCTTACTCTCAGAATGCATATGTTCCCGCTTCCGTACCACAGGAACTCGTTTCTCGTTGCTATGATGAGATCATAATTTCGTTTTATTGTCCATGTTAAAGTAATACGTCTGAAGTTTAAACCGGTTAAGAGAGCGCAGTTTTGTTAAGTAAAAATTACGGTAATTCAACAATTGTTTGCATCTTTAAGAAGTTAGTTGCTGGTATCATGCGTAAAGTATAGTTTGTTTTTGAAAAAGGGGGGGGGGGGCAGAACAAAATCTTTGACAACTTACCTAAAGAAGCTCTGATAAGCAAAGAGGGCTAAAGGAAATTTTCAAAACTCGAAAAAAACAATTTTTTTACTATTTTTTTTCCCCCAAAACATATTGTCATTGGACGATTTAACTAAACTGCAACAGAAAGTTGGAGGGGGGAGGGGTTAAACTGCAATAAAAAGGGGAAGGGCAGTCAGCCTTTCAATGAACATTTTCAACAGCAATTGTTATGTTTGAAAAAAAAGCGGAGGGGTCAGTCCCGTCCAAAACTACGTACCTCTTGTGCTTAAGCTACATAGTTGCTATGCCTGCAAAGGGGATTTGGAGGTTTAGAAGTTTTTCACGCTGTCCCATCAAAGTTGTTTGAACAATGTGGATTTCAATTCAGATTTCCTTCGTTTGAACACTTTGTATTCAGAGGTTGCTATTAAAATCTAAAAAATGATCCGGAATGAAAACCTGGGAGTAGTTGGTCAAATGGGAAGGGAGGGGGCTAGTAGAGGGTGTTTCTCTTTCCCCTCCCTAGACAACGTAATATGTGCTTTGAAATGCCCAAATATTATTGTTTAATTAACTGTTAAGCTAAATATATCGCAAAAGAGCTTCCGTATATTGTCGCAATGTAAAAGTAAGTCGTCGATTGTAAAAGTCAGCGCTTCTCGCAAAAGTCCATTAATCAACTATCTGACTCACCACAGGGTGTTTACAACTGGACGGCTAATATATATTGTAAAATAGACAGCTTATGTAACAACGCCACCAAAGCTATGTCCGAAACAATGGTAATCTGGTGAGATTATGTATTTGTAAGAAACGCGCATCATCAAATACGTTATTTAAACACTGTTGGTTAGGAACTTCGTGGAGATTCGCAAATTCGAGACATCTTCATAAAATTCAACGAAAGTGTTTGTTTAAAATAGAAGTGCAAGGTTCACTTGGGGCCTTGAAGTGACTCTGAATTTTCTGATACCCGAAAGCTTCTGAGAATCAATTGTTAGAGACACTTGACAACTAAATGGCGTACAAGTTAATGTCATAGAAGAAATGGGAAAGAAAACCTTTTTTTATGTTGAATATTTTATTTTATTCCTTTCAGTAACACTCAGGTGACGTATTACGATCTGTTTTTGTCCGTTGTCGCGCGATTTGCGTCGTCCTCTAATATTTGAACATTTTCATCTTCTTCTCTGGAACTGCTGAACCAACTTCAACCAAATTTGGCATGTAGGAGTAAAGGGGGAAAAATTATGAATGTTCGTAGTTCCTGCCCTTTGGGTCTAAGGGGAAGGGATAAAACCATCAAAATTACTGTTTTTTTTTTAAATCATCTTTACTTTTAAACATCAAGTAGCCAAGCTGTTGACATGATTATAGTAAGCATTGAGCCCTCTACCAAAATTATGGAATTCATGGCCCCAGTGTCAGGGGTTCTGAAGTTAGGGTAGGGCTGTTAAGAGTATATAGAAAAAATGCATAAATTTCTTAAAATCTCCCCCCCCCTCCCCTGTATCTTTAGCAGATAAACAACGTGAATAATTATGATGGATAAGGGGGCCTTTTCCAAAATTGTGAAGTTTGTTGACCCAGGGTCCGGGGTTCTTGTGGTCTGGGAAGGTTCTGTATCTGATTATACGGTGAAAATACATTCATTTACGAAAATGTTCTTCTCCCTTGGGTACGTAGCAAAAAAAATGAATACATAGTTATGCCGAGCAATGGGGCTTCTTCTAAAACTGTGAATTTCATGGAGCTGGATCAGGGGTCCCGTATACCTGGTTGTGGATCAGGGCTCAAACAATATGTCACCCGATCAAAATAACGGGTCTTTATACATATAGACTCCTAATAAACAATAAATATATGCTATATACACTTCTGCAAAATTGCATTTTAATTACATACTCAAAGAATTTATACTTTAAAATTCAGTTAACAGTGATAAGGTGAACTCAATTCATCTTCATAAAATTACATTAAAAATCAAAGACAATGAATTATCGGAAATGATTGAAATAGGAATTAGTAATAGATAAAAGAAACAAGAGGTCAACTTACAGTCTTATCGTTTCAAAATTAGGTCTTGTCTCAATATAAATTATTTTTATATGTATAATAATGACCAAAATATATGTTTATCTCTCTCAATGGTCTAAAGATGTCTACCCGATCAAGGAAAGAGATCGGCGGGAAATCGTCCCTAGCCAATCCTTACACAGATTACTGTGCCACGTACGTGTAACGTATGGTAGCACATACCATATGTTACACGTACTTGAAACGTACGTAACACATACAGTGCAGGAAACTAATTTTGTTACAGCATCGATGCTGATTTGAATGCTTCCTTTCCTTGCTGATTTGAATGCTTCCTTTGCTTGCTGATTTAATGCTAGTAATCCTTATCCTGATGCTGTTTTATAATTAGGTCAATGCTACCGGAAGTAGCATCATGCTACCGGAAGTAGATAATGAATTTCAGCATTGCCGTTTAAAGCAATAAAAGTGCCTTTTACAATTATATGATCATAATATCTCACTATGTATCAATAATGTGAATACTTTAACCAATATTCTTTCTTTCTTTTTTAATTTTTTACTGAATTAAAACTCATTGATTTTCTGATGCTAGTAGGATAATGCTGATTTTATATAGGTCAATGCTGGTTTTATCCTTTGCTTGCTGATGCTGATCCTGGTAATGCTGTTTTTTAAATGCTGATGCTGATGCTAGCTCGATCCTGATGCTACTAATGCTTATGCTGATGCTGGTTTATGTAACAAAATTAGTTCCCTGCACTGTACGTGTATTCCAACCGCACGTTCCACATACATTGTACAACGTACAGATAACGTGTATGTGACAACATACGTTTCACATAACGTACGTAAAACGTGCGGTTGGAATACTCTTATGTGTTACATACGTTTCACGTACGTGTAACACATGGTATGTCCTACCACACGTTACACGTACGTTAATAAACGCATGGTTTACATGTGTATTGTCAACCCCATGTAACATGTACGTTAATGAACGCATGGTTTACATGTGTATTATAAACCACATGTTACACGTACGTTAAATGCACGTTACACTTATGTTAATAAATGTGTAGTATGTATGATAAACCACGTATTACATGTACGTTAATGAATAGTATGTGTATTACCAGCCACATGATTGTTACATGTACGTTAATAAAAGTTGTTTTACATGTTTGTGAAAACCTGTGTTTGAGAAGTCTGTATATTTTCTAATAATGGTACTTTTACATACATATACGATAAATGTAGGTCAACTATTATTAAATCCTATCCTTTTTTATTTAATTTCAATTAATAAAATTATTATTTAATTTTAGTCATTAATAGAAAAAAAAAATCCCTAAAAGTTTTATTGTTGCTCAACTTGCTGGGACTATAATATTCTTAAATTGGTGACATTTCAAATACAGGAATTTTTTGTACAAATGTACGCCTCAGACCAAATATTGTTTTATAACTTAATAGTTCAAAGTTAATTTGGAGAACTAATCAAGATAATGTTTAACAATCAGTAACCTGTAATTCAGGAAATGGAGTATTATGACCAACCTGATCTAAGTATAAAATACTTTTTTTAAAACGGGTACCCAGATCATAAGTTGCATCATAATAATATATTATAAAGATTTAACTAAATTTAACTAACTTGTTTTTGATAATAATTTTAATTTTATGATCTATGATTAAAACCCAATCACCTCTGAAAGCTCACAGGTGTTTGTGCTGTTGCTTTGTTGTGCGTGTTTCGCGTCTTTAATGTTCGCATTAGTATATAATTTATTCTTATATTAGTAAAACATTGTTTACGTACAAATACTTCCAATTTTCGTAATGTGTATATCGGATATCGGTAGACGCTCATAAAATTGAACTCGATCATCGGTAGATATAATCATTCCGAATTCAAGAGCTACATTTCAGCAAAATTAAACTTAAAAAAAAAAACACGAAAATCACGGTAATTTCACAACCAAACAATGGAATTCACCTACATTGACATTTATATATACAGTAGGTAGCGTCCGTATTAGACTAAAATATGTCAAATATAAATTCCGGAATTTTCAAGCCTCCATTTATTTTTTACGTTACGGGTGACGCCACTGGAAAAAAGTCTGACGTCTGCAAGTGTCTGGAGCTATACTAGGATAACGGTGAGGAATATACAAGTAGAGCTTTTTAAAAAATCTTACCGTCTTGAGCAACAACCTTAAACAGTAAACTGACCTAAACCTATCAGGTCGTATAATTCTTGAAAACGTCTTGGCTTTGTAATTCTTCATTAGTTTTTTCTGACATAAGCCCTAACCAAGTGAAACAATAACAGATGCTCGGCTGTCTCCGTAAACTTTGACACTGCTGCAGAGATCATTTGGCAATCCTTGGCCGAGGTGTTGCCGAGATTAGAAAGACAGTGCAACACAAAGGGAAAAAGAATGTACAAGCTGTAAAGCTTGCCTGCAATAAAGATCAATTCTGTTAACATTGAAAATAAAGAAACGCTTTTTGGTAACTGCTATAAAAAAAACTAGCATGTTATTTCGAATTAGTTGCTGCCAATTTCCACTGTTCGTTTTGTCATATTTTTTTACGATTGAAAATCTTGAAAAACTCTTAAGTCTTACGAAAAATTAGACCATCAGAGAATTATCTCCCTTGCTCTGAACAGCATTTCAACCGATGAAATACTTGAACATTTTCTCATCATGCAATTTCTACCAATCACAAAAGAGAGGAAGTGCATAGTCCGAAGACTGTAAAATACTTCAACTCTGTATACCGTCTTCCAAGAAGACGGTAATAACCTCAACAATTATTTAATTACTTTAAATTGGATTGAGTTTCATGAAACTGGAATGGAATGAATTTCATAGCAGTAAACAGTAGTTGACTTATGTACGAACTATTTCCCGCCAAACAGGTAAGTTATAAATACTGCATTTCATAAATATACTGCATTTCATAAATAACGAAAAAAGCACAATAAAAATTTGCTTATATTACGAGATAAATATTTTGAACGTTATTAGTTCTATTTATTTCAATAATATATTAATTTATAACCTCATTATACTGCATAATTATTTCGCATTATGATTATGTACAGTGTCTTACCTATTTGTTACAGCAATTTACTAATTTTGGATATTGAATAAACTGGCAAACTGAAACCACCAAGTCTTTTGCGTCAGTACACGTGGAGAGAACTGTGCATCAGGATGGAGCTAAGAGTGATATTTTAAAGAATTTGGCGCCCAATCAGTGTGTGATTATAATGGATTGGGCTATAAAATCCATTCCATTCCAGTTTCATGAAACTCAATCCAACTTTTTTTTCGGAAAGCGAGGTCTTAGCTGGCATATTTCCTGTGTAGTTACAAAATTTGCTGAACATTTGGAACTTCGTTCTTTTATCTTTATACTTGAAAATGGTACACAAGGATGGTTCTCCATAGCTTATATTTTAGTTCATCAAAAGCACGTGTACTTCTTTCAACGGGTAGAGTCATCTATACAGCAAGAAAGAAAAGTAGTAATGGCTTTGTTGTACATTGTATTCAGGGACAAAGAGCCAACAGGTCGTCATTTACCATAGTTATGCCCAGTATACTGAGAAGGGCAAAGATGTGACATCTGAAAAGTAGGCCGACTGAGAACAGTTCTTGGGTGTGAAGGTAGCAGCATTTAGTAACTACGAATAAAAGTTGAAAATAAATCCATGCCAATATTTTTATAACAATGTATTTCATGAATTCAGTCAATTACATGATAGAAGCAATGAACCACTCTCTTGACCAATTTTAGGTGTTGAGGGAAGCAACTCAAAAATACATGATCGGTGCCTGTATGTCCATGTCTTGTTTCTATATATACATTTTCAGCCAAAATATCTAGAATTCATCTAGAAATGAATCTATCTAGAAATGAAGATACGATAATGTATATAATACAAAAACTATATGAAATAAGTGGGTTTTGGAGAAATATTATGGTGAAAAATTATGTAGGTCCCTTTTATCAACATTTAACATCAGAAATGCATTGAGAACTGTAAAAACACTGATTTGACAAAGGTTGGCTTGGTAGAATAAACGATCCAGAATATAGCCTGTTTATTACATTTAAACCTACATGTACTCAAGAGTTCTTGAAAATTCTATACGATAACTAGGAACCTTGCCAATGTCCTTAATGTTATCTTAAAATTCATTTTATTCCAACTTTTCGTACAGTTCACTCAAGGCAATAGTTTTTAATGACACTACAACTTATTTAACAGTAACCTGTCTTGCTTTTGAAAGTGTTCCTTAATCCTTGCATATCGATTCGATTGGGATACAAAAACCAATATAATCGTTTCATCCATAAAAGAAATTAACAAATAGAACAAGATGTGTTTGTGAAACACTGATGCCCCCGTATGCCAGGTTATTGCGAAGGTTAAAGTTTCTTCAAATGCAAGTCAAAATCAAGGCCAAAAGATAAAAAATGTTGACACCCAAAGAAAGGTCTTGTCTCGAGGAATACACCCGTGAAATTTGAAAGACCTAGATACAACTGTTCAAAGGTTATGGCGAAGGTTAAAGTTTTTTTAAATAAAAGTCAAGGTCAAGATCAAAGTGGTTGGTATCCAAAGGAAGATCTTGTCACAAGGATTACATATGTGAAGTATGAAAGCCCTAGCATCAACCATTCAAAAGTTATAGCCAAGGTTAAAGTTTTTCAAAAGTAGGTCAAACTCCTAGGTCAAGGTCAAAGGGTCAAAGTGGTTGATATCCAGAGGAAGGTCTTGTCACAAGGAATACACATGTGAAGTTTGAAACCCTAAGCACCAACTGTTCAAAAGTTATGGCCAAGGTTAAAGTTTTTCAAAAGTAGGTCAAACTCCAAGGTCAACGTCAAAAGGTCAAAGTTGTTGGTATCCAAAGGAAGGCCTTGTCACAAAGAATACACAAGTTTGAAACCCCAAGCACCAACTGTTCAGAAGTTACGGCCAAGGTTAAAGTCTCATAAAATTTTGCAAAAGTGGGTCAAACTCCAAGGTCAAGGTCAAATATGATGGTACCCAAAGAAAGGTCTTGTCACAAGGAATACACATGTGAAATATGAAAGTCATAGCTCCAACCAATCAAAAGTTATGGGCAAGGTTAAAGTTGACAACAGACAGACAGACAAACAGGCAAACAGATAAACAGACAAACAGACAGACAGGACAAAAACAATATACCCCCGGGATCTTTCGATCCGGGGGCATAAAAATAAAAAGCATTAGCTGACTTTCGTTGAGTTTAGTTGTTAATATGGCATAAATGTCTTTTTCAAGTAAAACATCATAACACTTCTGCAATTCAGCGTGATATTTTTTTTTCTCCAAAATATGTTTAAGATATAAACCTGAAAATGAATCTTTAAATTTCAAGGAGCAGAAAAGATTTTTAAACAGCAAGCATCATCAATTATCAATGAACTGAATGTTTATACTCTACACTCTGTGCATTCTTTCTTTCTTTATATCTCTATATCTTATATTTTTTCTTCAATTTAGTTTATGAAAATAGAATAGAAATAAGTGATCAATAAAATATTGAGATGGGGTTAAATTTTGGTTCCTGTGATCATTCCTTAACTTATTTACGGTGAAATATCGTTTGGAATATGTCAAAGGATTCATTAGTTAAGTCCATTATCATTCTGAAAAAATATGTTAGTAAAAGTAAAATTACAGCATATGTTCCAAGGAGCCCTATCGATCAGGGTAACCTAGTGGTAAGTTGCTCGCTACGTGATAGGGAGGCCCGGGTTCGATTCACGTTCACCGCGCCGGGTCAAAACTAAGACCTATACAAACGAAATGACTGTTCCTTCGCCAGGCGCCAGTGAAATGTCCAACAAGCCTCGGGGTTGAATATTGGTCGCGTGGTTCGAGGGAGGGGAGGCGGTGTACTGTTCAAAAGTACCTGTGGTATTTAAAAAAGCCGCACGGCTCAGTCTGACCTAAAGCTAAATTCATGATAACGTCAAAAATATCGATTTGAATTTTTATTACATCTTCATCGACACAGGCTACATTTTCTCGTATTTTCGTATACCTATGCTGTGAATAAGGATATCCTATTATCATTAAATAAGAGTGGTTTTCCACTTCTTGTAGTGTCTCTTGTTTACACCTTGAAAAATTACAGATACTAATTTCAAATCAATGAACTAAATATATTCAAATAATTTCAAGTTCTTTGAATAAAAACTTTGTCTCTGACGTCGTTTCGACCATATAAAAACATAAATTTTATGATTGGAAGCTGTTCCGTTTGTATGGCCGACTTCGCTTTTTCTGTCAAATTTTGAAACATTTTTTTAGCATTTTTTTCTTAATATTTTTACTATCCTTATAGTAAGCATACTTAAGATACAAGAAAATAACGATAGCCGTTTAACTTGTGTTACATTTTAGTTTTTTTTAAAGCTTTGACTTGTTTTACAAAGAAAATAATCATTTAAGGTTTTGCCAAAGATCAAGATGTCCAAAAATTTATTTTTACAATAGCTCCAAAACTATATGATGTATAAGGTTAAAACTTTTACAGTTTATAAATATATTATTGACTAACAGATAGAAAGTATCCCTTGAAAACAAATATTGAAAAATATATATATATTTTTTGAGGAAAAAAAAATCAAAAATTTGCATATTTAAAAAAAAAAATGCACCTGCCTAATTCTGTACTTTTAGTGAAAACCATCATTGCAGAAATAATATATGTTTATCAATGAAGGGCAAGTTGGACGTGAATGGTCTCTGAAAGGCTGTTATTGAAAGCATGACATGTATAAAGACAAGAGCCCTATAAAATCCGCCATTTGTAATGTACTTTCGGTTTCAAATCTTAACATTTGGTCAAAATAAACAGGGAAAACAACTTTCCAGAGGCTATCGAAGTCCAACCTGCCCTTCATTGATAAACATATATTGTTTCTGCAATGATGGCTTTCACTAAAAGTACGGAATTAATTATGTGTATTTTTTAAAAAAAATATATGCATTTTTTTAAAAGAATTTTTCTCGATAAGTATTTGTTATCGAGTGATACTTTCTATCTGTTTATCAATGATATATTTATAAACTGTAAACGTTTTAACTTTATAAACTACATAGTTTTGGAGCTATTGTAAAAATAAATTTTTGGACAAGTTGACCTTTGGCAAAACCTTAAATCAGAAAACGTTATTTCAAAGTTTATTACTTTTTAACCCAGGGCCGTGCTCACTATATGCGATCTTTAAGGACCGCGATTTTTAGAAAATTAATAAGTTCGAACAATCGAAACGAAACATTTCTGACTTGGATTTTCATTATAAAAATATTTTGGTATACGATATGTACATCTAGGACCATTCATTTTGACTAAAACGTCATTGTCCATGAACTTTATGGACAACAGTCGTACTAGTAGATATAATTGGTCATTGACCTAAGAAAGTTTTATTTCTTTTAACATTTGTGTTGGTACATATTATTCCGAAAACATGTTAGAAAATGGAAAAAAAAATTACAAAACTGGTATTTCCATCCCTGTTAAAAGTATCTTATTATTCAAACACAGAAATACATATCTGGTTTTAATCACATTTAACCTCTCTCTCTCTCTCTCTCTCTCTCAAGAATAAGAAGTATAATTATTTATCGTATACCCTTACAGCTCATATATCCGTAAATTTAATAGTTTAAAGAAAGACAAAAAGTAATAAACGAAGATAATCATTACCCCCCCCCCCAAAAAAAAAATTAACTTTTCTAAAGGACTGGTGTGCATGTATAAAAATGCTCTAATCTCAATGGGAAAATATTGCAGATATATTTTCTTATTTTTAAGTAATTTAATCTTCCGTCACAAAAATTTATATAGTTTACTATACAAAACTATTGTCTACCATGGTACTTTGACCTCCATGCACTAAGCTTTGACATTTGATGTTCTATAATATTCAGAAACCTGTATACCATTAAAATTTCAAACTTTTCAGGACATTGTGCATTTTTTTTTGTATCCATGAAATAGGATCTGAAAAAAAAAATTATTATAAATTTTTTTACCTTCAACATAAATTATATCAGATAAGTGCACATTTAAACTATTATTTGGAGAATTTTTATCGTGGTTAAAATTGGGCATGATTGTATGCCTAAAGACACAAAATATCAAAGTTATTGGTGTCTCTAGCAACACAATATATGGAGCGCAAAACACAACAGACAGGCCCTTTAACACAACAAGGCAAAAATTCAATCAGCAAAAAAATAAGGTTCATAGTTCAAAGGTCAACGTTCACAAAACACCATCTCACAACAAGCGGTAAAATCCAGCATCAACTCGGGTTTGTGAAAATTTTCTCTCTTGTTATTGTGAATTTGAAACAGTGAAATTATTAATTTACTTGGATAAAAAAATCACTCATAAAGTGTAGTATTTTCAATTTTTACGGTTAGGATTAGGCATAGTTAGGCTACGGTCCCCGAAATGTTTGAATTTCTTATTAAAAAATAAATAAAAAATAAAGGAATAAATAAAAATGACGTGGCTATCACTTCCAAAATCGTGTGAATTGTACAAGTAAATGGGACAGGGCCTTCTTATGTAGATTTAACCAAGAATTATCAAGAATTTGAGTTATATGTTAGCTGAAATTCAGAAGTCCTTGAAAATATGCAACGTCAAAAAAGTAATGCCATTAAAACGTGATCAACCCTAACTAAACCCCTGAGCATAGGCGTCCCAATAACCTGTAAAGATTAATACACATGTACACTGTATATAGTGGCTACATTTCATGGTATTACATATTTCATATAATCTACTTTTAGAATAATCATAAAACCTTTTTATGATTTAAAAAATCATGGTTTTCTTGAATTTACTTTACCAAAAGCATAGTAAAAACTTTGAATTTGGTGATATTTATGTCGTATTTCTGATTTTAAAGTTAAAAATCTTATTTTTCTCAATTTACGGTTTTTATATATTAAAATGTTTTAATTTTCATAGAAAATTTATGTACATAATTCAGTAACAGTCGGTATATTGGATAAATAGAATTTAATTATACCCTTGACATTTATTTTCATTTTCAAACTAATTTCATCAATAACAAATTGACAATTTATCGTCAGTGCCCGAGGGATGAATCATTGACATTTTCCATTTTAATTTCTCTAAATGAAATTTCACATGGAATGATAAGTTAAATTCTTGGTATAAATATACTTCTCCTTTAGACATAATTCTACCGTCAGGGAAACGGTCAACATGAATTTTAAACGATTTATGGGTAGGATTGGACTCTTAATTTTTAAATGGATGACGATAGACAATTGTCATTGTGTAAGTTTTCTTTTAACTTCTATCATGTAATTGTTTATATAAAGCATGCATCATTTTACTTTTTTGAGGAAAAAACAATCGATCAGTTGCAGTAATGACTAGAAAAAAAAAGTAAAATAGTACATTTTCATAACTTCATAAAAATTCTGAAAAAATCCAACAAAAGAAACGTGGTGATATTCATCTTTCAAGCAAATTATGCGTGTAACGAACAATCCTTTCATAATTCTACAGAGCTCTGTGTGGGATAAAATTACCTGGTTTTCATCCTAATTATTTGAAACTCCATGTATAAACTTCCTTTTTGTCATGCATTTATCACGTGTGTAATATTTTCTTAAAGTTAACACATAATTTACATATTTTTGAGATTAAATTTTGTTCAAATTATTAATTTGTCAAAAAAAGTCATTTATGTCGAATATACCCCATGATGATTTGAATACTTTTCTTCCTTTTTTTTTTTTACTTCGCAACATTCATGTAACTGTTCCAAAAAAAAACTCTCCATCATCTCCATATCCTTTGTTTACATAACTAAAAATTTCAATTTAACTGATTTTAAGAAACTTTTAAATTGACTTTGAAAAAAATATTAAGACCAAAAGATAAAAAGATAGATTTATTGCGTGTGAAAGTCTCAATAATATGTATAATTATGAATTTATATTCAGTGGAACGACTTACTGTTTGTAAAAGTTTAATTTTAAGCAGAACACTATTCTTTTTTTTGAAATTAGGGAATAACTATCTTCTAATTTGGTATTTGCGACCGTTAATGTTTACGCGTAAAACTTAGTTTGCGACTATTAAATCAGCATTAAAGGTCGCAAATAATAATTCAGTAATTTTTCTACATTTTTAAAAAGGGGCCTGGGCCTTTGCCTTTACAATTGGGAAAAATCATCGGCATTTTGTGTCAAATTGGGAAAAAAATCCACTAAGATTGTAAATAACCTTAATTGACAGGCAAAATAAAATATATAAGTAATTTTACATCATTTATTTAATGTATTTCCTATATAACAACAAATTAGACACAGTTCTACATTTATAACTTTCTTGTTTTTTTGTTTTTTTTAATTTTTGAAATTTTTCATTAGACAACCCTTTGCTTTGATGGCAGATTCTCATGGAATCATCAATGTTTTTTTTCCGATAGTCTATTCCTTTATATTCATTTTGTCCCCATAATGGAAGGCATAAGAGAAAATCTTTCAAGTAATAGGCATTAAAGATGGAATAATCTGCCATGGACAGATAGTAAAGGCGAAACACAAGAGGAAAACATTCCTTCAGAACACCACACTGGCAATACTCCTTATATATGCCGTGAATTTTTGTACACCCTCTCCTCCTAAAAAAATAAAATAATGTCTTTAAAGATTTCATAATGATATTGTGAATGAAATTCAATTATCAATAAATAATAAAAACCATTTGCCATGCCCAATATGATATTCATTAATATGAAACTGTCCAATTACATGCATTTTGCTTTTTAAATTCATTTGACAGTTATTTTATTTTTCTAACTAATTAATTATATTAAAGATTTCTAAATTGCCTAAATGATATTGCTGCAATTTCTCTGCCAATACTAGTTGTATCTGCCAGGTGCAGAAACGGTCTGATTTTCGTTGAGTCATGTATACTTGTTGTTAGACTACTAGTACTTGGATTTACAAATAAAATTATGTTTCGCCAGTCCACATGCATCTAATACTTGCCTTACGATGTATTTTCACACAGATTTGACATAATCCTTGTGTTTTTTCTATGTGTTGTAAACGCACATAAAACGTCTGGTGTTCTCACCAATAGCGTTCCATTTTAGGTAAGTCGTACGCAAAAAATTCAACATAACAAAAACAATATCAAAATTTCATATAGATTTATTTTGGGGAAAAAAGCAACTTAAATTGGGAAAAAATCAGTAATTTTTGAGAGGGGAAAGGGTCGATATTCGGACCTAAATTGGGTGTAGAAAAATCACTGAAATTAGAAGTTATTCCCGTACTAGTGCAATCTATTCATTTTGTTTGATATTTAGGTCTTATTTCTTTGAGTTTTGGTATATGAAGTACGTCAAGAAGCGTTGTGTATTTACGTCACTCTATTATGACGTCACACTGAGAAGCTTTCATTTTCGTTAATTCTTGTTTCACTGCCTCAAACATCAGTGTATTAGCCCATAAATATACATTTTACAAAACAATTGCATTAGAATAGATGTTTTTGACATATACTTTTTCATTATTGTATGGGTTCAAAAGCAACATTAAGGATTAAGAACCTTTGAAAAGAATTCAATAAGGATAAACGTTTGCACTAATTATTTTTCTTCCCTTGTATAATTACAATCACCGTATTAATATTGTTCACACTTGTTAAGCACGAAAATATATCTGCAGATGAAAAGACGTTAATATAATCAATGGAATCATAATAGATGGGGACCAAATAATGTTCGCAGATTTCGTGGTTCGACCCTTCCCTTGAATTTACGTCCCAACGAACGTTTATTTTGTAAATGTAAGCATATTGATTCAATGAATCACCATATAATCGAGTAACCCAGTGAAATAACGTCCCCACGAACAAATAAAATGTTGCTTGCCCACGAACACCCCCCCCCCCCCACACTAATTAATTAGAATGATTTCGCAGTATATCTTAAATAATTACAGGTTTCAACACCAGTGCGAGACATTGAAAAGCCCAGTATAATACCTCGTTTTCTAAATACCTCTGTTTCAATGGATGATAAGAGAGTTACTGTGTATGGAAGATTTCAATGCCCCAAACACACCACAGCAGAATTTGATGATGGGACCGTTGTCAAATTTGACAAAGGTTATATTTCTATATTTTTCTTTCATGATTTATTTAAAAAATATTTTAATTTCACGTGAACACTATTAGATTGTATGTTGTTCAACGTTCCTTTCGAAAAGTTTTAACTCATTTAGAGACGTCGGTACAAATTTAGACCTTTAGTTTGCATCCTGGACCATTGAAAAGTGAAGGATCTTTATCGTGCCAAGACCTTCGGTGACAAAAGACCTTAGATCTTAAGGTCTCATTCAAAGGACCCGCAATTTTCACTTCGAAGTGCTTAGCGCTTGGCAATGGAACATTTGCTGCCTATTTTTTATCGACAAAGGTCAGTCATGACCGGGGCTCAAATTTATGACCTTCCTATCTTTGAGCGAGCGCTCTTCCGTATAAGCTACCGAGACGGTTCCAATACCTATAATTAGTTTCTAAATCGGTTAAGGTACATATTACAAAAACTGGTTAATTTAAACAATGAAAAGCAGAGAGAGAAAAAAAATACTATAGTACTTTAAAACATACAACTCGATAAAAAAAAATATGTAGCAGCTGTTTTTCGCCGAGCGCTTTGCATTTTAAGGTAGAAGTTGCGGGTCCTTCGAATGAGACCTAAAAAATCAAGGTCCCTTGTCACGGAAAGGCGTTGGTACGATTTAGATCCCTCAATATTCAATGGCCCTGGGTCAATATGAAAAAATGCTTTGTTCCTTTTTATATAAAATTATTTTTCGTTTTAGTTTTTGACTCAAGACAAAGTTCAACAGACTTTGAGATGATTCTACATTATGACACGTCCACATATCTGCCTAAATTTACACTTCAATCTGCATCAGAATCAATCGAAATGTATTTGAACGCTTTAGAAGACACAAGCGTGCAGTCAGAGTTCTTCGGAACAAACTGCCAAATTGGAATAAACAGTTCATCTGATGACGTATCTACTACGTATACCACCGTTGTTGAAAATTGTAAAAGTCATCATTCAATATATGATAATTTTGTCTTTGGGCTAAGTAAAGATGGTAAGATTGGAAGTCTTGATTCATATATTTACTGTTTTTATTTATATAACGAAACTATGAAGTATTTTAAAGCTCCATGTCCAGCCCCCAACACTCCTTCATACATTACTTTCTATAAGGACAAAATGGCTGAAGACAATGTTGAGCTTGTCTATCTTAAATACGTGTTCAAACCTATGGAACCTTGTTCCCAACAGTGTGTATCAGATTTCAAAAATTGGTTTTTCTCAATCATTTAGCTGTATCAGATTTCAACTGCCCGACAATAAAGTATTCACATCATGCTTTATGCATTGTCTTTGTTTTTTCTCTCTTTATTGATTGAAAAAGGAACATTTATTTGCAAGAATGCGTGTGATTAAAAAAAAACAACAGTAATCCTCTGGGCTTATTTTTTAATGAATGGAACTTTTGTCTGTGAAATTTCTATTTTTTAAAGGTTTAGTAGTATTTTTAATGCTATGAAGAGAGTAAAAAAAAATTGTCTCTTCATGTTAATGTTAAGTAAATTTTCAAAATAATAATAAAACAAATCAACACACATTTATCCTTAAATTCAAATACCCACGAATTGAAGGATAATTCAAACCATTGAAAATTCATGATTTTATAGGAAATTTTGTAAGAATTACAATATTTTTTACAATATTTGGTGTGAAATACCACAATTTGACCCAACAAAGAAAAAGTGTTTATATATTATGCTCATGTTAGATTGATTGATTGATTGATTGTTGTTTAACGTCCCTCTCGAAAATTTTTCACTCATATGGAGACGCCGCCACTTGCCGGTGGAGGGCTACAAATTCTGACCTATACTCGGCACTTACGGCCATTGAGCAGTGAGGGATTTTTTTCGTGCAGCATCTACTGCGACACGGGACCTCGGTTTATACGGTCTCATCCGAAGGACCGGTCTCCACGTCCCATAGTGGGATTCTCATGTTAGACATCAATCCGAAGAACATATATCAGAGAGTAATTATCATATTTTCCGAAACTTTAGATAGGCTTGATCGTAAATGGTACTGTGTTCCTAATAATATTCCTCTCTCTCTCTTTCTGTTTTATACATTAAAAGATGCCTTATAATTAAAATCTCTGGAAACATTTATCGAAACATTTATTGTTCTTAGCCAAATAAATCAGCATGCATACAAAGGAGTTCTGACAAATACATAATTATTTGGTATTTCCTCATATTATTGAAGAAGATGTGGACAACATATCGAGACATTAGCAAAGATACACAAAAGTTGTTCAATTATTGGAACTTTTCAATTACACTTTATACAGTGAAAAAAGTCCACACCTTCGTTTCCTTTGACCTTAAAAACGATCTGCAAAGTAGCTGTTTTCTATAAAAGCTTTTCAGACTTAATTTTTTCCCCCAGATATATCTCTTTGGAAAGAAAAATCACAAAATTTACAATTAATTTCTTGAATCAAGTTTTTCTTAATTAGTAAGTTCAAAAATTTTTATTAATGTCTTTGAAGGTCTTTTTCCTTTTTCCTCTTGCTTTAAATCACTAAAAAAATGGTAATATATTATGTTTCATATGATTTGTGGCATCTTTTCTTAATGTCATCTCGAGAGAGAGACACATTTAGTTTGTAACCCGGATATGAAGCCCCAGTGTAAGCTGCCTTTGATAAGCTGGTGGTCTGGCAAATGACACGATTTCTAAATATAGAGATGTAAACAAAAACTGCTCAATGACAAATAATGGGCGATCTGTCAAACAGGCCATCTTAAAATGAAAAACTACACATAAATCATAGTCACAGAGACAGAATCGCTTGGATAGTGGTGGGTTTTCAACATACATGCAGTTATATGATGGTCAGCACGTGTGTACGCAGTACAGTTAAGGTGACAAATGGAAATATCGGCGAATTCTTTATATAGAAAATACATTCTTTACAAGGATGGGCGATTCTTTTTAGGACTTTACTATTATCAGACAAATGTAATGTGGTTGAAAACTACATGTTGGGGACGATTAGATTTCTTACCTAGACTTGTGACGTAATGTGGCAGTCACGTGATTTTAGCAAATATACCTGCAGTATTGAGGTCATCTATAAATTCCAATATTGCAAGGGCATGACCACGTTGAAAATCTAAGTTTAATTTATAATTATTTTCAACACTCTTTGTAGTTTGTGAAAAGTGCTGCGAACCTATATAGATTCTACTATATGACTGCTAAAATTACGTTTGTTAGACCGTATGCTGAATATTTTGCTGGTCAAGTACATTAAATATAGATATAATTAATTCATTTGCAAGATTTCATCAGGTTCGCAGCACTTTTCAAATATCTTCATACCTCTTGAGTTTATGCGTGAAAGCTTGTCATAATTCATTGAGGGTATGCCCTTGCAATATATCGATTTATTACGACCCTTCTATTACCCTTCAATGAATCTGCATACAAATATACGGCAGTATCGCTTGTCTAGGAAATGTACGGGAAGATTCTGATTAAAATCATAAAATATACATCGCATCCAAGTTAATGGCCTCTTATATATCTGCAAATATATTTTATTTACTTACAAAACACATTTTTCATTGTATAAAATATAACTTGATCCGCCTCTCACTGCATACAAACTGCGTCAAATTTTGCGATATGACGTCACATTGACAAGTGCATTGCGATCAGACAATTGTTTATATATTGCTCTGTGGGATTAAACCAAAGTCAAAAATACATGCAATAGTAAGTATTGATGTAGTTTAAAGTTATTCAACAGTTTAAAATAGCAAATCATTTCATTTTGTGGTAATTTGAAGAACATATACATTTGTGTGATGTCATAATAAGCATTTCCCGTAAAAATTAGGCCCCGCCTCCTTACTGCAGCCTTAACTGTGCTGCGTATCACAATGCACTTTACATGGCATCGATTAGAACGGCCAAGGCGTGGATCCAAGTATTTACAGAAACACAAAGTGGCGGGTCTTCAAATAACATGCAGTTATCTAGGCTGTTACGTAAACGATGGCCAGCGCGTGTGTATCAAAGTACACTTTACATGGCATCGATTAGATCAGCCAAAGCGTGGATCCATGACTTTACAGAAAAACAAAAGCAAAGTAAATACTCGCATTAAAAGTTTAAATACGACTGATGTAAATTGATGTCGAAAATTTTACCTTTATATGTATCTTAGTCATTCAATAACTTGATGCCATTTTAAAAATATTTTTTTAAAACAAATAGTTTATGTTAAAACTTCAGGCATTGGGAGAAAGATTATAATCATTGTGAGGTTTTAGGCATGTCTGCACTATTCTTTGTTTTTTGTTCTATAAAAAATAAATGTCAGAAAAACAATATTGTTACCTCTGTATAATAGACGCGATTTCTTTACCCGACTCGTATTTTGAGAATTTATAATTAAAGCACCTGCAATCATTTTCTTTGTGTAATTTTAAATTGCATTATTGGTTAATGGCAAAAAAGCTATCAAATCACTTCTCTTATTCTTGAAATATTTTTTTTATAAAATGATTGTTTGCTTGAATAGCCTAAATATCAGGATTGGTAAATTGGTTTTCTTTCAGATAATTTGTAAATGCCTAATTTTAGCTTATAACGTTTAAATTTTATTACTGACCTATATTTAAATGCATGTGAGGGTTATTTCTTTGGATAAACCATATATTTAAACGTGGAAAATCTTTCGAAATCAATTGAGGGTCAGTGTCGTATAGCGAGACTTCCCCATAGTGAGACTTCCCCCGGAAGGCTGGCTATATAGTGAGATATCCCCCGGGAAGACTGGCTATATAGTGAGACTTCCCCCGGAAGATCGACTGGCAATAGAGTGAGACCTCCCGGGGAGGTCTCACTATATAGCCAGTGCCTCCCCCTTTCATAGTCAAATGTAGTTTCCGGAATATTTTATTTCATTGTAAAACGATATTTTTCAGTATATGAATAAAAGTTTTCCGTTAATTAATAATTAAAACATCTTAATAGCCTTTTAACAGTTTGTCAGCCAAAAATAATTTTGGGATGACATGTACATGTATATTGGTGTGAGATAACTGAATGAAAAATGTACGTTATTGTTACAAGTATACATCTTTCTTTACTATATTGTATTTATTGCATTCTCCATGAAGGTTAACATAAGCAAATTCCAAGAGTCCACGAGTAATGATCTCTTAAATTTTAAATGTATTTCTTTTCATAAGAATCATTTTGGAACAATTCAATAATTTACTGTGCACGATAAATTTTTAATGCGCACTTCTATATTTATTCATACATGTATCTATTTTGAAAGATCATTATCGTAATGCAAATATATATACATCGTCGATGTAAATAAAATACTACTGAACATGGAAGGGGGAAGCCTCACTACGGTCGTTTAGGGGGGAAGACTCACTATATAGTAATTCTCTCTCTCTCTCCCCCCCCCCCCCGAATTTATATATGTTTATTCACCAATCAAGGTATAACCAGATTTCCGGGGGGAAGTCTCACTATATGACACCGGGCTAATTCAAGTTAGCGCTTTAAACTTCTTGGTTGATGTCCGAGTAAGCTGCTGTGATGTAAAGTCAATAGGAACGCTTTTAATCACTAAAACAATGGTTTTACCCATCCTCTTGTATAACAATTGTTTACAAATTTTACGAATACTGCGTATAGTGGTTACATTTTTTAAACACATATACAAAATATATTTGAAATTACTGTTGCAAATGTTCACTGAAAGGCAGCTTGCCTCTCCCTTCCCCACATCTTTTTGTTGCAGCATATTCATACCCCTCCCTCCCCCCCCCCCCAATGTGTTTTTCGAGAAAGTCAAAAAGTTCAAATCTTCCCTCCCCATCCACGAAATAAGCATTTCGAGTTTAAACACCCCTTTTCTTTCCTAGTGAAAGATTATTCAGGTAAGTTGTAATTTTTTTTTTCTGACTGCCCCCTTTTTTTGAAAAAAGTTTTTCTGCTTGTAATAACTGAGGAAAAAATGTTACATTCCACTGTTTATACCTTGCCCCGCCCCCCCCCCTTTTTTTTTTAAAAAGTTCTGTCTGTTATAGCTGAGGAAAAAATGTTACATTCCACTGTTTATTCTGTGACATTAATGAAGCCAAAAAAAATGACATTTCAGACTTTCTGGAAAGCCAAACTTGTATCAAACTGAAGTTGATTAAGGCGCATACGTTGAAAAATCATCACGTTTATCATAAAGCTTTGTGATTACATTACCATTTAATTTTTTTTCTAGTAAAATATCCAGATAAAAAAAAAATATTGTACTCTGAAGCATCTTTATTTCAGTCTCACTGGGATATATCATGTCGACATATGAATGGATATAATTTAGTATAAATTTAAATTTGTGCTTCCAAAGAGTACAAGAATCAAACTTTGGAGGCATGAATACACGATGTTTAATTTGCTGCCATATTTGACATATTTACTGATAAATGAACTTATGGCATTTTGAAATTTGAATGTTAAGAAAGAGGGATCATTTAGCAGTTGGATATAATAAGAGATTAAATTTTATTGCACGTGAATATTATTTCGAAAATTGTTTCTATTTGCTGTGTAACTGCGGGAAATACGTCCTTAATATTCTTATGATTTACTCCTTCAATACAAATAGCTCTACAATCAGAAGAGTTTTAAACCAATTTCATATTCATTTAATCTATGGAAAATTGAAGCTTTATTGCCAGGTGCCCAAGGGAAGCATATTTTACATTCTCCATGTAAATTTCTTTTATTGTGTTCGTTCTTTTTAAAAAGATCAGTAAATACTAAGATTAAGATACTTCTTTTTTGGACAAACTTTTGCAAATTTATGCAGAGTACCAGACAAACTATGAAGTGTACCCTTTACACAAGCAGACTCAGACCTATTCTTCTTTTTGCGCTGTTGATGGTTGACAACCGTCATTGCGTAAGTTTATTTCAGTTTTTCGGTGTATTTATTAAAAATGCTGCATGCAATTTCTAACATTTAAGGAATCTGCTACTGATCAATCTCAACAATAATTTGAAAAAAATAATATTGCCTTTTTTTCAAACTTCATTCATAAATTTAGGAAAAAAAATATTAAAGGCAAAATAAAAATAAACTTTCAATATTCAAGCAAATCATGTATGTTTTGGGGGTTTTGTCTTGGATAATTCCACGGAAGGGAAAGCTGAAGAGGGATTTTAGAAATCACTGGCATTTATATATTTTAATCTATAGAGGATTTTTTCTTTTAACGAGGGCATTTTTTAACCTGCGTGACATATCCTTGACATATGTTATAAAAGCTGGTATTATTTTTATTTCCATTTACATTTCCTTCAAATTCTTGTTTTTCTCACTGAAATTGAATAACTTTTTTTGACAAATTAAAACTTTTTAGTATGATGTCATATTAACCATCAATGTGATTCACTTTCAAATTTGAAATCCCCCGTTTTTGGCAAATTATAGCGTTTTAACATCTTTCAATAGTAATAACAAAAATAACATAACAGCCATTATTAGTATTCCTTAAGTAACCATAGTATCATTACTAGTAACTACCGTGAAATAAAAAAAATCCACAAATTTAATCCTTTAATTCTATTTAAACCAAAAAGCACAATTTAATAATACGTGAAGGTTTTGACGTTAGATATCTCTGTGAAATAAATCTCAACGAAAAGTGTTATTACTTATCAAAGTGTAAGTTTAAGAGCAAGTCAACATGATGCCTTTTGTTGATCAATGTTTTTGACACAAAAATAATATCCTTCATTTGGGAACCCCATCCCTTATTTTCAGGCCAGAAGTAATGTTCAGAAAAAATCAAGTATTAAAAGCATGAGGACATTTTATATGTAAAACGGGAAGGATAAAAAAAGAATGTTACACATGGAAAAATATAAACACCCATCAGTTAAATTCGATATCCTCTCATAAATCAAAATAATAAATCCAGAAAAGTATGAAAATATATCTAATTTATAATGATACCTATTGAAAAGTCCAAAAATATGCCTACAATATAAAAGACGTTAATTAGATTTATTTGATTTTTTAATGACAGTCTTCAAAAACCTTGAGGGCTCCTGAAAGACCAAATATAAAGCCTCTTTATTTGCATGTAACTGTTTCAAAGAAGGAAAAGAGAGTGTGTTCGGAAGATTCCGGGGACCGCAGGACTTAATTGCAGAACTAAATGACGAAGCACTTGTCAAATTTGACAAGGGTAACTGTGCGTTTTTTTTCTAATTTTGGTTTTCATTGGATAGAAAGTTATATTAAGCTGCAATGTCATTAACAAATATAGGATCTCCCACGATTTGTGGTTTGATTTGATTTTTTATTCAACAAGTCTTGGCGAGGGGATATAAAACACAAAGAGTTGGAAAAAAATCATACCCAACCACAATTAATAGGAGATTCTTTTTATCACATGTTTTATACATCACTATCAATGTTTTCAACTTTTTTTATATATGAATCCACATTATTTTCCTTCACTTTCTCGCAAAACCCATTGTGACGTCACATCAGTGCGATATGAAAAACTATCCACGCGATAAAGTGGTAAACATGTGATAAATATTACTATAAGGTTCATTTAAAGTAACTGATGTGAAAAGAGATATAGGTGCATAATTCTTCCGAAAGACCCCTACAACAAAATCATTTTTCATATGAAGTCGTCTCGACTTATCTATCTATCTATTTAAAAAGTAAATTTTTTGCAGTTAACAAAGTTTTATTATTTTCTTAAAAGCGCATGCGTTTCTATCAATCTTAACTTAAACACACTCTCAGTTAATCATTTTCATACTTAAAAATATATTTGTAGCTATTGTCTTTTCTGAACTTAATACACCGTATAACTGTATCCATAAAAATGTACAGATGAATTAAAAAAAAAAAAATATAAACCGCTTTGTAAAATTAATTACCCGGTATGCAATGAAATACATTGGTGAAAATTGTTTTATACACCGCAATTAGCAATTTTAATAATCTTATTTATTTTTTTAAGCTCTTTAATTTATTTCTTTTGCAAAAACCTTGTTATATAATGTTCTTCTTAACAAATAGTACATGTTTTGAAGCTTACTCTGTGCAAGTGTGGGAAATTTTACTTTCTAATGAAAAAAAAGTGAAGATAACGATCAGCGATCTATCTCAAAAGAAATTCGAATAATACAAATCTGCCTCAGACTCCAAGAAATTACATAGGGGGGTTCAGGTGCCCATGGTAATAAACATCCCTTGTTGACTGGTCACACTCCCAGAGAGCCCTGTGTATTGAGCAAGTAGACGGAACATTATGTAGTCAATTTTAGTTAAAAAAAAGGCCCAACAACTGCAGAAGTCAGCAAAAATATTACCCAGTTTTAACATTTGCTAACAGTACCATTATGACAACCATAGAATTTACGAAGTGCTGACTTTAAACGAGTTTGTTGAAATCCCTGTAACATCAACTTATGTGTAAGTATTCTGCCTCGGTTTAAAAATTGATTGCTCTCAGAGCATACTCTTGAGATATGAATATGTTGGGAGACATAAAAACCATAGGGGACTGATAGCAGAAAGAAACTGAGACGTGACTGCGCGTGATCTACAAAATGTAAAACAAGAATCCAAAAAGACATGGAGAAACAAATAAGTTACCGCAAAAATATGTAGTTTCTTTGTGGCCAACGATTGATTTTAGTTATATCGTACATTTTCAAAAAATGTTCAAGAAAAGATATGTAAAATTTTTATATTTCGTAAGGAGGTCCTGTCAGGGGGTTTAAATATAGCAATGATAATCGAGTCCTGTTTATAAACCAGAAGAATGACGCACATGATAATGAAATGGATGATAAAACATACAAAAATAATATTTAACAAGATATGTTTGTGAAACACTGATGCCCCCGTATGGCAACTTATAGCAAAGGTTAAACATACTCAAATGCAAATCAAATATGTTAGTACCCAAAGTAAGGTTTTGTCCCGAGGAATAAACCTGTAAAGTATGAAAGCTCTAGCAGTAACCATTGAATAAATATGGAAAAGGTTAAATTTTTTTTTCAAAAGTATGTCAGACATCAAGGTCAAGGTCAAAATTAATGGTGCCCAAGGGAAGGCCTTCTCCCAAGAAATACACAGGTGAAATATGAAAACCAAAGCACCAATCGTTCAAAAGTTGACCAAGGTAAAAGTTTTCCAAAAGTAGGTCAAACTCTAAGGTCAAAGTTGTTGGTATCCAAAGAAAGGTCTTCTCAAAAGGATTACATATGTGAAGTATGAATGCCCTAGCACCAACCGTTCAAAAGTTATGCCCAAGGTTAAAGTTTTCCAAAAGTAGGTCAAACTTCAAGTTCAAGGTCAGAGTTGTTGGTATCCGAAGGAAGGTCCTGTCACAAGGATTACACATGTAAAATATGAAAGCCCTAGCACCAATTGTTCAAAAGTTATGGCCAAGGTTAAAGTTTTACAAAAGTAAGTCAAACTCCAAGGTCAAAAGGTCAAAGGTGTTGGTATTCGAAGGAATGTCTTGCCACAAGGATTACATATGCGAAGTGTGAAAGCCCTAGACACCAACCGTTCAAAAGTTATGGCCAAGGTTAAAGTTTGGCAAAATTTTGCAAAACTGGGTCAAACTCTAAGGGCAGGGTCAAATATGGTGGTGCCCAAAGAAAGGTCTTGTCACAAAGAATACACATGTGAAATATGAAAGCCATAGCTCCAACCAATCAAAAGTAATGGGCAAGGTAAATGTTTATGCGGACAGACAGTTGGACGGATAGGGCAAAAACTATATACCCCCGAATCTTCGATACGGGGGCATAAAAAATTTCTTCTAGCTATATATTCTTCAAACAAACCACGGTTATTCCGGGGGGGGGGGGGTGTCTTTGAAATAACAAATAATATGCTTTAAATGAGGTTTTTGCAATTCCGTTGCCAAAAGTGATACTCCTAAGATTTGAAATGGAATCGTATTTGATATTGTAATGATTGTAAGAGGAAATATGGCACTTTTTTGAGGAATTAAAATTTAAAAAAAAATACATCTTGAAAGTCTTTTCGGAAATGAATATTGTTACTAGTGACCTTTTTTGAAGCTCGAGTAGCAGTAGATGCTGGCACGCAAAAGATCCATCATTGTTTCAAGGCTCTAAGTACCGAGGACAGGTCTAAATATTTACAACTCTCCACCGGCAAGTAGTGGGGTCTCGATGTGAGCGGAAAAAAAAATCTCGAAAGCACCTGAAACAAACAAATAACTACGATAGTGTAAATTTATTTTTAACCTGGAGTCTTTGTTGTGGTCTTTTTGTAGTATTCATTTGAGTACAAGGCAGAATAACCAAGTTTTTCAAGCACAAGAATAGATATTGCAAACAATTTGAAAATAACATTCAAATTTGTAGATAACTTCAAATCTTGCACAAATTAACAGATGTATGAATCTTTGACATTTTCAAATTGTAATTTTATTATTATTTTTAACACATCTTAATGTTATAATTTAAATGTTATAACTATGACAGCTGGATATCATTAAGGATTAATTTAACATAATAAACTACACTAACTATCCGTAATTTGTGCTAGATACCTGTGTATTCGACAGTTATATCCTTGACATTAAATGACGGTCATCTTCAACGAGGTTAACTCTATAATCAGCAACTTATTTTAAGCTTAAGTATTCATAAGTAAATTAAATCAATATCGCCATGTGCTAGAGCGGAGATGCAATTTGACATTTTTCATGTCATCCTCTTTTAGTGCTTTATAAAGAGATGTGACAATTCCAATATAGAAGGATGCTTCCACAGAAAGTTGTGTAGATTTTTGTTCGGCACTGGTTCAATTATGTATTGTATCTTCTCCCCATATAGCTTTGCTCTTGCTTCTCTTGTCATATCTGTGATGATTGACAAATGTCACTGTGTAATTTTTTTTTTTTTTTGATTGCTTATATCATCTAACCGTTCATAATGCTACAAGCATTAAATTATATCGGAGATAGTACATCTGTTAAAGTTAAAACATAAACACAATGTCTTATTATGTTATTCGAAAATTGAATTTCTCTATTTTAGGTTAAAATAATTATCAAGTAGGAAAAAAGTCTACATTAAGAAGTGTACTGTATTATGCATTCTCTTTGACAGGCTTGAAATACAGAGCGAGTTCTTAGAAAGCTGAAAATAAAGCCTCTTTTTATGAATGTGTCTGTATCAACGCATGAAAGCAGAGTTATAGTCTTTGGAAGATTCCAATGCCCAAGGGACACGACTCCCCAAATCGGTGCAATGTTCGGTGAATGACCAGAAGCAACAGTTGTCAAATTTGAAGTGTATTTGGTAGTGTATTATTTTTTTAATGAAGAATTTTGCCGGATAGAATTATACAATGCGGCATTTTTATACAGATTTGAAATGTTTTTATTAATCCTATTTACAAAACAGCATACTTTGAGATAGGTTTTTTTTTTATACTTTTATTTAAATTGTTGACTTGGCTACTACTTATTGATTTAAAGAAATCATTTCCATTAATACCATATAACAATGTCCTCTACAGCTACATGTATAAACATGATTCAGGAAATGTGGTACTAATAGAACAAGATGTGTTTGTGAAACACTAATGCCCCCGTATGGCAACTTATAATGAAGGTTAAACTTTCTCAAATCAAATATGCTGGTACCCAGAGTAAGGTCTTGTACCGAGGAATATACCTGTGAAATGTGAAAGACCTAGCAGCAATCATTGAAAAGATATGGAAAAGTAAAAGTTTTTCAAAAGTAAGTCAAACATCAAGGTCAAGGTCAAAATTAATGGAGCCCAAGGAAAGGCATACACTTGTCAAGTGAAATATGAAAGCCCTAGCACCAACTGTTTAAAAGATATGGCAAAGGTTAAAGTTTTCCGAAAGTAGGTTAAACTCCAAGGTCAAGGTCAATGGGCTATAATTGTTGCTATCTAAAGGAAGGCCTTGTCACAAAGATTACACATGTGAAGAATGAAAGCCAAAACGCCAACTGTTCAAAAGTTATGGCCAAGGTTAAAGTTTTTCCAAAAGTAGGTCAAACTCCAAGTCAAGGTCAAAGGGTCAAGGTTGTTGATATCCAAAGGAAGGTTTTGTCACAAAGACTATATATGTGAAGAATGAAAGCCCTAGCACCAACCGTTCAAAAGATACGGCCAATGTTAAAGTTTCTCAAAAGTAGGTCAAACTCGTAGGTCAAAAGTCAAAGGGTCAGAGTTGTTGGTATCCAAAGAAAGGTCTTTTCACAAGGATTACACATGTGAAGTATGAAAGCCCTAGCATTAACCGTTCAAAAGGTATAGCCAATGTTAAAGTTTTTCAAAAGCAGGTCAAACTCGTAGGTCAAAGGGTCAAAGTTATTATTAATTTATTTAATAAGAATTATTAAAGCCCTAGCACCAACCGTTCAAAGGTTCTAGCCAAGGTTAAAGTTTTCCAAAAGTAGGTCAAACTCCAAGGTCAAAGTTGTTGGTATCCAAAGAAAGGTCTTTTCACAAGGATTATACATGTGAAGTATGAAAGCCCTAGCACTAATTGTTCAAAAGTTATGGCCAAGGTTGAAGTTCGGTAAAATTTTGCAAAACTGGGTTAAACTCCAAGGTCAAATATGGTGGTACTCAAAGAAAGGTCTTGTCACAATGATTACACATGTGAACTATGAAAGCCAAAGCTCCAATCAATCAAAAGTTATGGGCAAGGGTAAAGTTGTTTTGTACAAACAGACAGACAGACGGATGGATAGAGCAAACACTATATACCCCCGAATCTTTGATACGGGGGCACAAAAATAGTACAAAACGAATCTGTAAACGTTGTGTATACATCTTGTTATGGGAGTGTGGAAATTTTGCTAACATATGTTAAAACTGCCAATCCTCTAGTTCACGTATATAGTTGTTATATTTTGGCAAACCTGTTTATCAAAATACGAAAATTCATGGGCCTACGGATAAAAGTAAACGTACTTAGTTTTTTATTTAACATACTTACTAAATGAAAACGAAAATGTTGACACTAGTGTCAATTTTTTCTCTTAAAATTCTGTAAAGAAGTAAACTGGTTTGAGTGGTTGTGCTTCTCGTTTCATTTCTATTTTTCATTTATTAAAAAACTTTGCAAGTTTCAATAAAATGATATGCATGGGACCGAAGATATAAAGAAGGGGTTGGGGAAAGGTGGTTGTCTCTCACTTCAATATAAGCACAGAAATGGAAACTTAGTAGGGAAAAAATCAATAAATATTTTTAACACTTTTTTAATTTAAATTTTAATAAAGTACAGAGCTATGATATTATATTCAACATGTGTAATACAATTCAAACAAAAGAATAATTTTAACAAAATAAACTGGATGAATTCACAATTAAAAATATTTGAATTCAACTTATGAATGATTGCGCAAATTACAACGATATTCACATCCTACGAAATACGCTACATATCGTGAACTCAACGTTCTGCATGTAATCGCAAGTCCGTTACGGGGAAAATGATAACGTCATCAAACAATACTTGCTATCGCGATTACTTATCTTTATGGAACTCTTTCGCGGTGAAGGTAAGAAACGTCTGTTTGTTGGAGCAATGTGCTGTTGCTTACAACGCAAGACCGAGCATTGTGGATTTTTAAAGGGCAAATATGAAAGAACTGCTGGTGAAATATCTTGCGGAACATTTGCTGAACCACGCGTATAAATTTTAAGAGAACCCAGTCCTCAAGTGTTACATTTTTATTGATACTTTTTGAGTAAGCCTACTCTTCTAATTAAATTCTACCATTTCTTTCTGATTATCGTTACTTTTGGAAGCTGATAAAAAAACTCTAAACATTCCAAATAAGACAACCCTTTGCAATACATTATACTTTCGGCATACTAATTGTTCGAATAATTTTTTGTCACTAGCATAAGTAATTCATGCCCCGGAAATCTCGCGAGATTTAGTTTCCTCGACTTCGCCGCAAAAGAGCGGTATTAATTTAGATAACTGTGAGGTAATCGCGATACAAAGTAATATTATGATTATGCTTATATTACGTCACAGAAATCGCAAGGAACAAAGATTTAATTTACTGTTAATAAATCAGTGAATATAGAACGAAATTTTATTTGTACGTGCAAAAAAATATATATATATATATAATAATAATAATAGAGCCATATTGTCAATAAATAAAGTTAAATAATTCGTATTATAAGTAAGATGAAGGGAAAAAAATCTGTACTGAAAAAGTACTTTTCCTTTCTAATCTCACCTTGCTTTTGCTTATGTAGATGAAGCATAACCAAGTCTATGAAACGAAAGAGAAAGTCTTAAGGTTTTGCCAAAGGTCAATATGTCTAAAAAAGTATTTTTCCAATAGCTCCAAAACTAGGTGGTTTAAAAAAGTTAAAACTTTTACAGTTTATAAATATATAATTGATTAACAGATAAAAAGTATCACTTGATAACAAACACTTAAAAAAAATATTTATCGAGAAAAAAAATTCTTTTTAAAAAAATGCATATATTTTTAAAAGATACACTTAATTAATTCCGTACTTTTAGTGAAAGCCATCATTGCAAAAACAATATATGTTTATCAATGAAGGGCAAGTTGGACTTCGATAGTCTCTGGAAAGTTGTTTTCCGTTTATTTTGTCCAAATGTTAAGATCTGAAACCGAAAGTACATTGCAAATGGCGGAATATATAGGGGTCTTGTCTTAATACATGTCATGCTTTCAATAACAGCCTTTCAGAGACCATTCACGTCCAACTTGCCCTTCATTGACAAACATTTTTTATTACTGCAATGATGGTTTTCACTAAAAGTACAGAATTAAGCAGGTACATTTTTATTTAAATATACAATATTTTTTAATTTTTTTCCTCAAAATATATATATTTTTTTAAATATTTGTTTTCAAATGATACTTTCTGTTAATCAATGATATATTAATAAACTGTAAAAGTTTCAACTTTATACCTCACATAGTTTTGGAGCTATTGTAAAAATAAATTTTGGACATCTTGACCTTTGGCAAAACCTTAATAGTCCATCTTATATAATGTCATATCATTTGCGTGTTTTTATTTTTATACAAAATGTTGACGTTTTATTGGTATTTCATATTAAAATTTCCTTTCCTTTAAAGTAATTGTATAACTAGTTTTTTAATTAACTTTGAGAGAAAAGAATCACCTGATTATTTCCTGTACACAACGTTCTCTTTCGTCAAAGGCCATAAATGAATGCAGGGATATTTACAAAATGTTAAGATAACGAACAGAAATCTTGCTTGAAAGTCATGTTAAGGACGTTCGATCCTCAGCTTTTGAGCAGATTTTGGTCTGGAGCTTTATTTCTAAAATTCTGCATTATTTTTAAGTTCTAACATTAAATCTGGATTCTACAATGCAAATTATACTATATCCAATGAAAAAAACGCGATTAAATTCCATTCAAATAGGATTAAGCCAGGAACTATATTTTGTGGCGGAAGATTTTTTAGAAGAAAATGATCATTTTTTCCCTTTTGAAATATATACAGTACTGTTAAGTTTAGATTCCTATTTTTCCATGCTGGTTGCACACAGAGCTTTTTTGTGCATTGAAATGCTTAATCCTGGTTCTAAAATATTAATTAAATCAGTTTTTGTGAATTCTATCGTCATATTGTGACAAATATAGAAAATATATTCTGAAACTCCTGGAAAAAATTGAGCCAATTTTATCATAAAATTAACAGTTTTTTAGTAATATCTAAAAAATAACATCATAGACCTCCACTTTTGATTTTCTTTTCTGAATATATAAGATAAATCTGATCAATCTACTTAAATTCAGCAAAAGTTTAAGACTTTAAAATATTTTTCTTGCTTGTTAAATTTTTAATGCCCGAAAAATGACATTTTGTGAGTGCAGAAAGGTCAAATAATTGATTATGCGAAGCAATTTGAAAATTTTTCTTTGTCACAATTTTAATGTGTCTTTTTTAAGAGAGAATAATAGCATACTTTGTCCCATGATTTATTTGGATAAAAAATATTGGAGGGAAAACGTCGAAGATGTTATTTTTGATTAAGACACAAATTCAGTGCAAAAAGGTCATTTTAAATGTACTGTAGCGCCAAAAGAAGCATATTGACCCCCATTTTTTGTTTTGATTTTTAATTAAGCTATGTGTGTAGAAGCTAAAAATATACTTGAAAAAAAAAGTTTAAGACTTTAAATATCAGGATCCAACGTCGTTAAACAACACAAAATGAGAACAGAGCAAATTCGGATCTCTGAAAACATCAAAGGTGGGATCTATTGCCAGTGACGATTGTTATTATTTCCTGGGTGTTGGGTGTATTTTCATAATTCTGAAGCTCATAAATCTATGCATTTTCACAATTCTTAAGCTTATAAATCTATGCATGGTTGTATGTATTGATTAAATCTATAAAAATCCTCTAAACATCAGCAGCCATTCACCAAATACGTACGAGGAAGTAATACATTTCAACATCATTTTACATAAAGAAACCATATTTATTATGCATACAGTTACGCATGAAGTTGTATCAGTTAACAGCATGTCAAAAAGAAATCCTATATAAGAATAGCTTCAATATAAGATAACATCTTCCTTGGTATTTGTCAATGGATTGCTAGTGAATTTTTCACTACAGAGAGAAGTAAAACAGTGAAATATAATTGGTAGAATCACAATAAAAAGTAAAGGCATATTGTCCCTTGTAAAAAAAATATAAAATAAAAATTGTACTTGTGTTAGGTACATTGGATTTTTAAATCAACGACTTTATTTATGTTAAAAAACAAGCGGCTTTAGTACATGTTTATCTATCCTAGTATTTCTAATGAAAGCATTCAAGCAAAATACATAAACCAAGAACAAAATTACACTTGTAATTACAATTTGAAACAATGCAAAAATATATATGAATTCACTTTTGTATGAATCTGGACATTTGCATGAACACATTCAAGATAACGGTATTGTAAATTGCCAAAATATAATGTACTTCCCTGGTGCTAAATGTGACGTTATTATCAATACCTAGCTAGCTTTGGTTTCCTTCTATTTTTCTTTACATTTTTACTTTAACAACAGTCACACGGAAATACCTAAGAAAGAAAGTAATACTGTGATTTAAGAGCGTTTTTCTGTTAATCTTAAACCTTAACAAACAGGTTTTATGTACAATACTTGTTCGTTAGAATCGAGTCTGCTATGTATGCAAAAAGAGGGGAAAGAACTTCATGAATTATTCTTATTATTTAATTGAGTGATTGATTTTATATTGCTTAATGCCGATTTGGTAGTACTTCAGCCATTCCTCGGCGGTGAGGATTACATAATATAGCCGGTTACTAAAAGTTCTCGGGTTTCTCTGGCGGCCCCCAGTGACCCTACTCTTTTTCCGAAAACCACAGAAACGATCATTTGTGTGCGAAGCGGGAGGGGTTGCAATCCTTGACAAGGGTCACCTTTTAACGTCTTATCCGACGGACTATTTTTTTTAAATTTGAGAATGTTTTGTTTTGAGTAATATTTCAAACACTACAAAGCTGAACACATAGGGGCTATCCCATTTTTGTTTACGGTCAAGCATCGACATTTACTGCTGAGATTTACAGTGTGGACAACTACTGATCATTATTTCCCTGGCACTGATAAACTTAGAAAAGTCCTGACAATCTTGGTCAATGCTAATACATTTAGACAGTCAATAACTGTCTTTGACCTTTTTAATACCCCTACTGAGAAACGAAGACAAGTGCTGACATTTAATGATTATTGCTTCGCGTATTGTGCTGGCATTTACTGATTATTGCTTCGCGTATTATGCTGATATTTACTGATTATTGCTTCGCGTATTGTTCTTGTAGTTCTCGCTGTTACAGAGACTGCTAAGGTGCAACTTTTTGTGCTTGGAATTTTATGTAGGAAACTTCAAGCTGAATCTCGTATATCTCAGGTAATTAAGTTCAAAATAATCATATACAGAAAAAGAGTCCCATAGTTAGAGAAATCAGAGATCAGTTCAGAATTGAAAAGTCCGAAAATCTATATAGTTCCACCCTACCGTACCCCCCCCCCCCCACCCCCTTAGAAAGAAAACAAGATGTCTATGATGAGTCTTTTGGTTCTAACAAAGGACTTGGACTTAAAACGATGGCAACAGCAATAAAAAAAAATAATGATCCTTTGTTTAGTATTTTTTGTGTCAATTTTAATCGCTATTTTACAAAATCTAGTATTTTGAAAGAATTTTACAGAAATTACTATTTTAAGTAACCATGGCAACATGTTCATCGAAATCATAAAACATGAATAAAATTATACCTCTTAAAGTGATATACTAAGTTGTTTTGAAATTGGACCAAAGCAATAGAAGAAGCATTTTGAGAAATGTTTATTAACAAACATACGGACGGAATGGACGCCTTACTCTGACCAGTGGAGGCAAAACGTGAGTAAATACCTCCTTTCAGAAAAGTACGGTAAAAACATATGAAATGTGAAGATAGCAAACAGTTATCATGCTAAAAAATCTAATGAACAATAACAATTGTGAGCAGAGCAAACACTGGCCTCTGGAAACACCAAGGGTAGGATCAGGTGCCATAGAGGTTTAAGCATCTTCTGTCGATCGGGCAAACCCGCCCCTTGTCGTAATTCAATAAACGGAGAAAGCAGTGATAAAATCTAAATGAAGTTGGGTTTTCTTAAGTGTTTTTTTTTCAGTCTGCAGAGACAGAAATCATTAAAGTATTCTTTAGATATAGCTACCAGGACTTTTGTAGCATAATATTTAAAAAAAAAAGCATGTTCATTTCAATCAATTGTACTGACAGGTTATTTAAAATAAAACGTAAGAGAATCTAATCATATTTTTTATGTATTATTTTGCAATAAATGTTGTTTGTTCCTTTTCTTCCTTAAACACTAAAGGAATACTACGTCTTCAGTTAGTTTGGGAGAACACAATCTAGTAATTATTTCCTGCATGTTCATATTGATTTAGATTCGTGATGCATTATTTTTTTTTAAAGTTTTTAATAACTGTATTCAATGTTCTTTGTATTAAATCTATCAATACGCTCTTTACATCAGAAGCCAGTTACAAAATACATATTACATTTCATAAAGAAAATCATTTTTTTTAAGCGTAAAGCTATGTATGAAGGGAGCAGTCATAGGTAGAGAAAAAAATGTCAAATGGAGGAAAAATGATATTGATACATGTACAAGGAAATGCGGATAAAATATCGCAGCACACCCATCCCATTGGGATTTTTGAATCTCAATAAACAATTATTTTAAAATCTAGAAGCCCACACAAGTTCAACGAAAATTTGAAAATACGATCCATTGTGTCCTTAGCTACTGAAATATTGAAAAGATGCTTGAATTTCCGATTGACAATATCTGTGTAGTCTATGAAGATCGTCTTCAACAATCTGTCGGAATTTCCAAGGTTCTAATTGCAGACATATTTTTGTATCCATATGAAGCAGAATTTATTCGAAATCTTCTAAAGGGAAAAAACAAGTATCTTGCTGTGGCCTTCAATTCAACATTTAGATATATCGGCGACGTATTATCAATTAACAAATCTTCATGTTTCCCAAACATTCATGCAATAAATTGTTCATTATACCGAAACAAGCAAAAACTTTAAAAAAAAAATATAAACTTCAAATTCAGCACCGCTCTTAAATCCACTTTAAATTTTAACGAGCACCGCTCTTAAATCCACTTTCAATTTTAACGAAGTATTACTGAAACAATTTTCAGATTTGTGACGTGAACTAAGCTATTGTGACGTCAATTATTCTCGGGGGTTTTCGTTCAACGAACAATAACTATTGCGGTAAAATGCACCAAGTCTCCAAAGAGGTTGTATATGATGAAAAGCATGAAGAACGACAGAAAAATATGAAGTTTTATGGCCCTGTCACGTGATAATCTAGAACCAATCAGATATATAACGCGTTGTATAGAATAATTATAATGAGGTATAATATTTATTATACCCCCTGCAAAAGAAGTTTGCGGGGGGGGGGGGGTATATAGGAATAACATTCTCCGTCCGTCTGTCTGTCTATGCAAACTTGTCCAGTCCATGTCTTTCTTTCGGAGGAACATTAGAATCTACTACTTCACGCAGGGACTGTTGATGACCTGAGGGTGTGTCATGACCTTGACCTTAGTTCAAGGTCACTGAAAGAAAAAGTTCATAATTCGGGTCCGGTCCGTATCTCTTTTATGGAGAATAATGTTAGGTGTTTCCACTTTACACCAAGATTGCGCCTGAGGGTGTGCGCGGCTAGGATAAGGCTGTCCGAAGAATGTCACAGTGTGCAAGCCGTAGTAACTTCTCTGAAATACCTAGGTATGACGTCATAATGGCATATGACGTCAAGTCACTGCATACTTGAGCTGACATGACGGGGAAAGTGTCATAACTTTTACATTCCTTTCACATCACATGTAGATATTTTTTACGTTGATGTTTAATTTCTGTGTCTTGATTGTTGTTTTAAGGCTGTTATGATGGTGAATATTTGCAGTATAATATCGTTATTAATTTTCTTGTCTAACATGTAGGTATTCAAAATATTACTACGTATTCAAACAATTGAAAAAAAGAATGTGAAATGCCCCCCTAACGTGTCTGTAGACAGAGTTAGAATCTATAAACCTTATATATATTAGACTGGCACAAGTGAATAATAAGGATTAATTGAAGATATTCTGTGTGAATCTACTAGAGAAATATGTCCTCTAACTGAATTTTGCTGGGGGATTTTATGTAATTTATCCTATTTTGTATAAATTGTGATGAAGAGTGGAAAATGACTCCTCGTATGTGGGTAAGTTGAATTTCTCGTGAAATATTTTCTTAAGAAATAAAATTCAGACTTGCCCCCAGCACTTTATATATACCTAAGAATACGTTTAATTGATATATGTAACAAGCCGTTCACAATATTTTTGTTTTTCACTTGTGCCGATGCGATTTTTGTGCAACATTTAAGAAAATTTATAAGTGTCCATCACGTGATCAACACAGTCATGTGACATCACAAAAATGCTTTTTTTTAATACCTTATTCAACTTTCTTTACAACTTAACTGTGTATGTATACATAGTTTACAAATTGAAATCAAAACATTGCTCAATATAAAATAGTATATATTTAATGCATATTAAGCCTTCGGACAGCCTTAACCTAGCTGCGTGCCATGACCTTTACCTAAAGTCACCGTAGATAAAATGGATAAATAATGCATCCATGCTTTCCAATAGAGAAATACTTGAAAAATTGTTATTTACTTTTTCAATGTAATAAAAACAATTTTATTTTTAGTGTTGATGTTTTATTAGGCTGCTCTTTAGTTTCATTCTTAAAAAAAAATATGAGCAAATTTTCACTCTAAATGCTTTAACAAATTGTGAACACCTCTTAGATCCATCAAATACCAGTTTAAGTGAAATGGTACATGTACCTTCTGTGAAAAACCAAGCGGGGGTATTTGTCCATTTTGGACAGTTCTAGTTTTCATTCCTACGTTTATTCGATATACAATGCATCCATCTAATTTTGAAATAGAAGATACAACAGAGTCTGACACATACTTCACAAGGATATTTTACTTGAAAAAGACGTTAACATAACAACAAAACTCTGTGATAAACATGATGCCTTCAACTGATCTATCGTCAACTTCCTTTATTTATGTAGCAATAAAAAATTTAACATCTGCTTATGGGGTTCATGTTTCCCGTTGATCGATACACAAAAACGTGCTCTACGAACATTTTTTTATGGTTGATAAAATTACCTTGTCAGCAAATACAATTTATCATTGAGTCTAATGTTGACTGACGTTTTCCATGCAGATTGTAAGGTTGTTGTTTTTACACATAATTGTCTACGGATTTTTCTGTTTGTCCGATGATAACAGGGAGCAAACAGAGGGTATAGCAGATCGACAGTGGATGCTTTCTCCTCCATGACACCTGATCCCACCTCTGATGTTTTTAGAGATGTGTTTGCTCTGCTCCCTATTTGTATTGTTTCGTTATCTTCATATTTCATACGATAAACTTTGTCTTATTAATAATAATCGCTTAAGACATGGGATATCATCACCGAACAAATAAAGAGTTACATTACAAAGACAGATACAATGGCGTTAGTTGTAAAAGCTGTAGTTATCCCGCTTGTCATATATTTAAGCTTCATGTAGATTTTCTCACATCAGTACATTATTAAATTATTTCCATAGCGGCCAATGTTGCATCTGTCAATCTGTTTATGTGCTTAAAACTTGGGGAAAATTTGAAAATCCATTCAGCACATACTTAGTTGTTAAAATAAAAAGCATGAGAAGAGATTAAAATTAATATAGTTCCCGATATTTTAGCTTTATCATTTTATTTTCATTCCATTCCACTCCTTTTTAAAAAAAAAAAAAAAAAAAACTCCAAACAGAAAAAAAATCTTATTTTATTTTGCTAATACATGCAGATTCATTTGCATCATAATCGGGCGGGTTGTCTTTAAAAATCATTTCATTCTGCTAGCATTTATTTCTGGTATACTTTGCGTGTCTCTGTTTGATATTACATGCACAGTTTTTTGCTTGTTGGTCATCTGAAGCAAGCCTCCAGAGAGTTTTACTGGTTAAAATTTGTCTCTGTCATCTCGTCATTCTTGTCGTGGATATGTACTTGTCATTATTGTCCTTTCGTCTTCTTCTTCCAAAGAACTAATTTCATCAAAACGTGGCACAAAGCATCATTTGGTTAGGGGGATTTAATGCCACGCCCTCTATAAATGCGAGTTAATCAAGAAATGCAAAAGTAGTGTCCGTTAAAATCGTAAACATCGCGTTTTTATCGAAAAAATAATGCACGCACTATATGCTGAAATTTCCAGTAAATGTTTATTTATCATATAAGTACATCCTAGTATTTTTTGATAAATTATAAACAAAAATAAGGATTTTTACTATAATGCGCATAGGGTATGGTCCTACAGTGCACGTCCAAAAAAATTCAGGGTTTTATTGGTCAATTTGCGAGCATTAATTCAAAATAAAAGTATTGGATAAAAGTATTAGAAATGGTTTGGATAAAAATTGACATATCTTTAATTCACAATATATTTTATCGTCATTTGCAAAGTTCCAAGGCATTTGCTTCATTTTTGGCAGTTTCCAGATCTTTGAAATGGAAAAGTGGTAAACACAAAATGGGCATTTTTAAAATGGATGTTTTTATTTTTTAAATCGAGTCTCGGGTAGAAGAAAACACACAAACAGCTACTGGCAATAACAAAAGACGCTATCAATGCAGACAGTCGAAAAGACACTGCTTTTTAAGTTCAATAAAAGCGAGAAAACATTCCTTAACTTACTAATACAAGTCTTTTCCAGGTCCCATGTATGGAGGAATAAAAAGGGAATTCGAGTGTACAGTACCCGCATCGTTATTCTTTACAGGATACACGATACGATAGGATACACGCACGATACGATAGGATAAACGCACGATACGATAGGATACACGCACGATAGGACAGGATACACGCACGATAGAATAAACGCAAAACACGATAAATACAAAACACGATAAACGCAAAATACGATAAACGCAAAACACGATAGAACTGATAAACGATCTTCACGATAGGATAAATGCAAAACCTGAAAGGATTGTTTCAAAATGCGAAACGTTTTTGACAAGACGAAAAGTTTTCTTTTTGATATACTTTAGTATGATAATTTTAATTACTTACAAAGCCGCAAATCGAAATGATAAAACATTTTAAATTTATCATGATAAAACATTTGAAGTAGTTATGCTTTGTAAAAGATATGGTGTTTTTGTCAATAAAATTGATCGTCATCAAATTCAACCTGTAATTATTTTAAGAATAATTCCACTCTATGATGGAAATTAGGCGATTTTTTTTTGTGTGTAATTATACAAATGTCGAAATTCCTTCGAATCGTTGAATTTGAATTTTGAGTCCGTAGACAAGCGAAGTTGTACACCCGAGTGCAATAAATTCACGAAACGCCATAAATATATTCTTTATTTTAACAAATAAAACCTTATGAAATTCATAACAAACATTGATTATTTTTACGGAAAAACATGTTAAAAAAAATGAAATATTTGGATTCCATATCTTTTGCTAGAAGTCTGCGAAGTATCCAAAATCGCCTTTAATTATTTGTATTTAATAATTCAAATTTTACAATAAAAAAATACTAGTCATAATTTGGGGGGGGGGGGGGAGAGAATTGAAAAATTATTGTTATAATTATTTTAAGGTTAATGCTTTCTCCTCCAAGTTTTTACGAATTTGATTAATATTTTATATAAATTAATTGATTTTTTTACGTTTTAAACTTGCTGAAATTGCTAGTTGCATTGAGACAGACCGTGCACTGGACTGTGAATAATTAATCTCTCCTATATATAAATATATATGTCACACATATCCCGTGCACATAGAAATTATTTACATATTCCAAGTACATTCCAAGTGCATACATTGTATATGTATATACATGTATGAGGAAGGAGACCTGCGAAAAAAAAAAATCGAATTTAATAAAATTAATAAACGTCACTAGATCTGTCATCATCTATTATCCGAAAAAAATATCGCATTTCCATTCTTTTGTATTTATTTTGGTATTTTATAGGCCTGTAAGATTAAGCTAGAAGGGAGCATGCAGTCGTATAAATAAAATAAAATGTTACAGTGTACCAGCATGTGTAGAATATAATAGTAATATAATGCTTATATGATATTGCCCATCGACAATAATAATGTCTTTAGCCATGTTTGTTTGCTTTTCAAAACATTTCTTTTTAGACCCCATCCCCTCCCCCCGTGCGCCCCCAAAGAAATGGTATTGGTTTCTTAGCGTGCTTGTGTTATAAGCATTTACAATAACAGAATTTGTATCTACTATAGATACGTGTAAACTAAGCTTACAATGTATATGAATATATTTATTGGGTACTTAAACTTTGTATTAAATAACATTGAATGGTTACGTACACTTGTTTACAACATATTAGAACACACAAAAAAATAAATAATAAATCAATTTCCACAATTTGACAAGTGGATTTTCGGATTGAATAATTGTCAATTATTGCTATTAGACTTTGTAATAATTGTTACAAAACTTATCTTATATAGGACGACATTGGCAAAATTAGACAAAACTTTGTAAATTATGAAAGTCTTAACCCCATTTGAGGCACAGTCAGCGGGGAAGGGGGGTCCATACCCCCCCCCCCCAAAAAAAAAAAATCCGATTCAAAAAGCCAACAAAAAAAAAATAAAATAAAATAAAATAAAATAAATATATATATTGACTTTTTCAATATAGTCACGTATTATATGCAATCGATAAACAAGAATAAAATTAAATACAAGGTATTTGCCAGTCTTGTGTATCACCGCAGAACCGGGCGATTTTTTTTTTCATGTATCTTTGAGACACCTTTACATGTAACAATGTCAGATAACACAGAAAACCCTAAGATCTAGAAGTACCGCAAGCGCATTTTTTTTAATTTGATCACACCAATCATGTTTATGACTGTAAACCTATAAAAATTACATAAAAATATACAAATGAACTAAATCAACGGAGTTTGAAGGACAAACCTCGCCTATATTTTATTTGATTCAATTATTCAATTTTTAATCTGTAACGGAAGTGTACATTTACCAAATTTCTTAGTATAAAATCTTTAATTGTTAATTAAGCGTTGTTCATAAAAATTATGAACAATATCCAGAAAATAAGTAGATGCATTTCATTAAAAACCCAGTAGGGTTCAAGGTAAATACTTGACACTAGGTGAGAGCTAGAGTTCAGGTATGTCTACGTTGAATACACACGGGCCGGTCATGTAGGGGAAAGGGGGGGGGGGGTTGGCGTGACTTGACAAGAAGACAGTGTACTGATTAGGCAGGTAGGTGTCAGTTCTCTTGTCACGGGAGCGTTTCCACCTGTCACTAAGTTACGGTATATATTACTTCATATCCGCGCCGAAGTAGGTAAGATGTATAATAAAAATTTGTGTGGTTTTGTTTATTTATTTATTACATCTTCTTAATGCAGTAGTTAAATATGAATGGCAAACATCTATATTATAATATATATTTATCAGAGGAAAAATAATAATACAACGCAAAACTTGCGCGCATAGACAAAATTGATGTTTCTGTTATTGATAAAAAAGGATAGCCTTAATAAAGATACTGATATTTTTTTTATTTATAATTTATTTTTTGCACACATACCTAATGTTTTATGTTTCTATAATTATCAAAACAAAGTTAATAAAGGTCTCGCTTTTGTGACTCTGACTGTGTAAAGGGATTATAATATTTCTATCTTTGACAAAAATATTTCTTACATAACGACAAATTTGAAAAAAAAAAAAATAACGAATGACTCAAACAGTAGATTGATTATTTCATGTACAAAAATAGAATTTGACTTTCGATTTATGCTCTCTGCTTGGTGACGGTACTTGACGTTTATTTATTTATTTATTTATTTACTTATTTTCTTTAAAAAAATATATCAGAGTTAGAGTAGTAATTTCTCTTTTTGTTCAACAGTTAGATTAATCCTAAATAAATTAACAAAACGAAAGATGAACTCGAGATATCTCAGGTGTTTCTTTTTAAGGTAAAGATAAAAAGCGAGGGTTTCCGAATGCACACGATAAACGCAAAACACGATACACGATAGAACCTGATAAACGATCTTCACGATAAACGCAAAACCTGATAAACGGAAAACACGATAGAAAACGCAAAACCTGATAAAAGGAAAACACGATACGATAGGATACGATAGGATACACGCACGATAGGACAGGATACACGCACGATACGATAGGATAAACGCACGATAGGACACGATAGAATTGTAAAGAATAACGATGCGGGTACTGTACACCTCAGTGAATTCCTGGATTTTAAAGTTTGGCTTATCCAACTTTTTTCCTTTTTTTTTTTTTTTTTTTTTTTTTTTTTTTTTTTTGCAAATACGAAAGATGACATTGCTTGAAGACAGTTTGACGTGCGGCGATACCACACATTCAGGGTTTTATTGGTCAATTTGCGAGATATAAAATACAAAAGATGACATTGCTTGAAGACAGTTTGACGTGCGGCGATACCACACATAACGTTAAATCCCAAATTTTGTTTATTTGAGCATATATGTATTTTATATATGCTTTGTATATTGATGAATTTACATGTATTAATGTTTTTAATCACAAAACCAGTACAATCACGACATTAATTTTCTGGTTATTGGCAGATTCGTTGGAAATTGTTTATTCAACGCAGATTGCTGGTCTCCATAGTATTGAATAGCATTTAATTAAAGGTAAATTTATCCATTTACCCCTGTCTACTTAGTCTTCTTGCCCTCTCTGTGTCATTCGAACCTGAGTAAATGAAGAACATGACATAAACAGCTGTTTATATATACGTTTCGCTGTGGTGAACCTTTCTGATATGATTTTTATTTTATTATTTCAAGAAATATAGCTTAAATCAGATATCTCACAGGAGCCAATAGTAGCGAGTGACCGAAAACAATATTTTCTGGATTTTCACTTTACCAGCAGTGCATATGTTTAGACCAGTAAGCTTAAATTACCTGAAATCACTGATATTTCAATAGCATTTAAAGGCTCAAATCTACACTGAATAAAGAACATATTTTAAACAGCTCAATAATTAAATGACAGTTCGTTATCTTCACTTTTTCATTGATATAAAAGCACAACACAACAAAACAGTGGCTTAACATTAAGCAAGAGGCCCGTGGGCGTTAACGGTTACCTAAGTAAAAAACAACACTGTAAAGGGTCCACAGAAGTATAAAGCAACATTAACTAAAAGATGAAGCTATGTTTCCCGGACATAATCCATCAAAAATCTGATAAAATTACCCTTGCTTATTGTAACAAGCGAGACCTGAGCGATTTCCTTGCGATTGTTCTTGGTTTGCCCAAGTCTTAATTACGAGGATGATAATGAATGCAAAATATACAATGGAAATTTGCCTAGTGTGTAAGGTATTTAATATATACAGATATATTTTTGTCACTTGTTCAGTGCTACAATGAAGTACACAAAGAGAAATCTCTAATGCCTGTACATTTACTGTAGGTGATGCCTCTTGGCTACACAAACAACTTTGCCACTTGGTAACACCTGGTACGAACACTTGCCTCTTGGGTATACAAACACGTTAGAAATACTTGTTACCAGCACTCCCCATTTGGATATACAACGTGACTAATTGCCACTTGTCATAAACTACAGCATGTTCCCTAGTCAGCCTGGCTCTCTGTGATCACTTCGTCACTTTGATAAAGTATACAATAACTTTGTGCCGGCATTTATCCATTATTTGTCTATGATCTCCATTACTTTACCTAACAATAACTCAATTATTAATCAGGACGTCGACACCACAGTATACCCGTATGTACAATTAACTATTTTGCTACATAAATAATCTTTTTATACTGCTTTACAGGCAAGAATCCGACTTGAAGCATGCTTTGCTCATTTAAAGCCAACATTCATTTTTATTTTGTTTCTCTCTCTATATATAATTCTTCCTTGTATTCTCAATCAAATAACCTTTGAATTAAATTTTATACAAGGATTTCTTAATTAATACAATTAAGCAAAGGGGAGTGACTCATTTGCTTCACTCAATACAATTTTGAATTCTGATTGCTTCCTAGATACCCAGGGGCAGAGAAGAGGCATATTTATTTATATTTATACTTTAAAGTTATATTATGACATTTAGTTTGTTTGTTTAATACTCAGGAGCAGAGAAGATTTTCAGAGAATTTATTCATTTTCAGTATAAAATAAATAAGCCCCCCCCCCCCCAGGAACCCGTGACCCTGGGACAACATATTTCACAATTTCGGAAGAGACACCCTTGCTTATCTTAACTGCGCACTTATTTCATCGGATTGATACCCAGGAGCAGAGGAGAAGATTTTCAAAGAAGAAATGTATTTTCACCATATAATCATTAGAGCCCCCGCTCTAACATCAGAACCCCTGACCCAGGGGTCATGAAATTCACAATTTTGGAAGAGGCACCCTTGCTTATCATAACTTTGCACTTAGTTCGTTTTTTAATACCCAGGAGCAGAGGAAAAGATTTATTAATAATTAATGCATTTTCAATAAATAATCAAAAGAGCCCAACCTTAACATCAGAACCCGACCCAGGGACCATGAAATTCATTATTTTGGAAGAGGCACCCTTACTCAACATAACTATTTATTTAGTTCGTTTGCTTAATACCCAGGAGCAGAGGAGAAGATTTTTTAATAGATAATGCTTTTTGCTATATATTCAACAGAGCCCCGCCCTAGCAACAGAATCCCTGACCCTGGGGCCATGAATTTCACAATTTTGGTAGAGGGCTCAATGCTTATTACAACCATGCCAATAGTTTGACCTCTTGATCTACAGGGTTAAAGATTGATTGATTGATTGTATGTTGTTTTACGTCCCATTCGAGAATTTTTCACTCATATAGAGACGTCACCATATACCGGTGAAGGGCTTCAAATTTTGACCTTTACTCGGCACTCAGGGCCATTGAGCAGTGAGGGATCTTTATCGTGACAACGCCTGCCGTGACACGGGACCTCGGTTTTTAAGGTCTCATCCGAAGGACCCGCAACTTTCACTTCAAAGTGCCGAGCGCATGGCGAAGGGACAGTTGCTACCAATTTTTTATCGACTTAGGTCTGTCGCGGCCGAGATTCGAACTCACGACCTTCCGATCACGGAGCGAGCGCTCTACCATCTGAGCTACCGTGAACGGTCAGGGTTAAAGAAGATGTTTAAAATTGAATATTTTTTTTTGGTTTTAGCCCCACCCTCAGGCCCGGGGGGGGGGGGGGCATTAATTTCATAATTTTTGTTTCCCTTTACCCATAGATGCTATGTGCAAAATTGGTTGCAATTGGTTCAGTGGTTCCAAAGAAGAAGCTGAAAATGTTCAAATGGTTACGACCGACGGACGCCCAGACAAAACAGAAAGTAATAGGCTCAGGTGACCTAAAAATGCACTTATGTAATTAAACCAGACTGTTCAATGTGATTCTTAGAGTTTCAATGGCAAACAATGGAAACTTTTATGATAATTCATATCAAATTAAACAAAATCGATATTTTAGCAATAGTCAAATAAAAAGTACGTAATAGCTAGCCAATCACTTTTCAGTAATTGATTAAGGCTTTTATATTTATATTTGACAACATAAGACAACATTGCAATATTTTACAGAAACGCAGCAGTTTATTATAAACAAACGGTAGGATATGACCGGGCTTTGTGTTCTCTATTTAATTATTATCTTTCAGGTGTCTCAGGCTGCCTTTAGTTCGCAGTTATTTACCGCAAAATTAGAGTTTGATGATAAAAAATCAAATAACGAACTATTAGGAGAATACAACTCTCAGTCGCTGATCGAGTGTGCCGCGATGTGTCAAACGGAGTGTAGTATTTTTGGCTACAATCGAATAATGAAGAAGTGCCGAACCCACAAGAAGATCATGTCTGGAATGTTTGCGGAGGCCGAATGGAGATACTACTCTTATGATGGTATGCATTTATGTAGTTATATTTTATTTCGTTATATTCTATCCTACTTTTAATTTCTTTCATGAGTAATTAAAATTAAAGGCCTGTGGGACACATCGCATGTGTACTTTTTGTGAAAAGGCCTTCCCTTGGGCATAAATATTTTTGATTTCTATATATATATATATATATATATATATATATATATATATATATATATATATATATATATATATATAATACGTGTGTATATACCTAGTATATATGCCTAGTATATAAAACCTGTATATATATACCTTGATCATTTTTCCTGATTTAGTTTATCCTACTGATTGTAAGGATCTTCGTGAAGATGGTCACAATAATTCAGGTGTGTATGAAGCTTATCCATTTGGTACCAGCTCCCGTCCTGTCAGGTTTTACTGCGACATGGAAACAATGGATGGCGGATGGACGGTATATTTGAGTGATTGATTGTATGTTGTCATATGTTCCTTTCGAGATTTTTTCACTCCTAGAAGAGACGTTTGGTCGGTAAATATTTGACTTATTAGGTTTCAAAATGACGTACAGCGTGTAAAGTGGAATCTGTTTTGTTATTTAAATGTTCGAGAGATTTTTGAAAGATATATATCTTTTCAAGGCTATCCAAAAACGAATAGATGGTTTCCTGAGATTTGACAAGAATTGGACAGAATATAAGAATGGTTTTGGTGACCCGGAACAGAATGTCTGGATAGGTAAGTGTAGATCTCATTCAAAACGGGCCTTTGATACATTCTCATCCTTGACAAAAGATCGTTTTTACCTATATGCCAATTTAGAGAACAATTTCAAAAGGGTAGGGAATACATGTTCTGTGATCTATTATTTACCGTGGCTTATTGAATTCATGAATATATTTAAACCAAGAAAAAAGAAAGAAATATAATAAAGCGAGAGGGAGAAAATAAATTTAACTGAGTGGCAGGAGCATACACGATTAGTCTTCTTTATCGACAACAAATAAACCTGTAAAAAGGGTTTTAAAGAATTAAAGATTAAATAGTTTAAAATAGAAATTGATTACAACTATAGGGTATATATGATATTTATTCTTCGAAAAATTAATTATGTTGAAGTGCACTTATCAATTGATTTTCAAATACATCTAAAAAAAAAAAAAAAAAAGGAAATGACGTAATCCATCAATTAACGAAAGGAAAGGACTCATCTCTCTATGTTTCCATCGCACTGGTGAATGGTACCACACTGTATGAACTGTACGATAAATTCTCGGTTTCCAGTGAAACGAAGATGTATCAACTCCTTCTGGGGAATGCTACAGGGACCTTAGGTACGTGATAGCGAGAACAATTGTAACAAACAAGAAAAAGAGACAATATTGCACAAGTGAATGTAAATTTATATTGTTCAGAAAAGTATGGTGGAAATAATGAAAATAAGACTTCATCTTTTTTCATGCTATTTGCCCTCGCTTGTGACAAAAATGATAGATTATCGCAATGCTTTGCTTGTTTGAATAAATAAAACTCTTTAACATGTCAAAACTTCTCACTTAGAAGTACGTAATACATATCCCATGTCGATTATATTGCCTGAGATTCAAACTTGGGTCAATTTAATTACGATTTTGCAGCCCTCTGTTCACTTGTAAACTTTTCAACGCTTAGGGTTTTTTCCCCCAAAAATAAAACATAGTAAAATACAAACGATTCCCGCACTTGTTGACCTCAATTTGAAGAAAATGGCCATTGTACTTGATAATGTTATAAAATACGAGTTTATTTAACCAATTTGAATTATATAGTTGTGTTAAGAGATGGCCAATGAACTTTTAACTAGTATTATCAGGGATTTTCCTTACGACTTGAGTGTTAAAATGCTTTTAGAAGTTAAAACCGATTAAAAGCTAATAATATTTTCATTCGATATCAAGAAAAACGTTTTAAATAAATAAGAAATCATAGATGCAACGAGTATTATATCGGATGTGAGCTGTCGACAGGGGATGCTTACTCCTCCATGGTACCCGATCTCACCTCTGACGTTTTAGAGGTCCGTGTTTGCTCCGAATTTGCATTGTTTCAATGGACATTTAAGCTTGATTACTGCTCTTTATCTTAATATTTCATACATTAACATTAGAGCGTGCTGAGTATTTGCAAGGGGGGGGGGGGATAAGGCCCTGCACTTTTTTTCAAACACCTCTCGACTTCGACCGAAACAAACTTGCTTTCCTTGCTGAATTCCTATGTGTTTTGGTACTGATACATGTATGTATACAGAGAATAGATTTACATTTATACCACATTTTCAAAGTTGTGCATTTTGAGTAAGAATATATAGCAAATTTTAATACCGTTGTTACGCCTACTGATGACGGTATTGTTATCACTTGGATTGATGACAGTGGTCTTTAAGGAATGAAAATCAGTATTATTGTAAACAAGTAGGAACTGATCTATATTATGTGGCCGCGTTAATTATTTTTAATTCACTATATAGGAGACGGGATGTTAGACACGGGAGATCCTAGAACTGATCTGTCGGGGGCGTACTTTAGTACCCCTGACAAAGACAACGACGGGTGGAGTAGTGGAAGCTGTGCTGTTAATTGGGGCGGGGGCTGGTGGTTTAACGACTGCTATTACACCTATCTAAACGGCCCCTGGTCTCCGGAAAACTGGGTCAATCCGTGGTTTCGCACAGTTACATCCGGGACAATAGTGAGGGAGACGAGGATGTTAATTAAACGCCACTAGGTACAGCACTCATTCTTATATATATTATCTATGTTTTGTATTTCATGAAGATCTTAAACATATTTGATTTATTTTATATATTAAAGAATTCGGGCATTTCGTATATATTTTCTGAGGGACAGACGGTACAAATTTCGTATCTCTATATTTTTAAAATAATTTTATTTGCTTTTAATGAACAGATTACAAGAGAGAAGGTACGAAATTGGATTTCATGGGATTTTAGCAATGAACATCACGCTGTCTTGAGAGAAGAGACATTTCCTCTGTTTTAATCATTGAAATCTATTTATTTTAATTTTTAATCAATGTTTAGAAATACAATGGGAATAACTGTAAACGTTTACGTTGTGGAAGGTTTTATGATGATCTCCTGAAGTTTTGCATTATTTTTAATAACGATTTTTGCATATACTCTGTAAAACATACATAAATATGTGTAAATAAATTAAAAAAACAGGAATATTTTATTCTTATTATATAAATATTGCATGTGGTTTTCGAGGGGTGAAAATTTTCAATGTTCAACCTTGCGCGGAGAAATTCTGCGCAGTCACTTTTTTTTTGGAATATCACCCGTGACTACATGTTGCTACGCTGGAGGGCGTTGCGTCATCATTCAGCGGGTAATAGTGTTTTTTAACAAATATTTCTCGACGAATCAGATTTAACTAATTTACATGAAAGTATAATATTATCAAATGCTGTCAAATGGAGATACCCTGGCGGGTAGTTATAATCAAGATAGAAATATAGTTAATAAGGAGGACCTTAAACCATATATTTTTAAAAGGGCCAAAAGTAAGGAAATCCGTTTTTTAAACTGGCGTCAAAACTTCAAAAATATTTTGAATTCTGTGAAAGATTACGACAGGCGTTTGGCCAAACATGAAAAAAATTGGACATTTTTTTTCAAAATGGATTGAAAGTATCAGATAAATGTTGAGTTTCAGATTAAGCGTTCGAGGGGTAATATGAAAATCATCTATTCTTCTCTCTTCAATAATTCAGAGGTGAAAACGGAATTAGATTACACGATCAACATGTACCCTTTCAAGCTGACAAAGCAGGTAACAACTTTGTTTTTTATTGTACAGTTCATTATTTTAATTGTACTAGATGAAATAAAGCGCAAGCGCTGGGAATTGAATTTTTACCACCGCTGACGGAGTAATTCGAACTCTTCAGACTGTTAATTACAGATTTGCAGTGAACTTAAGGGCAGGCAATTCGGAAGTTTTTTTGTGCAAAAAATAGTCATTTACATTGTATAAGTATAGATTTAAAAGAAATTTGGATTTAATTCTGCAAGCGGTAATCCAACGTATAGTTCCATTTCTAATGAGGAAATTCTTCGAAATCATGTCAGTTCTAAATTTTTTTTTTATATTCCCAACAATCAAATTAAATTTGAATTACTATACCTATACTGGAATCCTAAACTACCATCCTTACAAATTGCGATACATAGCGAGTTTCAGTAAATGAACTACCAAGTGTCTTTCTTTACTCCTCAATAAAATATGAACAGCATTGAAAGTGAAACTTCAGAGGAAGTCGTGTAAATCAGATGTAAATACTTAAAATCTCTAAGGACTTTAAGAAAATTTGAATAATAAATTTGTACCAATGTCAATAAAATTAAAAGGAACGACTTTTCAACACTTTATACAACCATTCCCTGCGATACTTTTTGACATCATAGACAGCTACTTTTTAAATAACAAGAAGCCCAAGGGCCTTAACGGTCACCCGATTATACTACAACACTGTAAATTAAACCGATAGATGAAGCTATGTTGCCCAAGAGAAAAATGATATTCTGGGATAAACAAAATAATTAGTCTAACTAATCTTTAAAAAGATATATTTACTGGCCTGTACTCCTATCACCATGTAAACAAAATAATAGTGCTTGAGCACTATAAGTAAACCCATTTCATCCCCCCCCTTTGACCTCTCTTGATATTTGAATAACATTTATGTTGAAAGATAGGTATTTTGTCTTATATTTATTTTTCTATTATTCACAAGTCTACCTGATCCTTTAAAACTATGAAAGTGTTTTTTATATGATAAATTATGAAATCTCTTATATAAATCTCTTATTTAATTAATCTTTCAATTACAGTAATACCAGTGATTAATTATCATAGGTGAATAGCTAAGGGAAATAACTTCTAGTAGAATACAAACTAAAAGAGTCCTGCTCAGCACCAGAACACTCGTCCAAATGGTATAGAATTTCACCCCAATGTGGTAAAAAATACACTTGCCCATTACATCTTTGTATTTTGTATGCCCAGGAGCAGAGCAGAAGATCTTCAAAGAAATAACGCATTTTCACTATAGGTTCAACACAGCCCCACCCTAACACCAAAATCCCTGACCCAGGAACTAAGAAAATCACATTTTTTTTTAAAAAGCACACTTGCTCTTCATTACCATGTACTTAGTTAATCTGCTTAATACTAAGAAGCAGAGAAGATCTTCAAAACATTAATGCGTTTTCACTTTATAATCAATAGAGCCCTGCCCTAACACCACAGCACCTGACCCAGGGACCCAGAAGATACTAATTTTGGAAGAACGCAGCACCATTAAGGCAACATTTTCTAAAAAAAAAAAAAAAAAAAAAAGCAGCAAAAAATGAGAGACTTATCGTTTTTTAATACACATCTGAGAGGAAAGATTAAATCGTCCACATCAGGATAAGGGATGTCCAAATTGCTCTTATCCGCGCTGTTGTAAGCATACTTGACGGTATTTAGTAATTCTTCAAATTCCATATTCATATACAGTAGCTCGTCGGGAGAACGCTCGAAACGTGATCGGAAGGTCTTGCTTTTGAATCGCGACTGACCTAAGTCGATAAAAATTATAGGTAGCAACTGTTCCTTTGCCAAGCGCTCGGCACTTTTAAGTGAAAGTTGCGGGTCTTTCGAATGAGACCTTAAAAACCGAGGCCCCGTGTCACTCAATGGCCCCGAGTGCCGAGTAAAGGTCTAAATTTGGAGCCCTTCACCGGTATAATGATGTCTCTGTATGAGTAAAAAATTCTCGAACGGGACGTAAAACAACACGCAATCAATCAAATTCCATATTGGTATAAATGCTGGTTACATCGTATGTTACTAGTAAAACATCAAAAGAGAGTTCTAAAGATTCGATTGGTTGAATGAACATCTACCGTAACACGGGTCTTCGGTTTTTAAGGTCTCATCTGAAGGACCCGCAACTGCCGAGCGCTTGGCACAGGAACAATTGCTACCAATTTTTTATCGACTTAGGTCAGTCGCGACCGTGATTCGAACACATAACCTTCCGATCACTTAAAGATTCGATGTTATTGATAAATCAGTAGTGTCCTTGATGTAGGTTAATTATTTCTGTACGATTTGGATAAAGTATTCATAATATGCCCCAGTTTTCCTTGTTGGTGTATTGCAATGAGCAACAATTGGCCGCCCTGGAGGTAATCGTCTGATATTGCATAGGTCATTAAGGAGGGCATTGCAGTTTGTGTATTTTAGGGAGCAAATAAAAGTGCCCGCATTTTAGTGATTGATTTTTCTCTTTGAAAAATCATAGATCACCTTTATCTATGGAACTCTTGGATTGCATGTCAGTAATTCTTGTTTGAATAAGATCATGCAAGTTTTTAATTTGGTCTTCAACTTGCATATAATGCTTTGAGAGTAACTGACACTTTGCTTCAGATATATACTGATTTCTGTCCACTCAAACTATAGTATTGTTTTTTTTAACGACAATATTGATATTGTTCTTAAGCGAAGAAAGTGCGTTTCTTTCGCTTAGAGTTGTCTTTGAGTTTGTTGATTGTGACAGACGATAATTCCAACTTTGTTTAGTCGATGTATTCTTCAAAGTACAGGTGTATGGGGATTGAAAACTCGACGAATTTAAGTTCTAAATGGGTCGATTTTTGAATCCTCATTAGTATGAAAATGATAGTTGCATCTCAATTTTCTAGCAAACTCGTGGAAATCTTTTAGGAAACACCATTTAACTTGTTTTTGGTTTTGGTGTTGGAATGAATTTAAGCCCTTTGGCTAGTAGGTCATAATCATTGTCCTTTACTTGGTATTTTGACAAGTTGAGGACAAATTTTCGTGGCTCGGTTAGGTGTTTACACGTTTTGTAATGTCTGAGGTTAGCAATGTATGGTTTAATTTAATGCGTTCTTTTAGTGTCCTTTTCCCGTCTATTAAAATACATTGCTATTCTAATAGAGGAAATGATTATGGAATTTGTAATTTGTATCATGGTAGCGGCACTTTTCCTTTGAAATTCACTGTACAATAACTGGAGATAAACCAGCAGTGGGCGGAGCTTACTCTACAGCAAAACTGTGCTGTTTAAATAATTTATTGTACAACTTCCAATTATAAACAAAACATTGCATCAAACTTTATTCTGTCAAGATCTTTGAAAATATACAAAAGTTTTTTTTTCTTACTGTTATACGTATAGAACAGAAAAAAATACATGTGTATTTGAAATTTCCTTTCAAATAAAAAAATGTTCAAAATACATCCATCTTTGACAGTTGTAGACAATGTTTCTCTCAATAATATCTAATGAAACGAAAAGCTGCAATTATTGAAGCAAGGAAATGCTCCACCACTGCTCAAGTTGGTAATATCACTCAAAGCGCTCAGATTTTCACGGCTACATTCACGCTTGATACATGTAGGAAAACACGTTTCTTCTTCACCACCGAGCATTGTCGCAGGGGGCGGATCCAAACACTTTGACACTTTACAAGCGATATCTGCATTTGATCTTTTGTATGCCTGGACCCCCATCTCCGACCTGTGCCCTGTCCTGCCCATTATGTCTTGCTCATCAATTCCACTTTGGTATAATGCAGTCGCGCAAGTTCTTTTCCCAGGATGATTGGTGAAATTTCCCTTCAGTCGCGCACGATCACATATTACTTTCATCATAGATTTTAGTTTATTAACGCCGACAGCCTGAATGCCGTACCGTGGTGGTGATCCAGCCAGCGGCCTTCGGTAGAACAGACCTTCATTTCCAAGGGCCTCCAGATAAACTTTGAAGAAATCCGCCATGCAACGCTCGCCTACAACATAAAAATTCCAAATAAAATATATATAATATAAATCATAATTATGATACGCAATAGGCATAGGTGATCTCTGTTCAATGTTTATACCAGGGAGTCACTAAACCTTAGAATCTAAGTAAATTACGAGATGAAAGGGGGGGGGCGGATCCAATATTCTTCAGATAAAGTAATTAAAGACAATATACTTGCAATAATTTTATAAACAAAATTTAACTTACCAGGCTGGCAGTAATGCCTTATTTGTTTGTTGTAAAGCTCTTTATGCGCCAATCCTCCCTTAAAAGTTTTGGTAGATCTACCAGTGAACTCAATGTATTTTCCTCAACCGTCTTCGTCCACGACAAACTGGTTGCACTCAAGAGAATGGTGTTCATCGTGTCCTCTCAAACCGAAAAACTTGCAACAGTAATAGAAGATAGTGCACTGTGTGTCTCTGCATTTTTCAATCCAAAAACACCCTTCTCCCATATTTTTGCTTCGTCTTCGGGCAGTATCGGGTCGGCCTGCTTACGTTTCCCGCCAATACCTCGACTAAGCGCATCTTTCATTTTACTGTCTAAAATTTTCCGAAAGTCGGCAAATCTTGAATCCCGGGTATCAAGGAAGTTTTTGTCATAAATCCCATTGTCGCGAAGGTATCTTAATATGCCACAGGATATGTAATATAGAGTTTTTGCCGGATATTCTTGACCATCTTTTTTGCGCGCTCTCATTATAAAACGTCCCAAGAAAAAGTTAAGCTGCACAGCGTCCATTGAGACCAACTCTGGTATTGTGTACTCTTGACCTTGACCCTGGCTGTTGCTTTCGAGTCGCCAAGTTTCAAATATGTTGAAGGCCCAACGCGTATTCTTCTTCGTGTTAACATTTTCCTGGCTTTCGATTAAGGCTTGAATTTCGCTTTCGTCAACAACGTTACCAAATCTCGTGCCTTTCGGGTCATTGAGCTCAAAGTTGAAATCGAAGTTCGGTAGGCCTATATCGATAGAGTCCGTTGCTTCTTGTAACTGAATTTCTGCCAGTTGATAATTCATTTCAATTTCATCACACACTTGCGACAGCATAAGGTCATCTTGCTCCGATGTTTCAATTTCATCACACACTTGCGAAAGCGTAAGGTCATCTTTCTCAGATGTTTGCAAAAGAAAGTCTACATCGGCCATGTTTAGTGTCTCAAAGTCCATCATATCATTTAACGCGGCCATATCTTATGACTGTCAACCGAGCTATGCACAATTTGCACGGGACGGCGGGAAAGATTTGTCACATGACAGGAAAATTGTATTTCATTGGAGTTTGGCTGTTTCGTAATGAATAATTATTAAAAAAAAACACGTGTTCAAATGTAAACTTTTTCATTGGACCATGATACAAGACAGTTATTGAATATTTATTTTGGTGTATCCTGAGTTATTTAGGCGAAGGGCGGAGACTCGTGCTTCGCACTCGTCACCACCCTTCGCGATACACCAAAATAAATATACAATAACTATTACTTATTGAGGATTCAAATGAATTTTGTCTATTGCTCGTATGAATTTTGTAAGAGAAGTATAAATGTGAAGCTATACTAACCCGTTTAGTTATCAGAGTGATAAGTTAAAGGGTTTTGTAGTATTCAAATGCATGGACAAAACTTCATAGGTTATATCAATTTATTGGAGTATCACGTAATCTATGTCACGCCTTCAGGATATGGTATCAAATGAATCAATTTAATCAGAAGTCTCTGATGATACTGTAGTTCTACATGTTTTTTGTCCCCCGCTTTCTCTGAAAGTGGGGATATTAATTTGGGTTTGTCTGTCCTTCCGTCTGTCTGTAACACTTTCGTTTCCGCGCGATATCTCAGGAACCCTTTGAGCTTCCGCAATAAAATTTTGCAAGCAACTCCCTATGGCCTAAAAAAAGAACCCTATTGATTTTGAGGTCAAAAGGTCAAGGTCATAAATTCTGTCTGTTTTAACACTTTCGTTCCCGCGTGATATCTCGACAATCCTTTGAGCTTTTGCAATAAAATTTTAAATAACAACTCCCTGTGACCTAAGGAAGACCCCTATTGATTTTGAGGTCAAAGTTCAAGGTCGTAAATTTATACATCCCGTCTGTGTGTAACACTTTCGTTTCCGGGTGATATCTCAAGAAGCTTTTGAGCTTTTGCAATGAAATTTTATACCATAACTCCCTAGGGTCGCTCTCGCCCCTCTCAAAGTGTCCTGCCCCGTTTTTATTATTATTATTTATTGTATTAAAAGTCGCTTGGCATTATTTTTAGCAAAGGGGCATGTGGAGAGTTATTACTTATAATACAGGTTGTCGGTGGACTTTATATTTTTATTACCTCTATTATAACTGTTTAGTAAAGGCTAAATTAGACACCATGTATTGTGTAAAATTTTGATAATATCGAACGTGAATATAAACATTATATGTGACCTAAAGTTTGCATTTAATTTCGTACATAATCAAGTGCCTCCGTGGTCTAGGGGTATGACTCTCGCTTAGCATGTGAGAGGTGCCGGGTTCAAATCCCGGGCGATCCTTTTTTTTTTTGAATTTTTTTTTTTTGGATTTACTAAATGATAGTATTCAGCATGTACAAAGGAAAAGGTCACGGCGTCTGGTTTGTAAACTCATAAAATCATTATTACAGTGTGATAAATATTCTTTATATAAAAAGAATCTTCCATACACATATTAAAGAATAAGCAATCAAATCTTTATATCCATTTGGCAATTTTTATTTGCTTCAATATACATGTATACATTTAATAATTCTACACATCCAGGGGGAGCCCCCCCCCCCGAACTGCGCATGCTCTTCTTTTTTTCCTTAAGCGGGGGACACAAAATCTCTGAATTAGCTTGTTTTATAACAAAGGAAGAGAAAAGTGGCATCTGCACTTAAATCTATGCAACAGCAATAAATAGAATTATAGTTTTTGGTTTAGTCTCTTTATGACAAGATTTATTGACTAAAACTGTTGGAGGAGTACTTTTGTAGCCTTTTGAAAGAATTTCAACAAAATTTCTATTTTTAATAACCATGGCAAGACCATTCATCAAAAACTGATATAAAAATTATGTATATCTGTGTAATGTACTTGTGTGTATATCAGTGTAGTCTACTTGTGTGCAGATATATTGAAATTAGATTGAAACAGTTGGAGGACTAGCATTTTGGAAGTATTTCACAGAAATCTGTTTTTAGTAACCATGGCGACACCATTATTAAAAAAAAAAAAAAATATACACATAATTATTTATCTGAGTTTGAGATATTGTGTCCAAGTTATATTCAAATCAGACCATAACTGTAGGAGGAGAAGTTTTTTTTGAAAGTATAACACATATATTCTATTTGTAGTAACCATGGCAAGAACGCTCACCCCCCCCCCCCCAAAAAAAAATGATTAAAAGAATTATGTATCTCAATGTAGTCTACGTGTGTGCCAAGTTGTATTGAAATCAGACTAAAACTGTAGAAGAAGCATTCTGAAAGTATTTAACAGAAATTTTTATTTTTAAGAAACCGTTGCAACACTGCTCAAAAATATCAAAAACTGATGTACTAAATTATGTATTTTAGTGTAGTCTACTTGTGTGTCAAGTTATATCGAAATCAGACCAATTCGTAGGAGGAGTAGCGTTTTCAAGGAATTTCACAGAAATATCTATTTTTAGTAACCATGTCAACACAGTTCATCAAAATCAAATGCACTAAGTTATGTATCGTAATATTGAAATTAGATCAAAATTGTAGGAGGAGTAGCATTTTAAAGGAATTTCACAAAATATTTTTAGTAACCATGGCAACACCGTTTATCAGAATCAAAAACCAATGCACTAAATAATGTATCTTAGTGTAGTCTACTTGTGTGCCAAGTTATATTTTAGTCAGACCAAAACTGTAGGAGGAGTAGCATTTTCAAGGAATTTCACAGAAATGTCTATTTTTAGTAACCATGGCAAAGCCGTTCATCAAAATAAAAAAAAATGATGTACTAAATTATGTATCTGAGTGTAGTAAAGTTATACTGAAATCAGACCAAAAGTGTAGGTGGTGTAGCGTCTTGAAAAGTTTTTACAGACAGACGTACGGACACCTTACTGTAGCATTATCTCTTCTGGTTTCTAACCAGTAGAGCTAAAAATCAACAAAGAAGTGGACAGTAATACGTATTATTAATTACATTAATTGCACAATAATTGAACATTAATCATTCTCATTAAATTAGCCAGCGTTTGTTATTCCTGCTGTTATACATAAATCCACAGTTAGTATGGTTTGCTTTGTTGAGTTTGGTAACGATGGTCCTTATAATTTAACGTATAGGGTCCTGTTGGCTTCTCCCTTGGGATGGCCGATGGGTCTCCTGTTCTCCAGGTTTGTCATTAGGTGTGTAAGATAAGGAGTGTAGTTTGTCTCGGAAGTCCTGAAATTCCTTAGTATGTTGGATGTAATGTTTCACGATAACTTCCTTAAATTCATTTGTTCCTTGGTAAAGTCTGTAGTAACTTTTCTCATATGTTGAAGAGGTGACCCTCTTAGATTGCAAATAGTTGCTTCCTTTTTCCTTATGTCGTCGTCAGTATAACTGAGGACAGGTTGTGCAGATTCCTTGATTTTGTTCTCTGCAGCTTGTCTTCAGAATAATTCAAACTCTTCATTCTCTTCTTTTCCAAGATTAAGAGTGCAGGAAATTTTTAAAGAAAACCTCGGAGTATACGGACCTGTGCGTAGGGCGTAGTTGTTGATGTTTTCTGTTCTATTTGAGAGGATCAATGAGGATCAGGCTTTTTTCTAAAGTCCCCTGAATTTCGTTGAGTTCAGTAGATCAATTCCAACAGGTAGAATTAGTAGGCTACTGTAATCCGTCAGATTTACATGTAATCAGATTTCCAGGTCCGTAATGTTGGATGCCGCCTCTTGATTTCCTTGTATAACATCAAGCTCCAAGTCAAACGTTGGTTTTTCCATTTTTTTTCAAAGAAAGTCTGTTGCCTTTTAGCATATGTTAAGTTCACATGAGTTGTTGTGTTAAGTAAGTAATGTACAGAACTTCTTTAAGTATAATTTAATGCGCAGTCCGGTATTGGTTGAAATGAATTTTCTTGAAGTTTCTCGGACCCCCCCCCCTTCCTCTAGATCCGCGCATGCCTCTTTTTTTCCTCGCGATCTTCGAGTTCTTCTACAAGTTGTACGAACTCTTTGTTTATGGAATTTAATTAGCAATTCTTTAATCGTTTTTTGTTTTGAACCATTCAATGGCCTTTTCATCACCGAAAGATTTGAAAGAAAATCATATCTCCCAATTTTTTTTTCCAATTTAACATGTACCTATATATAAAAGTGTTAATGAAATAGAAAATTCAGTTCATTTTAATTATTCCTTCATTCATTCAAGAACATGCAGCTAAACACCCCCCCCCCCTTTCATGGACGGTTCTTAAAGCGCAAATTCTCTGTAAAATTAAATACACCTTATCCCTATATATAAATATGCTTACATTCATATTCCACCTCCTTCAACTCCTGTATCTCAGGGTGTATTGCATTGCAAATTTCAGGTCTGTTTTTGTTTTCTATGTCGCTGCAATATTTTTCATCTTCAGATAAGATGATTACGGGCTCTAAACATTTGCACAATTGAACAGAATTACATTTGGAATATTCTTTCAAAAATATCATCATTATGTTTTAGCATTTGGTAGAAAAATTGGCAAATAAGTGGCTATATTTTCCCCGGACATATTAAAAAAGTCGAAAAATACTCGCAATATCTAATCTGGATCCTCCTGTTCCTTTTTGTTGTCCAAATTCGTATGATACAATGGCTCTTTCTCATTCTCAATACTGACACAAATTTCTTTCTAATCTGTTAATGTTATATAATTCAGTTCTCTTATTATGTTGGAATATACATACATATGATTTATGACCTGAAATGCTTAGAACAGTAATAACAATGTTAAGATATTATATCCAAGCTTTATAAAAACCTGAACGTATACTGTATAGCGGGTTTCTTTATCGGGTGTAAAATATGGCCTTTTGCTTGCTCTATATAGCTAGTATGCCAAAAATTTTGGCGGACACCCAGTTCCATGACGTTGTAAAAGAGGGGAAGTTCATCCTCTAGATGAGTTTTCAGTACGTATAATAAAGGCTTGAATACCGATATAAGCAAGAGTGTGAGTAAAAACCAACACCAGATGAAAGATATATTGTTTATCAACAGATTGACCAAAGTTATTCTAATTGTATTCAGTACTTATACGCAACGGTGCAAATTTAGCGATTACAGTTTGTGCGCGCTACCTCAAAACCGCTAAAATAAGCTTAAGTTAGCACCACGCTAAAAATTCCCGCTACAAGGTTTTTACAGGCAAGAGGATTATATACAGGAATGTGAAGTTGCAATTTTCAACAAAGCACCTTCTGGAGAATGGAGTCATTGGTACACACCCTTCTTTCAGGAAGAGAAAACAAACTTTGGTACATTACGGGTGTGAGACTCTGTCATTTATAAATTTGTAACTTCAGATGGTACACACCCTCATTAATGAGTCAAACACCTCTATTTGGAGGTAGTTATATTTATTGGTTCCAAATTGTAAAGGTGCAAACTTTAGCCTTGTAGCCACGATGACTTCAGAATTGTTCTTCCAAACATTAGCACGAAACAAGTATGTGTGTAAGTGAAAATGACTTCCTGAAGAAATCTATCAATATAATGCCTTATATCATTAGCATGATTATGTTATTGTATACAGTTTTTTTTTCGCCCTTTCATACTTGCAAATTTAAATTCGCCTAGTCGTAGATTTACTGGTTCCTTAAATTTGCCCATCTGTGAGTAGGGCGAAAATTTCCCTCTATATTCCCTGTACAGTATTAAATGAAAGCGTAATTTGGAAAAAAAAAAATCCTATAAATTTGGTTATATAAAAAATGACACATATTTCAACACCACTGAAAATATCCTTGTGCTGACGGTGTGTCATCAATGCTCAATGTCTGACATAAGACAATAGAGTTCATCTCCTTTATATGAGACAAAGGAAACAAAAATACACAACGAAAAAAGAAAAATTACTGTAAGAAGTTTTTAAATGCATCTTAATACCTGTGCCAAAAAGCATGATCCTTAAAAGTTTGAATGCCTTTTGATGGTCATTGCCATCCATACAGGATTGCAAAGCTTTTGGGATTTGTAGCCCAGTTAGTTCCTCCCTAGCAACGTTTCAAATTACCTTGATAATGGCTATAATAGAAAGTTCAGTATTGTTTACAGAAAAATAAATATATGAAAAATTATTCCACGATTATCAGTAGACGACAAGATTGTACAAATGGATAATGCTGATTGAATTTTCTGTCTCCATATCATGGATGTCTTGGTGTTCCCTGCTGACACAACTCGCAAAAGAATAAGGGGGCCCACCAAGTCCAAAAGCCATCGAGGTTCTTAATCCGCCTGTGGAATCTTTAATGGTGGTCAGTACCTCTTAAACTGTTTCATACAAAATTGTGTTGGTGGTCACAGGGTTGCCCAGTACAATCCTAGGATTGCCATGATGCAACGTTGTGCACTATAAAATATGAATCGTGGCGAATTCTGAACTTGGAAGAAGGTTCCTAGTCTTCTCACACTCTCTTTCGCCTGCTTATGGCTTCTTGGATGTCATCTATTGGACCTGTTAACCTTTTCTTTTGACAATGTTCTGCACACGGCTTTCAATGAAATTTACTCAATGAAATATATGGAGATAACGAACAGTATTCAAGCTCAAAAGTCCATTATACAATACAAAATAGGAGCAGAGCAAACACGGACCTCCAAACATCAGAGGTGGGATCAGGTGCCATGGAGGAGTGAGCATCCCCTGCCGACCGGTCACACCCGCCGTGTGCTCCTTGTCATGATCGGGAAATAACGGAAAAATCCGCTGACAATTCAGTGTGTAAATAATGGCCGAACAATCAGCATGAAAAACGTCAGTCAGCATTTGACTCAATGATATATTGTATTTGCTGACAAGGTCATTGTATCGACCATAGAACTTACGAAATGATGTCTTTAAACGAGACAGCTGATATTCTTGTTTCATCAACTTTTTTGTCAATAATTTACCTCGTTTTAGAAATTGTACATACGTAGAGCATGCTCTTGCGTATCGAATTAACTGAGAGATATATACCCCGTATGCAGGTGATGAAGGTATATTGCTGCATAAGTAAGGGAAGTTGACGATTGAAAAGTTAAAGTCATCACGTTTATCATAAAGCTTGGTTGTTAGATTACCATTAACGTCTTTTTCAAGTAAAATATCCAAATATGAAACAGATGTGTCAGGCTCTGTGGTATCTTTTATCTCAAGTTCACCAGGATATATCGTATCGACATAAGAATGAAAATAGCCATTGTTAATTGACAATACGTCGTCGATATATCTAAATGTCGAGTTGAACGCCACAGCAAGTGTTTTCTTCTTTTCACGTACAAGATTTTGGACAAATTCTGCTTCATATGAATACAAAAAAAGGTCTGCTAATAACGGGGCGCAATTGGTACCCATAGAAATTCCAATAGATTGTTGGAAGACCTGGTCTCCAAAAACCACATAGATATTGTCAATCAGAAACTCAAGCATCTTTTTATTGTCAACTTCAGAGTACTTGTGTGTACAATCAGAATGTTTTTTAACAAAATAATTTTGCAAATGACCAATGACAAGGTAAGTATATTTACGAGTTCCATTTTTATTGAAAAAAGCAGCTGTCAATGATATCAAAAAGCCTGGACTTTAATTTATCGTGGGGAATGGTTGTGTATAAAGTTGAAAAGTCGTAAGTTTTTAAGCTGTTGATTTTGGTAAAATCTTGTGATTTCAAATTTTCCAAAAGTTCCTTGGAATTTTTAAGTATCCACATCTGATTTACACCACTACTCGAATATATTGTTGCACAGTACTCTTGAAGTTTCTCCTTCACCACTGTTAATATCTTAGTGAGGAGTAAAGATAGAGGCTTGGTTGAACATTTACTGGAACCCGCTATGTATCTTTGTTTGTAAGGATTTTTATGAAGTTTCGGAATCCAATATAAATATGGTACTTCGAATTCATTTTGGTTGTTTGGAATATTAAAAATATTCAAAACTGATATACGATTTTGAAGAATTTCTTCCTTAGAAAGGGAACTATGAGTATAAGTTGGATTACCACTTGTAGAATTAAATCCAAGTTCCTCTAAAATACATTTAATATAATGAGCCTTACAAACAAAGACAATGTTGTTACCTGCTTTGTCAGCAGGGACCAGTACGTACTGATCATGTAATGTATCTAATTCATTTTTCTGGATTATTGAATACAGAAGGATAGATGGTTTTCATATTGCCTCTCAATCTTTTAATGCGCGATTTTAACATACATCTGATACATTTAATCCATTCTGACAAAGTGTCAAAGTCTTCATTTTCATGTCTGGCCCATCGCCTGGTGTAGTCCTCTACAGAATCCATAATATTTATGAAATTCTTACGCTAGTTGAAGGATCTTGGTTCCCTAAATTTAGGACCTTTTAAAATTAGTGATCTAAGGTCCTCATTATTAACTATATTTACGTCACCAGTAATAACATGTCCAGCAGGACTATAGTTATAGGGCGAAGAAGAACATGAACACGATGGAGGATTATGTTTCAGATATTCGATATCCAGGCCCTGTAAAGTTTTCTTGTAATTAAAAAGTTTGGAAGCAATAGTCGATGTATATTTGTAGGAAATACAAGGTGTAGTCTTTAACTTGAAATATGGTGGAATACAAGACTGGACCCTTTTGTGATTAAGAATATTACTTATATTAACCGCGTCAATTCCTTTGTTGGCATATTGAAGTTTAAGGAAAAAACGTATTGTTTTAGCTGCATTTTCTTCAGTAAAACGTGGGGGTTTAAAAAGCCTCGAAAAATGTATCTAAATAAGAGAGAAGACAAGAAAAAAGAATTGAAGGTCTGTAAATATAGCCCTTACATGGGTGAATTCTCTTGGGGTTGAGGAATTTAGGGAAAGAAAAGAACAGTAATTGGTTTTGCTGATAGGATGGTTTTATTGTCAAAATGCACCCGCCGGCTTCTTATAAGGATCTGCTTGTCGTCAAAATACGTTATCGCATCCTATCTGTCATTTACTGTTACTGGATCGCAAGCGTGGTCACTTATCCACGACAGAAGAGTGCGGTAGCTAGCAACAGGTTCAGTGAAATAGATCTGTGCATAAACACTTCGACTTCCCAAAAAGTAGTTGGGCAGTAAGCTCTTACTAAAACTGAAGGAAAGGACGACATTTCTTCTTTATATTGAATATATTTGCTGTACGAAAAAAAATCAAATTCGATTTTTCCTTCTTTGGCAGTTTATGAATGTCTTTAGCCATGATTGCAGACAAAATGAACAATCGCATTGTTATCATTTCCTGATATATTTGGTGCCGCACCATGGCCCTGGAAGGAACAGACCTGCCAGGAGAGCGTCTGGGTTGGTGTCTTGGGGGGCGAAGATCTTTAGGGAGGGAGGAATATGGTGACCAGACGGGTTCGATCGCCGGGGGCCAGATAGCTCTGTTGCGAGAGTATCTGACTGGAGATCGGGGGGGGGGGGGGATTGCTGGGATCTAGTCCCTGTCTGGTCCGTCGCATTTTTCCCCTCTCCCATTGCCTGGTTACAATAGATCTCCGTGTTTTACGAATCATGTTCAGCTTCAAGCTGTATGTGAAAGGTTTAAAGTCATCATTTCGTAAGTTCTATGGTCGATACAATGACCTTGTCAACAAGTACAATTTATCATTGAATCAAATGCTGACTGACGTTTTTCATACTAACTGTTAAGCCATTATTTACACACTGAATTGTCGACGGATTTTTCCGTTACTTCCCGATCATGACAGGGAGCACACGGCGGGTGTGACCGGTCGGCAGGGGATGCTCACTCCTCCATGGCACCTGATCCCACCTCTGATGTTTTGGAGGTCCGTGTTTGCTCTGCTCTTATTTTGTATTGTTTAATGGACTTCTGGGCTTGAATACTGTTCGTTATCTCCATATATTTCATTTAAATACCTAGATAGCTACATTTGGCTATAGCGGTGGATCTAGTGATTTTCCTGGACCTTGGCTGTAATCATAATCGGCAACATCCTTAGTTGCCTTACAATACCCTATCAGGAATTTTCATTTAAAAAATACTAGTAAACTTACCTTTTGTGATTTCAAATCTAATTTTCCGAAAGTTACTTGGAAATTTTAAGTATCCTCATCTGATTTACACCACTTCTCGAATATATTGTTTGCAGAGTACTCCAGAAGTTTTTCTTTCACTACTGTTAATATTTTAGTGAGGAGTAAAGAAAGAGGCTTGGTAGAACATTTACTGGAAACAACTATATATCTTTGTAAGGATTTTTATGAAGTTTCGGAATCCTATATATACATGGTAATTCAAATTCATGTTGGTTAAAGAGAGTTTAATAGTTCCAAAAAATAGTCTAAGAAGATCCAAATAGTCAAAAGAAACGTGCTTTTGTAGCAAACAGGGTATTTTATGCTCAGAAGGTATTCGTGGTCCCGGATATAAAAGTACCTTTTAGCTCACCTGAGCTGAAAACTTAAGTAAGCTTTTCTGATCACCTGTTGTCCGTCGTCCATCTGTCCGTCCGTACATCTGTAAACTTTTCACATTATCAACTTCCTTTCAAGATCCAATACGCAAATTTTAATCAAAGTTGGTACAAAGTATCCTTTGGTAATGGGGAGTTTAAGTTGTTAAAATGAAAGGCCAAGTCCCCTTACAAGGGGAGATAATCAAGAAAAGACAAAAAGGGTGGAATCATTAAAGGGTGGAGTCATTAAAGAAATCTTTTCAAAAAACCACTGGGCCAGAAAAGCTGAAACTTATTTGGAAGCATCCTAGGGTAATGTAAATGTTAAATTGTTCAAATCGTGGCCCCCAGGGGTAGGTTGGGGCCACAATAGGGAATCAAAGTTTTCATTTGAAATATAGAGGAAAATTCAATAAAAATCTTCTTGTCTAGAACCACTTGGCTGGAAAAGCTGAAACTTATCCTGAAGCATCCTGGGGTAGTGTAAATTCTAAATTGTTGAAATCATGACCCCTGGGGTAGGGTGGGGCCACAATAGGGAACCGAAGTTTGATTAAAATACGATGAAAAAATCTTTTTCACAAGAACCACTGGGCCAGAATAGCAGAAACTTAGGTGGAAGCTTCCTGATGTAGTATAGACTCTAAATTGTTCAAACCGTGGCCCCGGCACTACTGTAATGATTTTCCCCTTAGATTCCAAAAAATCCCCTGACGTTCCCCTGTCTGTCCCTGACATTTTCCTGTCTCCCCCTGACTTTCTCCTATGATCCCCTGTCGTTGTCCCTGTCTACTCCCTGACGTCCCCTGACTTTGCCCCTGTTACCACTGTCTAACCCCTGATGTCCCCTGACATTCCCTAAAGTCCCTGTCAACTCCCTGATGTCCCCTGACTAGGCCCCTGACCACCCTGTCAATTCCCTGTCGTCCCCTGACATTCATTTTGACCCAGAAAAGGGATTAAAATATGTTTTTGTTGCTATTTACTTGTGAGAAATAAGTTACTCTTGGCAATTCTTAAGTTTTGTGAAAATATATATTTAGTAAATTGTGATTTGTTTGAATATCTTTAGTAATTTATTTCTTAATATGATTGTATTTGATTGTTTTAGTTTAGTACATGTAGCTTTTAGATAAATTTTAAGGAGAATAAATGCCAGTTTCTTTAAAAAGAATGAATTACAAATTTATTGCATCTTGTCCTGAATGGCAAGTAAATATATTTATATTTATTTATATGTTAATCTATATATCCACATGTATTTATTTATTTGTTTTATTTATTTATTGACTAATTTATTAATTTAATCTATTCATATATTTCTTTTTAAATATATTTTCCTTATTGAATTATTAATTAATTGATTCATATTATATATTTATTTAGTTTTCAATTCATTTTATTCTAATTAATTAATTAATTCTATTTTATTCAATTTATTTGTGAGTTTTGCATAAACGGTCGTAAGGTAAAACAAAATATGCTTCAAAGTATCTTTTAAGCATATTTACATTTCTTTTAATTCTTTTAATTTCATGATGGGTATCAAAATAATTGTCTTATTACACAAAATCTGAATTCGGAATTTGTTTTATTGCTTTTTTTTACTTTGGCAAAAAAAGAAAAAAAGAAAAGAAAATGTTCCTCAAAAACTGTCACGGTTGTGAGAGTAGTTCCGAGGTGTTGATAGTTGACCAGTGACTCTGGGTACAAAGACCAGACACCTATTGTTCTTTTGACTGACCACTATACGCTGTTTATCCTGTGGGCGCACGACCGTATCCGCTCTGCAGGTGTTATTTGTTTCACAACCGTGACAACTTTTTGAGGAATATTTTACTTTACCAAAGTAAAAGGGAACAATAAAACAAATAAAAGTAATTTGAATTTGCTTAAAAAATAGTTTGAAGCAAATTTGTTTTACCCGGAGACTGTTTATAAAAATCTACACAAATTGAATTAAATAAAATTAATCAATAAATTAAAATAAAGGAAATAAATAAGATATAATAAATAAAAAAATTAAATAAATTTATTTATTAAAAATTGAATAAAACAAATACGTAAAAATAAATTTAATAGATAGAATTAATAAATAAATGAAAAAAATAATTAGATAAATAAACCGAAAAAGAAATAAATAGAAAAGATTGATCAATGAATTAAATTCAATTAAATTAATAAATTTACTAAAGATACTTCAAACAAATGATTAGTTACAAAATCAATATTTTTATTTATTTTTTTACTTATTTATTTGTATATTTTTCTAGTTATTTATTTATTTTTTTTATCTATCTGTTTATCTATTTATTTATTTAATCTATTCATTTCTTTTCTTTTAAGTATTTGTTTTATTCAATAAATTTTTTAATTCATTAATTAATTAATGTTACATGTATTTCTTTATTTATTTTATTAATTCATTTTATTTCAATTAATTAATTTTTTTCAATTGTTCCTATTTATTTGTGTAGTTCCCCATAAACAGTCTTATGGAAAAACAAACGATGCTTCAAACTATTTTTAAGCATATTTACATTTCTTTTAATTCTTTTAATTTCATGATGGGTATCAAAATAATCGTCTTATTACACACAATCTGAATTCGGAATTTGTTTTATTGCTCCTTTTACTTTGTTACAAAAAATAGAAATGTTCCTCAAAAACTGTACGGTTGTGAAAGTAATTCTGAGCTGTTGATAGTTGACCAGTGACTCTGGGTACACAGACCAGACACCTATTGTCCTTTTGACTGACCACTATACACTGTTTATTCTGTGGCAGCACGACCGTATCCAATCTGCAGGTGTTATTTCTTTCACTACTGTGACAAGTTTTTGAGGATTTTTTTTTATTTTACCAAAGTAAAAGGGAACGACGAAACAAATTCCAGATTCAGATTGTGCGTAATGAGACGATGATTTTGATACCCATCATGAAATTAAAAGAATTAAAAGCAATTTGAATATGCTTAAAAAATAGTCTGAAGAAAATTTGTTTTACCCGGAGACTGTATATGAAGAACTACACAAAATGAATTAGATTTAATTAATCAATAAATTAAAATAATTGAATTGAATAAAATAAAATAAATAATTTTTTTAAAAATAAATCCATTTGTTTATTGATAATTAGATAAAACAAATAAGTAAAGATAAATTAAATAGATAGATTGAATTAAAAAAAAAATGAATTTATAAATGGAAAAAAGAATAGATAAATAAGTAGACAAATTAATAAATAAACAGATACATGAATTAATAAGTTCAATAAACAAACAAACAAATACATAAATAAATAAATAAATAAATAAAATAAATAAAGAGATAAATATATTTACATGCCATTCGTGCAACACAAGACGCAATAAATTAGGAATTTATTTTTTTAAAGTAACGGCATTTATTCTTATTAAGATTTATCTGAAAAGCTTCCAAACAATCAATAAAATAATATTTTGAGAGAATTTGCTAAAGATATTTCAAACAGAAAAACTAATGATTAAATCTACATTTTCACAAAACTTTAAAATTGCTAGGAGTAAGGTATCGTATTTCTCACAAGTAAAAAGCTACAAAAACATATTTTAATCCTTTTTCCTGGTCTAAATGAATGTCAGGGGACGACAGGGGGTTGGCAGGGTGGTCAGGGACTTAGTCAGGGGACATCAGGGAGTTGACAAGGACGTCAGGGAATGTCAGGGGACATCAGGGGTTAGACAGTGGTAACAGGGGCAAAGTCAGGGGACGTCAGGGAGTAGGCAGGGTAGTCAGGGACAACGACAGGTTATCATAGGAGAAAGTCAGGGGGAGACAGGAAAATGTCAGGGACAGACAGGGGAACGTCAGGGGATTTTTTGGAATCTAAGGGGAAAATCATTACAGTAGTGCGGGGGGTAGGGTGGGGCCACAAGTATTACAAGGGGGAAAATCTGGTGACAAAAAGCAGAGCCAGTTACTCAGGTGAACGTTGTGGCCCATGGACCTGTTGATATTGGCTGTCTTACCATTGCCTTGCCACCTAGGCTTGGTTCGTAGGTCTGTCCGTTGACCAATGAACACCAAAATGGAACCACCCTTCAATCAAAGTATACCCACGATAGTATTACTTATGGTCTCGGTCCCCAGCTTTGGACCATAGGAAATCTTGCCGTAAGCTCTTTTATTTATCTTCTTCAAAGTCCCAAATTTATTGCTTTTTAGATAAGAGTATTAATAGTAACTTAAAAAAAAAGCTTAGTTATATAATCTCATTTACCTTTTATGTCATTATTCCGTAATATAAAAACGAAATATGCACCATTATTGAGTCTGATTTGTAAACAAAAAGGAAGAAAATCAATAAAAATTATAACTGAACTTCAGCATATTAAATTCTTAGTTACTCTTCTAACAGGTTGGGTACAGTTCCTTTTTCGAGGAAGTGTTACTATAAAACGGGATTATTACTCTTTTCAGTTTGTTTGTTTGTTTGTTTGTATGTTGTTTAACTCCCACTCGAGAATATTTCACTCATATGGAGACGCCTATTACTCTTATCAGTAATAAAGACATTACTGTATACGGGAATTTTCGTCATATTTTTAAATGAAATATATGGAGATAACGAACAGTATTCAAGCTCAAAGTCCACTAAACAATACAAAATAGGAGCAAAGCAAACACGGACCTCCAAATATCAGAGGTGGGATCAGATGCCATGGAGGAGTGAGCATTCCCTGCTTACCGGTCACACCCGCCGTGTGCTCCTTGTCATGATCGGAAAATAACGGAAAAATCCGTCGATAATTCAGTGTGTAAATAATGGCCTAACAATTAGTATGAAAAACGTCAGTCAGCATTTGACTCAATAATAAATTGTATTTTCTGACAAGGTCATTGTATCGACCATAGAACTTACGAAATGATGACTTTAAACGAGACAGCTGATATTCTTGTTTCATCAACTTGTTTGTCAATAATTTACCTTATAAAATAATGCCCCAAATCCGTTTATTAAATAAAAAGTGCATGAAAAATACGATGTTGATGTGTTTAAACTTTATTAAACCAACCTCGCTGACAAAAAAGTTCGGTCCCTTAGTGCTGCAGACAGGAGTAACGTGAGATTTAATCGTCATGAGTTTTCTTCCAACCGATGTGATTATTTCCCATATAAGTATATTATTATTTGTTCAAAAACGGAAAATTTCATAGCTTGGTTTCGTGGAAGTGACGTCTTTTGAACATGCATAGGAATTTAAACTCACCTGTAGCAGTAATCCATGACTTTTACTTCAATTTTCCATGTTGATAAATGATACGAAAAGTTTGGAATCTTATAAGGGCGTTCATGCTAAAACCACCAGACTATCTTTTAAAATTTAATATTTCAAACAATTATTTTCATCTGTAAAAGAAGCAGTTTTTACAAAGTCTTTGAAAGAAATGATATAAAATTCAATAAGAACGAATAATTTCATGAACGAGTTAGCAAGTGCTGAACGTATTCAATCTCACAATTTAAACACAGATAAGCTTCCGTAAGAAATTTATATCGTAGGAATGTTTCATCACTCTTTCAGCATTTTGCAGCGATAAATATTGTACTTTTTAGCATACATACACTTAAGAGACTATAAATATTTAGAGAATGTGAAAATATTCTTGCACTTAATCTTTTATTCAAGGCAAACACGAGAAAAGAGGATAAACCATTGAAAATTCCCGTATTCAGTAATGTTTTTTATTACTGAAAAGAGGAATTATCCCGTTTTATAGTAATTCTTCCTCGAAAAAGGAACTGTGCCCAACCTCTTTATGTCAAACATTTATTAGAGCATGTCCTCAGAGTACAACGGTAACTCTGTTTTATGTGAATCATTTATACTTTCCGCATTGAAAGTAGAAACTCTTCTGCATAAAAGTCAAATCTTGGAGACGGAATTAGGCAAGATACAGTGACTGTTATAGACAAACAAAAAGATGGAAATAGTTGATTGAATTGAAACTAAAATCCTTAAATCATTATGGGTTACAAGACGAATTGATGTATCATGTATATAAACCGGTCATAAATGGATACGTTACAGAAGTGAAAATAGATATCACTATTTACTTACATTTAAAGAAAAGTAGAAAATCTAATTTGCCTATTTTCTATAAAGATATTTTTTGTTATTTCAGTGAATATGAAAAGGCAATAGAAGCATCAAATTTATCTAATGTCAAATTTGTACAGCAACCACAGTGGAATAGCACTTTTATCAAATCAAGCGTAATAAATGTTTTAAAATTTGGATTGTAAGTATTAAAAGATCTCTTCGACGAATGTAGTAAATTTAAAACATTACAAGAACGCATTAATACTCTAGTAAATCAAATTAGCTACGTGAATACAAATTTTAAAGGAAAGTAGTACAATGTTACGATACAGAGTATATTGTTTGATATTAAGTGTTGTATTTTTAGGTCTCCTGAGTCGCTCAGGATCTATTGCTGTCCGTTTTTGTCCGTCTTCGTGCGTCGTCCGTAAACATTCGAACATATTCAGCTTTTTCTCTAGAACCGTTGAGCGAATTTCAACCAATTTTGGAATGTTTCATCTATGGGTGAAGGGGAACAAAATCATAAATGTTTATGAACCTTAAGGGATGAACCTTAACCCAAGAAAATTTATGCAATCTTTTAAAGTTTTTCTTCTTTACACCCTGGACATCAAGCATTTGAACTGTTGGCATGATTTTAGTAAGCATTTAACCCCTTAAAAAAATTGATATTTATGACCAATTAGTCGAGGGTTCTTTAATTAATGTAAGGCTCTGTTAATGATATAGTAAAAGTTCATACATTATTTAAAAATCTTCCTCTTTGGTCCTGGGTTTTATGCAAACAATGTGCATGATTAAGTTGAGCAAGGATGTCTCTTCCAAAATTGAGAAATTCTTGACCCCCTGGTTCAGGTGTTAGGGTAGCGCTCTATTGATAATATAATGAAAATGTGCATTTATTTACCTATTTATTGCTTGAAGTCTTCTTCTCCGCTTTCGGGTATTAAGCAGATAAACTAAGTGTATGGTTATAATGAGCAAGAGTGCCTTTTCCAAAATCTTGAAATTCAAGACGTTTGGGTGTTACATATATGTGGATCTCTATTAATTATGTAGAGAGAATTTATAAAATTATTTCTTTGAAAACCTTCTTCTCTGCTCCTGGTTATAAAGTAAACAATCTGAATACTTGGTAATAATAATCAAGTGTGCTTCTTCAAATTGTGAAATTCATGGTCCCTGGGCCAGGGGTTCTGGTGTTAGAGCGGTATTTCATGTTGAACTGTTAAAAAACAAACGTGTTTAAAGAAACAGTTTAATGTCCTACAAATTAATGAGAAAAATGCTTATGTTTTGTTTTGTTGACTTATCTTGTTGGTTATCCTCAATACCCCGGTTAACTGGAATATTGGACATAAATATTATTTATAATTTTGATTTAAAAAATCTTAAAGAAAAATAAGTAGAAAACAGGATTATAATCTTCTAAGGTAGGCGGGTCTGCACTAATAACCTTAGAAAAGTGTCGAAATTTTTTAGTCCATGATGATAAACGTAGACAGTCTTTGACCTTTTCAATGCCTCTATTGAGAAACTTACTTAGGTGCTGACATGCATTTAATAATAATTAAACATTCAAAGAATACAAAGGGTTCAATCAATCCGGGAGAACACAATGTAGAGATATTTCCTGCATGTTCATGTTGAATAAGGTTTGAGCTGCAGTATCAGTTTCTATTTTATGTTTTTATATTTTTTTATTACCAAAAAAGTATGCACGATTTTATTTATTGATTTTATTATTCTATACTCTATAAACATCAGAAGACAATCAGCAAATACGTATTAGAAAACATCAAATTTCAACATTTATTTTTTTTTCATAAAGAGAGCCTATTTATTATTCGTTCAGCTATGCATGGATGCAGCAGCAATAGGTAGACATAAAAAAGACTGTCAAATGGAAAAAAAAAAATATAATGATACAGGGAAATGCAGATAAAATATCTTAATAAATATGAAGATAACGAACAATAATCATTCTCAGAGTTCAATCAAACAATACATGTTTTGAAATTTTACGACCATTGAGAATTCAGGGATCGTTTTCGTACCATCAGCTACATGTTAACAGTCTCATAAAAAGTCCAGTCTCTAAGGTATCAATTAAGTGCCTCATGAAATAGTTAAATTTTTCCAATGTTCCCAGTTAAGTGAAGTGTTTTATTGACAGCGTTCAGAAAAGAAAACGAAACATTTTATTAGCGCAGAATTTTTGATAAGCCAATGAAAAAAGTGGTTTTTGTTCTAAGTAAGTTCGACCATATTAGGTAAAATTGTAGCTCCCTCCAATCCTTTTTCTAAATTTTACTATATATGATCTCAGTATTACATCGAACATCATGACTTCAAATTATACACAACATTATACTCGAAAGTAGGCGTTCATTATAACCACCCTAGAAGCAATTGTTATAAGAAGATTGAATGCATTACACTAGACATCTTTAAAAAAAAAATGTTGTTTACCCTCTCCTGACTGACTGGCTAAAAATGGCCTCAAAACTTTTTTAACCTCCAGGAAACAATGTTTTTTTTCGCAATTTTATTTCAATATATTTCGGAAATTCAGCATTGATATTAAAATCTTATGGGAAAAACTTATCCACCTACCTACCGACCCATTTTTTCACCCTTGGTCGGGAGAGGGCAAAAAAAAAACATTAAATTAAAGATGGTCCTTGTCACATTTTAAAACTACTGCCTGGTTGGCATAAGACAGGGGATAAATCTTTCTTTCGAGAAGTGAAATCTTGAAATATTGCTCTTAAATATGAAAAAGTGCGCACACACACATTTTTGTTTAAGAAGTTATTTGATAATACGCTTAACAATATATCAATCTTCATTTTGACTACCAAATTTGGCATCTTCATGTAACATATTAGAAAATACGAACAAAATATTTCTAATTTACAATTTATTTACAACATTTTCATTCTTTTCAGATATCAGAATTCATTTCATAATTTACAATTTGAGGAAAGTATTAAAAAAGCTATAACCACGAAAAACGTAATCCTCACAATTAAATTGTCTTTCTATTCTGTTTATAAACAAGCCCGTAATCTGAAGAGGGACAACTGTTTTTCCTTCAGGTTATTTTCTTGTATCCCCTCTTTCGAAAATGGATACTACGTCCCTCTCTAAATCAGATTAAAAAGGCCACAATGATTAACACAGATGTGTCATTGTCTCCTTTATTAGAACAGTAGTATCAGTGTCAATGGAACCGCAATATGTTGCTTCTCTTTTTAGTCCACATCTGCTGTATATAAGAAATAAATATATATTTTAGGAATTCAAAAACTGAAAATATGTACGTTTTATCCCTCGGACATTGTTGTATGAAAATTCTTAATTTCGGAATCCAGATTATGATATGAATAATGAATTTGTTAACACATTTCATGAAATTAAAAAAGAAAAAGAAAAGAAAACAACACACTTTAAGAATGAATGTTATTATAATACTGAATTATTTATAATTTTCTTATTAGCTGAGATCAAACATTAGAAAAAATACTCCGTTATATTCTATTGCATGTGACCTCCCAGATGAATATAAGAATTTGTTTCTTTTTTTTCTTTACTATTTTTTAAAAATATTAATTTTATTTAACTTAAGACTAAAAACAGATTAAGAACTTAATTATTTCACCTGCACCAGACTTCAAGTCAGATGAACATAAAATCTGAGCACGTAGGATTTTGTTCTGATTCTTAATTTTTGCTATTAATTTAGTATAAAAATTAACATTGAAAGACTTGTTCCAATGTATCATTTTTGATCCAACATAGTCAAATCCCTTCCCTGTCATGAACCCTAACCCCCACCCAAACCTTTGGAAAAGATTTTGAAGTTGGGGAATTCTCATTTTGGACTTGTTAGTTCATTTTAGTTTTTTGTTCCTTCCTATCCCTCTCCCTCCTCTGCACTCAGTTGCTTTGTCATTTATTTTTTCTTTAAAATAGATTTAAAAATTCCATGTTAATTTAACTGGTACTGGTTACGTTTATTTGAACCATGTTTTCTTCTCATTTCATTGGCTACATGCGCGGATCTAGAGGGGGTCGGGGGGACCTTGGACACCCCCCCCCCCCGAAAAGGAGGACCCCACCATCACCACCACGAAATAGGTTTTTTCACGTATGGGAAATAGAGATTTTACGGGGTTTTTTTTGGTTGAAAATATTTTGTTGTAAATATTTAACTGGCCCTTCAAACTCGATGAATATTGCATATTAACAATGAATAACGTACCTAGTGACGTTTTATCAGCATCATTGTCTCCTTCACGGACGTTCCATACGTAACTGTAGGATACCAAAGAAACACCCAGTTTGTTGAGGACCAGGGACCGTTCAGGAAGCCATAGTAACAGTGGTTAAGCCACCAGCCTCCTTTATACTCAACAGCGCAGTTACCTGTACTATATCTATCGTTGTCCCTGTCTGAGGTTGTGAAGAACATTCCAGACAGATCATAACGAGAATAACCAGTGTTTAAAATACTGTCACCTATGAAATAAAATAACGATTGATTGATTGTATGTTGTTTTACGTCCCGTTCGAGAATTTTTCACTCATATAGTGACGTCACCATAAACCGTTGAAGGGCTTCAAAATTAGAAATAAATATGAAATAACTTAAACTTAAAATATTACTAAGCTACTTAGACAGATAATTTCATTTGTTGTAAGGTATACTGTAGCGCATGCTGTATTGATTAGTGCTATTAATCTGAGTGATAACATCGTTATCACCTGTACAAAAAATAAAAGTTATTGTATGTTCCCTTGTCTAATTGTCTAATTAAACGATTAACCCAAGACAGCGTCAACATAAAATAAAAATGTACATTGATAAGTGAAGAGATAGGATCAAACATCACTAAGATATGCAAATTTGGAATTAAGAGTATTTCCAATGCTTTGGGATTAATACGGAATTTATTTCACAAGTAAGTCAGGATTTTTTTTTGGACATTTCTATGTGTGCTGCAACATAAAACCAACATAAGAGATGAGCGAATAATCAAGTTTCTCAATGCGGTTTACAAGGTTGAAAAGCGATATGAAAGAGAGTTCTGAATATTCTGATTTCCAAATAATTGTTACAAGTTTGAAAACTGGTATAAGGGTTGTGTGAATGATCAGTTTCTTAATGCATGTTACTCGTTTGAAAACCAATATGCTAATATTTCGATTTCAAATAAGTGTTATAAATTTGAAAACCGTCACAAAAGAGTTGTGGTTACTTTAATTTATAAATATGTGTTACAATTTGAAACCGACATGGGAAAAGTGTGATTACTCCGATTACATAATACATTTTACAAGTTTGACAACGACATGAGAGGTGTGTGAATACTCCATATCTTAAAGCTGAACATGATTCGTAAAAGCAATGTGTCCGCCATTTTTGTTCGGATTCTCGCTATATCTGAGGACCCCTATATAAAGGGCCTGACTTGGACACTGTTCAGTATAATCAGTCGACAGCGGTGTAGGCGGACGTATGCTATACAGCACTCGGTAGCGACAAAAATAACTAATACCTCGTCTAATGCAGGAAAGTAAGATACAAAAAAAAAACTTACAATTATAGTTGTACAGGTCAGTGCAGTATACAAACAAACACAGTTACACGTAACTACAATAAAATGTAAACAAAGGTAATGCAAGATAACCAGCACGAACACGGGTCGCCATTCCACGCCGATACCCGTGACAATAAAGCAGCCAGGTGTAACGAATGCGAAGAGTATACCCTGGTGTTGATGTATCGTAGATATAATATCGAAAATGGCGTATGCCTATTTACGAGTCCTGTTCAGCTTTAACATGTAATACAAGCTCAGAAAACCGACATCAGAAAGGTGTTAATACTCCGATTTCCAAATACGTGTTAGAAGATTGAAAAGAAAATGAGAGGTATGAATTGAAAAATATCTTTATACGTGTTACAAGGGTCAAAACTGCTCACAGTAGCCCAATGGAAGAGCGTTTTCGTCGTGATCGGGAAGCCTGGGTTCGGTTCAACCTTCGTGCCGAGTCAAACCTGAGACGTAAACATAGATAGTGGCTGTTCCTTCGTCAATCGCCCGGCATTTGAAGTATAAGTCACGGGTTTTTCGATTGAGACCTAAGAGACCGAGGTCCGATGTTACTGTAGGCGTTGGCATGATAAAGAAGCCTCAATGTTCAGCAGCCCTGAGTCCGACTATAGGTCTTATTTTAGACCCTACACCGGTATATTGTGACGTCTCTTTATGAGTGAGAAATCCTCGAATGGGACGTAAAGCAATCGATCAATAAAAAAGGTTGAAAGCGACATAACAGAATAATGAATACTTTAATTTTTTTATACGTTTTACAAATTTGAAAACTGACATAAAACCTAACATACATTCAACTGTAAAATTATTCATTTGAACCATTTTTCTCTCTCTCTCTTTTGTTTGTAAGATGCACATTCTACTTATTACATACCTAGGCTTCCTGTAGCATTTCCCGCTAGAAAGAGTTTGTAATTCTCTGTTTCATTGGAAACCGAGAATCGATCGTATAGCTCATACAGTCGGCTTCCATTCGACAGTGTTATAGAGACATACAGGTACGAGCTCTTTCCCTTTGTTAACTGATGGATTACTTCATTTCCTGTGTTAAGATACTTTTGGAATCAATTTATGCATATCAGCATAATATACTACTGTAAGAGTTAAGACAAATATTTCCCAAGGAAGAATAAATTGACCATTGAAAATGCTTCTTGTATACTTCAAACTTTGTCCTATAAATATGTTGATATTTGGGTTACGTGTAGTTGCTGTGATTCAAAAAGACTGTTTAGCATGGATATGAAATGGTATGATTTGATTTCCCTCTCTTTTACGTTTAATTTTTTTAATTTAAAATATGAGAATTCAATAATACGCAGTAAGTGATTATAACCTATTCTTAAAATTAGGACATTCAATAACTTTGATTCTCTTTCAAATTTTGATGTGTCTTTACAAATATCATTTGACAAATTTCAAAGGCGAGTCAATCTTCTGATTGTATAGAGGTTTATATGTACCGATCCAGATATTCGTTTCCGGTGCACCAAAACCATTCTTGTATTCTCCCCAGTTCTTTTCAAAGCTCACGGTTCCATCCACACGCTTTTGGATTGCCTTAGAAAGATAAAAACATATTATTTTCATTTACATCTGTATGATAAGATGGACCCATAGTAATTGTTTCCTGTTTCATGCCATTTACAACATAAATCTCCTATAAAATTTACACGATATTTAAATTTATAAATAAACTAGATACCGTCCATCCTCCGTCCATTGTATCCATATCACAGAACACTCTGACAGAAAGGGAACTGTTGCCATAGGGATAAATCTCGTACACCCCTGTATTGGTGTAACCATCTTCACGCAAGTCCCTACAATCTGTAGGAAGAACTGAAAAAGGGGGATGTGAAAAATGTATCTTAAAAATAAATATTTTCTTTGCAGGATTTTGAAATAAAATATTATCTCTTTTTTTTTCTCTTTAAAACCATTGTAGTTATCAATACTTAACGCCGCTTAGTAAGCTACATGTCTCTGTATAGATGTTTTGAGCAGTGGCAATGAAACATACATTGGCGTACATATCAATAGTGCAAATTTAATGTACTTAAAGCATTATATATATATATATATATATATATATATATATATATATATATATATATATATATATATATATATAATGTCGCTCTTTGTCAGATATTATGGGAATTAACAGTTCAGCTATTGCAGAAAAATGATCATAACCCGGGTTATATATTTTTACTGCAACATTAATGCGCATATTTTAAATTAAACGAGATGTTTGTGAAACACAAATGCCCCTTTCCCCTCAAATAATCGGAAATTTTTTCAACAGAAGTTGACCTAGATATTTTTATGATAAATCTGTATACCAAATTTCATATCATCATGTGCAACCTCTGCAAAGAAAATGAACGGAAACTGCAAATAATCTAAACTGATTTTTTCTAAGCCCAAGGGGCAAAACCCTGTCAGAAATTGCTCAACCGTACCCAAAAGAGAAGTTGAACTAGATATTTTTATGATAAATCTGAATACCAAATTTCATTTCATAATGTGCAACCTCTGCAAAGAAAATGAACGGAAACTGCAAATAATCTGATTTTTTGTAAGTCCAAGGGGCATAACTCTGTCTAAAATTGCTCGATCGTACCCAAAACAGAACTTGACCTAGATATTCTTATGATAAATCTGTATACCAAATTTCATTTCAGTATGTGCAAACTCTACGAAGAAAATGAACGGAAACTGTTGGTGGACCGACAAACAGCAGCAAAGCAATATGCCCTCCCTTCTTCGAAGGAGGCATAAAAAAGCATTTTTGAATTAGCAGAGTTAAAAAAGAAGACACATTTTGTTTTTCAGAAAAATCGAAAATAACTTATAAATGAAGAATGAAACATTATGTTGGAAGCTGTTTCCTTATCTAAAATTTGTATTTTATTGTGGTATAACTGTTAATGTTTTTTTTTAACCAGATGTGTCGTAACGCCACGAATGCCCCCACCGGCAGCCAAAATTTCAAATACCATGCACAAATGTGCATCTATAACTTAGATAATAAAAAGAAACTGCAAATTGTAAATTGCACATTTGTAGCTGAGGTAATGATTAGAAATTGTAAATTTTTAAATCTTTTCTGTTTAAGAGGGATAACTCTTTCAAAAATCATCAAACTACCACCAAATTCAAAATTGACCTGTTTTTTCTGGTGAAGTAACTGCACATGCAATTTCAACCTTATATACATCCCTGCAAAAGTAAGAGAGCGGAAACTGAAAGTTTCTTTTTTTTTACTAAGTTCAAGAGTAAATCATTGGACCATGACCAAATTCGAACTTGACCTGTATTTCCTATTAAAATACCTGCACATGTAAATTCATCTTTATACATACATTCCTACAAAAGTAAGAGAGCGGAAACTGAAAATTTCTTAGTTTAAAAAAACATCAGACCATGACGAAATTCGAACTTGACCTGCTTATTCCTATGGCGTATCCATATGTCAAATTTGAGTTGAGTGTGTGAAACTGTTACCGAGATAATGAACGGAAGGAACGTCAATGATGACAGAATGATTGATTGAATGTCGTTTTACGTCCCATTCGAGAATTTTTTTACTCATATAGAGACGTCACCATATACCAGTTAAGGGCTTCAAATTTTGACTTTTACTCGGCACTCTGAGCCATTGAGCAGTGTGGGATCTTTATTGTGCCAACGCCTGCCGTGACACGGGGCTTTGATTTGTAAGGTCTCATCCGAAAGCCCCGCAACTTTCACTTCAAAGTGCCGAGCGCATGGCAAAAGAACAGTTGCTTCATATTTTTTTTTACCGACTTAAGTCATTCGCGGCCGTGATTCGAATTCATGACCTTCCGATCACGTAGCGCCACCGACTGAGCTACCGTGAACGGTGATGATGGAACAGGGTAACACTACATGCCCCCGGCAATTTTATGTATAAATTGCTAATGTTGAAAGAAATAAAGAACAATACATACTATGAGAATAGTACTTCCAACCGGTCTCCTCAGAAATTTCTGACGTGTAGATTTCTTTGTGGAGACGGCACTTTTTCAGAATGATATTGTATCCATAGAAGCCACAGTCATTTTTACACATTGTAGAACACAAACACAACGACTGTGCGTCGTATTCTCCTAAAAGTTCGTCAGTTGACTTTTTATTGTCAAATTCCAGTTTTGCGTTATATTTTAGCGAAATCTGAGTAGCTTGAGATACAGATAAGAAGACAATAGTCAAACCTATCACACAAATATTCATTATGTCGTACTTTGAATGCGACAGTAACTCCTGCAAAATTATACAAAGTAAAAAATTTATCTTCCGTCTGCCAATTATAAATATGAAAGCATTAATCCTTTAAGGGAAAGTGATTGGCTGGCCGCTAGTACATGTATTTTGTACTATCACTGAAATATCGATTTTGAAAACTTAACTGGAGCCTCAACACAAATTAACACACATCAGCACTTTGTTTCAATATTTTACTCTGAATCTCATGTAGGTTTAAATATTGAAATAAAGTGCTTATGTGTATCCCCCATCCCCGGAACAATACTTGTATCAAGAATCTATACTTATAAATTAATAAATTTTGCAAATAAACACCGAAACAGGTGCACCAGAGTTCTTACTTACTCCTCTAACAACACACTAGATGCAAGATGATGTCCGTAAACTATATTTAGATTTCACTCGCATAGTAAGTATCGTACATTAAATTAAAAGTCTACTTTCATTTTCTAGAAACAGCCATGAAATAGCAAAAACGTGAGTACGTTGGCGTTTTCGGTTGGCGGATCTTAGTTGCTGGCAATTTTTTATGAAACTGACAACCACTGGATGAAAAGTCCAGTTTCCGCAAAACTGAAACTATATGGAAACCTTGCTGAAACTTGACGTTGAAGTTTCCTGTATGGTTTCCGCTATGCGGAAACCATATAATAGTTTCAGTAAGTTTCTGTAGGGTTTCCGTATACTGAAATTATTAGATTTGTTTACTAGTGGTTTCCGCAAAATGGAAACCAGCGTGAAATTAAATTTAACGACAATGTAACAATACTTATTAGTTTCATGAGGTTTCAGGTTCCGGAAACTGTTAATTTCGATTCCTTAAGGTTTCCGCAATGCTGAAACCAACCTGAAATTATTTTCATCAATTTTTTTAAAAGAGTAGATAAATTAACTAACGTTACTTTTTTATTTACTAATGCTTGTAAAGAAAATTTAGGTTTTTTTTTTTATTATTAAATCTAATAATTCATATTCAGTTTACGACTTGTGTCCGCTCTGTGTATACTTGATTTAATGGTTTAGATTTGATTTTCTTTTTTCAATTGAAAAATGGATATGTAGCAAATGAAAAAAACTAACGGTATGTTTTCAAACGTAATCAATTCCTCTCGCGAGGATTTTCTACAGTTCCCTACTCGAGCCCCCCCCCCTCCTCGGGAATTGATTCTTTTCATAGCATACATCATGTACAATGTACACAAAAATTACGTTTGTGTCAAGGGGTGATATATTTGGGGGGAATAATTCCCGGTTCCTCCATTTACAATAACAGATTTACAAAATTAAACGTGTTAAATAAATAGTTTGTCTTCATATTGCATGAAATACAGATAATTACCAGAGCCAACATGACCCGAGAAAACAAGATGACTGCACCTAGTAAGAGTTATCAGACATGAAGTGATATACGTTTCGCCCTGCCGTCATCTGACTTCATCTTGCTGCATATGTTCCATGATACATGTTGAAATATTACTAATTATGTATTTCAAAAGTTCTCTCTTACACCGTCGATTATTATGTTTAATTTAGTTGTTTAGATACACCTGCACTTGTGTATTATCTAATAAACGTGTTTTTTAAAAAAAAATAAGAACATATGTATAGTAATTCAGGAAACAAGAAAGCGCCATGTTAGCTAAAATAAATTCATAATTATAATTCTGATACCACCTGTCGAGAAATACACGCAACCTTAGGAACTTTGGAAGCTCTTACATACGTGTCATTGTATGATTATAATGACAAGTGTGCCATACTGATGTTGTTTACTTGTTTCTAATTTTCATTGATAATGAAATTAATAATAAACGTGATAATGCTTCAATAATTTAATCTGTTAACAGCACAACACTACTGACTACAGGAATCCATTTAACTTGATATGTAAACTCTTTTTACTAATATATTCAGTGTTCGACAGAACTATATAGCGCAATAGTTAGATGTTTTTATTATTACATTATGTTTAACATTATTTGTGTCTCTTCCTCATGATCGAATACAACTTAACCGTGATTTAAAAGACGTTAATCTTATCCGTTCTCCCATGGAATCACTCATATTTATTTAATTAAGGAAGGCCACGGATTTACTGCATAAAAAATATTACAAGAAAACATGTCCTGAAAATTTGATGTAAATGTTCCTTAGGATTTGCAGCATATTAATTTTTATCAAATTTGCCTACATGATTTTGAAGGACAGATGATACAAAAAGGGATGCCTGGATTGGTATAATATTTTTGGGCCTATTTTTGTTGCAAATGATGCAAATAATAAATTTCTGAAATATTAAGAAATTATAAACCTTCTATGATGTTCAAAATTCTACCTTTCTGCAACCATCCTTATTAATCTTTACAATTTTTTTCACTTCAAATCCCGTTATTGTGAAACTTTGAATGAAAAAATTAAAAACTACGCAGTAAAATTTGTTCATTTTACTCATATAAACATGACTCAAGTTGTTATTTTCATATTTTTTGACAAAAGTTTGTTTGTATCGTCTGTCCTTAATGCAATATTACTGTAAACGCGGTATAGCTTTTAGCAATGTGTTTAATTATATTCGTATTGAGAAGCCTAATGTGCTGAGTATGTGATTTAAACTGTAGAAGTAAATTTCTTATAATACCATGCAGTGTGTAAGTTGATCATATTTTCAATTATTTACGTTGAACCTCACTCACGGGCACCTGTCTTCACGTGCCACAGGTGAGGACACGTGTCGCAAAGACACCTGCTTCTGTGTTAGTGTATTTTTTGTATATTCTATGTGATTTGAGAGGTTTTTCTACCTAAGGGGAACAATGGACTGTGACCAAGCGTATATACATCAGCTGTATATGGTATACACACACCAGTAGCCTTTACTAGTGACACCAAGGTTACTGAATAGGCAAATTAAAAAAAAATCTAGCACACACTAAATAAAACTTTACATAAAATCACACACATCAAATTGTTACAAAAAATATATATAATTTTTTTATATAAAATGTTTCATACAAGCTTAAAATGTCGAGTAAGATTTTTCTAAGCGTAATTAATTGATTAATGTTGATTAAAAGAAAACAAAAACATCCAAACCATTTAGATATTTTTCTATCAATCTAGTATAAATCTACCGGGAATCGGAAAATATTTGTTTGTTCAATATACTATTTCAAAATTTAAAGATATTATTTTAAAAATTGTATGAAAAGAAATCGGCAATCAGTGGTATTCCTTGTTTGCCACCATTTTAAACTTCAAATGTTGAAAATATTATGAGAATGTGAAAATACAGTCTATCAGTGTTTATTTCATGACTTTTTTATTTGGTATTTTATGAGAGTACACGATTTTCTATCTATCAAATTTAGGGCACTCCGTTTCAACAACTACTATAATTACTTTACATAAGCAGGTTTTACATGTATACCCCCCGCGATCCCATGATCAATTTGGTATTATCGTGCAGAAGTGCTAATTCTGTGATATTCAAGAGAACTTTTGCAGTAAAAACGTGAAAGCTTTCTTTAAAAAAAATAAAAAATAAAAAAGCTGCAAAAATTATGTTGAATTTTCAATGTAAACAATGGACGGCCATTTTTGGTGAATCACTAGGTGCGTATCGCGCCAGTATGCGTCTCGCTCATTGGATAGATTCTCAGTAGAAGAAAGAAGGACAAAATGGCGAAAGAAATACCAAGAATTTGCTCAAGAAAAATAATATCTAGATGAGAAGACCTTTTGATTCTACATAGACGAAAAGCATACCAAATGACAGATTGGATACAGGTAGCTATTTCCTATAGTACAATGACCTTCATTTTTGAGTTTATTATCTGAAATTGTAAAAATAAGGTTGGGCTGAAATGGCGCATTTCAAAAATTCAAAATGGCCATAGTACAGTTTTCATAATTGTGAAAAAAATTACTGGTAAATCATTCTCAGCTTAGGTAGTAATATATAATTTATCGTTGATAGAAAGTCTGCATTCAGTTTGTACCATTGTATTTATCTTTCATGTATTTCGTATGATAAATAGAATATGCTATTGTATTCTTTTACATCATGTAAATTTTCTTTACAACGTCTTGTAAATTTTCTTCACAACGTGTCGTAGTATTCCGGAGTTTTAAATGCAAGTTGGTTTTTAGACTGTAATAGCGTTATGTACTTATATCCGGTGTTAACTTTTTCATTCGGAAAGGCGAAAGTCGGAAAGATCAGACCCCACGCTTATTTTTTTTTTTTTCAGAAAAGGTGAGCTATAGTGTTTATTATACCTTATTGTATTCATTATAATTCATAGAAATAGGTTTCTGAACCCCGTTTATTTTTGCTGAATTGTGTCATAATTATTGGTAGTAGACTGTGCTGCATTCCGGAGGATGGGGGTCATTTTTTTTAAACATAGAATGGTAAATATTAGATCATGTTGGGATAATACCCTCACTGTATCATGTAGTATTGTGTCTCTGTGTAACTGTGTTATGCCTATTTGTAGTTATGAAAGTAACATTTCTGAGAACCTGCAGACTTTGGGCTTAAGTTTCCTATTATCAGATTATCAACACAAAACTGAGTTGATTATAATATGAAAGTGACTTGATAATTTAGAAGCCTCATAATGTTCAAGTTGAAGTATTTTATTAAAGTTTCAAAAGCTATGATCATATATTAAACGCATGTTGAAAGTGCACAATATACATAAGCATCTTGTCTTACAAGGTATATGATTATAAGAAAATATTTTAATAATCAAACTTAAAATGATGTTTATTTAGATCAAGTGTAATTTTAAACTGACACATAAGACATATGCATGGTTTGATCTTCTATGAAACAATCAGACTTGATTTTGTAACATAAAACTTGATTTTGTAATTGTTCATCATAAATATCATGTTTTTATTTTCACTAGAACTGTTTAAATGTGGTTCAGTTGCTTAATATATCATAAATCACTGTAGAGTCACAACCATCTAAAACACTGTCAGAACAGTATTATCGGGTAATATGAATTCTGCATTCTATAAATAGAGTATGTGGTCTGATGTAATTGCCATTTTCAATCTCTAAAGGTAGTGATCCATAATATTTGTTTGTTTGTTATATAACGTCCCTTTACTCCATTTCGATAATTTTTCATTCATGCCACCAACACAGTCTCATCTGAAGGACCAGACTCCATGTACCACAGTGGATTCGGAGCAGTCGCTCTGACCACTGGGCCACATTGGCCATATGACCCATTATGAAAATTTGACATAATACTTCTCTGATCTTTTTTTTTTTTGGACTTGATAGAATGACTGATACGGAATTAGATTTTGGTACTCTATATGTTTTTAACTGTTTACCATTTGCCTTATTTCTATTACTAAGTCAGCTCTAAACAATGGCCACTAGAGACTCCTAATTCTGACTAATTATACAGATAGAGTGATCTGCCCTTGATGTAAAATGCAATAAAAGAAAATTAAATAAGTGACCATGTCCTTATCCTGTAGATTATAATCTTGAATCTGGAAAGGCGTACATATCTTCAACAAACTTATACATGTATGTAGTCTTGTTTTTATGGAAAAGTATAATTTATTTAATTTTTCCCACTCTCAGAGTATGATTGCATATCTCTTAGATGTTACAGGTTCCTTGACTTAAAAAAATAAATAAATATTAATTAAATCCAATTGTAAAAAATGATTAAACTATAGCCACTAACCAAGAGTTAGGTGTCTTACATAATTTATAATTAATATATTTTAATATTACAAGATTTACATTTCTATTTTATACTACAGTTTGCTATTTTATTCATTCTAGCATTTCAATAATACAAAATATACTTAAAAGTTAAGCAGGTGGCTTGTATATATGTCTTGAACATTGTTATCTAGTCTTTGAAGTCTTTGAAGTCAATTTAGTTAATCCCCTGTGCAATTCTCTTTTGTTACCCTGAAGACAGTATAGGTGTCACAGAAATTAACACTTTACCTGTCCACATCACTCTATTGTAAAGATGTCAAACAATCCTGAGTAAATTAAATAATCATTCAATTCCCCTTAAGGCAAAGATTATATTTTATCCAAAAAAAAAAACAACAAACAAACAAAAAACAAAGAGATAATCTCAGTTGTAGTAGTGTGGCATCAAGAGTAGTAGTTTTAGCAGCAAGAGAGTTAGGAGTTGGGGCTAGAGCAGGCAGTTAGCAGACCCAGTTTGACATATGTATATAATGTACATATTTCTGTAATAAAGACTGGAAAAGGAATTATCTTGTGTCTTAATCCTTGACGGATCTATGTCAAGGACAGTAACCATGTCTAATGGTTACTGAGTGACCGAGTGTTGAGGCCAGGTGTGCGCGTGTGTGCACTACCTATTCTGGGTGGACCCCTACCCTCCCCAGATCGGCAGTCACAAAATTTCAAGAACATTTAAATCGATGTTGTAATTTGGCTGTCACTTAGAGTGTGTCCATTTTAAAATGTTCTGAATTTCCATCAGATTTTTATACGCCCGTCTTTAGACGGGGCGTATTATGTTATGGCGTTCATGTCCGTCTGTCTGTCCGTCTGTCTGTCTGTTAGCTTTTCTCGTGTCCGGCTTATAACTTTAGTACTATTAGGCCTAGGATTATCAAACTTTGTCAGCTGATACTTCTTGGGTAGAAGGTGTGTCGCACTCCTAAAAGTAGGTCGCTCTGACCTTTAATTAAGATGCTATGGCCAAATATGGAAAAATCCTGTCCGGCTCATAACTAGAAAACTATTAGAATAAAACTGTCTTTTTACTATTAGATTACACAATCCCAAAAATGCAAGAGTGTTGCAGTATCCTTATTAAAAATATGTTAATTCAAGAAAATACTTATTTTTTCATTATATACTTTACAGCAATCTATAACAAATGTAATGTTACAAGAGAAATTCCACCTCTCCCATGGGTGTAATTATCAAGCACTGGTCAAGGAGAATTTGATAACAGAAAATTGCATGTCAAATTAGATTTGTCAAATTTGTTTTCAAATTTAATATCAGATTGACATAAATATGCATTTTTATTGCACTACAAAGCAGATAGTATGTATAGATCCATTCATCCGTTGGGAGTAATGAGTGGACATGCATCCAGTTAAAGATTAATTAATGAGTTCAGTGTAGGAAGGCTAGCTGTCTCAATCATTTCTGTTAGAGGATCTCTGATCAAGCAGCTCTTAACTGTATCCTTTGGGAATTAGACAGAAGAAATGCTTGTCAGTGTATAGCATATGTCATTTGATGGCCAACCTTTTATTTTTGATATTAATTTGATATAGATTAAGTTGTTTAGACTAAATTGATATTGTTTAATGTGATATTTTTAATTAATTTGTTGAAAATATCAACAAATTCAGAGCATCATGTCTCACAAATCTGAAAGCTGGGTGGGGGGGGGGGGGGCTGCAGATGGGCATTTGTCAAGCTCTAACACAACCAGTTGGAGATCTTTTATGTTATATTTGTTATAATTAATGCCTACACCACAGGAAATGTATAAACAAATATTATGAGGAATGCAAAAATCATTGAAATCCTTGCATCAAGGTTGACATGATTTTTTTGCACTCTAAACTGTTTATGACAATTGAACAATATTTGACGGGCGTATCATGCTGTGGCAGGGCACTTTATTTTCTGTGTCACAACTGTCCATCAGAGTTCATTGTAAATGAAACTGCATGCAGGGTGTGAGGAAATGGATATGCAAGTGGTCTTCAAGTCTTTTCTGAGCTCTTTTAAATAATTATTATTGCACTATCGTAAACTCTATTTTCATTTCAGATTCTACATGTAGTATCCACCTAACAAATCGTCTGAAAACGTAAAGAGGATGAAGAATACTTCTGATAAAAAGTAATTCTTAGTAAGCACTTCTTATTTTGCTGTAATTTAGGGAATAAGGACTAAAGTACAAAATATTTGTTTTGATATTTTTATTGTCTATTGTGTATTGTATTCTAACTACATGTATATTGAAAATTTCAGAGGTTTAATCTCTGTATCTTTCATAGTCACACTGATGGTTGTCAGTGTGTGTTTGTGTGTGCGGGAGGGGGGGGATAGGCTGTTTTCCTTTACTGTGTAAGCTTTATATGTATGATTTTTCTACCAAATTAACAGAATTTGTCCATGTTTTCTAAGGGAGTCCAAGTAATTTTTTTAATTACTTTCCTATGTACATTTAATAACTTACCTAATGCCAGAGTGGGTGGGTTGGGGTTGGGGGTCCAATTTTTTAGCCATGTTTGGAATTAAGCATTCTTTGATCAGTGGGATTCAAGTATGTTTAAATGAAGTGCCACACCCTCTTTGAAAGAGAAATACATGTATCTTGGAAAAGAGGGAATAATTTAGGGTACAATATAAATTTTTATTTTCAAAAACATAGATCTGCATGTACTTATAGAGTGCAGATTCATTTTTGTTCAAATCATATTCCCTGGGCCCAGGCTGAGGCCACAATAGAGGGTCAGAATTTGACATAGGAATAAAGAGGAAAAATTCAGAGATGAACAGAAATATTAAGTCATTTTACAGGCTGTCCAAACATAATTCTCTGTTTTATGTCACACACATGCTAATGTCTTCAATAAAATGAATGACCCCTTTTAGTAAAAAACAAAAAGAAGTATGTCAGCCACACCTTGTGAACTACCTATTAAAATTATATGAATTATTTCAAAACAAGTATTTAACAACAAGCCTATTTATGTTATTCAAATATCATGAATCATGGCCTATGGGTCTAGGGTGTGGTTAAAAGAGGGGGTTATATTTTGATGTGTGATTAAAATGAAAAAAGAAATCCTTTATTTACTCTGAGACTCTGGAACAAAGGGATAACATGTAATATCGATATGCATATACATGTGTGTATATACTCATGTACATTTGGATTAAATTTCAAGTTTGTTTAATTTTATTGTCCTTAGAATTTAAAAGAGGCAACTTTAATAGACTAGCAAGTACACATACATTTTTAGATTATTTAAAATCATTCTAGTAAAAAAAATGTTGAAATATTGAAATTTAATAATAATTAATAAATCAAGGGCTTGTACTATAACAGCATTAGGGATTCTGTTAAACTATATTCATATATTTTTCAATAGGTTCAAATAGCTGATGAGCAGGTCAATCCAACTTGAACATGACATTATTTCTACAAGGATGAAACCACGTCTCTGGTGTACTTAAGCATTGACATGTTAAAGTCAACAGAAACGGGAACAGGTCATACATGCAGACTACAGTGTTGTGTTGCACAGTTCAGAAAACATAAATCCACCGCTAACATAAGTGCAAGCGAGTCGTCAAGAACTGAAGTCAACCACTCAAGGACTTTTCTGTTGGATTATTATGGACTACAAACTGATTATTTGACAAAGGAATCCACTTTGATGCTTGTTGGCTACCATTAATGTGAAATTAAGCATTTATTATCCCAATTACTTTTACATATTCTTGATGATATTAGACATGCATCTTATTGAAATTAAATTTAAAAAAAACATATGATTTGTTCGAATTGTTTTCTGAAATTGACAGTTTATGTTTAGTGAAGGAGGTATGGTCAATCTGCTGTGAATAGAAAAGACATTACATAAATGAAAGACATTACATTAATGAATTACACTCATGGCAGGGCTTGAAGAAGCAAATAATAAATTTTGTTTTAGTTTTCAACTACCATCATGAAAAAATGCCAAGTAGAATCTTGACAAATAGTATAAAATATCAACTCTTAATTTATCTATTGTGGAGGCTGAGACTATATATATTGAACTTTCTTCAAGTTTCCACAATGCGGAAACCATAGTATACTAATTGTTTATCAAATGTTTAGGCACGCTGAAACCATTCATATACTTCAAGTTTCATCAAGATTCCGCAATGCGGAAACCATAGTATGCTGCATGTATATCAACTGTTTACGCATGCTGAAACCTTACATATTCTTCAAGTTTCATCAAGTTTCAGTTGCGGAAACCATTTGGATTCGTGGACACCTTAAGTTTCCGCACTGCGGAAACTTGATGAAACTTGAAGTTTCAGTACTGAAACTTTGCGGAAACTATTAGTAAGCTTAAGTTTCCGCAGAGTTTCAGCAGTGTTTCAGCCATGCGGAAACTGTTTTTTTCATCCAGTGAACAAGCAATCGTTTATTTATTTCATAAAAAGTCATCACTGAATTGTTCAATCAAAACTTGATTTAAATGATATAAAAGAAATAAGTTGTGATAACCGATTAAAAAGGGAAATGTGCAAATTATGTTCGTCATTCACCGATCTTAATATTTATGGAAGCTTCTAGAACAACATATAGCATCGAGCCCGATGAAAACAAGAGGCTCAAGGGCCACATCGCTCACCTGAGCACTGGCTAGGAAAAAGCAGAAATAAGTTCAGTCTTGAAAAGTTTTGATATAAAAGTGGTTGGGGGGGGGGGGTGATTTGAACTTGCATCTATACTTCAAAGGGATCCTTTTGAATTAATATGACAAAAAATGGCCATGCTATTCTTATTGATATATCATTTGTATTCCTTTGTATAACTATTATCCACTGTTATGGCCCCTCTATTCTCCTTAGGGTCATGATTTGAACAAAATCTGAATCTACATTAACCGAGGATGCTTCCATTTAAACATGACTAATTATGGCTTTGCTCTTCTTAAGAAGATTTTAAAAGGCTTTTTTCCTATGTATTCCTATGTAAAACTTAGATCGCCCATTGTAGTCCCACCCTACCCCTGGGGGGTGTCATGATTTCAAGAAACTTGAATCTTTACTATCTGAGGATGTTTCCATATAAAAATGACCAATCATGGCTTTGCTGTTCTTGAGAAGAAGATTTTTACAAATTTTTCCTATGTATTCTTATTTAAAACTTTGATCGCCCTTTATGGCCCCATCCTACCCCCGGGGGTCATGATTGGAACAAACTTGAACCTACACTACTTGAGGATGCATGCTTTCATATAAATAATTATGACCAATCGTGGCTTTGTTGTTCTTGAGAAGATTTTTAAAGATTTTTCCTATATATTCCTATGTAAAACTTTGATTGCCCATTGTGGCCCCACCCTACCCAGGGGTAATGATTTGAACAAACTTGAATCTACACTACCCGAGGATGCTTCCATTTAAGTTTCATATTTTCAAGCACAGTGGTTCTTGAGAAGATTTTTAATGATGCCATTAATTTTTCACGAATTCATGATTATCTCCCCTTGAAAGAAGGCTTGGCCCTTCATATGAAAAAACTTAAATCCCCTTTACCTAAGGATACTTTGTGGTAAGTTTGGTTGAAATTGGCCCTGTGGTCCTTGAGAAGAAGATGAAAATGTGAAAAATTTACAAGAACAACAACGACAATAGACAACGGACAAATTTGATCAGAAAAGCTCACTTCTTGAGCCTTCGGCTCAGGTGAGCTGAAAAGCTTTTGTGTGAATGGTCATTGAAATAATGGTAAATCATTGATAATACTACATGTGAATATATATATATATATATATATATATATATATATATATATATATATATATATATATATCGAAAGACTATTGTATGCGTATTAAGTTTTCCTAATAAATTAATTTATCGGTAAAATTTGTATATATTCCTCAATGAGAGCATCTCGGCAACGAAACCGAAATTCAACTTGTATATTTATATGTATTTATCTCAATCAATGATTTGATAAATTAAAAATAAACTGTTTTCTTTGTTTCTTAATCAAATAATAAACCTTCAGTTTTTGTATAAAAAGCGTTAACAAGTATAATTATTAAAAGGACACTTGAAAGAAAAAAAATTAAAACAGGGCTTTGTCGTATTTCACAAATAATTTTTATGAGATATGTGAGTAAAAATGTATGGAAATAAATTCACTGGCTTAAATGAAGCGTTTTTCTACAAGGCATTTTTTTTTCCAGTACGGTATACGTTAAGAAAGATCTACTTGTTTTCTTCATACAATTGTCATATCTGACATGAATTTGACCCTTTGATAAACACAAAATTCACACAATTTTATTTTATTCACGTGTACATATACCGGTACCTGGAACACATTCATGCAAGCGTGCATTATCTAATGAAAAATGTGAAGATAACAAACAGTGATTGATTAGGAAAAAATACAAGCGATACAAATCTGTAAACAGGGCATAAACACGGTCCCCCTCTAAAACTTAAAAGGTGGAATCAGGTGGCCAGGAGGAGTAAGCATCCTCTGCTGACCGATTAGACCTGCTGTGAGCCCTGTGTACTGATTATGTAGAGGTTATATTCCGTGGTCAATTTATGAATAAACACATGGGCCTAACAATTGGTATGAATTATGTCAGTCAAACAAGTGTATTTTTTTCCTAACATTTCTGCTATGTTTCACAGTTGTATTTACAATGGTATTTCAGTTCACATTATTTTCTGGCTTTTTTATCACATTAATTACCACTGGCCTATATGTTGTACGAAAAATTGCGTCTTTTTTGTTTTGAATGACAAAATATAACACGTTTAGCCTTTTAGAGTAATCTTTGGGAATTTAATTCAACTAATTTTATATGCTTGACAATTTAAAAGTTTTATTTCCTTTTAACCCTGACAATATCAACATTTTTTTTTTCTATGAATGTAATGTTCTCTGTATTGCTGAAAAATATCACTTCACCCGCTTAGCAATAGCTAGAAAATTTAAAAAATAGTAATGAAAAAATCCTTTCTCCACCTTTCTTTCATGTTTGAGTTAGAGAAACAAAAAAAAAAAAGAAGAAAAGAAATGGAAATGTGATGTTATCAATTTTTTGGATATCCAAAAAAAACCCCCATCAATATCAACTAGGTTTACTAATATATTAACAACAAAGGAAATGAAAAAAAAAACATTCAGAAATATTTCAGTATAACAATTGATAATTTTGTTCATGTTAAGTAAGATTGAAGTGTAAATATAATGAACAGATATTCTAAAAATTCCAATTAAACTATGCAAATTATGAGCAGAGCCAACACGGACCTCTACAACTGAGGTGGAAACTGGTGCCTTCTCAAAAAATCCTTGATATAACTAATTTCACGAGTGACATACCTTAAGAGTATAGTGATGAGGCTTACTGTTGAGAATGAAGACAAATTCATCAAAAGACAAAAGAAATATGAAAACGTTAAATGCAAAGAATGCGTTTTACTTTCGTATATAGTTAACAGAAGTTGACATATTGTTACAAAGGTTACAAGATGATATCTACTTTTTCTATTAGAGAAACTGATTGTATATCAATTCTAAATAACAATGATCCTTTGCTGAACACAGATGACACACTTTGCACCAACATTATTCAGGTACATATAATTATACAGTACCGTCACCTTGAATGTGTTTTCATGAAAATGTCAAGTTTCACTCAAGTGTGAATTCAGAAAATTCTTTGAATTGTTAAAATTATAATTTTAGTGATATCTCTGTTAATATTTCTCTTTTTTCCCTTTATTGTCTTCTTTATGAGTGTACTTTCTCTCTTGAGGAATACCAGTGAAGACTTTTTTTTTTTAAATATAAACCAAAATTTCACAAATACATTGAGCGTCTCTGTGAAAATCGATATACATTAAAAATGTGTAATTTCCTCAAATATCGACAGCTGGCTTTGGCATTCATTTTGATAAAAGTATATAATGTTTTTCTCTGAATGTATTTTAATGCTCTAGCTGATTGAAATATTTATTAGAAATCCACAGAAAAAATCCCACAAGGGAGACATATAATATTTTAGCCTCGTTTCCTTTTATATATTTTTCTTTCAACTGACAGGGTATTATTGAATGCTAGTCTCCTCGTTGTTAACTGTACGCATAATAGATAGGTTTTCTTTGTGTAAAATGATATCGAAATTTAAACCTTCCTCATACGTTTGTGCTGATTGGCTACCGATGTAAAAAGAGTATTGACAGCTTAAATTTTTACGTAGATTTTTGACTATACACTAAAGGAAAAATTGTCAGAAGTATCGAGAACATGTGTCTTAAGTTTTATATCAGGAAAAACTCAAAGAGTATCTATCAAATTTACTGAAGAACTAGTTACAAATGTACGTAATATATATTCTTCTTCTATTTCAAGTAAAAATAGAATTTGTTATCTCATTAAAAAGGAAACGTGTTTTGCAAAAAGGACTTCTTTAGAACAGGACATTAAAATTAATCAACACATAGATGAGAGATATGACAACATTTAAAAAAGCTCCCTCTCTCTCATTTTAACGATTTTGCTATGCTATTCTTCATCACTGAAATGTGCAGATAACGATCTGTGATTATGCTTAAATATACACATAAACAGACAATAAACAAAAGTCTGTAAACATTCATTGCTTTTTTTTTTATTTATGTAGCAATATACCTTTATCACCTGCATGTTTTTCCCCAGCAAATTCTATGGTGGATACAATAGCCTTCTTTGCAACTACCAGCTATTTTTAGTCGTATCTTGATTAACGTCTTTCTTTAAGTCGTATGTTGACTGACGTCTTTCTTTTACGTGTAGTCGTATGTTGACTGACGTCTTCCATACAATTTGTGAAGCCATTATTTTCACACTAAATTGTCTACGGGTTTGATTGGACTCAGAGCACGATTTCTTATCATTTCATCAATGACCTCATGACAAGTACGACTTTAATTCCATTCCGCGATATGCCATAAATCATAAGAATGGAATACAATGTATCAGTTTCAATAAATTCAACTAAAAATTATTTTCATATTTAATTACTACTAATAACATAAACAGCTCTTATGCTACTATAATATATTTCCGAGAGTCCTTTTTTAATGCCCTGTCACAGATTTGTATTCTTTGTAGATATTTTGAGATCGATGAGTCTTCGTTATCGTCACCTTTTTCATGCATGTAGATTTTAAAACATATATTTAATTTGATTAACGTTTTTAAGCAAACGTTTGAATACTTATTTTTACGCTAAAATTCATGAATTTACTTACAAACATATATGCTTTGTTCAAGTGTACATGTATTGTGTGATAGATTTTGTTTGTTTTTATTGTTTAACGTCCCTCTCGAGAATATTTCACTCGTATGGAGACGCCACCACTTGCCGGTGGAGAGCTGCAAATTTTTGACTTATACTCAGCACACAGGGCCCATTGAGCAGCGAGGGATCTTTTTCGTGCCAGCACCTACTGCGACACAGGAACTCAGTTTATACGTTCTCATCCGAAGGACCGGTCTCTACGTCCCATAGTGGGACTCGAACCCGCGACGTAAGGATCAACTCCTTACTCCGCGACTCTAGAGCGAACGCTCTAACCACTGAGCCACCAAGGATGTGAGATTATCGTTCACAGAGATTTTTAACTTGTTAATGAGCTTCATAAACAGAGTCTTTAAATCACTGTTAGATACCTCTTCGTGTTCCACTTCCTGTCCTTATTTCAGACCTTGTTTTGCGTCCTGTTTATCCTGCTGTTTTTCTTGCCTTTTTCGTCACATGTTCTTGTTTCGAGTTTCCTATGTGGAGAAGTATTCAGTAGATATTGGTTCATCAAAAAGTATAGAAAACGAACTTGATTCAGCATCTTGTATCGTAATAATTTTTTTTCTGCAGAATCCCACACTTCAATATACTGCTGTTGCTTACATTTTCCTCACTTTTTGTCTCGCAAAAATTTCATGCCATTTGGGCGCACCCCAAAACCGAAACTTTTAATGCCATTCTCGTTCCAATCTTATAAGTGAATCTGCTTGTCACATGAATGAATATGAGTGATCGTCATGTTGAACAAAAATTATACCATTTAAATAATTAGAGTGCCTATTCTGCTAATAAGAGACGAAGTAAATTGATATCATCTACTCTGGCTGTACCAAAAGGTCTTTTTGATTGATGGGTTCACAACTGGTTAAAGTGCTCTTGTCTGTCTCCCACGTTCTACGTCACCAGGTCTACACTTTGAAGAAAAACTTCGAGGACTTTATAGTTTTATTAAAATGAGAAAGAGGTTGTAATTTTTTTGTGAAAATTGGCTAAATAAAGTCCTTTTGAATTGACAAAAAATCTGTTCACAATCTATTGGAACAATGCAATGGAAGTCTGTACTTCTTTTTCTCGTTTAAAAATTCAAAAGAAAAATAAGATATTGGAATATTAATCAGAAAAAGTATTGAATAATTTACTGATTAAGGAATAAAGGTAAAAATTTTTAAAAAGTTTGACAAAAATCTTTCTTGGTCAATTTGCTCAAAACAATTTTTTATAAATTTTTGTTTAAATTGTTATTTAAAATCTGATGGGAAAAACAAGGATTATCAATAACAAGAATCATCTCTTATTTCCAGAGATGGCATTGTTGACCTTGTGACCAAATCTGAAATATATTCCTTTTTACCCTGACAATATCAACATTTTTTTCTATGAATGTAATATTCTCTATACTGCAAAAAATATCACTTCACCCGCTTAGCAATAGCTAGAAATTTAAAAAATAGTAATGAAAAAATCCTTTCTCCACCTTGCTTTCATGTTTGAGTTAGAGAAACAAAAAAAAGAAAAAAGAAAAGAAATGGAAATGTGATGTTATCAATTTTTGGATATCCCAAAAAAAAAAAACCCATCAATATCAACTAGGTTTACTAATATATTAACAACAAAGGAAATGAAAAAAAAAACATTCAGAAATATTTCAGTATAACAATTGATAATTTTGTTCATGTTAAGTAAGATTGAAATGTAAATATAATGAACAGATATTCTAACAATTCCAATTAAACTATGCAAATTATGAGCAGAGCCAACACGGACCTCTACAACTGAGGTGGAAACTGGTGCCTTCTCAAAAAATCCTTGATATAACTAATTTCACGAGTGACATACCTTAAGAGTATAGTGATGAGGCTTACTATTGAGAATGAAGACAAATTCATCAAAAGACAAAAGAAATATGAAAACGTTAAATGCAAAGAATGCGTTTTTCTTTCGTATATAGTTAGCAGAAGTTGACATATTGTTACAAAGGTTACAAGATGATATCTACTTTTTTTATTAGAGAAACTGATTGTATATCAATTCTAAATAACAATGACCCTTTGCTGAACACAGATGACACACTTTGCACCAACATTATTCAGGTACATATAATTATACAGTACCGTCACCTTGAATATGTTTTCATGAAAATGTCAAGTTTCACTCAAGTGTGAATTCAGAAAATTCTTTGAATTGTTAAAATTATAATTTTAGTGATATCTCTGTTAATATTTCTCTTTTTTCCCTTTATTGTCTTCTTTATGAGTGTACTTTCTCTCTTGAGGAATACCAGTGAAGACTTTTTTTTTAAAAATATAAACCAAAATTTCACAAATACATTGAGCGTCTCTGTGAAAATCGATATACATTAAAAATGTGTAATTTCCCCAAATATCGACAGCTGGCTTTGGCATTCATTTTGATAAAAGTATATAATGTTTTTCTCTGAATGTATTTTAATGCTCTAGCTGATTGAAATATTTATTAGAAATCCACAGAAAAAATCCCACAAGGGAGACATATAATATTTTAGCCTCGTTTCCTTTTATATATTTTTCTTTCAACTGACAGGGTATTATTGAATGCTAGTCTCCTCGTTGTTAACTGTACGCATAATAGATAGGTTTTCTTTGTGTAAAATGATATCGAAATTTAAACCTTCCTCATACGTTTGTGCTGATTGGCTACCGATGTAAAAAGAGTATTGACAGCTTAAATTTTTACGTAGATTTTTGACTATACACTAAAGGAAAAATTGTCAGAAGTATCGAGAACATGTGTCTTAAGTTTTATATCAGGAAAAACTCAAAGAGTATCTATCAAATTTACTGAAGAACTAGTTACAAATGTACGTAATATATATTCTTCTTCTATTTCAAGTAAAAATAGAATTTGTTATCTCATTAAAAAGGAAACGTGTTTTGCAAAAAGGACTTCTTTAGAACAGGACATTAAAATTAATCAACACATAGATGAGAGATATGACAACATTTAAAAAAGCTCCCTCTCTCTCATTTTAACGATTTTGCTATGCTATTCTTCATCACTGAAATGTGCAGATAACGATCTGTGATTATGCTTAAATATACACATAAACAGACAATAAACAAAAGTCTGTAAACATTCATTGCTTTTTTTTATTTATGTAGCAATATACCTTTATCACCTGCATGTTTTTCCCCAGCAAATTCTATGGTGGATACAATAGCCTTCTTTGCAACTACCAGCTATTTTTAGTCGTATCTTGATTGACGTCTTTCTTTAAGTCGTATGTTGACTGACGTCTTTCTTTTACGTGTAGTCGTATGTTGACTGACGTCTTCCATACAATTTGTGAAGCCATTATTTTCACACTAAATTGTCTACGGGTTTGATTGGACTCAGAGCACGATTTCTTATCATTTCATCAATGACCTCATGACAAGTACGACTTTAATTCCATTCCGCGATATGCCATAAATCATAAGAATGGAATACAATGTATCAGTTTCAATAAATTCAACTAAAAATTATTTTCATATTTAATTACTACTGATAACGTAAACAGCTCTTTTGCTACTATAATATATTTCCGAGCGTCCTTTTTTAATGCCCTGTCACAGATTTGTATCCTTTGTAGATATTTTGAGATCGATGAGTCTTCGTTATCGTCACCTTTTTCGTGCATGTAGATTTTAAAACATATATTTATTTTGATTAACTTTTTAAACAAACGTTTGAATACTTATTTTTACGCTAAAATTCATGAATTTACTTAAAAACAAATATGCTTTGTTCAAGTGTACATGTATTGTGTGATAGATTTTGTTTGTTTTTATTGTTTAACGTCTCTCTCGAGAATATTTCACTCGTATGGAGACGCCACCACTTGCCGGTGGAGAGCTGCAAATTGTTGACTTACAGTGCTGCTATCCCACAAGTTGACATGGGATGGGTTTGGATAGGATTCAGGATTGAGGATTCACGATAGAAACATATACCGTAAACTGGAAATTTTTGCTGTAGATAAATTTTTTGCAAATTTGCGCGTGCATTGTATTCGCAAAAATATATTTCTTCAAAATAAATCAACAACAACAAAATGATAAAAAAAAAAAAAATTGCTATCTTTAACATGAACAGGTGTTCGTAAGCAGTGGTCATTTTAAGAAACCTGTTTATACTAACAAGTTAATTACCCGTCATAATCCGTGCGTGAGAATGCCTTCACTTCACCGATGGTTTGAGAGGCAGTATGTCTCTTTTAAATTATTTCTCTAAGAGAGGCCAGTTGTTTAAGAAAAAATGTTTTTATCTGAAGGTTTGTTAAAGCTGACATCGTTTAATATAATTATTTTATGTACATGCGTGTTTTATTAAAATAGTATGAAAACTTTAAATAGTTTAGATGTTTTATCTCGTAAATTCTAATATTTTTATCTGATTGTTGAACATTTGCATTGTTTAGTATTGTATGTACACGTGTAATTTATTGAAAGTACATAATCCGATAATTGAATGTTGGCATAGTTTAATATTGTATGTACAATGTACATGCGTATGCGAAACTGGTATGAAAATTTTAAGCACTTTTTAATTCAGCACCATGAATGCCAATTCGCAAAAAATTGAAACGTAAAAATTAATCAACAGCTTTTTGACCCAGATTCGCAAAAATAAATCGACGTAAAAATTTCCAGATTTACAGTAGTAGTTAATCCAATCCTATCCTATCCTGTATCCTACAGCCAATCAGATTCGAGTAAAGGTTGATTCATATTTATTAATATTAATGCACTTAATCAATCACATATTATTTTATGTGGGAATTTAATTGTAATATTAATATCACAAATGATAGGAGTGTTAAAATCCTAAAAGACTGTGTAAATATCTTAAATGTAAAAGATCTATGGTTTGATAAATATAAAAACCTAGATGGTTTTACATGGTGTGACGCTTCTGATACTCCCAAAAGTAGAATAGACTTTGTCTTTATAAGTGATGAACTACTAAATCAATTCAAAAATATATCAATTAGAAAGATTCCAGGAACGCATAGCAATGGAATAAGAATGTCTGATCACAGAATGTTGAAATTTGAATATAAAATGGTTGAAAATAAACGGGGGATGGGATATTGGAAAATGAATACCTCTATTGGAAAATGAATACCTCTATTTTAAGCGAGGATGATTATAAGAAAAGTATTATTCAGCTAATACGAAATACTGAAAAGCTAGATAAACCATATCTGGAAAAATGGGAAATCTTGAAACAAGATGTCAAAAATATTTCAATTAATTTCTCCATTAAACGCCAAAAAACTTTTAAACAAAACATAATGGATATAGAGAAAGAAATTTCTGAAATTGAAAATTTACCACATTATTTAATAAATATGAATAGGAAACGAGAATTAGAAACTCAATTAAGCAACCTTTATGATAAAAGGACAAAATGGGCACAAATTCGATCACGTGCAAAATGGGTTCAAGAAGGTGAAAAGAATACAAAATATTTTCGAGGTCTCGAAAAAAAACATCAGAATCATAACGTTATTAATGAAATTGAAACTGATAAAAAAGAACTACTTTCTACAAACTGTGATATTTTAGGAGAAATGTGTAACTTTTATGAAAAACTATATAGCTCAAAATTGATACCCGATAAGAATATAAACTCATATCTAAACGAATGTAATATAGAACCCTTAACTGAAAATGATAAAAATGCATGCGATATGTTTCCTACTCTTGAAGAATGTAAAGAGGCAGTTATAAATTTAAAGACAAACAAATCCCCAGGATTAGATGGAATACCAAATGAATTTTATCAATGCTTTTGGAAACATTTATCTCCACTATTTTATGGTATGTTAAAAGAAATATTCCAAAACAACGAGATGAGCTTCTCGCAGAAACTTTCTGTTGTATCATTAATACATAAAAAAGGAAGTAAATCCTTATTGAAAAATTATAGACCAATTAGTCTAACAAACACTGACTATAAAATAATTGCTTTTATTTTTGCTAGACGCTTACAAAAGATAATTGATAATTACAAAGAGACGAGCAAACCGCGTATATTAAAGGGAGATTCATAGAAATAAATGCCAGGTTAATTCTTGACATTTTTGACTACTGTGAAAACAACAATCAAGATGGTTCACTTCTTTTTTTAGACTTTGAAAAGGCATTCGATTCCGTAGAATGGAATTTTCTTTTTAAAACCCTCGAACAATTTAACTTTGGTAATTGTTTCATAAAATGGATAAAAATCCTATATAAAAATCCTACTTTCCGATTAAAAAATAATGGCTGGATCTCCAAAACATGCGAAATGAATAGAGGAATTCGGCAAGGATGCCCAATATCTGCAATATTATACCTTTTTGTAGCGGAAATATTGTCAGAAAGAATTACAAACAACATCTACATTGAAGGTTTTAAATATAAAAATTCAGATAAAGAAATAAAAAATATACAACACGCAGATGATATGACATTGGCACTTAAAAACATTGAATCATTATCCCAAGCTATAAGTACAATAGATCTATTTTGTAAACACGCGGGATTAAAGATCAATTTAAACAAGACAGAATGTATCCTTTTAGGCTCTTTAAAAGATCAATATAACAATGTGGAAGGTATAAATATAACAAATCATGCAGTGAAATGTTTAGGAATATACCTAGGACATGATAGGATAGAATGCTACAATAAAAATTGGATGAAAATATATCATGAAATAGAAACTTTATTTGAGTCTTGGAAGAAAAGAAAATTAACACTTTTTGGCAAATGTGTAATAAATACCTTAGCTATTCCTAAGTTGATTTATAAGGCCACAATACTAGAACTACCAGATAAAGAATATGTAAAAAAGTTAAATATATTAATTTTCAATTTTATTTGGAATAAAAATGAACGAATAAAAAGAAATACTGTGATAGGGGAAATAACTGAGGGTGGCATAGGTTTGACAGATATAGAATCAAAACTGAAGGCATTAAAAGCAGCCTGGGTTCCTAGACTGCTGTTAACCAAGCATGTAATAAAGGACTTTGTAAACAGCTTTTGTAAAGCTCTAGGTATTGATTTGCAGTATCTTTTAATTACATCAGAAACAGTTAAAAAGATTTGATATTGTTCAACACATGCCGCTTTTTTATAAAGAAGTTTTTTCATGCTTTAACCTTTGCAAAGAAAACACAAAACTAGATACAGCACACACATTTTTGACAAAACCTATTTGGTCCAATAAGATCTTTACCTACACGGGAAAATCATTTTGCTTTCAAAACTTGGTGAAAAGTGGAATCTTATATACAAAGCACTTATTTAATGAAAATGGAAATTTAAAATCTTTAGACGATCTTTCTTGTGTTATTAAAAACAAAAGTAACTGGCTTTGTGAATATATGATAATTAAGACAGTATTTATAAAATATGAACAAATATTTGATTATTCGAAGATAAACTTCATCAAAATAGATAATCCTATCTTAACCCTTAAAAAACAAAACACCAAATTTTTCTACTCTAAATTAAAAAAGGAAAAATTACAAACTCCATGCTCTCAAAGTAAACTTAATATCGAATTCCAAATAACAAATATTTCGGACTGGGAAAATATTTATTTACATAAAATAAAATTAATGGAGGACAAAAAGTTAGCCGAATTTAATTACAAGCTACTAAATAATATACTATGCAACAATTTATTTTTAAGTAAATGGAATAGACAAATAAACAAATATTGTAAAATTTGTCAAAATCAATTGGAGAATACAAGACACTTAATTTTTGATTGTAAAACTGTTTCTCAAATATGGAGCACAGTCAGTGAATATGTCTGTTTTCCTGTTCATTGGAAACACATTGTTATCGGATTATGCTTTGTTCAAAACAACACAATAAGACTATACAATAAACTTTTCTCTTTTATTGCATATAAAATATATAAACACAAAATGTTTTGTCGAATTGATAATATTAAAGAAAGTGAAAATTCTCTGATACATGCTTTAAAAGACTCTGTTAGGTCCTATGCAAATGTTATGAAAATTATGAAAAATACTAATGATGGAATTTACTTTCAAAATTTGTCTTTGAATTTATAAATTGTTAACTCTTTTTAATTTTATTTTAAACGAACACTCACTGCAGGGTGGGTCAGTCATCCTGTTATAAAATCAACCTGGAGGTAATGTGGATGGACTCTTTAGATGTTATTTTACCTCCGGTTGAATGTGAGTGTTTCTCCAATGATATATATTTATAAAATCATCATTATAGTCAATTTTACTATTTACAATTGACAAATATTTTCTTTGTATTTAATATTATGATTTTTTCAAATTTCTATGACCTATGTGACCATGTCCTCAGAAAATGTAAATTGTGTAAAGATATATATCTGTAATAATTGCATTATTCACACGCACACACAAAAAAAATAAAAAATAAAAAAAAAAAAAAATTCATATTTCAGAATTAATTACAGAAACGGAATATGTTAAAACGTTTACAAAAGAAATATTTATAAAATTACAATAGAAAATAAACATTTTTTGTTTATTTTAACACAAATTAATAATTAACTTCGAGTGACATTGCGTACAATTTAACCGTGAACGATCACCGGAATAATCTTCGCATGTAAACAACGAAGAGTTCGGACATCATGAGATCTTATTTTCTTCAGCATGTTTGGATGATTAAGCCAATTCCTACTTGTTTGAAAGTTCAGTAACATGTAACTGTGTTAAATGTGCTGTTTGTGTGGATAATTCTACACAAACCGCCAACGGCGGACAAACAGATCGATATCGCAGTTGTTTGGTGCAAGAACATGACTGTAAGTATACTACACACTGTTCATGTGTGCATGTTTATACATTTCCCTCCTTTAAACAATGTTATAATGACTTGAGCTATCAAAAATTTTATTCTATTATAATGTAGACAAAAATCGGGTGTGGAAAAATAGGAAGGGGAGGGGGTTAAAAATTTACAAATACTCTGTCATGATTCAATGTGTTCTAAAACAATAAGATGTATTATGCCTTTTCCAGTTTGTTATAACTATATTATTTCCCTACTGTGGTTTAAAAAATGTTGTTGTTTTTTTTTTTATTTGAGTGCAATTATAATAAAATAAAGACAGAATCATTTCTTATGCTACTGTTTAAATTGTATTATAAGCCAACTCAGCTTTAGCTTTAGTGTGCCTATTCTGCTAATGAGAGACGAAGTAAATTGATATCATCCATTCTGGCTGTACCAAAAGGTCTTTTTGATTGATGGGTTCACAACTGGTTAAAGTGCTCTTGACTGTCTCCCACGTTCTACGTCACCAGGTCTACACTTTGAAGAAAAACTTCATGGACTTTATAGTTTTTTTAAAATGAAAAAGAAGTTGTAATTTTTTAATTTTTATTTATTTATTTATTTATTTTTTGTGAAAATTGGCTAAATAAAGTCCTTTTGAATTGACAAAAAATTTGTTCACAATCTATTGGAACAATGCAATGGAAGTCTGTACTTCTTTTTCTCGTTTAAAAACTCAAAAGAAAAATAAGGTATTGGAATATTAATCAGAAAAAGTATTGAATAATTTACTGATTAAGGAATAAAGGTAAAAAAGGTAAAAAATTGTAAAAAGTTTGACAAAAATCTTTCTTGGTCAATTTACATAAATTTCTCAAAACAATTTTTTATAAATTTTTGTTTAAATTTTTATTTAAAATCTGATGGAAAAGCAAGGATTATCAATAACAAGAATCTTCTTATTTCCAGAGATGGCATTGTTGACCTTGTGACCAAATCTGAAATATATTCATCTGTTCAATCTTGTTTACCGGTCACTGTAGCCTACTCGCTTCCATTCTCTTTCGTCACGTTCAAGCTGCGTCAAACCGGACAAGACGTAAACATAGGTAGTGACTGTTCCTTCGCGTAACCCGGCATTAGTAGTGAAAGTCACAGGTCTTTCGGATGATGTTTTAAAAACCGAGGTCACGGTAGGCGTTGGCACGATAAACAATGGCCGTAAGTAACGAGTATAGGTCTTTTGATGCCCTTCACCGACATACGGTGACCTGTCTGTATGAATGAAAAAATTCTCGAATGGGACAACATACAATAAATCTTGTTGAAATCATGCGTGTAAACCTAAGCGAAAAAATTCTCGAATGGGACAACATACAATAAATCTTGTTGAAATCATGCGTGTAAACCTAAGCAATAAATAATAAAATTTAAGACACCTCCGCAGATCACGGGCAGCTATAATATGAATATTGCGATAAGCCATAGCTGCCTTACGGCTTTTAATAAAGTGTCATATACTTGAATGATCTGCATGAGGTTGAAATAAGAGTGAAAATTATTTGCCTTAGTTAATTTAGTGAGGTCAGCCAATACAACAATGTAGAAGTACTTGGATTAAAGAATGCTTTCTTCAATCTAGTGCCCATCAGCAAGGAATATTTTGGAATTTTAATGACCTCGTTAGATAAGATAAACACTCCAAAAAATTTCAGGGAGAAGGAAACCAACGAATTCTGTTACATCTGAGGATAATTTAAATAATTGGAAGTAGAAAAATAACATAATAGAGGAAAACAGGAGTTTGTATTACTAACCAAAAAAACAGGACACATAAAAGAATTCCTAGAATACGGAAACTAAATACAACTTCATCGGTTAAAAAAAAAGGGGGGGGGGGAGTACTAGGTGACCAGGCCCCGGGATCATGAAACATCTTAAGCATAAGTCAAAATCTTTAGGTTGTGCTAAAATTATGTATAAGTGAAGCAGTCCAAAATTAAAATATTCTTCAATATTGCATTAAAAGCCTTGATATCGCCAATTTAGAGATTAATTTAATATTTAATAAACGTTTTGCAGGCAGTTGAAAATTTGACTTAAGTCTAAGTCTTTTTAATGATGCTGGGACCAGATTGAACACTAGGCCAACGAATGCCCCGAGGACACAGAGGAATTGGTGTGAGATTTAGAGAAATTTGAGAAAAGAAGAAAAGTGAAAACAGGGAAAGGACACTAGCAACAGTGACCCAGAAGAATAAACAGAAAAAGAGGAAACAGGAATGGAGTGATTTCTCTTCCTCCACTGGGTAGCAAAAGAAAGGCTGAAATTATAGCAGAAAATTAATAGACATTCTTTGTTCGTTAATAAAGAATGAAAACATACTGTGAAATCTGTTACATTTCAAATGTAAAAATAAATACGGTGAAAAAATGGTAAAGAAAAAAAAAATGCTGTCATTCGTTATTCTTAATGTGAATTACAAAGGATACAGACATGTTTTTATAATCATGGCTGAGGTCGATAATTAAAACAATAACACAGTGCATGAGAATAGAGATTGGAGTGTAATTCTTAGTGAAGATCCATCCCTCTTTAATACTATTTATCTAAACTGAGAATGGGCAAGGTCCATCATGGAACGCCTGCACTGCCAAAAGCTACTAAGGGTGTTGAATATCTTTCGCACAATTTTGAGTTAATAGAGCAACAATATTTGGGCAGAATACATCAGCACATTGAAGAGTATGAAATTCTATAAAGTTAATTGATTTGACTGCATAAGTAAGTAACAAATGAATCTGTTTGATAATTATCACGGTATAAACTTGTAAGGAACAAAATAAATTCGCATTAAATTGGTGTAATATTTTCTTTACGATAAGGGTTTCAGGAAGCGAGTGGACAATGAAGAAGGGCACTAATGCCAAACAAAAGTGAATGTAACGAACGGTGATCCATCTCAAAAAAAATCAAAAAGTCAATATAAAACCGTGACCAGTGCATGGAGACCCCCGGAAATTCAGGAAGTGGGATCAGGTGCCCTTGGAAGAGTAAGCATCTAAGCAAATTAAGTTGGGATTAGGATAACGGCTTTACTCTCCTCAACTCTGTGTTCTTCTACTCCTACAATTTATGACGCCGAGAAAAGGGAGCAAGTGTTACCAAAAATTAATTTTCTTGATTTGTTGGATATAAAACATTCAGATTCACACTAGAGCAACAACTAAAGATCATCATCTTTAAGTTCTTAGAGGGACTGGAACTTCATTTGACGATTTTTGACGTGTTCGAGGCACACCGCAATGAAGCCCTAATCGATACATTAAAAAAAGTACAAGTGTTGTGTTTTTGTGCAAACAAGTTGTACTAGCTGATAAACTAAAACCCTTCGACTAAACGGTCAACAAAAAGTACAAAGAAAACATGAAATTAAAATTCCAAAGCTGATACTCATCTCAAAAGAAATGTCTGAAAATAAACCTTGTGAAAGTGCGCATATTTCACAGATCGATCTTAAAACATCTGATATCAGACCATTACACGCTAAATGGGCTATTAAGCTTCTCAAGGTCTTTGAAAAAGATTTAAAATTCCGCGCTTCGCAGTACAGTTAAGGCAACATTTTCTATAAAAAGGCACCAAAAACGAGACACTTAAAGTTCAACCGTCTTATTTATTAGCATGAAACTCTATCTGAAATATCTTAATGGCTTTATGAAGAGTTTGTCCATCGCTTTTCACATCGGTATTTTTTGTCATCATGTGACCCTCTAAAGTCACGTGAGCTCCGATTTTAGGTCAAAATATGAAATGTCAAATTTAACCAAAAAGTGCAAGGGCAAGGCAAACAATATTTGAACTGCACAAGGTTTCATTGTGTCCCTTGGTATCTATCCTATCGAAAAACTGATGCTCATTCAGTCAGATTTCTGAGATATTTAAGTTATCCATTGAAAACAAACACCAGTATTCAAAAATAGGGTATTTTTCATCATTTAATCGGAAATTTTAAATTGCCTAATGAATTACAAAGAAATGAGCATCACTTTTTAAAAACTATACAGTAAAATAAAGAATTTAAAATAAAAACCTACCTCTTGGGTTGTCGCCTTGCCCTTGCACTTTTTGCTTAAAAATTGAAATCTTAACACATTCATTCTAAATATAGTTTTCAAACGCATCACTGACCCAACATGGGAGATAACTCTGTGGTACTTAGTAGAGTTTGTGTACCTCGCAAATTTTAAACAAATACCTACGGACTGCGCTGGGCTTTATTTCACTAAATCAAAACGGTATGCATAAAAAATCTTTGACTTTACTTTGTTTTGTATATCTTCGTTCTTTTATACGCTACACAAGACGTATTTGACACCTACCGCATTTCCTCCGTTCGCCTAAAATTTGCCGCAACATCCATCATGCAAATAAATTGGAAAATGCCCATGGTTAAAAATATTGAAAGATTCAGTCATTTGTAATAAAAATAAAAAATAGACAGCCCCTATCATTGATTAAACATTTATTCTTCCTCAGTAGACACACAGAAAAAATATCTCCAACAGAACTTAGTAGTTTTTCTTTCTTTTTTTTTTTTTCCATATGTGATTATTTTAGTTATCAAACCTTCAACTGTTTATGGATTCTAGACTACGTTAAAAGTTTTAAGAACAGAAGGAAGAGATTGGGGTGCTTACTCCTGTATTTAATAACCTGTTTTCCTTTCTACAGATCTAACCCCCCCCCCCTCCCACCAGTTTGCCTCTGGCTCCTTTGATACCATATACTTACTGGCATGTTAAAAATAAATTATTAAACAGTGTTTACATCAGGTTTTACTTATTTGGGTATTGTAGCACAAATCATATCAGCGTAGGGGGGAGGGGGGCTTTAGTCTCATGTTTTTGAGTAATTATCAGTCAATGCGCAAACAAGATAATCATAGTAAAAACTTTGTAATACAGAAACAGATACTCTGTTAAAGAACAAGTGAACACAATATACATGCTGAAATTTAGATCTTGTTGTACCCCAAAACACAGACAGGCGCATACCAGAATGGAAGTGAAATGTAAGCAGAGAACGGCTGGGGTCCGCTTTGAGACCCCCAGTGGGTCCAGATGAGGGCCCAGGGGCGAAGTCCCTGGAAGCTCATGGTTTTTACCAAATATTTCATTCAAAATCATGCCATTTCGATTTTCTTTAGAAAATACAAGACATAGTAATATTGTTTTTAACACAAAGTTAAATACTTCCGTGCAAATTTATTGTACATGTAGAGGCTGAATATTTTTTTAAAAGATATATTGGTATCATCTTTCGGCAGCAAATATAATTAATAATTTCAATTTTTAATAAAAATAATATTTCAAATCATATTCTAGTGGATCACAGCATTCAACGGTTGATATTTTCTCAAAGATCTTAAACTAAATTATCAATGTGTTGTAGAAGAATTACAAATTAATGAATGTTTTATTTGGTTTGGCAATGATTTAATAAAACATTACAATTTTTTTTTTTTTATAAAGACATAGTAATATAGAATTTGAATTTGAATCGAAACAGTATGAGATAAAATAATTTGAAACAGAAATATTTGCTGGATGGTATTGATATTTTTTCTCTTCTCACAAATCTCTCTCTCCCTCCCCCCCCCCCCCCATTTTTTTAAATTTGTAAACGATGTGTACGCACCTGCCTATTTGCGTATAAGCAGCTACGCGCCTGTCAGAATACATGCAAGTAAAGATACTCAAATCTTAACAGCCTTCAAACTTTCACTCCATTATACTGTTAAAAATTCAAAGTATTAGTTATCTAGAAAATTTATTTAATTAAAAACAGCCTTTCAAATTCAAAGACAAGCTGTAAAGGGATTTCTGAGCAGGTGCAAATATTTCAAACAGTCCACAATTCAAACAGTTCTTCTGGATGAAATCAATTCTGAAAACAAAATGAAATACCATTATGGAAGGTTCATTGGTGTTTTAACAAGAGGCCCATGGGCCACAACGCTCACCTGAGTCTATATGGCCCAATCTGCTTTGTCAGCAGATTTCTTCTTCTATATATTCATACGTAAAGCTTTGATCAACTGTTCTAGGCATAACCTATCCCCAGTTGCCATGTTTTGAATGAAATTGAATCTAAACTTTCTGAGGATGCTTCTATATTCATATAACTAATCATGGTTTTGCTATTCTTGAAACGGAATTTTAAAGATGTCTGCCATCCTACCCTGGGGGGGGGGAGGAAGGGAGGGGGGTTCAAGATTTGAACAAACTTGAATCTACACTACCTAAGGATGCTTCCATATCAATATGACTAATTATGGCTTTGTTGTTCTTGAGAAGAAGATTTTTTAAGATATTTCTTATAATATATTCTTTTGTTAAACTTTGATCCCCGATTATGGCCCCACCCTACTACTGGAGGATGCCTTGAACAAACTTGAATCTACAATACTTGGGGATGCTTCAATATCAAAATGACTAATCACGGCTTTCCTGTTCTTGAAAAGATTTTTCCTATTTATTCCTATGTAAAACTTTGATCCCCCATTGTGGCCCCACCCTACCCCTGGGGGTCTTGATTTCGACAAATTTGAGTCTACACTATCTAAGGATGAATCCGTATCAATATGACTAATTGTGGCTTTGTTGTTCTTGAGAAGAAGATTTTTAAAGAATTTTCCTATATATTCCTATGTAAAACTTTGATCCCCCATTGTGGACCCACCCTACCCCCGGGGGTCATGATTTGAACAAATTAAAATCTACACTACCTGAGGATGATTTCATATCAATATGACTAATTGTGGCTTTGTTGTTCTTGAGAAGAAGATTTTTAAAGAATTTTCCTATGTATTCCTATGTAAAACTTTGATCTCCTATTGTGGACCCACCCTACCCCCGGGGGTCATGATTTGAACAAACTTAATCTACACTACTCTGAGGATGATTTCATATCAATATGACTAATTGTGGCTTTGTTGTTCTTGAGAAGAAGATTTTTAAAGAATTTTCCTATATATTCCTATGTAAAACTTTGATCCCCCATTGTGGCCGCACCCTACCCCCAGGGGTCATGATTTGGACAAACTTGAATCTACACTACCTGAGGATGATTTCATATCAATATGACTAATTGTGGCTTTGTTGTTCTTGAGAAGAAGATTTTTAAAGAATTTTCCTATGTATTCTTATGTAAAACTTTGATCTCCTATTGTGGACCCACCCTACCCCCGGGGGTCATGATTTGAACAAACTTGAATCTACACTATGTAACGAAGGTTTCCCATAAGTTTCAACTTTTCTGGCCCTGTGGTTCTTGAGAAGAAGATTTTTAAAAGAAGACACCAAATTTTCACTTATTCTTAATTATCTCCCCTTGGAAGAGGGCATGGCCCTTCATTTGAACAAACTTGAACCCCCTTCACCCAAGGATGCTTTGTGGCAAGTTTGGTTGAAATTGGCCCAGTGGTTCTGGAGAAGAAGTCGAAAATGTGAAAAGTTTACAGACGGACGGACGGACGGACAGACGGACTACGGACAAAATGTGATCAGAAAAGCTCACTTGAGCTTTCAGCTCAGGTGAGCTAAAAAAGTGATACTCAAAACAATGCATTGAGTAACATGGAAAGCATATATACATGACTCTACTGTTTTTATTATCAAAACATTTCAATAATCTTGCTAGGAATATGTATGGTTTAGAGCTTATATGGAGCATACCTTTTTATTTTATTGGTGGAAACACTTGCTGCCTGAATGAATTGTTCAAATTGTTTGGGAGTAGCTACAACACAATATATATGTAATGAGTGAAAAACATAATGATTACTTTTGTAGAATGAAATGACATTGCATTGTACAAAACAAACCATGCTATATTATATTTTCTGAAATTCATAAAATAAATGGAAACAAACTTTTGATACAAAACTTTTCTGGGAAATTCTTTCACCTGTACAACATTTTAAAAAAAATATTTAACACTGGCATACTATAAAATTAATGTGAAATGCTTTAGTGTGATCATATCCAGTGAAGAAATTGATGCATCTATTTTGATAGTTCTAGCTGATGTAAATGTTAGTTTTAACCAGTTCTGTGACAGCTACAATGACAAAAGAATTATACATATAAACAGTACATAAATACATGTATATACATATCAGACTGACTTAATGTACATGTAGTCAGACAAATGAAAATTCAAACATTTTATCTTCATTAATGTAGAAATTCTACAAATTTACAGCCTAGTGATATAGATAGTAAAAGTTCTATGATGAATTTAAAATATGAAGCACTGGTAAAAACTGAAATCTTAAAATTCACATATTTTTGATTGCCAGAGGTAACAAGAGGCCCAAGGGCCTTAACGGTCACCTGAGTATAATACAACAATTTAGAGAATCCATAGAGTATAAAATGAACTGAAAAGTGAAGCTTTGTTGCCCAAAAGCAAGAAAAATAGGGTGATCAGCTTCAACAAAATAATTAATCTAGTGTTCATTAACAGTTCATAAATTAGGTTCTAATCTGTTCCCCATTTATCACTATCACCATACAGTATATTAACAAACTATCAATGCTTCTGTACTATTTTAATTCCTTGTTGAAATCTCTTACATTGGACTCTCTTGGTCTTTGATGAACATTGAATAAGACAAGTTATTTTTGTCTCATTTTTATTTATATATTACTTACAAGTCTACCTGATCATTAAAACTATGAAAGTACTTTTTGTATTATACAATAAAAAATCTTGCAAAATTCTCTTATTCTATTAACCTTTCAAGTACATTATTTACAGTGACTAATTATCAAAAGTAAATGGCAAAGGGGAATAACTCCCCTCAGTAGAATACAAATTAATAGAGCCCTGGCCAGGACCAGAACACTTGACAAAATGGCCCAGATGTTCAAAAATATTTATCAAAACTTTTACTCTTTTTGCCTCTGATATGCCCAGGTGCAGAGAAGATTTTCAAAGAAATAATGCAGTTTTTACTACAGATTCACTACATTATCAATAGAGCCCCCCAGCCCCCCCCCCCACCTCCCATCCCCACCGAGAAACACCAGAGTCTCTCACCCTGGGACCAGAAGTTTATTCATCATACATGTAAGTAATCACTTTGTTTATCTGATTAACACTAAGGAGCAGACAGGATTATTTAACAGAATTAATGCATTTTCACTACATTATCAAGAGCCCCACCCTTACACCAGCACATCTGACCCAGGGGTCATGCAATTCACTACTCTGGAAGAAGTAATCATGCTCATCATAACTATACACTTAGCTTCTTTGCTTTTTAACCAGAAGCAGAAAAGAATATTTTCAGAGAAATTTTGCTTTTTCACTATATAATCAATAGAGCCCCCCCCCCCTTTTCACCAGAACCCTTGACCCTGGGGCCATGAAATTCACAATTTTGGAAGGGGCATACTTGCGTATCATAACAATGTACTAATAGTTTGTTTAAATAATACCCAGGAGCAGAGAAGAAGATTTTTAAAGAAATAATTCACCTTCACTATAGGATATATATGGCCCCGCCCTAGCACCAGAACCCCTGATCCAGGGTCCATGAAATTCACAATTTTGGAAGAGGCATCCTTGCTTATCATAACTATGTATTCAATTTGTTTCAATAATACCCAGGAGTAGAGAAGAAGATTTTTAAAGAAATAATGCACTTTCACTATATGATTTATATAGCCCCGCCCTAACACCAGAACCCCTGACCCTGGGGCCATGAATTTCACAATTTTGGTAGAGTCACTCTTGCTTATCATAACTATGTATTCAATTTGTTTCAATAATACCCAGGAGTAGAGAAGAAGATTTTTAAAGAAATAATGCACTTTCACTATATGATTTATATAGCCCCGCCCTAACACCAGAACCCCTGCCCCTGGGGCTATGAATTTCACAATTTTGGTAGAGTCACTCTTGCTTATCATAACTATGTATTCAATTTGTTTCAATAATACCCAGGAGTAGAGAAGAAGATTTTCAAAGAAATAATGCACTTTCACTATATGATCTATATAGCCCCGCCCTAGCACCAGAACCCCTGACTCTGGGGCCATGAATTTCACAATTTTGGTAGAGGGCTCAATGCTTATTACAATCATGTCAACAGTTTGACTGCTTGATGTCCAGGAGTAAAGAAGAAGATTTTTAAAGATTGCATTAATTTTGGTGGTTTTAGCCCCACCCCTCAGGCCCCAGGGGGGCAGGGACCATGAAATTCACAATTTTTGTCCCCCTTCACCCATAGATGCTATATGCCAAAATTGGCTGAAATTGGTTGAGCGGTTTCAGAGAAGAAGCTGAAAATGTTTAAATGTTAACGCACGACGCACGTCGCACGACGGACGACGCACGACGACGGACAAAAACGGATAGCAATAGGTCACCTGAGTGACTCAGGTGACCTAAAAATTAAAATTTATAGGGTCTTATACTCTTGTATGTACAGTGCACATACATTGTACACTGTGCAGTTTGACTTCACAAATACACTGTAAGTGTGACTGCATCTAAATTATACTATTTGATATCATGACGTGCTGTGCTTATATTATGTTACATGTTTGTACATGTATGCCAAAGGACAACATCATTGCATATTTAAAAGTGTGCAACTTTCATAATGTGTGTGTTTTTGTGTATGTGTGTGCTTGGGGGTGGGGTGGGGGGTACACACAGGACACTGCATTGCAGTTTGTGACGGACTGTAACAATACATCTTATTGTACATGTTCAAGGTTATTTTACATCGATGTAAAGAATAGTATGTCTACATGTTAATACCTATGCACATACACACCTTAATGAACAGAAAGGGACCTAGGGAGGTAGTGCGGATCGTCTCAGTTTTCCATGATTTCCCGAAATAACGTCATCATCTTCTCATCAAAAAGATAAACAAGGCCCAGGTCTCTTATTTTATCCCTGTTCTCTTTAAAGATTGCCTGATTGTTGCATTTATCCACTGCATATCTCAGCTGCTGTCGCCACGTTTTTAGATGTAAACAACATTCCGTGTCACAGAGTGCAAGCGCTTGGCTGAAGCCGAATGCAGCCAAACGACACAACAAAAAGAGAATTATTTCGAAGACGTGTTGTTACTATATAAGAGAAAATCACTAATGTTTATTTATTTAAACCTGAAAATACAGACATTCATTACAAAATCTCGCAATCATCATTAAATAGCTTTTTTGAGCTCTATTTCCTTATATGGATCTATCAAGGCGGAGCAACTGTCATGACGTCAAACCTCATTATGACCTCATTACCATATTATCTTCATGTGTAGCCTTAACTGTACTGCGTTTCACAAGCGTGAGTATTTCCAGCACATAGGTTTGATAAGCTGCACTGTATACAACATATTCTATGAACTGATGCTTTTAAAGTATTTGATATAAAATCACAGAATTTCGTAACTTTTTCATGAAATATATGGAGATAACGAACAGTATTCAAGCTCAAAAGTCCATTATACAATACAAAATAGGAGCAGAGCAAACACGGACCTTCAAACATTATAGGTGGGATCAGGTGCCATGGCCGAGTGAGCATCCCCTGCCGACCGGTCACACCCGCCGTGTGCTCCTTGTCATGATCGGGAAATAACGGAAAAATCCGTCGACAATTCAGTGTGTAAATAATGGCCTAACAATTAGTATGAAAAACGTCAGTCAGCATTTGACTCAATGATAAATTGTATTTGCTGACAAGGTCATTGTATCGACCATAGAACTTACGAAATGATGACTTTAAACGAGACAGCTGATATTCTTGTTTCATCAACTTATTTGTCTATAATTTACCTCGTTTTAGAAATTGTACATACGTAGAGCATGCTCTTGCGTATCGAATCAACTGAGAGATGTATACCCCGTATGCAGGTGATGAAGGTATATTGCTGCATAAGTAAGGGAAGTTGACGATTGAAAAGTTAAAGTCATCACGTTTATCATAAAGCTTGGTTGTTAGATTACCATTAACGTCTTTTTCAAGTAAAATACCCAAATATGAAACAGATGTGTCAGACTCTGTGGTATCTTTTATCTCAAGTTCACCAGGATATATCGTATCGACATAAGAATGAAAATAGCCATTGTTAATTGACAATACGTCGTCGATATATCTAAATGTCGAGTTGAACGCCACAGCAAGTGTTTTCTTTTTTTCACGTACAAGATTTTGGACAAATTCTGCTTCATATGAATACAAAAAAAGGTCTGCTAATAACGGGGCGCAATTGGTACCCATAGAAATTCCAATAGATTGTTGGAAGACCTGGTCTCCAAAAACCACATAGATATTGTCAATCAGAAACTCAAGCATCTTTTTAATGTCAACTTCAGAGTACTTGTGTGTACAGTCAGAATGTTTTTTAACAAAATAATTTTGCAAATGACCAATGATAAGGTAAGTATATTTACGAGTTCCATTTCTATTGAAAAAGCAGCTGTCAACGATATCATCTCTCTTGTTCAATATTTCTCTCTCATTTTTGTTTGGTAGTGTGTAATTTATGTACTCGTATGTACGGTGAATTGATTAATATGACTAATTCGACAAGGTTAACGGTATTACTGGGAAGTTTAGGATGACCCCAGAACTTCGATATCTTCTGACAATACACTATTCTATGCGGCTCTAAGCTTACTGGGTAAGTTTTAACTTAACCTTAAAACTGAATACCCAATTTTACAGAAAAATATCCAGATCTGTCTTAGTCAAATATTTAATTTATTCCTCAAATTTAGAAAACTAAATTTCTGCATTTCACTCCAAAAATTCAGTTCCGTTCTTGCTCAAACTGAATTAAAAAACTAGAGTAACTTTTTAGTATACTTAAACAAATGTGTCACTAAAGACAGATTTGAATATGTTTTATACTTAATTTAGGCACATTTGTGCAAGGTAACTACATTCAAAGTAATTGAACTACCTTCTCATAATGATTTTGGCAGGTCTCCCACTAGCTCTACAGTTGTCACTGGCTTCCCATTTAGCCTTACAATGTAATTATTTTCCCCAAGCTTTACCACTCCTACCCTCAGTTTTGTTTTTCCTCATCTGGTCTACTCGAACAGCAACTTGGAAACTATAGTGGCTAACTGATCCTAAAAATTGAAAAAGAAAGTGTAGAATCAAAAAATTCTCGTTGTAGGAAAATGTTAACCTAAGAATAAGACCAATTTACCTTGTAAAACTCCTGTCTGTCATTGTATGAGAATATTAAGATACACCGACTCATATGCGCATATTTAAAAACAATTTATATATACCTGAGTAAAGGGGGAGAGTTTTACTTGCCGTATAGATAGAAATTTAAGTAGTTGGGAGTCACATACCTGGAGGTTGCAAAACTGTATAGAAGCCGAAAAAGATGAATCCTTTAAGCAATTCTTTCTGCAGGATGGCATCAAATTTTCCTGATAATAAGGATTCAGTATAGATGAGGACTGAATCCGCTTGGCGCAGTGGTTAGAGCGTCTGCATCAGAGTCGCGGAGTAAAAAGCTGATCCTTACATCGCGGGTTCGAATACACTGCGGGACGTTGGGACCGGTCCTTCGGATGAGACCGTATAAACCGAGGTCCCGTGTCGCAGTAGGTATTCTCAACAAAAAGTTCCCCCACTGCTCAATGGCCCTGAGTGCCGAGTATAGGTATAAATTTGCGCTCTCCACCGGCAAATGGTGGCGTCTCCATATGAGTGAAAAATTGTTGAGAGAGACGTTAAACAACGAAAAAACAAGAACTGAATCCATGAGATCATACAGCTGAGTAGGAGAATTATAGTAAATTAATTAAATGATTATTCATTATTAAAAGAAAAAGGATCATACTATCCTTGCCACTACCATTAGCAGGGCTATTCCCTCAAAGATTCTGATGCCCATCTTAAGGAGGGATCACAAGTTGTCCACCTCCTTATTTATATCAGTGGCCCTCACTAGCATATAATCCAGAATTGATAAGTTAACTTATAGGGCTAACGAGGCTTCTTTGGCAGCATTTTCTAGAAATCTGGCAACCCCTGTATTCTTCTTATGTTTACCCACATTACCTTCATCACAAACAATTTCCTGAACATGTGAAAGAATTGTGCACACATTAAAAGTGATTTTAAAAAAACTCCGTTTTCGCAGGTCCGTGTTGGATTTTACATGTAACCCTTCCAGCAACGACGTTCTGACACATTCTATGCTTTCGTCATCCACAAAAACATTAATAACATGATCCAGTAGTGGATCTGGAGTTTGAAAAATTTACCGGTTTTCTAAATAATTATTTTTTGAAGCTAATTAAAGGAGTGTGTGATATGCAGTAGTCTTGATTTTTTTAAAGGTTGGTGCCTAACAAATTACGAACTGCGGGTTATGGGGAAAATAAAGTTATGCTCTTGTGTTAAGTACGAATACTTCTGATTTTGGGTGAATAACCGTTAATGATTAATTGTTGTTGAACCTTCCATCTGAGAATAATCCACTCATGTACATATTCCAAGTATATACTAAAAGAGAAGACACGACACCTGCTTGAATAGCTGCAGTATTGTAGCGTTATTGTTTTATATATTAGTCTTTGACTATTAGGCTACAGATCCCATAATGCAAATATGGTGCAATTTACGGCGCAAAATTTTCTGTGCAAGACTGGGGAGAATTTCACCACTTTCCAGCATTTGTCAATCAACAACCGTTCACTCCCTAATTCTAGTCATATTCCTTAACCAACCTGTATACATCATCCTCCTCCTCCTAACGCTTTACAGTCGTCTCTACAGACCAATAAAATTCTTTGTCGGATGGTAGAAAATTCAAAGCAAGCTAGTAGTTGATGAATGCTTGAAAGTTTAAAATTCTCCCCAGAAGTGCGCAGAAAATGTTGCGCTGTAAATTGCACCATATTTGCATTACGGGATCTTTAAGTTAGTTGATTGACCAATGCTGGATAGTGAAGGAATTCTCTCTAATCTTGCAGAGTAAATTTTGTGCAATTGCACCATATTTGCATTATGTGATGATTAAAGACAAATTATATAAAACCATAACGCTAAGCAGCATTTTTCAACACAAATCTTTCTGAGTTTTTTTACATGATAATTCCAAAACCGGTTAATCGGCTTTGCATACGGATCAACAAAATCGTAATTTCTGAAAATGTTTATCTTTTTGATACAGCGTTAGTCTTTGCTGAGAGATGTATATTTCCCAATATTGATCGCAAACATATATATGTGGCCTGTAATGAACTCTACAACAAACGAACAAATCGGTACCTCAGAATTCAAATTTCCTCGACCTCTTGATCAGCCACTTGCAACTGATGGACCTATGGTACCTGCTTCAACAACATCTATGACCGGTCTCTCATCACAATCTTTTCACAACAAATCTTCTACCCGCAGCTCTGCACTTGTTCAGAATTCGTCCTTCATGAATTGTGAGACCCATTTGAATCACCACGCTGTACAGGAGCAAAATCACACAACCAGAAAAAAAACATTCCGCGTCCTTTTAGTTACTTTGGAGCTTGCATCCGGAGCTACGGCCAACAACAGCCTATCTTACCTTTATTTATTATATATCTGGTGGACAGGAAAACGACCATGAATTATTCCCAAATGTAATGGTGTATAGCATGATTAAATACGAAATATATTGTTCTTGACAATATTGACTATATCTGTAAACTAAAACGCACATGTGGAATGCAGCAAAGTTTCTTGTATGTTATTTATAACCCGATGACCGTTTTACATAAGACTTTTTTTTTAATTAAGAGCAAGGATTTACATTTTGTGAACTAGTAATGAATTATTTCGTAAAACTGACATTTGTTTTAGATTGTGACACAAAAAGGAAGCACGCTCGTTAATATACATTTGAAATAACTAAATGTTTCCGAAAGACACTTAAAGTATACACGTTTGTCAAAATTGTAGTCCTGGCGTCTGGGTAAAATGTAATTGGAAAGTATTTCAAATTATCTAGCACATGCACACGTGCATCTCCATCCATTCCAACAACAGCAGTCTATCGGGCCGCCCGCAAATCCCATTTGAGGTCCTGTCAATGAAATACAATCGTTGCCTAAGTAAAAGCTTTTCAGATAAGCATAGAAAATGTTTCCGTCCATACGTGTGTTCGTGAGGGGTCATAATCTTTCATTCCCATACATTTTTCAGACTTTGTACAAAACACCATGAATTTTTTATCTTAACTTCTTTGCGACCCATCAAAAGGACGGAAACTTATTGGAAATTGAACATTAAGGTAAAGATATTTATTGCATCTCAAATAACAGGAATATAAGTGGAATGTATATGCATAAGGATAACATTTGAAAATAGTTAATGTGATATGATATTGAACATTCTTTGAATGGTTTTAAATTAAAATGAAGAAAGTACGAAAAACATATTAATTTGATTGCTTTGTGCTGGAAAGCTGTGGCGGTGTAAAGGTTGCATGAATTAATTTCAAATGAATATGAGATCATAATACCATTTGTTTTTGTTTGTTTGTTGTTAAACGCCCCTCTCGAGAATTTTTCACTCATACGGAGACGCCACCACTTGCCGGTGGAGGGCTGCAGATTTAAACCTAAACTCGGCACTCAGGGCCACTGAGCAGTGAAAGATCTTTTTCGTACAAACACCTACTGCGGCACGGAGATTCGGTTAATGCGGTCTCATCCGAAGAACTGGTCCCGACGTCCCACAGTGGATTCGAACCCGCGACCTAAGGATCAGCTCTAAACTATAAGGCCCACAACAACGTTTTTCGAGGGGGAAAGGGGACAACCCCCCTCTCAAAAGTGACAAGCCAAAAAAGAAAAAGATAACTGACAAAAAAATTTCTCCCCGATTGAAAAGAGATAATGTGTAATATTAATTAATTATTTTCTATGCTTCATATACTTAAGTTGCTTTTATTTTTATGAATGGTTTAGAAGTTGTATGGAGATACGAAACAAAACAGGAATAAAAGAATTGACTGTTAAACAAGAGAGAAAGAACCTTTTCAAAATGATTTTTCACTCCAATCTTTTTACAATTGCAAATTGAAATTTGTAATTTGCAATATAATCTAAAACCAAAGTCTTAGCTACAAATTCCATATACTATTCAAAGAAACCTCCAGACTTTGATTGTATAAAAATTCATTCTTTCCACCTAAAACGTACTCACTGCTATATTTCAAACTTTTCAACATTGTCTTTGCCAAGTTGTACAAAAATGGGATATTTTTTTTTTATCTTACAGCTCAGTTTTAAGTCAGAAATGACAGTACACATTTAATACAGTTGAACTTCGGTATATCGAACACTGATATTCCGACTGCTAAAGGTCAAAATGGAATGTCTTTTCGTTAACTTCTGTAGTTTTATAAACTTGTTATACATAGTATATTCCCATTTCCTTCTTCAGTCACAAGAAGTTAACTAACAAAATGGAAAAGCTTGGAGATTTTTTTTTACTCAGTGCTTCAAATTGGGACCACAGTCACGGTAGCTCAGTCGGTAGAGCGCTCGCTCCGTGATCGGAAGGTCATGAGTTCGAATCTTGGCTGCGACTGATATAAGTCGATGAAAAATAGGTAGCATCAGTTCCTTTACCATGCACTCGGCAATTTGAAATGAAAGTTGGGGGTCCTTCGGGTGAGACCTTAAAAAACCGAGGCCCGTGTCACGGAAGGCGTTGGCACGATAAGGATCCCTCAATGCTCATTAGCCCCGAGAGCCGAGTAAAGGTCTAAATTTGACGCCCTTTAACCGGTATATGGTGACGTCTCTATATGAGTGAAAAATTCTTGAATGGGACGTAAAACAAAGAACTACGCACGCTAACTCGCGATTCCCGCCTAAATTTTACATCCATTTAATTCAACACTAATGGCAATTTGGCCGTAAAATTTTTATTTAATGCAAAGAACAGTTCAATGGTAATTGACTGATAATTTTAATACCAGCGTTAAATTGTTAATTAATCCTAATTCCAGCTCTTTAAACAAGAGGCCCAAGGGCCTTAACGGTCACCTGAGTATAATACAACAATTTAGAAGTTAAATACACTGATAGATGAAGCATTGTTGCCCTAGCCCCCCCCCCCTCCTCAAGAACCCCAAAAACTGAGGCCATATATTTAAAAATTTTGGAAGAGGCATCCTTGTCTATCATAATCATGCACTTAGTTTGTTTAAATAATCTCCAGTAGCAGAGAAGTTTTTCAAAGAATCAATGCATTTTCACTATATAATCAATAGAGCCCCGCCCTAACACCAGAACCCCTGACCCTGGGGCCATGAAATTCACAATTTTTGAAAAGGCATCCTTATGCGTTTAAATAGTCTCCAGTAGCAGAGAAGAAGATTTTCAAAGAATCAATGCATTTTCACTATATAATCAATACAGCCCCACCCTATCACCAGAACCCCTGACCCTGGGGCCATGAAATTCACAATTTTTGAAAAGGCATCCTTATGCATCATAACCATGCACCTAGTTTGTTTAAATAATACCCAGGAGCAGAGAAGAAGATTTTCAAAAAATTAAAGCATTTTTACTATATAATCAGAGCCCCGCCCTAACACCAGAACCCCTGACCCAGGGGCCATGGCTTTCACAATTCTGGAAGAGGCCCACCTCCTCATCATAACTACGTACTTAGTTACTTTATTAAATACCCAGGAGCAAAGAAGAAGATTTTCGAAGAATTAATGCATTTTCACTATATAATTTATAGAGCCCTGCCCTAACACCAGAACCCCTGACCCTGGGGCCATGAATTTCACAATTTTGGAAGAGGCACTCTTGCTCATCATAACTATGTACTTAGTTCCTTTATTTAATACCCAGGAGCAGAGAAGAAGATTTTCAAAGAATTAATGCATTTTCACTATATAATCAATACAGCCCCACCCTAACACCAGAACCCCTGACCCTGGGGCCATGAATTTCACAATTTTGGAAGAGGCACTCTTGCTCATCATAACTTTGTACTTGGTAACTTTATTTAATACCCAGGAGCAGAGAAGAAGATTTTCAAAGAATTAATGCACTTTCACTATATGATCTATATAGCCCCACCCTAGGGCCAGAACCCCTGACCCTGGGGCAATAAATTTCACAATTTTGGAAGAGGCACTCTTGCTCATCATAACTATGTACTTAGTTCCTTTATTTAATACCCAGGAGCAGAGAAGAAGATTTTCAAAGAATTAATGCACTTTCACTATATGATCTATATAGCCCCACCCTGGGGCCAGAACCCCTGACCCTGGGGCCATGAATTTCACAATTTTGGAAGAGGCACTCTTGCTCATCATAACTATGTACTTAGTTCCTTTATTTAATACCCAGGAGCAGAGAAGAAGATTTTCAAAAAATTAATGCATTTTCACTATATAATTATTACAGCCCCGCCCTAACACCAGAACCCCTGACCCTGGGGCCATGAATTTCACAATTTTGGAAGAGAGTCTTGCTCATCATAACTATGTACTTAGTTCCTTTATTTAATACCCAGGAGCAGAGAAGAAGATTTTCAAAGAATTAATGCACTTTCACTATATGATCTATATAGCCCCACCCTGGGGCCAGAACCCCTGACCCTGGGGCCATGAATTTCACAATTTTGGAAGAGGCACTCTTGCTCATCATAACTATGTACTTAGTTCCTTTATTTAATACCCAGGAGCAGAGAAGAAGATTTTCAAAGAATTAATGCATTTTCACTATATAATCAATACAGCCCCACCCTAACACCAGAACCCCTGACCCTGGGGCCATGAATTTCACAATTTGGGAAGAGGCACTCTTGCTCATCATAAGTATGTACTTGGTAACTTTATTTAATACCCAGGAGCAGAGAAGAAGATTTTCAAAGAATTAATGCACTTTCACTATATGATCTATATAGCCCCACCCTGGGGCCAGAACCCCTGACCCTGGGGCCATGAATTTCACAATTTTGGAAGAGGCACTCTTGCTCATCATTACTATGTACTTAGTTCCTTTATTTAATACCCAGGAGCAGAGAAGAAGATTTTCAAAAAATTAATGCATTTTCACTATATAATCAATACAGCCCCGCCCTAACACCAGAACCCCTGACCCTGGGGCCATGAATTTCACAATTTTGGAAGAGGCACTCTTGCTCATCATAACTATGTACTTGGTAACTTTATTTAATACCCAGGAGCAGAGAAGAAGATTTTCAAAGAATTAATGCACTTTCACTATATGATCTATATAGCCCCACCCTGGGGCCAGAACCCCTGACCCTGGGGCCATGAATTTCACAATTTTGGAAGAGGCACTCTTGCTCATCATAACTATGTACTTGGTAACTTTATTTAATACCCAGGAGCAGAGAAGAAGATTTTCAAAGAATTAATGCACTTTCACTATATGATCTATATAGCCCCACCCTGGGGCCAGAACCCCTGACCCTGGGGCCATGAATTTCACAATTTTGGAAGAGGCACTCTTGCTCATCATAACTATGTACTTAGTTCCTTTATTTAATACCCAGGAGCAGAGAAGAAGATTTTCAAAAAATTAATGCATTTTCACTATATAATCAATACAGCCCCGCCCTAACACCAGAACCCCTGACCCTGGGGCCATGAATTTCACAATTTTGGAAGAGAGTCTTGCTCATCATAACTATGTACTTAGTTCCTTTATTTAATACCCAGGAGCAGAGAAGAAGATTTTCAAAGAATTAATGCACTTTCACTATATGATCTATATAGCCCCACCCTGGGGCCAGAACCCCTGACCCTGGGGCCATGAATTTCACAATTTTGGAAGAGGCACTCTTGCTCATCATAACTATGTACTTAGTTCCTTTATTTAATACCCAGGAGCAGAGAAGAAGATTTTCAAAGAATTAATGCATTTTCACTATATAATCAATACAGCCCCACCCTAACACCAGAACCCCTGACCCTGGGGCCATGAATTTCACAATTTTGGAAGAGGCACTCTTGCTCATCATAACTATGTACTTGGTAACTTTATTTAATACCCAGGAGCAGAGAAGAAGATTTTCAAAGAATTAATGCACTTTCACTATATGATCTATATAGCCCCACCCTGGGGCCAGAACCCCTGACCCTGGGGCAATAAATTTCACAATTTTGGAAGAGGCACTCTTGCTCATCATAACTATGTACTTGGTAACTTTATTTAATACCCAGGAGCAGAGAAGAAGATTTTCAAAGAATTAATGCACTTTCACTATATGATCTATATAGCCCCACCCTGGGGCCAGAACCCCTGACCCTGGGGCCATGAATTTCACAATTTTGGAAGAGGCACTCTTGCTCATCATAACTATGTACTTAGTTCCTTTATTTAATACCCAGGAGCAGAGAAGAAGATTTTCAAAAAATTAATGCATTTTCACTATATAATCAATACAGCCCCGCCCTAACACCAGAACCCCTGACCCTGGGGCCATGAATTTCACAATTTTGGAAGAGACAGTCTTGCTCATCATAACTATGTACTTAGTTCCTTTATTTAATACCCAGGAGCAGAGAAGAAGATTTTCAAAGAATTTATGCACTTTCACTATATGATCTATATAGCCCCACCCTGGGGCCAGAACCCCTAACCCTGGGGCCATGAATTTCACAATTTTGGTAGAGGGCTCAATGCTTATTACAATGATGCCAACAGTTTGACTGCTTCATGTCCGGGAGTAAAGAAGAAGATTTTTAAAGATTGCATTATTTTTGGTGGTTTTAGCCCCACCCCTCAGGCCCCGGGGGGGGCAGGGACCATGAAATTCACAATTTTTGTTCCCCTTCACCCATAGATGCTATATACCAAATTTGGTTGAAATTGGTTGAGCGGTTCTAGAGAAGAAGTTAAAAATGTTCAAAAGTTAACGCACGACGGACGACGCACGACGACGGACAAAAACAGATAGCAATAGGTCACCTGAGTGACTCAGGTGACCTAATAAGGGGGTTAGACGACATTTTTCATTGAAATCGGGCTTTAAAGCATCACCACATTGTAAAATATTCTTGAATATGAATTAATGTTCCATAAATCTTTTCTTGTTTTACTCAGATAAAATTAAACATATATTATTAATAAAATACAATGTTTTAGTTGTAAACCCCTTTGAAATTGGTAAAAAAAAAAAGCATTTTTGTATTTTTTATGTCTGTTAACATATGTTAACCCAAGTGAAACACAAAAAGCTTTGGTATGAATTTGTGAAATGACAGTCCATATTACCTGTAAAAAGGAATTTTTCTTTCGCGGGGGGATGTTTTAAAAGTATTTTCCGTTTTCCGTTGATTTCTATAGTGAAAAACACAAGTTTTACCGAAATTATAGTTATCTCTCTTTGTTTTCCCAAAGAAGTAATGTTTTATGAAAATTCATATAAATATCTATATAGATATGGAAAGTCATTCAAATGTGTTAACTTTTGAAAATTGACTTGGAAGTAGGCGGGAGAACAGTACTATCGTTCGCAATTTGAGACCTTAACTCGGTGCTCCGCGCCATTGAGCAGTGAGGCATGTCTATCATGCTAACGCTTACAATGACACGGGACCTTGGTCTTAGAGCTCTCTTTCAAAACACCTATGATTTTCACTTCAAATGCAGGCTGCTTGACGGCGGAACATTTACTCTCTATTTTTAGCCTCTTAAGTTTCACGCGAAGTGTGGAAAGAGATTCTAACCCGGTAACTCCCGATACCAAAGCAAGTGCCCTACGACTTGGCTACCGCGACCGGTATCGTCTTTCAACAATTTTTTTTTCTTAAAATAGAAAATTTGGTCTAATGACTATTTAAATAGTCATAACACCAAATTTTCTATTTTAAGAAAAATGTGTGGGAAGACAGTATTATACATTTTCTATAAAAGATAATTGAAAAATTATCTTTTACTCCTTCAAAATAAGTAAAGATCATTTGAGATTTTTATAAAAACTGCAAAAGCACATTTTCCGAACTACAGTTTAAATATATTTTCATTCTTGTAAGAATTTTTTAAATGGTTAGATTTACGTTACCTGCCTTAACCATTGCCAGCAAGACCACGATTATCACCAAAATAAGTAGGAATGCCAACAACTTCATAGTCGTACTACTCTTTGCTTACAAAGAGTTTGATTTAGTGCTGCGATCCCTTATGTATATACTGTTTACCTAATCCATGAAAAGTGCAACCTCATTTTGAATTGATTGTTGATGTTTGTGATTACATAAGTTTTCTTGGTTTGCACTCAAAGGTTGGGGTCAAACAAGAAATAATAGAGAAATCAGAAAGGATTAAATACTTTACGAACATGTTTCATGCATAATTTTCTTTATGAGCTTTTCCAGGCATTTTTGTGACAAAAAAATTATGTAATGAAATATAAAACAAATTTTAATAGTTTCTACTTTCCTCTGAAGGGATGAGGTGGCACGATGGAGAAAAATTTTCTATGTTTATTTGTGACATTTTAGTTTTCTCGTAGAATAAACGAAATATTTGTATTTACAATAGCTTCCATTTAAATTGGCAATAAATTGGTTTCGATATTGTCAGAATATTATACAAATATAGCCTTTTGATGAGGTAAATCCCTGGATATATAAACGTTAGAGAAAACATATCAACCGAGCACTAAGTGTGAAGACGATATCTTTTCTATAATGTCTAGGATTCTGCCGAATCAAAGGGATATATCTGTTTTATAATTTTTATATTGATTAATGCGAAATGTCCTAAAACCAGATTTGTCTAAAGGTTTTTCATATAAGGCATTGCTTTGTCATACGCATTATGACGTCCCAACTACAATTAGCAGCTGAAGTATCTATTGTTAGAAACATCCAGTTAATAATGACTATTCTGACGACATCACAATTGTTGCTTCACAGAAGAACGAATTATAGAAAGGCCATGCCTATAAGCCATTTGTAAAGTTTAAAATAGAAACACCCAGTCTATGAAATATTTTAGACTTAATCATGTGATCTTGTTCGAGATAATCAGATCCATGTGAACTATAGAGAAAAATAATAAATATGTGTTTATATGTGTTTTATTTGAACCAGAGACATTACATCTCATAGGTACTAGTATACAAAATATGCACATATATATATTTATACATAGGATTTGCACAGGATAAGTGTAGTATATGCTATTCAATATACATGACATGTGACAATTACATAAACAATAGCATTTAATGTATTATCATTTCTTATTGTACACTATTTAAAACATCATTTCTTAATTGATAAGAAAAATACAGAAATTTACCTAGGCTACATAGTTCTTTAGTATTTGTGGAACTCAGTTACTGTAATAATTTAAATACTGATGGTTTTTTGATATAACTCTTGATATATTTAATTCTTAGTTCTTCATATCGACGACATTTTAATACAAAATGAAATTCGTCCTCTATCTAAATATATTTATACTTGATTAGAGAGAGAGTAAACCATGTAAATATTTTTACAAGTTTAATTATGGTTTGTTTACCTGAAACATCATACCGTCTCCGTAACTCAGTAGGTAGGGCGCTCGCTCCATGATCGGAAGGTCGTGTATTCGAATCACTGTCGCGACTTACCTAAGTCGATAAAAATAGGTAGCAACTGTTCCTTCGCCAAGCGCTCGGTACGTTGCGGGTCTTTCGGATGAGACCTTAAAAACCGAGGCCCCGTGTCACGGCAGGCGTTGGCACGATAAGGAACCCTTACTGCTCAATGGCCCTGAGTGCCGAGTAAATGTCTAAATCTGAAGCCCTTCACCGGTATATGGTGACCATACAAAGCCGAAATTTTTGGTGAATTGCCTAAAGGTGCGGAGTGCCAACTCAGATAATTAGCTGGAATGTTGACACTTTAGCTTGCCATCTTAGAATTTGAAATTAAAGAAGATGGATCAAAAATTCAATTTAACTTTCATTATGAATACTTTCAATTGTGTGGATTCCAATGAATTTTTTTTTACATGGAGAAGCCAAGAGTTTAGGGCATGAGCTTCTTGAGTATTTTGTTATTCATAGAAATGGCGAATATATATGCAGTAAAATTAACGTGATTCAAATAATTTAGGGTTATCCTAACTTATTAATTTCTGTGAAAGAGTGTAGTTTTATCAAGCACCGGAATTTAAAAGATTATTTATGCTGTGTACCGATACGTTTTTTCAGCTTTGTCATATTATGATGTCTGGCTATGTTTGGATTTTATTGCGAACAATGAAATATGATATATAATAATAATAAGCTGGTTTATATTAAATTAATAGATCGCATTAGAATGTGAACAGGATCAATGTTAGGAATGCAAAGTCTCTGTTATGATACTCGGTTATATTTATCTCGGTTATAAAATTTAATGAATCCCCTAGAAAACTTTCACACTCTGAAGGAAGTCTGCTCTATGAAGGAAGCAATTACAAGAAAGGAAGTCTCTATGATCTCCTGGTAACATTTGAATTCTTTTGAAATAAAAAAAATGTACATGTATCTGAGATAATGCAATAAATTTAAAGATTGATTGTATGTTCTTTTACGTCCCATTCGATAATTTTTTACTTATACATATAGAAACGTCACCTTATACCGGTAAAGGGCTTCAAATTTAGACCTTTACTCGGCACTCAGGACTATTGAGCAGTGAGGGATCTTTATTATGCCATCGCCTACCATGACACGGGGCCTCTAGATCTGTATCATGCGAAAGACCCGCAACTTTCATTTCGAAGTGCCGAGCGCTTGGCGAAGGAACAGTTGGTACTTATTTTTAATCGTCCTAGGTCAATCACGGCCGAAGTTTTCACCCACGACATTTCGATCAGGGAGCAAGCGCTCTACCAACTGAGCTACCGTGACGGTGAACTATTAAACAGATGTTGTACATATTAACAAATGATTATAGTCAAAAGAAACTATCTGTACAAAGTATTCATAAAAAAATATTCTGTGAATTACCAAGCATGGATTTATTTGCCCTGTATCTAGTTTATTTTCATTGCGACAACAAAGCATTATGAACTCAAGGTACTTTTCCAAGAAAAGCGGGCTTAACAATCAAAATAAATACTTTTAGTAGGTGTCCTCACTTGGTGTGAAAAACAAAATAGCACTATCGAAGGGAAAGTGTGCCTTATATTATGCCTGAATCGGGATATAACATGCCGAGTCGTGGCGAGGATATACACTTACATTGCTTTCATCTTTCTGTAAGTGGTATGAAGTGTCCTCTGTAATATCATATGAATTTTCATTTCTTGAGAACAAGAGCATTTGATTTCTACTAGTCCTTTACCACAATATTTACTTATAATCCATCTAGAGTTGCAACGAAGTACGGTTTCCACTGAAATTGTGAAATCCAACGGTATCCGTTCTCTCATTTATGTTTTTTTCTTAATCATCGAAGTACAGCTGTCTAGTCACAGTTCCATTCCCTCTAGTCGCCCGCGTGGCGCAGTGGTTAAAGCGTCTGCTCTAGAGTCGCGAAGTAAGGAGTTGATCCTTACGTCGCGGGTTCGAATCGCACTGTGGGACGTGGAGGCCGGTCCTTCGGATGAGACCGTATAAACCGAGGTCCCGTGTCGCAGTAGGTGCTGGCACGAAAAAGATCCCTCACTGCTCAATGGCCGTAAGTGCCGAGTATAGGACAAAATTTGCAGCTCTCCACCGGCAATGGTGGCGTCTCCATGTGAGTGAAAAATTCTCGAGAGGGACGTTAAACAACATGCAATCAATCAATCAATCATTCCCTCTTCCATATGCCATTGCAGGAACGTTTGATGCGGCACTCCCAAGTTGCATTATATCTCGTACAATATAATTTCGTTGGATTTTGATCCTCCATAATGCAACACTTGAAAATAAAACGGACGCAGTTTTACGCCCATGTCCGTGTCTCTTCAATTCCTCGCAATCACCGATTTTCTGATCCTCGATCAAAGCTTCCATTCTTAAGATCTCTTTGGATCAAATACAGACTGTAAATGTGAAGTCACCTAAATATTCTTACCATTTGCCTCTTTCGTAAGTTCATTAATCCTGGAATATCATCATTAGTGTCTTCAAAATAAGAAGGCGGGTTTAGTGTCTCTATTAAAAGTGAATGCACAGGGGCTTGCTCCCCGCGTGTAATAATTATTCATTTAAAAAAATCATATACGGTAATACTAAAAATACACAAGGGAGGACGCCATTTTGGACCCCTTCCTCGCTTCAACCTCTGTTTTCGTTATATTTTCCCGTATTTTACTGACTCACCGCCTCGGATCTGTCAAGTAATGATTCTTCTAGGACATAATGCTTAAAATTTCCCCTTGGAGCCTCTACAATACACATTTCAGACTAATAATAATCCAAACTCGCTCTTTAGGACAGTTGATAGGGATAGAAAACGAAAGTAACCTCGGCGTTTTACATTCGAATACGGAATTAGAACGCGGTTTTTTCAAATTTATAATTAGCAGCTATGTTAACTAGTAGAAAAACCCCGAGATTTTCGAATGTGTTTTCGTTTTCTGTCCCTATCAACTGTCCTAAAGAGCGAGTTTGGATTATTATTAGTCTGAAATGTGTATTGTAGAGGCTCCAAGGGGAAAATTTAAGCATTATGTCCTAGAAGAATCATTACTTGACAGATCCGAGGCGGTGAGTCAGTAAAATACGGGAAAATATAACGAAAACAGAGGTTGAAGCGAGGAAGGGGTCCAAAATGGCGTCCTCCCTTGTGTAGTTTTAGTATTAACGTATATGGGTTTTTTTTAATAAATAATTATTACACGCCGGGAGCAAGCCCCTGTGGTGAATGCGTCCTTGCTCAAATCAAATAATTTTTTCTCAACTCGCGTTCATTCAGAAGACGTGTACATGTATGGGTTGTAAACTACATGACAAGGTCCATAATTATTATTTATTTTCAGGTGTTGAGTTAGAGTTGTGAATAAGTACATTCTGAATTTTATCAGGTCGTGATGCAGAACATAAACATCAGTTCTGACTAGTGTGTGTTTGTCTTTCTGTCTTTCAATAACTGAACAAAAGGAAAAAAAAAGGAGTGCTGTGCAGTGCTTGCATGAATCAGCATTTCTGTATTTAGAAAGAAAGAAGTTGAAGTTTCAGAGTAAATGAAAATATTCAGAATTCAATCTTCTATGATGTGGTATTAGTGATCTATATTTTTCAAAATATAAATGATTCTTGTGCAACACATCCACCTGACTGTATTTGTCCACCTTCACTGACAAGAATCCCTGTCGCTTGTTGTCTGTTTTCTGGAATTTTCTGACGCATGGCAAAGTGGTGAAGTTTGACATTGTCAAAATGATAGTTTGTATACAGTTTATAAACATTGTCCTGTTTGTATAATTTTAAACGCGAAGGGTCCATTCCTACATCGAGTAGTCAAACCAAAACGTCTCCAATCTCAATGTCAGGTAATGTTTTCAAGTCTGCGAAGCATTCGTCAGCAGCAATATCCTTGATGTCAGGTATATTGTACGCCGTTTTTATCCACAGCAAGTTTTAGGAACAAAAACTAAACTTTCCAGGAATTTGGAGTAGGCCTAAGATCATTTTCGAAAAACTCAGTGATGTGTTCTATAGAATTCAACATTCATTTACTTTGAAACCAATGATACTTCCTGTTGTTTCTCTGAAACCATTTACTATGGATCAAGCCATAAAATCAAAGCTTCAACGGTTAATTAGATGTAAATCAACAATTATGAATCGCAAAGTGTACGTTCCAGAATTATCTCCGAATGAAGAAGTCCCAGGGGAGAGCTTTGCAACGGAGATGTGCAATAACAGTAAAACTTCAAGAATAAACATCCTGCCGAAATCACCAGGTCCTCGAGTGCGAGAAAAAAGGAGCAAAGAAAAGTCCAAGAGACTTTCTCCAGTACCATCCAAGATGAATTTTAAGAAAACCAGATTGGGTAGAATTTTAACAACCCTGGCAGGTACCAGAAGTAACCGTATTCAACTCAACAACAAAAATAGTTTAATCGAAAAGTTTCATTTCAATGATTTGTTATACATATACATGTTATTGATTGATTGATTGATTGTATGTTGTTTTACGTCCAATTTAAGAATTTTTCACTCATATAGAGACGTCACCATATACCGGTAAAGGGATTCAAATTCTAACCTTTACTCGGCACTCGGGGCCATTGAGCAGTGAGGGATCTTTATCGTGTCAATGCCTGCCGTGACATGGGGCCTCGGTTTTAAAGGTCTGGATCCGGTTGCACGAACGTTAGTTAACTTTAACTGGCTGTTAACCTTACGTTAACCCGACGTTAAATTTAATGGCGAGTTAAACCGGTTGCACAAAAGTTAACTATTAGTTAAAGCTTAATTAATTTTCTGATTTAACTAACAGATTTAACTGAGGTTACCTAGGTACATTAAATATTTAATTAAACATTAAAATCAAAATCGCGAACTTGTTATCATTTCAAAACTTGTTTGCGAGGAAGGAAGAACTTATACAGAGATAATAGAAATGTCTGACTTGAGCAACATGCAAATTCAATCCTTAATTTCTATTTAGGCAAGATTGTATTATATATGTATATTGCGGATATATGTTGCGATATTATCTGCAAAAAACAACAAGACGAAATTATTCCATATGAGTGGCGATGTAGGTACTTTCTTTTTATCCGATTATGCATACAATGTCATTATATTTTATTAAAAAAGATCATTATTTTAAAAAATTGTAAGCCTCAGACAAGTAAGTGAAAAGTAAATTAATCGTTCAATTCCACAAACTTCAAGCACTTAAAACGGGGAGGGGGTGTTCCTCTCCCACTTTTTTTTTTTTTTTTTTTTTTTTTTTTAGAGATTTTTCAAAATTATTTTCAATTTCCACTCCCAAAAGTCGATGTGCTAGAAGTTAATACAGAAAACTACATGTACATAATTTGTAATTGCAATGTTTATACTACATGTAAAATGACCATCTTTCAATGTAAAAATTCATATTTGAAGTAACTATCTTTAATAATATATTTAATATATGTTACCAATATAAGATTTACAGTAAATAACCTTAGCAAATTAACATTTACGAACTGACGTCATTTTAATTATGACGTCAGAAATATTTCACCATAGGTAAGGGAAATGCGCGTGTAGAACGATTTTAACAGAGAGCTAACTTTAAGACATCGATTAAATGTGAGTTAGCTAATTTATTTTTAATAGACTTTCGAACAACAAAGTTTTAGCTGACAATGACGTAACTCGTCGTTAAAAATTTAACAGCTAGTTACGACACTAACTGAAAGTTAATTTAACTAATGTTCGTGCAACCAGATCCTGATCATCTGAAGGACCCACAACTTTCACTTCAAAGTGCCGAGCGCATGGCGAAGGAACAGTTGTTACCCATTATTTATCGACTTTGGTCAGTCGGCCGAGATTCGAACTCACGACCTACCGAACACGGAGCGAGCGCTCTACCGACTGAGCTACCGTGACGGTCATACATTTGTGAAACTGGATTTAAATACAAAAGGATTTTAACTAAACATAACAGTGAACATCACCAGTGAAAAGACATTTAATGTAATATTTGTGCCAAAGCGTTTTGTAGGGAAATATAATCTAGGAAGACATTGTTTTTCAAAGTACAGTTTTGAGGAATTTATTGACATTTTTATCGATTTACACCATGTCTAATCATGGTAATCTTACTTTCACGGCTAAAATATTTGAAGAGATTAGTTCAGACGAAGATGAAATATTAGATACTAATTCAGCGAGTAAGGAGGCACAAAATGAAGAGGATGTAGAGCCCGACGTTATTTCAATCAAAATGATCGGGAAGAGGACGATATGGGGGAAGCCATCCAGGACAAGAGTTAGGATGAAGTGAAATCTACCAGTACTACATTGATAGTTCAACTGATAAAAGAAAAATTCCTGATGGACACTTGGAGAGTGTACGCGACATTGAATATGCCTATACTGAAAACATCTAAGAGAGAAATATTGTTGTGTCAGATTTCTCATTCGACTTTATGATTTCGCTCAATTGCGCTCCATTTTTAGCAGGCATATTTTTGTATTCATATGAAGCAGAATTTATTCCTAATCTTATATATGAGAAGAAGAATACACTTGCTATGGCATTCAGCTCGACATTTAGATATATGGACGACGTATTATTTAACAATAGTTTTTTCCATTCATATGGCGACACGATATATCCCAGTGAGCTTCATATGAAAGATACCACATTATATATTAAGTCATTATTTACACACAGAATTTCCGGATTACGACAAGGAGCACACGGCGGTTGTGACCGGTCAGCAGGGGATGTTCACTCCTCCATGGCACCTGAACACACCTCTGATTTTTTAGAGGTTTGTGTTTGCTCTGCTCCTGATTTGTATTGTTAAGGTAGAACCTATGTCGGAAAAGTTTTTGTCGCAAGATTTTTAAACTTATCAAAATGATAAATAAGCACTCGTTTATCATTCAGTTAAAATGTATGGTACGTTTCCTTGTTATTGAATGTAGAGCAGTCTGTGCAACTTGGAATATAATTTGACACTGCTACATATTTTCAGCCATTTTTAGGGTTACTGGTCATGAAGAGAATATGGAAATTCACAAAAATACTTCCTCAAACATAATCGTTTAAAGACTTTATTAACTGAACCATGTTAAGCAATTTTATTCAAGAATAAATTCTTTATAATTCAACTGACCTAAACGATTAAGTCTACATTTCAAAGAATAAAGGCAAATACGCTCAATATTTTTTTAGTCAATTTACCACGTTAATTTTTAAGTATTTTTCAAAAGTCTTTGTCAGAATGTTTTCAATCTTTAATATGTTGAAGAACATTTCCGAATAATAACAGAAAGTGATTAAAATATATACCTTTCCCCGCAAATTAATGAGAAACATACTATTTATCAATACCTTTTTTGTTGACGTTTTTGCACTTAAACAGGATTTAAGTTTAGGGTAACTTTCAGATTTACATGTGGATATTTATCCAAAAATGTTTTTTTTTAATTAAAAAGATAATATTTGAGGGAAACATTATTATATTCACCAACCATTCTGAATATAATTAACAAATAATTACGAAAAGGAATGCACGTCATTTCATCATTGACATTACAAAATTTACACACTCTTTGACTCGGACGCATTTCATCAAAATATTGTACTATTTAGGTTTCTTAGGATTTTTTATTCCTTCAAAATAGTTTCATGCCATTCACATTACCACAGTTGTGTAACTTCATTACATGAGACAGTCTTGGATTAAAATCGTAAAGCACGAGAAAAAGTGACATTAAATTAATTATGACGTCATAATGGATCTAGCACCAAACTCATTTACTCGATATGGCGTCAAAGGACTTAGGTTCTACGTTAAAATGGACTTTTGAGCTTGAATACTGTTCGTTGTCGCAATATATTTCATTCCTTGATGAAGACGCAAGTTCCCGAACAATGCAGGGAAGTTGCAAAATGCAAGTTCCCGAACAATGCAGGAAAGCTGCAAAATGTAGACGAACAATGTAATAATCCGTAAATAATTATGTAACTGTGGATAGTCATTTATAATTTTATTTCTTTGTCATTTCCAGTGGCGGATTTAAGGGGGGGGGGTGCACCCGGCGTGCGCCCCCTTAAACTGTCAAAGTTAGCGTAAATCATAGTTTCGTCGAGAAAGTGTAAACGTGTCTACTCGGTAGACTCCATTTTTACCCTACAAATCCTCTGGAATCCAGGAGCTTCCGGAAGCTTCGCCCCCTGAGCCCCAACCAAGGCTTCGCCCTGGACCCACTGGGGGGGGGGGGGGCTCAAGGCGGCCCCCAGACCCCCTACCTACTTATTGCACCACCCTAACTTCAGTTCCTGGATCCGCGCGTCTGGTCTCAATATTATTTCATTATACATGTACACATGTACTGATTGTACACCATTTAATGTTTTAAGACGCGATTCTTTAATAATATTTTTTTTAATGTTTTGATTCTTTTTCTTTCCCAGTATATTTTCAGTATAATGCAGTATAGTATGACTCTATATAGAGTTGGGGAATTTTTGCATTTCCCATGCATATATAGTTTTTATGCCCCCGTAATCGAAGATTCGGGGGCATATAATTTTTGCCCTGTCCGTTCGTCTGGCTGTCTGTCTGTTTGTCTGCAAAAACTTTAACCTTGCCCATAATTTTGATTGGTTGGACCTATGGGTTTCATATTTCACATGTGTATTCCTTGTGACAAGACCGTACCATTATATTTGACCTTGATCTTGGAGTTTGACCCACTTTTGCAAAAATTTTTGAGACCTTAACCTTGGCCGTAACTTTTGAACACTTGGAGCCTGGGCTTTCAAACTTCACAAGTGTATATCTTGTGAAAAGGCCTTCCCTTGGATACCAACATCTTTGACCCTTTGACCTTGACCATGGAGTTTGACCTACTGATGAATAAACTTTAACCTTGACTGTAACTTTTGAACAATTTGAGCTAGGTCTTTCATACTTCACATGTGTACTCCTTATGACAAGACCTTTCTTTGGGTACCATCATATTTGACCTTGACCTTGGAGTTTGACCTACTTCAATTTTTAAAATTTTTAACCTTGGTCTTAACTTTTGAACAGTTAGTGCTAGGGTTTTCATACTTCACACATGCATGAGAAGACCTTGTCCCTTTGACCTTGACCTTGGATTTTGACCTACTTTTGAAAAACTTTAATCTGGCCATAACTTTTGAACAGTTGATGTAAGGGCTTTCATTCTTCACATATGCATTTCTTGTGACAAGACCTTCCTTTAAATACCAACAACTCTAACCATTTCACCTTGACCTTGAAATATGACCTACTTTTGAGAAACTTTAACCTTGGCCATAACTTTTGAACAGGTGGTGTTAGGGCTTTCATACTTTACATGTTTATTCCTTGTGACAAGACCTACCTTTGGATACAAACAATTATGGCATTGTCCTTGACCTTGGAGTTTAACTTTTAAAAATTTTTAACGTTGGCCATAACATTTGAACGCTTGGTTCTAGGGCTTTCATATTTCACGATCATGTGTATCACTTGTGACAAGAACTACTCTTGGGCACCATTTGACCGTGACTTTGCTGTTTTAATTACTTTAAAAAAAACTTTAACCTTCGCCATAACTTTTAAACCGGGTTGTACTAGGGCTTTCATATTTCACAGGTATATTCCTCAAAACAAGACCTTTCTTAAGGTACCAACATTTTTGATTTCTTTACCTGGAGTTTGACTTGCATTTAAGAAACTTTAACCTTCGCCATAAGCTGCCATACGGGGGCATCAGTGTTTCACAAACACATCTTGTTTTAATCTTGTTTACCAGGTATTCATTTTGATTCAGTGTAAACCAAGCATTTTTGATTGTACTGTACAGAAATGTTCTTAATGCACGAATCTCTCTAAAAGGAATGTACACAGTGTTCATATTTTAATTTACATCAATTGCTGTTCACTGTTGAATGTATTATGGATATTCTGAAATTCATGATTTTTTTTTCTTGAAACTTATCTGTCTCTTGTTCTTTTCAGTTACTTTGCATCCAGAGTTGTATGGCTAAAGATGGAAGCTAAAGAGAGTGGAGGAACAGGGACTTGTTTAATACAGTACACTAGTTTACTACGATACAATAACACAAGGTATCCATCTTTTTCGAGTCCAAAGATGTAAGTTACCGCATCGTCCGCAGTTTGCCATTATTAAAAAAAGCATGCAGTGGTTAGCGGAAACCCCCTATTGTAACTCATCTGGCACTGAAAAACTAGCGCTTGCGTGTGTGAGCCAGTGAGTGCGTGCGTAACGGAAGTTATGCAAGTAATAATTATTATTGGGATAGACCTTTTTTTAGCGCAGGGAAGCTCTACATTGCAGTGCCTTTGTTTATCATGTACCACTGATTGGCAAAAAACGACCAAAAACTTATTCGTATATTAAAACGTGTACAGTTTGATTAAATTCAAAACAAATTGTTCTTTAACAGAATCGAATATTTCTGTTAATTCCCATGCAAAATGAAGTTTGAAAAACTTGTAGATGACATATGGAAATAAGGAACAGTTATCAAGCACAAAGGTCCATTGAAACAATACAAGTTGGAAGCAGAGCAAACTTGGACCTGTAAAAAAGATCAGGTGGGATCAGAGGCCATAGAGGAGAAAGCATTCCCTGTCGACCTGTCACACCCGCCATGGCTCCTTGTCATGATCGGGTAAACGGATACCCTGTAGACAATTCAGTGTGTAAATTATGGTCTAACAATTGAATGAAAAAACGTCAGTCAGCATTCGACTAAATGATAGGTTGTATTTGCTGACAAGGTCATTGTATCGACCATAGAATTTGCGAAATGTTAACTTTAAACGAAACTGTTGATATCATTGTTTGATCAACTTGTTCGTCAATAGCTTGTCTCGTTTAAGAAATTGTTCGTACGTAGAGCATGCTATTGCGTATCGAATCAACTGGAACATAGACTCCATACACAGGTAATAAGGTTACATGTATATTCTTACATAAATAAGGGAAGTTGACGACAGAAAAGTTGAAGTCATAAAAATTTAGTTGTTATTTACCATTAACGTTTTTTCTCTATTTGAACATCCAAATATGAAACGGATGTGACAGACTCTGTAGTATCCTGTATTTCGATTTCAAAGTATGCAGCGAAGTTGCGAAGGATTACGTGAATCACAAACTAGCCAGCATCTCAGCACAGTTTGGCTGTGCAACATCACGTACTGATTTTTATCATCTACAAGATCTACAAGTCAAATGCTGACTGACGTTTTTCATACTTATTGTTAGGCCATTATTTATACACTGAACTGTCTTCGGATTTTTCCGTTTTTTTCCCCGATCATGACAAGGAGCACACGGCGGGTGTGACTGGTCGGCAGGGGATGCTCACTTCTCCATGGCAGCTGATCCCACCTCTGAATGTTGAGGTTTGTGTTTGCTGTGCTCTAAACTTGTATCGTTTCATTGGACTTTCGAGATTGAATACTGTTCGTGATCTTCATATTTCATTTATGTAACAACCGATCTTATATAACATACATATTATTATTATTTAACGAAACCTGCATTTGGCATTTTTGTTCCCAAAGGACTCAATTTAATTATATTTCAAATATTTCCGTGAGATATAATAATGCATTGACCTTCAATTCAACACTAAAATAACAGCTCTTTAAAGTATGACTACCTATAAATAGATAAAAACTACTCAGGTATGAAAACCTACTGCGCATGCCTCAGGTAAACCCCATCTGCTCGATAATCGATGACTTTCAATTCAGCTCGCCAAGTGAGTACACGTGTTTTCGTGTTCGAATGGCCAATGCCCAACTTCGTTCGCCGGGTCCTGGACAGGCAACGCCGGCACGTCATGAAAGTAATGAAGAACAGGAAAGCTCACCCGCAGAGGCGGAGGAGAGTGATAACAATAAGGTAGATGAGTCGGAGGACTCTCAAGTAGAACATGTCTCTGTAGCGGACAAAACAGAGGATGATTATCGGCGGCAGTGGTGTCGGAGCAAATTCGAAATGCAAAAAGTAAGTCTGGCGACGTTTCTAATAGAACACAGGCGAGCTAAAAAAAAAACGTAAAAAGAGCAGGTCCTCAAATGAATCAAGTTCCAGCTCCTCTAGTTCTAGTTCCTCTAATTCCTCAAGCTCGTCAAGCTCTAGTTCCGAGTCTGATTCAGATTCTGATTTGTTTTTGTGTTCCGCTGATAGCACAAAATTTAAACCAAAAATTTCTAAAAAGATACTTAATTTTGTTACTAAGTACGCAACTAAAGGAATCGATAAAAAGAACAGACAAAATGTTTTCCAAAGATTTGTCCTATACCTAATTCAAAAAAGCTTCAGGGTTTGTCTTTGGATAGATTTTTCAAGAAAATTTATTTCAAGGGGAAAAAATGGAATGGCAAATTAGAGAAAAATAAAATCAATACACAGATGAGAATTCTAGATGCTTTAGGGCCACTTTCCGTTTTATGGAGCGAGGCAGAACGAATAGGCAAAACGGGCAAGGGTATGGACCCTTCTGATGTAATTCAGTTTGTCCAAAGAGCAATTATGTTTGTAGGAAATTCTCATTTCCTTTACAATACTGATAGGCGTAAAGCAGTTTTAGCTAAAACAATGCCAGAGTCAGTAGATGTACTTTCCGATAAGAGGTACAAAAATCACTGGGAAAGTGTAAAAATGATTTATTTGGAAAACACTTTCTCAAACAATTAGCTAAAGATAACAAAGATAACAGAGAATTAAAACAGCTTTTGTCTAATGGTAATGAGAAGAAAGTTTGGTCTCAGACAAGACAATTTTCTGATAGAAACCGCCAGTTTTTTCTTCAGAGGCCCTCATCAAGCCTTCAGTATGGGGGTCGTAGACAGACAGACAGGAGGCAGTTCACTCAGAATCAGAGATTCGCACAGTACCCACAGTACAGGGGTCAGGGAGCGAATCAGAAATTTACAGCGCCTCCCAAGAAACCAAACACTCAATGAGTCAGGCGAGTCACAGACAGAAAGTTATCAGACATCGATCGGAATCTGTCAAAATTTCTGTTCCCGAATGCTGTAGTTATCCCTCAGTCAGTGCCTGTAGGGGGGCGTGTGAAATATTTCATTCAGAACTGGAAAGTAATTACACGGGATCCTTGGATCCTACAGTCGATCGAAGAAATAAAACTTCCTCTATTATCAAATCCTTATCAGAAACAAATGCCTGTTCCATCCAAATTCAAAACAGCGGAACAGTTATTGATAGATTCCGAAATAGAAAAATTAGTGTCAAAACATGCGGTACGGGAGACAACTCCCACACGCGATTCATTTTACAGCAACGTTTTCTTGGTACCCAAGAAAGGGGGCGAGATAAGACCTGTAATAAATCTAAGAAATCTGAAAAGTTTTCTCCCTTACGAACACTTCAAAATGGAGGGGGTACAGTTGCTGAGAGATCTCATGGAGGAGGGAGATTGGTTAGTAAAACTAGATCTAAAGGATGCGTATTTGACGATAAACATGGCAGAGGAATTCCGAAAATTTCTGAAATTTTTTTGGAAAAACAAAATAATGGAGTTTACATCCCTTCCATTCGGGATTGCAATAGCACCGCGAGTGTTTACAAAGATAATAAAAATTCCAATAGCAATTTTACGTCGTTTGGGCATACGTCTGGTGATTTACCTAGACGACATTCTGATTATGAACCAATCTCTCTCAGGCATTCAATCAGATCTATCAACAGCTTTTTACCTCTTAGAAAACCTAGGGTTTTTAATCAATCAGAAAAAAATCTGTTCTAGTCCCTTCGCATGTAACAGAATTTCTGGGATTCACTGTAAACTCGGAAACAATGACCCTCTCTCTCCCAAAAGAAAAGGTACTAAAGATAAAACAGAACTGCTTAGATCTTGTGAGTCGTCAGTCTGTCTCAGCTCGAGATCCAGCCCAATTAATAGGGCGTCTAACTGCTACAAATCAAGCGGTTCTACCCTCTCCTCTCCATTACAGAAGTCTACAGTTACTAAAAACAAGAGCCTTACATGCGGGAGGGAGTTATGTGCAATTAGACGAGGATTCGAAACAGGAACTAATATGGTGGTCGACAAAAATAAGTGTATGGAATGGGAGAGCTTTAGTCCGCCCCCAGCCAAACATCATCGTCAAATCAGATGCAAGTCTGTTAGGATGGGGTGCAATTTGTCAGAATGCAAAAATCATAAAAAAGCACGTACTACTGCAGTCGGACAACAAAGTGACGATAGCTTATATAAACAACATGGGGGGAACAAAATCAAAGAAGTTGATAGAACTTGCAAGTCAGATTTGGCAATGTTGTTTGGAAAGGGACATAACTCTAACAGGGGAATATTTACTTGAATTTAGAGGCAGACTTGGAGAGTCGTCATTTCGAGGACACGAGTTCCTGGAAATTAGATCCACAGATATTCAGTCATCTAATGAAGATAATGGGCCCTTGTTCAGTAGATCTTTTTGCAGACAGGACAAATCCCCAGCTGAACACTTATTTCAGCTGGAGGGTAGACCCTCATGCACAGGCATCAGATGCGATGCTACAGACATGGAGGGACATTCTAGGTTACGCTTTTCCCCCGTTTTGCATGATAATGCCTTGTCTAGCGAAAGTGAGGGAGGAGAGGTGCCAAGTTGTGATCGTAACACCGACATGGCAAACGCAACCTTGGTATCCTCTCCTCCTTCAGATGTCGATAGACTTTCCAGTACTGATACCCATGGGCTCGAGAACCTTAACGTCTCCCCAGGGGGAAGTTCACCCTTTGATCGCCAACAGCACATTACAACTAGCAGGGTGGAAGGTATCAGGAGATATTACACGTCAGAAGGTTTTTCAAACCAAGTTAAAGAACTACTCTTGCACGCATGGAGACCAGGTACAAAATCTGCTTACGACAGTGCCTGGTCGAAATGGAATAGCTGGTGTTTGGAACGATCAATTGATCCCTTTTCAGCCCCTTTGGCCTCTGTTCTAGATTTTTTTTAGCTTGGATGTTTTATCAGGGCTATAAATACCGAACAATTAATGTTCATAGGTCGGCAATTTCCTCAGTGTTACCGCAGTTGAATGGAGTTTCTGTCGGACAGGTCCCTGTTGTGAAACAACTTTTTAAGGAATATTAATTAAAGATCCTCCACAACCTAAATATGTTTTTTCCTGGGATATTAATGTTGTTCTTAAACATTTGTCTGATTTTCCTTGTGATAACGACCTTTCGATTTTACAACTGAGCAAAAAAATTACCATTTTACTTGCTCTAGGAACTCCTAAAAGGGTTTCGGAAATTGCTCGATTCGATCGCCGATTTATGGAAAGAAAGGGTGATAGTATTTTTTTTCATTTACCAGGTCTATCAAAATCTCACATGAACAATGCATGTAGATCTGTTCAGTACGATAAAATTGATAATGAAAGACTCTGCGTGGTACATTGTTGCTCTGTTTACGAGAAACGAACTGAATCATTTAGATCGCAGCTCAAAACTGAACCCGATCCGTTGCTCCGCGCAACCAAAAAACCCCATAATGGGGTTTCTGCACAAACGATTAGCAACTGGATAAAGTCTGTTATGTTAGATGCAGGCATCGATACATCAAAATTTCAGGCGCATTCGTGCAGAATGGTCTCAAGTAGAGCGCATAATACCGGAATACCTTTAGAGGAAATTCTGTCAAAAGCAGATTGGTCAAATGCTCGAACATTTAGAACTTTTATTTAAGTAATACTTCGTCTGATATGTCTTATACACGTAATATTTTGAATTTGGTGAGTTTTATTTTCGGCTTTAAACATGCATTATAATATCTCACGGAAATATTTGAAATATAATTGAAGATTTTATGAGGGCGCGAAGCGCCCGAAATGAAATATAAATTATATGATAATATTGAAGTGAGATATAATAATGCATTTCCCTCCCACCCTTACCCGTTTATTGGGTCAGTGGGAGATGTTTATTCATTTTTTCTATTACTTGATACCTGATAGCATTACCTAATATTTGAATTATTTTTATCGTATATGTTGTAGGGGGATAATCCTGTACCATAAAACGCCACGACGCCACGATGCCTTCCGGATTTTAACTGCATGGTGGTTTTTTAAGTGTACTAAAAATGATGGACATAATTGCTTTACAATTCCGATCTTCATGTTTAATAATTCGATGATTACTGTGTTAAATAGAATTATCTTTGTTGTGTATTTATTATAAATTCTGTCAAAATAACATTTGAAGTTTTCTTTGCTTTGTTTTGGCTCGCATATTGAAAGTCATCGATTATCGAGCAGATGGGGTTTACCTGAGGCATGCGCAGTAGGTTTTCATACCTGAGTAGTTTTTATCTATTTATAGGTAGTCATACTTTAAAGAGCTGTTATTTTAGTGTTGAATTGAAGGTCAATGCATTATTATATCTCACTTCAATATTATCATATAATTTATATTTCATTTCGGGCGCTTCGCGCCCTCATAAAATCTTCAATTCTAAGAACTTTTAACATAAGAATAAAACATTTTTTATTCAAAGCAAGAATTTTCATTTTATGAACTATTTTGAAACATTATGTAGAACTGACATTTGTTTAAGGCTGTGGCATAAAAAAGGAGAAGCATACGTTAGTTAATATTGGAAATAACCATTAAACGTTTCCGAAAGACACATTAAGTTTTCATACACATTTCTCAAAATCGTAGTCCTCGCATGTGGTTAAAATGGTAATTGGATTGTTAATCTCTATTATCTTGCACATGCACACGTGCATTTCCAACCGTTCCAACAACAGCAGTCTATCAGGCCAGCCATTTCCTGTAAATGTCCTGTAAATGAAATAATAAGAGTATTATATATCATGTATCTGTGAGAAAATCTGTCATGCAACGAATTTTTACATTCAACATTTATTTTGCTTATAAAGTGTGTGAAAAGCTACGGCATTCAAAACACAACACGGACGTGGAGGTCAAAAGGTCAATGAATGTGCAAAGTTTTAAATTAATTTGCACAATCAATTATTTGACCTTGCTACTATTTTGTCATTTTTCTGGCATAAAATATTGAATAAGCTAGAAAATTATTTTTAAGTCTTAAACTTTTACCGAATTTAACCAGAAAGATCAAAGTTGTCATATATATTCAAAAAGAAAATCAAAAGTGGGGGTCTATGATGTAAATTTTCAGCTATCACTAAATAAGTGTTAATTTATAAGTTAAAATTGGGCCTAATTTTTCCTGGAATTTCAGAATATATTTGCTATATTTATCAATAAAGTGATAGAATTCATAAAATGTAATTTAATAAATTTTTCAGGACCAGCGTAAAACATTTCACTACACAAAATAACTCATTGAGCAGCTTGCATAGGAATCCAAACCTAACAGTACGGTAAATACTTCGAAAGAGAAAAATTGATCATTTCCTTCTAAAAAACTTTCCGCCACAAAAGATAGTTTCTCACTTAATGCTTTTTGTTTGGACTTAAATCTTGAGTATTTATTTGAATGTACAGTGTAGCTTAACTTGCATTGAAGAATCCAAATTTAATGTAACAACCTAAGTATGATGTAATATTCTAGAAATAAAGGTCCAGACAAAAATTAGGTCAAAAGCTCAGGATTGAACCGCTTTAAGGAGATATTCTTGTCAGGTTTCAAGATCAAGTTGCTATTGTAAACAGATTTAAGCGAAGAATCATTTAAACGGTTCTTTCTGTCTTATTCGACGGTCAATACTTTTTGTTTCTGTTCCCTTTTGTATCTCTATATGACTTGATTCATTCAAAAAATAAAAAATTAAATGGCGATAAGGAAACACGACATAATACCTTAAAGATTTAAGAAAATTATAGAGGAAAAAATCTGAATTGGAAGTCTTATGATATAAACAGTATGTGGTATAATGTTTTTACGCAAAAGAATAACATGATAAAATTTTAAGTAGTACACTGAAGAAGTACATTGTAGGTAGCTTATTAATGAAAACATAATTTTTTATCCAAAAAAGATAATGACCTTGCTCTGGCCTTGCAACAAAAACAAGGGCCTTAGTTGTCACCTGAGTATAATACAATAAAAAGGTTCATAAAAGTATACATAATATGAAAATAGCTGCTGAATCCATGTTACCTAAGAACAAGAGAAAGAAGATGGTTTGGGATCAACTATATATTGTTTTGTACTCATCAACAAATCTTACATTTGCCACTATCATCATGCAACTTAGAAATAAATATCAGTGTTTATGCACTTTTGTTTAACCCATTTCATTCCCCCTCACGTTGCCTTCTCTTGGTTTTTGAGGAACATTTGATGCATACAAAGATAAAATATCTTTATATTTTTGTCTCATTTTTATTTATTAATTATTCAATGCTACGTGACCACTAAAAACAATGAAAGTATTTTTGTATGATATGTTATTAAAAAAAACAACGTATAGTTCTCTTATTTTATTGACCTTTCAATGACATTGTTTAGAAGTGATTACATATCATAGATGAATAGCAAACGTACCGGTAATTAATTTTTCTCAGCAGAATTCAAATTAATAGAGCCCTGCCCAGCTGACACCAGAACAATTGACCAAATTGTCCAGAATTTCCAAAATAGGGTAAAAATACTCATGCTTATTACAAGATTATTATACCCCTGCTTAAAAAAGTGGGAGGGTATATAGTGATCGGGGTGTCCGTCCGTCCGTCTGTCTGTCCGTCCGTCCGTCTGTTAAGCTTTGGAGTACCTATCTCTTATCCGCAACTCCTCTTAAACCACAGAATGAAATTTAATGAGACTTTCACAGAATCTTTGTTACATAGTGCCATTGTGTACCTCTTATTTTACTTTTTGATATGACACTTATTTCGGGTCTCCCAGGGCATACATGGATTTTGCCATTATAATCATATGGGCGGCAGGGGGTATCATTTAGTGAGCTCAGTGCTCACAGTACCTCTGGTTAGAACTCTGTTTTTCAAGGAGATTTTGACAGAAATATGCGTTTTCACTATAGATTCAACACAGTTCCACCTAACACCAAAATCCCTGGACTACGGGACAGGAAATTCACATTTTTGGAAAAGGCACACTTGCTCATCATTGCTATGTAATTAGTTTATCTGCTTAATACATAGGAGCAAAGCAGATTTTCAAAGAATTAATGCATTTTCACTTCATAATCAATAAAGACCCACCCTAACACAAGAGCCCCAAAGCAAGGGGTCGAAAAACTTACAATTTTGGAAGAAACACCCTTGCACACAATTGTGGAAGAAGCAGACTTGTACATGAGTAATAAAAATTACTAAAAGCCCAGGGACAGAGAAGAAAAAAAAATTTCCGTTTACGTTCAACAGAGCACCTGCCCAACACCAAACCCCTAAAACAGGGGTTATAAATTAAATAATCTTGCAAGAGGCATGCTTTTTTATCATAGCCATGCAAAAAGTTAGTCTATTAATTATCAAATGGCCGAGAAGATATTTTAAAGGCATTTTTCCATCTGATTTATATTGTCAGTCTTAACACCAGAACCTCTTACCCGTGGGGCCAAGAAATTCACAATTTGGCACCATTGCCAAACATAACCATGCACTAAATTATTTGCCAAATACCCAAAAGCAGAGGTTTACAAAGATTTAATGCATTTTTACTATATTATTAATAGAACCCCGGCCCTTGGGCCATGAAATTCACATTTATTGAAGAGACAACCTTGCTCATCATAACCATGCACTAAGTTTGTCTTCTTACTTCCCAGAGGCAGAGAAGGAATTTTTTAAAAGATGTAATGCAGTATATGTTTAATAGAGAGTTTTTGCCTTAACACACAGAAGAGGAGAAGGCACTCTTGTTTGTTTAATGCCCAGGAGCCCACCACACCCCTGACAAGAACCCCAGGGACCATTAAATTCAATTTTTTCTCTTCATTCATAAATGCTATCTGCAAGAATTGGTTGATTCTGGTTCAGCAGTTTCAGAGAACCTTAAAATGTTCAAATATTTACGCACAACAAAGGACAAAAACAGATGGCAATAGGTCATCTGAATGACTCGTGACCTATTTAAACTGACAAATTTAATTTGATACCATCTCTAATTGATATCGTTCTCTTCAATTTGTGGAAATCTCAGTTATTTTTAAGTACAATAAATATGAGAATAATTCATCTTAACAGCAAAATAAAAAATGCAAATGACCTACACTGTAGTTTCTAGCCGTTATTATATTTTGACCAATATGGATTACAAAATAAGGCAACTACCCGAACTCGACCAAAAGGCCATGTGATATAATAGTCAAGACTACAAATTATAAACACATTTTAGTTACGCAAAAATGATCTCTTATATAATCAGATTGCTAGTTCTTCGGTTTAACGAAGTTTAAACAAATAGCATTAAATGATTATTTAATTGTTCGTTTATTTTACGCAAATGAGACGTTACCAAACTTCAAACTGAGACATTTAACCGGCTCGGTACTCCGGGCTATTGAGCAGTGGGTTCTTTATCATGTAACGTGGCTACCGCGAACGGTGCTATAAATTGCATATGAAAGATAAGTATGTTGTTCTTGTTGAAAATGCACATAAATCATGTAGGGATGGAAAACTGCAAATGCACACAAGGTTTTTCCATTTCAAGTAATGCAGTTTCATCATACATTAGTTCTGGTTAGAAAAAAAGGTTAGATTAACATTACCTGCTTGCACCATTGCCAATAAGGCGACGATTATCACCAAAATAAGTAGGAATGCCAATAACTTCATAGTCGTGCTGCTTTGCTTACGTACAGTTAGATTTAGTGCCGTGGTCCCTTAAATATATATACTGTTTACCTGACGCATGAAAAGTGCAACCTTATTTACATTTTAAATTAGCTGTAGATGTTTGTGATTACATAAGTTTTGCACAATTAGCATTGAAAGTCGGTGTCAAACAAGAAAACAGAAAAAAAAAAGAAACAAAAAGGATGAAATAACTCACGTGCATGTTTCATGCATGATTAAATTCAGGAGTTTTTCCAAATATTTTTTTTAAGAAATAAAAATTGCGTCAGGAAATACATATTTTAATAAATTTTACTCTGAAGAGATAAGGGTGGCACGAGAGGGAAATATTTACTATGTAAATTTATGAACGTGTAATTTTCTCGTAGAATAAACAAAACTATTAGTAACTAGCATCCATTATTTTTTTATTTACAAAATGCATCATTACACAAGTTAGCAACAGTGCTTTTCAATTCTCAATGGCTTTATGTAATGAATATTATATAAATATACATAGACTTTTGATGAGGTCAATCCCTATATATATATATATATATATATATATATATATATATATATATATATATATATATATATATATATATATACATATATATATAGACTTATGAGAAAACATATCGACAAAACGAGAAATGCGAAGTCCATATTCTTTCCTTAAGGTCAATATAACAAAGGAATTGTACTGAATTAAAAGGATATATTTATTTTATTATTTATTTTCATACGTAAACTTGGTTTCTTCGTAAACGGAACAAATCTATTAAAAAAAAAGTAGCATTCTTTTAATATACAAATAGTAAGTAGTTAATACTTTTAAATATTGTCCAAGGCTTTATGTTTAAATATTGTACATGGATTTATGAAATAAATATTTTTTTTTACATTTATACATAAATAAAGAGAGTGGAAAATGTAAATATTTTGTATCATGTATCAATGAATCGCTTCGAGAAAGAAATATTTTAAAAATAATGACAATGTATAACACAAGCTAAGTACGGTTTGTTTACCGAAAGTATAACTTATTGACGTGCTATTATTATTTAATTCTAAACACCTTTTTTAGCATGTTTTCGAATTACGTCTTATTTTTTTTCAGTACATTTAATTAATGCGTGTTCCACGGCTAGTTGTCATTTCAAAATATGTAACATCCTGTTTACAAGCATATTTCAAAATTTGGTTTTCCCTGGCCGTTTTAGAAAATAATCCGACTTGAAGCATTTGTAAGAATATGAAAAAATTCCCACAAAGCAAAGGAAATTCCTAGTTTAAAAAAATGTGATTTGTAGGCGCAGTTTTAATTTTTATAAATAAAATATGTGGAGATAACGAATAGTATTCAAGCTCAAAAGTCCATTCAACATTACAAAATAGTATAGCAAACACGGACCTCCAAGACATCAGAGGTAGGATCAGGTGCCATGGAGGAATGATCATCCCCTCCCGATCGGTCACACCCGCCTTGTGCTCCTTGTCATGATCGGGAAATAACGGACAAACGTCGACAAATCAGTATGTAAATAATGGCCTAACAATTAGTATGAAAAAAGTCAGTCAGCATTTGACTTAATGAAAGATGGTGTTTGCTGACAAGGTCATTGTATCGACCATAGAACTTGCGAAATGATGACTTTAAACGAGACTGCTGATATTCTTGTTTCATCAACTTGTTTGTCAATAAGTTACCTCGTTTTAGAAATTGTTCATACGTGAGCATGCTCTTGCGTATCGAATCAACTGAGAGATATAAACCCCGTATGCAGGTGATAATGGTATATTGCTCTACAAGTAAGGGAAGTTGACGATTGAAAAGTTAAAGTCATCACGTTTGTCATAAAGTTTTGTTGTTAGATTACCTTTAACGTCTTTTTCTAATAAAATATCCTAATATGAAACATATGTGTCAGTCTCTGTGGTACCTTTTATCTCAAGCTCACCGGGATATATCGTATCGACATAAGAATGGAAATAGCCATTGTTAATTGACAATATGTCGTCGATATATCTAAATATCGAGTTGAAGTCAATGTTGAATGGACAAATTCTGCTTCATATGAATACAAAAATAGGTCTGCTAATAGCGGGGCGCAATTTGTACCCATGGGAATTCCAATAGTTTGTTGGAAGACCTGTTCTCCAAAAACCACATAGATACTGTCAAGCAGAAATTCGAGGATCTTTTTAATGTTAACCTCAGAGTACTTGTGTGTACAATCAGATTGTTTTATAACAAAGTAATTTTGCAAATGACCAATGACAAGGTAAGTAAATTTACGAGTTTCATTTTTATTGAAAAAGCAGCTGTCAACAATGTCAGAAAGTCTGGACTTTAATTTATCGTGGGGAATAGATGTATATAAAGTTGGAAAGTCCTAAGTTTTTATGTTGTTGATTTTGGTAAAATTTTGCGATTTCAAATGTTCCAAAAGTTCCTTGGATTTTTTTTATACATGTATATACAAATTAAAAACTCTGTTTTTATTGGCGGGTGTGGTCGGTCGTCAGGGAATGCTTACATCTCCATGGTATCCCATCCCACCTCTAGTGTTTTAAGGTTCGTGTTTGCCATTGTTTGCTATTTATAATGTTAAATGACTGCAAACGGTAGTATTGTTTCACCACCAGCCCCAAGGCAAATTCTTAAAACAAGTTATCTGAATTTTTTAACTTTTAGATATATTTATATCATTATAACCCGGAGACTTTGTGGTCATTTATCAAAATCAACGAATATTTTAAAATCATGAAATAGGGACAGAACGAATAGCATTCAGGCTCATAGTCTATTTAAACAATACAGATCATGAGCAGTCAAACATGGGCCTCCAAAAATTAGAGGCGGGATCAGGTGCCATGGAGGAGTAAGCATCCCCTGTCGACTGGCTTCAACCGCCGCGCAGCTCTGTTAAGGCGAACTATGAAGAAATCAATGGAATATGAACGTGTATATATACATTTTTAAACTGAATTTATTTTTGTGAAGCTATTATATATATATATATATATATATATATATATATATATATATATATATATATATATATATATATAGTGTTTAAATGATGGCACTAAACAAAGGTTTCAGATTTGTATTAATGGCCTAAACTAACATTTGTAAATAATATTCTGTTTAATGATAAAACGCATTTTTCACTTTGAAAAAAAAATAACTTGATCCCCCTCTCTCTGCACATAAAATGCGTCAAATTTTACCATGATGACGTCATGTCGACAAGTGCATTGCGATCATTGACTTGTTTATATCTTGTTGTGTGGGATTTAACTAGCGATAAAAATGAATGCAATGGTAAGTTTTGATGTAGTTTATTATTCTTATGCAGTTTAAAATCGCAAATTATTTCATTTTCTGTTATTGTGAGGAATTGCTATTTCTGTGTGATGTCACAGTAAGCATTTTCCGTATAATTTAGGCCCGGCCCCCTTTATGCAACCTTAACAGAGCTGCGCGTGTACTCCTTGTCAAGATCGGGTAAATGGAAAAATCCGTAGAAATAATGGCCTTACAATTAGTATGAAAAAAAAAATCAAGTCGGCATTAAACCTAATGATAGATTGTATTTGCTGATAATGTCATTGTATCGACCATAACAATTGAGATATGATGACTTCAAATTGAGATATGATGACTTCAAACGAGACTTGATATCCTTGTTTCATCAACTTGTTACTTAATAGCTTGCCTCGTTTTAACAAGATGCCCAAGGAGTATCTATGTATAATACAACACTGTAAAGGATCCATACAAGTAGTATAAAACAAAATTAATTGATAAAATGGAGCTATGTTGACCAAACATTTCAGAAATCCCTTCCTTAATATAACGTGTGAGACCCAAATGATCTCCTTTGGATCATACTTGGTTTTCCTAAGTCTTACTGGAATGATAATACATGCAAAATATACAAATACAATGGACGAATCCACTGCGGGACAAAGAGACTGGTCCTTCGGATGAGACCATATAAATCGAGGTCTAGTGTTGCAGTACGTGTTGGCACAAAAAAGATCCCTCACTGATCAATGGCCCTGAGTGCCGAGAATAGGTATTAATTGGCACCCCTCCACCGGCATGTTGTGGCGTCTCCATATGAGTGCAACAATTCTCTAAAGGGACAAAACAACAAACACACGAACATAAACAATGGACACTTGCCTAGTGTGTAAGGTATTCAATATACATGTATACAGATATGTTTTTAGCACTTGCCTAGTGCTACAATTAAGTACACAAAGGGAGACTTGGCTATACAACGTGGCTATTCGCCACTTGTCAGAGTACAACATTTTCCTAGTCGCCCTGTCTCTCTGTGATTATTTATTCACTTGGTAAAGTATAAACGTCTTAATGCAGTCTCCTGCCAACTAAATTCTGATCTCCATGGCTTTACCTTACAATAACTCATAATTTGTCAAAGCAATATGAGATGCAACTTTGATGTCGGAAATTTTTGTTGCAATATTGAAATTAACTATTTCATTGACAGAAAAAAGAACATTTATAAAATTGCATTAATATATTGCACAAATAACATGCAGTAATAAAAATGTAAATATATATATCTAATTATAAGTAAAGGTGCATTTTCTCTGCTCCTGGGTATTTCGGAGACAGTGTACAAAATTGTAATAAGTAAAGCAAGTAAGAGTACCTCCCCTTTGCGAAATTGTGTTCATAAAAAAAATCATTGTATATAATTTAAATTACGGGTGATTTGATTGAAGGAGAATTCAAGAATAGTATACGAAATTCATTTCTTCACGTTGTGTATTTATACCAGTTGATCACTCGCAGTGTATACATATTGTATTATTCAATTGTTGTTTTTTTTATCAGATTAATATCTATAGTAACAATATAATACTTGCTATGATTGTGATCAAATAATCGGTAAATAGTTGTGAAAGATATTGATTATATGCTGTCAATCGTATATTATTGTTTTGGAGTTGGGTTCACTGTATTTCGACCCGGTCTCGATCTCGATAGCATGTTTGATAGCATTTATCACGTTTCATCTTTGAACACTTCATTGTCATTGTTTATATCAACTTAATAAGTAATAGCTACTTGTACTTATCACATTTTGGAAGATAAAATCCCATTTTGTATGGTTATTAATGATTCTCCATTAGAAAACTTCACTGCGTGCACTTTCCCTGATTTGTTTATTCCGGAAATGGCGTAGGGTCGTTTCGGGTCAGCGATTGGTTAATTGAGGTAACCAGTGGGTACAGTAAAGGTATATAAAGAGCCGAAAATTCGTCTGCTATTGAGAGAAGGGGGGGGGGAGTTGGGAGGATAACTGAGGCCTCCAAGTCGTTAACTTTTGAAGTTCTCCCATCATACGCATTTTAGAATGATGGCAGACCTAATGCAGACCAGATGGGTAATTATATTAGTCAAGTTATATTAAATAGAGACGCTAAGATATCTCTGTGGGAGGCCCATAAGTAGAGTTGGGAGACCCATCGGCGGGAAAACTTATGGGAGAATTTATGGGAGTTACAATTTATTAATAAAACTATATAGGACTTATAGGTTAGGTATAAATAAAGTATATTAAATTAAGGAAAGTATATTTTAGTACAAGTAGCTAATTTTTATGATTATTTTGGGAGATTTACTTTATTCATACGGGTTGTGGGAGTGACAGATATTTAAGGTGTCAGATATTGTGATTTTTACAATAGTCATATAAAATTGTACATAGTATAAATAAATTTTATTTGATGAACTTTTATCCTGACTTAATTATTTATTCTAAATAAAGTTGACGTACGGGAGTGGAAAGCCCACAAAGTTGCCATACTCTCTCCCGAGGTGGGAGGCGCAACACTGGTGTCAGAAGTGGGATCAATCCCTTGTTAGGGTGGAATTTTCCGCATTTCCGGTTAGCTTTATTTAATTCAAAATTTTACAAACATTTCAAATTTAATATTGTACAATAAAATACTAAACACAGTAGATGTCAGATTTAGAAGAATCTGGGGAAGTCACTTTCAGAACCATAGGTCAGCAAGTTTTTAGTCCCACTGTATCCGTCATGGAAACTGGGAAAGTCCCTGATCCTGCAGAAGGTATCTCAGCAGCCATCTCTCCCATACCTGAAAATGCAAATGTTTCATTAGTTAGAATTTGACAAGAGCAATTTTCTAATGAATTTGCAAAGATGAATCGAAGGATAGGAGAGCAATTTGTAAGCATTAGGGAAGAAATTGATTGGAAGTTAGGAAATATGCAGGAAGAAATTTTGATGTTTAAACATGAATCCCAGAATTTATGGGAACGGGATCAAACAAGGGTAAAAGGTGCCCACATAAATGATAGACCCCCATATCAAATGCCATCGCATTTAGGTAATGACAATTTTAGGGAAAATAGATACCCAAGCTCATTTGACCAATATAGAGTGGGAGGAGCTAATGGGATGAATAGAGGGATTATTGATGATCAATATAACTTTATGGGTGACCTCCCTGAAATTAGTAGGAAAGCCTCAAGGTCAGGGATGGGAGATTACCATCAGTTACCTAACGTACCCAATATGAACAGATTTAGCACTCCCAATCACAATGGGAATAGGAATGTGTTAACACCCACTAGGGATCCCCCCAGAGAAAAGGCCAAACCCAGGATATTTGATGGGATTGAGGACTTTGACGACTATCTCTCACAGTTTGAGATAGTTGCCGACCTTAATAGTTGGGATTATAGAACCAAATCTTTACAGTTAGCGGGTCATTTAGCTAAAGATGCATGTAGTTTGTTGGGAGAGTTGAGCCCAGGTCAGAGAAGGGATTATAATACCCTGATAACAGCCTTGAAAAGACTCTTTGGGGCAACAGAAAGATCTGAAATGTTTAGAGCAAAATTAAAAACCCGGATGAGGGGTCAAAATGAGAGCATCTCTGAACTGGCCCAGGCAATAAAGAAATTAACCAGGCAAGCCTATCCCAGCGCTGAGCCAAATCTCACTAATGTATTAGCATTAGACCAATTTATAGACGCGTTACGAATACCCGACATTAGGCTGCGGCTGAGGGAGGCCCGACCTAGGGATATAAATAAAGCAGAAACTCTTGCAATTAGGTTAGAAACTTATAGTTTGGCAGACACACAGAAATGTACAAGCAGTGTAAACGCCATAGATTCTAGTGGGAATAGTAACACCCATGATTCATTGACAAAGTTGTAAGGGAGATTGAATGAGAACATAGAAAGGTTAGAAAAAGCAACCAGTAGACAGAATCCCAGCCCACCTATTAGAAGGGGAAAATGGGAATCAGAGAAATAACCAGAGAGATTTTGGTTGGAGAGCCCAAAAATCTAATTTTAATGGCCCAAACCACAGGAGGGAAAATAGGAGTAGCTATTGGTGGAAAACCCTAAATGGGAGCGCCCTAAGTCCCAAAAAGGGAAATAATCCGAACTCAGGGAAACAACAGGAAAACCGTCCCGTGTCGACTTCGCGGGTCGGAAATCGGCAAACATAAGGGGGAGACCCACTCAATTAGAAGCAAATAAAATGAAACCCCAGAATAATGAAACAAAGTGTCAAGAAAATTGTAGTAATATTAAAAATGATTCAAAAATTTATGATATGTTTTTGACCTCAAATGAGGGAAATGAGAGTGAAAAGGTTGAGAGGGAAAAGGGAGAAAACTCTGTCCTAAAAGAAACCCTTTCTAAGGCACCAAAGTAGTTGTTCATAATGCAAGCAAAATTGAATCAGGTATTTTTGTTCCCACACAAATCAATGGGAAAGAATGTCGATTATTAGTAGATTCTGGGGCGGATGTTACCATTATTAGCACCCAATTTTTAGAGAAATGTTTGGATGGGGAAGCACCTTTCTTAGAACCCTATGATGTGAAACTTAGTCTCTGCTACAGAGGACCTAATACCAAATAGTGGGAAATGTGAAGTCTATTTTAAAATGGGGGAAAATGAAATCACCCACAAAGTGATAGTAGCTGATATTAGGTACAATGGTATCTTAGGTTTAGACTTCATGACTGAACATTCATGTGATATATTAGTTCAAAAGATGTGTTTACGTGTTAAGGGTCTGGAAATTCATTGCTTTAGATATAGTAGTGATGTGGTAGATCACACATTTAGAGTTGCATTAATGGAGGACGTGAAAGTACCTCCCAACTCAGAATTTATTGCCCAAGGTAGAATATTAGATTCTATTCCTAAATGGGATGAGGCATTAGTAGAGCCAAATAAAGAATTTATGGGTAAACATGAAGTGTTAGTGGCTAGACCACATCTGGGATAATCCCATTGAAAGTCATGAATGTGTCAGACAACGAAATTGAACTCCATAAACATAGTCTTATAGGAGCAATGGAAAAAATTTCTATGTTTAGAGGTGATAATTTCGCTATATCAGAAACCAGCTTGGTAGATACCCCCACTATATTACCAGAACATCTGAAAAATTTGTATGAAGAGTCATGTATTGTGATAACCGAAATTGAAAAAGTACAATTAGAGGACTTACTTGTAAAGTATCAGGGTTGTTTCTCTAAAGATTCAGAAGATATGGGACTTACAAATATGGCAGAGCATAGGATAGATACTGGGGATAGTAGACCCATTAAACAAGCCCCAAGAAGAATCCCTCTTGCTAAAATGCAAGGGAAATTAAAGAAATGTTAGCTAAGGGAGTGATTGAAGAATCAGAGTCCCTGGAGCTCCCCTATAGTTCTAGTCAAAAAGAAAGATAACTTGATAAGGTTTTGTATAGACTTTAGAAAACTCAATGAAGTAGATATCAAGGATAGTCACCCTATTCCTAGGATAGAGTCAATCTTAGATGCCCTCTCGGGATCAAAATACTACTCGACTATAGATAAGAAAAGTGGATATTGGCAGGTTAAGGTAGCAGATGAAGATAAACCCAAAACAGCATTCTCCATTCCGGGGGGTAGTCATTGGAATTTTACTGTCATGCCTTTCGGTTTGTGCAATGCGGGTGCCACTTTCTAAAGACTGATGTAAAAAGTACTACTGTGGAATCATTTAAATTCGTGGGGGTCAATGTTCGTGAACAAGCAAAATTTTATTGCTTCGTGGGGATGTAATTTCGTGGGCAGCTCGTTTATTTGGTAGAATTAATTAATCAGTACGTTAACAAAAAATTGTTCGTGGGAATGTAAATTCGTGGGTAAGGGTGACCCATGAAATCCACGAAGTTTGATCCCCCACGAACAATGATGATTCCACAGTATATCATTTGTCATGGGAAATTTGCATGGTATATCTTGACGACATTATTGTCTTAGCCCCTAATTTTTCCCAACACCTTAGGAACGTAGAAAAAGTGTTCCGTAGATTACAGCATGCAAACCTTAAAATCAACCCTAAAAAGTGCAAACTTTTACAGAGGGAAATAGCATACTTAGGACATATTATCAGTGAACAGGGAATGAAGACTGACCCTGACAAAATAAATGCGGTCCAAGACTGGCCCATACCTAAGAATGTTAGGGATGTCCGTAGTTTTCTGGGCATTTGCTCCTATTATCGGAAAATTGTCCAGGGTTTTTCTATAATTGCTAAGCCCTTGCACAAATAAACAGAAAAATCCCAAAAGTTTGTATGGGACTCGGATTGTCAAGAAGCCTTTGACAAGTTGAAAAGAGCTTTAACCTTCTTATCTTAAGAAAGAGGGACAATATGTCATAGATACGGATGCCTCAAATACGGGTATGGGGTCTGTCCTATCAAAAATCCAAGATGGAGAAGGAAAGGTCATATGCTATTATAGTAAATTATTTAACACGGCTGAACGCCGATGCTGTGTAAATAGACGGGAATTGTTAGCTATTGTTCAGTCCATCAAACACTTTCACCATTATCTTTATGGACAAGTATTTAAAATCAGAACAGACCATGGTTCATTGCGATGGCTTCTGAAATTTAAGAATCCCGAAGGTCAGATAGCCCGTTGGCTAGAGACATTAGTTTCTTACCAATTCGAAATAGAGCACAGGCCAGGTCGCTTGCATCGGAACGCAGACACTAGAGTGCAAATACTGTGCTAAAGCAGGGGTAAAATACCTACCTAAAGAATCTACACAAAAATGTTCAGTCGTTGAAACTAGGTCAAAACAAAAGGCACCTGAAAATAAAGAAAGTATAAGTAACAGAAAATTTTGATGTAGGAAAATATCAAAATGAAGACCCAGATTTAAAGCATGTTATTAAGTGGGTACAAGATGGAACTCAACCCAATTGGGAAGATATCTCCCATTTAAGAGAAACTTGCAAATTTTATTGGGTGCGGATCGAATCTTAAGAATACAGACACAATATCCTATACTATGTCCATGATGGGTTGGATAGGAATTATTGTATAGTGATCCCAAAAGCTTTTTATGGGAGAAGTTTTGACCCTGTTAGACAATAGCACTACAGGAGGTCACTTAGGTATTAAAAAGACCCTATCTAAAGTAAGGGAAAGATATTTTTGGTACAAAATGAGTACTGATACAAAACATTGGTGTGTAACATGCGACATTTGTGAACCTAGAAAATCCCCTAATAGGAGAATAAGAGCCCCACTTCAAAAATATATGGTTGGTGCTCCTTTAGAAAGGGTGGCAATTGACATTATGGGACCATTGCCCAAATCCAATAAGGGAAATCTTTACATCTTAGTTATGGGCGATTATTTTACGAAATGGGTGGATGCGGTACCCGTACGTAACCAGAAAGCCATTACAGTAGCTCAAAAGTTAATTGATAGAATAGTTAGTATTTTTGGAACACCTATGCAAATCCATAGCGATCAGGGAAGATCATTTGAGTCAGATGTATTTAGGGAAATGTGTCGGATATTAGGCATTGAGAAAACCCGAACCTTACCATATAGACCTCAATCAGATGGTTTAGTAGAGCGGGCAAACAGAACAATAGAAAATATGTTAGCATCATTTGTCTCTCAAAATCAAAAAGATTGGGATGAACATTTATCCTTACTCATGTTAGCTTATAGGTCCACCCAGCACGAGTCAACCATAGGCACTCCCCAGCTTAATTGTTAAAAAAATATATATCTACTATACTATAAACATAACAAGGCATGAAACTAGCCTCCATGTTGGATTCCGCTTAGGGGCACTTTCTGACTAATAGCGAGAATTTCTCGCCCAAGTCGGACTTTTCTCAAACATCGAAGGCTGTCATTTATTGAAATAAAATCAAATCAGGTTGAATCTCGCAGTACGTCCGTCGCATTCACGCGTTTTCTAGCATTTCTCTGCAAACCAGGTCTCCTCGGCCGGAACTTAAAGGTTTATGGGGGTAAAGATAATTCGATCATCGTTTACCTTCAAAGTACGAGAACGACATTTCGCGGAAAACTAACATTTAATTTTCAAAAATGAACAAAATCTATTGTGAAATATATTTATTTGTATATCAATAAGACATTCAATTTTTCTTTGCATTTTTATTACTTCTATTGATAAAAAAAGAAGTCTAGCAGATACTTGAACTTATGAAAATATATTGTCACCCGGTTAGTCTATAAGTCAGCAGAGCCAATGGGTTATATATATATATATATATATATATATATTTATATTTATATTTATAAGCAGTCTTAAAGACAGTGACAGATTTATTCGGGAGGGGGGGGTTCACCCCCTTTCAAATTTTTAAGAAAAAAAGGAAAAGAGGGGGGGGGGGTATTCAATATAAAAGAAAGTCTTGATAAAACTTATGCTTTAATACTAATTTTAACTACAAGTTATGAGTTTCTATTGCCATTTAATCTTTTTGACCCCCCCCCCCTTTTTGAAATCCCGGATTCATCTCTGGAAAGTATACTTGCATACATGTAAATTATTAAGTATTACTTTTATTGCAAAATAAATAAATATACAAGTACATGAATATTTTATCCTGATAGCGGGACTTATTTCTTATAGATGGTGTCATACAGATACTGATTAGTTTTGACCAAAAACCAGCTTCAGTCTGGACAGTTAACAAATGCAAAGGCAGCTAGATTAGGAGTCATTTATTAGACTATAGCTTATGTCATTACAATGAACTTCCTGAGCCCCGCCCCGCGCTGATTTCACTGCAACAACTACATATAAACACAATCATATACACAAAGTGCTAAACTATTCATTTCGTCATGCGCAAGATTGTAAAGTGTGAATTTGCACATGACAACTACAGTGAAGGATTCAATTCGTGATGTGTAATTCTGAGGGGACAACTATTTGATTCCGATAGGTGTTGGTAGATTTTGGAGAGAAAAAAAATCTGTCCTAAAACATGTTGGGAAAAAAAAAATTATTTTCCACTAGGAAGAAAATGAATTATTTGACTTAGAGTTATGTTAACCTCCACCCCCCACCCGCAGACACTCTAATTTTCTCATTTTTTTCTTTATTTTTTCCTACCTACTTTTTTGGTGTATAGTAGAAATTAAAAAAAAATTTCCCTAACCATCTAGGAAATAAATAATCTGTCCTTCAATGACATGAAAATAAACATTTTGACTCGAAAAAAATGCCTCCCCCCCTTTAGAAACAAATTGTCCTCTAAATTCCATCATTGAACTAAAAAAGCCAAGTCTTTTCCTTGTACATAGTTTTTTTTCTTCCAATAAATTTCACAATTTTCGTGCAGAACTTACTTCTGCAAATATCCGCTATATTTTATTATATTTATTTACTAAACATTTTACCCCCCCCCCCCGGTTTAATCCATCTGCTTAAACGTGTCCCTCCCCCTCCTTTCGCCCCTATAATTTTGCCAATACATGAATATACTAATACTATGCAATAGAAAACAAACCTACCTTACGACTGTCCTCCTTTAATAATATTTTTTATTGTCAAAGAATTGTTGTTCAGTTGAACCCCCCCCCCCCCCAGCACACACACACAAACACACACTGAAACTGCTTTTTATGGGCCTGAAAATGTGTATTAAATCTTGCAAGGTCCTCTTGATGTAAAATTATATTTATTTCACAGTACATTCGTTTGTTATGAAAAACAACGTTAGCTTTCCACGAGGTGGACTTTGAAGGTAAACGACGATCGAATTATCTATAAACCCTTAAACCTTTAAGTTCCGGCCGAGAAGACCTGGTTTGCAGAGAAATGCTAGAAAACGCGTGAATGCGACGGACGTACTGCGAGATTCAACCTGATTTGATTTTATTTCAATAAATGACAGCCTTCGATGTCTGAGAAAAGTCCGACTTGGGCGAGAAATTCTCGCTATTAGTCAGAAAGTGCCCCTAAGCGGAATCCAACATGGAGGCTAGTTTCATGCCTTGTTATGTTTATAGTATAGTAGAGATATATTTTGTAACAATTAAGCTGGGGAGTGCCTATGGAGTCACTGGTGTAAGTCCATGTGAGATGATGTTTGGTAGGCATGTTTCTCTCCCAGCTGATTTAGTATTGGGAAGGCTACAACCTGAATGTACATTAGAAATGTCAGAATATGCTTACAAATTGTCTCAAACTATGGATAAAATACATGAGTTTGCTAGGAATAAAATGGGTTTAGCTACAGGAAAAATGTTAAGGGAATACAACTCAAAGATGAATTTTCAAGGTTACGAAGAGAGAGATCTTGTATGGTACTATGCCTATAATATTAATAAAATGGGATCACCAAAGCTCCAATGTCATTGGTTAGGACCTTACTTAATCCTGAAAAGAATCAATGATGTCATATACAAAATTAGAAAATCGACAAAAAGCAAACCCAAGGTTGTTCACTATAATTTGTTGAAGCCTTACAAAGGAATTAATAAACCCAACTAGTAATATGGGATCTGCCTAGAAATATATGCAGCTTAGGGAATATTAAATAGCTCATCATTTTGTCATAAATTTTAGTAGGTCATTTTCTGCAGTATTTTTATGCCCATTATTGATGTTTTGGGATATTATCACAGAATGAGGGACTAAGTGTCCCTTTATCACTTTGAAGGTCCAAAGATTCAGATGTGGCCTTTATGAAGAGGAGAGAGAGTTCACCCAACAAAGTCATTGTGAACGTCATATGACGGCAGTCCATTCCGGCTTTGTGTTGAAGTGCGCCACTTGTGGAATGATCCTGGGCCGTAAAGACCAGAAGCATGGTTGCGAGGGGAGGACCCTACAGAGAGTGAAAAAATCCACCTTAACACTTACAATAGAGGAAGAGAAGGAGTTTGAGACGTTCCAGCGCGGGAGAGGAAGGCACGCTGTTCCCTTTATGAAGGAGCTCCCCTTGGTCTTCAGCGACCAGCCATACCATCCAGGCCAGGCCAAAGGAGGTCCCAATTCACAGAGCAGCATCGGGTAAAGAAGGGTAGGAAGCAGGCTAAGAGGTCCACTCCAGTGCCACCACCCTAGCTGCAATAATGTAGCCCTCTCCGATTTTTTTAATATGATATTTTCAGAAGAGGGCTACAATTCCACTGCATCTCCGTAATGGTGCAAATATATTTTTTAGATACGGGCGACTGCAGGCAAAATAAATTGTTTTTTGCATTCAACTTACTTCCAATAAGACGGTATTTTTATTCACTATCAACATCATAGCCCGTTATACGCGAAAACCAAGTAAAATAAATCTGCGTGTTTTCCAGTCGTTCACCTCAGCAGCCATGACAGTTCTCGCGTGATGTACTGAGACTTGCACTTGAAATTTAGAATCACTTTATAATGTAAATGTCGGTGTTGATAAATGTTTGTGTTGTATGATATCACTAAACATCGATAAATAAAAGCATTCCATGTGATATTTTTATCATAAACAGTGATATTTATGCTTATAATAAGGGAAATCCACACAGATCCGCTCCCCTAGATCCCAAATTCTCATTGGTTGTCCCAAAATAAAATCGATCAAGGTCAGTAAACATGGCGGATAAATTCAAGTTGTGATGTTGACATACACGAAAAATAACCGATATACGGATTGTTCTGTATATTTTTGGATCAACTCATGTCCTGCATAACTACATTTTATGAGTTCAGGTAAGATATGTTAACAAAATACCCACTTACTGATAATTTGAGCTGAAATCTGTGCGGTAGTGAATCACTCCCGCACTTGCACCATTACGGAGATCCTAAGGAGTTGTAGCCCTCCCCCCCCCCCCCCCAAAAAAAAAAAAATCGGAGAGGGCTACATTATTGCAGCTACCACCACCCGTGCCTTCAGAGAAGAACACTGCGTCAGCACAGAACCCCATCCCGCCGGTTGATGCAGTTGTCCTACCTGTAACTTCACCACTCAAGAGCCGATCAACTCCTGGGACACCCACAAGGAAGTCCTTTAAGCGACTCTTTGGAGACACGCTGAGTGATTCCTCAGAGGAAGAGACCCTTCTGTCTCCGGATGTCTACATTGCCGAACCACCGGCAACTTCAGCACCTATTCGGACGGTTACCACCATCACCGATAGGGAGTTTGACAAGAAGGACGCCTCCATCCAAGCATCTCTCCCCAGTAGCGTGCAACCCTCATCCACAATGCTGCAGGAACGAATTGGACTAGATGTAGGAGGGAAATTATTTGTAACGACACGTGCCACACTAAGGAACCACCCAGATTCGTTGTTTGCACGGATGATGGAGGACCCTAACATTATGCAATCTTACACCATTCGTGACCGAGGGGACCTGAATGTGTATTTTTTTAGACCGAGACTCTACGTATTTCGATGTTATACTTCATTTCCTTAGAGACGGGGCCAAGAACATCAACTGTCATCTGCCCAGTGATGCCAAAATATTACATAAGTTACACATTGAAGCCGTTTTCTATAGGTTAGAGACTTTAGCTGAGATAATTGTGAGTCCGATGTTTGTAATGATCTTGGGACATAAGGAAATTTTAGAGGAATAACTGATTTGTGTATGATATTTAATGCGATAATGAAGTCAAGGTATTAATTTTCTATTTGAATATATGTTCAAGTTAATCATTCATAAGTGAAGTGTTTATTATGCATTGACGGTAGGAGAATTATAAATATTGTAAAGCCCACTAGATTCCATTTGATTTTGCATTTGTTGTTTTTAATGTATGGATACTTAGTGGAAGAGATATTGTTAATTCTTTTGTACATTGCAAACATGTATTATAATTATGTTGTATAAAGATGAATTTAAGTTAAGAGTGATACAATTGGTTACCATTTTTTTCAGTAATGTCATTTGTTGTCGTTTCATGCATACATGTCATTGTACATATACATTGTATTTTTGTCATTGATTTATACTTACTTATATATAGCTGCAAGTGATGATATCAGTAGACCCATGTCCAGTTGCATTCGGGACGAATGTTTTCTTCAGGAGAGGGCTATGTTAAAAAATTCATTTCTTCACGTTGTGTATTTATACCAGTTGATCACTCGCAGTGTATACATATTGTTTTATTCGATCGTTGTTTTCTTCAGATTTATATGTATAGTAACAATATAATACTTCCTATGATTGTGATCAAATAATCGGTAAATAGTTGTAAAAGACACTGATTATATGCTGTCAATCGTATATTATTGTTTTGGAGTCGGGTTCACTGTATTTCGACCCGGTCTCGATCTCGATAGCATGTTTGATGTCATTTATCACGTTTCATCTTTTAACACTTCATTGTCATTGTTTATATCAACTTAATAAGTAATAGCTACTTGTACTTATCACATTTTGGAAGATAAAATCCTATTTTGTATGGTTATTAATGATTCTCCATTAGAAAACTTCACTGCATGCACTTTCCCTGATTTGTTTATTCCGGAAGTGGCGTAGGGTCGTTTCGGGTCAGCGATTGGTTAATTGAGGTAACCAGTGGGTACAGTAAAGGTATATAAAGAGCCGAAAATTCGTCTGCTATAGAGAGAAGGGGGAGAAGTTGGAAGGATAACTGAGGACTCCAAGTCGTTAACTTTCGAAGTTCTCCCATCATATGCATTTTCGAGGGATGGTAGACCTAATGCAGTCCAGATGAGTAATTATATTAGTCAGGTTATATTAAATAGAGACGCTGAGATATCCCTGTGGGAGGCCCATAAGTAGAGTTGGGAGACCCATCGACGGGAAAACTTATGAGAAAATTTATGGGAGTTACAGTTTATAAATAAAACTATATAGGGCTTATAGGTTAGGTATAAATAAAGTATATTAAATTAAGGAAAGTATATTTTAATACAAGTAGCTAATTTTTATAATTATTTTGGGAGAATTAGATTATTCATACGGGTTGTGGGTGTGACAGATTTTTATGGTGTCAGATATTGTGATTTTTACAATAGTCATATCAAATTGTACATAGTATAAATTTTATTTGTTGAACTTTTATCCTGACTTTATTTTTCTAAATTAAGTTGACGTACGGTAGTGGAAAGCCCACAAAGTTGCCCCACTCTCTCCCGAGGTGGGAGGCACAACACTATGTAAAACTTTGATCCCCCATTGTGGCCCAACCCTATCCCCGGGGGTCATGATTTGAACAAATTTGAATCTACATTACCTGAGGATGCTTCTATATAACTATGACTAATCATGGCTTTGCTGTTCTTGAGAAGAAGATTTTACAAGTTTTTTCCCAATATGTTCCTATGTAAAATTTTGATCCCCCATTATGGCCCCACCCTACCCCCAGGGGTCATCATTTGGACAAATGTGAATCTATACTATATAAAGATGGTTTCCTAAACGTTTCAACTTCTTTGGCGCAATGGTTCTTGAGAAGAAGATTTTTAAAACATGCCACCAAATTTTCACTATTTCTGATTTATCCCCCCTTGAATAAGGGCGTGGTCTTTCATTTGAACAAACTTGAATCCTCTTCACCCAGGGATACTTTGTGGCAAGTTTGGTTGATATTGGCCCAGTGGTTCTGGAGAAGAAGTCGAAAATGTGAAAAGTTTACAGATGGACTACAGGCAAAATGTGATCAGAAAAGCTCACTTGAGCTTTTAGCTCAGGTGAGCAAAAAAAAAAGAATCAAAGAAGTAGGTTCACTATCTCATAAAATGGCCCTGTCCATATACCAATTAAAAGACTAAGTCCCAATGTCCCATTTCGAACATCAGTATAAAGTAGAGACTTAGTGCTTTCATTTCCAATAGAAAATTTTCCCCGGAGAGTCCAAGTATTGAAAAGCAGACTTTGTTAAACTGCAATGTTCTTGAATTTTGAAGAAAATGAGTGAATTTGAGCATCATCAATTAATAATTAAAATATGAGCCCACCCTGCGATCCAAAAAAATTGTCACGGATTAGAATCTTTTGAAACAGTTCTTTATTTATATAATTAAACATTTAAGATCAGAGGTTGGGGGCTATGCAAAATATAAAAAAAGGTTACATTTTTGGCAATTTTTAAAGAAATTTTCGAGACTTGGGGAAATTGACGCAATTCATCACGTCATAGTACATGTACTTGAGAGAAAATTACGTCATTTTTAATTGATAAGGAGTCAACTGTGGATCTTTTCACAAAAAATCTTACGGCATATTTCTATCTTAAGTGAAAACTTATGATAAAAATCATTTTCACAAAACTTCTTCAGAGAGTCGTAAATGCAAAATGTGTCGTAACTTTACGAGAGCCCCAACCCTCTCTTATGTATTTTAAAACCAATATTTATTGTACAAATATAACCGCAAAATCCAAAACACACGTTAAATTGAACTTTTGAAAGCAATTTCCAATAATATTTTATATTCTTCCACAATCATAATCGAAAAAATAAATGAAATACATTATAAAATATTTACGATTAAGATTCTCATATTACCTACTTTTACGTCAGACTCTTGATTGTGACGTCAGATTTTAAACTTTCTTACTTCACGAACGATTGTACTCGATATTTGTTGTCAGTAATGTTTGCTATGCTAAAAAATGTTGAAAACTAAGTTTTATTTTTAATTTGACCCACTTATCTAAGGATTATAAAGCATATTGAAGTCGTTGCTAGGGAAGAAGTCTGTCGTAAGTAATGAATGCGTTCGTGAAACGCACTTAAGGTTTATCGTAAGAGATTCTTAAGTTAAAATCTACTCAAAAATTTAAAGATTTTTTTTTGTGAAAAGGGCTACAGGGGTTCAATTGCGATTTAACATATTTTCAACTAAAACTGAGCAGTTCTGATTTTTCAGGAAAAAACATAGATGAACCTTGTTTTTTGAGGGAAAAAAACTGCATATAAGGTTCTTTTGGTGATTTAATTTTTTTTTTTTTGCAAATTTTATAATTTAAACAGCACTTTAAACCGCATCAAACACTGTTTATTTGTCATATATGTCCGACTTTTCTTCTACCAGATGCCAATTGGTATCAAAGCGTCCTTCCCAAGTAATGTTTTTAAATGCTTCATCCTAAAAACCTGAATTCTGCTCTCGGACACCCCTTGGAATTATTTCTACTAAAATAGTTTACGATGACAGCGTTTATATTCTGGTTTCCGATGTATTTAGTTGTTCATTGAGGATTGTAAATTTACCTTGTTTGTATAGATTATGTAATGAATATCAATATACAACAAGCAGATCGTCCGTCCAATTCAGCGAAAATGAAGACAGAAATGCAAATTAGTATGTAAAAAAAAGAACACAGTTCTTAAGAACATTTGATTTACAATGATGTGAGACGATTTCAGTGACTTTTACTATTCAATTACAAGGATATATTTGTAAAAATATACATTTTATACAATAATGAATATAAATATACGATAAATCAATAAAAATCAATAATTTGTCAATTTTGCAATTAATTTTCACAGCATGCATTCTTTTACGTCTTTAATCTGTAATTTAAAACAAGAATAAATACAAGTACAACTAATAAATATCAAATACACAGAAGTCTAACAGAAGATACAAATTAACTACAGCTCGTTTCAAACAACTAGAGGTCTGCCGTCCAATTAACCCTCCTTTTATGTAATATTATATGCAGTTAGTTACAATTAGATATACATGTTTGCTAGTTATAGAAAAACTAAAACGGTACCAAAATCTATAAAAGAAAATTTTAGGATATGAAATATAGAGATAACGAACATGAATTAAGCTCAAAAATCCATTTAAAGAATATAAATCGGGAGAAGAGCAAACACATATCTCTAAAAACATAAGAAGAGGGATAAGTACCATGGAGGAGTAAGCATCACCTGTCGACTGCGAAAATAAAAGATAACACGCTAACCACTAGGTTAACATAACCATCAGTTTAAGGAGGTTGGATCCTGTCTTCAAAAGTATTAAGAAATTTTTATCAAGTAAATTTTTAGAATCTACATACAGACCTTGATAAAAAAAAATCAAAACAAAAAATGGAGGTCAATGCGCTTCTTTTGGCGCTACGGAGCATTTAATATGACCTTGCACTGTAATTACTTCTAATATATAAATCAATTTTTGAAAGTTTTTCTTCTAATATTTTTATCAAAATAGATTGTGGGAACAAACACAGTCTATTTTCATCTGGAATGGTCACATTGAAAAATGTGACCAAAAAATTTCAAATTACTTCGTATTGTTAATTATTTTACCTTTCTGCACTCAAGTAATGTAATTTTTCTGGCATTGAAAATTTAACAAACAATAAAATCAGTTGAAACTAATGACATTTTTCTGAATATAAGCAGAATGGTTAAAATTATCTAAAATATTAAGCAAAGAAAATTAAAAGTAGGGGTCTGTGATGTTAATTTTTAAATATTATTAAAATAATGTTAATTTTAAGCTTAAGTTGGGCTTTTTTCCCAGGACTTTCACAATATATTTGCTATACTTGAAAAAAAAAGATAGAATACATGACAGTTAATTTAATATATAATTAAGGACCAGTATAAAACATTTCACTGCACAAAATTACTCTGTGTGCAGGCTGCATGTAAAATTAGGAATCCAAACTTAACAATACTGTAAATACTTCGAAAGAGAAAAATTGATCATTTTCTTCTAAAAAAAAAAAAAAAAAAAAAAAAAAACCTTCCGCCACAAAATTTAGTTCCTCAAATATTGCTTTTGGTACGGCATTTAATCTTGGAGGTTTAATTGAAAATAGTTAAATAAGCATTGTAGAATTCAAATTTATTATAATAACTAAATTATTATGCTTTTTTTTATGTAGGGGTCAAGACAAAAATTTGCTCAAAAGCTTGGGAAAGAACCTCTTCAAAGTGAAAATGAAGAATATCTATAATATGAAATAATGTTCAAGTAAATTAAGCATTCTAATGAGAATCTACTATATTATATTAAAATCAAAGAGAAATGTTAAAAAAAAGTACTTATTTTTATTGACTTAATGTGGACAACGAAAGGGATTCCGGAAAAAAATCTAACATGTGCCCTAAAAATCTTAATTGCATATCAACAAGTTAAGAAGAAATGATCCTTAAAATTTTCAGGACTTTACCTTCAACCATTTTTGAGAACATGCTCGGACAAAATTTCATTTTCAGGAGGTTGCATCCTGCTATCAAAGTCTAAAGAACTTTTTGTCAATTATAGTTTTAGTTCTAAACATAGCTTAATTCAAAGCAAAAAATGGGGGTCAATATGTTTTTTTTTTTTTGTTTTTTGTTTTTTGTTTTTTTTTGGGGGGGGGGGGGGGGGGCTCTGCTGTGCATTAAATATGACCTTTCCGAACCGAATTGCATCTTACACGTAAATCACTTTTTCAAAGTTTTTTCTCCAATATTTTGTTATCCAAAATACGTCATGCGACCAAATACAGTCTTATTCTCGCTTGAATAGACATATGAATTTTTTTTACGTAGGAAATATTTCAAATTACTTCGCATTATCAATTATTTGACCTTTGTGCACCAAAAAAATGTAATTTTTCAGGCGTTAAAAATCTATCAAACAAAAAATTACCAAAAATTCTTAAACTATTATTGAATTTCAGAAGAAGGCTAAAGTTATATATATTCAGAAAAGAAAATTAAAAGTGGAAGTCTATTACAATTATATATATATTACTACATAATGTATAAAGTGTTAATTCTAAGCAAAATTAAGGCTATTTTTCTGAGTTTTACACTAAATTTGCTATATTTGACACAATTTGACGGGAAAAAAACATAAGAATTAATTTAATATATAATTTGGGACAAACAAAACAATCTCACTTCACCAAATAACTCTGTGTGCAGCCTGGACGGAAGAAATGACTCAAAAATAGGACTCAGAAAAATGATCATCTTTTTAAAAAAAAACATTCCGCCACAAAAAATCGTTTCTTACTTAATGTTCTTTGTATGACATGCAATCGAGGGGTTTTAATTGAACATAGTTTATTTTGCATTGTAAAGTCCAAATTTATTGTAAGAACTAAAATAAGCAGAATTCTAAAAAAGAAATAGACGTTCAGACGAAAATCTCGTCCCGAGCTCAGGATCGAACCTTCTTGAAATAGGCTGTTACTCGTGACCTGATGTAAAGTCATCCCCCCCCCCCCCCGAAAATAACTAGATAGTTTGATAGTTCATAAATTCTGATAGTTCTATAACAAAGAGTGAAAAGTTTCTGAGAAACTCTGTACACAAAACTAGTAAGAAAAAAAAATTTAATGAAAAAACCCTAAGAATAATGTGTTATTTAGAAGATTTTCATAAAAGCTATTTTAAAATTTCTTCTATTTGAATGTTAATCCAAATTATGTTTTTCAATTCATCATCTGATTATAATTAGGGATCATGTTGGATTGTTAGTTTACACGATCGCATGTATGAGGTCAATAAAAAACACCATTTTTTTAAGTATCCCAACAACTGATTTACCAACATTTAAAAGAAAGCTGCATCATAGAGTCATGGAAGCATGATGGTAAAAAGAATCCATATTGTGATACACTATATTTTATGTTTTGTTTCTAAAAGCAAGAGAGAGATTGAAAACACATGATGCAAAGTTGAAATGGTTTAGGATTGATACAATTTTGTAACAAAAAATGTCTTCCTGGGCCATCAGTTGTCCACATTTTTCGTGTCGAAGATCTGGTTCTTTTTCTTCCTGTAGAATGCAAAAAATATAGAGGAGCCATCTCAAAAACTCAAAAGAGGGAAAATTTACTGATCGTTTTATTCCTACTAATACAAAGCAGATGTTTTTTTTACTCCAATATCAAACCCAACCTCATTTAAGATAATATTTGTCTTATAATAGATATTCTAGCCTCACCCAGGAAAGGGGGGGGGGATTAGAATATTACTAGAGTCCCAATTTTGCGTTCTGTGTTAATTCACGTATGCAAAACATTATTTCATTGTTTTCAGTGAAATAAAACATGATGAAATAAAAAGACACATTTAGGCCTCGTTGCACAGTGGTTAGAGCTTTCGCTTTAGAGTCGCGGAGTAAGGAGTTGATCCTTATGTCGCGGGTTCAAATCCCACTGTGGGACGTGGAGACCGGTCCTTCGGATGAGACCGTATAAGCCGAGGTCCCGTGTCGCAGTTTGTGCTGGCAAGAAAAAAATCCCTCACTGCTCAATGGCCCTGTGTGCCGAGTATAGGTCAAAATTTGTAGCTCTCCACCGGCAAGTGGTGGCGTCTCCATTTGAGTGAAAGATTCTCGATAGGGACGTTAAACAATAAACAAACAAACAAACATTAAGGCATCTGAATTAAAACACACGTTTTTCTTTAAATAAAATTGAGATGGAAGTTGTGCAGTGAATCTATTAAAGAATGGGAAACGTTAAATACTTATCCTTGGGTCAAAAACGTGCTCTTTAATGAATTGTCATTCAATTCAATATTTTGCAAAAATAACTTAAAATTCCAATCAGTTAAATCAATATATATATGTTGGCCTAACTTCTGTTTAACTCTGCTAAAAATTAACATTTCTGTACCTTTTACGGTGTATCAAAGAAAATTTAAAAAAAATAATAAAATAAACTTTCTAAGTTCAATGCATAAGGATATGAAAATGATTTGTTGAATAATAATTGTAATTTACTTACGATTTCTTGCATGTTTTCCAGATCACTATACACGTAACAGTGATTACAGATACTGCCAATCCACAGACAGAGCCCACGACAGCTATGATTTTCATAAGCTGGAGTAAAGACGGGGAGGAATTTTTGTCGGCGGTAATTGTTCCTTGTTTACAATCTGAAATATACTAGATTGATATCAAACCAGTATAACGTGGTCAATGTTCATTTCATGCCTAAATTGCACTTCTACTTAAACTATTTAAAAAGAACGAGAAAAAAAAATAGTGGTTTAATTAGGCCAAAATAAAAAAAAAATGTTTGTTTGCCCTTTTCTGACCCAGATTTTTAACAATGGGTAGGTAGGTAGGAAAAATATTTTATTTTTTCTTCTAAAATTTATACCAAGAAGCATAAGTGTCAAGAAGCTCATTTGAGACACTTTCGCTTTTGCTCCTCTTCAAAATGTTATTTTCGAAAGATTTCCTTTCTACATTACCATAAAAAAAATTGTGGGTCCACCCTAGGCCCAGGGGCTCATGACATTTTTTCTGTTCCATCTATGAACCACGATACATCATAAAACAAATTTTCAACGGATTTTATGCTGAAACTACACAACAGATTTACAGCAGGGTCATCTCTGACCATATTATTTATTTCTTCTCTTCTCCAGGTCATGTTGTGGAAGACAACAGAAACAATTCAGGGTGTCCAATCTAAACCTTGTAAATAAACAAGAGGCCCATTGGCCACACCGCTCACCTGGGCACATTGGCTAGGAAAAAAGCAAAAATCAGTTCATTATTGAAAAGCTTAAATGCATGTGGTCCCGACCAACCCCTAAAACAGGAGGGGGGGGGTCATGATTTGAACAAAATTGAATCTACACCAAGGATGCTTACATATTTCTTTGACAAACTGTGGCTTTTTTTCCTACTAGTTTGAACTTTCATTGTGGCCCCCACCCTACCCCAAGGGGTCATGATTTGAACAAACTTGAATCTGCACTACCTGGGGATGTATCCACATAAATATGACAAATCATGGCTATGCTGTTCATGAGAAGAAGATTTTTCCTATGTATTCCTAAGTAAAACTTTGATCGTCCATTGTGGCCCCACCCTACTCCGGGGGTCAAGATTATGTCCAATCATAGCTTTGCTGTTCTTGAGAAGAAGATTTTTGAAGATTTTTCCTATATATTCCTATTGTAAACTTTGATCGTCCATTGTGGCCCCACCCTACCTCAGGCCCATTGGCCACATCGCTCACCTGAGTACATTGGCTAGGAAAAAAGCAAAAATCAGTTCATTATTGAAAAGCTTAAATGCATGTGGTCCCGACCAACCCCTAAAACAGGAAGGGGGGGGGGTTGTAATGATTTGAACAAAATTGAATCTACACCAAGGATGCTTACATATTTCTTTGACTTACTGTGCCTTTTTTTCCTACTAGTTTGAACTTTCATTGTGGCCCCCCACCCTACCCCCAGGGGTCATGATTTGAACAAACTTGAATCTGCACTACCTGAGGATGTATCCACATAAATATGACAAATCATGGTTATGCTGTTCATGAGAAGAAGATTTTTCCTATGTATTCCTAAGTAAAACTTTGATCGTCCATTGTGACCCCACCCTACTCCGGGGGTCAAGATTATGTCCAATCATAGCTTTGCTGTTCTTCAGAAGAAGGTTTTTGAAGATTTTTCCTATATATTCTTATGGTAAACTTTGATCGTCCATTGTGGCCCCACCCTACCTCCGGGGGTCATGATTTGAAGAAACTTGAATCTTCACTACCTGACAATGATTCCACATGAGTTTCATCTTTCTTGGCCCAGTGGTTCTGGAAAAGATTTTTAAAAGTCATTAAATTTTCACTTTTTTGTAATTATCTCCCCTTGGAAGAGGGGGTGGCCCTTGATTTGATCAAACTTGAATCCCTATCACCCAAGAATACTCTGTGTCAGGTTTGGTTGAAATTGGCACAGTGGTTCTTGAGAAGATGAAAAAGTTAACGACGACGACAAGGACGACAGACAACGGACTTTAACCTCACTTGAGGCTTTGGCTCAGGTGAGCTAAAAATTCACTCCACAACGGAAAATAATCCAGTTAAGGAAAACGTGTTAATAAGAACATTAACAAACTATAAGTGTAACAAAAAATTGAAACTTACAGTAATCCACGTCCACAATTATAATACACCTATTAAAATCAATTACAAAAAGACAAAATGACGAGAAAAAAATCTAACGCACTTGTGTCACACGTGTGGTTTGTCCATCCAGCAGCGGATCCTCCATAGCAGGACCCAGTAACTCGGTCACACAGGAAGGGTGTGCTACAGTTACTACTACATCTCAGAGAACAGTTTTTTCCGTACCAGCCAGTGGTGCATGCTGTACATGTATCAAACAAACTATTATTAACCTTATTTCTATCTTGACGGATCATGCTTAGATCCTTGGATTTACATTAGAATCAGTCTAAATGCATCCAATGTGCTTTTTCAGGGAGGTTAATACTATCCCAATTACAAATATACAAATGTTTTCCTCAGACATATCAACAATGTTTTTTTTTATGTAGACAGATTAAAAATTAAGGAAACTGATGATCCATAGTTTAATTATTCTCAAAATTCGAAATGTTAAATGCTTCAAGTGAAGCGCTGTATTTAATATGGCAGTAAAGAGAATCCCTTACGTTGTGTGCAGTTAGTCATAGTCCAGCCACTTTCACAACCAGATAAGCAAGTTCCATCCACGTGATCACAAGATTCATTAAAACAATGTCCACAATGGTACACACAGTTAGCCCCGTACGTGTTATTTGAACACTCTACAATATATTCAGCTTTATTACATTTTCAAAAGTGAAATACTGTGATTTATTTATTGAATAAAAGTGATATTCTCTCACAGTGTGAAAGGATACCAAAATGATATTCTCTAACAGTGTGAAAGGATATCAAAGTAAGCAAAAAATAATTTCAGCCTGTCATAAGATAGAAATAGTAACTAAGCATCTTGATAGAGCTAAACTGCAAATTTCTTCCCAAATATGTTGCTAAAATCCATGCTATGTACGTAATATTTTCAATCACACAACTGCTAAGCTATGACGTCTCAATCACTCAACTATGACCTCAAGCCTATGACACTGTGTTAAGAAAAGAAAGAGGCAAAGAGAATCTAAGGGAATTTTCTTAATGATATACACCTATTAAAATTAATTACAAAAAGACAAAATGACGAGAAAAAATTCTAACGCACTTGTGTCACACGTGTTGTTTGTCCATCCAGCAGCGCATCCTTCATAGCAGGACCCAGTAATTCGGTCACACAGGAAGGGTGTGCTACAGTTACTACTACATCTCAGAGAACAGTTTTTTCCGTACCAGCCAGTGGTGCATGCTGTACATGTATCAAACAAACTATTATTAACCTTATTTCTATCTTGACGGATCATGCTTAGATCCTTGGATTTACATTAGAATCAGTCTAAATGCATCCAATGTGCTTTTTCAGGGAGGTTAATACTATCCCAATTACAAATATACAAATGTTTTCCTCAGAGATATAAACAATGTTTTTTTTTTATATAGACAGATTCAAAATTAAGGAAACTGATGATCCATAGTTTAATTATACTCAAAATTCGAAATGTTAAATGCTTCAAGTGAAGCGCTGTATTTAATATGGCAGTAAAGAGAATCCCTTACGTTGTGTGCAGTTAGTTATAGTCCAGCCACTTTCACAACCAGATAAGCAAGTTCCATCCACGTGATCACAAGATTCATTAAAACAATGTCCACAATGGTACACACAGTTAGCCCCGTACGTGTTATTTGAACACTCTACAATATATTCAGCTTTATTACATTTTCAAAAGTGAAATACTGTGATTTATTTATTGAATAAAAGTGATATTCTCTCACAGTGTGAAAGGATACCAAAATGATATTCTCTAACAGTGTGAAAGGATATCAAAGTAAGCAAAAAATAATTTTTGGCCTGTCATAAGATAGAAATAGTAACTAAGCATCTTGATAGAGCTAAACTGCAAATTTCTTCCCAAATATGTTGCTAAAATCCATGCTATGTACGTAATATTTTCAATCACACAACTGCTAAGCTATGACGTCTCAATCACTCAACTATGACCTCAAGCCTATGACACTGTGTTAAGAAAAGAAAGAGGCAAAGAGAATCTAAGGGAATTTTCTTAATGATATACACCTATTAAAATTAATTACAAAAAGACAAAATGACGAGAAAAAATTCTAACGCACTTGTGTCACACGTGTTGTTTGTCCATCCAGCAGCGCATCCTTCATAGCAGGACCCAGTAATTCGGTCACACAGGAAGGGTGTGCTACAGTTACTACTACATCTCAGAGAACAGTTTTTTCCGTACCAGCCAGTGGTGCATGCTGTACATGTATCAAACAAACTATTATTAACCTTATTTCTATCTTGACGGATCATGCTTAGATCCTTGGATTTACATTAGAATCAGTCTAAATGCATCCAATGTGCTTTTATCAGGGAGGTTAATACTATCCCAATTACAAATATACAAATGTTTTCCTCAGAGATATAAACAATGTTTTTTTTTTATATAGACAGATTCAAAATTAAGGAAACTGATGATCCATAGTTTAATTATACTTAAAATTCGAAATGTTAAATGCTTCAAGTGAAGCGCTGTATTTAATATGGCAGTAAAGAGAATCCCTTACGTTGTGTGCAGTTAGTCATAGTCCAGCCACTTTCACAACCAGATAAGCAAGTTCCATCCACGTGATCACAAGATTCATTAAAACAATGTCCACAATGGTACACACAGTTAGCCCCGTACGTGTTATTTGAACACTCTACAATATATTCAGCTTTATTACATTTTCAAAAGTGAAATACTGTGATTTATTTATTGAATAAAGTGATATTCTCTCACAGTGTGAAAGGATACCAAAATGTTGTTCTCTAACAGTGTGAAAGGATATCAAAGTAAGCAAAAAATAATTTCTGGCCTGTCATAAGATAGAAATAGTAACTAAGCATCTTGATAGAGCTAAACTGCAAATTTCTTCCCAAATATGTTGCTAAAATCCATGCTATGTACGTAATATTTTCAATCACACAACTGCTGAGCTATGACGTCTCAATCAATCAACTATGACCTCAAGCCTATGACACTGTGTTAAGAAAAGAAAGAAGCAAAGAGAAAATCTAAAGGAATTTTCTTAATAATATACACCTATTAAAATTAATTACAAAAAGACAAAATGACGAGAAAAAATTCTAACGCAGATGGGTCACGCGTGTGGTTTGTCCATACAGCAGCGCATCCTTCATAGCAGGACCCAGTAACTCGGTCACACAGGAAGGGTGTGCTACAGTTACTACTACATCTCAGAGAACAGTTTTTTCCGTACCAGCCAGTGGTGCATGCTGTACATGTATCAAACAAACTATTATTAACCTTATTTCTATCTTGACGGATCATGCTTAGATCCTTGGATTTACATTAGAATCAGTCTAAATGCATCCAATGTGCTTTTTCAGGGAGGTTAATACTATCCCAATTACAAATATACAAATGTTTTCTTCAGAGATATAAACAATGTTTTTTTTTTATATAGACAGATTAAAAATTAAGGAAACTGATGATCCATAGTTTAATTATACTCAAAATTCGAAATGTTAAATGCTTCAAGTGAAGCGCTGTATTTAATGTGGCAGTAAAGAGAATCCCTTACGTTGTGTGCAGTTAGTCATAGTCCAGCCACTTTCACAACCAGATAAGCAAGTTCCATCCACGTGATCACAAGATTCATTAAAACACTGTCCACAATGGTACACACAGTTAGCCCCGTACGTGTTATTTGAACACTCTACAATATATTCAGCTTTATTACATTTTCAAAAGTGAAATACTGTGATTTATTTATTGAATAAAGTGATATTCTCTCACAGTGTGAAAGGATACCAAAATGTTGTTCTCTAACAGTGTGAAAGGATATCAAAGTAAGCAAAAAATAATTTCTGGCCTGTCATAAGATAGAAATAGTAACTAAGCATCTTGATAGAGCTAAACTGCAAATTTCTTCCCAAATATGTTGCTAAAATCCATGCTATGTACGTAATATTTTCAATCACACAACTGCTGAGCTATGACGTCTCAATCAATCAACTATGACCTCAAGCCTATGACACTGTGTTAAGAAAAGAAAGAAGCAAAGAGAAAATCTAAAGGAATTTTCTTAATAATATACACCTATTAAAATTAATTACAAAAAGACAAAATGACGAGAAAAAATTCTAACGCAGATGGGTCACGCGTGTGGTTTGTCCATACAGCAGCGCATCCTTCATAGCAGGACCCAGTAACTCGGTCACACAGGAAGGGTGTGCTACAGTTACTACTACATCTCAGAGAACAGTTTTTTCCGTACCAGCCAGTGGTGCATGCTGTACATGTATCAAACAAACTATTATTAACCTTATTTCTATCTTGACGGATCATGCTTAGATCCTTGGATTTACATTAGAATCAGTCTAAATGCATCCAATGTGCTTTTTCAGGGAGGTTAATACTATCCCAATTACAAATATACAAATGTTTTCTTCAGAGATATAAACAATGTTTTTTTTTTATATAGACAGATTAAAAATTAAGGAAACTGATGATCCATAGTTTAATTATACTCAAAATTCGAAATGTTAAATGCTTCAAGTGAAGCGCTGTATTTAATGTGGCAGTAAAGAGAATCCCTTACGTTGTGTGCAGTTAGTCATAGTCCAGCCACTTTCACAACCAGATAAGCAAGTTCCATCCACGTGATCACAAGATTCATTAAAACACTGTCCACAATGGTACACACAGTTAGCCCCGTACGTGTTATTTGAACACTCTACAATATATTCAGCTTTATTACATTTTCAAAAGTGAAATACTGTGATTTATTTATTGAATAAAGTGATATTCTCTCACAGTGTGAAAGGATACCAAAATGTTGTTCTCTAACAGTGTGAAAGGATATCAAAGTAAGCAAAAAATAATTTCTGGCCTGTCATAAGATAGAAATAGTAACTAAGCATCTTGATAGAGCTAAACTGCAAATTTCTTCCCAAATATGTTGCTAAAATCCATGCTATGTACGTAATATTTTCAATCACACAACTGCTAAGCTATGACGTCTCAATCAATCAACTATGACCTTAAGCCTATAACACTGTGTTAAGAAAAGAAAGAAGCAAAGAGAAAATCTAAAGGAATTTTCTTAATAATATACACCTATTAAAATTAATTACAAAAATACAAAATGACGAGAAAAAATCTAATGCAGTTGGGTCACACGTGTGGTTTGTCCATCCAGCAGCGGATCCTCCATAGCAGGACCCAGTAACTCGGTCACACAGGAAGGGTGTGCTACAGTTACTACTACATCTCAGAGAACAGTTTTTTCCGTACCAGCCAGTGGTGCATGCTGTACATGTATCAAACAAACTATTATTAACCTTACTTCTATCTTGACGGATCATGCTTAGATCCTTGGATTTACATTAGAATCAGTCTAAATGCATCCAATGTGCTTTTTCAGGGAGGTTAATACTATCCCAATTACAAATATACAAATGTTTTCCTCAGACATATCAACAATGTTTTTTTTTTATGTAGACAGATTAAAAATTACGGAAACTGATGATCCATAGTTTAATTATTCTCAAAATTCGAAATGTTAAATGCTTCAAGTGAAGCGCTGTATTTAATATGGCAGTAAAGAGAATCCCTTACGTTGTGTGCAGTTAGTCATAGTCCAGCCACTTTCACAACCAGATAAGCAAGTTCCATCCACGTGATCACAAGATTCATTAAAACAATGTCCACAATGGTACACACAGTTAGCCCCGTACGTGTTATTTGAACACTCTACAATATATTCAGATTTATTACATTTTCAAAAGTGAAATACTGTGATTTATTTATTGAATAAAGTGATATTCTCTCACAGTGTGAAAGGATACCAAAATGTTGTTCTCTAACAGTGTGAAAGGATATCAAAGTAAGCAAAAAATAATTTCTGGCCTGTCATAAGATAGAAATAGTAACTAAGCATCTTGATAGAGCTAAACTGCAAATTTCTTCCCAAATATGTTGCTAAAATCCATGCTATGTACGTAATATTTTCAATCACACAACTGCTGAGCTATGACGTCTCAATCAATCAACTATGACCTCAAGCCTATGACACTGTGTTAAGAAAAGAAAGAAGCAAAGAGAAAATCTAAAGGAATTTTCTTAATAATATACACCTATTAAAATTAATTACAAAAAGACAAAATGACGAGAAAAAATTCTAACGCAGATGGGTCACGCGTGTGGTTTGTCCATACAGCAGCGCATCCTTCATAGCAGGACCCAGTAACTCGGTCACACAGGAAGGGTGTGCTACAGTTACTACTACATCTCAGAGAACAGTTTTTTCCGTACCAGCCAGTGGTGCATGCTGTACATGTATCAAACAAACTATTATTAACCTTACTTCTATCTTGACGGATCATGCTTAGATCCTTGGATTTACATTAGAATCAGTCTAAATGCATCCAATGTGCTTTTTCAGGGAGGTTAATACTATCCCAATTACAAATATACAAATGTTTTCCTCAGACATATCAACAATGTTTTTTTTTTATGTAGACAGATTAAAAATTACGGAAACTGATGATCCATAGTTTAATTATTCTCAAAATTCGAAATGTTAAATGCTTCAAGTGAAGCGCTGTATTTAATATGGCAGTAAAGAGAATCCCTTACGTTGTGTGCAGTTAGTCATAGTCCAGCCACTTTCACAACCAGATAAGCAAGTTCCATCCACGTGATCACAAGATTCATTAAAACAATGTCCACAATGGTACACACAGTTAGCCCCGTACGTGTTATTTGAACACTCTACAATATATTCAGCTTTATTACATTTTCAAAAGTGAAATACTATGATTTATTTATTGAATAAAAGTGGTATTCTCTCACAGTGTGAAAGGATACCAAAATGATGTTCTCTAACAGTGTGAAAGGATATCAAAGTAAGCAAAAAATAATTTCTGGCCTGTCATAAGATAGAAATAGTAACTAAGCATCTTGATAGAGCTAAACTGCAAATTTCTTCCCAAATATGTTGCTAAAATCCATGCTATGTACGTAATATTTTCAATCACACAACTGCTAAGCTATGACGTCTCAATCACTCAACTTTGACCTCAAGCCTATGACACTGTGTTAAGAAAAGAAAGAGGCAAAGAGAAAATCTAAGGGAATTTTCTTAATAATATACACCTATTAAAATTAATTACAAAAAGACAAAATGACGAGAAAAAATTCTAACGCACTTGTGTCACACGTGTTGTTTGTCCATCCAGCAGCGCATCCTTCATAGCAGGACCCAGTAATTCGGTCACACAGGAAGGGTGTGCTACAGTTACTACTACATCTCAGAGAACAGTTTTTTCCGTACCAGCCAGTGGTGCATGCTGTACATGTATCAAACAAACTATTATTAACCTTATTTCTATCTTGACGGATCATGCTTAGATCCTTGGATTTACATTAGAATCAGTCTAAATGCATCCAATGTGCTTTTATCAGGGAGGTTAATACTATCCCAATTACAAATATACAAATGTTTTCCTCAGAGATATAAACAATGTTTTTTTTTATGTAGACAGATTAAAAATTAAGGAAACTGATGATCCATAGTTTAATTATACTTAAAATTCGAAATGTTAAATGCTGCAAGTGAAGCGCTGTATTTAATATGGCAGTAAAGAGAATCCCTTACGTTGTGTGCAGTTAGTCATAGTCCAGCCACTTTCACAACCAGATAAGCAAGTTCCATCCACGTGATCACAAGATTCATTAAAACAATGTCCACAATGGTACACACAGTTAGACCCGTACGTGTTATTTGAACACTCTACAATATATTCAGCTTTATTACATTTTCAAAAGTGAAATACTGTGATTTATTTATTGAATAAAAGTGATATTCTCTCACAGTGTGAAAGGATAACAAAATGATATTCTCTCACAGTGTGAAAGGATATCAAAGTAAGCAAAAAATAATTTCTGGCCTGTTATAAGATAGAAATAGTAACTAAGCATCTTGATAGAGCTAAACTGCAAATTTCTTCCCAAATATGTTGCTAAAATCCATGATATGTACGTAATATTTTCAATCACACAACTGCTAAGCTATGACGTCTCAATCAATCAACTATGACCTCAAGCCTATGACACTGTGTTAAGAAAAGAAAGAGGCAAAGAGAAAATCTAAGGGAATTTTCTTAATAATATACACCTATTAAAATTAATTACAAAAAGACAAAATGACGAGAAAATATTCTTACGCACTTATGTCACACGTGTGGTTTGTCCATCCAGCAGCGCATCCTTCATAGCAGGACCCAGTAACTCGGTCACACAGGAAGGGTGTGCTACAGTTACTACTACATCTCAGAGAACAGTTTTTTCCGTACCAGCCAGTGGTGCATGCTGTACATGTATCAAACAAACTATTATTAACCTTATTTCTATCTTGACGGATCATGCTTAGATCCTTGGATCTGGTATTTACATTAGAATCAGTCTAAATGTGTTTTTGCAGGGAGGTTCATAATGTTCCAATGATAAATGGAAAAATGTTTTCCACAGAAATATAAACATTTAGACAGATGTAGACAGATTTAAAATTAACGGAAAATAATGATCCATTGTTTTATTACATTCATAAGTTGAAATATTAAATACCAGAAGAAGAACCACATATTTACTATATTAGTAAATAGAGTCCCTTACGTTGTTTGCAGTTAGTCGTGGTCCAGCCATTTTCACACCCAGATGAGCAAGTTCCATCCACGTGATCACAAGATTCGTTAAAACAATGTCCACAATGGTACATACAGTTAACACCGTACGTGTTATTTGAACACTCTACCTCTGCAATATATTCGGTTATAAGAAAGAAGAGCGCTTAAATTTCTCTAATTTTTATATTATAGTATTTTATTAAATCAATAAGTTTTACCATCTGTACAGTTTTCCTCAGTGTAACCACTCTTACAAACACAGGACCCGTCTACAGCATTACATTGATCACAGTTCTGCTTGCAGGGTGTACAGGGACTACCGTAGTGATTAGCTGGGCAGCCTTTAATGATATGTCTTAAAAAAGTTATCTAAACTAATTTTTCAATATTTTTTTCATATTTCAGATTAATTAAACTTGAAATAAGAAATCAACTTTCCTTTATATCGAAAAACTAACACTCTTCAAGCAAGAAACAGAACGACAGGAAACTGATAAAATGTAAGGAATTTCTTTCTGACAGTAAAAATAAAATAAAATGTTACCTCTATCATAAATGTGTAATAAAGTTTAATTTACGAAATTGACAATTGTGACATGTTGAATTTATTTGGATTGCGTGATACAGAATTGTATTATTCAACTCTAGAGAGATACAAATAATCACATACACACAGATTATAAACAAGATCTCACCATTTATCTCTATTTCACATAGTGAAACGGATGTATTTGCATTTTCTGTATAATTTTCAACCAGAAAATCTAATTGCATGTGGATTTTGCTAAACTGAATTGTATAAGGAACAATTATTTTTTGGACTGAGCCATCAGACAAATCCACTGTTCCATTCTGTCCTGTCTCAAACGTCCCGTTCCGATCAGGATAAAAGGTATAATTAAACTTGACGTTTGTTACCTCTGTAAAGAAGATTATTTCCACATTATGTTTTTAAATATAACTACAAATTACGTAACTTACATGTAAATATATCAGAGTCGATTGACTGATGTCTATTAACTACGACATAAATTTATTTTTATTAAAAAAAAAAATATAAATATGAAATGTCTACAATATTCAAGAATATTTCTTCAGCAAAGATTGTCATTTTGATAGGAGGCGAATGGGACGCAAAATAATGGTATTTTTCTTTGTTTAGGTAACTTTCTAGTGCATTAATGCAATAAAATAATTCATATTTATATACATTTATGGTTCGAAATTATTATTATTTTTTATCTGAGACGTGTAACAATACATGAATTTCAATATTAATATAAGTGGGTTATAACATACTCAAATACCAAACGCAGTTGGGAAAAAATAGTGTTTTCAATCTCATTTATAGAATACTTAAATATATATATATATATATATATATATATATATATATATATATATATATATATATATATATATATATATATATATCTATGAAAACATACCCTTATTGGAAAAATAAAAACGAACATCTTTAATGTTGTAAGCATTTTCAAGATATATCTCCAAGGCATAAGGACCATTATTCGAAATATTTAGCTCAATGCAGTTCTGTTGTCCGGTGTAACCATCAACCAAAACTTGAGAGGGAAAACCAAAGACATTTCCAACGAAAAGTTCCCACATGTATGTTTGTTTCTGCAGAGCAACATTTTCCTTTACTAGATAGATAAATATTGAAATGCTGGTCAAAAAATTATCAAAAAATCATCCCATCTATCAGAAAGAATTTACATTTTTGAAGGTTCGGATATTTTCTTGACAAATGCGACATGTCCTTTTCATTAAAATACAACAATCACACATTTTACAATTGCCTTAAAACAACATGGATCTTAATTATCAAATATGTTACTCTTGAACATAAAAAAGGAAGATGATCATAAATTCCTTTGCTGAATACTCCCAAAATTAATAAAGAAGTAGTACTTTTGCTACAATCTGGCCCGGTATAATTTTCTTTGCAAACGTAACAGGTCCCGTCGTTAACATCACAGACTTCACAATTATCATCCTTAACACAAGGCTGACAGTTCTCACCAAAGTGGTCAACATCACATCCTTAAGCAAATAAGGAAATTACAATTATACTTATGATGTAAATATGACTTATTCAATCGTGAAACTAACTCTTACGCAATTTTTTTAAATTATGAAAAGAATTCTGATGATTTCTAAATTATTTTTAATTTGTGGTATATTTTAAAGTATTTGAAATTATTTGTATTTAGTAATACTTCTCTTAATAAGGGAAAATATTTAGGAAATATATTTGTCTCATTTTTGGCTTTTATCTAAAAACTAATAAAAGTACTTTTTTCATCGATCCTCAACCCAAATATAAAACATTGATATAGGATATAAAAAGTATTACGATTTTCTATCGCTCAATTCCATTTTAGTGTATGCAGTATTTTTTATCTCGAAAATGAAAATCGGGATATTTGGAATTGATATCGTAAAGTGTATTTAGAGAATAAAAATCGTCTGCATTATAGTTACAGTCTTATTCTGAGCTATATGAGATAGATGAAATTGCATACCATCACTGTAAATGTATACTGTTTATAATATATTTACTTGAATGTGCTAGCTGGCATATAGGGGAAAGTGTTAATATTTCGGAAACTTCATTATGCGTTTTCGGATATACTTGGCATTTACCACTTAACATAGGCATGTCATTGTGATACACCGATTGATGCGGGGAACCCTCTGATACTTGTTTTCGTGGTCCATCGTTTTTTTTTTTTTTTTTTTTTTTTTTTTTTTTTTTTTGTCGTGAAATTAATCACTTGTAAACGCGTTAAAACAGTGCCTGGTAGTGAGGTTGTAACTTCGGACAATGGTGTTTTTACTTCGGACACACCGTGTTACAACTTCGGACAGTGGGTATATAAGGAATTGTTTTGTTGCTCTGCTGCACCGATTACACGATTACCATGTTAATTACTGCAGGGAACTTCAGTTTGTCGGGACGTATTTAAATTAAAATATTCTTTTTCATAAAATATAAATATGTTAGTGCACAACTGTATATTTTGCAGCAAAAAAAAATATATTTACCAGAAAAACGAACTAGCGTGAACTATTTATAGGATAAACACATGAAGCTAACACATCTATAATTTTCTAACGTCTCAACTCCATGAAATAAAATTTTATCATTTAATACTTGCGTCATCTATTGTTCCTTGCGTATTTATTTCAAACTTTCTTTTAATTGATTCTATATATAACAAGCATTCTGAGAGTATTGCATTAGCAACACTAGTCCCCTACCGGCAAGTGTAATCATCTGGTTCACGTTACAAATTGAAAATGCCATTTTCCCGTCAAAAATCAATGAAGCGAAACAAAATGCAAACTTGATCTATAAGTAATCAAGGTAAAGTCACATACCAAAAATCACCTCATATCTGAAAGCGTTTAGAAGAAAATTGCGGGAAACGCTTAAAAATTGAAAAGGTCTTAATTCCGTCAAAAATCAATGAAGTGGAACGAAATGCAAACTTGATCTGTAACTCATCAAGATACACTCTCATACCAAAAATCAACTCAATATCTGCAAGCGTTTAGGGAAAAAAGTGCGGAAAACCAAGTGGGACAAACTGACAGACAGACAGAGAGACGGACGGACAGACTCAGAGGAAACCTATAGTCCCCCTCCGGTTTCACCGGTAGGGGACTAAAAAAATCTATATTAAAAAAAAATAAGTAGTATTTACACCGAAAATAAAATTTTTCATTAGGCTAAAGAATATCGATGCAGTCAGAAATCCTGAAGGGTTTGTATAAATGGGAGAAATGAAAATAAAACGATAAATCAGTGCTTCAGATGCAGACCTGTTTTCCCATATTGTTGTCTCTAACTATTTTTATTAGATTTGTCAGTGAGATTTGGCATTAACCAGTAAGATTTCCATTTCCACCGATTTTACGTACATTAGTAGAGAACAACTACATTTCTGATTACCATTTCTCATAACGAAAACTAACTGCTAAAATCCAAATGAACGGATTTCCGTTTTCTGTATTTTCATACCAGCAAAACCTGAGACCTATTCTGGACTCAAAATCCGTACAAATTATGGCGAAATCGTAAGAGTAAACAGGTCTGCAGATGCTAAATATTTTCTTTTTCTCAATGATATTGCTTGCAATGACATTGAGGTATTAAAAATGACACTGAGGTGTTTAAAAAAAAAAACAACAAAACACTTGAATATCTTTTGCAAGGTAGCCCTACTAAGTAGATGTATTACATGTACAGTACCTTGTGTTCAGGTAAATGTATGTGTTGCGTCAAGCGAAATGGGACCTTCGTGACCAAATTTCCGATAATTGTTTTTTGACAGTTTCCGATAGAGCAAGTCCTTCTGAATATTTTAATACCAAATTTTTATTGGATACCTACTTAATTCTGATTAAAACTTAAAATGAAATCAGTGCAATGCTTACAAGCTAACGTTATAAAACGTTAAATAACGTCACATAAGTCATCGCCAAAACCACTTTAGTATTCGGTTAAATTAATTTTACCAGATGTATTTAAAAATTAATATTTTTAGATGAATCTATTTAATGTAAAAAAGTGATGTATGTCAAGGAAAAATATTTGCATGTATACTGAAATACAAAGTAAGAAGTAAATCTTCAAGGATTATATTCAATGACATCATCTCATTAATACGTTTTCTTACATCATCTATATGATCATACTTCAATTTCTGGAGGGTGTGCTTGTAAATTTTATTTCGAGTATTTTTATTTTTTGTTTTCAATTATTTTACACCACTTTAAATAACGATGTCCGTATAATTTTATTTCTATCTTTAATGATAATGAAAATCTGCCCCCCCCCCCCATTTAAAATAGGCTTTATATGTTTGTTTTGTTTTTCTCAACATCCTCCCACCGATGCTACGTGCTTGTTTGTCAGTGATTTATGATGCTAAAATATATCCAATATACACACATTGTATCTTAAATTGTGACTTAATAACATCAGTACATGAAATGGAGTTCTTGTACACAGGGAAAAGAGAGAAAAAGAGAGAAAAAATGGGCTTCTATCCTGAAAAATTTGAGCCCAACACGTTGCACTTGTAACAAAAGCACGTTACATTGGTGTTTGCAGTTCGTATAAATTTTGTTTACGACAAATATTGTACAATTCTGTAAAAAGAAACACGTGTATTTTGTTTCCAAGGTAAATAATATTTCAGTATAGACTAAGGAAATTAATTTGTTCAGCACTAAAAAATTACTTGTAAAAAATAACCAGTTTTACTCACTTGTTTGGTGCTAAATAATCTGTCGGACAGCATTAAATATAAGACGTGATTCTACTTTAAAATGTATAATATAATAAGCTTCTGGTGTATTTTACTGCTCCATGTACAAGTTTTGGTTGTTTCATACAAGATATTTTAGTGAACAATCAAGGGCCCCGGATGACATTTTAACTAAAAATAGTACAAATCAATAATTATTTCCCTAAAAAATGAATTTTTATAAAATAATAATGCCCAGTTATATACATGTAAATTATCAGGCTATCACTATTCAATGTAAATGATTACAAAATATTACATGTAGAAGTGGTTTGAAATGGGCCTCACGACTGAAAATCAAAAAAAAAAAAAAAAAAAAATAAAAATCCAAACCTGTCATCGATAAAAAATTCTAGAAAATTTGTTCTCAGAGCATGTGTCAGCAAAAGCTTCAATTTGCTTTTATTTTGTGATTACACTGGCGTAGCATCGATTTTGTAAAAAATAAAAAATAAATAAAAAAAAAATAAAAAAAAAAAAAGGGGGGGGGGAGCCGAAGGAAAAAATAATCAACTTACCTAAAAAAAAAAACAACTTGACAAGCAGAAAATTGTCAGATTGTCAAAACTCGAAATTCATATTTCGGGGAGGGGGGGGGGCGTTCCAACTTCTTTTAGTACCAATCTCTTTTAATATAAAAACTATAACATAATCCTTATTTGACTGTATCAAAAAGTGGGCGGGGGGCGGCCTTTCAACATTTTCAATAGTGAAAAAAAAGGGGGGGTAAATTAAGATAGGTTTCTAAACGGTGGAATTTACGGCAAGAAAAGGGGGTGCACGACTTTCAAATATCAAATTCTAATGATTCCCTGGAAATATAAGAAAGAAAATTATAATGAAATGACGTAACATTCAAGAGACGAAAAATTACTCCACGACTTTATTTGGATTTCAAGAGAATAACCCTGCACTAAATTTAATTGCTTAAATTGATAAGCGATTTGTTTCCCTCAATTTTGTGTATGTATCATTGCTTTCAAAGTGGTAGGGGTAGGACTAAAAAGAATTTAAGCTATGTTAGTCTCAGTTAACTTGATTCGAATATTTAGTCTCTGCCGACAAACTCCCTGGGCATTGAAAGTAATCGCGACTTCTCGGACATTTCCTACAAACGGAGAAACAACCTCGAATGTTTTACATAATAAATGCACCATGTTTTTGACAACCCTCTTTTTCATAAACATTGAAATAAATGTAGGAGACTACTTATCTGTAGTCTGGAGCTCTGCTAGAAAGGCACAAGACGCGATTGCCTTCAGAGCCAGGCCTGTAGGAAGCAATTTCAGTTGGGGGGTGGGGGGCACAATCATACATTTTCGATTGGAAGGAGATGATTAGAAGGGCATTATCAACTATCGAAAATTCCTTGACAAGCAGAAAAAAAAGTCATCAGACGTTTTTATTGAGGGGCACGAGTATATAGTAGCTATATTTTCTATTGTATTCTAAATATCGGTAAAATTATTGGGCCATGCCCCCGGTTCCTACGGCCATGACAGCAACGTACATAGAAATGTTCATGTACATTTATTGACAGCTCATGAATGAAAACTATCAAGATCTGTCAAAAATTAAATAATTTATTATAATACATTATTTTAATAATAATAATAATAAATTAAATCCATAAACAGAGGACGTTGTTCAGTTTTAATTCGGACAGTAAAAGGCGCGTTTATTTTTATTTTTTTTTTTACATTAGGTATTACATAAATATATTTTTTGTGTTGCTTTATCGCCTGAGAATTTTTCTCTGGCAAACACACAGGTTTCTCGTCACGTCTTTGAAGCGCTATTGTGACGTAATTACGTTTATGTCACGGAAGTCCCTGTCGCTTGACGCAACTCGTATACATTTATAATCATAAGTCACGGTACGTTCGCCATTTTTTTTTAAAGTCCAAGTGCAACTTTGGGGGAGGGGCGTTTTTTCTTTCTTTTTGGAATTGTAATATGATTGAAATATAATGCAGTACCTGGGCAGCCCACTGTAAATGGTATCTAAATGGCATGACATTGTTTAAGTTTATATTTTTAAAGTTAAATTTATAGTGACAGAATGGAAATACAATAGTCTCTGAATGAGTCAGGAATGAGATAAAGGGGGTACCTCAATTTTATTTTAATTAAATGACATGAACATTGTTTGTAAATATAAGGCTTTGTTTGTAAATATGTTTGAAAATATAAGGCTTTTATGAACACCTGTAACAGGTATGTTTCAGCAGCAGATCTTGAGTGGGTCCCTCTCTCTCTATTATCCCCCCCCCCCCAATTTTAAAAAGAAACTTAATTATAAAAAAAAAAAACTTTTTTCACTTTGAATAATTTTTATCAATAAAACAATAAGCATACTCTGTGTTAACAATATGTTTATCAAATTTTAAACACGTATACTGCCTCTCTAAGAGGTGTTGTAATTCCGGACGCCTCAATTTTGTGCTAATTATTTCCTTTTACTACGTAATGCTTCATGAACTATAAAGAACAAATTGTTATTAAAGTCAATTTCTTTTTACATTTTATGATTTACGACGTTCAGCAGAGAACGACTTACCTCAACAGTACACCATTTTGCCAGTCTGATTAAAATCAGACCCTTTGATCCGCTCACATAGATCGCTATACAAGGCTTCACTTGTGTAGCGATCTATGTGAGCGGATCAAAGGATCTGATTTTAATCATTGACCATTTTACCGTCAAACAGAAGGTAAAAGAATATAAGTTTTTTTTAAATATACACGTGTACATACATAAACATTCTTCAATAACTGTCAATACAGACTTACACTGCATTAGCAACTCTATACTATACATACACTGAATGAGGCAAGCAACGTATTCTCACATGTAGATCAGAGTGAATATGGAACGTCTAAATGTTTTTATATGGAGAGTGCAGACGTCTCTGACGTCATCGATACCATGCCCGCCTTTATCTCGAAAGTTCTATTCTCACTTACAAGTCAGAGTTATCATTCTTTGCTCATTGTATACACACTAGTTAAATGAGAAAAATGACGTACCTAAAATCTGTAAAATACGAAATCCAATTTCAAAACAATATATATATTTGATATTTGTAGACTAATTTCTGTTTGGCATAACAATAGAGAGGTTTCGAAACCTTGACGTGTACGCGGACTTGTACGTGTAGGGGAAAATCCCCTAAATATTTTGCGTATTACGTCATTAGAATCAGCGCATCATTACACAGTGGCGTCATCATCAACTTGTAAATTACCTTTTAAACGTGGCTTTTCTTTAATTTATAAAATAATTCTTGATTGAAATTCTTGTACAAACGTAATGCTCAGAATATATAGCATTCTTTTATTCAGATTTATCAAAGCATTTAATAAAATATTGCTTGACTTGGGGAGGTTATAAAACGTATTATTACTATCTGGACCTATATCTCGATGCTTTTTTCTGATTAAGACTTATTTTCTTTACACTTTTGGAGTGATTAAATTATTTAAAAATAAAAAAAAAATTCGTCTTGATCACATAATTCAGTTGAAGAGAGGAATTTTGGGGAGAATGAAAGTATTGGTGGTGCATAAATGCATTTGCTTCTGAAGGGGAGAGGTTGGCAAAAATTTCCGAGTCAGATCATTTGCATATTAGTCAAGGAGAGATCATTTATTTTCAAGATGATAAAGGACATATTATCTATTTTCTTCTCTGAAAAAAGTTTTACACGCAAAAAAAGGAAAAAGCCAAAACTCTATTGGGGGGGGGGGGGGTAGTAGTAGCACTAGTCAAGGACAGATTATTTATTTTTTTGACAGTAGAGGACAGATTACTTATTTTTTATATTATTTATTTTCAATATTTTCGACTACAGATTATTTATTTCCAAAATCTGCCAGCCCCCCCCCTCTCCCCTTCAGAATCAAAGTCAAATGGTCTTCCCCTTACATGTACCCAGATGTGTAGTCTAATGAAATAAACATATACAACATCATGCGATATGAGGCGTGCTTGTTTGTGTTTCTGTCTCTTTTTTTTTTAATGAGAGAGAGAGAAAGTTGATTTTATTTATTAAAAATATTTTACAGTTTTTTTGTTTGTTTTTGTTTTTTTTGTTTTGATTTATTAAATAAAATAAATTATGAATATATTAATTTCAGACTCAACATTGCATTCTTCCGCAAAAACAGATCCAGTTTAATCAAACTGATGATTTAAATTTATTACGGGAAGTGATGACAAAGAATCCCTTTGCTAATAAGGGAAAATGGGTGGAAGTCAGTGCAAGTCTGTCCACGGAAACGTTTAAAATAGACAGCAGAAAAGCAAGGGAGAGAACTCTTCTATTATTAACACAATTTCGACAAGATCAAAATCACAAATTAAAAAAAGTTAATTGCTTGTAAACCAATTATCAGGGGTTTTTTTAAAGCTAAAATTGATTCAGTTTAATATCCAGATTCTTTTTTTTTTCTCGTTTAAACACTTCTATAATTCACGATTTTTAAATATGTATTTTTAGTGTTATCTAAATCACATGTTCATTTAGGTCAGGTATAGATGAAGAGTTCAGTGAAAGAGAGCTTTTGCTTGAGGATATACGCACCTTGCATGATGAAGAAGAGATTCGGAAGGAAACAGACAAAAAGAAATCCTTTGAAAACGCCAAAGCTGTCAACTTGAGAAAAAGAGCCATGGAGAGCTTGTAACCAGAAAAAGGTAAACTGAATTCATATACATGTGCATAGAATTTAATTTAATTTTGATAATTTCTTTTAAAAAGTAAAATATATCTTGGCCTTTTTAAGATAATGACGACGAGAGTCCCCCGTCTTCTACATGTAAAAAAGCGGCCAATGGAAGTAGCAGCGCCGTTCTCTCCCACCACTAATCAAGGTCTGAAAGTGACAGCCAAGTAAAGCGCGAGGAAAAGGACATAAGGAGGTAGGAACTTAGGTAGGTTGGAGAAAGAACGTTTTGAATTGAAGGAAGAAAGAAAACAAAGAATGGAAATGGACAAATAACACAATACAATGATGTTAAATTTATTTAAGATGTTATCAGATATAAAACAAAAAAAATCTTGTGTTCATTGTAACTGTCACAGTAGATATGATAATTGATGACAACAATTTTTTGTCTGTTTAATCTATTAGAAGTAAAAAATTATAATTTTAATTTGTCTAAGTTTTTCACTGTTATCCACTATTGATTAGTCACTTGAAATTTTCGCAAAACATGTCTATATTAAAACTATCCTGACAAGTATTCTTGGAGAGTTGGAGGCTCTAAACCAAAATAAATACCCGTCTCGCTTCCGTATAAGCACGTGTGACAATTAGTGAGAATGGACGCCACTAAAAAGTACTTTCCAACTGGCTACAAGTATAACTTTTGGTTTTTCTTATAATGAAGAAAAGAAAACAAGCTAAGAATTTTTCCAAAGGTCCACTCAACGCACGTACGAGCCGCTGACATTTTTTGTTGTTGAATAAGGCTTTTTGTGCGGATATTACACGTTCATGGAATGGTGTAGTGATGAAAGTGGACAGTGGATACGCTGGGTCCCCATATAGCACATATACATCACCAGCTGGAGCTGTCATATGCCTCTCTAACTGATCACATAAGTGACTTTCTCTCAGTAATCCGGCATCATGTCGCCTCCCTTCAATGGGTCCAAATATGTGCGCTATAATACCGTTTGGTAAAACTATGCCTTTGTATTTCAGTGCGTGGATTCTTTTAGTCCATTAAAAACTATCCTCTGATTTTTAGATGGTCGGCAAAGTGGTCTAACAGTTCCATCAATAAAATCGCTAACAATTTGGCAAAGGGGCACCTGTCATTTGAACAGCATGAGATAATTCATCTAGACTCTGATTTGACAGCCATGAGCGGTTAAGGTCGACTAAGAGATGAGAATGATTAGAAAAAATTATTTCTAATATATCGTTAATGATGAAGGACAGAGCTGAATCTGGTCTTCCAAATAGTTTGCCGATGTCGGGAAGTCTATTAGGATATGCAAATCTTCGCAGCAAAATACATAGCCCTTCAAATCCAGAACAGATAACCCCGTTAGGACAAATCATTTTATCGGGTATTTGTGATGCATGGAATAAAATTCCAATATCAACTTTTTCAAACCTGAAAAGTAATTTGCACTCCTCTTCAGTTAACTTTTTCAATATCAAATTTTTTTTCAAACGTTCTTCGGTCTGAGTCGATGATAGAAAGAAGAATTTCTTCTTCCATCACTCCATCAGTTGCAGCCAGCAGGCGTAACTCTTCCATTATGCAAACGATCACTTTGATTAGGTAAAATGTAACCAATGACATTATTTGTTACCTCACACGTACGCGTACACGTTCGAGAAAATATAACGTAAGAAGAAAGTTTACGTGTCCTTGTTATTGTAGCTTACATGTACAAGTACACGTACACGGCATCCTTCGAAACCTCTCTAATATCTTGAAAAAATATTAAAAAACAAAAAAGTCAAAATTAACCGAAATACAAATTCACTTCTGGTTCGGACAGGAAGTACTGTAAACAAACAAAAACCATCTTGAAACATGACAAATGTCATGATCTAATATTCCTGTAAATTTCACTTCTTTACCTCAAACCGTTTCCGAGAATAACGCCGGACAACTGTCTATTTTAAAATTTGAATTTCGGCCATAACTTCGGACCGGAAGTAAATTTTTCAAAAAACGGAATTTTTTGTAAACTTCACACATCAACCTATTATCCTGTGAAAAATTGTGAAAATCTGTCTAAACATCTCTGAGTATCGCGCTCACAACATTTTTGGAGGAATAATAATAATAACAGATACTTATTGCCTAGGCAATAAAAGGTCTTCCGTTTTCTTGATTCTTTTTTCAATTGGTTTGATAAAAAAGCAGAAAATGCAAAAAAAAATTCTCCCAGCAGGGATCGAACTCAAAACCTTTGGTTTATAAGACAGGTGCGCTACCACTAGACCACATATACCGATGATAGAGGTAGTAAATTAATTGTTTAGGAATAAATAGGAATAAAAACACTTTTGTTTGTTATGGAATGTAGTAATCAGTATTCAATAGATTTGTTTGTTTGTTTGTTTGTATGTTGTTTAACGTCCCTCTCGTGAATTTTTCACTCATATGGAGACGCCACCACTTGCCGGCGGAGAGCTGCAAATTTTGTCCTATACTCGGCACTTACGGCCATTGAGCAGTGAAGGATCTTTTTCGTGCCAGCACCTACTGCGACACGGGACCTCGGTTTATACGGTCTCATCCGAAGGACCGGTCTCCACGTCCCACAGTGGGATTCGAAAACGCGACGTAAGGATCAACTCCTTACTTCGCGACTCTAGAGCAGACGGTCTAACCACTGCGCCACGCGGGCGACTCAATAGATTTGAGAATCACGATTGGTGTATAATACAAATGCAGATTTTCGGTTTAAAAAACAAAATATTTGAGTCTATGATGCATTAGGACTGCAGTGTCGAGACTTTATTTACAAATATATGAAAATTTCGGATCGGGTTCGGATGTGACTCAATATCCTGAAATAATAGGTAAGATTAAAGGTATCACACCGGTAATTGACCAATAAAAATAAACTAAGTCAATTGTAGTTCCATACATATAAAATTAATTTTTCTTTCTTTTGATACCGGTATTTTTTTTTTAATTTTCTTCCAGGCTATTTTTACAACTTTGGTACCTGTGCCTAGTAAATTTAATGTACTTTGTAAATAAATAAAGCTTTTTGACAGGAACTATTTTTTTCAGGGCATAGGAGGCTACTTCCTGGGGTGCACTGGAGCTGTTTATAAACACATTGAAAACACATTTGAGGGTAGCCCTGTTTGCAGATGGAAAAATCAGAAAATGCCGTGTAGGTACCCTGTTTTTTGGACTCGGCTAATGAGAGAGGTAATGTTTTATACTTCCTGCTAAATATTTTTTCATGAATTAATTTACCTGATTTTTTAAGAATTTTTTTCCTATATAGAAACATATAGTGAAAACAATTACCGTTGTGATACCTTGAAGGTGATTGTGTAAAATCATCTGCATCAATATAAAAGGCTGTTTTAATTTTTAAAAGGCATATTTCAACTAAATATGTCATTTTATGAACTTTCTGTGTGAAAGCACATATTTTTAAAATTAGAAGTAGGGTTGAATTGAATTTATACAGATTTCTGTGAAAAATACTTATAATATATCATGTTTTACCCTCAAAACTTCAAATTATGACTTTCAAAGTAGGATTATGCATCTGACATGTAGAAAGAAGTTAGAAAATGTTTTTTTTTTTTTTTTTTTATTTTAGATGACTTTAAACTATGTGCACCACCTGACAGCAGTCAATTATAGTGTCTACAGACTTTGCCGTAAAAGTACTTTAGGCTGATTTTCTTCAAGAAAAGACTAATTCTGGGTTTGCGAATGAGTTTTCAACAAAAGTGACAACTGCGATAAAATGTGAAGAAGTAAAACATTTTTTCACAGTTTTTCACAAAGTGACAAATTTTACAGAGAGTGGATTTACTTTCATTTTATTCACCTGAAGTGATGCATGTATTACTGCAGTGGCATCCTCGCAAGCCAGGGGTTCTGAGTCAACACGTTGCCGTTGGACCCCTGGCATATTTCATTCAATATTCGTGGGCTTGCTTCTCTCATTGAGAAGCACCAATCAAATTAAAGCTTTCATAAATAGTTAGATAAAGATTCAGTTGACGCCTCAAATGCACGTGTTACAAGTTGTTTATCATAGAATGGCTTAATGTGATTGGTTGAGAGATAAGAAAAACAATCAAGATTTGTAATTTTTCCGAAAGATGTCGCCACAGTCAGCCCACAAATATTGAATGAAATATGCCAGGGGTCCAACGGCAACGTGTTGACTCAGGACCCCTGGCTTGCGAGGATGCTGCAGTGGAGGAATAGAAATAATGAAATGAGGTAAATTTGTCTAATAAAAATAATGCACAAGTAAAATTTATTTAGAATTTTTCAAAAAATAAGAAGCTTATGACCAAAAAATGCATAAATACTGTCAGGGCATGAGAGTGAATACTTATTCAGAGTTCTAATCATGTAGCACACATGTAGTACAGAATGTCACTTAGCACCATGGTATGCCTGTTATGGTTCTCTGGACTTTTTGCATGCTTACGCAGCTGACATTCATGATTTTTCAGTTTGTCAGAGAATGTGTTTTGTCATGTTAGCACTTTTATGTAGGTTTTGACCCTCTCTTTTAAATTGAATCTCAGTCAGGATGCTTATTTCAGCATGATTTGTTAAGCATATTAATATACTGAAATATTAATAAATTACAAATTAAAGTGATGAAGAAATTTGACATATTTACACAATCAAAATATCAGAATAAGCATAATTCAGCTAATAAAGTGCCCTGTTTTTCTTATGTCACTTCCTATAAATTTTATCAGAAGTTTTTGTACGCCCACCCACCCCCAAGAACCATGGATTATGGCCTGATATTAGTCTTTTTGTTGCATTTTTTCACATTTGAAAGTGCTAAAACTCATAAAAATGTTTAAGATTTACATTTTGAAATTTAAATGTTGAATTTTTATGTAAATTTGGTGAAACAAAAAGCTGTAATCTTGAATTAATCATGCGAATTCATCAAACACCTTTGGAATTCCTGAGTAATTCAATGAAAAGAGGATAATTATGCATGTTCAATTGGAATTTCATGGCTAATTTGTGTCTGCAGAGAAAGCCAGTTACATAAATCAAAACAATAAATTACATTTGAATTGTTTTCTCCATTTTCTTATCATCAAAGCAAGTTTAATGGAGTGTCGGAGCTGTCCAGATTCTCCCTGGGTGCTGATATCATTTGGACTGCCCTGTGTTACAACACAATTTTTAGATAAACTTCTGCACATCAGCGTGTAGACAAGTACCTAGGCTTTATTTGGAACATAAATTGACCAGATGCAGATTTTATTATCAGTCTAATATTTAACAATTTCTGTAAATTCTATCATTCTTAGGAGGGTAAAATGCAATTTTGTTGTGTAATAATTGCATAATGGTCTCAGACTTGTGAACCATTTTTTGTTTGTTGTGAAGAACAATGCATATACAGTACCGACCGGACACAACCTAACACCAGAGCGAACCCAAAGCGCACCCCGGGTTCGCTTCCTGGGTTCGCTGCGGGTCCGCTTTCAGAAAATTTGGGACCGCTCTGGGTGCGCTTCGGGTTCGCTCTGCGTTCGCTCGGGGTCAGCTCTGGGTCCGCTAGAGCGAACCCGGCGTTCGCTTTCTGGGTTCGCTTTACGCACTCATGCGTGAAGCGGACCCCGCTTTAATCTTGCCGCCAATAAGCCCCGCCCCTTGTATATTCCAAATACAGTAGTGAAATCGATCATTACTGTTTTTATGGCCATCGAAACATGTACATGTAAGTGACAATATGGAGAACGTTGATAAATTTTCAAGAATTTCACCGTACATTCGACGTAGAATTATCACTTTTATTTTTCTTAACTTACAAGCTAAGTATATCTCGAAAGAAAAAGAAGAAAAGGTGTTAAATTTATTTTCGATGTATCGGATGGAGTGAAATTGATTAAAAAAAAAATTTCAAATTCATTTGTTTACATTATTCATGCGTTTTAAAATAAGTTGGAACTTCCAATAAAATAAAGTAATTGCAATTGCTATATCGTAATTTAAATGTTTGAAAGACAAACAACTGAATTATGATTTTATCTATGAAATAGCTGAGACATACTGTACACGTAAAATGCTATGTTTTCATATTTAGCAGTTTACATTTAAGCTACATGTAGGTTGTCGTCCATTACATGTATATGTAGGTCGTGATAATCACTAAAAATTCTCATACAGTGTAACTTGAGTTTCGTTTTACAGATCATTTATAATTTACTTCCATGCTATAAATCATTGTTTTATAAGGCGAGTTTAAAGGAAGACTTAAAAAAAAAAAACAACAATCAAAAAACCAAAACAAACAAAAACTAATAACTGGTCCACTGATAAGAATATATTATTTTTTTTAAGTTGTTTTCAAATAAATGATCATTTGAATAGTTTGTGTTCCTTACTGGTTCATGACCCCCCCCCCCCCCCGCCCCACTACAGACATGTACATACTGGAGCGGCATATTAACAAACAAAATTCTAAATGTTTAGAAATAAATAAAAAAAATATAAATAAAAACAAGAAAGAATACAAACAAAACAAGAATTCAATAACTGTAAACTCGCATGATTAAGTAGATGAGATTAAGATAGTAACGCCCAATGTTTGTTTTTTTATTTTGTTTTGTCTTTTTTGTATTGTTTTATTTCGATTATCCCCCACCCCACCCGTACTCGAATTGTTTTCTATTGGCCGGTTGTAGCGATTTTAATTTAAAATAAAATACAGTGTTCTCTCTCTCTCTCTCTCTCTCGTAAAGCTATTTTACTGATTTTCATCATTCAGGTGGCAGCAAATTACATGATCATGTATTCTTCATGCAACGTACCAAAGAACTATGACGTTTCCATATTCAATAATAATAATAATAAAAATTTATAATAATAATAATTGAATTTCTCATTGATAACGTGCCCAGACGAGGTACATGTAACTTAAGGTGCATCGAATGTGGGGGGAGTATATACTCAGGTATACCGTGACCATGGAGACAGTATACATCCAGCTAGCAAGTGTCAATTACAAAACCCCACCGCAATTGATCTTAGCACCCGCAATATCTTCGAAACAGGTGATTACCGACACGTGATGACCCTGGCTTCACTTTGAAACTATAATTATTAAAGTGTTAAAAATTAAATAATTATGACAATTTCAGAAGTTCAAATACAGGTACCTATGTAATGAAAAAATATATTTACGTTTTCGTATTAAGGTATCTTTGCAAGTTCAAATTACTAATGTTGGAATTACGTGTACTTTTCATGCACAAGTACAAAACGTACACGTCTAATATTATTTTTATATCCATATAAAGTATTTCGAAAATTACATGTAGTACATGTAAGAGGTTCGTGAACATGTACACCTGTATATATATATCGACGCGAAGGAAAGTGATAAGCTTTTTTTTTTTGTAAGTAGTTACAAAAATTCAAAAACATACAATGTAAGGTCTACATGTAGGGTAATTAGAATTGACAAAATAATCTTTCCCTATAGACATGTATTTAAATCAAGCTATTTATTAAATTTTGGTAAAAGATTAATTTAAAAAAAATATCATAGTAGTTAATAAAAATGAGATTTTTTCTCCAATTTACGTATTGACATAATGCACATTTATACTGTACAATGTACATTTAATTTTTTCATGATCAATTAAGATCGATAATTTCGATGTTGATCTGGATAACTTAAAACGTGCATTTAAATTGAAATAATATATAAAAAATAATTAAATTATAGCACATACATGTTCTTATTCTGTATCTTGAGACAATAAAATTCTTTAATTTATCGAAGACCAGTTTTTTTTTTCTTTTTTTTTTTTTAGTAACACTTGTTATAACCATAATTACCTTCTTTTTTTTTCTCTTATGAAGTAAAGTACTTATTGTCTGATACATTACGCAATGTATATTTATATATTAATGGATCTTAAAAATATAAAGAAAATAAATATGTAACTATACATGTAACATGCTACCTGGATAATAACAATATATAATGTATTAATAGATTTTAAAAATATTAAATAATGAAAATAGATGTGTAAATATTGCATGTTGTCTGGAGAATTAAAATATATAAATATAAAATCATGTTTAAAAATCATATTAATAATATTTTTACACTATACATTCACACGCTTTGCTTGTACAATGTTTAGATTACAAACAGGCATGTTGACGGTCCATGGGCTGATGGTCAACGCATTTTATCACTTATCCTGATTGACAGACCTGTTCGGCATGTTGATTGGTCGACGCGCTTATGAGTTAATCGCTAATCCTGATTGACAGCTCTGTTATGCAACACCGAACGCGCGTTCGCTTTCTGGGACCGCTACTGAATTTGGGGTTCGCTTTCAGCGTACGCTCTGGGTCCGCTACGGGTGCGCTCCGGGTTCGCTCGGGGTCAGCCCTAGCGGACCCCAAGCGAACCCGAAGCGAACCCGGGGTGCGCTCTGGGTTCGCTTTCTGTTAGGTTGTGTCTGGTCGGTACTGTACTCTCCATGGATTAAAAATTGTTTGCCAGACTTAGTCATTAATGATGAAATTCTGCTTCAAAATATGCACATAAAAACTTCTATCAGGGTGCTCTGTGTGTATTCTTGACTACTCTGGAGTAAGGGAGATAAATGCATCATATCTCCAGCAATAAGGGGAATTAGATCACCAAATTTAAGGATGTTGGTGGCAGTTATTCAAGAAATCTCAGGTGCAAAAATGAGAAAAAAAATCTGACAACTCCAAAGATCCTTCAAAGTATCACACCGGTAATTGACCAATAAAAATAAACTTCGTCAATTGTAGTTCCATACATATAAAATTAATTTTTCTTTCTTTTGATAATTTTTTTTAATTTTCTTCCAGGCTATTTTTACAACTTTGGTACCTGTGCCTAGTAAATTTAATGTACTTTGTAAATAAATAAAGCTTTTTGACAGGAACTATTTTTTTCAGGGCATAGGAGGCTTCTTCCTGGGGTGCACTGGAGCTGTTTATAAACACATTGAAAACACGTGGATTTGAGGGTAGCCCTGTTTGCAGATGGAAAAAATCAGAAAATGCCGTGTAGGTACCCTGTTTTTTGGACTCGGCTAATGAGAAAGGTAATGTTTTATACTTCCTGCTAAATATTTTTTCATGAATTAATTTACCTGAGTTTTTAAGAATTTTTTTCCTATATAGAAACATATAGTGAAAACAATTACCGGTGTGATACCTTGAAATAAGCATCTCTGTGTGGATTGAATTAAATATAAGCAGCATAAATTAAAATTTCAGACATGCATTTTAGGAAGAAAAGGTGTCAGTGAGAGCGTGAAAATTTATTTGCTAGGAAAAATCGCTGTTTTCGACATTCATCATTTAATATTATTAACACACGTGAACTTGTGATGAAATTTACGAAATGTAAATGTAGAAGTTTGTATATCCGAAAATAAGTCGAGTGGTTAAATAAAAAAGACGTTTTGGGATGCTCACAAACGGACACACACAAACAAATGTTTTGGTAACTCGGAATAGTCCAGAGTAAAATTGTATTTTCTTGATGACGGAATGTCCAGTACATCTAATATTCACGTCCAGTATAGTCCACGGCGGTTCTAAAACTGACTCTATCACACAACATACGGCATTCACTCAAACTTCAATTAACACATTTACGCAATTATCACACATACGAGTCGGACACCCTTTGAAGCAGAGGATTGACACTAATTTCTTCAATAAATATTGAGTGACAATTTCCTTTTTACTGTCTATACATTAATTGCTAGATAAATAATTATAAACATATGTGAAAAATAGGCATTAAAAAATAATTCTTTTTATAAAATAAAATTTTGTTAAATTGTAAATTAATTTGTAAAATTTACTATGTGACATTAATTCTAAATAAAATTGAAATAAATTCTATATTCTAGAGAAAGCAAGAATGCTTGGTATTACAATATCATTTAAGAGAATCGACTGCTATTCATAACAACTGAAGAAACTAGATATCATTGAGATGGTGGCCATCTCAAAGGGCCCCGCTTTCAGCAACGAACATGAAAATGTAAGGTAGCTGAAAAGGGTTTATTTTTGAAGAGGAACACTTGTGTACTATTAAGGGGTGTGTTGTTTGAGTCTAAAGGGCTTCTATGTCATCCTTGTTATAATAATAAAATAGAACGAAAATCACAAGTGCTCCATACCCTCTATCAACAAGCGGCACAAAATTCACGAATGTTGCATATCCTCTATGAAAACTGTTGCATATCCTCTATCAAAATATGGAAAGAAAATCACAAATGTTCTGTACCCTAAGTCAACTGGTAAAGTTTGAGGCTGACTGGACTTAAGAGAAAGAAACCATGCACCGAACAAAGATTTTAAACAAAGAGGCTATTTTTGACCTTGACCCTTGACCTAGAAACTTCGCTTAAGGTCACTGCACATCCATTGACCAGTGGCACTCTGAGAGTGAAGTATGAGCCACATTGGACCAAAAGGAGAGAAGATATGCTCCGGATCAAGATTTTTCATATAATTCTTCTATGACCTTGACCTTAGACATAGAAACATGGTTCAAAGTCACTGCACACCCTTTACCCAAAGACACTCTGTGGGTGAAGTATGAGCCAGATTGGGCCAAGGAGAGAAAATATGCTCCGGACAAGAATTTAAACAGAGAGGCTATTTTTGACCTTGACCCTTGACCTAGAAACTTCGTTCAATGTCACTGCACATCCATTGACCAGTGGCACTCTGTGGGTGAAGTATGAGTCACACTGAACCAAGAGGAGAGAAGGTATGCTCCGGACAAGGATTTTTCATATAATTCTGCTATGACCTTGACCTTAGACCTAGAAACATGGTTCAAAGTCACTGCACACCCTTTACCCAAAGACACTCTGTGGGTGAAGTATGAGCCAGATTGGGCCAAGGAGAGAAGATATGCTCCGGACAAGAGATCTCGGACGGACAGACGGACGGACAGACGGATCACTATAGGGCGCCCGCAGAGCGGGACCCTAATAACCGAGAAAAGCTTTAATTAATTTTTATATTCATCGGCACCTAAATTTCAGATACGAAAAAAAATGTAGTGTTTTTCGTTAACATTCATAATTTCTATATACTTTAGAGATTCACCGTCAAACTTTCAGGAAACTTTCCTTTAGGTCTCTTCTGCAGTTACCGAAAATTTTATGTCGATCCGAGGTGTTCAATGAGTGTTTTAGAGAAATATTCTAGGTTGCTATTGATTTGATTTTTTTTTTTCGGGGGGGGGGGGGGAGAGGAGTAAATTAATTATTGATTCTGACCTTTTTGTCAAAGGTCAAGGTCATCAAAGTTCAAGGTCATAAAAAACCCGGAAATAACTGTTTACTTTCTGGGGTTTTTTTTACTTCATCATGACCGAAATTACTCCAAACAAAATGTTCATTCTACACCTAAATTATTCACAACTGATCATCACTAAAGGTTTCCATGAAAAAATTACTAATGTTTGAGACAACTTCCGTTTTTGGGGTCCGCACTTCCGGTGAAAATATTTTGCATGGTCATGGTCTATCTAACATCCGCATTAGCCAAACATTTCTGTAAAAAGAAAAAAAAATTGAAAATTTCACTTTTTTGCACCCCTTCCTCTCACGACCGGAAGTGACGGCAACGTACGATTTTCACATGATGTAGATAAACTGGTTACTGACTATTAGTTGTGAATGTTTTAAACTTCAGTCATGTAGTGTTTTTTGAGCAATTTGGTGAACAAAATCTCAAATTGAGGACAGAAAAAACAAGTGACCGGAAGTGGATTTAATAAGATGGTTGACGTCACTGTAGACAATTACAGCCTCAATAACATATAAAAATCATTTCAAAAACTTTATCTATAAGCAACATTTATGCAAAAGTTAAAAATTCCGTAAATTACGTAGTTTTTCTCTTATAATCGGAAGTTGTCGTTTTGTTTTTTTGGTTTTTTTTTTTGGTTTCCGGTGAGACCAATACATATCGAAACTGTGAAGGAGATACATATATATGTTGCAAGATTTGCTTTAAAAAAAGAAAAGTTGAAATTTTCGATTTATTTGATCACTTCCTGTGACGACCGGAAGTGACGGCTGACGCTCTTATCCCAAATGGTTTTGCCTACTTCTTAAGTTCCAATTCTCATTTAAGTTTGGTGTCTTAATCTCTTACTATTTTTTAGATATCACTCGGACAGGTTCTCATTTTGCGGACATTAAAACACGCGACCTGAAGACAGATATTTGACGTTACTCTACGCAGGTGAGTTAAGGCTAGGTATAGGCATTTCTATGCAAATAAACTAATTTAAATACCTACAAACTATATCTATCCTACAGAGAAAGTTAAAACTTATTGCCTAATACATACTTGGTACCCACGACATGAGATAGCCAGTACGCATTACGCATTATGACGTCATATTATGACGTCATTGTTCTTTACTACACAAGATTATAATGGACATCAACAAAAATACTTCGGCGCAAGGGCATGCTCTATTTTATTTAAAGGAAACAAGGTAAATTTAGAAGCAGAATATTCCAACGTTTGCTGATATTGCTGCACAAATATCAACAGCTCAGTTGTATAATTTCTATTTGAAAAGTTTTAAGTTGAATCAGGGTAAAAATGTTCAGTCCGGTATAAGTTTCCTCAAATTCCGATCAAATGAGAAAATGCCTAGGATTTGTGCAGCAATTCTATTAATCTACAGAATATTCTTCTTAGCATTATACAATTTTTATGTAAAAATAAATAGGGTAATCCCTTGCGCCGACGCTGTTTTGTTGATGTGTTATATTACCTCCAGTAGGTAAGATCAATGACGTCATAATGTGTACTGGCTATAACATATCGTGGGTACTAAGTATGCACAAGAAAATAAATCAAAACATTCTTTGAATAATAAATATACCTCTTACACGTTTTTATTAGCTCATTTGCATAGAAACGCCTATACCTAGCCTTAACTCACATGCGTAGACATTTGCAGTCTGAATTACATATTTAGAAATCATTTCAAATACTTCATCTATAAAAGATATTTATGGGAAAGTAAAATACTCAAATTACCTAGTTTTTCTCTCATAACCGAAAGTTGTCGTTTCCGTTTCCGGTGGGACCAACATATTTCGAAACTACAAAGCAGATGCAATCATGTGATTATGATTTAATAAAAAAAACTTGAAATGTTCTATTTGTTTGATCACTTCCTGTGACGACCGGAAGTGACGGCTGACGCTTTTAACCCAAATTGTTTTGTCTACTCGTCAAGGTCTATCACACATATAAGCTTGGTATCTTAATCTCTTACAGTTTCTGAGATATCACTGGGACCAAATATTTTTGAAATAAACAAAAATTGAAAATATCTGACGACCGGAAATGAATTCTGAAAAAAAAAGAGAAAAAAGTATGGGATTTTTTTGTTTTCCATCATCCCTGAAAATTTCAAGAACATCCATCCAGCCATCTCTGAGAAATCGAGGGGGACAAGAAAAGGGGAAAAATAATAATAAACAGTATAATCACTATAAGGTCTCCGTCTGGAATGGAAGACCTTAAATACAGTAGAATTACTATAAGGTCTTCTGTCTGAAGCGAAAAACCTCAATAAGAAATAATACAATCACTATAGGACTTCCGTTGTGAACGGAAGACCTAATAATAATAAGAAACAATGGAATCACTATAATTAAGGTCTTCCGTGGAGACGGAAGACCTAAATAAGAAACAGAGTAAAAACAATATGTTCCCAAACTTCGTTCGGGGAACATAACAAACAAGCTCACATTCAATACACTGATCTCTTTCGCCACGCGGCTTCCCAGAGTGTAAACAAGTTATGAGTTTTTATTATGACATCACAAAGGCAGCATTATACATTGGCGAAAGTTAATGTCATATGGGCGCCATAAGTATATAATTGAACATATACATAGTAATAAAATTGACTGCTACTTTTTAGTTATACCGTTCAATTTACATTTAGTTTAGGTTTAAAAAAATCTCACAAAGTAATCTTCCTTGGTCCTCCGTATTTGTTCATTATTTTCTAAAACTTCATAATATATATATATATATATATATATATATATATATATATATATATATATATATATATATATATATATATATATAATCATTAGGATACGTATTGAAAAGAAGAGTTATCGTTATTTGATCTTCACTGCGTTACTAAATGTAATTAGAGGATAAAATTAATTCAAACTCACCATATATTTCTAGCTCACACAGTTTCATATTAATCGAGGTCAAATTCTTTGACCACATCTCAATGTATATGCTTGCTGCATCACGTTGAATGTTAAATTCTGTTGTGTTCAGATTATCCGAGTCATACGTCTTGTAGACAGTGTAGGGCCACTTACTAGGACTCAAGTTATCGTAATATCGAACTGCTACTTTTTCCTCAGAAAAAATCCCTAAAAGAAAGGATTTTCTTCATTCATACACTGCAAAAAGTCGATTATATATTTTTTTATACAAACCATTTTTTTTCAATGTACATAATACGTAAGGGCATAAGCACCAGAGTAAAATACTATAAATGATCAAGGAAATGGTTTGTAATGACATGTATATACATGTAATATCACAAAATAAACTGATAGGAAACAACATGGTAGGTAATCAGCACACATACCTCCCCCCCCCCTCTCTCTCTCTCTATATATATACCCTAAACAAAACAAATAAAAGGGTCGGCGCATATAATTGATTTCTATTTGGGATAAAGAATTGCGGTTGCAGGGGGGGGGGGAGAAGTATTTGTATTTTTAATTTAGTACAGATAAAATATTAGATGGATGCTTGTATTGATTAAACAAAATGAAATAAACACGCTAGCTATTATCTCCGGATAAACTGCACAACCGATCTCATAAATATGAGAACAATTGATGTTAATTGATTGAAATATGGAGATAACAAACACTAATCAAGCTCAAAAGTCTAATGAACAATACATGTACAAATAAGGAGCAGAGCAAACACGGACCTTTAAAAATATAAGAGGTCGAATCTGGTGCCATTGAGGAGTAAGCATCCCTTTTCGACCTGTCACACCCGCCGTGTGTTCATTGTCACGATCAGTCAAACGGAAAAATCGTGGACATTTCAGTGTTTAGATAATGATATAGTCTTTAAAATCAATTTGGCTTTGCGCTTTTTAAAAAAAAAAATCCCTTAGGGAAAAAGTTAAAGATTAATATTTAGATAAAAACTGACAAATAATAAACTGAATAATACACACGCTCGATTAAAACCGGTGTCGAATTTTACACATACGATAACGCACGTTCCACACAATCTTGGAAGAGGCACTCTTGCTTACATGTATCATAAAAATTCACTTAGATTGTCTGCTTAATACCCAGCAGCAGAGAAGATTTTCACAGATGATCAAGGGCTACCCAACTCTCTTTAACATGTACCACCAGAAACCCTGATCCAGGGGCTTTGGCTCGTAATATTGGAAAAGGCACACTTGCTCATCAATATTATTATGCATTTTTATTGTCTGCTGAATACTCATGAGCAAAACAGACTTTCAAAAAAGAATTGATGCATTCTCACTAGTGATTGATACAGCTCCGCCCTAACACCATTGCTTATCATAAACAATTACTTAAGTTTGTTTGGTTATACCAAAAAGCAGAGACAATTTTCACAGAATTAATAATTTTTCTTTATATGATCAAAAGACCCCCCCCCCTCCCCGAATCCTTGAACCAGGGCAAAGAACCTCATGATTCTGGAAAAGGCAACCGTTTAGTTTGTCTGCTAAATACCAAGAATAGAGAAGATTGTCAAAGAATTATTACATATTCACTATATGATAAATAGACCACCGCCTTATCACTACCCCTGACCCAGGGGCTATGATAGATTTCACAATTTTGAAGGAAGCAGCCTTGCTTTTAGTTTGTCTGCTAATTACCCACAGAGAAGAATTTTAATGAATAAATGCATTTTCATTAACTGATAAACACAACCCCTGCCCCTACAACTTCAAAACCCCTGTCCAAGGCCATGCATTTCGGAAGAGGCACTCCTCATATCTATACTCTTAGATAATGTGATAAATATACAAGGGAATATTTTTGAGGAATGTATGCATTTTCACTATACCAGTACGATCTGTAGAGCTCCGTCCTTTCACCGACCCCAGACTCTGAGGCCATACGTTTCGCAATATTGGTTCAATTCTCAGTGCTTTTAACACTCATGCTAGCAGTTTTCTCCCATTCCACTATAAATACTATTAGCCCAAACTGGTTAAACATTTCTTTAGAGGTATGTAAGAAGAATCGGAAAATATTCAAATGTTGACGAACGACGTCAGACGAAAACAGTCACTCAGGTGACTTAATCCAAGCAACCTTCTGAACACACACACACACACACACACACACACATATATATATATATATATATATATATATATATATATAATGTAAATTTATTATCATACCTTCGAATAACATTCGTAAAGATTTAATGCTGTAATTCTTCCCAAGATCTAACGAGATAATGAAGAAAATTCCATAAAAATTTAAACAGGTGTCAATAGCATCACCATCTGTTATGGTCGTCGTTTCTATCTTCGTCCGATCCATCATGGTAAACTCAGTAATCCTCACATTTTTGCCAACTGAAAGGTTGTCTAAAATTTTAAAGTTTGGAAATATTATTAAAACATTTATTTTATTTCTTGGTGCGTTTATTTGTATCTACATGAATATATTCCTCGCTTCATCGTATGTCCATTTGTCATTCCAAAGTGACGATGTGGTTTACATGAAAAATGTTTCTTTATAGAAAGGACTGCCTTATCACACTATAAAATTTATTAATATTTGCTGAAAGAAGCAAGCACTTATTTAAGGAAGCTCATCACACCCATAGTTTATTATACCCCGCTTTTGCGAAAGCTAGTAGACATTAAATCTCATTCGTCTGTCAGTCTGTGTGTCACTAAACAAAATTAACCTTGGTCATATCTTTTGAGTGAGAAATAGATAAGGCTTTCATATTTCACATGTGCATTACCTGTGACAAGACCTTTTAAAATGTACCATGATTTTTTATTTCGAGACCGTGACCTTGAAGTTTTAGCTTCTTTTCTAAAATGTTAATATTTTTTATAACTTTTGAATGAGAGCAGACAGGGCATTCATTTTTGAGATGTACATTCCCTATGACACGCGACCTCGGTAAATATGGTTAATCCGAAGGACCGGTCTCGACGTCCAACAGTGGGATTCGAACCTGCGACGTAAGATCAACTCCTTACTCCGCGACTCTACAACAGTAGCACTACCACTGCACCAAGCCGGCGACCGACCTTATTTTAAAATGAAATCCATTGAGCGGAAGTTACTTTCGTGTCCAAACAAAATTCAGAATTGGGCCGACGAGAATAGTTTCAAATTTTCAAAAACAAAACTGCATGTGTACATTTATGCACAAAGGCTCTAAAATGCATAAAGGTTCTAAATATAATTAGTGTTATTGCAAACACTAAATGGGGAGCAGATACACAGGAAGGTCGCCCACAAATCTTCTTATACTGGTTGTATAAAGCAAAAATTTAATCACAGCTAATCGTGTAGAACTCTTCTTAAATTCTATCGCTCATTAATCAGATCAAAATTAGACTATGGTTGTATTGTTCTTGGATCAGAAAGGACCTCCTACTTAAAGGCGCTTGATGTTATCCACCATCAAGGCTTTCGGCTATGTTTAGGGGGGGGGGGCATTTGAAATTCAATTTTATACGACTTCCGTCCTATTTCAGAGGGAGGAAATGAACGAAGACTCATCATACAAGCATTTGTCGTAGTTCACAAACTTTTCACTCATTTAGACAGGTCCCAATATACCGGTGAAGGTCTTCAGATTTAGACCTTTACTTGACACTCAGCACTTTTACTTGGCACTGAGCAGTGAGTTTTTTTTTTTATCATGCATACGTCTACCACGACAAGGAGCCTCGGTTGTAAGGTTTCATCCGAAGGACCCGCAACTTTCACTTCAAAGTGCCGAGCGCTTGGTGAAGGAACAGTTGCTACCTACAGACCCTGAAACGTGCTACTACCCCACACGCACGCTGCACAAACGGTACACGCTCGCTACACGGTTTGCACGAAACGCTACACGATTTGCATGAAACGTTACACGATTTACACGAACCGCTTTGCACGAAAGGCTGCACGGTTTACACGAAAGCCTGCACGAAACGCTTTGTACACGTTTCTCACACGCTTTGTACACGATCCTCGCACGCTTTGGCCTCGATCTGGATTTTTTCTATTCGGAATCTCTCGGAATTTATTTCAATTATTACGGATTAATAAAAAATTAGGTAAGAATTGCAATCATTCAGATTAAGTTAAGATTAAAAGTCGCTACACGAGTACTATATTAACAGATAAAATACTTAATGTTCAGTTATAATTAATTAATATTTGTCACTGAGTATGTGACCCGCCCGTTGAAATGCTTATCATCGTCTGTGTACAAACCTTTTTTCACTAGACTCATGCGCACTGAGAAAATAATTATATTTGTAATTCATAATCTCTTACAGCATTTAATGTTTTTACAATTATAGTTTGATATATAAAAAGTAGTTTTATTACTGACAAATAAACTCAGTTATTGATTTGAAAAAAAAATGATTAAATTGCGTATGATTTCTGTAAACGGATTGATTTTCTTTTCCTTTTTTTTTTTAAATTATTGATTGATTTATACATTTTTTTATTTAGTAAAACAATAATTTCATTTGATTAAATAAGGTACTGTTTAGAATTTGCAAAGGTAATAAGTAAACTGTATCAAACAGAAACATTGTGCAGGAAAGGGGGGGGGGGCGTAGATTACCGAGATCTTACTGTTGTATCTTCAAATCTGTACATGGTTAAATGTAACAGGCACTTGTTTCAGTAAGTATACCATCGGGAAAAAAATTATCATTGAAACAAGTGCCCGTTGTAAGAAAAAAAAAAAGGATATCCATATCCAGCGGGACCCGATATATACAATTCATTAAATGCACATTATTCAGAATGGTAAATATATCGTTTCATTACAGAGTTAAAATTTAATTTATCATTAAAATTTTATATGGTAGTAAAGCCGGAGGATAGGTATTGTAATTCTTTAGTTCTCTGTTGAGGCATTGTTTATCAAATAAAAACAATATACCCACCACCTTTTAAAATCCTTGATTTCAAACCCCGTCTAAATTTTTATGTAACCAGTAGTCGCGGCTCTTAACAATACCTTCTATACATGTATATATGTATACTTGTCCAATGTCCTAAAAACTATAAAAAAAAAATGTTCTAAAACTGCGTGATTAATAAAACAACTAATATATAATTATTCAGAATTTATTTCTTTATATTATTTTATTCACGAATACACTGGCAAATTAATTCAGAAATAATATATGTTATGCATAAAAAAGACTATAAATGACTCATCGTTTCAAAATTATTTGTATCACAATCTTGAAATATAAGAAAATTATGCTCGTTTATAAAGAAAAATCAATTAACTGTGCTCCCCGGCCTAGAATTCCAATACTTCACATTTATAGCAACGCACTAAATTTTGCATTTTATTTTTCACTCCTGCAATATCTATCTATTATTTTGTATTAATCACCGCGATATGTCCTTGTAATCTCGATATCCCGTAATTGTAAAATGGTGAAGAGATTCAAATAAATAAATGAAAAAGACAAGACCGGATTCCAAATGAATTTTCTTTAAAAATGTTCAGTATTGCTCCCTTTAAAAAATGTATTGAATCAAATACCTTAAAAATTTATGTGCATATAATTAATTACTTTGAACACATTTTCTGTTCATCTTTATTGAAATAAAAAAGAAAGAAAAGCAAACAAATATGTAATACATTACCGAGTAATTTTATTTTGTTGTTTCCCTATTTTTTTTTTCACCCTTAAAATGCCACCAGTATGATATATCCGAAAAATATTAGTTACAAACAACACAGAATGACATGTTGATCCATCGATAGCCATATTTAAAATAAAAGGACTTCCGAATGAATCCTATACGTTTCTCACACGATTCTTACACGAAAGTCGCACGTTTCTCACACGATTCTTTTACGAAAGTCACACCTTTCTCACACGCTTCTCGCTACACGGTCTGCACGAAACGCTTTGGCGCTTACACGAAACGCTACACGGTTTGCACGAAACGCTGCACGGTTTACACGAAACGCTACACGGTTTGCACGAAACGAAACGCGCACGAAAGTCATGCGCTTCTTTTTTGGGGTAGTAGCACGTTTCAGGGTCTGTATTTTTTTTTATCGACGCTGGGCAGTTGGGGCCGTGATTCGAACACACGACCTTCCGATCACGGAGCGAGCGCTCTACCGACTAAATCTACCGTTACGGCCACAGACAAGAGATACACAGGATAAAGAGCGAAACACGCTTGCAGCAGAAGGAGATATGTAATCTTTGGGCTTAAATGATACTGTACAACAGATCCAAGTTAGAAAACATTTATGAAAGATAAAAGAGGAGGCTTGTAAATGAAGTCATTGCAGATGCAGGTGCATCTCTGGGGTTCAGGCTAGTTTCCCCTGCGACATTAATCTCGTATACTTCTAAGTAGAAAATGGTGACTTGACTTCTAAAAATGGATGCTACATTCCAAATGGCAGGACTCTAAGGCCGACAAGTTTGCCAAACATCAGAGTCTACAACCAATCGTCCGATATATAACCAATTTCACTCCGTCGAACTTTGTGAGAGAACCCCACTATTAAGAAGTGAAAGTCTTTCGAGATAAAATCATATTTCAACGCCAGAAATAAACTTTTTGTCCCTGTATATGTCCTGATTATTATAGTAGTATAAGTGGACTTTTTAACAATACCCAAAGACGTAAGCGTACTCATGGAGACCATTCTTTCTTTAAACTTATTATACATGATGTCTCTCTTGATTCACTACTACCTAATGTTAAAAAAAACCCAGTTAGGTCTTCATCACATTCGCAACAAACTGGTCCTATGAAAGTTTTAAATACTCTATTTGAAAAAGTCAAAGAAAGTCCATATTTAGATTCATAGAGGCTCGGATCTAAGACAAGGGATATTGCAAATCATAGGCTTTTTAAACTGCCACGTTTTACGGAAGAAAAAAAACGCTCAAACAACCTATTTGTTCCTTATACTTCAATTTGCCAACATAGGAATTGACCGTTTAATGTAAAGAATATTCTTAAGCACAAAAGGGTCCAGTCTTGCATTCCAAGTTGAAGTCCTCACCTTGTATTTCTTAAAAATACAAATCGACTATAGCTTTCAAATTTTTTAATTACAACAAAAATAAAGTGCCTAGATATCGATCATCTGAAACATAATCTTCCAAATTGTTCATGTTCCTCGCCCTACAACTATAGTCTTGCTGGACACGTCATTACTGGTGATGTAAATATAGCTAATAAGGAGGACCTTAAATCACTTACTTTAAAAAAGTCTAAATTAAGGGCAACCATGAGCTAGAAGACATCGACACTTTGTCAAAATAGGTTAAAAGCATTAGATGGATATTGAAATCTCGCATTGAGCGATTGAAGGGCAATATGAAAAACATACATCTTTCTGTCTTCAATAATTCAGATCCGCCCGCGTAGCGCAGTGGTTAGAGCGTTCGCTCTAGAGTCGCGGAGTAAGGAGTTGATCCTTACGTCGCGGATTCAAATCCCACTGTGGAACGTGGAGACCGGACCTTCGGATGAGGCTGTATAAACCGAGGTCCCGTGTCGCAGTATGTGCTAATACGAAAAAGATTTCTCACTGCTCAATGGCCCTGAGTGCCGAGTATAGGTCAAAATTTGCAGCTCATCACTGGCAAGTGGTGGCGTCTCCATATGAGTGGAAAAATTCTCGAGAGGGACGGTCAACAGTAAACAAACAAACACTAAATCAGAAGTGAAAAATGAAATATGAAGGAAAATGAGTGAAATCAAAAACTGACATTTAGAATTACATTATCTTAATACATTTCTTCTCCTACAGTTTAAATTCTATGTTATCAAGGTACAGTACAGAAGTAGACTACACGAAGATAAATATTTCTGTATATTAACAATCGATGTTGCCATGTGTCAATATAATTGAAATTTCTGTGAAATTCCTTCAACACATTACTCCTCCTACAGTTTCCGTCATATTTCAGTAAGTCTTTGTACACAAGTAGACTATACTAAGATAGATTTTTAAATTAATTTTAAGTTTATACTAGTATAATAATAGTCTCGTCAGACTTCTGGTAAAAAAAATGTACGTCAGGTAATAATATAGTTTCAGTGAATATTTCTAATATATTTCATATACAATTAAAACAGTGTTTTGAAGGTATTTCCATCCTCACGAATTTATTGGTTCAAAATAGAAAAACTGCATTTATTTTCACTGAATATAGTTTGAATTAATAAATAATCACCAAAGAATGTATAGGTTGCCATATTTTTTAAGACGTAAGACATACTTAAACAAGAAGTATGTCAGCATAAAAAATATACATTTTAGTACACAGTATAATAAAATAAAATGTAAAAACTGGTTCAAATACATAATTCTGATTCTGAAAGTTCCACAATAATTGTTACTTTATAAATATGTTTGAATTACGAATATCGGTGAAACCATTTTATATTAGAAGTACAATATAGAAAATACCTAAATAAAGATACATCAGCAGGAGTTACTGCCCTTAGCAACATTTTTTAAGGATTAAATAATTTATTGAATAAGGAAAATATTCGATTTTTTATCTCGTTTACTTTAAACTATTTTTCATTACACCCATTGAAAAACATTTTTTGAAAGATATTTTTCTTTTGGGTATGAATATAAATAACAACAGTTTTAGCTAAAATCTATGAGATCACAGGAGGGTGATATTTCCTTAATTGGTAAAGGTCCATCTAATGGCAAACCGAAAAATTTTAACATGGCAATTTCTGCAATTGTTACATTTTGGGTGACAACTGATATGTTTAGCAAATGGATAAAATTGCATAAATTGATCGGGACTAAAAAAAATGCATACTATTCTTTTTGCTACGGACAAAGATCTACGTAACCTTATCACGTATTAAAAAAAAAGAAATATTGACTTACAAAATGCAGAAATTCCATACAGGAGACAGATGAAGACGTAGGAATATATCGCCACCTTCTTCATATTTACTCGAGTCAATACAAAATACAGAAAAGAAAGAAAACTTTTAAATCTTGATTTAAAAGGAACGAAGAGTATTGGATTCCAAGAATTTCGTTAAAGAATTTCTTTAAATAAAGATTCCACGAATTACGTTAAAGAATTTCTTTTAATAAGAAATGCATACATTAAGAAATCTTCGTAAAGGCAATATATCGTGCAAAAATTCCTGTTAAAATGCAAATGATTAACAAGATTTCAATTAAAAATTCCAAATTTCCGCTTATGTATGTCTTAATTTGGACCTTGGTTTCTGTTTGATTTCTTAATGATATTAAATTCTTTTAACCAGCCTTTGTATTTGTTAAACCGTTACAAGTTTCTGAGCCTGATTTTTTTTTCTTTCAACTCTTAGCACGGGAAAAGCAAAGGCTCAATTTCGTAAAATTTAAAATGTTGCATAATTTTTAAATCCTTGATGCTGTCTATGAGTTAAACTCAAAATTGCACCGTTTTGGTATTGGTTGAGTTCAACATGCATCGGACACATTCCTTGTCTCCAACCAACGTCACCAATACAAAAAAAAAAAACTTTAAAATATTTCTAACACAAGGGATCAATCGCGAGTTAGTCCCTTGAGGTAAAAGTTAATTTATAGTTACAACTGTGAACCCTGCAACCAGGTTGTAAATTAATTCAACTGACCAGGAATAAAGAAAATTAAGTTAATATGAAAAATATTCTCTGCAAAATATGACATTTTTACTGTTCTTTAATCTTTCTCAAAAATTGTCTAAAAATACAAAAAATGTCTAAAAATAACAAAATAATTGAATATATTAAATAATAAAATAATATTTAATTTAAATTATTTTATTTTAAAAGTATATTAAATTAATGAAAAAAAATAAATTAGACTTTTTCTTTTATTTGAATTTTATAAATTAAAAATAAATTTAATGAAATCTAGATAGTTATGAATGTCAAAAATAGCCATTTTTGCTTCGTGATAATTTGTCGTTTACTGATTTTTATTTGAAAGTTAAAAGTACATGACTATGCCCCTCTTATAGTCGTGTACTTATTTTAATTTTCAAATAAAAATCAGTACACGACACTATTGCATGCATTAACTTCTTCCTCGTTTTCCCTTTCGTGAAGATCATTTTATTGTGAAATTTGACACATTTTTATTGCAAATATCGGAACTGAAATGCATTGGTTTTTAGTCAATAACCATGGTCAGGAATCCTTCAAATACAAAGGTTTTTGTAGCTATTTACGAGGACGGGACTATCTTTTCTAGAGATTAATGAAATATAATTATTAAAAATAATTTCAAAAATTATCTTCTACTTTCAACATAAGTGCTGAATCGATCACATCAAAAAGTTGACAATATCAAGGGGTATGCAGTCAACATTCATTTCTGTATTTTATCATTAATACCAGTTATATCGAGAAAAACAGAGAAGCAGGAATCGATGTTTTCTCAAATATTGTTTTAGTGTTTGTAAGGTAAATTATTTCTGCTTGTGTTAAAAATATGCTCATTCTTCTATAAACATTGACAAGGTCCTTATGTCATTTCATAACGTTTAATAATTATTTTCAATGTAAAATCACTCCATTCTAATGAGTCGGAAACGTGTCCCTTGTTCGAAATTTTTTTTTTCTTCCTAACAAATGCATATGTGCACATTGATAAACGTATCGCCTTTTCTGGACACCACGTTAAAACTTGAAACTTATGATCTAAAAAATTTGATTTAATATTCATTTAACAGTAAATTAAGTAAGGCTTAGTGTCAGTTACAGATTTTTATTTTCTTCTTGTGAATTAAAATATATTTCTATTTAAAAAATATTCTTTACTGCTGCACAATGTTTTGCCCCAAATCCATGATTATTAATCAATCTACAGTTGTTTGTCAAATTCAAGAAAGCTGCTGGAGTGTCATAGCTCATTTCTTATTATCGAGACCCGGTGTTTACTACTGCGCAAGCATACTGATAAAAATAGTAGTGTATTAAATTCATGGCATAAACAGACGAATGTTAATAACGTCCGATCAAATGCTAATACATTATCATTAAATGATTTATAAAATAATTTGAAAATGTTCTTGAGTATAGAGTTTTCAGCGACATTAGAAATATCTAAGAAAAAGGTAATGGAAAATTGTCACTCTACAGCCAGTTAATAAGTCCACAAAATCTAAACAAGCTTGAAATTCATCCATACTTTAAAGGTGCTTAGACACGGATTTGAACTTAATATTTTCTCAAATTTTCTGTATAATATCACGACTTATATATTGCAATAACATTTCACACGAAAATATAATTAAAAACTTATTTTATCTGAAAATTATTGGAACTACGAATTCCGGGACGCGTTTGATTAACACATCTTTGCACTCACACAAATTTTAACTTTATCCTTAATATTTAAGAAAAGAAGCGATTTTGTTGTGTATAAATGAAAAATATTACATCTACAATCCAGAAAATTCAGAGTAGAAATGTTCGAAAGCAAAACCATCTCACCAGTATTGTCAGTCCGTGCTCTATGATGTGTACAGAGTTTAACAAATTGAACACACCCGTGAAACGTAAACTATTTTTGTAAACAGGGCACGAGCTTTGTTATTGTTAATGTATACGATTCACCGGGTGTGTTCCATTGTTAAACTCTGCACACACCACTGAGCACGGACTTACAATACTGTGAGTGGATTTTGCTTTCGAACATTTCTACTCTGAATTTTCTGGGTTATAGTTTTAATATTTTTCATTAATACGCAATAAAATTGCCACTTTTCTTAAGTATTAAGAATAAAATTAAAATCCAACGCGTCCAGCAAATAGAAGTTTTAATAACTTCGAGATGAAATAGGATTTTTATTATATTTTAGTATGAAATGCTATAGCAACATACAAGTCAAGAAATTATACAGAAAATTTGAAAAAATATTAACTTCAAATCTGTGTCCAAGCACCTTTAATTTTTCCTAGAAGCTTCGTTCTTTTTTTTTTTTTTTTTTTTTTTTTTTTTTTTTTTTTTTAACTTGGTTAAGAATAATCCCCACAAATTACAGAATTATTATTTTACGATAAAATGCCTTTCTATAACGAGAGAAAAGAATGAAAATATTTTGCTATATAAAAGAATTCTCAATAAATTCTAAACCATGGGGGGGGGGGGGTTATCTAGAACCACAAGTATTTCAAATAAATACAAGTATACAATCAATTCAGGAGAGAGTGTGATTAAACAAGAAATAATTAGCCACAAAGTTTTTGTTTTTTTTTTAATGTAGGTGGGATTTAAATCTATTAAGCCAAATAACCGGTGGGATAAGTTATTTAGCTCTTATAAAAGGAAATTCTAGCCCTTTGATGTAAAGAAAATTCTAACCCTTTGATGTTCCTACAGTTAGACGTTTGTTTAGTGAAAATTGCTTATTTATAAAGATCTGAAAAGGAAAAGTTTTCAGCCCAAAAAACCTAGATATACATGAAATAAGGTGAATCATTCAAAACTTAACCCATTTTGAAGCCCCTTTAATTTAATAGAAATCATTTTATAATGATCGGACTATCCTTGTTTGTCGTTTATATGTAAATAGTTATTCAAACTTACACCTTTAATTTAATACAGAATCGGACTATCTTTGTTTCTCATTTATATCTAAATAGTTATTTCTAAACATATGTTACATCCTCGATGAATTCATTGATTCTATCAAGTTTCAAAATAAAATGTCACAAGATGTCTCAGATGATATATTCTGATACTTTTGATAGAGAAAATAAATTTCCTTTCAATTCATTTTTTTTTATTTTTTGTGGATAACGTTTCCTTTTTGTCAAGTCAATACGAAACGAGACGTGTTTCTTAAACACAAACGCCCCGAGAGTGGCTTATTCCATTAAAAACCTATAAATCGAAGGGTTTCAATGAAATAAATTTCAAAATAAGAAATAACTGTCAAAGTGGATATTGCCGTTATGCCGCATATGAAGTTGGTCATTTTCCCGTAAACCTAGCAGAAACATGCCACATACGCCATATATTAATATGATTTTTTGAATTTGCCTAGGTTGTTATGATATTGCAGGAAACGTCAATCAAATAATCAGTGTCATCTCAATAATTTGAACAACAATTTGTTAACAAACATAAATCATACACCGTACTGAACAGTGATAAATATATTTATAACTACCTACGTTTTTTTAAGACTTAGGACAGTTAAGATTAAAAATTGATGTCAAATAAATAAGAATTCATAATGAAATGCTCTTCCTGTAGGGTACGCAAAAAATAATTAACATCAATCATTGAATATACAGCTTTTCAACAATACATATAAAGCAACAAAATCATCTGTAGTAGATAAATCACAAGAACGTAAATAAATTACTGTTTGTTTAACACTTGGAGCACAGAAAACAATGTGTAAACTATTACTGGATGTCGATAATACTAATATCGATCCTTTTACATTTCATTTTTTTTTCTTTAAAAAAACACACTGCTATATGCAGTAAAAAAAGGTAAACAGTAATAATATATATATATATATATATATATATATATATATATATATATATATATATATATATATATATATATATGTATATATATATATATATATATATATATATATATATATATATATATATATATATATATCCTCCAAATATAAAGTATCTAACTTATGTGGTTCAAACATATATACACTACGGTCAACGCGGATCCCGTATTTTCCCGCGCCCCCGCGATGGTGTTTTAATCCTTTCCGCGATACACCGTCGCGGTTTTATCATCGCGGTGATCGCGGGGACACGAGATTACCGTGACGGTGTGCTCTACCGTATTTTACTCAATGTGAAGTCGGTAATCCTTAATGTCAAAGTAAGGATATTAAATTGTGAATATATAAGATCGTTTTTTTAAAATGTGGCTTAAACATGTTAAAGTCATATATGGCATATTTTTGATAAGTTCAGGCTTACTAAAATTAAAAAGGTCTTTCTATTCGTTTTATTACCTTATATAAAGTTAGGACTTTTCTGTAAATTACACAATTTAAATCAATCGCGTTTTATAGATATTAGAAATTAAAAACAATAACTGATTTATTTTATACAGTCTCCGCATTTAAATATCAGACACAGTTTAAAGTCAATTTAACTACAGAAACGTGGGGATATTCAAGTTCAAAATCGGCGAAAATTTTAATTTGAACATAAATAACAAATATCATGTTCATCTACACTCAATCTCGTATTTTTATTTTTTAACTCAGATATGCCATGTATAGCTTTGAAATTCTAGAAATAATTCATAATTTTTTTTTTCAGTCTAAAGGGTGATATTTGAATGATACTTGGCATTTATTTTATCAAAATATTATCATTGTTGTAGTTTCTAATAAGTAACCTGAATTATATTATGGAGATCTATAACTCAACATAATTTTTTTTATTGTATTAAATATCGATTCGATTTATATTACGCCCTTTTTTCATCATAACAGTTTTTTCATACAGTATTACTGCAGTGGGTTTTTTTTTTTTTCAAATTGAAAATTGAAATGTATATATAACTGAAAAAAAAAATGAAAACACATAATTTCACGCCAAAATACCTCTTCCAACATATTCAAATATTATTTACAATAATCCCGCATATTTGAATTAACGATATTGATCACCACCTCATTTGTTACTTATGGGCCTGAATGAAAAAATGGATAACAGCTCTGTTAATCATTCTAAAAGAAGTCAACAATAGTCATTTTTATAAAGCTAAAAGAATTAAATGGTTGCGTTCTCGGCTGATAATTAATCAGAGAAGTCATGAACTAAATAAGTTGAAACTGACCAAACATGTGTACATGTATTACACAATCACAGCGTGTGCAGTGGGGCGTAGCTAATCCTATCGGTCGCCCACAATAAGACTATGGGTTCTCGGAAAATTCACTAGATGATCAAGCCCTTTTACGATAACCATGTTTTCAAGCCGTAAAAACTGCATGTATTACATGACCATATTTCAGTAGCCGGTCTTGACACCTTGATCACCCATCATACATGTACTGTAGGTTATATCAACTCATCAAACGCAATCCTGAAATCACAAAAATATCGTTAAACTCTTAAAAAGAATTTTAAAAAAAATAACAATAAAAGTCTTCTTTTTATAGGTCGGCGATCTTGAAAAACTTGGGACTGTTAGAGTAATTATTGAAGCCAAAGAGAAAGGTTTCACAAAACAGAAACTTTAAAAATCATTTACGGGAGTGGGTGTTAAATTACACACTGTAATTTTGGGTAGAGAAACATGAGGATTAGTTTGTGTGTGTGTGTGGGGGGGGGGGGGGGGGTTAAGAATAAAAATCTAAAATAAACGGCGAGGAACATTTCAGGAAACTTGTCTGTACGTATATGTTTACACTATACTGTATATATTTATTTAATCAACACACTTCATGAATGCCCAAAATATACATAGCATATCTTTAGAAAATAATCAATAAATATGAACAGTACGTCTCATTAAAACCACCACCCCCCCACTTCTCCTATCGTCGTCGATTTTTGAATATGAGATACTTATTAAATCTATTTTTCTATGTAATATTAATGCATAAAACTTGCTGTTTGTTTAAAGCTTTCAAATTCTGGAGGAATTCTGAATGAAAGGACTATATTCTGTAGTGGCCAGGATCTGCCCCCAAAATAAAACTTTGATGGAGAAATCTTTAATTATGTTCTAAACCAGGTGGATATTTGCAGACTTCAATGCATTAAATATTTTTATCAACTATGACATCATTAGTTAGATATGACGTCAATAAAATGACGTAAATTCCAAATTGCAATGATTTTGAGAGAAAATAGCGTATTTTATGTCGGTATTTTGATTGGAAATTATCGAGCGCAGGTCTGCTCAGATTAGATCTTTTGATATAATGTGTAGAATAATAATATCAATGAAATATGTGAATATGGTACCTGAGCAAGCTTGCGCTCTATAAAAACTATAGTCAAAATTGAACAAACTCTGTGCATTTTGGCCTCTATTTTAAAAATAACGGAAATCCAAATAGTTTGTGACGTCACAGAGACAAGAAAAGCCAGCTAATTTTTCCAATTTCATAATATATTGTCTTAATTTGGATTTATTTATACAATATATGCACTTTTTCTCATTTCAAGAGATTTTCAAAATTTGACTATTATGGGGGCAGGAATACGCCCTTACCGTATATAGTTCTTTCATTTTTCTAATAGTTCCTGAGAATTTAATGTTGTGTTGATTAATGAATCAATGGAAAATGTTGTATGAAATAATTTGCTACTTATAAAATGGACAAATTATTTCATAGTTTGCGATGTATTTCAAGTTTTACGACGCAGATTCCTATTCAATATTAATGCAAAATTTTGCATGTCCAGGTATACAAAACAGGTAAATCACAACTTTAAGAAATCTAATCTATCTAATCTATTGTAGTGCAGACGTATGTGTATATCTATTACATAACACTTCCTGTCTTTGTTAGTGCCAAGGTTCTGACTGTACAAACTCGAACCTAGCCCGGGGATACATAGAACCTTCTATTCCAATTGTATTTTATCAGTTTAAAGTAAATTAAATTTCAAAATCGAATGTTGCATATTTGCACATGCTGTAAGATCCTCTGAGCTATTAATAACGTTTTTTGTCTGTAATTGAAGGTAAATAAATTAAAAAAAAAAAACAAAAAAAAACGTAAATTCAGGAAGGGTTATCCATGGTATCACATGCATGAAGATAATGTGTGATGCCCAGAGCATGGGAAGTCAGTCAATAGGTTAACCGTCACTAGAAAACAATCAACGAATGAAAACTTAAACTAACTTTGAATCAGTTTTAAATTTTTGAATTATCAGTTGATTATGGACCGAAAATAGGGTAAAGCTTGCTATTTACGAATAAACATGTATCTAAAGTAAATTAAAGTTTGAATGATAATATTTATAGACAGGATATATTTTTTAAATCATATTTTACACCCGAATCATTGTTTGTTTGTAATACCTGGATAAATACCGTACAAAGCGCACTAGATCGGAAGTCATGAAAAAGAGTCTAGTATCATAATACATGTTGTACGTTCATACGTACTTTCTCAAGTTTAAAATTTTCAAGGACACTTGAATTATTAATAAGTAATACAGAAAAAATATCTATTCATTTGAGGATTTTATTCTGAGCGCCTTTTTTTCAAATATTGCGACTATTTTAATTATTTAAAATGGTTAAATGACGGAAAAGTTGTTTTCAATTGACAATTAAATCATTGAGTTATCGGATGATCAATAACTGTGATATACAAAATTAATACATATGTATAATTACGAATAAGTTACGAACAATAAATGAACACACAATATATATATCTAGTCTCCATATCATGCATTCTTTCTTTCCTTTTCTTTTGTTTCTTTTTTTTTTATTTTTGAAAGAGGTGTGAAATAAGTAAAAAGATAAATTAATCAAATATAAAAAGAGAGACCTAAATAACTGCTAAGACTGATTTTATCCTTTTAATTTTTTTTTTTTACTTCTATTCATTCTTGTTCTGTTTTTTTTTTCCGTCGGGGGAGGTAACTCGCGTTCATGAAGAGAATAATTTTTACCTGAGACGGATAACACAAACCGCGATGGTGTGGATTAGTTGAGGACCCGTACCGCGAGAACACGCGGTTTTACCTGAGTTACCTGTGTTAAACCGCGATCAATTTCACACCGCGAGGACTCGCGGTAAATACGGAAACCGCGTTGACTGTAGTGTAGGAAGATCAATATACTTTAACAGGACACATTTTTGGTCTTAATGATCACGACGCTTTGAGGATCTTGCAACTATATGACGTGTCTGAATGATCGAGACTAAATGAAAAGACAAAACAATTAACACCCCCCGGATCTTCGATCTTGGAGCATAGATATACATTTCAAAAAAATAATGTATGATGTATACATATCTCACATCATGGGAATGCTTTTCTTTTTAAAGAACACCGCCACAACAGTTTTTTTTTTTAAAAGCGATTTGTTTGTTTCCCCTATGTATATGAAAGCTGACCCCTAACCTTAGTTCTCCGAGGTCATGTAACATTAAAACCAATACTGCGGCATATAAATCGTTAGAGCCTGAACAATGGACCATGGAGCCATGAGGTCCACAGTTATGGTAAAATGTTGAAAACTTATTTCTGGGCTCTAATTGGCGACTAAATTAGTCGCCATGGCGCCTAGAGTTTTTGATTCTTTTGATATCATATATATCAATCTTTTTGGTTTAAGTTGGGTCTTCATATTGAAAATTATCTATATATTTCAGCTATCCCATTTTCCGAAAGACTCTTAACACGGGTTTATATATACACAAAAGGCACAGAAATTATCAATAGTGAGCGTAGCCTAATGGTGTACGCTGATCTATTTTTGTATTTGGGGTCTCCGGTTCAAGCCCCTCAAGTTCCAGAATTTTTTTTTCTTCTTCGTATAAATCATAGTTATAAGTAAATGTTTAGTTATTACTTTTTTTAACTTTAGTTAATTAATTTTTAATTATCGTATTTTCCACTTCTATACACATCAGAAATAAACAAAATAGATATCTATATACATTTTTGTTCCAACCTGTTTGCGTACCATATATATTTTGTATTTAATGTTACGGTGTAAAATATGACCTTTCTGACTTATCATAAATAACTGTGTTAATTACCTTTTCGGACTTTGTATCAATTGTAATAAACACTTTTCGTATATTTCGTCAAATGTGATAAATTCTATAAATTCTGCATAGCCTTAGTCCTACCTGAGGCACAGTCAAAGATGGACAGTTAATCCCTTAATTGATTTCTTTTTACATTGATCTACAGTTCATCTTTCATCTTCTTTAATTATATTATATACATGCCGCAAAAATATCATCATTTGCTCAAGAATTTTTTGATAATTGATTTCTTCATATTTTCTTGTTAATCTTTTTTTTTTGTTTAATTCTATCTTTGTTCAGTATATATGTTTTTGTTGTTAAAAATTATAGTAAGTTGGAATCGGACCTTCGGAGCTGATAGTTCTCAAACTCATGTAAAAGTTTATTCCATGCTGATTCTATATAAAAGTACATAAACTATAACGCGTGGTGGGTTGTTTGAGGTCTTATGAATCTAGGTTCAACAATAAGAGGAAAACTCTACGGTAAGCCCAGAATCACAGCTGCTTTTTCAATAAAAATGGAACTCGTAAATATACTTACCTTGTCATTGGTCATTTGCAAAATTACTTTGTTAAAAAACAATCTGATTGTACAAGTACTCTGAAGTTGACATTTAAAAGATGCTCAAGTGTCTGATCGATAATATCTATGTGGTTTTTGGAGACCAGGTCTTCCAACAATCTATTGGAATTCCCATGGGTACCAATTGCGCCCCGTTATAAGCAGACCTATTTTTGTATTCATATGAAGCAGAATTTGTTCAAGATCTTTTACGTGAAAAGAAGAAAAGAAGAAAACACTTGCTGTGGCCTTCAACTCGACATTTAGATATATCGACGACGTATTGTCAATTAGCAATGGTTATTTCTATTCTTATGTCGAACGAGTCGCCCGTGTGGCGCAGTGGTTAGAGCGTCTGCTCTAGAGTCGCGAAGTAAGGAGTTGATCCTTAGGTCGCGGGTTCGAATCCCACTGTGGGACGTGGTGACCTGTCCTTCGGATGAGACCGTATAAACCGAGGTCCCGTGTCGCAGTAGGTGCTGGCACGAAAAAGACCCCTCACTGCTCAATGGCCGTAAGTGCCGAGTATAGGATACGTCTCCATATGAGTGAAAAATTCTCGAGAGGGACGTTAAACAACAAACATTTCAACGATATATCCTAGTGATCTTGAGATAAAAGATACCACAGAGTCTGACACATCTGTTTCATATTTGGATATTTTATTAGAAAAAAAACGTTGATGGTAATCTAACAACAAAGCTTTATGATAAACGGGATGACTAACTTTTCAATCGTCAACTTCCCCTACTTATACAGCAATATACCTTTATCACCTGCATACGGAGTTTATATCTCTCAGTTGATTCGATACGCCAGAGCATGCTCTACGTATGAACAATTTCTAAAACGCCGATACGAAAAGTGATCTAGATATTTCATGAAAACAAAAATTTGAAAACAGTGAAGAAACTATCTTGATACCTAATTCTTTAAAATTTCAACTTAGTATTTTTAATATGATGAAAAATAATTGATTTGATTATAGTGATATATGCATAAACGCAGAGAGGCTGCCTGTAAAATAAACGAGAAGTATCTCATCTACACTTTAAAAGTGTTTATCGCGAATTTATAACCCGAAAGAGAGCATAAATTTACAAGGAAATCTTTTAAATGATATACATGTAATATATAGGACAAATCCTCATATCCATTGCGCCGAGTGAATCTATTACTGGTAATAGGTACTTTCCGTTTAAACCTGGTAGTAGGCGAAATACTTAGAAAGGGCGCTATACCTGTTTCTCCATAAGTCTCCAAATTGGCGACCATTTTAAATTGACTTAGCGATCCTCAAATTTGATTGACAATCTGATTTAATATTGATTTAACAGTATTTTAAGGCTTAGTGACAGTTTAACAAGTTTCTATTTTCTTCTTGTGAAATAAAATTTATTTATCTATAAAACATTTTCTTTCCAGCTGCACAATATTTTTCCCTAAATCCATGATTATTAATCAATCTACAGTTGCTTTAATGTGTGTTTTAATTCATTTCTTTCTTTTTTATCTTTCTTTTTATCTTTTTTTTGTGATGGGTTGTTGACTACTTTGAAAGCATGCTTATGAAAATAATAGGGTATTCATGGAAAAATGTAAATAACGTCCGTTCAAATGCTAATACATTATCTATAAACGATAAAGGATACAAAGATAACTGTTTATAACACTCACACCCCATTCTAAACCGTCAAGGGAGCTCGGTCGGTAGAGAGAGCACTCTAACCGTTTATAGTTTAATATGGTTTTCTTTATTTTTGTAATTATTCTTTTAAGCTAAAATGCCTTTCTATAACGGGAGAAAAGAATGAATATGTTTTGCTATACAAAAGGATTCTCAATAAACAACTGCGAACGATAGTATTGTTCTCCCGCCTACCTTCAAGTCAATTTTCAAAAGTTAATATATTTGAATGATTTTTCATATTTATATAGATATTTATATGAATTTTCATTAAACATGACTTATTTGGGAAAACGATGAGAGATAACTCTATAATTTTGGTAAAACTTGTGTTTTTCACTATAGAAATCAATGGAAAACGGAAAATATTTTTAAAACATCTTTCCCCCTCCTGAAACAAAAATTCCATTTTACAGGTAATATGTATTGTTAATTCACAAATTCATACCAAAGGTTTTTGTGTTTCACGGGGGGGAACATATGTTTACAGAAAAAAACGACAAAAATGCTCATTTTTTCACCAATTTCGAAGGCGTTTACAACTTAAATGTTGTATTTTATCAATTACATATGTTTAATTTTATATGTGTAAATCATAAGGAACGATTAAAAGAACGTTTATCCATATCCAAGAATATTTTAAAATATGCTGATGCTTTCAAGCCTGATTTCAATGGAAAACAACGTCTACCCCCCTTATAAAAAGACCTGGAATTAAGAGTAATTTACTATTTAACACTGGTATTAAAATTATAAATCAGTTACCATTGAACTCTTCTTTGCATTCAAGAAAGATTTTTTGGACAAATTACCATTAGTATTGAATTAAATGGGTGTAAAATGTAGGCGGTAATCGGGAGTTAGCGTGCTTAGTTCTTCTAAACCAAAGGGGATTTTATCTAAAACCTTCATTATCCACAAAGCGTTTTTTTTGTGTACGTGGGATTTAAATCTATTAAGCTAGTTACCCGGTGGGATGTCATTAAGCTCTTTAAAAAAAATTCCAGCCCTTTGATGCTCCTACAGTTACACGTTTGTTTATCTATGTTGCAATTAAAGATCTGAAAGCAATAGTTTTCAATCCAAAACCTATCGGTGTTTTAACAGACAAAATGCTATTTTGGCCAACTTTGGAGATTAATTTTAAAGTTGCAAAAATAGATTAGATATAGATGATATAAGGTGAATCATTTGTCATTTCTGACATATTTCATTTTGTCAAATAAAATCTCCAACATGTTGAAAACTTACCCATTGTGAACCCCTTTTAATTAAATACATATCAATTTATACAGATAGGACTCACTCTGCAACTCGTTTATATCTAAATAGTAATTTTCCAAACGGTTTTTATATTCTTGATGAGTTCATTGATTTTATAAAGTTTCGAAATGAAGGTGGTCGCAAATGGTCTCTGATGGTACATTCTGATACAGAAAATAAATTTGCTTTCAATTCATCTTTTCAACTTTGTGGATAACGTCTCCTTTTTGTCAAGTCAATACGAAGCGAGATGTGTTTCTTAAATACAAACGCCCCGAGAGTGGCTTATTCCATTGAAAATCAATAAATCACAGAGGTGTCAATGAAATAAATTACAAAATAAAAGAAATAACTGTCAAAGTGGATATTGCCGGTCTGCTTCAAATGTGGCTGGTCAGTTTTCAGTATACCTAACAGAAACATGCCACATACGCCATATATTATTATAAATTTTTGAATGTTCCTAGGTTGTTTTGATATTGCAGGAAACGTCAATCAAAAAATCAGTGTCTTCTCAATAATTTGAACAACAATTTGTTAACAAACATGAATCATAAACCGTACTTACTTAACAGTGATATATTTATTATTACCTAGGGTTTTTTAATAAGATTTAGGACAGTAACGATTACAATTTGATGTCTAATAAATAAAAATTCATAATGAAATGCTCTTCCTGTAGGGTATGCAAAAATAACTAACATCAATCATTCAATACAGCTTTTCAACAACACCAATATCGATTCATTTAATTCATTTTTTTCTTTAAAATTAATGTAATATGCAGTAAATAATGGTAGTAATAAAACCTCTCATATATCTCTTCCAAATTTAAAGGGTCTAACTTCTGTGGTTCAAACGTTATTAGGAAAATAAATGTTTGTATCAGGACAAATTTTTGGTCTTAATCATCACAACGCTTTGAGTATCTTGCAACTTTATGACGTGTCTGGATGATCAAGACTAAATGACAGGACAAAAAATTTACCCCCCCCCCCCCGGATCTTCGACCTGAAAGCTATAAATATACATTTCAAGGAAAGACTGATATACACATCTCACATCATGCGAATGCTGAATTTTTGAAAAATTAACTACATGTATGCCGTTGCAGTTTTTAAAAATGAAAGCTGACCCCCAAACCTTATTTCTTCGAGGTCATGTTATTGTCACTGAGCAAAATTAACGTTTTTGAATTAAAATAACTTTTTAATATATTATACTAAATTTGGACGTCTATCTGTGACATTCTTCATCTGTTTTTACTATGTGTGTATTTCTAATTAATTGTGTCTTATTTATCTCATTTTCTTTGAGGCAGGATTAGGACATTCCAATTGGCACTCAATCACTCTGTCAAAAGAATTGATATTCCTTAGGTGAAAATGCCTTAGTACCTGTTAATCCCGTATCAATTACTTTGTTTATATAATAATTTAGTAATTTCATTCATGTCCATTACAACAAAGATGTACATCTGTTTATCAATTAAATCAGTCAGTGTCAGATTTGAATCATTTACTCTCAATATTACAAAAAGCGATGTTCATTATACTTTCTTCAGTTTGGAGGCCCGATGCTCTAAAGGCCACATCCAACTCGGTTAAGACTTGTAAGATATTGTTGAAATTCATGTTGATTGTTATCTACCATCGTCTATAATAAATTCGGAAACCTGATTTTACCAGTTCATGGATTGTATATTGGAAGCCATAGGGAATACGGCACCTTTCTCATTTACCTTGCATTACGGCCCCACAGCGACGCAACTTTACTACCCGCCATCCTTCCATCTTTCCCGTTTACGCTTAAACAGTGGATATTGTCAAAGAATTACTTTAATAACTCTATAACCAAAATCTAACTGGTTATACATGTATTACATTAAAACAAATACTGCAGCATGTAAAATTTTAGGGCCTGAACAATGGACCAAGGAGCCATGAAGTCCACAGTTATGTTCAAATCTCTATTACACACACGAAACCTTGTCACTGCGCTGTAGAATACACAGTTGGAACTATATGCATTTTCAATACTCTACGAACACCAAAATGTATATTGTTTTCACTCAATTTAATCAAAAACAACAATCCTGTTAAATTATAGTAACCCTGTGCGTTCTAAATTATTTTTTCATTTTTTTTCCTCGCGATGTTCATTTGCGGTATTTAACTTTCGACGTCACAAACGATTCTTACTTCCATTAAGCACGGTAATTCTGATAAATTCATAAATATGATAAACAAAATTAAAACTATGGAGTGAGAAAATTAGATAATGTAAATATAAGCATTTCAATGCTTAAATAATAAGTAAATCTAGCCATAAGCAAATAGGAATTATACCTGTACTTGGCAAAAATACTCTTATTTCAGACAAGAGCAATGGAACTTCGGAGATGGGCGAACATAGCGTGCAGAAAGCCTATAGCTTCAGAAATATAAAAATCATGTTCAGTTTGTGAATTTTATATTTAGAGTAAAGTTCTCATTATTGAAATTTATGAAATTGTGATAAACAACACTTTTCTGAGGAAAATTTTCTCCGCAAAATTTATTCTTTTATTAAAAAAATTAATGTGGTATTCGTGGGGTTCGAACCCTAGCAACAAAAAATCCTGAGCATCATTTTCTTTGGAGACTAGCACGCTAACCACTAGACTACACAAGTCCTGACGAACAGTGGCATTTAAATCATGTTTGTGATATGACCATTGACTTAAGGGACTTCAAGTATTTCTCGAAAAGATGCGAATTTTATGTCATAAAAGTATATTTTTAAGGTATAGTGGGTCATTGATCCATATTTTTGGTAACCCAAAAATGTGTATTTTTATGCAAACTTTGAGGATTAACTTTCAAAAAGGTGGAGCGAAGACCCACTCATATCGAAAAATAGTGTCATAGTATGAGAAAATGACCCTTTTTGCCCGCTTTAGTGTGTGTCTAATATTTCACAGGCAAATAATTTCAATCTTTGAGGGATTTTTGCAAATTGTAGAGATTTTACATAAAGTATATTTTAATGTTAGACGAAATATCAAGGAAATTTTTGATATAATTGAAATTTAATTTTTCATCACCATGTTTGTCACACTGTAGGCTTATCGCTCGTCATGTTCACCCATCTCCTGTACAAATTTTGCATGGGGCATAATGGAGAACTACTGCGTGGGCATTAAAAAAGAGCTCGGTGTATTTAAACCAACTTAAACCAGAGAAATCTGGATTGGGTTACGTTCTTTTGATATCATAGTATAGACTGTTATATCAAAATCTTAACTTGGCCTCATCGTCGCAAACCACGTTTTTGAGTTCACAAGCTGATGATAGAGAGAATCGATGTGAATCACCCGTGGGTTACCGACGATGTCTTGGCCTTCATATTGAAAATTGTCTATATGTTTTAACTGTCCTTTTTTTCCGAAAGACTCTTAACACGGGGTTATATATACACGAAAGACACAGAAGTTATCAATGCCAAGCGTGGCCTAATGTACGCTAAACTATTTTTTGTGTTTTGGGTCTCCGGTTCATGTTCCTCAAGTTCCTGATTTATTTTTCTTGTTTGTATTAATCATAGTTATAAGTACGAGTATATGTTTAGTTATAACTATATTCTTTTTAACTTTAGTAAATATTTGATTATCGTATTTTCCACATTCTATACACATCAGAAATGAACAACAAGATATCTTAAAATTTTTGTTCCAACCTGTCTGCCTACCATACATTTAAATTTAACGTTACCTAGACTTATTATAACGGGATGTTTGACTTTTTTGGAAAGAAGAGACACATATAAAAGAGAGAAAGTTACACGTTGACGACATACTTAAGCTGCAGTAGCATGAAAAAAGTCAAGAAAAATCTTAATACTTCATTCTGTAAAATGTCAAACTAGGAAAATATTTTTAAAGATAAACACGATATATAAACACGATTTTTTTTGATGTGAAACAAAATGATTAAATTATTTGAGAAACATGATGTGTAATAAAAAAAATAATTACTTTCCGCAAAGTTTTACTAAATAAGTCGTTGTAATTACATAACAGTTAAGCAAGATCTGTAATTAAGGATTCAACCTTTTCATGAATTTTCATGAATTGAAGAAGGAAGTGCGTAAACAGTATATAGACACGCATGTCCGCGTGAAATCATACAGGACGAGGTACGTTGACTACGATTATGGATAAAAGGTTAATATCTGTCATTACATAGTAGATGGTTAATACTGGTTGTTTTAAAAGATAAGTATCTTTAAGCATTAGATGTGTGCCATCAATGTCAAAAGTTATTTGTATACCAAACGGCCTACCTCGTTTTCTTGACGCCATTTTTGTTTATTAAACTAAAAGTAGCGACGGTGTCACATGACGCATGAATTTAAATAGAGGCATTACTTTCCTAGTAGGAAAATAAATAATTATAATTTGAGGTCTTTATAACGCTTTCATTTTCAATTGTGTAATTTACAGTATTTTCGTAACTTTATTTGGTAAACAAAATAAATAAATTTCCAACTTTATTTTTAACTGACGCAAGTTATAGCGTGTATATCTTTAAAATTATGAAAAATACTTTGATTTGATTATAGTGATATATGCATAAACGCAGAGAGGCTGGTTGTGAAATAATAAAAGAGAAATATTTCGTCTATACTTTAAAAATATTTCTCGTGAATTTATAGCCCGAAACAGAGCATAAATTTACGAGGAAATCTTAATCATTTACATAATATACATGTAATATAGAGATCCAACAGGTCGAGGAAACTATTTACTGTGACGTCAGAATAAATTTACATGCTAAATGAGGCACCCAACGTGACTGGCAAACCGACCAATCAGCTAAATTAGTTGCACTATGGATTACTACAAAAAATACTACATGTACGTTTCGAAAAGGCCAGTTTTTGAAATCGCCCTCGGAAAGACATGATGCATTTTTCCAAGCATTTTACACACTAAATATAATATGTACATCATTATCTACTAGTTCTGTGCTCACATTTACATACACATGATTTACAATGGTAAAATTTGGGTTTTCTCCACTCCATTGCACAAGTCCGTTTGTTGATAATAGCCTGGCAGTTTTTCCCGTGCTGTACTATCGGTCAGTATGGATTTCACGTGACTATTCCCTGGTACAAAACAAATCGACTCCGAGGTGTACTCACGTATTTTGATTGTTTACTACCTATACAACTTCGATATATATGCTACTCAATACACGTTCTATGATCAATGTACATAAGAATTAGAATGCCGTACAGCAATAGACTTACGTTTTTTATAACTGCGTTAACTGTTAATTTCTAGTAAACAAATAACAAAGTAACAACGAATAAAGCCAGTAGCATGGCAAATTTACGAATATCAAGTTATAAAAACTGGGTTCTTATTTACTTGTGAAGACTTTGTGAGCGGTATTTCAACGTACTATTTAACACAGAAAATCGACTTTGTTTGTTGATGTGAGCATGGAAAATCTTAATTAGTACATATTCTTCGTATTTTTACAAAAACATTAAAAATAGTTATTAGATGACTTTCCCGCAGTCATTTGAAATCGCGTCCTGAATTTGCCTGACCCACGTGTTTGTAGTAAAATACAAGTAGAGCTTTTTCAAAAAGCTTACCGTCTTTAGCAACAACCTTAAACAGTAAACGGACCTAAACCTATCAGGCCGTATAATTCTTGAAAATTTCTTGGCTCTGTATTTCTTCATTAGTTTTTTTCTGACATAAGCTCTACCAAGTGAAACGTGAACAGATGCTCGGCTGTCTCCGTAAACTTCGACTCTGCTGCTGAGATCATTCGGCAAACCTCGGCTGATTCCGTCACCTTTGTGATATGTAGATGAGGTACGAATCGGCCGAGGTGTTGCCGAGTGCTGCCGAGATTAGGAAGACAGTGCAGAAGAAAGGGTAAAAGAATACATACAAGTTGTAAAGCTTGCATGCAATAAAGATCAATTCTGTTAACAATGAAAATATAGAAACGTTTTTTTGGTAATTGCTATAAAAAAACTATCATGTTAAATCGAATTAATTAGTTCCAATTTCCACTGTTCGTTTTGTCATATTTTTTACGATTGAAAATCTTGAAAAAAAAAGTCGGACGAAAATTAGTTCATCAGAAAATTATCTCCCTTGCCTTGAACAGCATTTCAGCCAATGAAATAATTGAAAATTTTCTCATCATGCAATTTCTACCAATCACAATAGAGAGGAAGTGCATAGTCCGAAGACTGTAAAATACATCAACTCTGTATACCGTCTTCCAAGGAAGACGATAATAAACATGTAGTAGACCATCATGCTTTTCGGCTCATTCATTGGATTGGACGATTGCTCGCTGTAAGCTCCTCTGTGCGCAATGACAACAATATCCATATACAGTAGATTCCTCGACCTGTCCAATGTGCTGAGTAAATCTATTAATAGTAATATGTACTTTCCATTTAAACCTGGTAGTAGGCGAAATACACGGAAAGGACGCTATTGTCGACCATTTTAAATGGACTTGGCGATCCTCAAATTCAATTGAAAATTTGATTTAATATTGATTTAACAGTAAATTAAGGCTTAGTGTCATTTTAACAAATTTCTATTTTCTTCTTGTGAATTAAAATATAATTCTGTATAAAACAAATTCTTCACTGCTACACAATGTTATGCCCAATCAATCTACAGTTGTTAAAATTTCAAATAAATCGGGTTTTGAATACTGCGCAAGCATGCTGATGAAATTAATAGTGTATTCATAATGTTACTTACGTACGTTCAAATGCTAAAAGATTTTCTTTAATTTTGAAAATAATTTGAAAAGGTATTTTAATAATATAGTTTTCAGGGAGATTAGAAATGTCAAAGAAAAGGGTAATGGAAAATTGTCATTCTACAGCCAGTTAATAAGTCAACAAAATCTAAACAAGCCTGAAATTCAACCATACTAAAAATAATTCCAAGAAGCTTCTTTTTTTTTTTTTGACTCTGTTAGGAATAAGTTCCCACAAATTACAAATAGAGGCTGGCAGAATTGTGATCCAATTATATCAAGAGATGAAAGATATTGTATTAACTGTCTACGAAGTAAATATTGTACAATTTTTAACAATACATGTATAGCTTACGAAATTCTTAATCTTGCAGATGTAAAATCAACAACAAATATCTTTAACTTCATACGTGAAGCTTTTAACATAAAATCAAAGCGACTATATTTGGACACTGTATGTATGACTTGCGCGACAGGTGGTTTGTCAATAAATAAAATTAAATAAATATCCTGGGTTTATTTTTTCGTAACTTGATTTTAATGTACAAGTCATTGTTTGGTAGATTTTTTCTCATTTTGGTAAGGATATTTCTCCAAGTTTAGTAACATAATGAACAAGTCGCATCTGCTCCATGGCCCTGAGTGTCGAGTATAGGTCAAAATTTGCAGCTCTCCACCGGCAAGCAGTGGCGTCTCCATATGAGTGAAAAATTCTCGAGAGGGAGATCAAACAATAAACAAACAAACAAATACATGTAGTCTTATTGATCATAAATGTTTAAATTACATGTATAAAGATTTATCATAACAAATTGTTTTAAAATGCTCATAACTGCACCTCAGTTTGCTTTAAACAGGACACCAAAGTAAACATATACTGAACACATTTGGCCCTTTTTTCCACATAAATAATCTTTTTAAATCTTTAATATTGCTTTCCAGGCAAGAATCCGACTTTGAGCATGCTTTTCTCGTTCAAACCAAACATTCATTTTCATTTTGCTTCTAAATATATAGCATTCCTGAATTCTCATTCAATCAAATCATCCGTTAGTTAAAGTATATACAAGGATTTTTTTGATGAACACAATTTAGCAAAGGGGAGATACTCTTACTTGCTTTACTTATTATAATTTTGTTCTCTGTTTGCCTCCTACATACCCAGGAGCAGAGAAAAAAAAGGCACCTTTACTTATAATTAGATATATATATATGTACATTTATATTACTGCATGTTATTGTTGGCTAAATACTCGGGGGCAAAGGAGAAGATTTTCAAAGAATTAATGCATTTTTACTATATAATCATCAGAGCTCACCCTAACACCAGAACCCCTGACCCAGGGGTCATAAAAATTCAGTTTTCGAAGAAGCACCCGTCCTCATCATAAATATGCATTTAGTTTGTTTGCTTAATACCCCAAAACAGAAAAGATTCTTAAAAATTAATGTATTTTTTACTTTATTTATAATCATTAGTGCCCCGCCCTAACACCAGATCCCCTGACCTAGGCACCATGAAATTCACAGTTTTGAAAGAGGTACTCTTCCTCATCATAACTAAGCAGTTAGTTTTTTGCTAAATACCCAGGAGCAGAGGAAAGAACGTTTTAAGAAATGATGCATTTTCACTGTATATGTAACAAATCCATGCACCAGAACCCCTGGCCCTTGGTCCATGAATTTTCGTAGAGGAGTCAATGTTCATTACAATCAAGCCATTAGTTATAATAATAATGATAATAAAATAAATGTATAAAGCGCTAAATATTAATAAAATTACTCTAAAGCGCTGTACAATAAAATGCAAGTAAACATAATTTAAGAACTAAGAATAGATTAATTACATGTAATTTAACATATGTGTATTAGAAATTATAACATTAAAATTATAAAGTTACATACATACAGTAAAGTCATTAAGAAACTGTGAAGATTAGAAAATCTTTTGAGATTTGTTGCTCCAAGTATTTAAAAAGCTACTCTATAAAAATGTGTCTTTTAATGTCTTTTAAAAATGTCCAGGGACTGGGCCTGTTTTATGTCAATTGGAAAGTCGTTCCAAAACGCTGCTGCCCAACTGAGCCGACGTTCGCCATATGTCTTTGTCTTCATTTTTGGAAAAACTAACCGCGGTGTTGACTCAGATCGCAGTGATCTGGCGGGCTTGTATTCAGTTATATGATCCTCAATATAAGATGGAGCTGACCCTTGTATTGATTGGTAACATATGTAAAGATTTTATATTGTGGCCGAAAGTAAACGGGTAGCTAGTGAAGATCTGCTAAAATAGAAGTAATGTGCTCCCTTTTCGGCGATCTTGTTAACAGACGAGCTGCAGTGTTTTGGACTCTTTGCATGCGTTCTAGTGTGTTCTTTGAAACTCCATATAGCAGGCAGTTCCCATAGTCCAATCTAGCAGTGATTACGGCGTTCACCGTGGTCTTACAGGCTTTTTTTTGTTAGAAAGCGCCGTATACGTCCAATATTGCATATTTGGAAATAGCATGACTTGACGACCGAGGATACCTATTTTTCCATATTAAGGTGTTGATCGAAAACACCTAGGTTCTTCACACATGGCACGCTTTCAATGATATTATCACCAACTTTAAGTTGTAATTTTGGTAGATGCTTTTGATACTGCCTTGTGGTGAAGATTATTAGCTCGGTCTTATCTCGGTTCAGTTTGAGTAGGTTTGAGGTCATCCATGAACCAATGTCGCTAAGGCACGCTTCAAGTCGAGAGAAATAATCGTTCCAATTTTCCACTGGTCTAATAATCACGTAGGTGATCTATCATCTGCATAGCAGTGATAATAATTCCATGTCGACGACATATGGTTCCTATTGGTTTGGAGAAAAGGCAGTACAGTTTCGGCCCGAGTACAGATCCTTGAGGGACACCAAAAGGCAGCTGTCTTGAATCTGATCGGACGGATCCAATTGTGACACACTGTTTCCTGTTCTTGAGGTAAGACTTTATCCACTCAAGAGCATTATCACGGAATCCATAAGACACAGTAAAGCGTTGGAACAGTATCTTATGATCAGTGACATCAAAAGCAGCGGATAAATCCAGAAAGACAAGGACTGCTGAAGATTGTTGGTCAAGACCTGTCACAATATCATTGTGGACCTTAATGAGGGCCGTTTCCGTGGAGTGCCTGGGACGATATTCTGATTGAAGTGGGTCGTAAAGAGAATTCGCATCCAAGTGGGCATCAATTCTACGAGCCACAACTTTCTCCAGTATTTTTGAAACAAAAGTCAAGTTAAATACGGGTCGATAGTTTTTCATCACTTCCTTATCAAGTCCGGGTTTTTTTAAGAAGTGGACGAACTAAATGTTCCTTCCAAGCCGAAAATTTGGAGTGCGGAGTATAGGTAAAAATTTGGAGCCCTCCGCCGGCAAGTGGTGGCGTCTCCACATGAGTGAAAATTTCTCGAGAGAAACGAGAGAAACGTTTAAGAACATACATTTAATCAATACACCCAGCAGAAACAGACCACATACGCGACATAATGATACATATATTTGAATGTGCCTCCCTTGTTTCAATAATATTCCAGGGAAAAAATGTAATTATCGTTGCCCTCTCATTAATTTGAACAGCAATTCGTTAACACACAGATGAACAATAGTGAACAGTGATATATTTATACGTTCCTTAAGATTAAGGACAGCGATTATTAAATTAATGTCAAATAATTAAATAAGTATCGTATTAAATAGAATGCGCAAAAATAGTGTGTTAACGTCAATCATTCAATAAAAAACATTTCAACAATACCTTTAAAGCAACAAATAGTATCTAGAGTAAAAAAAATCTCAAGAACGTAAATTATTTACTGTTTGTACCACAGGTGGAGCCTCGAAACAATGTGTACACGTTTTATAGATGTCGAGAATACTGTTCCTGATTCATTTAAAGGTCGAATATAAAAGAAATAGGTATACTTCTAATTTATGTACTAGTATGTTGTAAATAATAATGAGTTAACATTGAAATGCTAATTGTAACCTGTGAATGTTTAAAAATTTGATGTAAACAGGTAGTATTACTTGTTGTTAAAAGACCAGTTGACTGCTATACTCACCTACCTTCCATTTGTGCATGAAAGTAGTGGACCAGCTTTGGGGAAACGTGACACAAACCTTTGTGGAAGGCTTCCAGGCCAGATGTTTGTACTGCAGGGGAGAGTTTCTTACTGTCTGTCAGCAGCAATCGTCCATTAACAATTTTTTTTTCTGATTCAACATATGCTCTAGAACCTGCAGGGTAGAAATCGATATACTGTTTAAGTCGTAGTATAGTTTTAAGCTAATTAAATTTAAAAAAAAAAGGAAATGAACAAAAGGTTCAATTATAACTTAATCTGCAACCAAATTTGATAGCATTATTTTAGATACCTTTTCTGAGCCACACTCGGTCATCATCAAGTTCACCATGCTCACATCTTGGAAACTGTGAACCAAGCCCCTCATGTACATTGCACACATGGTTTAAGGTATTCAATGTGTAATGAAGGGATTTTGAACAATTATAAATCATCTTAAACTAGTTAAAAATGCATTGCTAGATAACGATGAAAGTGAAATGAACCGAATTCACATGACAGATAAAATGTAAGAAGCAAGTCCTTTTGCACCTTTAAAGTTTTTGAAGAGTTATCTGCCCTTGTTTCAAAGAAGAAAATTTTAATTTTTTCAAAATATCTATGGCGAATGATTCATTTTGTGTCATATTAAAATAAAGAGAGAGTTTATGCATATATTCACCAAGAGATTTGTATGAAATTCAAATTACTTTTAACAATATCTTAATAACACATGCGCTGCCCATAGACTTCAATGTTAACTTCAAGGTACAATTAATTGTATATTAATCAAAATTTGGTAAATTCCTTTGGTGGAGTATTGTAGTTTGATAATACCTTCAAAATGCTACCATGATTTAAAAATCGGACCATTCATTTATTAGGTACAAAAAACGGTAGTTATACATCGAAAACCTTAAAATGGAACACAATTTCACAAATACTAAGCTGCTCTCCGTTTCCTTCACAGCTTATGGCACACCAGTAGGTGTGGCTACTGATGGATTTTGCCCCCTGACCAAAACCTCACAATTCTTTTTTTTTAAGCTACTGCCTCCAAGTTCTTGAATATCCCTAAGAGAAGAAATTCAATTCATTGAATATGCTATATACAAGATTCCTATTGTAAAAACTATTTACATTTATAAACACTTTTAATCAAAATTACCTTTAGCGATATACCAGCAATGAAAGCAAAGGATTATTTTAGGATGCTCTTCACGGGGATACCTTTTAATTTGAGAGTGGCGATCAATAACCAGATGTGACACTTCAACTTGCTCCTTCTCCAAAAATGCCAAACCTCTTTTCAATCCCTCTAGGAGGTATCTACAGTTATACATTTATTGTGCTCTAACCTGTACTAGCTGTGTTTCTACAATCTTGTTTGTCGGAATCCATGCATGACGTAGCTTCTGAAATTTAATGTTATTCAAGCATTTAGTAATGATAAAATCACATTTATATATATATATAAAAATTCAAGTATTAACAAAATGAAACTCCGAAATTGTGTTTTCTACTTAATTTTTTTTTTGGTAAACATCAAATAAATTATTATTAATGTAATAAAAATATATATTTAGTAGATAAAACAGTAACAAGAACGTTATCAATTAACCTTACAACTAAATTTTAAGTAGTTTGGGTCATTTTTGGAAAAGCAGTCAGAGTCGTTTCTTTGCACAATTGTATCACTTGTTGTTTGGTTTTCCAGCACCAGTAAACACTGATCTGTGTTGTCTGCAGATGTAGAACTACTCTGTGGACATTCCCTATATAACACCATATCAAAACCCTGAAAATTATATAGCAGTCAAAAAAAAATTTCCAACCCAGAAAATTTCTTGACAAGCAAAAAAAAAAAAAGAAAAAAAAAGCGGAAATTCCATTTCCAGAACGTGAAAAACATCTATTTCGTGGTGGTGATGGTGGGGTGCACGCTTAGGGGGGGGGGGGACCTCCCGACCCCCCCCCCCCCTACGCATGTATAGTATGCGTGTACTTATTCTGACAGACAGCCAATTAGAATTCTAAGTACATGTATACAGTGAACAGTACTGTTGTCTTAACATATTACAATATCTTACCATTAAACGTCTCTTCTTAAGAATTTTCTCCAGCGCTGCTGATTTTCTGGGAATCCTAGCAGCCTAAGCAGGTGTTGGCGAGTACAAATCTCTCTGCCTTTTACAAGGTACAACCGGGCTTGAATAATCCAAAATAGTTCGGATGGCACCAGGTTTCAATATTTTAGATTTCACTTTAAATGCTGCACATTGCACCATCTCGCCGTTGATAATGTTCCCAAAATCGGCAATATCTTTATACTTTCGATTTCTCGCTATCTCTTATGACGTCACGCAACAAGGGAGATAAACGATTTTCAATAAACGCTTCACTGGTCACACAGGTGCATTTAAACGACGATTAGTGATAACAGTTGGTGACATGAATTTTAATAGACCATCGAATCTTATTCTCAATGCTCCAGAGGCTTATAATCATGAATAATTCTGTATTTTCAAGTAAATATTATATTTGACCTTTAAGTTTAATTTCTATTCTTAAAAAATGTCATTTTAATTAAAAAAGTTGATACACAGTATTAAAAGTCTGAATCTCTGCAAAATATAAAGTGTTAACTTCATTGACTCAAAAGTTATTAGGAAGATTAGGATTTATGACAGATTTACATAATAACAACAAAAGTACGGTGAAAATTTTTTGGTCTTAATCCTCAAGACGCTTTGATTAATATCTCGCAATTATATGAAGGGTGTGGATATCATTGTTGCTAAAGGAAAAGACAAAAACAATATGCCCCCAGCATAAAAATGTATATTTTACTCTCTGGTCACTAATTTAAAGTCTGATTTGAATATACAGTACATTTAGGCTTATGCTTGCTCTACAATCTGCAGTCTTTTTTCTTCTTAATGTCTGCGCTACGCATATGAAAGTTGACCCCCCCCCCCCAACCTTAGTACCACGAAGCCACGTCCCATTAAAACCAATAGTACACTTCGTAAAATGTTAGGGCCTCAATAATGGACCAGAGAGCCATAAACTTTACAAATAGGGTAAGGGGTTGAGTACTCATTTACAATAACCCAAGTAGAATGTCTTCAAGATGCCCATGAATGAAGAAGATGTTATGTATATACATGAATGAGCAACTTATTTAAATCATGTAGCTTTAACTCATGGGTCATGTACTTCATAATTTTGGTAAGGTGCCTTTTCCTAAATAAACTTCCTAAACTTTTTTCCCTAATATTATGTGAAGGTATTCACATGTCTCCATTTGCAAATGTTTAATGCTACATCATAAGACAATTACTTTTCCTCGAAGTTGCGACATACTAGTCATTACGGCAAACAAATATCAATTTTATTGTCTAGTAATACGAGATGTAATTGGTCTATGAAGTTACGTAATCATTGAGAGAACCTAGTTGACGTTTTATTAGCGTACAGATTAACTTGATACAGATACATTTGCTTAGAAAGAGCAATTGTCCATCATGTCCGTTTCATTTAAAAATCAAGTACATTTTTAATGAACATTATTTGAATCTTTCTCCGCATAAAATTATCAAAAAAGCTTCTTCATGCCTAATTGTAATCATATTGTTTAGGGCGAATTTATTATTCAAACATTTGAAGTAGCAAGTAGGTAAACGTTGCCTTCTCATAAAACATCGCTGTCTCTTATACTCCCATTTAAGTGAAGTCTTTCAGCTAGAGAAACAACACATTGAAATTCGCAGTTTTGTCACTGTTTCAAGATAAACTAAAAGGGACGCGTGCAGTAACTACATGTAATAGTGCCTTTGTTTGCTCACACATACAACAGAAAAAAAAACCCTCTTTCTTCCTGGCGTTTTATAGCTAATACATGTAACTGCACGTACTATTCTGAGCTACTTTTTTTTTACATATCTGCCAGAACAATCTTTATAGGTAAGTTTCATTTTTGTCAATTGTTTTGTAAATATGTCGATTACGCAACATTAATTTGTGATGTACATATATCTGGAATGCTAGTACTTGATAACGAGTTCCCGGGTCACTAAATATTGATAATTCAGTAATAAACTTCATCAAAAATGGTCATGACGAAAAGCGTCTCATACACAATAGTCAATGCAAAATTTTCTAATTAACAGAATCATTTACTTCGAGCAAAATTGACAACTGCAGAAATTTTCTTCATTTAAAAAGTTTGATATAATTGATAAGCTTGTCAATTAAAAAAGTAAAGATAACAAAGATGTAAGCCAGAACTACACATACATATACCTTTAACATGCTTGTTTTATTGAAAAACGAAAAACTACTTAATAGAAGCATTTACACTCATAAATAGTGCATAGGGGCAACTAGGTATATGTAAGCATGTACATGTATTAAATGAAGTGTTAATTGTGGTCAAAATACTAAACGTACTTTTCTTCTAACAATGTATAGAGAGCAAACATGATCCTTTTTCATAACAATGTTATTAACTCATTCTTTTACACAGATGCTGAATCTTGGTATACTTAAAGTGATATCTTTCGATTTTATTTCAGCACGAGCAATTATGTTTTTCCTCGCCATGCGGATTACACTGTTAGCTATATATAGCAAGGCGTACGGTGAGATTGAGTTTTCTGTATAAACTGTTTTTTCTTCCGGGAGATTATCTATCTTCAATCTCCCTTGGCTACCACGCACATGAAATATCACTGCGCGAGCTATATTTTGTATACGTTTTATAGCACCCCTTCTGTGTGCCAATTTACCCAGCAGTGTGACCACAGGCACTTGGGGTATGCCCCTCCCCCTTGTCATTTTTTTTCTTTTTAAATCTGGGATCTAGTCAACTTTTTCCTATTTTGGTATTCTAATATGCACTATATGTGAGTGAATAATATGTTATCGATAATTTAACCCTTTTGTCTCTATAACCTGTTTTAAATATATCGTTTTCGACTGATAAATAAAAAAGAGAGAAGGCTTGCAACCCTTTTCTCGTCGTCTGGCCCACCACGCTTAAACTTCGCGTGGTTATTTATCTAAAGCATAAAAAACATGGAATATGCTTACATCAATAAATTTGTTACACATTCTTTTTCCTTTTCATATTTCCATTTAATTTTTATGTGCCCCCGATTTGTAAATATTTCGATTAAATCATTCGCATCTAAGGTAAATTTTGTTAGTGTGCACAAGCTGGGACGGAAGTGCAGTAACGTTGTAACTCCCGGCCTTGTAATAACAATTTTGTGAAATTTGGTTGTTTAGGTCGTATGTTAAATGTTAAGGTATTCAATGTATAATGAATGGATTCTGAACAATTTTTGATCATTTTAAACTAGTTAAAATTGCACTTCTAGATAACGATTACAGGGAAATGAACCAAATTTTTATGACTGATAACATGAAAGAAGCTAGTCATTTTGTACCTTAAAAGTTTTTGAAGAGTTATCTGCCCTTGACGAAAAAAAGAAAATTTTAATTTTGTCAAAATATCTGTGGTAAATGATTTATTTTATTTCATATTTTAATAAAGAGAGAGTTTATGCATATTTTCACCAAGAGAGCTGTATTGAATTCAAATTACTTTTTACAGTATCTTAATAAAACCTGCGCTGCCCATAGACTTCAATGTAAAATTCAAAATTATTTGATAATAATCAACATTTGTAAATTCCATTGGTGGAGTATTTTTATTTAATAACACCTTCAAAATGCTACCATGATTAAAAATGTCGGTCCATTCATTTATTAGGTACAAAAAATGTTCGTTATACATTGAAAACGTTAATCTTCATCCATCAGAATCTGCTGGTTACGGATTTCTTGTTATATAAACAGAATATACACAGAACGTACCGTTAATTTTGAAGAGAAAATTCGGAATGTTTTCCGTCTCGCATTCAATGTTGTGAATGACATTACACATACGAGGGTTGTTTGGAAATTCGTGGACTACCGTCATGACATTTTTACTTAACGTCATATTATATCCAAAATTGGAAGAAATATTTCAGGAGTAAATTCAAATCATGTGTATTAATTTTTTTCATAATATCGTGGTTTATTTCAAACTTATTTAGACTTTAAAAAAAATGCAAAAATCGGATCATGGTCAAAATTTTGCAATTTACAATCAAGACACTAAATAATGTTTGAAGTAATATTTTCTGTAAAATGACACACAAACGGAAAAATTCTACACGTTCAAATTAAGAATTTATTTCTGATTCTCATTTATGACTGAATATTTTGCTTCATTGACAGGAAAATCAGTTTCAGAAGATAGGTAGTCCTCAATGAAAAAGCAAAAAAAATGACGTCGTAGAACGTCACGGAGCAGCAATTAACCATACAAATTTGTATTTTTACTCTGGAAAACTCCAGAAAAAAACTTTAAAAATGCCGTAGATAGTAGGTAATATGCAAGCCATGCATGTGTGTGTACATGGTACATGTACAAGCGGTGTTTGAATGATAGGCTACTCCGCTAAGACGATGGTGATCTGTGAAAAAACGGATTATCTGTAAAAATCTTATCAAAAACATTAAAAAGTTAGTAACGTCATGCTAAGAGTTTGTTGCTTCACAGATGCTGATCTTGTGAAAGCACACTTATGCAGTGAAAAAATATAACATTGACAAATAAAATGATGCTACTGGAACAATTATTAGTAAAATAGATTTCAAGTGATAGGGAAACGTTTTAATGTGTGCACTGGTATTGGGCATTACTGTGTGAAATGTACAAGGATAGTGTTATGAGAACCTCACATCGGTATGTTTTTGGCGTTACAGTGTTGTTGAATTTGCTTCGTGGTTACAAAACGTGTTGATTTTAAAGTTAAATGACACGAATTCTAATAAATTACAAGACCAGTCCTTCGGATGAAACCGTATAAACCGAGGTTCCGTGTCGCAGTAGGTGCTGGCACGAAAAAAGATCCCTAACTGCTCAATGGACCTGAGTGCCGAGTATAGGTCAAAATCTGTAGCTCTCCACCGGCAAGTTGTGGCGTCTCCATATGAGTGAAAAATTCTCGAAAGGGACGTTAAACAATAAACAAACAAACAAAGGATAAATTACAAGGAATGAAACTTCACACTGAAACAAAATAATTTTTTTTACATATGATAATATGCTCAATTTAAATTTCTTGGAGATAGTATAAGGAAGATTGCATAATCAACGAACTTTCCAAACAACCCTCGTAATGATGACGCCCGAAATACCGGGCACTTCCGTCCCAGCTGTGCAACCACAAACCACTGAACATCCGTTAATCGGAAGTCTTTAAATACGGACAGTGTGTAGTACAATTATGATACTATAAACAGCAAAGTGTGTGCCAATAAAACTAGATAGTGTGTTGCGTAATCTCGCAATGCACAAAGTTCCTAAAATTTATTTCTGACAATATGACATCCAGCGCAAGCGGGAAATTGAATTGATACCACTACCGAGAGAAAAATTCCTATAATATATATATTGTAAATTCTACTGGCAGCCTACAGGCTTATAGCAGGAAGAAATACTTTGTTAAAAATCCCGCATTTACCTTTAGAGCAGAAGTAGATGTACGTCACTACCCCCCCCCCCCATCCCCCGTAAAAACTTGAAAAATAACAATTTCATTTATTGACGATTATTGTGTAACCTGTTATACGGTGTTATGGATGTTGTACTTCAGGTGCTCTTACTTCATTTCCGTCAAGGATAAAAGTAGCGAATATGCATATTTAAATGATAAACTGATATTTTTTTGCTTTCTTTTTCTTTTTAAATATTAGCTGTTAACGCCTTATGATTAGGCCGAGTATTTAATACAAAATTCTGTATTCAGAAAAAAATGAAATGTATTGATTAAAGCACAAAATTATTCATTAATTTTCCTTTTTTTATGTAAGCAAATTTATTACGAAGTACAAATTGTCACTATGCTCTCAGTGAGGAATATACAAATTTTACCGATAAATTTATTAGAAAAATCTACTAATAGTCTTTCTATATATAAATATAATTTTATTAACAACTTATAGTGTTCTCATTGATTTACCATTATTTCAATGACCATTCAAACAAAAGCTTTTTTTATGTTCAGGCAGCTATATTCGCCTCGTTTTTCTTTTTAACATGGGGCTTGATCCTATATAATGTTATAGAAGTTTCCCTCAATATTAAGATCGGTGAATGACGAAAATAATTTGCACATTTTCCTTTTTAATCGGTTATCACACTTATTTCTTTTATATCATTTAAATCAAGTTTTGATTGAATAATTCAGTGATGATGTATAATGAAATAAATAAACGATTGTTTGTTGTCAGTTTCATTCAAAATTGCCAGTAACTTAGATCCGCCAAACGGAACCGCCACCGTATTCACGTTTTTGCTATTTCATGGCAGTTTATAGAAAATGAAAGTAGACTTTTAATTTAATGCAAGATACTTACTATGCGTGTGAAATCTGAATACAGTTTACGGACATCATCTTGTATCTAGTGTATTCTTAGGGGAGTAAATAGGAACTTTGGTGCATCCGTTACGGAATTTATTTTCAAAATTTATTTATTTACTTGAATAAGTATATAGATATATGCTATACTCTTGCTGCGTCTATTTCTTTTACAGGTTAAAAAAAATACAACAAACTTTTATATTGAATTTATTTCTTAATATACATTTATTTGTTAAAAACATTTGTCAATTTTTGACAATAGAGTGTATCTTTGACCAAAAGCGTTTCCATAACCATTTCGGTTTATGAAGTCGAGTACAAAAACAATGTTTTCATATCATGCATCATGGAATTGCAGATAGCCCCCCCCCCCCCTTTTCTCCGTGATTATGATGTAAGCCACTTTTGAACGGACTATATATTGAAGATGACGCTATTTAAATGGCCTATCTGTTTTTGGTTTTATTTTTGTTTTGTTTTGTGTTATTATTATTTTTTTTTTTTATTTTTTTTTTTTGAGCATATAAGAGAAAACCAGTATATTTACAGACCTTCCTACCTTTTTTATTACACGATTATAATTTAAATCCTCATTCTGGCGGAGTTTCAGGGACATAAGCGTAATTGTACTGACGTCTTATTCTACATCCTCAAAGTCAGACTCTGTATTGTGTACCCTATAACGAAGGACGTAAAAATATTTTCAAATCATTTATTGACATAATTTTTTTTCTTTTCTTAAAAATACAGCCCAACTTGTCGTAAATTTACAACTCCACTCTTAATGAATTTTTTTGTCAATAGCTTCTCAAACATCATTTGATTGATTGATTATATGTTATTTTCCCATTTGAGAATTTTCATTCAATTAGAGACTCGCCATACGGTGAAGGGCTTTAATTAAGACCTATACCGGGCACTCGGGCCAACAGAGCAGCGAGGATTCTTTAAATATCGTGTCAACGCCCACCGTGAGCTCAGTTTTTAAGGTTTCGTCAGAAAGACCCGTGACTTTCACATTTAATGCCGATCGCTTGACGACGTAACACTTACGTCTTAAGTTTGAAATCTTAAAAGTTGTTAAAAAATTAAAACATCTTTAAATAAAGGGATATCTGAGCATGACATTTAAGAAGAGTTATGGCGTAATAAAGTAAAAAAAAAATGTAAACAAGCGGAAGATAGGCAGGTTTGTATTAATGTTCCAAATTGACGTTTCATCCTACAGAAGGTATTGTTTGATTTCTGTTTAGATGTGTAAAAGTGCCTCTACGTGTATACAACAAATAAGCAAACCACATTTCGAAGCTTTTTCCAATTTATATGAATTGGACGGATGTAAAATTGATGGGTGAAATTTCAGGTAAATTAAGACCTAGTAATAAATGAAAGGGTTCTCAAATTGAAAAAAAATTGAAATCCTTTATTTATGGCGTTTAGTAACTACGTAAACAGCTGAGACAATTAAATGTCCTGGGTGCTTTAGAAAACATGTAAACATTTAGTTTCCTTACTTTGTTGATATGCAAACAGAAACATATGGAAGTTTTATACCAAATTATACAAAAATGCATTAAGATTTTATAGATACCCCCCCCCCTTTAAAAAAAGAAGAAAAAATAATAAACATCAACCAAATTAATTATGGTGTCAAATATAAAAACAATAAAAAAAAAATATATTACTTAAAATTTTCTAGAAGCAATAAGACGCCTTTTATCGAAGCACTTCACCGTTTCTTGCGATTATGACAAGGAAGAAATAGAATCCAGAGTGCAAAGATACTGTAAAGTGGTAGCTATACATAAGTTTTTGCATTTAAAAAGGGAAGCTAATGGAAGAATAGGCTATCAAAATTAAAAATTAGAGGCGCGTTTGGTCGTCTGACTTGGACGGCATGGCGTTACGGATAATACAAAACATGCCAATCTCAATCCAATTTTAAATGTTAAATGTATTTGTCATTCCAATTAAAGAAAAGAAGAACTAAAATATATATGTAAGAGAGCGAGAACCCTACATTTATCATCCATTAATAAACAATACGATATTTCCGAGGCATGGGTATTGTATTAGATGTACCATACGATAAATAGATACATACGATCAACAATAGATATAAATTGATATCGTTGTCATTCCTACTCTTGACGTATATAAAGTCCACAACAATAAAATATTTCATTTGCATTTTGTTAGGATTTGTTCATCGACATTAAACATATTGTTTACATGTTTATGTTACGTTTGTCCCAGAAATGTACATTTTCCGACTTTTTCACAAAAGAGCGCACTAACAAGTATAACTCTTCCATAGTGGAAATGGAACCTATTGAGGAATGAAAAAATAGTATATTTACTAAATGCATAGAAATATTTACTATTGACTGAAGTAATACATTACTTGTTTCTTTCGTTAAATTACTAGCTAGTGAACTTACGTAGCACTTAGTAAAAACTACCTTCAAATTAGTTATTGTATTGACAGTGATTTTATTACTTTGCTTATTTTTTTCTGATTATTTTTTTTCAATGTTCTCTACTGTGAAATATGATCTTGATAAGATCCTATGTACAAAACTCTAAATAGTTTAGATGTCATTTTTTAATACACTACTATGCCAATTTTCCACTTTGTATTTAAAGAAAATTTAGCACTGGGGAGACCTGCGTATCAACAATATAACTGGTCCCCTATACTCGCGGGAGCAGCCAAGGCAGTAGATGGACAATATTTAGATCGCTCACACAGGGGGAATGAGTGTACAATATCAGATGATAATAAGGAGACAGCGTTGTGGAGAGTTGATCTAGGGAGTGTTGTCAGTATCAGCCACATCGACATCTACTACAGGACGGACAATGAGCCAAGTATGTGTGAAATGTGGTTTTGCTTTTAAGAACATTTTTGAACATTTCCAGTTGTAAAGTTTCATATTAGAGTGTGTAAGTACATAGTACAGTACAGTCCTAAATCTGGGTTCGGTCTTGGGTGCTGATATCATGTTGTAAATTTTGAATTTACGGGGGGGGGGGGGATGCAAAATTTACATGTAAATATTGCATTTACCTCCCCCTAGTGATTTAAAAATTTACAGCATGATACTTCACTATATAGCCATCTCTGAGTAGTCACTACTTAATCCAAGTAACTTTGGTCATTGTAGTTTAACTTTTGCTAAATAGACTTTGAGTATGTATATAAATAATAATATTCAACGCGTACATTACACATAGTCCAGAAAAATAACCGTACAAGAAATACCAAAAATACGATGGTGACTGTCACAATTTAAACCCAAAGCCAATTAAACATATACCAAGTATATTAAAACTATAGCCCTTGCAACAAACTGTAAGCGTAATACAATTAGAGGTGTATTCTTTTTACCACATTTGGTGGAAAGCAGTTTCCGCTAGTTCAAGTACATCGCTAATATTTGGAGTAGATATATTTATATCTACCAAGTTCAGATATGCGCTAAATCAAATTTTCCCTAATTTGTTGAAAACTAAAACCCGTACACGCTGAATAAGATGTATTTACAGTAATAAATAGTTATAGTAATTGTTAAATATTTTGAAATCGATATACAGTGTCGATTCTCCAGGAATACTTTCCCTACGAATAATGCCACTGCAACAGGTTTTCCAAACTTTATCTTGTTTGTTGTTTTTTAACGTCCCTCTCGAGAATTTTTTAATCGTATGGAGACGCCACCACTTGCCGGTGGGGTGCTGCAAATTTATACCTATACTCGGCACTCAGGGCCATTGAGCAGTGAGGGATCTTTTTCGTGCCCTCACCTACTGCGACACAGGACCTCGATTTATACGGTCTCATCCGAAGGACCTTTCTCCACGTCCCGCAGTGGATTCGAACCCGCGATGTAAGGATCATCTCCTTACTCTGCGACTCTAGAGCAGACGCTCTAACCTGCGCCACGCCACCCAAACTTTATCTTAATTCAGGATAAACGACTTGCGCGAGTAATTCGGTTCTCAAAAAATTTCAAAATGAATGCATTTAACTAGTTTATTGATGAAAATTGCGAAAAATCACTTTTGCTTAATTTTTTTTTTTTTTTTTTTTTGAGAACGACAAATGGTGGTTTCATTTTCTCAATCCGATTAAGTCCTGATTATTTTTTCGAGCGCTGTTTACACCTAGTTGCAATGCCGGCTTTCATGCGTCATTGGTATGGGGACGAAGTTTCAGCGTCTCATGGCTGTAATCCAAAACATTCACGATAGATTTTTAAGAAAATTGAGACTGTGGATGTAGACGGTTTAGTGTTTTTTCAAGGTTGTACGAATGGCGTCAAGAATAATGAGTGATTTCAAAATGCAATGAGCTTTGTAATTCGAATTTTTACGTAAAATTCGGAGCCCAGATATACAGAGAAAGCTGGAATTTCATAGATGGCAGGGCTGAAAAAAAAAACACTGATGTGATAAATGGTAAAGTTTAGATACTGAATAAGATTAAACAATTGAAAAATATAATGACCTCATACTATTATTTAAACGGGTCATACATGTATGCATGTAATGTTAAAGTACAGTGGTTTATAAAACAACCATTTACGACCCAGTGCTACTACTTGCATTGACATAAGAGTAAGAAAACATCATAATCACGAACTCGGCAAAAGATAAAGATCTCATTCTGGCATTTGAAATCTAAAATATTATTGAAAACTATTATCATTATTCATCTAGGGGGTTACATGTAGGTATAACACACTGCACCAGCCATGTATTTACAAATTATGAATTACAAATGTTTCCTACTGAGGGAGTGAAAATGGAGAATACCACCGAGAAGTCAATAAAATTTTTATAGTAACAGAAAGAGCAAAAACATTAAGGTCACCACCAGTATATGACCACAATATCATCCCAGGCTTCCAAAAAATATAGGTGCTTTACTGAGACAGCTTTCTGGTAATTTTAAAAGAATTCATGCGTTTTCATTATATGATCAATAGACCCCTACACCAGCATGCTTGAAGTTCACGACGAGATACTTTTGACCTGACGCCGGGTAACCTCTAACATCCATTGTAAACACTTGCGCCGCAGAAACCCAATGTGGAAATAAATTGTTTAACAAAAATGCAGACTTTGAATTCTACGGGTAACAGGCAACAATTAAATGAATATTAAAAAAAACTTAAGCATTAAACAATGCTAACCTCTTCCATTAGCGATCCATTCATTATTTAAAAAAAAATCGAGGCAGAAATCAAACTAGGTCTTCTATTCAAAGTTAGGGAATGAAATGTAAAAAAAAAATGACTAGATGAAATAACTTTCCCTCTATGAAATACCTATAATTTTCTTTTTCGAAATAGCAATTCTCAAAAATTAATGTGAAGTCAAATCGAAAGAAAACTTGCTATCAAAAATTGAAATAATGACGATTTCCATTGATAAACACTGATTCATACTGATTAAAGTGGATTTTATGAAATACGTTGAAAACTTGTTAACAGCTTATTTCACGCACAGTATGTTCCGACCAAATCTAAGTCGGAACTAGCTCGTAAAAAAGACCTTCGTAGTTCAGAGACCAATTTATGTAAGGAGTGTAGACTCTTACTTCAACCTAATTCCTGAACCCCTATCCAGGGGCCATACATTTCAATATTTTGAACAAGGCCCAGCCCTTAGGCCTGAGGAGGTAACAGACTTTCACTATTTTGAACAACTCCCCGCCCTTAGGCCTCAGGAGGTTACAGACTTTCACTATTTTGAACAACTCCCCGCCCTTAGGCCTCAGGGGGTTACAGACTTTCATTATTTTGAACAAGGCCCAGCCCTTAGGCTCCAGAAGGATAATGACCACAAATTTCAACATAATGTTCCCCTTTTCCATAGAGGCTATATATCAAATTTGGTTGACATTGGTCAATCAATCCCAGAGAAATATCTGAAAATATTCAATTATTAACGAACGATGACGACAAAAAGCAAGAGGTGGCATTTAAATGAATTTCATACTCAAAATAATGAAACAGATGATGGTCATACAGAAAGATTTCTGAGAAGTAAACCCTAGTGTCATGCAATACGCATGTACAATTTTCCATAAGGGATTGTAAGTATGGTAAATAAATATAGTTAAAACTGACGCAAATCACAAATTTACCGTCAATTTTTTTAACTTACAAAAGTATTTCAACAAAAAAAAAATAAGGAAAATACACTTGAATTTTCAAACATGAACTTAAATTCATATAAGAATAAAAGGTATCAACATTTTTATTTTAAAACTGTAAACACACTAAAGTTTAACGATAATATGCATTGCTTTGTTAATCCCAATGTGTATTTCAGGCCATCTGTAAAAATTGTTTGTTTGTCCTCTCCCGACCGACTGGCTAAAATGACCCGACTTTTTCGAATCTCCTGGAAACAATTATTTTTTTGTTACTACATGTATTTCCGGAATTTTCTCATCTGGTCAACAACTATTTTATTTTATCAATTTTACAAGATTTTGAAAATTCAGCATTAATTTTGAAATTCTCTATGAAAAAAAAAATGTTTCTCCTACTTACAGACCCAATATTCCTTTCCTGAGTCGGGAGAAGGCAAATACTGTAATTATGATGTTCTCATGGCTATTAAAATCGGAGATAAATGTCAGGAATTAAAAATAATGAAGTTTGTCATCAAAATATTTGTTACATGATATAATGTGATGTTAACAAACAGTCATGTTTACTCATGGCTGATTAAATGAAAGACTTAAAGGTTGAATGTTTGTCACGTGATGATACAGATGATTTATACAGATTGTAATACACGGCGTGGTAATTACCTCAAAATAAATAGTGACTATCATATATATTATCAATAAGGAATTTGTCTATAATTCGGAAAATAATGATTTGTAAATTTTCAGGTCCTGGTCGTTATTATGATCGATTTGCAGGGTTTTATCTGTACGTTTCAAATACAACGTTGAAAGACGATGGTCATCTTTGTTTCCATGAAATGCAGAATGCGATTGGTACACCTGTTGAGGACCAGAGCATCAACTGCTCTGTACAGGGACGATATGTTATATTCTACAAGCTTATCTTTTAAAAAGATTGGTGAGCTAGCGCTGTAGCTTAATAAAATACAGAAGAAGATATCTGAACCATTTGTTAAATTTGCTGAATCGATTAATTATTAATAGGAAGGCAGATTGGTGCACTTGGGGTTGAGTTTGGGGGGGGGGGTCACAATTCAGAATGGTGAATCTAAGAGTGTGCTTCACGTCGGCAATGGCATAACTCCTAACTGTGCTTCAAGCATTCTGTATTTTACTGTAATTTCAATTTCGAGGTGAAAAATAAAAGGCCAGTAGAACCAATGAGCACCTTCGGGCCTTTCCGGCAAGCTCGGAAAACATATCCGAGGTTGCCGCGGTTTTCCGAGCTTGCCGGAAAGATCTATGAAGGTAGATTAGAAAAGCTATGTATTTATTACAACTTTAGAAATAACAGTCTTGGTTTTATAAGACCCGAGTTACTGTTACTTTTTGTTCATTTACGTGCAGGTTAGACAACAAAACACGAAACTTCAGATCATATGTATTTTCAGATGATAAACACTAAATTGACATGTTTTTCCGACATACTCTGAAAAAGATTTTTGTTGTTGTTGTTGTTGCTGTTGTTTTTTCCGAGCTTCCACTTAGGTGGTAAAACTGTAAGGAAAGCTAGATGTCTAGAATCTTGGCATTATATGGCCAAATTTTTCTTGTACTTTTATGTGTAGGTTAGACAATAAATAAAAAAAAATTCAGAATCCGGATCTAGACTGGTATTGACTGTCTCTAACCTACGAAATGTATATCGCGCATATCAGACAGGAAAGGCCAGTGTAAATTCGGATCATTTCTATTTTTGTATGACAAAACGAAATTGTTATCGTACAGTCTATCTACAGTAGTTTTCCCAGAATCCCCGACCGTGAAGTCGAGCATGCGTATTTCAGAAATATAGACTAACGTAGTTGCTAGCGCTCGAGAGCGCTAGCAATAATGAACGGAAACCGGATGCGACGTATCCTAGCTACTATTCAACATATGCATATAATGATTTGTGTGAAGTGCAAGTTTGGGGTGAGCTTCAGTATTTTAATTAATAAACATAAGTGAAATATTTAATCAAAAATTTACATTCTTGAATTTTAATAAAATGTTTCCTTCAAACAGGTTGCCCTAATACGTCATACTACGGAGAAAAATGCAGCAATAGGTGTCCTGATAAGTGCCAGGAGGGTAGGTGTGACGTAACAGGGGACTGTTATGGATGCGTGCCAGGTTATCAAGGTCCTCGCTGCAGTCAGGGTATGTATGCAGCTATTCCTCAGTAGCATGCGTGTCTTCCTCAGAAAGTCTTTACATTTTACTTCGAAAGAATCATAAAGGCTGTAATGGTTAAACAAATTTAACATTTGATTGAATATTTTCAAAATATTTCTTATACATTTTTCTTAAAGAATGTAAAATCTTAATCCTTTATTTAAGTCTGTAATGACCTTCGGTATGGATTGGGATGTGCTTTCACCTGTGGTCACTGCAGTGAGGACGAAACCTGTCACCATGTCAACGGCACTTGTATGAATGGTTGTAATTACGGAGTGGAAGGAGATAAATGCCAGAATGGTTGGTTTAGTTACTTTGAAATAGAATATATAATTTATAAATAAAAACAAGATGTGTTTGTGAAACACTAATGCCCCCGTATGGCAACTTATAGCAAAGGTTTAACTTTCTCAAATGCAAATCTAATATGTTGGTACCCAATGTAAGGTCTTTTCTCGAGGAATTAACCTGTGAAATATGGAAGCCCTAGCAGCAACCATTGAATAGATATGGGAAAGGTTAAAGATTTTTTTTAAAAAGTATATCAAGGTCAAGGTCAAAGTAAATGGTGCCCAAGAAAAGGCCTTGATCCAAGAAATAAAGTGAAATATGAAAGCCGAAGCACCAATCGTTCAAAAGTTATGACCAACGTTTAAGTTTTCCAAAAGTAGATCAAACTCCAAGGTCAAAGTTGTTGGTATGCAAAGGAAGGTCTTGTCACAAGGATTATACATGTGAAGTATGAAAGTTTAAGCATCAACCGTTCAAAAATTATGGCCAAGGTTAAAGTTTTTTCAAAAGAAGGTCAAACTCCTAGGTCAAGGTCAAGAGGTCAGAGATGTTGGTATCCAGAGGAAGGCCTTGTCACAAGGATTATACATATGAAGTATGAAATTTTAGCGCTAACCGTTCAAAAATTATTGCCAAGGTTAAAGTTTTTCTAAAGAATGTCAAACTCCAAGGTCAAAAGGTCAAAGATGTTGGTATCCTCGGGAAGGCCTTGTCACAAGGATTATACATGTGAAGTATGAAAGTTTTAGCACTAACCGTTCAAAAAGTATGGCCAAGGTTAAAGTTTTTCAAAAAGAAGGTCAAACTCCTAGGTCGAGATCAAAATGTCAAAGATGGTGGTATCCAATGGAAGGCCTTGTCACAAGAATTATACATGTGAAGTATGAAAGCCCTAGTACCAACCTTTCAAAAATTATGGCCAAAGTTAAAGTCTTTCAAAAAAAGGTCAAACTCCTAGGTAATGGTCATAGATGTTGGTATGCAAAGGAAGGTCTTTTCACAAGAATTACACATGTGAGGCATGAAAGCCTTAGCACCAATTGTTCCAAAGTTATGACCAAGGGTAAAGTTTGGTAAAATTTTGCAAAACTTGGCGAAACTCCAAGGTCAAGGTCAAATATGGTGGTGTCCAAAGAAAGGTTTTGTCACAAGAAATACACGTGTGAAATATGAACGCAATAGCTCCAACCAATCAAAAGTTATGGGCAAGGTTAAAGTTTTTGCGGACAAACAGACAGACAGACAGACGGACGGACAGGGCAAAAACTATGTACCCCCGAATCTTCGATACGGGGGCATAAATACGTTAATGTAGCCTTTCTTTCTATTGACAGACATGTTGGTTCAATTTTTTAAGTTCATGGAGAAATCCTTTGGTTCCCTGACAAAACAGTACATAAAGTAAACGATTCTTCACTATAGTTAACTAAACATGTATTTTACTACAGTATCAGAGTATTTCTTGTAGTGAGTCAAAGTTTTTGCTTTAGTAAATCAAAGTATTTTATACTATGATTTCATATTGGAGACACTTCAAAACAAAAATTTAATCAGAACTTGAGAGTCAGCATCGTTAAGTATTATTTAGAGAACGAGACGGGTTCTGTATCGTCGCACAAGTTTCCGCCCCAAAATTTGTATCTACGATACAGAACCTGTCGAGTTCTCTAAATGATTTGTGATACGATCAATCAAAAATAAGCACCGCCCACTTTATCGCTGTGCAGCATCCAAACGTCCGCCAGGATTCGTTTGTTTTCTCTGTGGATGAGGCCTCGACGGGGAGTATACATCCGCAGTATATATATTTCCACGGACAATGTAAGATTTAGTCAGATTAGTTTTGACAACGGGGTAGACGTAATAGACTTGAAGTCCGTCTTAATTGATAAGTTGGACGATTTAACCTTGTAGATGGAGATTGATCCTAATTTATTTCAGGGGTGTTAAAATATCAGTTTAACTAGATACACATACAGGCGATATAGACAGTTCTTAGATAGACTTTGATGTTACGGATTTTTAATTTATTATTGAAATAAGCAATATTAAAAAGGAAGTTAAAGAGATGTGCGGCAGCCGTCAGCAATAAGGATTTGAAATGAAATTAATTTAAAAAAAAAAACCCTAAAAATGGACTTGAATGAGTTTGCACGAGAAGAGTCGAAAATGGGGGGTGGGGGAGGGGGGGGGGAGTGCGAATTTCACCTGCTGTATACTGCATTCGTGAATCCATTGGCTTCACTATTTTGAAGGGGACACAAAAAGCAGGTTTTCAGGAATTTATCCAACATAGGATGTTTTCCACAATTGCAAATTTTACTTTTTGTTTGGATCGAAATAACGTGAACATTATTTATGGAATGCCTTTACTGAAGTGATTGAGAAATTTTGACATTTTACATTCCTAAAGATATATTTCTCCAAAATTTGTAACAGGAAAAAATCAGCATATACTATTTGTACGTGCTTTTGATAATTGAATCAGATTTAATTTTAGACCGTGCTGTATTTTAGATACAAAATAGTTGGCTAATACAAGACTGTATATAGGGCTAATTCAGAACGGAAAGTAGCTCCAGCCACTATAGATCCGTTCTGTATTGCTAATACAGAACAACAAATTTCAAAGAAAAACACTGCTATCGTGTCAAAATATATTATTAATCGGTAATACACATAGTTGCACTGATGTTCAAAAACAAAACTTTGGAGGGCTTGATGACTCAAACTTTTCTTTTGTCTTCTTCCCTTATATAAGTAGCAGTATACCATATCACCTGCAAATTGAGTGTTTGTCTCCAAAATGATTTGATACGCAAGGGCATCTGCGTACGACCAATTTATAAAATGAGGCAAAATACTGACAAATAGGTTGATGATACAAGGATATAACAATTTTGTTTATAGTCAACATTCTGCAATTTTCTTTGGTCGATACTATGACTATGTTTGCAAATACACTCTGTAACTCGAATGTTGACTGACATTTTAATACACATTGTTGGGTCATTATTTTCAAACTGAATTGCTTTTGGATGTTTGTCATGACAGGGTTTTCTCTGCTCCCAATTTTTCTTGTTCCAGTGCACTTTTGAGGTTAATAACCGTTCGTTATCCTCATATTTCAGCTAGAATACCCAAGGTATCATTATCATATGACATTCCAGGCATACTTATACATATATAAATATCTTACAGTATACGCGCAATATCTTACAGTATACTCAGCATTGACAGAACCGACCAAATATAGTACTTGATCCTAAATTGTATTGTTCCAATGAACTTTTGAGTTTGATAATTGCTCGTTCTTTTTATATTGCATGAATACCTTATCTACAGATTGTAGAAAAGTATGTTTGTGTGCTCAGTCTCGGACACATCTCTGTGATACTGTTTGTTTTACCAACGTTTATGTTTGCTTGTTTCATTTAAAAAAAATCCACAAAGTGTGGTTTTCTTTAAGAAAATTCATCAAAAATATGTGGACAGGAAAAATTTGGATTTGAACCAACAACATGCAGTTTCAAACGGTATACCATGTTGATTCTCCTGTTCCTGTAATACATTTTCATTTTGGGGTATTTAATGTAAAAAGTCACTTCATACTGACTTTCTGGATAATAGGACAAATGTTATTAACAAATATTTTTACAGAGTGAGTCATCTTCATTCCAGTAACCGTTCACGGCACTCGGCACTTTGAAGTGAAAGTTGCGGGTCCTTCGGATGAAACCTTAAAAACGGAGGCCCCGTGTCACGGTAGTCGTTGGCATGATAAAGATTCCTCACTGCTCAATGGCCCTGAGTGCCGAGTAAAGGTCAAAATTTGAAGCCTTCACCGGTATAATTATGGCAACGTCTCTATATGAGTGAAAAATTCTCGAATGGGATGTAAAACGACATTAAATCAATCTATCAATCATTCCTTTATTTTCAAAATTTACCCTTTTTAGGTCACCTGAGTCACTCAGATGACCTATTGCTATCCGTTTTTGTCCGTCGGCGTGCGACATGCGTCGTGCGATGTGCGTTAACATTTGAACATTTTTAGCTTCTTCTCTGAAACCGCTCAACCAATTTCAACCAAATTTGGCATATAGCATCTATGGGTGAAGGGGAGCAAAAATTGTGAATTTCATGATCCCTGCCCCCCTGGGGCCTGAGGGGTGGGGCTAAAACCACCAAAATTAATGCAATCTTTAAAAATCTTCTTTACTCCTGGACATCAAGCAGTCAAACTGTTGGCATGATTGTAATAAGCATTGACCCTCTACCAAAATTGTGAAATTCATGGCCCCAGGGTCAGGGGTTCTGGTGCTAGGGAGGGGTTATATAGATTATATAGTGAAAGTGCATTATTTCTTTGAAAATCTTCTTCTCTGCTCCTGGGTATTAAATAAACTAACTAAGTATATAGTTATGATGAGTAAGAGTGCCTCTTTCAAAATTGTGAATTTCATGGCCCCAGGGGCAGGGGTTCTGGTGTAAGGGCGGGGCTCTATTGATTATATAGTGAAAATGCATTACATTTTTGAAAATCTTCTTCTCTGCTCCTGGGTATAAACTACAGTAACTAAGTACATAGTTATGATAAGCAAAAGTGCCTCTTCCAAAATTGTGAATTTCATGGCCCCAGGGTCAGGGGTTCTGGTGTTAGGGAGGGGCTCTATTGATTATATAGTGAAAATGCATTAATTCTTTTAAAATCTTCTTCTCTGCTCCTGGGTGTTAAATAAAGTAACTAAGTACATAGTTAGGATGAGCAAGAGTGCCTCTTTCAAAATTATGAATTTCATGGCCCCAGGGGCAGGGGTTCTGGTGTTAGGGCGGGGCTCTATTGATTATATAGTGAAAATGCCTTAATTCTTTGAAAATCTACTTCTCTGCTCCTGGGTATTATTGAAACAAATTAAATACATAGTTTTGATAAGCAAGGATGCCTCTTCCAAAATTGTGAAATTCGTGGCTCCTGGATCAGGGGTTCTGGTGTTAGAGCGGGGCTCTATTGATTTAATGTGAAAATGTTTTAATTCTTTAAAAATCTTTTTCTCTGCCCCTGGGTATTATTCAAACAAACTAAGTACATTGTTATGATAAGCAATGATGCCTCTTCCAAAACTGTGAAATTCATGGCCCCGGGGACAGGAGTTCTGGTGCTAGGGCGGGGCTATATAGATCCTGTACTGAAGGTGAATTATTTCTTTGAAAGTCTTCTTCTCTGCCCCTGGGTATTGTTTAAACAAACTAAGTACATTGTTATGATAGGCAAGGATGCCTCTTCCAAAATTGTGAATTTTATGACCCCAGATTTAAGGGTTCTGGTGAAGGGGGGGGGGGGGTCGGGCTTCTATTGATTATAAAGTGAAAAAGCAAAATTTATTTGAAAATATTCCTTTCTGCTTCTGGTTAAAAAAGCAATGAAGCTAAGTGTATAGTTATGATGAGCAAGAGTGCTTCTTCCAGAGTAGTGAATTTCATGACCCCTGGGTCAGATGTGCTGGTGTGAGGGTGGGGCTCTTGATAATATAGTAAAAATGCATTAATTCTATTAAATAAACCTGTTTGCTCCTAGGTGTTAAGCAGATAAACAAAGTGATTAGTTATGATGAGCAAATTTATGGTCCCAGGGTCAGAAGCTCTGGTGTTGGGGGGGGGGGGGGGGGCTCTATTGATAATATAGTGAATCTGTAGTAAATATGCACTATTGCTTTAAAAATCTTCTCCGCACCTGGGCATATCAGAGGCAAAAAGAGTAAAAGTTTTAATAAGGAAGATTATTTTTACCAGATTTTTGAACATCTGGACCATTTGGTCAAGTGTTCTGGTGCTGGCCAGGGCTCTATTATTTTGTATTCTACTGAGAGGAGTTATTCCCCTTTGCCATTTACTTTTGATAATTTATCACTGTAAATAATGTACTTGAAAGGTAAATAGAATAAGATAATTATGCAAAAACTTTTATTGTATAATACAAAAGGTACTTTCATAGTTTTAATGATCAGATAGACTTGTAAGTAGTAGATAGATAAAAATGAGACAAAAATAACTTGTCTTATTAAATGTTCATCAAGGACCAAGGGAGGCCAATGTAAGAAATTTTAACAAAGGATTAAAATAGTACATGTACAGAAGCATTGATAATTTGTTAATATACTGTATGGTGATAGTGATAATAGGGGATCAGATTTATAGAATATAATTTATAAACTGTTAATGAATATTAAGACCAATTATTTTGTTGATCATGATCACCCTATTTTTCTTGCTTTTTGGCAACAAAATTTCACCTTTCAGTTCATTTTATACTCTATGCATCCTTTAAATTGTTGTATCATACTCAGGTGACCGTTAAGGCCCTTGGGCCTCTTGTTTTTGTCCCCCGCTTTCACTGAAAGCGGGGGATATTAATTTGGGTCTGTCCATCTGTATTTCTGTCTGTCTGTAACACTTTCGTTTCCGCGCGATATCTCGAGGGCCCTTTGAGCTTTCGCAATGAAATTTTGCATAGCAACTCCCTATGCCCTAAAGAAGAACCCTACGTTGAGGTCAAAGGTTAAGGTCATAAATTTATAAATTCTGTTTTAACACTTTCGTTTCCACGCGATATCTCGCTAATTCTTCGAGCTTTTGCAATGAAATTTTACATATAATACAGAATGTCCATGGACTTTATATTACATCTATTAGAACTGTTTAGTAAAGGCTAAATTAGACACGAAGCATTGTGTAATATTTTGACAATATCGAACGTGAATATATAATCATTATATGTGTACTGTTTGCATTTAATTTAGTGTATAAGCAAATGCCACTTTGGTCTAGGGTATGATTCTTGCTTAGCAAATGAGAGGTCCCGGGTTCAAATCCCGGACGATCCCTTTTTTAAAGTTTTTTTTTATTTACTAAATGATTGTATTCAACATACATGTATGAAATGAAAAAGTTATGACGTCTGGCGTGTTCAAACTTCTCATAAAATCATTATTACAGTGTGGTAAATATTCTATATAAATGAATCTTCTATACACATATTAAAGAATAAGCAATCAAATCTTTATATCCATGTTGACATTGTTTATTTGCTTCAATATACATGATACATTTAATATTTCTGCTAATCCGCGGGGGGGGGGGGGGGGGGTCCGAACCCCCCATCCCTAGAACTGCGCATGCTCTTCTTTTTTTCCTTAAGCGGGGGACACAACTTCTCTGAATTAGCTTGTTTTAAATGTTCTTATTCAAATACTACAACAAAAAACATACGTATTTATGAAAAGTAGATATTCAGAGCAACTAACTCAAAATTTTCCTTTTCTGAATAGTTTCAATATTATGTTTGATATTTGTTCTTGTGTGTATTTCTGGCTCGACAATTTCACCCACGAAAGAAAATTAATCTTGTATAATATTCGCAATTTTTCCAGAATTTACATCAATAATCTGATATTTAAAAGATACTTAGGCTATAAATTTAAAGAAAGTCTGTAGTTTCAAAGTAAATAAAATTACTTAAGTTTTTAGTATAATAGAGTGATTATCTAAAGTAAATTTTTGGTGAGACTTTAAATTTAAAATTAAATTTGAACTCACTTTATATGTCTAGAAATAAATACCGGATTAGTGGAATTTTTAGCGAGACGCAATTTCAGCGATTTCTTCTCAAAATTCGGTTTATAATTTTAGCGAGAAGTAATTTTAGCGATTTATTGATTCAATCAGAATATAAAATCTTCCTGAAATTTATTCTTACCATAAGTTCAGACAAACACCGTTACGATTTTATTTATTTACAATGTATAAATCAATAACATTTCGAACAGAAAGATAAACATTAAACAGGGTTGTACATCACTATTCATCTATAGCAAATCACTGCAGTATAGTTAGAACAGTAATTCATATTGTATCGGCATGTGTCCCAGTCACGTTAGTATCGATTTATTTACAAACATCATCAATTCCTCTCTACTTAAATCCATTTTAATGATGTCTGGTTTGATGCATAAATAATCATAGAGTTTAAGAAGCCATTTCGCACCTTATGGCTTCATTCTGCTAACGCTTATTAAATCCACGTTTACACAGTCATTATCTTCAAAAATACTGGCAGCTACCTCCCCCGCATACCATTCGTGGAATTCCTTTTTAGAAAAAATCTTAAGAACAAGTCCATTGGTTGGAGCTTGTCTGTGCAGTTTGGGGGACAGTTACGTACTGAATGTGGTGTTTCTTCAAAAGTTCGAGAATGGGTTCTGTAATTTGTCAATATCGAAATAGCCAGTGTTTGTTGTGTAACAGGGAAATCGCCTTCCGTCTCTAATATTGTTGATATATCAACGATCTCTGTGATATAGTCTTTCATGGTTTTTTTTGTTCGCCCAGTTGTTTTCTGAATGAGTGATATTCAAAGTTTTTGGAAAAGTGAATTTTGGGTGACATTGATAGGTTTTCCCCCCGTAGATAAATTGCATGGGCAGAAAAGATCCCGACAAGGTCCCAGCAAATGTAGCTTTAAAAATCAGTTTTTTTAAGTATATTAACAACAGTACTTGATAGAATATTTGTAGAAAATGATTGTTTTTCTTTGAATTTTGTTGAATCTTTTACATGTAAATTTCAACGATTTATCCCATGCCAATCAGCTGATAAGTTTAATATGCATAAAAAGACAATGCAAACTATTTATTTTAGAGCAAAAATTTCTTATCAACAACGAACAATCATGTAAATAAACATACTTGTAATTTGCCTTGTCCCTTCGATCCCTTTAATCTCCACACGCTTTGATCCCTCGCGTGCCATTGTCCAACCTGCTACAGGGACGATATTGACACGTGTCTAGTCCAAGTTCAGGATAAGTTTCGCTGGAATTTTATAGGTTTCCACTTTTGCCTGTATTCGTTTAAGAAACTATTTTTTTCCATCTTCATAAGCAACATCAAGAATTTTCTTCGACGTTGTCCCTTTCCATTTGACCATGCCCATTGTCAATAGCAGCGATTTTGCTCAGCTTGTAGATAAATCTTTGTGACTCCAAACGAACTCCTGTCCCTTGACAAGACGACACCCTTTGTGGAAGCCCTCACAATAGATGTGTTTACAACTGCACTTGAATCTCTTAATCCAATAACCTATTTTTTTGGACATTGGCGTCCAGTTCATCGCCGAACAATTTTCTGCCTCTTTTTTCTAAAACTTTAGCTTCCTCACCACGACAAGTTTCAATATCTCCACTCTAAAAAGCGCTTTCGTTTCCCGGCTTCTTAGTTTTTAAGTAACACTTTTTAAAATTTCTCACTGAACTTTCACACAATTTATTCTCTGACCCGGCCGAAAATTTGGCGACAGCTTTCGAATTTCCGAATTCTGCAGTATATTTTCCGATTTCATATCTTTTTGAAGGAGAATAGGTAGAGTAAGTCCATCACTCAGGTGACCTATTGCCATCCGTTTTTGTCTGACGACTTGCGTCGTCCGTCAACTTTCGAACATTTTCAACTTCTCTAGAACCGCTAAACCCATTTCAACCAATTTTAGCATATAGCATCTAAGGGTGAAGGGGGATAAAGATTATGATTCTCATGGTCCCTACCCCCCCCCTGGGGGCCCGGGGGTGGGGCTAAAATCACCAAAATTGATGCAATCTTTTAAAATTTTCTTCTTTACTCCTGGAAATCAAGCAGTCAAAGTGTTGGCATGATTGTGAAATTCATGGCCCCATGGTCAGGGGTTCTGGTGCTACGGCGGGGCTATAAAGATCATATAGTAAAAATGCATTATTTCTTTGAAAATCTTTTTCTCTTCTCCAGGGTATAATTTAAACAATCTAAATGCATGGTTATGATAAGCAATGATGCCTTTTCCAAATTTGTGAATTTCATGGCCCCTGGGTCATGGGCTCTAGTTTTAGGGTGGGGCTCTATTGATTATATAATGAAAATGCATTTATTCTTTGAAAATTGTCTTCTCTGCTCCTGGGTATTATTTAAACAAACTAAGTACATGGTTATGATATGCTAGGATGCCTTTTTCAAAATTGTGAATTTCATGGCCTCTGGGTCAGGGGTTCAGGTGTTAGGGTGGGGCTCTATTGATTATATAATGAAAATGCATTAATTCTTTAATTGAAAATCTTCTTCTCTGCTCCAGGGTATTATTTAAACAAACGAAATGCATGGTTACTATAAAGTATAATGCACAAGGATGTGTTTTACAGAATTGTGAATTTCATGGCCCCAGGGTCAGGGGTTCCGGTGTTAGGGCGGGACTCTATTGATTATAGAGTGAAAATGCTGTAATTCGTTTAAAATCTTTTTCACTGCTCCTGGGTATTATTTAAACAAACTGAGTGCGTTATGATAAGCAATGGCGCCTTTTCCAAAATTATGAATTTCATTGCCTCTGGGTTAGGGGTTCAGGTGTTAGGATGGGGCTCTATTGATTATATAGCGCGAAGCGGTTTTTAAAAAAAGCGTAAACTGTTCAAGCCCACTTTATACCGTATAAATTGGGTAGCTTTTAATTTCATTCCTCATAATTTATTTTTCATTCATTTACTTACTGTTAGAAAAAAAGACGATTGCCCTTAAAAAATAACTTCAAATTGTACAAAATTTAAATCATCAGGCTGATCGATACTTTCTGGACGCAAGTCATTGTGACGTAGGCAACCCAATTTATACGATATAAAGTAAATTTTTATCCAATCAAATGGGGCGTTACAATCAAAATCAAATTATTTTAATTTATGAGTTGTTAGTGAATACTAATTATTTCATTGATCCCGATCATCCCTTGCTTTTGGGCAACAAAGCTTCATCTATCAGTTTATTTTACACTCTACGGATCCTCTAAATTGTATTATCTTCAGATGACCGTTAAGGCCCTTGGGCCTCTTTCAAAAATTTCAAAATCGACATCTCAGAAACAAACACTTATCCACAATCAGAAAGGAAGACACTTAACCATTTCCAAAGAGAGTTCAAACTCAAATGACAAGTCAAGAACAAAGTTTTCAATACTTTAATTATATTGTGAACGAAGCTCACGTACCACTAAGGTATTGTAAAGAAATACCTAAGGAAGATATCTCTGTTTAATGATGTAAAGTGTTACAGAGTTATCCTTCTTTACGAACCTTTGTTAATCAATAACTCATAATGCGAAATGAATTCTTAGCGATATTCAATTTTAGCGGTCTGAACACCCTCGCTAATAATGTCAAAATTTAATCCTGGCTAAAAAATAAATCTGCTTATACGGTATTTTTTGTTTACATCTTCGATATATTAAATATTGATTGCAAAGACCACAATTTCTTTTTTAGAATTTCAGTTACAATTTATGCTGAAGCATTAGCATTTAAGGCTGTAGTACAAATATTTACATTTGCTGTGTTTTTCTACTAAGCCAACTGTGAAATTGATTTGAAAATCATTTTTGTGTATACTTACGCGTAAAAATATACACGGTGAAACTCGTGCTAAAGTAACGTCACAATGAGGCTACAGAGACGTTAATAAAAATGTAACGATATAGGGCAGCAAGAAATTCAAATATTTAGTATATTATTGGTGCTTTTAAACTTGTAAAATGTAAATATAAGGAATATTTTTAAGTTTAGTGTGAATTATTGGTGTGTAAATCACAGACTTGCACGTAGGCATATTTTTCATGAAGCGCTAGCGCGCTTCATGATATATGCCTACGTGACAAGTCTGTGTGATTTACACACCAATAACTCACACAAAACTTAAAAACATTCCTTAAGTATATAGTAGTGCATGTGTATATCTCTTATAGAGAGTTTGACTTTTGTATTTATCTCGTTATATAACTTCATTATCCTGAGCGCGCACACTTTTACTTGCATTTTTTATTATTGTAGAAAAAGTCATTTTTATTGCTGAAAAGCATAAAATTTACTAGATTTTACATAAGTGATTTTATAGTTCATTTTCTCGTTTACAGATATTAAGAGATGCAACTGTTGAAATTGTTTTTATCACTTTTAGCGATTTTATTCAAAGCGCCATGTCCACAAAATATTCGAGAAAAAATTTTCTTCGTTTGCAGTTCTAACGTATCATATAGGTTTAGCAATTACCATACATATAGAAAGGTATCTAGTCTTACGAGATGAACAAGCCAAAGTTTAACATTCTGTCAATTGTCAAACCCAAGCAAAAGTAATAATTAATTGCGTTTATAATTAGATATTTATGCTTTGATTTGACAGCATGTCAACCTGGTAATTACGGACGTGATTGTAAACATGTATGCAGCCAAAACTGTGCAGTAACCAATCGATGTAACAGGACAACAGGGAAGTGTGACGGAGGCTGCAAAACAGGATGGAAGGGAATTCAATGTGATCAAAGTATGTTTACACGAATTTTTGAATAAAAATAAGAACTTAATTATATATATATCATAAGGGGACAGCATCTTCATGTTCTGTTCTTCATGAAAGGTGATTGATCTATGCTTGCTGATTGTAAACTATGTCAGTTGTATCAGCTGATCTTATGCTTAAGCTATTTATACAATACTGCTGGATATTGTAACTTAGAAAACGTTGATGTGACTATTACTGGCATGATTGGTTTGGTACGAATGTGCAATTAATTTATTTAATCTTAAAATTGGAAACAAATAACTTTGTTTTTACTAATTGTTTTGTTTTTAACTTTCATTTACCTGACAACATTATTAACTGAATTAAGGGTATGGTAAAGCTGAATGTACAATAGTTATGCTTCATACGAATTACAACTGCTTCCTGGTAATGCTGAGTTATTGCTGAAGCTGACAATTTCGAAGTAATTTAAAGGTTTGCTTATACAGTATTGCTGAATAATCTACAGGAAAATAGTCCCTCTTCTCTCAGTCATTCTGCATTGTGATATTTTCAATCAAGAAGATGCCGCTGATTAATGTGACCACACCTTGATATCTTCATAATTTCAGTATGCTCTTATATGAAGCATCATAATTTTTTTTTAGGAAAGAAGAGTCTTTCGATTTAAAAAAAAACTGGGAGGGATTGAGGAGAGGGGGCGAAGGGAGGTTAAAAGGGGATCGTTGGTTTTGTTCATCTGTACGCATGCGCAGGGCGTTTCGCAGCACAGTTAAGGGTACAAAAAGGAGGCGGGACCTAATTTTTACGGGAAATATTAACTATGACATCACACAAAACAAACAATCCTTAAAAATACCAAAAAATGAAGGAAGTGATTTGCAATTTTAAACTGTAGGAGATAATTAAACTACATCAAAACTTACTATAATGTGCGTTTTTGTTGTTAGTTAAATCCCATATAGCAAGGTTTAAACAAGTCACTGATTGCACTGCACTCGTCGATATGACGTCATTCCGTAAAACTTGACGCAGTTTGTATGCAGTGAGAGGCGGATCAAGTACTATTTTCACAACGGAGAAATGTATTTTATAAATAAATAAAATATTATTTGAAGATTTTGGATTAATTTGGATGCAATGTCCTTTTTATGAATTTGTTCATATATTTCCCTTACATTTCCTAATTAACGGATACTGCCGTATATTTGTTTGCAGGTACATTGGAGGATGATCCAAGGGTCTTGACAAATCGATCTAGTGCAAGGGCATACCCTCAATGGATCATGACAAGTTTTTAATCATAAACTCTAGAAGTATTAAGCTATTTGAAAAGTGCTGCGATCCTGTTGAAATCTTGAAACTGAATTAATTATTTCTATATTTAATGAACCTGACCAGCAAAAAATTCAGTATGCGTTCATACAAATATGATTTTAACAATGAAATAGTAGGATCTATATAGGATCACAGCACTTTTCATAAACTACAATGGGTGTTGTACCTATTTAAAAATTAAACTTTGAATTTTATCTTGGTTATGCCCTTGCACTATTGACAATTATAGGTGACCTCAATACCGCAAGTATAAGTGCAAAAATTGTGTGACTGCCACATCACGTGACAAGTCTAAATAGAAAATCTAATCGTCCTCAATATGTAGTTAATAACCATAATTACATTTGTCCGATATTAGTAAGGAACTATAAAGAATCGCCATCCTGAAAAAGAATTTTTTTTTTTTCATAAAAAATCGCTGATATTTCCATTGCGCAACTTTACTGTACTGCGATATGGTAATTTAAATGTACGAATTACAAAATATCGCAGGGATATGTTGGTCATCGTAGTAATTCGTTGAAGTTTTATAAGGGTATAAGAACTCTAAATTGAGTTAGTTTACTTTCGCGACAATAGTTAGCCAACGACTGAAAAGTTTTCAGATGTCTGAATCGGAAGATAATTATCAGTCCCCAAGAAGATTGCAGTATTATGCTCAGACTTCCTGCGAAGGGCAGCATTACTGGAACTGCTGATTTTCCAATGCTTACGTCTATCTGACATTGGATAAAGCACGTACAAAGAGGAAATCATCCTTAAAGGACCAGAGTCAACACTGTCGAGGGTATCAGATACGAGTCTATATTTAAAGTAATCCCATCATAGAGAAGAGATACAAACAGAATCTAGAAATTTCGCCTCATTTTTAGTGGGAATTTCGCTGAAGCAACGATATTGATTGTAGATTTTGATTGGAAAAATAAAAGCTCAGAAAGGTTTTTTTCAAATTCGGGGATAAATACGACATCCATAGAGATGACAAAAGAATATGATAACAATCCTGGAAAGACAATTCTGAGAACGCTGGAGGTTTGGGAGGAATAATTCCAAATATCCTATTTTGAGAATATAGTTTTCAACCCTTTAGACTGTCTCCTTTCCACATGAGTTTTAATTCTAATGAGAACCATGGACTGCCTGTATTTATGAAAAATACAATTGATTTACACCGTTCTGGTTTTAGACGTTCTGTTAGTATTCTCATTCAGTGTTAATGATTTTTCTACTGCCAAAGAGGTAAGATTTTTTGTGTTATTTATTTGTCAAATCACATGAAACTTTATTCATTATACTATATAATAATATAATTATACTAATACTATTTAAATTATTATTCAAACTATCATGTCTTTTTTTCTATTTACAGGTAGCAAGTTTTAAGGCAAACTACTAAATGAGAGTTATGATTTTACGCTTGGTGCTTAAGTAAATTTCTGCCCCACGAATTCTCCCATTTTAGTTCTATTTATAATTAGTGTATACAAATGCTTTCTTTTCATTTGGTGGGAAAACAATGATCACATGGAACTGAAGAGTCAGTTCAAAGAACATGTCTTGTCCTGCCAACGTAATGCTGATGGGACATGTATTCACACCCTACATATCCAGAGCTCCTCTACCCAGTGAGGATTTCAACTGAGGTAAGCTTGTATTAAATAAAATACAATGTTGACTGTGTAATATATTGTTAACTGATACTTTTTTTTTTACATCCACACGATAAAGCAATTGCCGCAAGTGACGTATCCCGTCCAGCCCTGTGGTTGTGATGATGAGAGTGATGAATCTGCTGAAGAGATAAACTAACCAACCAACAAGATACTACTAATAGAGACATCGATTTGAAGTAATCTATATATTTCCACTGTATTAAAGAGCTATAGCGCATTTGATAGGCATTTTTGCCTACTCTACTAGTGATTTCTTAAATTCATTGTTTAACCAAAATTTTGTGTTACAATCTTAGTTTAAACATGCGTAAAACCAAACCACACAATAATGATATTTCAATATTTATAGTTACCTCGTATGATAAATATGAAAATTATCCAGTTTGTATGGAGTGTATAGTAAATATTATGGTATCCACCTAAAGATGACAAATGTTGCCAAAGACCACCCTTAACCAGAAAAACAACTTTTGCAGACCTGCCTACCCTTCCGCTTTTGGCGTAATTCTTCCGCTTTTTACCACAAAATTACGCTGTTACGCCATGAAAACTAATTTTACGCTTTAAAAATTTGTCATAGAAAACATCTTAATAAAGTTAAAGGAGTTCTTACGCAGCACAGTTAAGGCTGCAGTAAGGAGGCGGGGCCTAATTTATACGGGAAATGCTTACTATGACATCACACAAAAATATAAGTTCTTCAAATTACCACAAAATAAAATGATTTGCTATTATAAATTTAAGAATAGCTTTAAACTACATCAATACTAACTAGTGCATGCATTGTCGTTGGTTAAATCCCACACAGCAATATATAAACAATTCACTGATCACAATGCACTTGTCAATGTGACTTCATATCGGAAAATTGACGCAGTTTGTATGCAGTGAGAGGCGGATCAAGTTATATTTATACAATGAAAATGTATTTTGAAATTAAATAAAATATAAATTGTAGATATATAAGAGGCCGTTAACTTGGATGCGATGTCTGTTTTAAGATTTTATTCATATACTTCCCGTACATTCCCTAGACAAGCGATACTGTCGTATATTTGTATGCAGATTCATTGAAGGGTAATAGAAGGGTCTTAATATAAATCGATATATTGCAAGGACATACCCTCAGTGAATTATGACAAGCTTTTACACATAAACTCAAGAAGTATGAAGATATTTGAAAAGTGCTGCGAACCTGTTGAAATTTTGTAAATGAGTTAATTATATCTATATTTAATGTACTTGACCAGCAAAATATTCAACATACGGTCTAACAAATGTAATTTTAGCAGTTAGATAGTAGAATCTATATAGGTTCGCAGCACTTTTCACAAACTACAAAGAGTGCAGAAAATAATCATGTTAAACTTAGATTTTTAACTTGGTTATGCTCTTGCAATATTAGAATTTATAGATGACATCAATACTTCAGGTATATTTGCTAAAATCACGTGACTGCCACATCACGTGACAAGTTTTCAGTTTTCAACCACATTGCATTTGTCCGATAATAGTAAAGTCCTAAAAAGAAATGCGCATCCTTGTAAAGAATGTATTTTCTATCTAAAAAATTCGCCGATATTTCCATTTTACACCTTAACTGTGCTGCGTAAATGAAGGTTAAATAATACTAAAATATAGAGGGTCTCGATTCTTAACGATATGATTATTTACGATACAATCAACATACGTGGAATACTTAGAAGTTATAATATGCCTTTAAAACGGGTGGCATGCCAAAAATTATAAAACTAATGAATGATATGTGTATAATAAGTAAAGTCAGTTCAATTTTCAATTCAGTTTATTCTTGCATTGCTTTAAACAACATAGAGACAAGTAAATGTAAAGAAAACAAAAACGACAAAGCGCAATAATGTACAATTTGTATTAACATGGAAATGTAACTCCAAATCATGTCATTTGCTGGAAATTAACAAAACGTTCATTAAGCATGTAAGTTGTAAGTGTAAATAAGTTTGATATGACTGTATTTAGGCCAGGCCCCAAGACCATAAACTGAGTACAGACTTAAGTCAAAATTTTGATTTTTAATATCTTAAGTTTCATTTAACGTATTAGCTTGAAAATTTGCAACTGTGCATAACGCTTCAATACAAACATATGATGAAAATTTTATTTTATAATCAAAATTATTTCAAAAGTTATATCGATATGAAATTTTGACTTAAGTCTGTTCTCAGTTTATGGTCTTGGGGCCAGTTTTACAATTCATCGACTTTTGGTCAAAAAATGACTTGAAAAAGAAACATTCATGCTTGCTTTGTTCAATGTACAATTACAGGTTTATTTAGACAATATAGTATCATTCCAAAACATCAAACAAGAGAAACATAAAGGATTACGCCTTTACCTCTGAAATTACACAAAATTGAGCATTGAAATTACACTCTCGCAATAAAAAAGGTAGGCGGGTCTGCTTTTGAATAATTTTATTAGGATATGTCTGCACTTCATTACATTTAGATTATTTTGGTTAAAGGTGGTCTTCAAATTGAAAATGATGAAAATATATTTTCAATTTTTCTTCTCATATAATCGTAATATTTAGCAATCTGTCTTAAATTTATCCATTCGACGTCATTGACTTCGTTGGCGCAGTGGTATGATTGCTGAAATGTACATATGGTGATTGCGAGTTCGAGCCCCACATTTTTCGATTTATGCTTTTTTTAATTTTTTTTTCTTTGTGTATCTTTTCTACCTTTTTCTTTATTACGTTTTATTATATACATAATTCAGAAAGTTTTAATATGCACATTACACTTTGAGAGTATCCCGGGAAAAGACAGACCTAAACTATTTATTAAAGTCATATATGGCGTATTTTTTATAAGTTCAGACTAACTAAAATTAAAAAGATCTTTCTGTTTGTTTTATTACTTTATATAAAGATAGGTCTCTCCTGTAAATTACACAATTAGAATCAATCACGTTTCAAAGATATTAGAAATTTAATACAATAACCGATTTATTTAACTACTCGGCATTTAATTTACAGACACAGTTTAAAATCAATTTAACTAAGGAAACATTAGGCTATTCAATTTCAAAATCATTGAAAATTTTATTTGAACGTTAAAAAACATATAACGTTTATCTACACTCTATCTCGTATTTTTATTTTTTTTTTTTTTAGCTCAGATACGCCATATAGAGCTTTAAAGTTTGTAAATTCTTAGCTACTTGTTTTATTCTTTTTTTTTATAGATTTTCTAAATCTTTTGTCTCAGAATTAGAGTATTGAACAAATTAAATGAATGTCATTTGACATACTTCCAGCTATAAAAATATAATACTCGTCCTCAAACCATATATAGTTTGATCTTGAATTGAAGAGGTATACCTATAAATAGAAACAGGTGATTTCGTTTTAAATTCTTGAGTCGGCCGTGTCGTCGGAGAGGTAGCTATGGCTCTTTCATATACTAATATCAAGAATTGTCAAAACATTATTTAACAAGAGGCCCATGGGCCACATCGCTCACCTATATTGACATAGAAGCATCATCAGGTAGTTTAAAATTCAAGCCCCCCCCCTCCCTCGGGTAATCTTTTCAATACTGAACTGATTTGTGCTTTTGCCTAGCCAATGTGCTCAGGTGAGCGATGTGGACCATGGGCCTCTTGTTTTTCTTTTTTACATCGGACTCGATGCTATATGATGTTCTAGAAGCTTCATCAATATTAAGATCGGTGAATGACAAAAATAATTTGCACATTTCCCCTTTTAATTGGTTATCACAACTTATTTCTTTATGTCATTTAAATCAAGTTTTGATTGAATAATTCAGTGATGACGTTTTAGGAAATAAACGATTGATTGTTGTCAGTTTCATTGAAAATTGCCAGAAACTTAGATCCGCCAACCGGAAACGCCACCGTACTCATGTTTTTGCTATTTCATGGCTGTTTATAGAAAATAAAAGTAGACTTTTAATTTAATGTACAATACTTACAATGCGAGCGAAATATAAATATAGTTTACGGACATCATATTGTATCTAATGTATTCTTAGAGGAGTTGGTAAAAACTCTGGTGCATCCGTTTCGGAGTTTATTTGCAAAATTTATTAATTTATAAGTATAGATATTTGTGAACTTAAAATAACACAATTGTGTAAATTATTTTTAGATTGTACCAGATTTCTTGAACATTTGTCCAATTGCTGCCACTGCATTTAATCTTCAGGAGATATACGGTAGTGTAAGGAAGTTACCGCCGGCAATTGCCTAAATGTAACCTAGACGGGAAGGAGATTATGGTCAGATAATTTGTTTTTCCTCGCCTTATGATTCTGGTAAAGAGTATATTTTTTATCATTTACGAATATTTTTTCTTAGTTATACAGATGCGTTGCTACATAAGTCTTATCAACGCTTTCCTTTTGGTTCTTCCTGCAAGGGCAACTCCGGTGCGAGCTTGTAAAGGGGATTATAGAATATCATAATACAATTGTTACATTAAAAGAAAGGAATATTTATACATGTAGTGTATATGAGACTTCTTATAGTATTTTGTTTTCATTTCAGGTACCTGAAATACCCTTACAACAGTCTTACCGAAAGCTGTGACCAAGAGATCCATTTTCCATTTTTTCCAAGATGTCCAGCAACTGGGTCTTTCAACAACAGAAAGAGGAAAGCCGGCCACTGCTTCCTGAACCAGCCTATGACACTGTCCTTCCTTCCAGTGACCGATATCCCTGCTGCATTTAAAACCCCTTGGGACGGCCAACGCAGAGGTGCTCCGGTCTTCGGTCACTTATATCGATCAGCAGTACATGTAGTTAACCCATGCAGTCTTCCAACCATTCTCCTGGTCATTTAATCGCCAGCTTGTGAGGACCAAGAATGATATAGAAGTAATAGTAATATAAACTATTTCTTATCATGTTATAAATATTGTTTTTAAGTTGCATTCAAAATGTTTTAAAGAAAGACAAGTGAAACCTTTGAAGCATTGCAATGAATATTATATGCTGTATTTTTTTAAAATTCAGGTTATGTTTAAAATGTCTTAAATATAAGGTATTGGGATAGGATCTCAGAAATTCTGGAGATACAGTATTTAAGACTTGGTTAAGACAAAATATCATGGGAAAGATCATACAGAAGATCGCAGAAAAGCTGTGCAAAGTTCCAGGGCACGCATGGTCTAGCCCAAGAAGGGCTGTTTCTACCAACAAAACAAATCAACAGGGCCTAGATAGCTACTTTAAGAGGTAACTCTTCAGGCAATGGCAAGCATTGAGCTTTTATCATTTAACTGTAGAGGTCTAAATATTTATGACAAAAGATTTATATTATACGAAAGGCTCAATTATATTGAATGTGATATTACTTTTTTTGCAAGAAACCAATTTTTTTAAAGATAGAATTAATATATATGACTCAAGGTGGCATGAATCCTCTTATCACAATTTTTCAGAGTCATCACATGGTAAAGAGGTCTTAATATTATTCAGTAAAAAAATTTCGTTTAAGATTCTTAAAGTTCATATATCTGCCGATAGCAGAATTTTATTGTTGAATATTGAGTATGAGAGAAGAGTTATTACTCTTGTTAATATATATTTACGTAATGCACCAAGCGTTTCTAAATGTAGAAATGCTTTGTGCTTTCTCAATTAAAAAAAAAGCAGAAATATTCTTAAAAAGATGCTTTAGATAAACTTGAAAATAATCGGCCAATTAGTCTAACTAATACAGAGATTACAAAATTGTGCAGCTTTTGTGTTTGCGGAAAGATTAAAACTTGTTATAAATGACTTGATAAACAAAAATCAGAAAGGATATATTAAAGATCGATTCATTGTTGCTAACGCTATATAAATATTAGATATATTAGAATATTGTGAAAATAATGAAGAGGACGATGGTTAGTTATAGTTGAAGTGGAGCCAAACTTAGAATTTTTTAACTCATGACAATCAAAAGTGAGAAACAGCAAATCTAATTCCGAGCACTGAGAATAACAATCGCCAGCGTCCAATATTTGACCTGTTTAAGATTGATTGATTATTGTTGTTTTACGCCGAGTTTGCAATATTTCTACCATATTTGGGCGGTACAAATTTAAATATTTTTAACGGTTTTGGAGTTGTCTGGCGGTCCCCAATGAGCCTACTCTTTTTCGAAAATCAGAAAAACGATCTTGAGCGTGCCAAGAGAGTTGCAATTGTTGACACAGGGCACCATTTAACGTCCCATCCGACGGACTTGACCTGTTAAAGAAGATCAAATTTAAATATATAGTAGGTATATCCACAACTGCCATTTCACTTCCAAATGAATAAAAAAACATTGACAAGATTGTTAGCTGAACGGTAAAAAATATTGAAGAAGGTATTTGTAAAAGATAAGAGCAAAACGCCTCGCACCGATTTCACAACATATCAAGTCAAACTGATTTTGAATTCTGAAAGATGCTGAACTCCTTAATCGTAAAAAAAAAAAAAGTTGAACATCACTCGGGGTTTTACACTAATTGAAGTTTTATAGGATATGGCGATTAGAATATTAGGGTAAATAAAGCCAATTTATAAATACACTTAAATTTTATATTTCTCATAGAACTGTTTTAAAAATGCCGTTATCGTCTTGTAAATGACTAAACTTTTTCTTGTTCAATTTTCATGATTTATCTTCCCCAGGAAACATCTTTTCCAGAGCATGTGTACAACAAACAGTATTGACAGTATTGATGACGATTCAAACTACCACCTACTTTATCTGCATTTCCTTTTTTATCGGTCGTAGTTGCGGCTGATCTACCTGTGGTTATATTTGTGTACGTGGGGAAATTAGGAAACACTTTCCTTCTACGATAGAGAAGTTTCTTAATAATTTTTATAAACGTTAAAATTGAAATTTCTAAAACTGTTTTAGACAAGGTAATTACTGTTCTTATTAGGTTATCTTATGATATTAATTTAGAATTTTATAAAGTCATCACAAGTGCTCCAAAACGAGAGTGTATAAGATATAAAGGCATATCGTCAAGAGTTTCCGGGTATGAACTACCAGTGGAAAGAGTATGTCCTCATTGAAACATTGATGATTATTTAATGAGGTTCGCTCCTGAGCTTTTGAGCAGATTTTTATTTTAACCTATATTTTAAAAAAATCTGCGTAATGTTTTAATTCTTATAATAAATTTGGATTCTACAATGACAAATAAACTATATTCAGTTAAAACTCCATGATTAAATTCTGTACCAAAAGCATTTAGTGAGGAACTATATTTCGTGGCGGAAGGTTTTTTAGAAGAAAATGATCATTTTTTCTCTTTCGAAGTATTTAAAGTATGTTAAGTTTGGATTCCTATTTTTACATGCAGTCTGCACACAGAATTATTTTGAGCAGTGAACTGTTTTATACTGGTCCTAAATTATTTATTTAATAAACTGACATGAATTCAATCATCATATTTGATAAATAAATGAAATATATTGTGAAAATCAAGAGAAAAAATAGCCCTTAATTTAAGCTCAAAAATAGCACTATTTTAGTAATATCTAAAAATTAACATCACAGACCCCAACTTTTAACTTTCTTTTCTGAATATACAAGATACTTTTTATCATTCTTCTTAAATTCAGTAAAATGTCATTACTTTTAAATGAGTTTTTTGCTTGTTAAATTTGTAATGCTAGCAAAATGAAATTTTTTGAGTGCAAAAAGGTCAAATAATTGAACGTGCGGAGTAATTTAAAAAAAATTTTCGTTGTCAAAAATTTTAATGGGTCCCTTCAAGATGAAATAAAACTGTGTTTGTTCCCATAACTTATTTGAATAAAAAATATCGGAGGAAAAACTTTAAAAATTGATTCATGCGTAAGATGTTTTTACAGTGCAAAAAAGTCAAACTAAATGCTCTGTAGCGCCAAAAGAAGCGCATTGACCCCAATTTTTTGTTTTGATTTTTAATTAAGCTATGTGTATAAATTCTAAAAATATACTTGATAAAAAATTCTCATTACTTTTGATGTCAGGATCCAACCTCCTTAAGAAATGAATTTAATTTTTAAGAATTCATGCGGACATGAACTTCGACACTCCATGCAGACATATTTCATGAAGCCCGTTAGCGCTTCATGATAAATATGCAGGCGTGAAGCGTTGTAGTTCATGTACCTCACGAATTCTCAAAAATTAAATTCATATCTTATATTTGCATTATTTTGCTAATGACTTGCCACAAATTTCTGTCATTCAACAATCATTTTTGAAAAAAAAAAGTTTGCACTATTTTTTTTTTACTTCAATTACACCACAATGGAAATATTCTTACTCATCCCACGGTAGTTCATGAGAACATGAACTTCCAATAATCTGCAAAGAATCTTAAGGGAAATGTAAATATAAAATTTTAGTGTATGTAACTTTTGTCTTCATCTTTTTTTTGGGGGGATAAATAAATGAAAACAAAGTACGTGTAGTAAAAGTTCTCTTTAGCTTGGCCTCTGCGTATGCTATAATTTATTTATCACAATTAGAAATGGTAGTAAAAAGGTCTGGACAATGTCGTGTCCGAAGTTAAATGTCGCACTGTTTATAGCATATAGAGATAAGAGGAAATTTTTCAGGGACTTTAATTATGAAGCTTTTTATTCTTGGGGTATTTTGAATTTGTTATCTCTATGAGCTTTTTTTTATTTTTTTATCGATATTCACCGGAAATAAAAACATGACTTTGATATATATACAAACTATAAAAAGGAAATCTAGGAGTGCAATCCCTATTGCAGACCTGCCTACCCTTTCGCTTGTGGCGTATTTCTTCCGCTTTCCATGCCTAAATTATGCTTTTTCGCCATATAAATATCTTTACACTTTTAAAATATCATGCTCTAAAACTGTGTCATTTTGAGATTTTTAAATGACCTACTTACTTTTGAGTTTAAGTACAATACATCATAATGCAGAGGCAAGATCTGATAAACGCTTTATACGACCTGTGCTACAGCATATTCTAGAAGCCGTGCAAATCAGGTGTTTATTCTCAAAATATCCAAAGAGCTTATAGAAACCTCAAAATCACCAATTTTTTCAAGAGACAATAACATCAAAACGTACGACTATTATACACTCTATACAACCTATCCTCACGACAAATTGAAATATAGGGCTTTTGATGTAGACAAACTGCTTCATCAATTGAAATGGAACTCGGAAATGTTAAAATTAATTAAAAATCATTCGGATTCCACAGACAAGTACACAGAATTTATATTATACAATAGTTATTTCTATAAATATGGAATTTCGATTGGCACTGATTGAGCCCCTTTTTTAGCGGACCTGTTTTCGTATTCCTATGAAGCGTAATGTATACAAAAACTACAACATGAGAAGAAGAAAACACTTGCCGTGGCCTTTAACTCGATATTTAGATACATGCATATCGACGACGTTTTATTAATTAACAATAGTTATTTCTATTCATATGTCAACTCGATATATCCCAGTGAACATGAAATAAAAGACACCACAGAGTCTGCCACATCTGTTTCATATTTGGATGTTTACTGGTTATAGACTGTAAGGGCCAACTAACAACTAAGTTGTATGAGAAAAGAGATGACCAGGTTTTCAATCGTCAACATTCTTTATTTATGTATTAATATTTTGCTATCACCTGGATATAGTGTTTTTTGTCTCTCAACTCATTCGCTACTTAAGGCATGCTCTTGGTACGATGACTTTTCAAATCGAGGCAATGCACAGATACGTTGATGTTACAGGGATTTCAACGACACAGATTTACAGAATCTGTCAATGTTCACAGATTTGTATTTGTAGATTTTTTGAGATCTATCACTATTCGTTATCTTCACCTTTTTTCATTATACATATATATCAAAGGGGGTTTTAGTTCCTGAAGATCGCAATACAGAAAATGATATATCTAACTAAGAGGGTTTTCAACCTAAACGCGTAGCACACATGCCAAACATTTGGAAGAATCATATGTAAATGCAGTATGTATTTAAACCTATATAAAAATATGTGCTATAAATATCACCGTTAGATTGAAATAGGTGTGAGATTTAAGGAAGTTTGGTTTTGGTATATAATTTAAGTCCCAGCTTAAGGACTTTTTTTTTTCTTTAAGTTAAAAAAAAAACATGATTATAAGTTTAAAAAGTCCTTTCAATCTGATAATCAAATAAATATGTTCTATCACTAGATGAAATCCTGCGCAAGCGCGGGGAATAGAATTTATACGACAGAAAATACTGACAGCCTACAGGCTTATAGAAGGAAGAAATACTCAAAATCCTGCATGAAGTAGATGTACGTCTCCACCCAATCCCCTTTCTGTAAAAACTTGAAAAATAACAATTTCATTAATTGACGTTTATTGTGAAACCCATTACACTATGTTATGGATATTGTACTTCAGATGCTCTTATTCCATTTCCGTCAAGATAAAAGGAGTGAATATGCACATTTTACTGATAAATTGATTGGGGGGGGGGGTAAAAATTCACAGGTACTTGGGTCTTGGTTTATAAATATGTATGTACCTTATTGATATGTAAGAAACGTTCTTCACTCTTTAACTTTTATTTTACATATCAATAAGGTACACACATATTTTTAGACCAAGACCCAAGTACCTGTGTATAAATTAATTTTAAAAGCCCTATGAATAGGCCGAGTATTTGATACAAAAAGACTGTATTCAGAAAAAAAACTTAAATGTATTGATTAAAGCACAAAATTTTACAGCTTTAATTGTATTTGAACAATACTTTATTCATTAATTTTCTCTTTTCATGTAAGCAAGTTTATTACGAAGTACAGATTGTACTTCGGGTTCGTTTCCACGGTGCTCTCAATAAGGAAAATACAAATTTTACCGATAAATTTATTAGAAAAACCTACTATATATACTTATGTAATAGTCTTTCGATATTTAAATATATTCACAACTTATAGTTTTATCAATGATTTACCATCATTTCAATGACAATTCACATAAAAGCTTCTTTTTATGTTCATGCAGCTATAATCGCCTCGTTTTTTTTTTAACATCGGGCTCGATGCTATATGATGTTCTAGAAGCTTCTGTCAATATTAAGATCGATGAATGACGAAAATAATTTGCACATTTCCCTTCTTAATCGGTTATCACAACTTATTTCTTTTATATCATTTAATTCAAGTTTTGATTGAATAATTAGTGATGACGTTTAATGAAATGAATAAACGATTGCTTGCTGTCAGTTTCATTAAAAATTGCCAGTAACTTAGATCCGCCAACCGGAAACGCCACCATACTCAGGTTTTTTCTATTTCATGGCTGTTTATGGAAAATGAAATTAGACTTCTAATTTAATGTACGATACTTACTTTGAGAGTGAAATATAAATATAGTTTACGGACATCATCCTAGTGTCTTAGTGTATTGTTAAAGGACACGTTTCCCAACAATTGTGATGCCATTGTTATTATACCATTATCACTAAGGATAACTCCCGTTCACCTGAATAATACAGAGGGCCCACGTGGATGTAACCCGTCAACAGGGTGTTCTTACTCCTTCTAAGCACATTCTGTGGGCTTTCAAGCGGTGGAGTTTTTTTCCCCTCTTATTTCTCGAGTTTTGTTCTTTTCTAGAGCATTGAATTGATCTTTCGTCCTTGCTTTCACATTTTACTTAGTAGTATTCAGCCTCTTTTGCTTTTGTTAAGAAAACGTAAGCGTCATGGCCAAGCAAAGATATTTATATTATCTCAGTTACATGTACCTTTTCGATAATTATTATGTCACATGTTCATACATATAAATCCCATAAAATTCTCTTTTTAAGAAATCCGTTAATTTGGATTTGTTTTTCACTTATTTTTTGTTATTGTTTAATATTGATTGCTTCAAATCCTCCAATCTAATTTCAACTAATTTCACAAGACTAAAACGATATTTTATTTAGGAATATAAATAATATTTTAATCACATGCAACATTATCTTATCTAGAAAAATTATGTTGATAATGTAAACAACTCTGAACTTTGAATATATTTTCCTTCATACTTTATCTTCAAAACTCGGATATCTGCTTTGTTCAACACATCTACTGCAACCTGATTTCATTCAATGTTACGTTCATGTATTTAATTGGAACATTTTTTTTTCTTTCGTATCCATGTTTGTTTATCAAATTGATAATTATTGAAAAAAAGAGAATAAAAAGAAAAATAAAACAATAGTAAAGTAAAATGGGACAAAAGTAAATAGATTGGTATGAGTTTTTGATTGTTACGGTCTCTTTCTGATTAACAAGTTTAGTTCTGATTAAAGGCGATCATAATGATCAAAGTTGAAAAATAAAGTGAGAAATATTCTATGCATATTTTTAATATGAGACTGGAAGTCATTTTTTTTTTATACCTGCATTCCTTAAATTTGTAAAGTTTTGAAAGAATTTATTTTTAAAATTATATATATTTTTTAATTACATGTAATTATTAATTGCAGAGGTGTTTTACATAGTTAAACTACTGTTAAGTCAAGTTAATTTATTCAATTATCTGTATAACTGCGTGAATAAATTTTAAACTTATTTTATAACTGGTAATTTTTCCTTTATAAAGATTAATTTTCTTTGGAAAATTTCATCCAACTCTAAAAACGAGTTAAATTTGGTACATGTATATACCCACGAGTAGACCCGTCAAGCACGGATTAAGGAAATATAATTAAAATCACGTAATTCCCATTAACAACTGTAAATAAAATCACAGAGACTAAAATATCAATATGATAGTGCTTGTCTAGACAATGGAAATAAGTAATAAAATGTTTATTTTAGTGTCATCATGTATTTTGTCAAACTATAAAAAAACATACTTCCTTTTGAATTGACATTAAAAAGCGGGGTTTTTTCCCTGAATTTATCAGTTTCCGACCAGCGGCTTCTCTAATGTGTTACTAAGTGGTAAGATTTAAAAATAAAATAATTTAAGACTCTCGTTTACGGTATCTTTATGATTATGTTGGTGATTTTTTTTTTTCAGAAGGAAGAAATATGATGATTCTCCTGGCCATATTGATTTTTTTGTCTGCAACGAATACTACAGCATACGGTAAACTAATATTTTTAAAACTGAATAAATCAATATTGATTCAATCAAGTAGATAGAAATTAATGGTTGTACTTTTAACTGTATATATATATATATATATATATATATATATATATATATATATATATATATATATATATATATATATATTTTTTTTTTTTTTTTTTTTTTTTTTTTTGAATGTAAATATTCGAGAAAAGATAAACATGAAATGCGATGTAGCTTTCTTTATTTTTGATTGATTTGTATATTGTTTAATGTCCCATTCGAGAATTTTTCACTCGTAAAGAGACGTTACCGTATGCACTCGGGGCCATTGAGCAGTGAGGGTTCTTCATCGTGCAAACGTCTACCATGACACGGGATCTCGGTTTTTAAGGTCTCATGCGAAAGACCAATGACTTAGGACGCTCTACCACTAGGCTACCGTGACCAGTTTCTATCTATTCGAAAAATTAAAATCTACAAGTAGTTTTAGAAAATTATGTCAATTTATGTCAAAACATTTTGAATTTCAGCGTCTTCTTTTATTTTTAGCATCGAATGCAATTTAAGAAGGAAATAACCATGACCAACTTTTTAAGTTTTGAAAATATTCTTTTCTGCTACTACAAACTACATCTCTTTTTACCTATACGTTTTTACATATGAATCCGAAATTTATTCGTTAGCATATCAATGTTTTTTTTTAATATATCAATCAAATTACTGTAAGCCTTTTATTCACAAGAACATTCTTTTTGTTTTATTACACTACACAGTCGTATTATATATAACAATAACCAGAATTCGTGAAAAGTTTCCCCTAGCTTATCAATGTCAAATTCTTATCTAGCGAAAACAAGTTGTCAAAATTTGGTCATCTACTGTGATGTAGCAAACGGGCAAATACAAGTCTCCTTCAGAAAATAACCTTGTACTGACATGTTTATACTACAGGGTCAAAACAAGGTCACTTTGCATCACTAGTATCATTCAGAAAAGAGAGGTCATCTGTATCGAATCTATGATTCGGATTAAAATACAACCCTAGTAGTCGCCCGCGTGGCGCAGTGGTTAGAGCGTCTGCTCTAGAGTCGCGAAGTAAGGAGTTGATCCTTACGTCGCGGGTTCGAATCCCACTGTGTAACGTGGAGACCGGTCCTTCAGATGAGACCGTATAAACCGAGGTCCCGTGTCGCAGTAGGTGCTGGCACGAAAAAGATCCCTCACTGCTCAAGGGCCGTAAGTGCCGAGTATAGGACAAAATTTGCAGCTCTCCACCGGCAAGTGGTGGCGTCTCCATATGAGTGAAAAATTCTCGAGAGGGACGTTAAACAACATACAATCAAACAAATACAAACAACCCTAGTATAATATAGATCTTGACTATACGTCTAATAAGAATTTTGATTGACTTTGTGTTCATTACATTAGTGCTAAAAAGGCTCTTCACACCGTGCAACGTACATAAGCTCATTTTCATTTGAGGAAACTCTTCATGTATTATAAACAAACGTTCCTTTTTTGATGTGATTTGCCATCTTGTTTATACGCTTTATGATTATTTAATGATTATCAGAAAAGTGTAATAGACATTTGTTTTTAAAGAAAATTTGGCTTTTGGGAAACCTGCATATCAAGATGATGAATGGACTGATGAACGTTTTTCCCAATGGGGGGACAAAATGCGGTAGATGGGTTGTATTTTGACCGATCAGCTTCTGGGGACGAATGTACAATATCAAAAAACGACAAGTGGAGAGCGACGTGGAGAGTGGACCTACTCAGTATTGTCAGTATCAGTCACATCAACATCTACTTCAGGACGGACAACAGACCAAGTATGTAAACAGTTAGGCGGTACCGTCTTACTACTCTCAAGTCAAGTCAGGATTAAGTAGCTAATAAATAGTCTATAACAAAAAACTGCTAAAACTACTACATTTCTTTTAATAAAATGGAATATATTAAGACAGATGAATATCGATTGCACAATAAAAAAAAATCACTATATACCAATAAACCAATAAAATCACACATCCCTATTGCTGTTTGTGTTAAATGAAGTTTAGGATAGTATCTTAAAATATAAGTAGTTGTGAGAAATTTCTAAAGATTTTTAAAGAACTATACCAAAAAAAAAATGAATAATTTTGGAAATACATTTAGTGACAATTGTGTATGGATGTTCAAATAAATGTATTGGATACGCGATATGATAAACATTATATATATATATTATACACTTCATAGTTGTCATCTTGGGTCCTTTGATTTAACTTCTATATTTGTGCTCACTTATAAACAAAAACTAATACATTCCCTATTTAAAAAAAAGGTCTTTTAAGCATTCAGTGTACATCTTAACTTTAAAATGTAACAGATCTAATGATTAGGACGTCCAAAGTAAATAAGTAACATTGCAGACGTAACTTGCTAAATATCAGTTTAAATATTAAGGCCCTGGCTTGGAAGGTGTAGAAAAAAATATTTATAAACTGTAGTTTCGATGAACTATGATATTTGAAATGTTCTGTTCTTCTTTACGATTGATATCTTTAGCATAAAATAATGTTTTGGAAGAAGTTAGCAGTTGTGGGTAGTTTCTTTGTCCGTTTAATTTAAAGGTCCTGGTTTACGGATGGATCGACTTGGAGGATTTTTCCTCTACGTTTCAAACACAACATCAAAAGACGACGGTCATCTTTGTTTCCACGACGTAGAGTCGGGGTATGAGTCACGGTCTGAAGACAAACGAATAAACTGCTCTGTTCAGGGACGATATGTTATATACTACAACGAGCGAAAGCCGGGTGTGACGTATCCCAGTTATTATTCTAAATATGCACATAATGACTTGTGTGAAGTGCAAGTCTGGGGTAAGTTTGAGTAACTTTACTTATTTGTGGAATAAAATTATTTCTCAAAAGCGATATTTTTTAATGTAAAATGTTTATATGTTATTAACAGGCTGCCCCAGCCCTTCACAGTACGGAGAAAATTGCACGAAACCATGTCCAGATAACTGCCAGGAACATAGGTGTGATATCATAACAGGAGAATGTCTGGGTTGTGCAACAGGCTTTCGAGGTCCTAGCTGCAGTCAGAGTATGTATGAAGCTACAATATTGTATGCATATCTTTCTTAAATACAATTCTTTCCATTGAAATGATCATACATGTTTCACCTGTTGATCAATATCATTTAATTGAAATGATTTAGTGGATTTTTTAAAAAAAATGTTTTGGTCTTCAGCCTGTGATGACCAGAGGTATGGACCTGGATGCGCGTTATCTTGTGGTCACTGTAGAAACGGAGAAACTTGTCACCATGTCAACGGGACCTGTCTCAAAGGTTGTAAAGAGGGGATGGCGGGGGAGAAATGTCAGAAAGGTAAGTTTACGTTACCTGTTTAACAACTGAAACAAAAGGAAACCACATGTATTAAAATAATTACAGTTGTATCTTTAACAAAGATAGTTCATGTATGATCGTTAGTAAATGTATCAACTGTAGTGCATGTCATATTACAAATTAAGTACATGTAGCAATCTTAAAACATGCAACAGGTTTAACCAACTTAGTCTATATAACAGATTGATTGATTGCATGTTGTTTTACGTCCCGTTCGAAAATTTTTCAATCATAGAAAGACGTCACCAAATACCGGTGAAGGGCTTCAAATTTAGAGCTTTACTCGGCACTCAGGGCCATTGAGCAGTGAGTGTTCTTTATCGTGCCAACGCCTACCGTGACAACGGGGCCCTGGTTTTTAAGGTCTCATCCGAAGGACCCGCAACTTTTACTTCAAAGTGCCGAGCGCTTGGCGAAGGAACAGTTGCTACCTATTTTTATAGACTTAGGTCAGTCGCGGCCGCGATTCGAACACACGACCTTCCGATCACGGAGCGAGCGCTCTACCGACTGAGCTCTATGTAACAGGGATTCGTTAGCAAGCCAATACCTGCTGTAAAACGAAGTCTCGATTTAAAATTATTCACCCGAAATCCCTGCAACTTTCACTTAAAGGAATCAAGCGCTTCGAAGGAACAGGTTAGGTAAAAATGTAAATGCATGTAATATTGTTTGTTGTTTTACATCACATTCGAGAATTTTTCACTTATACAGACACGTCAGTTTATACATTGTACTAGTGAGGGGCTTCAAATTTTGACCTTTACTCGGCCCTCAGGGCCATTGAGCAGTGAAGGATCTTTATCGTGCCAACGCCTGCCGTGACACGGGACCTCGGATTTTAAGGTCTCATCCGAAGGACCCGCAACTCTCATTTCAAAGTGCCGAGCGAATGGCGAAGGAACAGTTGCTACCCATTTTTTAACGACTTGGGTCAGTCGCTGCCGAGATTCGAACTCGCGACCTCCCGATCACGGAGCGAGCGCTCTACCGACTGAGCTAGCTTGAACGGTTAAATGCATGTAATAAAAAACTGTGTAAACTCATTTATGCGTGTGCATTGTTACAAGCATAGATCATATTATTATAATCTTGGTGCATGTATATTGTTATAATGTGCTTAATTATAACAGTCATCGTACATGCTACGACCTTCATAGCTCAGAAGAGCACTCTCTCAATTATCGGAAGGTCATGGGTATAGCTCCGATCGCCCGAAACACAAATTAAAAACAAAGTTGTCATATCTAAATTTCGAGCCTTTCAACGGTATAAGGTGACGTCTCAACGGTATATCTCATATGCATGAGTGAAATAATATTGCAAGGGAAGGTAAACTAAATAATCAAACAACGTTGGTGCATATGAAAAGGTTTTAAAAACAACTTATTTTTATATACAAAATGTTACGATTCTCCATTTTCTCCTATGAAAAATTAATACCTAGTTCTGAAAACTAGATTTTTTTAAGATTAAAAGAAAAGTTGATACGTTTATTTTTACCAGAATGCCCAACTGGATCATTTGGTCTTCACTGCCAGAGAAGCTGTAAAGAATATTGTGGAGGAGAGGGGACCTGTAACCCGGTCACTGGGATATGTCACAGTGGGTGTAAAAAGGGGTGGACCGGGCCCCTCTGTAGCCAAGGTGAACCTAACAACTTGAGTTTATTATCACTGACTAGAGTTTAAAATAGATTTTCGGTTTTTACTGTAATTAACGATTTTGCTAGAGCAGATAGAAGTATTTTAACAGTGAATTTGAAACTGTTTTATAATTTCTTTCTCTAATTCATTTTTTTAATATGAAAAGAATATACTTTTTTGTATATTCAAATATCATTACCAAAATTTACATCATTGATATAGAATATGAGATATATTAAGGATCTAGATCTCTAAAAATGTTCTAAAATTTAATAAATCAAAATATATGTATGTACTACAGTAAATTCTAATTAACTTTTGTTAGGGAAATTAAGCACTTAAATTTAGCAGATATATGAACCGATTAAATATGTCAAAAAAGTTTGGATTGTGTACAATTCATGGATGTTGAGTTCACATAAATGACGTTTTAAGCTTTTTTCCCTTGGAGTTAAATATAAAATCTTGGAGCTAAATATTCTGGAAAATATATCTAGTATGCAATTTTAAAGTCCTGTATAGCCTTCCCCTGCTGCTTATTTAAAATCAATAATTTGTAACATAAGAAATTTCCTTTATAGTCGCTACTTCATGGACCCACGCCTTGACCATAATAATACCAGTAGCCTCGGTAATTGTTCTTCTCATAGGAACTATCACCATTTACCTTCTCTGGAAGAGAAAACAACATAGCGATTTAATATCCTGGATCTCAAATGTATCAGGTACGGTTCTTTTTATTTTTCGTCAAACCTGAAATCTGAGTAATTTATATTTCTTAACTGAAGTTAATAATCAAAGTACAACCTTGCGAATTAACGAATAAATTCAAAATTCCAGAATGCAGAAGAATAATTCTGTATTAGACCCCCCCCCCCCCATATCAAATAAATAAAACAGAAAATTATGAAAAAATTATGCAATGTGTTATGCAATAGTATACAATTAAAAAATTGTTTCTTTATTTCAGGAAACAATACTCCAAGAAGGTAACTACCTTTTCGATATCAACTGATATAAAACCTAACTATCTAATAAAATCAGCTACCAAAAATAAATTCAATTGATATAAACTTAAATATCTGATAAAATTAACTGTTTTAAAATTAAATGTCTGTTGAAATCGACTAATATTTATCAACTAATGTTGATAGAGATTGGGATATAGGATTCTTTTTTTTTCTTTCAGGGAAACAAGATGTCATGAACTTCCAATGTCAGATATACAGAATAGAGGTAAATTGTTTTTTTAATATATAATTCATTCATTCATCTATTTGAAAGAATAATTATTTTTAATTAAAACATGAAAATGATTACAATGCTTTTGCATTCTACTTTAGAGCAGCCTGATAGTGAAGATCAGTATGTATAATTTATTATTTCACTTACCAATTTTAAGTTTCTTAATCAATGAAATAGGGTTTTTGTCTTCGTTCTTTTTATACATATTTTATCTTTTTACAGTAGGATTATGTACCAATATAGGGAGCTTGATACCGTCTCCGTTGCCAGTACCGAGGAATTGCGCCAGTATTTCTAACCTGAAGGAGAATAAAAATGCTAAATCTGTATTCAGTTAGGAACAGGGAAAGAACGTTAACATGGTCCACAAAGTATACATTTTGATGACAAACAGTAGTTAAAAATTAAGAAGACAAAAAGGAGTCTATAACAAGGAAGCAGAGATATCATGTTACGAAGAGCCAAATCTTCAAGCATGGTTCACCTATATGCTTAGCGTTGAATTATTTAGAAAAAAAACTGATTATATGGAGTTGCTAGACTACATGTAACTTGATGTGTCTTGTGGAGATTAAAAATAATGAGGGCATTTTTAACAAAAGGCCCATGTGCCACATAACTCGTTTGAACACTTTGGCTGAGTTCATAATTGAAATTGATATTTTCAATATATAAGTGGTTCAACCCTCCCTCAGGGGGTCTTGATTTCAACAACCTTGAATCTAACTAAGGATCCGTTCATATTTCTTTGAGGAAACGTGACTTTAAAAAAATTTAGAAGATTTTTTTTCTTATACATATATTCTATGTAAAAGTTTGATCTTCGATTGTGGCTCCCTCGTACTCCGAGGGTGTGTGTGTGTGTGTGGGGGGGGGGGGGGGTTCATGATTTGAAGAAAATTCAATCTACAGTGCCCAGGGATGCCTCTATACTTATAGGACTAATTATGGCTTTGCTATTTTTGAGAAGAGGACTGTATAAGATATTTCCTAAATCCTATGTATAACTTTGTTCCCCCGCTGTGGCCTATTCCAACCCCTGGGGGTCATGATTTGAATAAAATTGAACCTACAATACCAAAACATGTTTCTATACTTATATGAGTAATTATGGCATTCCTGTTTTTGAGATGAAGATTTTTAAAGATATTTCCTATATAGTCATATGTATAACTTTGATCTCGTTTTGTGGCCCCAACCTATCCCAGGGGGTCGTAATTTGAACAAACTTGAATATACACTATAAATGAAGCTTTCCATTAAGTTTAATCTTTTCTTGTTTAATGGATTTTGAGAGATTTTTTAATAATGCCATTAAATTTTCACTAAATCTGTATTGTCTTTCCTTGAAAGAAAAAATCACCCTCACCCAAGGATGCTTCATTGTGGGAAGTTTGATTGAAATTATTTCTAAAGTAGAAGTCGAAAATGTGAATTGTTTACAGACGACATAAAGACGCAGGACACTGGTGAGCTAAAACTCAGTTTAGAAACCAAAATATGCAAAATTACGAAATATACCTTGCAACTGGTAAACTGCAAAATTAATATAAGTGTACTAATATATTTCCAGTTCGGGAAAAATAGGGATTGTAACACAATATTAAGAATTCGGTTAATATTTCTCTATTGGATTAATAAAGAAAGAGATTATGTGCGCCTGTATACCCCATGTTTATTATTTAATAAAAATTTATGTTCTAAACCTTAATAAATCTCTACTGCACATGTTAAAGAGGATGAATTCTGAATATTTTCCCCATTTCAGCTGCTTATAAAAATGTTTTGACATGAAATATGACGATAACGATAAGTGATCATACTCAAAACTTAATGTAAACTATACAAATTGTGAGCAGAGTCAACAAGGACCTCTGAAAACAGAGGTGGGATCACGTGCAAACATCCAACAAATCCATTACAGTTTGTAATAAATGAACTTGTCTATTGAGACCAAACGAAATCAATTCAGATTCTGGTCTTGTAGATTACTTTTCTAATAATTTTTAATTACTATTATACGTTTTTTTGTTTGTATGTTGTTTAACGTCCCTCTCGAGATATTTTTCACTCATATGGAGACGCCACCACTTACCGATGGAGAGCTGCAAATTTTGTCCTATACTCGGCACTTACGGCCATTGAGCAGTGAGGGATCTTTTTCGTGCCAGCAATTACTGCGACACGGGACCTCAGTTTATACGGTCTCATCCGAAGGACCGGTCTCCGCGTCCTACAGTGGGACTCGAACCCGCGATGTAAGGATCAATTCCTTACTCCGCGACTCTAGAGCAGACGCTCTAACCACTGCGCCACGCGGGCAACTACTATTATACGTAATGGTTCCTCTAAGATAAACTAATTCATTTTGTTTGGGCTGAGATTAATCTTCTTTGTTTTCTAAAAATTTTCCCAGAAATATGTTTTGAATTTATAATCTTCGGCTTCCTAAACGAATGGTGATAAACATCAAAGGGGACCCAAATAGGTAATAATAAAGTAATATGAAACCTGATTGGTCAAATCATAAAATTCCCAAATTTTGTTGGGAATAAGAACATTTTTAAGCCAAATTCACTTTATATATTACTTTAAGTAAATAAAGTTATAAATTAAAAAATTGATCTGTTCCAATCACGGAAGACCAATCAATTTTATAATTATTTTTTACTTGCTTTTCTCTTAGTGGGAATGTTTCGAAATCGAGTGCAATATTTAATTTATTTTATACTGAAATGCGCAATTCCATTAGATACATTTAGGATACGTTTAAATCTTCTTACAAAAGAGTTATATAAACTAGTTGGTTATATATATATATATATATATATATATATATATATATATATATATATATATATATATATATATATATATATATATATATATTGAAATCTTATTAACCTCTAGTTTATTGAGGTTGAATTGCTTTTAAAATGCATTTCAGGTCGGTTGTTCAATCAGAAACTGTAAAAATGTTATTTGTTGTTAGCTTTCATTGTTTCAGAGTACATTTATTTTGTGATTTTTTCAGTAACAATCTTCAGAATTTCCCGTGTTTAAGGATTTACAAGTAAAATAACTGTGTGCTAAAGGAATGTGAAAATTTCTGTAAAAAGGATAATAAATAAATTTCCTTGGTTATATTTAGATTTCATTTGGATCAATCATATTATCACCATTTTCGATTAGACAAGTTTTAATTTTATTTCAATTGATGCATTTTTGTATAACTTTCAGAATTATGCCAGTATCTCCAAATCGGAGAATTCCTGTGAATATCAGAATTGTATATCTATTTTGTTTTATGAATTTTGTATTGACTTTGTTTACATTTTCTTCCTAGCTTGCATAAAATAAACTTTTATTTAAATTCGTAATCGAGGTCTCGATTTTTTCCAAAATTTACTTGTGTGAAAGCCACAGACCTGATTGTTTCCATTCATAAAATATGTAAAACCAAAGGTGGAAAATGAATTCCAATTATTTAATTTTCCGGAATTCAGATTTCAGAATTTATTAAAACCAAGAGACATACATCTCTTAGGTATAAATATATTATGCATACACTGTAAAAAATGTGTTTACAATTCAAACACTTTTCTAAACACTTTCTTGTCACCTCCTTTTTTATATGTTTAATTTCTAAACATGTAAAATTCCTAAACATGTCTTAGAAAGTGTTTAGAATTTAAACACTTGTGTGCTTAGAAATTAAACATATCTAAACACATAAACACAAGTGTTTAAATTCTAAACACATAACAGCAGATGTGTTTAAAATCTAAACACATCATAAGTTCAATTTGTACAAAAAGTATATGTTTTTTAAATGCGTATAATTGTCAAAATTTTCAAAATATGTAACCAATATTAATTATTTTCCATAAAGCCACTGAACATCGGGATATGTATTTAATTATACAATACAATGGATACTGTGTGATGTACAAGTACTTAATTTACACAAATAATGTAGGAGATAGAACTGAATAGATTTGATTAGTATCAACAATTCGATCAGAATGACACATAATTTATAACGTACACATAGATAACAAACTTTTAATCTTCAAAATTATTTAGAAAATAATATTAAGGATGGATTCTTCTCATATTTCTTATAATGGCAGAATCTTGATTTTCTGAATACTCAATATTCAGACTGTTTACACTCTTTTAACATCTAAAAACTTTGATGTCATCGGCCTTGATTTTCAGTCAAGGTCATTTGAAAGTCAGTCCTAAAAATAGTACTTTTACACAGAGAAGTTTTGAAATTTATGCATATGAATAAATTTTGCTGACTGAAAAAATATCTTTCACAATAAAATTAAAGTTGTTACTTATTTTTGATGACTAATTCATATGAAATGAGCTGGTGAAAAGATAACATGAAATCCTTTATATTCAATAAATATATTTAATCCGAATTTCCTCGATATTTTTTTCAAAATTCTCAGTTTTTATGAATTCACATGAAATTTCATCTCAATTTTTACAATTGACCATATAATGTCAAATATTTAGATTTTTGTCTGATGAATATTTAAAAGGTTCAAGATTAATTTACAAGGTAAAAAAGATATAGTAATCAGGCAAATTATCGAAAAAAAATTAGCCCGAATTTGCTCTATACTTTCTGAAATCTTCATTTTACAGAGTGTTTTAAATGTCTATAAAAAAGATTTTTAATCCCCCAAAACATACCAATTTGGTGCAATTGTGACATAAATACATTCATTTCTCCCAGTTATACATTCTATTTTTATGGTATTTTACACTAATGATATTCAAAATATTCATTTCGAATGTCCTCTGTCATTTTATTCTGATGAATGTTATGTTTGACAATTTTATAAAATACATCAATTTTCTAGTGGCAATTACAGAAAAATTATCACATACATTCTTCACATGCACAGGACTAATTCAAAGCAACTTAACCTTTAATATAACCAGGAATAAATAACCTTCCAAAAAGTTATGAGAAAAATCATACATAAAATTTTCATAGACTAGAAAAGATTTCAAAACATTATTTATGACATAAACATGGAATCAATATACATGTATAGTGAACATGCCATTCAAAGCTTAATATATGAATATCAGAGGGACTAATATATATGCCTATACATGAATATGTAGTTATATACATATAGGTCCCTGGTATTATGTTATTATTGGATATTTTACATTTTTAAACTGAGTTTTGAAAACAACAAGCAAATTCAAAGAATTGTGGTCCCCCGCTTTCGATGTCTTAGTGGATGGGATGCCAATGCCATTATTTATGGCACATTTTAACTGTCTTATTTGTTTGTCCTGTCTTATCTGTGCATCATACAAAAAACCATAAATTATTGAATCAATAACAGTTATGGCAAAGACTATAGCTTCTCAAAACTACATCAAACTTCAAGATCAAGGTCATGAGGTCAAATATCATAACAAAATCCAAAAGATCTTCTCACAAGTGATGCACATGTAAAAAAAAAATATCAGAAACCACAGTATACAATCAGAAAGGTCTTGAAACAGGTAATGCACATGTCAAATGTAAATACCATCTCTTCTCTCAATCAAATGTTATTAGTAATGATAAACTTTTTAAAAATTAGGTCAAACTTCAAGGTCAAGGTCATGGGATTAAAAATCATAGTACATTTGGAAATGCTTGTCACAGGTAATGCACTTGTCAAATATGAATGCCCTATCTTTGCTCCTTCAAAAGTTAGCAAACTGATGAAATGTTGGAAATTAGGTCAAACTGGAAGGTCAAGGTCACGGGGTCAAATATCATAGCATATTCAGAAACATTTTGACACAGGTAATCGACTTGTCAAATATGAACACCCTATCTTATGTCATTCAAAAGTAATCACCAAATATAAAATTTTTGAAATTTAGGTCAAACATGAAGGTCAAGGTAAAGGGGTCAAAAATTATAGCATGCTTGGAAACACTTTGTCACTACTAATGCACATATTAAATATGAAAGCTCTAACTATTCTAAATCAAAAGTTATAAGCAAAGATACAAATTTTGAAAAGTAGGTCAAACTTCAAGGTAATGGTCATGGGGTCAAAAATCATAGTACACTTGGAAAGGTATTCTTACAGGTAATGTTCATATTTAATATGAAAGCCCTATCTTTTCTCATTTAAATTTAACGACCAATTTAAAGAAATGTCAATTTTCTGAAAAGTAGGTCAAACTTCAAGGTCAAGGTCACAGGGTCAAAAGTCATAGTATAATTTCGAAAGGTCTTGTCACAGGTAATAAACAGGCAAATATGAAAGTCCTATCTTTTCTCATTCAAAAGTTATGACCAATTTAAGGTAATGTTAATTTTTTTGAAAAGTAGGTCAAACTTCAAGGCCAAGGCCACGGGGTCAAAATTACAGAATATTTGGAAAGGTCTTGTTACAGGTAATGTACATGTGAAATACAAAAGCCCAATTTCTTCTCACTCAAAAGTTATGGCCAAGGTTAAAGTTTTTGTGACAGACAGCCCGACTGATGAATGAGATTTAATGTCCCCTCTCTTTCGCGAAAGCGAAGGACAATAAATACCTACACACATTTATAAGTATATAATTTGTTCAGCACCAATAAATATAACTCCTCATTGTGATCACATATTGCGTAAAATTTGCTGGAGTTTTAAGATAACAAAAAAGCCATCTATGATAAATGCCCTTTGACACCTTTGCCTGAAAATGACATCCTTGAACTTTGTAACAATAATATGTATGCAGCTATCAAACTTAATTTCACATTTAGATGCAAAATACTTTCTTTTTAAGAATTTGTAGCACAAACATTTATTGATCAGTGTCAATAACTTATATTGAAATGAATTAAAAATTACCTCTTGAGGGATTCTACTGCAAGTACATGTATGTAGTTCATTTGTAAAAATCTAAATTTTAACCTGGCCACTACCAGCAATTTTGTTCGGCATGCTCTTCCTTAAAATCACCCTTTAACTAAATGATCTAAAGCAGGCACATTTTTATGTATTCCAGAACTGTATTTTAAGATTTTAACTGTATTTGAAAATGTAAAGCAACTGAATACATAGAGCTAGGTATATATCATTTACAAGTTGTTGTAATGCCAGTACATGTAAATCTTCACATTGTAATCTAATGAAAGATAATGCTTGAAAAATTCACTCTGGGAGTAAGATTTCAAATCTGAATCAAAGATTTTGTAAAGTAATCACATTCTACAAAGTGTGCACTGTATCGGGTACTGGGGAATCAAATAATTAAACATTATATAATTATAAATAAAACTGTTTTTGACTGAAAGTTTCTGAAAAAAATCAAGAATGGAATCATGCAACAAGCAGCAGTAACTATGATAACATGCACTGACTTCCACATTTCTACAAAAACATTTCTTTGATCAGATAAATATGTAATTCCTGCTTCTGATCTGTGATATATTCTGAGAAAATCTCTTTTCCACAGACAGCCATCATTCATTTGATGTGAGAATTTCTTGCTGAACATGTGTCCACCTGATGAAAGTCCAAATTTTTTGTTGACCTATAATTTAAAAAAAAAAAGTAATATATTTTACATAGCAACACAGATGCTGCATTACATGATAGTTAGATAAAGTTGTGTCCATATTTCTTATACATGTACCTCAATAGTCCATCTGCCAGCACTCCTTGCTCAATCATCCTGCACTCTGACCTCCAGTCTTTTTTCTGGTCTAGGGTAAAGTAGGGTTGATTTTCTCCTAAGAATTAAACATGAACATCCCTTAGACTATTTTTTTTAAATTAATGGAAATTGATTATAAGATTAAATAACTTATCTCATCTGTATTTCATTTATTGATTTAAATGAATGAAGATATTTTAATAGATTCTACCATATGCATAATGTCTTATATTATAATGTATTGGATATAAATAAATAGACATTTTTTATCCTAAAAGTACAGAAAAGTAAAAAAAAAACAATAATATAAATAGTTTTTTAACAATAATGTTTCATTTTGCTCTATTTATTAGACAATTGTGTGTTTCAATATTATTGATATTTCCACATACAATATCAAGTTATTTTTCCGTTTGATTTGTACCCAAGCGGGACACCTTACTTTTCTAATAACTTGATGATTGTTGTGTCTTGAACAAAGTAGGCTAGTTAAAAATATAAAATTTGTTGTAATCATATACAAAAAATACTATTTTTGTGAATTATTATTCATAAACCTGACGAACACACGAAATATATCCTCTTCAAATGTTGACAAGTCGCGGGAATTATAAGCAGACGAAATATTGATAACAGGACTATAATTTCCGTGCGAATTCCCAGAAATCAATACAAACCAGCATGTAATTGAATTCAATTTCAAAATTATAAAAATCTTCAGACATATATAACTAACTTACATGCTCACTGCACACGACATGACTTCAGACGAGGCAACGTGGATCTGCAATCTTGCACATGTTTGTGACCTTCAAGTTCAAGCTTCCCTTTTGGCTGATCGGAATTTCCCAGGCATAAATAACTATGACTTAATTTGTCATAACTGTCCCTGGGCTTCTGTAATGCTTCGATAATGTTCACAGTTTGTAGATTTTACAAAACAACCCTCTCGGTGTTTTCTACGGAAAATGATCTGGACATGTTGACATTCGCTACCGAACTGCGAATATTATGGCGATTGTCGCAAATCAAAGAAAATATTACGAAAAATTTATTAATTTCAAAAGAAATAGATTCAACATTACTTAAACTGACAAATTAACTAACAGTTTTTCCTTCAGTATAATTAAATATGAATTTTGCATTTTACGACTTGCATAATTTATGGAGACCCATTGACGACGTAAAATGCTGACAAGAATCCATCCTTAAGCTGACAATTTAATATTAAAACTTCATTGAATATTTCTAAAAGGCTTTATTAAAGAATTGTTAAATCAAAAATACAAAATGTATATTAAATATATTTATTATAATCATTATAATTTGAATTGGCTGCAGGGTTTTCCTCATGTCAATCACAAAATATCAAATTTTATTAACTTTCAGCAAGTCCCAAAGCACCACATATTATAATCTATATCCCATCAGTAACTGCCAGAAAGTAACCCATTTCGAATGCACGAGGATAATTGTAAACACTGTCGAATTAACCCAGTCGTCTTCAACAAATGAAGTTTCAAAGTGTTGATTATGGAACAACAAAACTGCACTTAAAGATGACACCAGGTACTCTGATACGTGTATTTTGAGTTCGATCTGGACTACGTACAGTGCCTGTAGGAAAGAAAGCCAGATTTTAGAAAAAAGTACACTATAATTGATATTTTACATTACTTAGAAAAACAAAATTGTTCAAATTTTAGTGAAACTACACTGATATAAATATAGATGTATTAAATGACATTTAATATTATTTCCTCTCCTGCAGGTCTATGAACGAATTCAAGATATCCCAAGTCAACTTTATTTACGTTGCTCATCGTGGTTAATTAATGCAAAGAAGAAGAAAACAAACCTTTATTGTATTGCAGTAACAAGATGCCCTTTCAAGTATTTCACTATTTCGTCATGGTTATCCCTTGAATTGGGCTGTCATATCTCTCATTGATACATCACCTTAGCTTGTGTTTTCTTTGTTTAGATAGCCGCTCAAATCAACGTTCAAATATATGTGTGTCATTTCCGGGAAGATAACTCTAATTTCTAAACGCGTTTAGATATAAAACATGTTAAGACATAAGTGTTTAGTTGTTAAACACAATACTATACACATTTAGATCTAAACATGTAATAGAAGTGTTTATTTTCTAAACACAATTTTTACAGTGTATAGTATACAAAAGAACATTTCATATGAGCAAGATATAAAGTATAATATTAAGTATAAATAAATAAAACATTTATAAATCCAAAAGTTCATTTCTTAATCTGTTTGCAAAACATATATTTTCCAAGGTTAAAACATTTACTTTATATTTGAGCTGGTCAACAATCGTATAATTGGAATTCGAAGATATTTCTATATTGTCCGGGCATGATTTCCTCGATATCTTTATCCGAACCAGAACAAAAAAACCCATATATTTATTTATACTATCGTTTCCCGTCATTATCAAAAATTAACTGTATTGACGCAAATGCAGTATAAAATTTATGAACACAAACTTCTTCCGACTGAGTGCATTTACTGTGGCCTGGTGTAGGATGATAAGTTGCACATTTCCTACTCTCTAAATATATTTTCACTACGACATTCGCAATTATCGGTCTGAAGACTGAAACAGCTTAAAACATGAATTTAAAAAAAATACATAAGCAGTTTAGAGTCATAAAATAATACTTTGGTGGATCTATCGTTAATTTTTCAACATTACAAAAATACATGATTATGATAGTACACGCGTACAATGTTTGACTCGCAGTGCCAATGCAATTTTAGAGACGTGGTTATCTGTAGAACTATTAAAGCATGAATTAATTGATATTAAAAATTTCATTTGCAATTTTCGTGAAGTGTGGAAGAAATGGCTTGTTTCTTTTCATTCAAATGTCCAGCGAGATCTAGAAGATAATTGCTTGTGCAAGCCGAACAATGGGCCCTAATTAGAGTATATTAGCATAAGAAATTGAAAAAACTGTACATAATTTGGAGATTCATTTGGTTTATAAATTTATATATTTATCTTATTGACGACGACGATCTTACTGTGGCGCTAATATTTTAACTAAGGCTGATTTAAACTATAGCGCTGATTTTTGAACTGTGGCGCTAAGGAATTTAACTGTGGCCGGGCCGCCACGTTAAACGGCCCTTGGAGACCCTGTGAAGTCTTTGCATGGAACAGAGCAGTTCACCAAACTTGCATGAAGGATGCACTCTGTCGGATTAGACCGTATAAACCGAGGTCCCGTGTCGCAGTAGGTGTTGACACGAAAAAGGTCATTTGCTGCTCAATGGCCCTGAGTACCCAGTATAGCTATAAATTTGCAGCCCTCCACCGGCAAGTGGTGGCGTCTCCATATTATTGAAAAATTCTCGAGAGGAATGTTAAAAAAAAACACCATACAAACAAAACCATATGTGCTTTACATGCTGGATCTGACCTAAACATATACTGGATATAAGTGAGGTTAGAGATTTTAGAGCGGGTCTCATTTTTATGTAACTAAAATCCTGTCGTGACCAAACTTGCACAGGTGATGCATCTAGGGTTGCGCACTACCAGACATGCATGGTTCATATAATGAATCTTCTTACATTTTTCGACTTATTGAACAGAAAAAAGTTTTAGAACAAGTCAATTCCTTATGTTATTTATCATGCAAATGATTGTAGCCTGAGAAAAGTTATTGAAGTTTTTCTTTTGCATAGAAATCCTCACTCCTACACACTAGAGAGGCGCCGATGTATTTGCGTGGGTTGAAATAGGGAACGTGTTTTGTTTCAAGTCTGGATGTTGAGGTGTATATTTCCGCAGAATTGAAAATTCAATACATATCTTGGGCCTCTACACCTGTATTTTGAATTGCTGCTCTGGTATAGGAAATCATATAATGAAGTCATGAACTGAAACCCAGAAAATGAGAAGTGACTAGATTGATTGATTGTACGTTGTTTGAGAATTTTTCACTCAAATAGAGACGTCACTATATACCAGGGAAGGGCTTCAAATTTAGAATATAAAAATTGAAAGATTTTTTTCTAAATATTCTATGAAAAACTTTGATCACCTTTTGTAGCCTCACCCTTCCCTCGTTGGACATGATCTGAATAAAACTGAATCTACGCTTTCACATAAGTTTCAACTTTTCTGACTCATTGGTTCTTGAGAAGATTTTTTGAAGATGTCACTAAATTTTCACTAATTCTTATCTACTTCCCTTGAAAGAGGGCCTGGCCCTTCATTTGAACAAACGTGAATACCCTTTATCCACGGATGTTTTGTGGCAAGTTTGGTTGAAGTTGACCAAGTACATGAAGTTCTTGAGAAGAAGCTGAAATTGTGAAAAATTTACAGGCAGAGGAACGGTCAGACAAAAAGTGATCAGAAAAGCTCACTTGACTTTCCAGTTCAGGTGATCTAAAGATGTCAACCCAACACCAACTGTATAGGCACATGATTGTATAAAAGAATAACGTAAAAATAATTTCCAAATAATCATTACTACTGAACAAAAAAACCTAATACATGTTGTATTCAATCCCAAGTATATATTATAAGAAAAAGAATAGGCTGGTTTATCAGATATATTAAGAATTACGGTATTTTTAGCATATTATAGCGATGTACATCAATCCTGGACACAATTTTCTGACCGAAAAGTTTTCTCCCTACAGTTTTGCGAGTAATGCTGTCTGTCTCCCTCCGTGCATGTGTGTGTGTGTGTGTGTTTGTCAATCTCTCTGTCCTTTTTCAAGTAAATATTCGTCAAAACAATATATCGAACAGTATATGCCGATCATGACTATATAATGTGCTGGTGCTTGACTGTACATTTTGCCATCCATTATGCAGGAGGAAAATAAGGCCCGCCTCGGTACATATTGTCGTCGGCGACAATATGTACCGATTGACGACAACATGTGCCGTGAGCGTAGGTACATATTGTCGCCGACGACAATATGTTGAAAACGCGACACTATGTACCGTCACAGACGCTAAACAAACAAACAAACAACACTAGCTATTATGATGACTGGTTTCCAACAATAACATTAAAAAGACTACTTAAATGAAGTGATAATTTTCATTAGTATAAATGTGCCGGTAATGAAAAAATAATATTGCCAACTTCTATTTTTTGACCCATTATTTCGAGATAAGGAAGTACGTATAATAGAAATGGGAATTCAGACTAGAACGCCCTCTTATTTTTTTTTTTTTTTGTCATTTGCCGTAAGCAGGTGTCACACAAGAAAAAGTACCATGGGTCTATATTCCAAGCAATGTTTCAGTTTGGAAAACATTCCCCTTAAAACCTTTTGGCAATTTTTTTTCACATACAATTTACACGACGACACTTGACGTGACCTAATATCCCAGAATGCAGTTCAGGACCGACAAATAAAACGATAAAATTCTCTATCTATGTTTTATAAAGCTTTTTAAGCATGACTATTTATTATGAAACGGGAGGCTATTAGGTACGGCTTTCTCCTTCCGTTTATTCCCTTTTCTTTCTTCCCTGATCACAGCTATCTTTTTAAAGTTCATTAAACTACGCGTACATAGAGTTCTGAGCGTTTGTTATTATCAACAGACCTTATAAAAACAAACAAAATAAGGAAAGATTATTCATATAATTATAATTTTGTGATCCTAAGTCTTCCTATGTGGAAGTATGACAAAAAATATTGGATAGGGGCCTTATTCTGTCTGTATATTGCAGATAGTATAACGTGACACAACAATCAGTTCATTGATTTATTGTGTAAATGGTAAAGAACTGAAACAAAACAAAAAATAGAATAACTTATCAATAACATGATACATAGTGTCAATTATATAACTATAGATATAGCATAAACTGTAATAAGTTGTAAATGGAAATATTCAAGAGGTAAATAGATATAAAGATTCACTATTAAAGCCAAAATATAAAGTTTTGACACAGGTTGGTTTCCATAGAAAAATGTTATGAAAGTACTCCAGTTTTTTATGTTTAAAGATTATGACAATAACAGTGTTCCGTACTTTAGAGTGATAACAATAGATATTCCTAATATTCAAATTACAAACATTTCCTTCAAAAACAGTATATATATATATATATATATATATATATATATATATATATATATATATATATATATATATATAAGGTTCGAAATTCACTATATACAACTCGCAAAACGCGAGTTAGAATTCCCAAATTGCGAGTTAAAAATTAGGTAACTCGCAAAAACTTGCGAGTTGATTTTTTTGCATTGAAACTGAGCAAAATTATATATGACAGAACACAAATTCTTTTCATTTAAATCAGTAATTTAAATAAAAGGCACACGGTAGTTGTATTTTGTGTATTATACAGTAGTTACTTTTTCCTTAAGTTACATGTATTTAATTTATATAAATTTAACTTTATATGAAAAATGCGAGTAGTCTTATAAAATTGCGAGTTCACTTTCTTGGTTCTCGCAATTATTTGCGAGTTGTAATTTTTTTCTAACCCTGATATATATATATATATATATATATATATATATATATATATATATATATATATATATATATATATATATATATATATATATATATATATACGCGTAATAAATATAAACAGCACAGGTTTACTTACAGTGTGTGGCAGCATAAGTCAGAAATTTAATATGATGGCATGAGTCTCCTAGTGTGGGCCACACATAGGAAATCAACAGGAAGTGAGGAATTTAGGAAAAGTAACTACGGATTTACAAATGAAAAGATACCTCTAGAAATTATAGGACAGATAACTAGTTGATTAAGAAAGATAACTCTTACTCTGTAATAAATAAGTGAGGCAAATAAATATATATAAATAGAATGTTCATAAACATTACACTCCCCGTCTGATATCTGTGTATATCACTATGAACCTATTTACATAAAATGTTTCAATATAACAGTTTTCTAAAAATCTGAAATATTGTAACATGTAATTACACTGCAATCAGAAGCACAGTCTATGTGACCGGACGCGTATAAAACACATTTACACCGTCTCTGTTCACACGGAGTCTTACCTCACGGACTTTCTTGTCAGATTCACTTGGGTACACTTGTTCCACCACTGCCATCTTCCAGTCACAACGATGTGCAGAGTTATCTTTCAATAAATCTTTATCACCGATAGATAAACTTCTCTGGTTATGTGTCCACTTCTGTCGACTTTGCAGCGTGACTAAGAATTCTTTACGCCATCGTTTCCAGAATAGGTCTGCAAGTAGCTAAACTCTCTTCCACTGTGCCTTGAATGTATCCTTCTCTTCAAAGGGTCCAAGTGGTTCTCCACCTTTGTCCGTCTTCTGGATCAAAAGAGTGTATGGAGTATGAATGGGTACTCGGATCCGTTGAAACTGGCACTAGCGGTCTTGATTTCATAATAGCGCTTGCCTCTGCCAAGAATGTAACAAGGCTTTCATGTTTCAACTTCTATGCAGTACCATCTATCAACAGGGAGTCTAGGATTCGTCTTGTAAGACCTATCATCCTTTCCCAGGCTCCACCCATGTGGGAGGAGTAGGGTGGATTGAAGATCCATACTTTTCTGTTATCCAAAAGAAACTTCTTGACAGGTCCACCTTCTACACTAACCACGTCGATTCCTAGACTTTCTGTTGATCCCACAAAATTTGTGCCACGGCCAGATCTGAACTCTTAAACATGGCCTCTTATAGCAGTGAATCTCCTAAGAGCGTTAATGAAGGATGAGGAACTCATCTCTTCTAACATCTCGATATGAACAGCTCCGTGAAATGGCGTCCCTGATGTTTAGTGAGTTGGTGGTAATGGCGCACCAAAAGCGTAGCTATATGTTGCTTTCCAGGAATAATGATAGGGTTTCTCTCACTGATGTTCAGCTCTGATTGAGTTAATCGGCCTCCTACTCGTAAGATACCATCACAATCTATGAAGGGGTTTAATTTCATGAGGTGAATTGCTCCTGTTAAGTTCTCGACCTTCTGTGATGAATCTGATTTCTTCTTCAAACACTTCTCTCTGGACCTCTCTGATGATGTCTTTCTCTGTTTTAAGGTAAAGGTCAACATTCTTTCCCTTGTTACAGATATGCCAACCTCTGCATGGTGCTGTTCCACTCCAACATCTGGCCACATGGTTTAACTTTGCCATCCCCGAAACCAAACTATTCCATGTTGAGTATTTGACTAGTCGTTTAGTTCCCATGAGAGAATCTCCAAAGTGTAGCTTTTTAACTGTCACGGCTGGTTTAATTTCTTTATCAATCTTGAAATCTATGAGATCATATTCCAGTGTACAGTAACTAGTTCATCTCTTTCGGGTATTTCTGATGTGTCTTGGTCTTGATTGTTAAGAAACCATCGTTTTGTCCAAAGAGCTAGGGACTGTGTTTTATATTTTCAACTGAGGTGGGTCTAGTTGCTTGGTCTGCAGGATTATGTTCTGATGGCACATAACTCCACTGCTCTGATGACGAGACCTTATGAATTAGCTTAACTCTGTTGCTGACGTAAGTGTAAAATCTTCTTGTCTCATTGTAGATATAGCCAAGGACAACTTTACTATCTGTATGAAAATGAAATTATTTGGGTCCAATGTCCAGCTGATCTTTGATAATTTTGGTGATTTCAGTACCAAGTACTGCAGCACATAACTCAAGACGAGGGATGGTTACTGCTTTCTTTGGTGCCACTTTTCCTTTACTGAGTATAAAACCTCGATGTAAATTGTCATCTAAATCCTTTGCTCTAAGAAAGGCAACTGCGGCAATGGCATCTTCTGACGCATCTGTAAAAATGTGGACATCTTTCATGGCGAGACTGTCACTTGGTATATGAAGGTAAGGACGAGGGATTTCCAGGTTCTGAAGATGCAGTAGTTGTTGTTTCCACTCTTCCCACTCCTCCTGGTATTGTTCAGGTAGATGTTGATCCAAGTCTGTAGATTATAACGTCAACTTTCTCAACAGCAATGTACCTCTAATGAGAACTTGTGCAACAAGTTCTAGGATATCATAGAAACTATTCACACAAGACAGGACTCCTCGGCGAGTGTATGGCTTCTCGTCTAAGGAGAGTCTGAATGTAAATGAATCCGTTAGTAGATTCCAGCTTATCCCTAAACTACGCTGAATGGGAAGGTTATCTTTCAAGAGATCGAGTGACATCAGGTCTTTTGCAAGGTCTTCAGTAGGAAATGTTTCATCACATCACTGCTGTTGGAAACAAATTTGTGAAGCCTAAGACACCCTTCTTCCAGTAAACCTTGCTGTGTTCTCTTCATCAGGCTGACTATGTTATCTGTGATCTTCTCGCACCTTGAAACAATGAAACATCTGCTGTATATCGGCCATGATACCAATATCACCAAGTCTGAATCTCATAAGAAAACCAAGTAGACTGTTCGTCAGATCAGTGCCGGATAGAAGCACATTGTTTAACGATACGTCATTACACTGTACAGATGAATCCAAACACCATTCTTACTTTCTTAGGTTTCTTAGGATGGTAAACGCTGAAAATTGGTAAGTACCAGAACTCGTCAGTATCCTTTAATGGTGGTGCTAACTCTGCATGTTGTGCATCAAGAATGCGCTTCATGAAGGCAACTGCATGTTCACACTTCACTGGGTTCTTCCTTAGTCTATTGTCTAAAATCATTGCTTTTCTCAGCGCTTGTTGTCTATTGTCTGGCAATCTCTGTCTTGGTTCTCGAAAAGCTAATGTGCATCCCATTGGCCACCTTCGTCACGAGAAAACTCCTTATCCATGATGGCCAAAAATTCTTTGTCCTCCTCAGACAATCCTGGCTTATCATCATCACGAGATGTCTGGAAAATGTTCTCCCCAATCGATTCACTTCTAAATTGATGTTTTAAGAATATATCACACTGTCTCTCTCCACTTTTCAGGTAAGTTTTCCTTTACGTTGATATTGTTCGGACATGGTGTGGATAATGTCGCTCTTCCATCAGACAAAACTGCAGTTTTGTTTGCTACGACAACGTCTGGTCTATGAGTTCTTCCGAGACAAACTTCTCCTACATTTACCCATCCAAGATGAAGTTTCTGGTCATTTGAAGTATTAGCGGGTCCAAATCTCTGTTCAATAACGCGATGCACGTCTCCAAGGTCACGTCCTATCAATAGAAGAATGTTGGTATTTTCATCTAATGGCATCAAGTGTTTAGATACGTCCTGTAAATGAGGATATCCGTCAGCTACTTCAAGTGTTGGTATCTCTCGCCTATTATCATGGATTTCATCACACTCGATAACAGTTGGAAGGTTGAACTTCCATCAATGGTTTCTACTACTAGTCCGTAGACTCTTCTTCCGTCACAGGTAGATTGTCCGCTGCATGAAAACAGAGTATATGATTCTGCGTCACTCTGAATATTGAAGAAGCCGAATACTTCGGATCTAGCTAGCGTACAATTACACTGTTCATCGATGATCGCATACACCTTGATAGCGTTCTCCTTGTTATCAAACAAAAGATATGTACAGGAAGTACATTTGCACATGATCTGCTACTGAATGCAGTTCCACAAAGTTAGGTACACTTATTGGAGACGTGTTTTCGTCTGAGTTTTCTCCCCGCCGTAAACAAGTCCTTTGTTAACTTTATACTGTTCAGTTTTCCGATTGTAAACACTTAATGGTCGCTTCGGTTCATTAGCTTTTTTCTCCGCTGCTGGTACTGTACATGTAGATCCATCGTAATTGAATGCTGGATCAATCTTTACAATGCTGAGTTCCCGTACGAAATTCATTAGGAAACTGAATGGTGGAAACGGAACATTGTAGTATTTCTTATCCTTGGACGATTGCGACACCTACTTTTCTTGCATACTTTGGGGCAATTTACTGATGATAGGAATAACACCAGACGATGAGTCATAGTATGATAAGAGTGTAGCATACTGGGCGTTCTCCTTTGGCGATTCTATCTCTGTTAGGATGTCAAGCAGATCGTAGAGCATTTTAGGTTCCTTCATGGCTATCTTAGGAAATCTGTTGAGCTTATTCTTCAAAGCAGCTTATATCATTTCTGATTTACCATAACGCTCTTCAAGTCGTTCCCAAATTCGGTAGAGTCCTTTGGTTGGGTCATTGATGTTAGAACCTCTAATGCTACTTGCGAATTTCTTCGATTCTGGTCCCAACCACTTGATCAACAAATCCATTTCTTCAAATGTTTAATTCTCTACCTATGCGTAAGAAGCTAGCCTTCTATGTTTGGTAACAATCTGGTTAATTGAATGGACTGAACCGTGACATCGAAAGATCTTTCTTCAGAAGAAATTGTGTCAAGTTTGCAACCACTCCGGTATTTGAATATGGATATAATTCCTGAGCTGCTGGATTAAGGTGGAATTTATGGACTTTTGGAGCAACAGGTTCAGTTGATGTCTTGACATTGGTTTGTGATAGAGTGTCTCTAGTAGCTTTGTTGAACTCTTTGTCCATGTCATACTTTTTATGCAGTTGTTCAAATGACACATAATCACTCTTTGCTTCACTGAATTTAGAATGTTCATTAACATAGTTTGCTGTGCATTCTTATTCAGTTCCTCCCAAGGAATCATTACTGCTTGGGGAATGTCTTTCCAGTAATGAAATTATCTGAGATCTTTGATCCTCAGGCCCATCTATTTCTGCTTTTATCGATTCTACATTCTTCTGGCATTTTTAAAGTCTTAATTAAGCTTCAAGTAAGGCTTTCTGTTTCTGAAGTTCTGTTTCTTTCTCAGCATACTTGTCTCTTGTTTTTTCTTAGATGCTGATGAATGCCGGCTGGTGTTTGAGATAGAAACTTCGGATCTTGTTTCGAATTTCTCGGAAAGTATTTCTGCAGCACCTATAAGCAAGTCTTGAATCTGATGATCAACATTGTCCATGACACACAAACATTTCTGATGTCGAATCATCTGGTTGTCTTGTTCTGCATCACTTTCATCTGTGCAAATGCGACTGAGAAAAGAAATGAGGGACGCATAACTTTCCATGTATTCAGATTTGGCCTCCTCAAATCTGGCTTCAATTTTCCTTAGATACTTAATATCCGTGCAGGAGTCATCAAATTCTGTCAAGATTGCTTAAAAAAACTCTCCATGCGTTCTTGAGGGTGCTAAGGTAGGACGTCGAGTTGGATTGGTACATCTCCTGGCCTCTTGGAGTTAACTTGCGCACTCTTCTTTCCATTTCTGGCATCATTAAACACTTTCTTTACTATTCTGTCTGTATATTGCAGACAGTATAACCTGAAACAACAATCAGTTCATTGATTCATTGTGTAAATGGTAAAGAACTGAAACAAAACAAAAAATAGAACAACTTATCAATTACATGATAAATAGTATCAATATATAACTATAGATATAGCATAAACTGTGTAATAAGTTTGAAATGGAAATATTCAAGAGATAAATAGAAATAAAGATTTTACTAGTAAATCCAAAATATAAAGTTTTGAAACAAGTGGGTTTCCATAGAAAAATGTTATGAACGTGCTCTAGTTTTTTTTTTATATATTCAAAGATTATGACAATAACAGTGTTCCATACTTTAGAGTGATAATAATAGGTATTCCTAATATTCAAATTACAAACATTTCCTTCAGAAACGGTATATATATATAATAAATATACGCGTAATAAATATAAACAGCACAGGTTTACTTACAGTGTGTGGCAGCATAAGTCAGAAATTTAATATGATGGCATAAGTCTCCTAGTGTGGGCCACACATATTAAATCAACACAGGAAGTGAGGAAATTAGGAAAAGTAACTCCGGATTTACAAATAAAAAGATACCTCTAGAAATTATAGGATATATAACTATCAGATTAAGAAAGATAACTCTTACTCTGTAATAAATAAGTGAGGCAAATAAATATATATAAATAGAATGTCCATAAACATTACAGGCCTAAATATCCTTGCCTTGTATTTCCAATTCTACCAGAAATTAAAAAAAAAACATGCAGTTATCTTCATTTTTCACACTTATTTCGTATGTATGTGTGTTTTTTTTTTCGGGGAGGGGGGGGGGGGGTCTTTGTGACTGCATCAAAAAACAACAGTCAATATCCATCATTACTTGTTTCTGAATCTGATACATTCGAGTACATTTTTTTCTAACTTCACATTTGAGGATTGTATTATAAGCAACTTACTGGAAAATAAATTGATGTTGTTGTTTAATATTCCAAAATAAAAGTTTTGAACAAACTGTAGTTTTAAAAAGAATTGCTGAAGGAACAGTGTGCCATGTGGAGAAGTAGATACTGCTCTTTTGATCATGTCTGATATTGCAATGTGTTCATTGCAGGGTAATATGTCCTGTCATTTGCAGCTGTATTATTCTTTAGTACTTTGTGTTTTTCAAAAAAACATACCAGGCGTGGTGGTCGGTCTTCCTGAATTGGTATGCCTCAAAACTGCAATTAAAGCTATATGTCCCAATGAAATAATACGTAACTGCTAAAATAAATGGATTATTAGTTTGGCTGCATCAAAAAGCAAGTCCATGTTTATATATTTTACAACAGATGGTGGAAAAGAATTGATGTTGTTATTGTGTGTCTTTGAATGTTTTTTTTTTCATCCCTCGAAGTCAGTCACGGTAGAATAGATGTAGGTCGTTTGCTTCGTGATCGGAATGCACGGGGTCGATTCTCTTTCGCTGCGCCGCGTCAAACCTTAAACGTAAACATGGCAAGTGACTGTTCCTTCGCCAAGCGCCCGGTACTAAAAGTGAAAGTCACGGGTCTTGCAGGTAAGACCTTAAAAACCAAGGTCCAGGGTCATGGTGGGCGTTGGCACGATGAAGAACTCTCACAACTGATTGCCCTGAGTGCGAGTATTTGGATACGTCTCTGTATGAATGAAAGAATAGAACGTGAAACAAAATACAATCTATCATCCCTCGGATCTGAAATCCTTGCTTTTTTTCTCTGCATGATTTTTTCTGCATTTCTTCATTGTTTGTTTCTAGGTTCTTGCTATGAGTCAAGACAGTCTACCAGACTAGCTAGGGTGGATGAGTCTATCCCCTTTTCAAAGTTGAGGACTTACCAAATGAAATTTTAAATTTATCAGAGAAAACAAACAAATTCAGAATTAGAAAAATCAATAAATCTCTTTGGGACATGTACTATGTAGCTGCCTTCTGCCTCTTCCAATGGTTTTGCGATATCAAACTTTTGTTGCCTAAAGGTCTAAATCAATGTGTTAGACAGCACGTCCTTTCTTTAGAGCCCATCTCTGGCCAAATGGTGCGCCTCCATATGAGTGAAAAATTCTCGAGAGGGTCGTTAAACAACATACAAACAAATTGGCCCCATGGTTAAAAAAAATATTAATCTCTTTTAAACTAAATAATTGGATTGAGTTTTATATGTGTAAAAAAAACGTAGGATTTTATTTCAAGACAAAGAAAATTGTTGATCTGATTTAGAACTCAATGAATGAATTGGGATTAATAAAACAGTTTACTAGCACAAATAGCAGTTTGTTGTTCTAGAAAATGAAAAACGTATTATCAAATATATGCAAACTTCACCTCAATATATATAGGTTTTAGCTGTTTATGTTTTCTATGTATATAGTTTTTATTTTCAAATTTTTGGAATAAGCCTACCCTAAAAAGCGTATGAAAGTGATTCCTGGCTAATCTTTTTTTCACCAGAAGCTTCAGATTCACCCATTCCAAGAAAATGGCAGGATTCAATCCACAGACGTAAAAGAAAGTCGCAGATGAGGCGTCCAAAATAGTCCTAATTCCTACTTTATGAATTTGATTTTTGTTGAAGAGTTATCTTCCTCTTTTTTTAAGCAATATAAATCAGTTTAAAAAATCTATACCGTAAAACATTGTTTCCAATTGTCATTCTATTTCTATGATTTAATACTTCTTTCCACCACAGTATTTATTTTTTTTTTAATCAGTTGAATTTTTATTTTAAAAAAATCGCTCGGCTTCATAGACTTCAATGCAATTTCTGTTAACTAATTACTGCTTAATTAATTACATTTTTGAAACTTTGTCTTGGTAAATCTTTTTCAACTGTAAAATTCTTTAAATTAATATCAGAGTATTATATATGTGATGGATATTAAGGATAGAGAACCAGGTCCTGTAAGGGATGGAAAACCTTGAACTGTTTAAAAATGTAAGAAGTTCAAGTACTGAAAATGAGCCAAACTTCCACAGCAACATTGATAAGTATACCATCAGAAATTGTTTTTATATAAGGAGTTTTATGGAATGCCGTGTAGCACGAAAATTGACTTTGATGCAGCAGGTGAATTTCGTGATCATTGTCTGCAGTGTTCTTGAGAGGAACTAGACACTATAATCAAAGTTGAAATGTTTGCACACAGACGATATTGTTTTGACCCGCAGTCCAAGAAACACAGAAAAAACAAGAAGTCTGTGAGTCAATGCTCACTAATAATACCCCCGCTCTGATGTGAATATACAAGTTCAGTTATGGACAGACACAGTGATAATCAGGTAGTGGACATTGGATATTTACAAAAATGAATCCCAACAATTGGCATACTTAATCAAAATTTCAAGCATCTGTGATGAGTAGTTGCTAAGAAAACTGTGAGCAAAACTTGTTATGTATGGTGCGGACAGACGCACAGATAAACAGGAAGTTGACATCGGATTCGTACAAAAATGAATCCCACCATACGGCATGCCTAAACAAAGAGTGTGCTAAAATTTCAAGCATCTGCGATGAGTAGTTGCTGAGAAAACAGCGACCAAAATTTGTTATATATGGTACGGACAGACGCACGAATAAACTGGAAGTTGACATTGGATTCGTACAAAAATAAATCCCAACATATGGCATGCCTAAACAAAGAGTGTGATAGAATTTCAAGCAACTGCGATGAGTAGTTGCTGAGGAAACTGTGACAAAAAATTGTTACGGACAGACACAAGACAGACAGACACACACACACACAAGGGTAAAACAGTATAACCCCCTCTCCTTGGGAGCGGGGGTATAAAAACAAAAAAAAGAACCATTTCAGGAGTACTTCTTCAATGGATGCAGAGTGTGTCGTCAACATTTTTTTTTGTGCATGCTGTTGAAAAAAAAATAAATCATAAAGTTGCACGATTTCCGGATACAGATAGTTTTTTTTTACCTAGAACACATGGAAACAGTTGTAGGGCCCCGTACAATAGCTTAACAGTGACAGACAGGGAGTGGATCAAAACGTTTCTTATCAAGTATGCTAGTGACCATGCCCTTCCTCTGCCAGGCCGACCGCCAAATTACAAATCTGAGAAAGTGCTTGTCCTTCCATCAGACCCGACATCTGCCTTCATGCTATGTATGAAAGACTAGGTGAAGAAATGAACTTCAGAAGAATTCACCTTCAAATTTCAAAAAACTTTCAGTGATTTTTCTACAATTTTTAAAAGGGGCCTGGGCCTTAACAATTGAGAAAAATCATCGACATTTGTGTCAAATTGGGAAAAATCAATAAAATTGTAATTGACCTTAATTAAACGGTAAAATATATAACTAAATTTTACTTCATTTATTCTATTTAGTTGTTATAAAATAACACATTAGGCACAGTTCTAAATTTTTAACTTTTTTTTAATCTTTGAAAGTTGTCAATAATTATGACCGTCCTACATATTTCATTTTTTTTTTTTTTTTTTTTGCCATAATAGTGGACATAAGAAAAAATCCTTCTCGTAATTGGAGATGGGATAATCTGACATGATTAATGACAAATAATTTCTCTGCAATACTAGTTGCATCTGCCGGGTGTAGAAACAGTTGATTTTCGTGGAATCAGGGATGCATGTTGTAGAACTGCTACTAGTTTGATTTACAAATAAAGCTATACGTTTCGTCAGTTCACTTGCATCTTTTTTACGATGTATTTACACAAAACATGTGTTTCTACGTCTTGTAAATGCACAAAATAATCTGCTATTCCTCACCATTAATTTAAGAGACTGAATGACCGAGAACAATAGCGTTCCATTTTAGATAAGTCGTACGTAAAAATTTCAATATAACAAAAAACAACAGCAGATTTATTTTGGGGAAAAAGCAACTGAAATTGGGAAAAAAATCGGTAATTTTTTAAAGGAGAAAGGGACGATATTCGGACCTTAATTGGGTGTAGAAAAAGCACTGACTTGGCATGAATTGTGTCCATTCATTACTAACATGAAACCATGTACTAACCTTTGTCATTTTTGTCAGCATTTCTCCCATCAACTTTCCACAGTTTCTAATATGAATGATGAGGAGAAGGCAGAAATCCTTTCTACATACACGCAGCATGTTTCCCAAGCTAAGCAGCAAAGGGACTACTACAGACGTCAGTGTACCACCAGCAAGGAAGCATTTGTTTCTTTACCAGAGGAATGTAAACAAACTGGTAAGTTAAGATTTAATTACAAAACTATTTTTTTCCTTTAGTACATAGTTACAAGTATGGTATACTTTCCATCATCAGTAATAAATGAACATTCAAGTACTATTATATGTGCTTGGATTTGGACTATTTAAATGGTTTGGGCCATGGATGTCAGCCTGGGTAGCTTAATGGGTGGAACACTCGAGCAAGGGTCAAGGGTTCAATTCCAGCCATACATTTTCTCTTTTCCTGTTTCCCTATTAATAGCAAAACAGATGTACCCAAGTGTTACAAAAAAATTACATTTCTTCTGTGAAATTGAATTTCTGTGTTCATGAAAGAGTACATACGATGGATAACTATCAATGTATACAAATGATCATGAATGATTTATTTTCATCAAGGGAATGCTCCATGCTCAGTTGATATGGAAATGCACTATTCCTGGGTTTATGCACAAGAAGTGCATTTTCCTCATCATGCCCAACAATTGGGATCAATATTTTTCAAGACGCCACGGAAATGCAACGTGTTTGGTGTATATTGTGAGGGTTCAGGTACCGTATGTTAATTCATAAATCATGATATATTGCTGGGCTCTTTAATTCATCCAGAGATGATTGTTCAAATAATGAGATATAATACAAGAACAGCATTAACAATGTTAACCTGTACATGTAATTCTTGTTAATATTTTATGAAATACCTTTTATGTGGAAATCTAATATTTGAAGAAACAGTAAGATCTAAAATACGTATAAATACTATTTCAAATACAGAATAATATGAGACTGATTCTGAATAAAATAATGCTAATTATTATGAATTCTACTATTATATATAGTTGCAGCAAAATATTAACACATTCTAAATTTTGTCATAATGCATATATATGAGGTAGATTGAGTCATCTAGTTTTGATCACAATTTGTGTTTTTTACTTAAATGGCAGGAAAACAAGTATTCTACTTGATTGATGAGGCTGAGAACACAGGGAAGAGTGCTAATTTTGTCTGTATGGTTCACCATTTTTTTCAACACCATAGATATGGAGAAAAAACAGCATCCATTCATTTTGACAACTGTAGTGGGCAAAACAAATACAACTTTGTCGCTCTGGAGAGTTCTTGTCGGTAAGTGTACACCCTAATAAAAAATATTTTATTTTATTATTCAGAATTGTAAAAGTATTGTTCGTTATTCAGTATGTTCAATGCACGAAGTGTTACATGCATGTATAATGTCAGTGATTTTAATAGTCATGAAATGCAAACACTTCCTAAGAGTAGCATTCGTATATATAAATAAGTAGCATGAGATTGAAATTAAGGATTGTATCTTGTTTCAATTAGGACTCCATATTATTGTGGAATATTCGATGATGGTGGCAGGACACACAAAATTTGATCCAGACTGGCATTTTGGAGTCTGGATGGTAAAATGGCGTTCCTCCACGGCAGAAACTATGAATGATATAGCAGACACAGTCCGTCATTCATCCCGCAGAGGTAATAAAATTCCTCAGCTGTGTCAGATCCGCAAACACCTGTGCAGTTTAGGGACGGAAAGTCGTACCTTGAACAATTCTTCAAACCCTTGAAAAACATTCGAGGCTATCATCATTTCCGAGTAAGAGCTGAGACTCCTGGTGTTGTTGAATGTAGGGAGCTGTGTAATTCTGTTCCTTTGTGTATGAATCTCCTGAAAGATCAGAATATCCTTCCCTCCGTAAATGATCCTCTGCCTCAGAAATCCCAGCACCAGGTCTTGAACCGAAGAAGTAATTGTACCTATATGAGGAAATCTGTGTTCATTGTCTATCACTCTCTGCTAAAGACTCATCATGTTCAAAACCAGTTGTACCAAAGAAAGATGTGAAAGTTAATTCTACTGCTCATTCTACATCACACTTGGGAAAAGGGGAAAGTCTTCTTAGATGAAAGGGAAGATTATTGTGTGAAAGATTAGCAGTAAATTGTATACATATAGTTCCATATTGTATACATGTAGCTCACTCCTCCATAGCACCTGATCCCACCTCTGATGTCTTAGAAGTCCATGTTTGCTTTGCTCCTATATTGTGTTGTTAAATGGACTTTTGAGCTCGAATACTATTCGTTATCTCCACAAAATTCATTCCAATTGTATTACTGCCAGTAATGTGTAACATTAGGATGTAGCAACTTGCATTTATGTTCTTTTATATTAGTCAAATTTCATTGCTTTAAAACATGTCAAAATTTAATAGTAAATTTACCCTACTGTGTGCATAATCCATGTCCTCCTAGTAGCATTACATCTCAACAGTTAAAAATGAATGAAAACGTGTAACAGTATAAAAATTGTTAACTGATGTTTGCACTTTCTCTGTGACATTTTCCTTTAAATACGTTTTGGATATATTTAGTATAACAAAAAATATTACAAAGCCTCGATCAAAAATTATTTTCAACTTTCAAGGGATAACAATTTCACACTACCCCCTAAAAATGTAATATTTTTATACTGTATACTGTTGAGAATGTTAGTTAAGTAGAGATTCAGACATCTGTAATTTCATAACAGTACATATTGATGTTCATGTTTGCAATTTTCAGAGTATCTGTTAAAAGGAATTTTTAATAGCAGTAATCTGCTATTCATATGTGATTTTTGTTTTATAGCTGTCACATGGCCTCTATCATTCTGTAAATTATGTGAATACTGGTGTATTTTGTCATGACCGAAAAATAACCTTTTTTTAAATTTTGGAATGTAATTTCAATTTACATATTTATCTTAATGATATTTAATTATTGTGCATTTCTAGAGTTTATAGTTTGTTTATTGAAAATAAATGGTTGTTTATTTTGTAAAGCATGTTTTTTTCCTTTCTTCTCTGAGGTCATGGATGCAGGAAGGAAACGTATACGGATAATTAGTCAGTCTTCTGAATCCAATTCGATTGTTTTAACAGTCATATGTAATAAGTAAGAATAACAGTATATTTAATGATTCAATTTATTTTCATCATATTTAGGCAAAATATTAAGAAAAGTTTAAAATAAAAGAAAAGCTTGTTCTGAATATACTAGTAACTGAAACTGTTGAGATATGTATGACCTTCTGATGACGACGTTATGGTGACGTTATGAAATGACTGGAAGATGGCTGCATACCTGGACCTATATCATCTTTATTTTTAAAGATATTTGCATGATATTTTGAATGCGTGTTATTCAAAGTGTCCCTGTTTAAAAAAAGCAATAAAATTACTTCCGATTTTTTACTCATCTGGACCCTTTTTCGCAGTCGCGGTCACATATCATAACTCTCTATGGCCTTAAAGAAGATCCCAATTGATTTTGAGGTTAAAAGGTCAAGTTCGGAAATTTTCATACATTCTGAGTTCGAAACGTTATCTCAAAGTTTTTGAGCTTTTGTTGTGAAATTACAAGATCCATATTATTTTGAGGTCAAAAGGTCAAGGTCTTTCAAACATAAAAAACCCCAGAATTCTAGATGATAATTTTACTTTAAGAGATTTTCCTGAAATTATCAAATCTGTAAAAAAAAAAAAAAAAGAAAGAAAAGAAATTAAAAAAGGAAAAGAAAAACATAATTTTTTTAATACTATTACTTTGAGAAGTTACTTTCTACCACAATCAGTCGTATCCTGACAAAATAATCTCCCCTACATTCAGTTTAATTTTGTGTTGCAGTATTTTTTCCTCAGTTTTTAATTAAACTAGACATTCAGCCGTGCACGCACTGGTGAATGAACTTGTGAATTAATTGAAAAAAATATCATATCAAAGTTAACTGAGTTGATCTTTCCTAAACTTTCAAAGAAAAACCAAACAATAATTATTATTTACAGGTAAGCCCTTATAAAACACTATGGATGTCAGGGGCCCCTTCAACTGCATATCCTAGTTTATGATGTTTCACTTTTACTTCTCAATGAGGAAACAAATTCTATAAAGCATGACGGAAGGTAAAACGTATTATAAATGCATTTCTTTCTTCACTCACTGGTCATTTGAAATTTTACATATAAAATTAAATACCCGACTTACAAATCAAAAAAAAAATAAAATAAAATAAAAAATAAGATAAATTAATACATTAATATAAAGGAAGAGAAAATTAAATAACCAAAGCAACGACGACAGTCTTATTCCTGTTTCTATCCAGTCAAGTATTCTTTTAAACGTCATATTAACAAGTTATATCAATGTAAAAATAGATATGATTTAACTTCCTGTTCAACAGCAATATTTACATTTAAATTATTCATTAGAATTTTTTTCTTTGCTTTCCGTGTTACATACTTATACATGTACATGTATAAACGAAATCTATTTCCATCATTTCCCCCCCGTTTTTTAGCCTGTTTATATATACATGTATCTTCCGTTCAAAAAAACGCTTGCGATTAAGAATGTTTTATTTTAACCGGAGGTAACTCTCAACAGGTGAAATATGAGTAATCATATTATTTACGCATTTTGTCCAGATATTGTGTACCTACCTACCTACCTAGTCCTTGTTGCACAGAGGCACACAGGGCAAGGCAGATATTGTGTATCTTACAATACTAAATATTCAAGTCAAAATACTAAAATTCCTTATTTAACACCGATTTTCTGGAAAATAAAAGTTGATGAATTTGTAGCAGGTTCAAAGTCCCTTTATTTTATCTTTTCTTATATTCATGTTTTCATAGTTACAGATAAACAATTGTTGAAAAATTTGAAAATATTATGAATTTTAATATTAAAAAAATGCAGTTTCATTAAGTTCCTCGTCAAAATCATGTAAATTCATTTAATACCTTTAAGTAAGTATGTATGGAAAACTGTTTGGTTAATAATTCTACAGGTAGCTTAGACTGTACATGTAATAGTCTTTTCTTATGAATTTGATTAATTTAAAAAAAAATCAAAACTTTAAAAGTATATTATCACAGAACTACTTTCTGAATCTGCCTGTTAAAACAGAACAGAACTAATATACCAATCTTAACATTGTGCATGTCAGGTAATTCTTGACAAATAAACAGAAGCAGAAGAATCCAAGCCATCTTGTTTGATAGGCCAAATAAAAAAAAAATGTGTGGTTCCGGTTACACCTCCAAACAAATTAGGGTAGGTAGGTAGGTTTTTTTTTTTTTTTTTTTTTTTTTTTTTTTTTTTGAATATATTAAACGTCGAAAATATCATTGAATGTTCTTGAATTAACTATTGGTGAGATAATACTATTGCTTTCTTTCAAGTGGTGATATTTGTTACTGACAAAACACTTATACTGCGTGTTGAAACGATGTTGTCAAAGAAGGCCACCATTGCTGAAACTAAAACTAATACCGGAGCCAATGAGGGAAATCAGGGAAAATTCCGGAAATTTGAAAATTGTCAAAAAAAAGTTTAGGGTCGGGGGTATAAAATAGGGAAGGTCGGGTAACCGGAACCACACATATTTTTTTTATTTGGCCTATGCTTAAAAATGGGGTTAATAATTTGTAAATCATATATACGTGTCAAAAACATTCGCGGTGAAAGATACATCAATGTGAGAAACACAAAACCCATTTTAGCTAAAGCATTTTAAAGCTAAAGTTTTAAAATCAATTTTCTACACGCAAGATTCAACATCATATCATGGAATTCTGTTTATGTTCAATGTTACACTTTTGCAACAGCTTCAGAAGACTGGCTGGGTTCCTCATAATGGTTTGGCTCACCAAGGTCAGCGAGTTCTTCATAAAGAGATCTATTTATTTGAAAAGAATGTATTTATAATAAATAGATGTCAATATTCTTCTGTTCCCTAAATAATTTCCTGTTTTGCAAGTTCACAAATAATAACTTTGTCATCTTTATGATGGTAATAAGATTAAACAGGTAAACGAAATATTACATACTGATCTTTGCTGTTGTGCTTATCTGCAAAGAAATTGAATTAAACTTGTTAGAATTTTGTCTACAAATGTCGTCTACATGTAATTAAAAATTACATGAATTAACACAAATTCCGATTTTATATATTTCGATTTTTAAAAAATTTTTATTGAAAAATTAAGTAAACATGCTTATGAATAACAGAATATTGATTATGTGACCGTTGAATAACAGAATTGATGAGAGCGGGGAAATTTAAAAAAAAATGTTTTATTTTAATCAGAATATTATACTCAAATATTTATAAATATATTTTCTAATCAATGTCTGTTAGTAAATTATTCAACAATCCTTATAAAAACAGTACGTCTTAAGCATTCCTGTTTGTCTTTTATCCGGTCGAAGGTAAACTTTCAAGGTTTTTTTTTTTAATATTTTATGTTCTGATATAAATTAATTAGGGTGATTAAAGGTAACGTAGTTAAATATTCATCACCTTTATCTGCTATATATTAATAAAGGACATTATTCCTCGATATAGTATATGTAAATATGTCATAATTTCATTCTTACAATATGTTTTAAGTCCCTTGCAGAGCAGAGTGACACTTAGGGATCACTTGACCCGGCGTCTGTCTGTCTAGCTGTCCATCCGTCTGACTGTTACAACTTAAACCTCGAGAAATGTAAGAGATATGGGTTCGATATTTTCAGATATATTGCTTGATACTATGGCTTATGAAAATTATCATGGTAACCGACTTCGTTACCTAAATCTTGATTCACTTTTTAAAATATTTCATAGTGCCGATAAACAGCATTTTTTGCACTTAAGATGTAAGTTCTATGCTTTTTAACATGCGCACTGTTTGTCATAAAACATTATGAAAAATGCCAGCGTTACAATCTACTTGACCTTACTTTGAAAAAAATACCCTGGACAGTTAAATTTTCAATTTTTTTTTTTAATTTTTTTTTTATTTGAAGAGGCAGTGTTTTGATAATAAGCATTTATACATGTTTATGAGCTCATGATACTGTACATTGAAACTGTATGATATTCAGTTATCAAACTTGTATTTAAAACCATATATATATATATATATATATATATATATATATATATATATAACTCTGATTTAAGGACTAGGGAGACCAGACCATTATATATGGCTTAAGGAGACAATATACAGATTTTTTAAATTTGCTTTTTTCTAAAAAGAAATACCAGATCAAAGATCTATAGAACACCATTTAGTCGACTCTTGCTTTATTTTTTCATAATAAATGCCTCCTAAAAATATATGAAAAAAATGGTCTCCTTAATATTTTATGTTTCTCTCATATGACTTAAGGAGACCAGTGTATATTTTTTATAAATATAACTTGTGGTTTAAGTAGACCATTTTTCTTTCATAGTAATTTCACTTATTATGCATTAATTAACATATTGTTTCCAACCAGAATAGTTGCGGATGGTCATTAGTCAAGGTCAGCAGAAAGATATTTGTGCTAATGTGACTCAACATGATCAGTACAAAACTTTGAATTAAACTAAAGTCATTGCACAAGTGACTTAAATAGAGAGTAGTTGCCCCCGTGGCGCAGTGGTTAGAGCGTCTGCTCTAGAGTAGATCTAGGAGTTGATCCTTACGTCGCAGGTTCAAATCCCACTGTGGGATGGGGAGACCGGTCCTTCAGATGAGACCATATAAATCAAGGTCCTGTGCCGCAGTAGGTGCTGGCACGAAAAAAATCCCTCGATGCTCAATGGCCGTAAGTGCCGAGTATAGGACAAAATTTGCAGATCTCCATCGGCATGTGGTGGTGTCTCCATATAAGTGAAAAAATCTCGAGAGGAATGTTAAACAACATACAATCAATCAATATATAGAGAGTATAAGCCCAGAGTAGCTTGTTCCGATATCCACATTTAACTCTCAATGCTGTCGCCCACGTGGTGCAGTGGAAAGAGCCTCTGCTCTAGAGTCGTGGAGTTAGTTGATCCTTTTGTCACATGTTTGAATCCCACTGTGGGACGTAGAGACCGGTCCTTCATACAAACAGAGGTCCAGTGTCGCAGTAGATGCTGGCATGAGAAATCTCTCACTGCCCATTGGCCATGAGTGCCGAGCATAGGTCATTTGCATCTCTCCATCGGCAAGTGTTGGCATCTCCATATGAGTGAAAAATTCTCCAGAGGGACGTTAAACAACAAACAAACTCTCAATGCCCAAAACAGTTTAACCTAAAAGTGAATGCAGACATAGATTATTCTTTAGACCAAGTATAGTATACTCCATATTGTTTTGTTGAGGACACAAAGTTCACAGTGGACATCAAGTAGTTTTTCCTGCTATTTATACCCAGCTTCGTCACCGAGTGCATTCGCTTTCCAACTAATTGATGAAGTTCTGACCTATTCCTACATTTGTTTAAATTCTTTGTGATTTAAGAATACATTTGACCAGTTGAAACCAAGAGTACATGTACTACATAAAATTTCAAGGTTGTGATTAAGATTCAGTAAAAGTTATGCCCCATCCAGTATAGCAATATGTGGATGCCATGTTCAATATACATATTTGCTATCATTAAACTTGCAGAGACCATGAATCAAAATAATTCAAATGCTTAAAAATCATTTTATTTTTACTGCTAGTCAAAATACAGTCACTCAAGCATATCCTTTGTTAATTTGAAAAAAAAAATGATAGTTTAACATTTATTATTAATACCATACCAAAGCACAAGATAGTGCACTTCTTACATAATCCAATGATTCATGCTGTGATTTTACAAAGTATTTAGATGTTTCTTATTTACAGTTCAGTATACATGATATACCAGTACAATGTGACACTAACCTAGTATCAGTTAAATGGAGCATTACTATTGTGTTTTTAAGAAGTTTGCAGGGTAAAAAGTATAATAAAATAAAAATGTTGATACATTTATTGATTGCATATGCTAAAAACTTTTATAAAAATCAAACATTGTATCATAACAGCTTTTACAAATTAATTCAATACATTCAAAGGTACAAAAATCAAATTATTTTCATCCACAGTTTTATCATATTCAGTTGAACAACAGCTACATCTATTATATAAAATGTATGGTAGTTGGCACTGATGGTATATATATCCTGAGCAAAGAAAAAACATACCTAATCAAAGAATACAAAGCTCACTTCTATAAATGTTATCTACTAGTAAGGCAAAATCTCACTCAACAAACACTCTGGTAATGTATATCACCTGGATCCAAAATCTATGCAAGTTGGTCTGGGTTAGATTAAACTGCTCAATAACCCTGAAAATGTATGTTACATCCAGCATCAGAAGCAGGATATATCATCTATGTTTACTGATCACCAATGAGTATATTGTTACTTTGAATGAACCTTCTCTAAAAACTGGTCATTAATCCAGAAAATCTAAGTCAAATCAAGGATTGGTACCCTGAAACATTTACATGTACATACATCATCTTTGCAGGTTTGTTCAACATAGAGTTTATAATTACATGAGAATAGGACTGCTCAAAACACTTAATCTTGTGAAATCCCCCATGTGGCGCAAAGGATAGAGTTTGTAATCTAGAGTCGCGAGTAAGGATTTAATCCTTAAGTCTCAGGTTCAAATCCACTGGGGATGTGGGGACCAGTCCTTCAGATAATACCATATAAACTGAGGTCCCGCCTAGCAGTTGATGTGGGCACAAAAAAAATCCCTTACTGCTCAAGGCCCTGAGTGCAAAGTATAGGTCAAATTTTGCAGCTCTCCACCAGCAAGTAGTGGCATCTCCATATGGATGAAAAATTCTTGAGAGGGATGCTAAACAACAAACAAACAAAAACAAAAAAAACACATGAGGAAAATGTAGATCAGGTCAAGCATCTGAAGTAAATCTGTTAATGTGCTTTAATCCATGCAAGTTTGTCCAGGTAGAGCTTAGGAATGAACCTTGCTCCTTAAATTTTAACTGGGATACAATGCTAGGTATATAGTAAGAACTCATCTAGACTGTCCAGAAAAGCTAAAACATATTTAGCAATTTCTTACTTGCATGATTTAAAAAAACTGCAATCTAGTAAAATTATTTCAAAAAAAATTTCAACACATTTTCTAATTTTCAACAAATTCAATGCACTGTGAGAGGATTTAACATTTCTTAACCACATACACTGTACTTAAAGTGCAATATACATGCATTATACTGTATGTTAAATCTTTACAGTTTTCTTCCAGTACTCTAATAGTATATGAAATATGAAGATTACCAACAGTGATCAAGCTTTAAAGTCCATTGAAACAATACAAAATTAGAGCAGAGCAAACACAGACCGCTAAAAACACCAGGTGCAATGGAGGAGAAAGCATTTCCTGCCATGTGCTCCTTGACATGATTGGGCAAATGGAAAAATCCACAAACAATTCAGTGTAAACAATTTCGATGAAAAACATTAGTCAACATTCAACTTAATGATCGATTGAACTTGCTGTAATAATTAATTTACACGTAAGTGTACACACATGTATGCATACTAGATGAATTATTTCACAATATCCAAAATTGGACAATAATAGTTTCTAATCTAGCTAGACAACAGGAAATTTTCATTATTACTTAAATTACATGAAACTATTGAAGTCTGTGAGCTACAAATTATATCTAAAAATTATACACATTTTAACAAGTGTTTACAGTTTAGTGTATTTATTATACACAAATGATGACTTAGTAAGACATACTAGTTAAGTCCACAGATTGACTTCCAGATTTCAGCTCAAAGGCTTGAAGATTTTTAGTGGCTCTTTCATCATTTTTTTTTCACTGAATATTTTCATTTTTATTTTCAAGACACTGTTTTTGTTGAGGTCTTTTAGCAGTTTGATGCAATCCAAGAACTCCAAGGGCAATTTAAGAACTCCTGAATTTCTTTCTTACCTGGAAAAAATAAAAATTTAAAAGTTTAAAATATATTCAACTTACAAGAAGAAAACTAGTAAAACTAGTGATAATATAATAGACCTTTCAGATGTTCCAAAGCAGCTACATGTATCTAATTAAAAAAATATAAAGTTTGAAGTATTTAGAGTAACCTGTATTCTGAACAAGGAATGTGTGTATTTGACAGACAGATGAATGAATAGACTGATCACTATAGAGCACCTTAGTCTTTTTTCAATAATCTTTATATTAGTGAAAATCAAATAGGAACTAGAGTGTTTCAAGGAATGTATATGTCACCTGCTAGGTATCGTCATTAAAGAGGTAAATAAATCTAAGAGTGGTCAGCTATTAATTTAATATTAGCATGGAGGTTCATGCATTTGCCTGCAAGGAAAAAAAGGATCCAAAAGCAAAAGACTGGGATAGAATCTGGCAATCAAAGAAAATATGGTTCCCCAGTCCTCAAATGAATAATTAAATTGAAATTATGATGAATAACTATTTATCATTTTATTAATACACATGTAGGTGCTTCCAACTATCCTCGGAGGAAAGGAATTTCAGACTGTCTTTACTTTAATTGTCACTTTGTCAGTCAACACGATTCATTGTGGAATACTGATCCCAATGTATTTTCATAGTCTTTAAATATAAGTTTGTGTGGTAACTGAATTTCATACAGTTTCAAAGTATAGTATCATGAGCTCAAAAACATATATAAATGCTAATTATCAAAACCCTGCCTCTCAAAATTTTGGAGATATAAGGTGTGACAGACGGACAGACAGACACCAGGTAAAGTGATCTCTAAGTGTCGTTCTGCTCTGCAGTTGACACAAAAATGAAAGTTAGTCAATTTTTGACCATGTATATCACTTCAGTGATGAAAGGAATGCTGAAGTGGTAAGTCTATCCTAATTATTTGAAAATACAGCAACCCCATTGGTCAGAATATAATACATATGCTGTCCAGCCTTAATTTCATTGGCATAAAGCAGCACAAAACACGATTTGATTGGATTGTGCAACTTGTTTTTCTAGGGGGCGCTGTTGCAACCCTGGAAAAGAAAAAAGGACTGGGGCTTGCCCCTAGGGGGCACTTACTGACCGGAAGTAAACAAACAACAGAAATAGCAATACACTAGAAATATGTCCATAGGACATATATGCCCGCCGAGTATATAGTAATGCAACATGAAATTTTGTGTTAGTGTATGAAGTTTGATGAGAATATCTTGAAAAGTTTCTTTAAAATTTAAATTGAAATCTAAAAAAAATGGATATAGATGATAAATTCTCACCAAATTATGTATAGATGCATAACCTTAGATTTCAATATTTTAAATGGTTTTAAAACCATGCAAAATGCAAATTGAAGGAAAGTGAGGTCAAGGTCACAGGAAAGGTCAAAAGTTTTTGAAATAGTTGAATAGGTCTTACTTATTATATATGTATCAGCATATTAAGTTTGATAAAAAAATATCTTGAATGATTTCTTTAAAACTGAGCTAGTCAAAGCGTGGCGCCATGGTCGCGAAGTAAGGAGTTGATCCTTATGTCGCAGGTTTGAATCCCACTGTGGGACACGGAGACCAGTCCTTCGGATGAGACCTTATAAACCAAGGTCCTGTGTCACAGTAGGTGCTGGCATGAAAAAGACCCCTCACTGCTCAATGGCAATGAGTGCAGAGTATAGGACAGAATTTGCAGCTTTCCACTGGCAAGTGGTGGCATCTCCATGTAAAATTCTCGAGAGGGAATGCAGATTACCTGTAATGATTGACCAAAATCCCTACTAGGCTTTAAACTCTTCATTCTTGACCTGTATTTCGTCAAATGAGATTTTTATGTGCCCGGATCGATAGATCGGGGGCGCATATTGTTTTTGTCCTGTCTGTCTGTTTGTCTGTCTGTTGTCAACTTTAACCTTCACCATAACTTTTGAATCATGAGAGAGAGAGACTTCATATTTTGTATGCATACTCCACTCATTAAGTTCTTTCAAATGACACCAAGGTCAATGACCTTGTGACCTTGACTGTGACCTTTATGCTAAAAATAGCTTTTTCGAACTTTGTTGCCGCCGGGTGCATAGTGTTTCACAAACACATCTTGTTCCAGTTAATTAAGGTAAAATTACTAATTGTTAAAACTGTAAATGATTTTTTTTTTTTTACCTGAGCCAGATTTTTACTTTTCTTAAAAGTGTCTGTATTTGACTGTTGGTTCCACCTATCTCAAGGAAATGATCTGTAAAAGTAAATGTTAGAAATCATAATCTGTTCTCTATCTACTATAATCATGAGAAAAGGTGTTGAAAATTAACAGATGGAGATAAAATCAGCAGTCATATTAAAGGCTTTTTTCAATAATCAATTTATTAGTGAAAATCATAAAAGTATTAGGCAAAAAGGAAAAATAAATGTTGTCATTAATTAACCTTGCATATTTCTACAATTTTCTGATAAGAAAATTATACCCGATAGATGCAATATAATCACTCTTTGCCTGCTCCTAAATTAAATTATGAAATTTTGATAGATTTTGATCTAGTAAGCAATTATTTAAAACAAGGTTCTTTTAGAGGTGCCTAGGGTCGAAATTCATAAAAAAAAAACCTACAAAAAAGTGAAAACCTATTTCTATCATACTGGTTTATATTTATTACAAATGTCCTCATAGTCAGCATAGCCCAGAACGATAGACCGCAGACTCTCACCATGAACATTTTTAGTGTACTGGTTCAAAACCATTTGTTGGCACATTTTTATTTTTTCAAACTTTTTACCTGTATAAACACTAAAGAACGAGTGCACTTATGGGCCCCGGTAAAATGTGAAAAAATGAAGAATTAAATTAAGCATAATTTTCCATCTCAGATCATTAATTGATATCTAAACCATAAGATTCAACAAATTTTATCGCTGAAATTCATAAATATACAAAGAGCAAAGCCATACAATGTGGTAGGGGGTCAGCCAATATTCGTGATTTTCTGTAGTAAATCGAGGACGGTCATTCATTTCAAAGCTTTTGTTTATTGTCAGCCTAACATTGTACAAACTTGTACGATTGACAAAAAATGCATTATACATTTATAAAACTTGTGTGAAAGTAGGAAATTTGTACATGATTAGGCTTGTACTTTAAATATTAAAAATGTATGAAAAGTTCAATGTTTTTCCTATAACAAGCAAGAGCTATTTACCTGTATGACCTATGTTGAACCCACCCGTGGAATATATTTTTTAAAATACTGGTAGTCACGTGAGTTCTACCCAGGTAAACATTCCTCAAAGATGCTCACTGTAAAACATAGCCACGTTTTGTATCATTATATCAAAGTCAAGCCGCATAGAGAAGTTTGTATGTATTTGGTTTTAGGAACACGGGATGGTTAGGAGAGTTTAGTGTCGTTAAAATGTCATCATAAATAAAAGTGTCAAACATTTTTAACATTCATGCAAGACAATGGTACTGGTATTGAAAGCCACCTAAATACACTTTTTTTCATTTTAAAATTTAAAGGAACAAATGTTAATACTTATTGTATTATTTCAAATGCAAGCATGCAAATTCCTTAGTTTGATCACTATGGATACAGGTATCTATACAACTTCATTCGATTTTTTTCTCAGGTAAAATAGCACAAGAAGTATCATTCAGCAAACGTGCCTGTCAATGATCCACCATCAGATTGTTCAAGTGTCTGATTTAAATGTCTCCTCCCCTTGATTTAAATAAACGAAACTCAAAATAGGTTCCGTACGACTTTCCCGGATTTGGGGTATCTATAGGCATTTAAAAAACTTCATTTGTTTCAAATCCATGCTGATTTAGGTGATGTTTTAATGTGATTTTAATTAGAAATGTCCACTTGTGTTTAACTATTACCAAAAGAGAACAATTTGGTAATACATTCTAAAGTAACTGAAAGCACTGAAAAAGGGCCCATTAAGCATTGCTTAAGTGCACTTGTCCTTTGATTTTTTAATACAGGCTTTTGCATTTTACTTAATATATTTTCTTCCTTAAATGCATGTTTGGTGTTGATATAAAAGACATCTATGGAAATGCAGATCATAAATTCTCTTTAACTAAACGCAATCAACCGGAACTAAACCTCATTGTAAGCACACTTTGTTTGAGGACATGAATCATTCACTTTGACGTGTTACTCGATACTGCAGGTGTCACGAAAAAAAAATCATGCCGAGCAATAATTGCTGTGTTTGCCTTTCAAGAACATAATGACGTGTAATAGTACTGTTGTGCCAGTGGGAGAGATACTGTTCTATGCAGAGTAGATGCAGTTCATTCCTTGGGAAAAATGTGTGCATTGGCGATATGTTATGCTAAAAATGCATAAGGGTTTTCAGATTAGAAAAAAATGTGGTAAGGTCAGTTAAGGTTTTATGTCCCGTTGCCATTACTCAGTCAGACAGCAAGAATGACCTTCAAACAAAGGATGTATCATTCTGTAAATACTGAGGTAGGATCACATGAACACACAGTTGAGTAGAATGAAATATATCAAGATAACAATCAGTATTCAAGCTCAAAAGCCCATCAAAAAATACAAAATAGGAGCAGAGCAAACAGAGACCTCCAAAACATCAGAGGTGGGATCAGGTGCCATGGAGGAGTGAGCATCCCCTGCAGACCAGTCACACCCGCTGCGTGCTCCTTGTCATGACTGGGAAACAATGGAAAAATCCATACACAATTCAATGTGTAAATAATGGCCTAACAATAAGTATGAAAAACGTCAGTCAGCATTTTACTTAATGATAAATTGTATTTGCTGACAAGGTCATTGTATCGACCATAGAACTTACAAAATGATGACTTTAAACAAGACTGCTGATATTCTTGTTTCAGCAATTTGTTTGTCAATAACTTACCTAGTTTTAAAAATTGTTCATACATAGAGGATGCTCTTGCGTATCGAATCAACTGAGAGATATAAACCCCGTATGCAGGTGATGAAGGTATACTGCTGAATAAGTAAGGGAAGTTGACGATTGAAAAGTTAAAGTCATCACGTATATCATAAAGCTTGGTTGTTAGATTACCATTAATGTAGAACTAAAGCAATACATGAGAAACAAGAAACTACACACATGTGACCTAAAGTCAGTGACCGGAACATATATCGATAAGCTTTTTCTAAAGACTGAAACCAATATTGGTCCTATAGGTCATCTCATATTTTTAACTAGAAGTGTTCCTTTGATATACTATATTTTACTTAATTTCTATAGACTTACTATACCCTGAAGAAAAAAAAAAGGAAAACAGGAACTACCTGTTTAAATGACCCGACCACCGAGGTTAATCTAAAGTTTGTCCTTGCCTACCTGAAAAACAGACTGCCTCGGGCAGTCAGTAATTTCCAACTCTGGTTATGAGATGCTAAATGTTTAATACTTACAATTAAATGCTTATATTTACATTTTTAAATTCATGATAGATTGAGAAAGTCGATAAAATCATTTCTATATTATGTCTGTATATTGTATAGGGGGAAAATAACTCGTGGTGTTAATATTCCCTATATTCATGGTGTGAATAAATCCGTGAATTCAAGAAACAGTGAATAAGTTTTCAATAACCTCCATCTTATATTTGGAAATTTGAGAATAGACTACGATAGGTAAATATACGTGCAGTGCATGGTCATTTCAGTTTTACGAATCGTACTTGTCATTCAATTATTTTAATTATCACGCTTGACATTAATTTAGATCACTCAGCAGATAATAACCTGTATTTGTAAAAAAAAAAAAAAAAAACTGTTTTAATAGCCAACGCTACATGTTTCATCAATCAAAACACTAGGGTCATGGGTTTTGAATACCCGTACTTAACTATGTTACGACGTGTATTTGTTACCTGCATTATCATGTTTTTATCGACATTTTGGTTTTGAAAAATCATTCAAATAACTATCGAACTTGCTGATGTATATATAAATCTACCCTGTTGTTCGTGAAGTGAATACATAACGCTGATTAATGCCTTCTAACTACGCTATGGATTAAACGGATATAGACATTGAAGGGAGGTACATGTAACCTTTATTATATACCGATTCCACGAATTCGTGTCAGAGGAGAGAAAAACATGAAAATTACAACCCCTGAAATTAATCCCCTATACAGTACTTCAACCGAGAAATTAGTTGAAACTGGTTCCAGAAAAGAAGCTGAAAATGTTCAATAGTTTACATACATACAATACTTGACACATGATGACTGAACAAAAACAGATAGCAATAAGTAATTTAAATGACTCAGGTGAATTATAACCTGTTCAATCTTAGATCCATCTTTTTTCTAATACGAGGGTTGATCCAAAAGTTCATGGAATTTAATTATTTCTAAAATTTTATTGTGATTTGATGAAAGCAAACAATAGGCATATTTATAATATAGAGTCATTATGCAACTGGAAAATTTCACCACATTCCAATTACCAATAAGGTCACATGAGCTTTCTGAACACTGATAGTTGTAAAATCCGGGAGAGACTTCGACGTAACGTCAAGTTAAGTATGTCATGTCATGTTATAGGAGCATCTCACCCTCATGTTCAATTCAACTAAGTAATTCTACAGAATATTCTGCCTTTTTCTCCTTTTTTCTCTCAAGAAAAGCCTGGGTATCCTCTCACACCAATCTTATCTTTATATTACACTCATATTTCAAAAATACTCCCCATCTTTCCATATGATGTTCCAATTTCAGTAGCAAAGTCCAGCACAGTACGTCAGCGGTCAACATCCATCATGGCTTAATTTGTCTACGAGAAAAACAGACCCTCCAAAAGCAGCCACACCTTTAATCAACCTCATGGAAGTTCTATTGTTCTTAAATTTCTCACGCCACTGGAAAATCAGTTGCTAAATGCATTTTTCTCCAGCCTGTATCAGTAGTATACCCCTTTAAGTCAGAGTGTTCCTAAGATTTTAACAAAACTTATAACTTGACTGAAATGTGACATTCTCTAACAATTAAAAGATGAACAAGAAATCATCAACTAATAGTCTAAATATCAAGTTAAATCAGTAAAACTCTCACAGACAGGTATATTAGTGGTCAAGGAATCGTAATAATGACAAAATTCTCATTTTATTTGCCACTTAGTGCAGGTTTTTTCTTATTTCACGTATTAAGAATTAAAATGAAAATGAACGAGTAAATGTCTCCCCTGCATTTTAAAACATCCTTTGCTATGGCAACTGCCATAGAGTTACTATCATTAATATTTAAAATATTTTTTTATTTAAAAAATTCAACAAGTGTTTATATTCTTATTTGTAATTTTCAACCACTTTCACTAATAAATAAATAAAATAAGAAGAAATTCCATGAACTTTCGGATCAATCCTCGTACATGTCAGTCATTAAATTTATATAATATACCATATGCATAAGGGAGACCAAATGTATTATTACTGCATTAAGGAGACCAACCACTATCCATATGTAAATCAGTATTCAACCACTTTCACTAATAAATAAATAAAATAAGAAGAAATTCCATGAACTTTCGGATCAATCCTCCTACATGTCAGTCATTAAATTTATATAATATACAGTATGCATAAGGGAGACCAAATGTATTCTTACTGCATTAAGGAGACCAACTACTCTCCACATGTAAATCAGTATTCAACCACTTTCACTAATAAATTAAAAAAAATATGAAAAAATTAGTGATGAGACATCGGTTAATTTTCATAATCGATAATCGGTTGGAATCGGTTACTGCTTCTGATGCGATTTCACCGATTATAATCAGATTTCTTCATAGTTTTGTATACAAAAAGCAGACTATTACAATAATTTCATTTATTTCTTTAACATGAATATGTAAAATACATAATATATTATTTTCTTTGTTGTTTTGCTTCTTTTACACTTTCTAGACCTAAAAATATTTACAGTGGACACCCAACATGGCTGCCTAGCGGCAGAAAACGAACTTCAAAAAGTTGTGGGGGGAATTGATCACTCTTTATATTTAAGGTGAATGTTGACTAAGTTGCATATTTTATATCTCAAATAAAAGATACAATTAATATTTTTTGAATAAAAAGAATCAGCTGATTTATCAAACCAAAGAGCAAACACAGATTTGGCAGAAAAAAAAATTCACCCGGGGGTAAATTGAATGGGTCGGTCGGGTTATTACAGGAAACAAAAATAATTTTTTTTAAGCCCTATATATGCATCTTCGGTTCTTAATCACCTCTGCTTCATGCTAGTTGGATAGTATCAGATGCAGATGCCATTTTCTTTCATTAAGAAGAAATAAATTTTAAACCAGAAATGGATAATTCCGGAATGTATTGTATTAGAAGTATGTTTCCGATGATCGATTATGAAAAACTATAATCGATCATCGGAATAGGTAGCATTTTTTGTCGACAATCAATGCTTTCTGATTATCGGTACAACACTAGAAGAAATTCCACGAACTTTTGGATCAACCCTCGTACATGTCAATCATTAAATTTATATAATATACAGTATGCATAAAGGAGACCAAATGTATTATTACTGCATTAAGGAGACCAACTACTATCCACATGTAAATCAGTATTCAACCACTTTCACTAATAAATAAATAAAATATGAAGAAATTCCACGAAATTTTGGATCAACCCTCGTACATGTCAGTGATTAAATTTATATAATATACCATACGCATAAGGGAGACCAAATGTATTATTACTGCATTAAGGAGACCAACTACTCTCCACGTGTAAATCAGTATTCAAAACTTGAGATTTTAGTACTCTAATAATTTACATGTTTAGCTACATGAACTAAATCTATTTACCTTTGTCATAACGCAAGAACTGTTTTACATTCAGCCAACTTTAACATTACACATGCATACAGCGTATGCCATGCATTAGGAAGACCAGATGCATTATTTCAACATTAAAGAAACCAACTACAATGGAACAATTAGACAGTATTCCAAAATGTTCATTCCAATACCATAGTAATTTCCCTTAATTTGTTTGTATTTAGATGACTTAAATCAATTTATCTTAGCCAGAATTGGAACAAAAAAGCTAATCATTAAAGTGGCCAAACACATGAACAGACAGATGGACATGATGATTCCTATGCTTATATACACCCAAAGTTGCCAAAGTAGAGCAGATGCAGTGGTTAGAGCGTCTACTCTAGAGTCGCGGAGAAAGAAGCTGATCCTTACATCGCGAGTTTGAATCCCACTGTGGGACGTGGAGACCCGTTCTTCAGATGAGACAGAGGTATTAACCGAGGTCCCATGTCACAGTAGGTGCTGGCTCGATAAAGATCCCTCAATGCTCAATGGCCGTAAGTGCTGAGTATAGGACAAAAATTTGCAGCTCTCCACCGACAAGTGGTGGCGTCTCCATATGAGTGAAAAATTCTCAAGAGGGACGTTAAACAACAAACACTATACACCCAAAACTTTGTTTGCAGAAGATTTTGTGATACATGCTTTACAAGTATACATATTGTTCATAAGGGAATAAAAATGCTATAATATATCATTAAGGAAAGCAACTGAAATTAAATGTGCACTTCTAATTGAACTAAACAAAATTACCCTTTGTCAGAATGTAGATTTATAAACAGGAAGGCTGTTTTTCTTCATTTTTTCCATGTCAGATTCAGACTGTTCTTGAAAAAATTCTGGCATACACCCTGTAAAAGTGAATAGTGCAGATAATAAAGAGCTTCTAAATAAACTGCATAATATTTAAATGATCCACTTAAAAGGGATAACAAATGCATTTAACTCCATCAAGGAGACCAACTGATATCCATATATATATAAATCAGTACATATATTTTAATTGTGATATTTTAATATCCTAGTAATTTACATGTTTAGTTTTATGAAATAAATCTATTTACCTTTGTCCAATGACCAATGAGCACAAGCACTGATTTTTCCTCTTTTTTCTTAACGGAATCACCAGGGCCAGTCTGGGGTCCATATGATTCTGGCATATGTACACTCTGTAAAATGCATATTTGTACCATGTACAGGCATATGAACAATATTTCTATACTACATACATGCATCATTAAACTTAATAATCTTTTTTTTTCCAAAATTCATTATTCATATATAGTGTTTTGCTGTTAGCAAAATTCAACAAAAACTATACCGTATATATACTTGCCTATAAAGTGGTCCACCTATAAGTCAGTGGTATTTTTTGAGGTTATTTTGGAGGGATTTGCTATTGACCCACTTATAAATCGGTACAATTTTTTGCCAGAATCAATTGACAATTTCAAATCAATGCTCTGATGTTTTAACCTGGTTTCAAATACTAATCTTTTTATGACTCACCTATAAGTTGGACATAGAGTATATACAGTACCTGCATTATACATGCATTAGGAAGACCAAATGCATTATTGCAATATTAAAGAGACCATTGTGGCAAATGAAATCAATGTATGAATTGTATTCAAAACTACAGGTGTACTAATTTGTCTGAAGTATATCATGATATAATGTGATACACAAAGACTTTAACAGGATATGTACATATACCCACATGCCTAAATGTAACAACAGTTTAAAAATGAATAATTTTTTTTTTTTTTTTTTTTTGTAAATTTCACTGTTTAATTTATGAAATATGAAATATTATTTAAAACCTATAATTTATTAATATTCTGGGTCATCACCCCATTTTTTGTGAAGGAATCATGAAAGGCATTGTAATTTCAACTTGCTCACAGAGCAAGTTTTAGACAGAGGACCAACTCTTTATTCAAAATTTAGTTTACATACTTAATTTTTTAACAATTAAGTTTAATGGGTTAAAAAACTTCAAACTAGGTCAAAATATTTTGCTTTCTAAATATGGGCAAGAAATGTTCTTTTGCTTAAAATCACCTTAACTTCAGAAAAAAAAAATGCACTGTGCTCATCCTCTTCAAATGCCTTGTTTGTAAATACCGTATATACTCGCCTATAAGTCGGTCCGCTTATAAGTCGGTTGTATTTTTTGAGGTTATTTTGGAAGGATTTGCCATTGACCCGCTTATAAGTCGGTACAACTTTTTGCCAGAGTCAGTTTGCATTTCAAATTAATGCTCTAATGTTTAAACCTGGTTTCGATTAATATTTTTAGAAAAGACGCCAATATTTAAATTTAAATCATTAAGAAAAATACATAATGCACACTTAAGATAAAGATAAAGTTATTAAAATATGTAAAAACTTGTACTTTATGTATAATCTTAGAATACATAATTGATATAATATATCCAGACTCTGTTCAACGATAATCATGGAAATGTTTATGAAATACTACATTTCGCCGTCCAGAAAAATACTAACCTTTTTATGACTCGCCTATAAGTTGGACATAGAGTTTTGGACCAAAATTTAACTCCCAAAAGACCGACTTATACGCGAGTATATACGGTAACTGATAAAAGGTATATCTCACAAATGCTTCATTATTACAAATGTCTTACAGTAAATATATGCATCACCACAACTTATTTCATTAGTAAGAATAAACCCTTAAGCAATGAATATAAATGCTGAAAAGTGGTGCATTGTTAGGAGTTGATCCTACTACACAAGTTTTGAGATTATCTCCATTGGTGCACTCTTTTGTTACAGAGGGGAGTTTTGTTTCCACGTTAGCAGGCAGGTGGGACAGTGGCATCTCAATATGAGTAAAAAAATTCTCAAAAGCAATCTTGAACATAGAAACTAACAAATAAATGCTGAAATGATACATTGTGATATGTAGGTATATAGGGTTGGGATAATACACAGACCTTATGATATGATACATATAAAATTTCAAAATGATTTATAAATCATGATTGTCAAATGTCAATAAATAACACAATAAAGTAGATTCATCATTTAGTATAATGGCTAAGCATTCAGATTTGTTGTGTTTCTCATATATTGAAACTTTGAATGACACAGTTTGAAAACAAGCTGTCTTCTCTGTAGTAGCGGAACTAGTGTAGAACCCAACATGTTCCAAAACTCGTAAGAATGGCCTGATTTGAATGTGTAAGATACAGTTGCAATGCCAACCATGCCAACATTTGGCATTTGTTTATTTTTTAGTTATTTTATGAACCAGCAAAAATTAGGGCTGCATCAAACATATTGATACATATCTAGATTAATGAATATATTGTATCAAAAACAAGAGGCCCATGGGCCACATCGCTCACCTGAGCACATTGGCTAGGAAAAAGCACAAATCACTTCAGTATTGAAAAGTTTAAAGGGGAGGGGGCTTGGATTTTGAACTACCTGAGGATGCTTCCATATCAATATAACAAATGGCTTTACTGTTCTTGAGAAGATTTTTAAAGATTTTTTTCCTATATATTCCCTTGTTAAAAATTTGATCCCCCATTGTGGACCCTCCCTACCCCCTCCCCCCCCCCCATCATTTTAACAAACTTGAATCTACACTACCTGATGATGCTTCCATATCAATATGACTAAACATGACTTTGCTGTTCTTGAGAAGAAGATTTTTGAAGTTTTTTCCTATGTATTCCTATGTAAAACTTTGATCCTCAATTGTGGCACCACCCTAACCCTGGGGGTCATGATTTGAACAAAGTTAAATCTACACTATCTGAGAATGCTTCCATATCAATATGACTTAACAAGGCTTTGCTGTTCTTGAGAAGAAGATTTTTCAAGTTTTTTTTCTGTATATTCCTATATAAAACTTTGATCGCCCCTTGTGGCCCCACCCTACCCCGAGGGGTCATGATTTGATACAAACTTGAATCTTCACTACCTGAGGATGGATCCACATCAATATGACTAATTGTGACTTTGTTGTTCTTGAGAAGAAGATTTTTCAAGATTTTTTTCTACATATTTCTATGTAAAATTATGATCCCCCATTGTGGCCCCACCCTACCCCTGGGGGTCATGATTTGTACAAAATTTAATCTACACTACCTGAGAATGATTCCATATCAATATGACTAATTGTGGCTTTGTTGTTCTTGAGAGAAAGATTTTAAAGATTTTTTTTCTATAAATTCCTATGTAAAATTTTGATCCCCCATTGTGCCCCCCCCCCCCCGCCTGGGGGTCATGATTTTGTATAAACTTGAATCTATACTACCTGAGGATGATTCCATATAAATTATGACTAATTGTGGCTTTGTTGTTTTTAAGAAAAACAATTTCAAGATTTTTCCTACATATTTCTATGTAAAACTTTGATCCCCCATTGTGGCCTCACCCTACTCCTGGGGGTCATGATTTGAACAAACTTGAATCTGCACTACCTGAGGATAATTCCATATCAATATGCCTAATTGTGGCTTTGTCGTTCTTAAGAAAAAGATTTTTAAAGATTTTTTTTCTATATATTCCTATGTAAAACTTTGATCCCCCCTTGTGGCCCCATCCTACCCCTGGGGGTCATGATTTGAACAAACTTGAATCTACACTATGTAATGAAGGTCTCACCTAAGTTTCAACTTTTACAGCCCAGTGGTTCTTGAGAAGAAGATTTTTAAAAGATACCACTAAATTTTCACTAATTCTTAATTATCTCCCCTTGAAAGAGGGTGTGGCCCTTCATTTGAACAAATTTGAATCCCCTTTACCCAAGGATGCTTTGTGGCAAGTTTGGTTGAAATTGGCCCAGTGGTTCTTGAGAAGAAGATGAAAATGTGAAAAGTTTACAACAACAACAAAGACGACAACGACGACAGACAACGGACAAATTTTGATCAGAAAAGCTCACTTGAGCCTTTGGCTCAGGTGAGCTAAAAATAACTTAATTCCAATACATTTTGGGCAGGCAGTTTTTTATTTAATTCTGTGAAAAAGTTGGGAATTTCAATCACCAAAGATTATATTTAACTGTTTTGAATTAAAACTGATCAAAAATGATATAATCATTAAGGAGGTAGCACATCTTAGATGATTATTACAAAATCATAAAAATACATAGACAACTTTACTTAACATGTTGATTTTACAGTCAAGAAAAGTTTGAATTTGAAGTGTAATTTTTAAAGACAGTGAGACAAAAAATTAAAAATGAGTAAAAAACAATTATTTTTATAAAACTCATGCATAATGATTTATAAGACTTTTTTGACAGAATTGTTAAAGAATTCAATATATTGCATATCGCATTAAAAAATGTCTTTTTTTTTTTGCTCAATACACAGCCCTAGCAAAAATGATATACAACAAGGACTTTGATTGGATTATTAACATTCATTCAACTGATCATAATTATTAACTGTTATTGCACTTTCATTTTCAAAATGTTGTTAGGTACATTGTTTGTTCACTCTTTTGCATTGATATTATAATTTATAAAAGAGAATTTTAGCACAAAAAATTATCAATTTACCTTTCTTGGAATAAAGACATGTTGACCCTTGAGCTGAGATTTTCTCTTTTTCCATAGATTTGTTACACTGGAGTCCAAATGATTCTAGCAGAGACCCTGTAAAAAGGACTTAATTATGGAAAAGCATGAAGAATATATGCCTATTATACATATCTTAAATTCTAATGAAAACAATGTTTTTTAATTAAGATCCATATATTTCTAATGATTGACATAATACAAATTCAAAATAAAATATGCATGTCTATATTATACACTGTACCTTAAGCAGACCAATTGCATTATTACATCCTTCAGGAGACCAACTTAAATCAATGTTTGAGAACTACTTGTAAGAACAATAAATTTGTCTACTTTACAGTACTAAATGTACATGGAATCTATAGGATCATGTTACTTTAATTGACCTGCCTTAGTTCAACACAGTAATCTAACAAAGAAATTGAGCCAAAACAACATTTTAAGACTTTTTGAACAGTGCATGTTCCTATCATTTCAAAACCATTACCAGTAAAAATGCTAATATAGGAAAATGATGACACTTAATTAATATTGTACTTTCAGGTATATTAGATGAATTAATCTGATTCGTCAAGAAACATTTGTTAAAAAGCACTATTATCCGCTGAATAATGAAGCTACACCCAGTGTCGCAACAGTCAACATTGCTTGACGACGGGTGATATTCAAAAAAATAGTGACTGCGCAGATATATGCGCTCAAGGTTCAATATTATTTGTATTTGTATAAAACATATTCAGTATAATATAATAAATATTGCATGTAGTTGAGTGTAACATTGAAAATTTTCACCCCTCGAAAACCAAATAAGTCAAAAAGAGGATGGGTTTCTTTTCCAACTTCTACATAGTTTCGCCCCTGCAAAAACTGGTATAGACCTTGGAAATGTTTAAACGGGCTAAGAGAAATCAAATGCATCAAGAGTACTTAATTGTTTTTACCCAAGTTACATGCCAAAAAAGATTCAGAGAGACGTCACATAAAGTTAACGTTGATTTGAACTGAAGTTAGGGTGTCAAAAGTCATTCACGTCCAAAAGTGACATTGATCATGTGTGGTAGATAATAAACTCCTACGAGCTAAATATGCTGCCATAATCAAGTGAGGATCTTTCCCTAATCCTATATATAAATCCATTTACAATATTATATGCACTTAAGCAGCTGTTTATGACATTGTAAAATTATATAAACAAGACCAGTTTATATAATTTATATCAATTTATATAATTAATAATATCATTTATATAATTTTATCAAGATAAGTGTATGGGGTAGAGGGAGCAGACATTGAGAATCAATGTTGTCGGACCACATGAAACTAAACTAACAGTCTTCCAAATAACCCGGGAGTCCAATGCCAGGGACCTGTTAAATTTGCAGCCGGGCATGTAAAAATTGCCAAATTACATGTCGGAAGAGGGCATATGTGAATCTTCTTTCGTTGTACGATCTTTACTTGCCATTTATTCTGTCCTACCCCCATTATTCGCTTAAACGTTGCTATATGTAATGTCGATGGATTGCCTGTCTACATTCTCGATACGACCTGTCAAATGATTGTCAATCTAATCATTGAAGTGTTTAGTTTAACCTATTTGTTTTCTCGAAGTTGCTTGCTAAATTATGAGATGTTCATCAATGCCACATACTGTGGCACTACAGTCATGATCCCATTTCAGAAATTCAGTTTAGCTAAACCGGCCAACAAATGACCAGCATGCAACTCAAAAGTTATTTATGAACAAAAACGCTTTAGAAAATGGCAATCACAGGCCATGGTTGGTTTACGACGCTGAAAAAATTAATATAAAACCTTTATACCCAATGGGTTTTTTTTGTTGCACAATACTGGTAAATGTAAGAATTTTGAGTAGGACATGTACAAATTTGAATGGCCTTGGAAAAAATGATAGGTCTACATGCCCGAAGGGCATGTGCTGAAAAAGAATTGTTGTGAAGACTGTAACTAAAGCGACAGCGCCGGGTGATCATATAAATTTAAGTCCCCTTTATTATATAATAATTTGGCAAATTATCAACACATCAAGCTAAAATTTCCAACATATCTTAACGGTGAGAATTTTTATTTTTTTAAGTTGAAACCTCGTGTCCTGTGAAAAAAATGAAATTTGTATCCAATCTAAAGTCTTAAAATGTATCAAGGTAATTTTTCAATACAAATTTGCGGTTGGGGTTATAAATGAAGGATAAAACCAGAGACCTAGGAATGGAATACTCGGAAGTCTCTGGTTTTATTCTACCCCCAACTGGAAGTTGTATCCCATCTAAAGTCTTAAAATGTATCGAGGTAATTTTCGAGGAATAAATGAGTGGTTTACAATAAAGAGGCTCGACCAGAGATGTCTGAAACGATTTATTTGACAAGAAAAAAGTCTCTTGAAGCGAACGATGTCATTTAAAAGTAGGTTAATGATTGATAATGATACATGAACAAAATACGAGCTTGAAGCGGGGGTGCCTGAAATTGAGTTAGATATCTTGTGGTAAAAATAAGTAGGGATGCACCGTATATGAAACAAGTGCCTGTGATTGATAGTCTGAAATTTCTCTTCACCTAAATATTAAAAGCTTGCAGTGATCGCTATAAATCTATACAACAGTCAAGTTACATACGGTAAACTAACATAAAAACAAGATTACAACAGTCATGATTACAGAAGGTATATTTTGAAGACTCTAGGTCAGTAGGTGAATGTAAACAGGTAAACACACGTGGGACAGTCACCGCAAATAAATGAACCACAAAACTACTTATAACATTAAAATGTAAATATTCATCTGCACACAGATTTTTGCATAATAATAATAATTTTTAAAAAGTGTAAATTAAAATATAAAATAAACAAACCTCAAACCTTGTAACATTGAGGCTTGTTTCCCTGCAAATCTTATTCTGGTTCTCTATCACTGAAAATGCAGGGAACCAGGCTGCGTTATTAACTCGTACACAGATTTGTTGATACGAATAAACCTATAAACATATACGAAATAAAATATTATCATAAAAAATGAAGAATTTCAAATTGCTTGAAAAATTATCTTTATGTAGTTTATAATAAATGGTTGTAATTGTATATTAATTTCTATCTATCCATTAAAATTTGATACGTATATCAGCTTATGTATCCATCTGAACAATTATTGTTATTACACTCCCTGTCACATCTTCATAGTTAAGCATGTAAGCATGGTAAGTAGGAATCAATTTCAGTTGAAGGGGACCAAAACCAAACATTTTTCAGTTTCATTTGGTGGGGAAGGGGGGGGATATAAACCTCAAATGATCATTTTATCTCTGTCACTGAACTGCTGAAAATAATGAAGGGAACTAGGCTGCGACAATGATTTGTTGACTGAATTAAAATACGAAATAAATTATCATACATATGAAATAAAATAATTTCATGAAAAAATGAAGAATTTCCAATTGCTTGAAAAAAAAAAGAAGCTTTTCATGTATGTGATTTACAATAAATGGTTGTACTTGTACATTTTCTATATATCCATTAAAATTTCATAGTATCAGTAGTTCACTATTTGTAAACATTAACAATAATATTAAATAAATGTTACACTCACTGTGGCTTTGACTGAGTTACTGTCACATCTTCATAATTAAACGAGAATATTCCCTTCCGTAAATATTGCTATATATATCTGAACTGTTACCAATTAATCTTTCTTTGGTGAAAGAAAACCTCAGGGATGGAGAATAGGCCCGTACGTAATTTAGTTGGAGGGGGGTGGGGGGGGGGGTGAGCACAACCAAACAACATTTTTCAGTTTCAGGTTGGGGGTGGCTACAAACCAAAAATTTTTTAATAAGCAAAAGAAAAATACATTATCAGAGGTTATTATTGAGGGGGCCCAAAAGCAAAAGAAAAATAGATCATCAGAGGTTGGGGGCCCAAGCATAAAGGAGCAATGTTTTCTATAGTATACCTAAATTTCAGCAAAATTACAGGGGGCCTGCCCCCCCCCCCCCCCCGTTCCTTCAGCCATGTATTGTATCAAATCTGCTTCACCCTGATTCAGATTTTTTTTTACAGCATATATATTCTATTAGCAGAGGATCACATTATATTAATAAACAATTATTAAATTACAGCTATTTTTTTCTTACAGGGTCTGTATCATTTATACTATATCATGATGATCATGTCCTGCATAATGTTTACAGAAAGTTTAATTTAAATTCTTAAGCTCGAAATAGCTGCGTCAACTTGCGAGACCATTTTTTTCTACGTTCGGCCTAATCTTTAAATATTTAATTTGTTTGTGGACTTGCATAAAAGAATTAAAAAATATAGGGGCCTATCATTTAACTTTATTTCGAATTTCCTTCAGGATTTTATATACCAAACTATAGTCTAACGATTATTTAAAATCATACTTTTTCTCTTGAAAGCTAAATTACTAGGCAAAAAAAAAAACAAAAAAAAAAACGAATGTTTGTCTTGTGTATTCTTAATTACAACTTATTACTGTATCATTTTAGTTACTTACCCAAATTTCTCAACATCCATGGTGTTCAGAGGTCATTTTCTGAAAACTGAAGGGGCATTCCGATGGCATTCGGAACAAGTGACGGAAAGCACTTGCTAAGAATTCAAAACATGGTTCATAAATTTACAATATTTTTCCTTTTTAGGTTTTTAACATAAAACATGGAAAACTAAGTTAAAGAAACACTCATTTGAACAAATCAAAAGCGGAAAAAATATATATGCTAGATTTTTTGTTTAATTGCATGTTTTTCATGGTCTCCAAAATGCAGAAAAATTATCCTTTGAAATTATACGTAGGTTATAAATTCTTTTCTTTTTTAGGGAAGATGATAGCAATTAGACAACTTTTGAATGTTAAATAACAGAGTTAAAGATTAATAATATTTAATGGCAGACTGTTTATTTATCTATAAAAAGACATTTGCAATACTGATGAGGTCAAAATAATAGGGAGACCGAAAAAGGTCGCCTTAATCCAGTGGTCTCCCCAAGCCAGAAAATATATCCTCCATGGTCTCCTAAAGCCATATGTCATATATATATATATATATATATATATATATATATATATATATATGAACAACGGGATTGGTATTGTACAATGGGTCGTGTAGATTGACAATTGCAGCATAGACAGATTGAAATATCTTTTTGGGTGTTGTTGGAAAGGTATTTATGAAATGATTAATAATTATTTCTAATAATTTCAATTTAATTATTCATTTGGGGGTTAGGGAACCATATTTTCTTTAATTGTCTGATTCTATTCAGGGATTGGGTAATTGAAAAAAGTAAATGTTATTGACTGTAATTTATTACTTTTTCCCCGTCGTAGTCGGAAGTTATTTGTAATTGAACATTTTTCTAATATCTTGTAATTTACTGAATTACAGTGAAAAAATAACATGTAATCTCAATTACTTTTTAATTACTCTATCAAACATAAATTCTGTAATACAACACCTCCATCACTTCCTCATTTTACAGTTTTTTTTTTTTTTTTTTTTTGTATATATAGTAAAATATCCTCATTCCTTAAGTTATACTTGATATTAAGTTAATATTTACATGAAATCCAAAAATGATCTAGTTTACAAACTGTTCATAATGTACATTTAGAAATTTACGTGTTTTATGCTATTTCATTAATCTTAAACTTTGTAGCACATTTCTATTTAGCAATATAACATTCTTTATTGCTTGATCAATAATATTAAACAATATGATAGTGTGTGTCATTAAGATCTCTCATGTTGGTAAGAGATAATCACAATTGTAAATTGCAATCAAAACAAATCAGCCATACAAAATGAATTCAGTCCATGTTTTGAGAGAAAAGAACAATAGAAATGATTATTTGAATTAAAATTGCCCTACTAGGTTTAGAAAAGAAAAAACTTTCAATTTAATAATTGCATAAAGATATATATAAATATTTTCTTATTTTTGGGGGGATTTTTTTTTATCCGAAAAAGTTATATACAATTATTACTTATGAAGTAAAAATGTTCGACAGTAATAGCAATTAAGGTTGTTCAGGTTACCTACAATTGAACATAATTAGAGGAGATTCAGCTGTGACTCATTTACTCATATTTTTAACAAATTTCAAAAGGTGTACAATTTTTGTACATGTAGGCTTTTCCAGAAGAAAACTGCATCATGGATAATTCTTAAATGATTTGTAAATGAAAGTTATAACATCACAAAGAGATACACACTAACTCAAGTAATATTTAATTCTTGTTTGTGTAAATGCTGCTTAAGCTTATATATACAATAATGGTTTTGCATATTCATTCACAAGGATTGTAAAAATCCCCCCCCCCAAAAAAAATAAAAAATACATGAATAAATAAAAATGCTTTTTCTTATTCAATGAATAACTTTTGCAAAGTATTTGTTATTAAATAAATTACGTCTTAAGAAGCCTGTAATTTCTCTGTAATTTTGTTGAAGAAAAAGTCTATGTAATTGTAATTCAAGGACATACGCAACGTACCTTACCTACTAATAATTTTTCAAGATATCCTTAATTTAAGATTATAGTGCCATCAGATTTTCGTAGACAAAAAATCAACATGCATTACCAGGAGTTTTGAAAAGATATCAATTGATGAAAATTCTTTGAAATCTTTGAAAATTCTAATTCATAGAAAAATACACAAAAATTACTCAACATATATACTAGATGTTTTGTTTATCCAAACTTGTTTTAGAAGTGTATAACAACATACAGAGACATTAAAATGTAGCACACAGTTCCTTTAAGTATTGGAACTCTTCAGCTTCGGAGAAAAAGGACAATAAAGTTCTAACTATGTTGCGTATGTGCTTAATTACATTTTGAAATAATTGTCCCCATCTTGATTCTATTGCAATTATTCTTTCTTTTTATTCGACGCAGCGCAAAAGCATGAACTATAATGTTAGTAGTAAATAAATAGCTGACCCCTCTTAGAGATTTATTCACATCTTTAATGAAGCTAGAAAGCAGGCGACACATGCGTACCTTGGGATACCCTAGTTAATTATTACTTGGCTTGAAGTAAGTTTAGTTCAAAAAATCATTTTACCTTGAATATTCAAATCAGAAAATTTGCTTTTAAGAATATCATTCTCTTTCTGGCTAAAACATAGGTAATCTGATATTAGAGCTCAACTCAACGAATATTGTCTTTAAGTAAGGCAATGTCCAACACTAAACTAATAATCTAGTAGTGTGCATCCCTAGACGCAACATTTATGAAATTTTGGTGTGATAGGGCTTGCAGTTGGGAATGGACTTATCTAAAATCTTTGAATTAGTCAATCATCCAGAAAATGTAAGAAAAGTCCAGCTTCTGAAGCAAGTTTGAGAGTATTTATATCTTGATGCACAATCCATGCAAATTTGGTTTAGATTGCCCTTATACATTCTTGGTTATGGACCTACTCCACAAACTTTAACCTGGTCTCTCATATTGAAAATGTAGGTCAGATCCAGTATCCGTAGCAAGTCCAGTAGTGTGCATTCTTAGATGTATCATCTATGCAAATTTGGTCATCATATGGCTTACATTTACTTGGAAATAAGAACGGCTCAAAAAACTTTAACATGGTCACTCATCCGGAAAATGAAAGTCAGAAAATTGGTACCGTATCTGATTAAATCCAGGACCTGGAGCAAATCAGATAGTCTGCATCCTTAGAAATATCAGCCTTGCAAGTTTGGTCAATATAGGGCTTAATGTAACTTTGAAATGAGACCTGCTTCAAAACATTAACCAGGTCATTCTTTAGCTGAAATTGCAGCATCTGAAACCTTGACTGGAACAATGAAATATACTAGAAGCATCCCCCATACATCTTTGATTAATATAGGGCATAGAGTCATTTAAAAGAAACTTTAACCTGGGACGCCGACGCCGAGGGTATCACATAAACTCCCCCAACTTCGTTGAGGTGAGCTAAAAATTAATCATACGGTTACATGCAAGTAAATGAAGTTATTTAAATAACCATTGTCAAATTCTCTTTAAACAAAGACTTAATATAAGAATATGAATAATAAGGAAAAACTTACTCATGCATTACCGTCCTTGCTATTAACACAAAGTGTACTGATTAATAATATCTTTAGCATCAACCAAAACATATATATCTTACACGTAAAAAGGTTTTTATCGTTTTATCTCCCCTTCTTTAAATGCGGTTCTTTCCCAAATAGGCATTATTTGTTTCCATGGTGTGGCAAGATAAAAAGTCTCGGAAATTCTTTTTCTAATTATGTTATTATTGTGAGGTTATATGCATAAGAAATGTTGAATGTAGTCAAAAAATCTCCGCTCCTACCTCTTGATAAAGCTTAACAGATATTTTGTATTTTTTGTTGTTTTTTTTTTTACATTTATCATTATTTTATTAAGACAAAAATCGTATTTGAAGCATTGCTATCAAACACATACTCTTGTAGCTTAACAATTACAGAGTTTATTTTTTTTTAAATCATAGCTCAAGCAGCTAGTGATATTTTGTCAGTTTCTTGATAGTAGAATGGTTACGGAATTGCTAAATGATAATATAAACACAAAAAAGTAGTTTGATTTTACAATTCATTATTCATTCTTAACATTGCCAAAAATCTAATAGGAAAGAAGGAAACTATAATTTGTTTTTGTCTGGAGAAAGTTTCAAAAAAGAAATACAATCGAGAAAACCTGGATTTTAAAGGAATGATTATTGCGTCGAAATAAAAAAAACACAATGGGTGAAGTCTAAAACATGGTTCAAGGTATCTTCAGTGCACTGGGGTTTTTATTGCACAATACTTTGCACTGCATAGTAAAATTAAGCTGTAAATTTACACATTAAAAGTATATATTTTAACATAATTTATCAAATTAAACAAAATTAGGAAACCACAGATTAAACAATCTAATTATATTTTTTTTATTACTATCATTTTTCAACTCATTGGTAGATGGACGTGCTAAAAGTATGTTCGTGACGTTATGGTAAAATGTTCTTAAAGAGGGGATCATAAAAAAAATGTTACTGAAGAAAAGGTACCAAATATACGCTCTTGAAAATTTTAACACAAGAATTTGAGAATTTCAAAATTATTTTCTGATATTTTTTGTATAAATCATTACCACATGTCATATTTTATAGTACTCCATTAAAACGGAAAAAAATTCCTTTTTTTCATTTTGAGATGCCCCCTTTAGAGTTTCTTACATATGATGTAAAGAATAGTATAACTCGTTATAATCTGTTACAATATGTGTGGCCTTTCTTTTGTAAAGTATATATATATATATACAGTACGGGCAACGCGGTTTTGTCATTTAACCGCGCCCCCTCCGCGGTGTATTAATCCTTTCCGCGATACACCATCGCGGTTTTTCATCGCGGTGCAGGTAACAGACCATCTTTACCGCGGCGGTGTGAACTACCGTTCTTCGTCAGCTCTGATATTTTACCTGTACGCACATGTATTTGCAATCACCGATCTTTTTAGGGGGGGTCTCTAGGAATGTTTTTTAACGTCAGGAAAATTATTTTGTTTCGGTAAGAAGAATTGTTTTTCTTTGATTGGAGAATAATGCCTTTTATGTGACTAAACAAATTTGTATTTGTATTATCAATTAATAATATATACAGTGTAGATTTTTTTTTAAATAAGAGAGTACATGTATACAATTATTTATATTTTTTAAAGTATAGTTTCGTTACGAGTTTAATGGATACTAGATTTAATTTTTGTATAATAAGAATCATCATCAGCATTTTGAATTAAATTTAACAACTTGAAGGCTACATTGCAGATTTCCCTTATATGTTAAAACGTTCATCGTTTAATTGCCGAGTATGTAAGTTTGCCGTAAATATGTAGAGTAAGATATCTTAATCAACATTTTCATTCATTTCTTCTACTTTTTCTTAAAATTCTTTCATTAACAAGGGTTGTGATTTAACAAGCATTGCTCACGGAATCCACGTGCACTGTTCTGTCGCGCATGGATCGAGTCATCCAATCATTAATTTTAGGGTGTTATTGGTGGATCAATTAATAAACTAGAGGGATTCCGGGGGGTTGTACCGCCTATCCCCATTCTTCGGGACATCTGTTTAGTTTTTCGAATGTTTAAAAATTTATGCGAATATTGTTATTTATCAAGTAAGAATAATTTAACAATACATAGTATTGAACTAAATAAATACACTTGTTCATTTTTTAAAAATCAATTTCTAATTTTCCATCCACTGATAGGACCTCCTCTTTCTGAAATACATGTAGCTGGATCTATCTAATATGCAATGGAATCAATTATTTGTAATGTGTTCAGGTAAAAAGATAATCATTGCGTAACACTTCCTGTCTGCTTTAACTTCTGCTAGCATGTATGAGTTTTAAAATACACAGACTAGACCAAGTGCCAAACATCGTCCGTTGAATGGCTTTGGTCAATGTACTTCCTCGTAAATATTCTCATTAAATTATAAATTTCAGTGATTGTTATATTTATTTTTCAATAAAATATCCTGCTAGTTGTATTTATTTTACAATAAAATATCATGCTATCATTCAGTATCACAACCTTTGATATAGACTAAAAGTGCAATCTTTTATAATTATTTTATTAATAAATGAAATGATACATTCCAAAGAATAAAGCAAACAAATCACATTTATACATGTATTAATATTCTTTGGGATAGTGTTTTTACATGTATTAACTACATTTTTTCTTCATCAAATAACGAATTATATTACTCTGTTACTGTCTTTTGCAATCGTTCTTTCGAACGTATAAATCCCTGAGTTTACAACATGTGGGTCACAACAATGAATCAGAGATAAAAAAAAAAAATTAGTCATTAAAGGTGAAGACGTCATCGGAGCAACCAAGGTCACTTTCTGGCACAGAGGGCATCACAAGATTGACACTATCCTTCTTTAGTCTTTTGTCATTTCGCCTCAGTGACTCGTTTATTTTGGAGACGATCCTCTCCCTCCAGGAATCCTCGGGTTTGAATTCTGGGAAGAAGTAACACACATAGCGCCTCACCACTTGCTTTCTCGCTGGATCCAGTTCTTTTTTGGAGAGTTTTCCACCACCGTACCAGTTGTACTCCATTCGCAGGTTGCCCTCACCGTACAGTTCGGGGAAGATCTTCCTTGTGAGATTAACTGCGAAATTTCCTGCGTTCCTTGATTCCTTAATCATGTCTCTGAGGACGGTATCTGGAAGTTGATATTCTTCGGGAACACCTTGGTACACATCTCCAGGACTACTGTCACTCATCGTATCAGCAATAGGATCACTGGTTTGCAGGAACTCCACTCCACTTGCAGCTAAGACGGTAGAAATTAAGATTCTGATTAGTTAGGACAAACAGATCATTTAAGGACCCTCTATACACTAGAAGAAAATATTTTTTGGACATTGAGAAAATTATGGTGTGTAAAGGTGTAAATATTGAGCTTATCTATGATAACCACATTTTCAACATAGGGTGCCTTGCATTTACCCCCAGGAAAAATGTTCAAAGACAATGAAGTACTGATAAACATAAATCACTGTTGTTTACTTAAGTGGGCAATATATCTGCAAATGAAGTGTTCCATCTATCCATCTTGGCCTATTAAAGTGTTATGAATGCTTGATTTGATCACAAATTATGTAATAAACTTATATTCCAATGTACCTTATTCTTTTTCAAAGGGCAGATCACTCTATCTGCATAAAAATACCACAAAATCAGAACTCTTTAGTGTGCAGTGTATAGAGGGCTGTTAATTAAATAATCATTGTAGTACACATTTACGGCATTGTTTTAAAACGGAACTCAATTATATTAGTGTAATTTTTACCTGTGTTTTTTTTTAAACGTTTTGAATAACTTGACGACTGGACATATCTTAAAATCTAAAAACACCTAAAAATAATTTAACTTTAATACCATGAAACAGCTTAAACATTGTTTAATTGACCTTAACTCAAAAATCATTTCCTGGATCCGCCACATTGACTGTATATTATTTCAGTTTATTCAAACCAATTAGCCCTGGCTCCCAATAATCTCGGTAATAGCCGTACATGTAGAATGTGTATATTATTTTTCTGTGTAATAACTCAACCATGCGTTACGGCTACAGTACCTTGAGGTTGATTAGCCCTAGATCGTCTCATAATTGATTCAAAATTTTAATTACTGACTGATTCAATTTTTATAAAATTGTGTTTAGGATTTAGTTTATTTTAATAATAATAATCTAAAAGAAACACACACAATTAAGGATTCATAAGACAAAAAAATTAGATATGCGACTATAGTTCGTTTTCTATGTAATTATATACAAAACTGTGCATGTATTTTTAACATTGTGTCAAAATCTTACAAATTTCTGCCACTTTACCTAGCGAACATTATTCAGGTTACCCTTTTTAATAGAATTCTATGAGAAATATTTCTGGTTTTGGAAAAAAATTGTTTGTGTTATTTATTCTTAACATGGATATTTGATCCATGGTACATGTACATGTAAGACAGTTGATAGATACCCGTACACATTACGTAATTTTACGTAACTTTAATCAGTTGGGTGACAGTTGTACAGAAACATTTTAGTTTTAACGTTTACGTGTAAGCAATGGGTCGTATTAATCACAGTGTAAAATTAGATATCATCCGGATGCACAAAGATGGATTTTCAGTGGCGAGGATAATAAGAAAGTTGAAGGATTTGGGACACATTGTATGCAGGAACTCGGTTTCCTACTGGATACACAAATACCAAATTGGATTATTTGGTGATGTATGCGACCCCGAGATACCTGCAGTTTCAACAAGCGTGAGCCAGAGGGACACAGAAATTATTAGAGATCAGCTATTGAAGGACTGTACTCTGTCTAGCCGGGAAATACATAAAAAACTTACAGAAGACGGTGCCAATTTTGGACTAACCACAACAAAGTGGGCCATTGAAGCAAGTGGATTCACGCATTCCACACCACGCTATGGACAGATGGTTAGAGATGCCAACAAGGAAAAAAGAGTTCTGTTCTGCGAACGTTTAATCGAAACAAATGAACAATTCGACGATGTGATTTTTTCTGATGAGTGTTCGGTTCAGTTGAATCAGAATAAATCGTGGAGCTACCGATTAAAGGACTCTTGTGCTACTATCTTGCCAAAGCCGAAACACCCTCTAAAGATTCATGTTTGGGCTGCCATCAGCAAGAAGGGTGCATCAAAAATTAGACTTTTTGAGGGGATCATGGACTCAACCTTTTATACCGAGCACATTCTGAGGGATACCCTGATGCCGTTCGTGAAGTCTAAATTTGGCGATACTGGACACCGGTTTCAACAAGATAATGACCCCAAACACACCTCAAAATTATCCAAGAGTTTCATGGAAAACAACAACATCAACTGGTGGAGTGAATGGCCTGCAGGTAATTGTATTTAAAAAATTGAATTAATTTATTGACGGTGATTAACAATAAGACTTCAAAAATAAAATATCTTTTTATCATTTTTTATAAAAATTAATTTTCTGTTTTTTCTTTATGTGCTTACGTAATGCATAATTATTTTTATTAATATACATGAAAGTGTTATACGCATTCTAATTTAAAAATATATTTTCTACAGAAAGCCCCGATCTAAACCCGATCGAAATGGTTTGGAATGAGCTCAAAAGGTGTGTTGCCCGCGAGACCCCTAGGACCAAAAGCGAGTTAGAGGAGTGCATTAGAAGATTCTGGAGGACACAGATGTCGGTGGAAAAATGTTGTACATACATTGACCATGTGTTTAAAGTTGTGCCAGCGTGTGTGATTATGAGAGGAAATGCTACTGGTGACGTGCCAAAGAAACTGTTTCCCGAAAAATCCCGAGGAAAAAGTATTGCGTACTTCAAGGACAAGCTGAATTCCGACGTAGAAGTTCGCACGAGGGCCTCACAGTTGTTAAAACAGTGGGTGTAAAATATTCATCAGCAGTGTTTGTGTATTTACTGTGAATCTCAACATTAAAACAACGTTTAAAACAGTCTGCCAAACTTGGACAATTAGCGTGATTAAGACAATTTTTTAAAGATTTATTCATTATAAGCTAACAACATATCATTGTCTTGATACAGTTGTACAATTATGAAATGATCGTGTGACGATGTGACATTCTGTTGTGAATTTTAACAAATTAATGTTTTCTACTATAAGAAATGTATTGTATTTCATTGATTTCGTTTAATGGAACATGTGATTTTGATTAATAAACGTGAATATAGAACTTGTACTTACCAGATTAGCCGTTGTCTTCCTGCGTTTTGGAGAAGGGGCTGACGAAGGTGATCTGGGTGGGGTTGGGGATCGTGGAGATGTTGGTGAGCTGGGTTGGGATGGCAGTCTTGGTGGGGAAGTTGATCTGGATGGGGGGGTTGAGGATGCTGCAACTGGGTTTGGTAGAGGTACCAACAAATCCTTAATTTTCTCCCGCATCTGCTGTTCAGTCCCAGAAAACAACACAACAGCCCTGTCCACTTCTTTTGGTTTACCCCACTGTACATCATACTCAAGTCCAACACTAATTGTAGAGTCTCCATCACACTTGAAGGACACACGATTTCTCACTTGCAGTTCATCGTCACACAAATACCGCACAATAAAATGAGTGTCCAAACGCTTAAGTCGCCTAGCCATGATCCACAGTTTATAGTCAAAAACACAGAAATAAGTCCTCTCAGTTCAATCACTTGTGTAAGACTGATGAATGTTCAGTGTAGTATCAGAAAAATTGTCGGTTTCTATAGATTTCTTTTAACATTTTAATTATGAGTCTAATGTTAACACGCTACCCATTATAATACATTTCTGATGGCCTACTACGAAAATGAAATTGAACTTAATTGATAGTAATTAGTCACACTAGATCGGTCTTTATTGAACATGTTGAACAGAGTTGAACGATCAATCGAACGATGTTTATACATTAATTTTATATCTCCGAAAGTCAGTAAGAAAATTAATCAACTTTAATCATTATTTCATTCTTTTTTCTAGCTGTGTTTTATTTTCTCTTTTCTTTTCTTTGTAATCTAATCGGTGTCTATAGAGTATTTTCATTAGCTTTCCAATATAAAAAAAATAATTTCCAGTAGACAAAAAAAAAAAAACTTGAAAGTGTACATCACACATACTCGGTACCATTTTTACATAATACTTCCTGTCTCATAATACATTCATGAATTTTTGTAATAATCGAAAAGACTATCTGTCGATTGAATATTTTGATATTATTCATATAGAAAAAGCAATTCTCTCTCTCTCTCTCTCTCTCTCTCTCTGAATATTTATTTCCGTAAGTTTTTATAACATTGATATTGACACCATAGTAGTATGACATTAATGAATGTATATGTTTAAATTATATATATTATATATATATCGACAGAATATCGCTATCAAACCTTTGTTGAAATTTTGATAAGCAGGTATATTAAAATATTTATTAAATATATTTTTATATGTATTTTTAAATAAATATTATACTCAGTTTCATAAATGTATATTTTAATAACGTAAAGTAAAATTATGATATCTTCTTCACGAAAAAAAAAAAATATTCATACAAGTATTCTTTCTTTAATAGAGACATAATTTTATTGATTTTTCAACGCTGATAATTTTTCCATAATTTTCCATTGGGGGAGATAACTCGCGTTTGTTTACAATACTATCCTCGCTCAGAAATCTAGACTTTGCACCGCGACGGGGAATTAATCTAACCGCGGGGATGAGCGGTGTTACCTGATTTACCTGGCCAAACCGCGATGAGATCAACACCGCCGCGACGCGCGGTAAATGACCAAACCGCGTTGCCCGTACTGTATATATATATAGACAAGAAGTCTATATATATATTGACAAGAAGTCTATTGTAGGGACTTTGCCATGATACTAGATAAAGGCCGTACACATTTTATTAACTCCTCCTAAATCCATGAATGAATTCAATATAATTAACATATAACCTCATTTAAAACATTGCTGTGACGTCATGCCTTTGTTCTTGCAGTCGAAAAAAATTACCTGTAGCCGTCCGAGTATCGGACGGCAGTGATAACAAAATCGGACAGTAGTTAAAAAACAACAACTAGAGTGAAATCAAGGTTTAATTTGTCCAGAAACCAAAAAAAAAGCTAGGGAGAAAAAATTCAGGGAAAGCGAACGGGAGGAAATTAAGTTGTTAAAAATAGTAAATCCAAGACGAAACTGGAGTTTTAACTTTCCTCAAAAGTAACACTTTCCATTCGGTTTTTTGCAAAGCGATTTCGATACAGCACTGTGAAAAAGCCAATTTAAATCCATTTCTGATAAAGAACCAGTCTGCGAATCTCTTCATTTAACGAGGTTTGTTCGCCAATGACCGCACTTTCAAAACCCAAGATTTTCATTATATCATCCAATCAAAATTTTAGATTAAAATCCGCAGTTTTACTTTAAATGCATTTTGAAGATATCATCCAACACTGTATCTGTATCAATGTTAAACGCACTTAATAAAAAAAAATTCCGAATCATAAAATAATCCTTCATCACCTGACCACTGCCCATAGTTCCTGCTAAGCCAAACGACTGCCATTGAATGAATGAAAGAATAGTTCACTCACTGATTTTACTGTCTAAAAAAAAACAAACTTTCTCTTTTCTTTTGTCTACTTATTAGATGGTTTCAGGTAGAAAACTATTGATGCCTGAACTCCTATTGTGTAATTATCGGACTCCTCCAGGTAACTTTTGGACATCTAAATAGCAATGTTTTAAGTAACTTAAAGATATATTCCTCATACAATTCTATATGTAAAATTATCAGACTGTTTTCTGATAATTTTACATATAGAACAGTATTCGGCATATATCCATTACGTACATACTCCGAAGAAATGCAAATCATATCAGAAGGGGTATAATTTTGTGAGCTTACTGTTCGCAATACCTCTAGTTTTAAATACTTAAGTATAATTGAAAATAGGAAACTGGTGTCTAGGTATTTATTTCAAAGGAATTATTTACTCACTTTTATTCCTTCTCCATACAAGAATATTTATGATACTTCCCGTGAAAACGATGAAAACAGACAATACAACACTTATAACGACGGCAATGTAATCATAGTCTCTAGTTGCCGACTTCATCTGTGACTAAAGAGTAGAAAATATATGCAGGATTATAAGGTCAGCAACGAAGATGTGCAAGCAAGTCTTCCTATGCATTTTATTTCTCTTCTTTTAACAATCGAATTACAGACACTATGAAAAGTACCTTTCTACAAATTAATGAATTAGAAAGTATATATGAGGACCATTATGGTTACATTCGATCAATTTTTAGAGTACTAGATGAAATCCCGCGCAAGCGCGGGGAAAGAAATTTATACCACTACCGACAGAAAATATATTGTAGTTTCTACTGACAGCTTAGAAGCTTATAGCAGGAAGAAATTCTTTGTTCAAAATCCCGCATGAAGTAGATGTATGTCTCCACCCCCACCCCCTTTTGTAAAAAGTTGAAAAATAATAATTTCATTGATTGACGTTTATTGTAAAACTTGTTAAACTATGTTTTGGATATTGTAATTCAGATGCTCTTATTTCATTTCCGTCAAGGATAAAAGCAGGGAATATGCACATTTTACAGATAAATTGATTTTATGGGAGGCAGGGGTAAAAATTGACAGGTACTTGGGTCTTGGGTTATAAATATGGATGTATCTCATTGATATGTAAAAAAAATGTACTTTACTTTTTTTTATATATATATATCAATAAGGTACATACATATTTATAAACCAAGACCCAAGAACCTGTGTAAAATTTAGCTTTTAATGCCTTATGAATAGGCCGAGTATTCGATACAAAAGACTGTATTCAGAAAAAATGAAAATATTGATTAAAGCTTTACAGCTTAAATTGTATTTGAACAATACCTTATTCATTATCTCTTTTCATGTAAGCAAGTTTATTACGAAGTACAAATTGTACTTCGGGTTCGTTGCCACGATGCTCTGACTGAGGAATATATATACAAATTTTACCAAAAAAAATTATTAGGAAAACCTACTACATATATATATTATACTGTAAACCAACTATTATTCGCGTTAACTTTTATTCGCGATTCGTCAGTTTTAAATCAATCCGCGACAATTAATTTCGCGAATGAGGAAACATTCTATACAAATACTAAGCAAAATAAATGGTTCACTGCGATAAATATGCGCGAGTTAAAGTAGGTCGCGAAACTCACGAATATTTCTGGCACGCGAATAAAAGTTGGTTTACAGTAGTCTTTCAATATATAAATCTATAAATTTATTCACTTATATTGTTATCAATGATTTAATATTATTTTAATGGCCATTCACACAAAAGCTTTTTTTATGTACATGCAGCTGTAATCGCCTCGTTTTTCTTTTTAACACCGGGCTCGATCCTTTATGATGTTCTAGAAGTTTCCGTCAATATTAAGATCGGTGAATGACGAAAATAATTTGCATATTTTCCATTTTAACCGGTTATCACTACTTATCTCTTATATATCATTTAAATCAAGTTTTGATTGAATAATTCTGATGACGTTTTATGAAATAAATAAACGATTTTTTGTTGTCAGTTTCATTAAAAACTGCCAGTGACTTCGATCCGCCAACTGGAAACGACACCGTACTCACGGTTTTTGCTATTTCATTGCTGTTTTTACAGAAAATTAGACTTGTAAAATCGATTAATATCGATCTATAGGTTCTATTGATGGAAAATCCACGAAACAGTCGACCTTTGACCCTTCTTAAGAAATCTATCACACAGATGGCTTTAAAAAACGGATTTAACTTGTTTAGAAGTTTATTTGATTATTCGATTTATTAACAACAATCAGTATAAAAGAAACAAAGAAGAAATATTCAGTGGATAGAAATATTATACATGTACATTAATATAGTTTGACCTGTTAAGGGGGCTCAGTCGGTAAAGCGTTTGCCGTTTTGTGTGATAAGTCGCTAGTTCGACTCTCCGCGGGATCAGACGTAGGCTTATGATTGTTCAAGCCAAAAACAAAGAATTAACTTGAAATTCCTAAGATTCTAAGATGAAATTGAGAACTATTTTGCAAAGGGTGACTCTCCATGTGACGTATCAGTGTTTTTTTTTTTTTTTTTGTTTTTTGTTTTTTGTTGTTTTTTTTTTTTTTTCGCAAAATAGATATCTTAGCCTTTAGAAGTAAAGCATTTACAATCAGTTGCATTGATTTGGTCCCCGATGAAGTCATTGCAGATCTGCTATATGTTTTTTAAACCAAAGTGACTCTACAAAATTGTTATCGCGTATTTACAGTTTATTAAAAACAAAAAAAGGTATAATGTAAGGACAAAGATGCCATCTAAACAAAAATTGATTTGTCCATGGATGCTAGGGCCCGACAGTAACACAAAAACTTAGCACTATATCTACCCAAACCTTTCTTGTTCCCGCGAAAATTACCTTTTTTCTAAATTTGAAATGACGAGAACACCTTGAACATATAGGTGCTTATCCGAATTTTCTTAGCTTAAAAATAGCCATGTACCTCCTTAACAATTTTTTTTTTCACACCCTCTTCTTTTTAATGGCCCTTTCCCATAACTTTTTCATTCATATGGAGGTCGACCGCGTGGCGCAGTGGTTAGAGTGTTTCAGTTTAGAGTCGCGGAGTAAGGCATTGATCCTTACGTCGCGGGTTCGAATCCCACTGTGGGACGTGGAGACCGCTCCTTCGGATGAGACCGTATAAACCGAGGTCCCGTGTCGAAGAAGGTGCTGGCACGAAAAAGATCCCTCACTACCCAATGGCCCTGAGTACCGAGGGTAGCTCCCCACCGGCAAGTGGTGGCGTCTCCATATGAGTGAAAAATTCTCGAGAGGGACGTTAAAGTTGACCAATACTCGCACTACGTCACTAACGAATATAAAACCGGAACCACACTTCTTATTTCCGAGATTTGATATTTGAACTATATTGGTTTGACTTTTTCTTGGCGTTTTAAATATCCGGTAACGATTTTGCTCTAATTTGGTCGGGTCAACAAACTTACAAACATTGTTTATACAGTATTAGGAAAAATTAATTAACCAGAAGTCTCTAAGGAGACTGTAGCTCTACTGGTCTGTACGTATAACAAAGGAAAAGTAGCACTTGGATTTGAAACTTTGCAACATGCAACAATAAATAGAATTATGTATCTAAATGAAGTCTACTTCTGTGCCAAGTTCCATGCAAGTTATATTGAAATCAAATAAAAACTGTAGGAAGAGTAGCGTTTTTCACAGTATTTCACAGAAATTTCTATTTTTTGCAACCATGACAACACCATTCACTGAAATCAAAACCAAATTACATATTATGCATCGTAGTGTATTCTAATTGTCTGCCAGATTAGATTGAAATCTGACGAAAACTGTAGGAGGAGAAACGTTTTAAAGGAATTTCACAGAAAATATTCTATTTTTAGTAACCATTGCAACATTGTTCATTGAAATCAAAAACCGATGCATTCAATTATGTATCGTCTTCTTGTATGCCAAATTATATTACAAGCAGACTTAAACTTTAGCAGGAGTAGCATTTAAAGTAATTTCACAGAAAATTCTATTTTTAGTAACCATGGCAACACCGTTCATCGAAATCAAAAACCGATGCATTAAATTATGTATCTTAGTGTAGTTAACTTTATGCAAAGTTATATTAATATCAGACCAAAACTGTAGGAGGAGTGTTTTTAAGGAATTTCACAGAAATTTCTAGTTTTAGTGACCATGGCAACACCGTTCATCGAAATCAAAAACCGATGCACTAAATAATGTATCTGAGTGTAGTCTACTTGTGTGCCAAGTTATATTGAAATCAAACCAAAACTGTAGGAGGGATAGCATTTTAAAGGAATTTCACAGAAATGTCTATTTTTAGTAACCATAGCAACACCGTTCATCAAAATCAAAAACAGATACAATAAGTTATATATCCTTGTACAGTCTACTTGTGTGCCAAGTTATACTGAAATCCGACCAAAACTGTAGGAGGAGTAGCGTTTTAAAGGAATTTCACAGAAATTTCTATTTTAAGTAACCGTAGCAACACCGTTCATCGAAATCAAAAACAGATGCAATAAATTATATATCATTGTACACTCTACTTGTGTGCCAAGTTATACTGAAATCAGACCAAAACTGTAGGAGGAGTAGCGTTTTAAAGGAATTTCACAGAAATTTCTATTTTTAGTAACCATGGCAACACCGTTCATTGAAATAAAAAACCGATGCACTAAATTATGTATCTTAGTGTAGTCTACTTGTGTGCCAAGTTATATTGAAATCACGAAAACTGCAGGAGGAGTAGCGTTTTGAAAAAATGTTTACAGACAGACGTACGGACGGACGAGGACACCTTACTATCGCATAAGCTCTTCTGGTCTCTGACCAGTAGAGCTAAAAAGGGGAGGCTTGAAATAACTTTCGGTTGACATAGAGATGATTAGGTAATAAAGATATAATATAAACAAAATTTCTGTGGATGAGAATATGCCGATAACATGGACAACGAATATGTCACATGTATCAAATCGATGCGACAGACAGAGTATTGTCGGCGGACAAGTTGAAGCTGACACCTATAGTTCGAAAGAAAAGGAGTTGCTACAATTTGACAGTGACAGATTTTATTAGCAGGGGTAGGGAGGGGCCACAATGGGGGATCAAAATTCTGCATAGGAATATATAGGCAAAATATTCTCAAGAACAGAAACGCCATATTTAGTCATATTGATATGGAAGCATCCTCAGGTAGTGTAGATTCAAGTTTGTTCAAATCATGACCCCTTGGAGTAGGGAGGGGCCACAATGAGGGATCAAATTTTTATAAAGGAATATATAGGAAAAAATCTTTAAAAATCTTCTGCTCAAGAACAGCAAAGCCATTTGTTATACTGATATGGAAGCATCCTCAGTTTAAAATTCAAGCCCCCCCCCCTCCCCCCGTAAACTTTTCATTACTGAACTGATATGTGCTTTTTCCTAGCTAATGTGATCAGGTGAGCGATGTGGCTATGGTCCATGGGCCTCTTGTTTAATAGATTCTGCTTCATGGGAATATAAAATAAAGGAGAACAATTAGTGCCCATCGAAATTCCAACAGATTGTTGGAAGACTTGGTCTCCAAAGACTTCATAGATGTTGTCAAAGAAGAATTCCAGCATCTTTTTAATATCAATCCCAGAGTACTTATGTGTAGAATCAGAGTGATTTTTACTTGATAATATTGTAGATGACCAATCACCGAGTTCCATTTTAGCTCACCTGAGCCAAAGGCTCAAGTGAGCTTTTCTGATCAAAATTTGTCCGTTGTCTGTCGTCGTTGTTGTCGTCGTTGTTGTTGTCGTAAACTTTTCACAATTTCATCTTCTTCTCCAGAACCACTAGGCCAATTTCAACTAAACTTGGCACAGAGTATCCTTGGCTAGCATTGACCTACTTAAAATCAGCATTGACCTACTAGCATCAGAATATGAATGAGGTTTTATTCAGTAAAAAATTGAAAACAGAGAAAGAAAATTGGTTAAACTCTTCAAATTATAAGTACATAATGAAATATTTTGATCAAATGGTTATATAAGGCACTTTTTTTGCTTAAAACGGCAACACTGAAATTCAGTTATCTACTTTCTGTAGCATTGCCCTAATTAAAAAACAGCATCAGGATTAGGATAACTAACATTAAATCAGCAAGCAACGGAAGCATTAAAATCAGCAAGCAAAGGAAGCATCGAAATCAGCATTGTTGCTGTAACAAAATAAGTTCAGTGCACTGTGTATACGGTCTCACTGTATAGTCTGTGGCAATACCGGGAAAAAAACATGTTGACATAATTTTTCTTATGTCTTTTCATTGCTGGCATGTATGTCTCTTATAAAAGCAGTTTTTTCAAGATTGAGCCCATTTAGTGCAGACGCCACCACTTGCCGTGGAAGGCTGCAAATTTTAGACCTTTTCTTTGCACTCATGGCCATTGAGCAGTGTATCTTTTTCGTGCCAGCACCGACTGCAAAACCGGACCAGTCTCTAAGTCCCGATGTGGGATTCGAACCAGCGACGTAAGGATCAACTTCTTACTCCGCGATTCTAGAGCAAACGCCCTTACAACTTCGCCACGCGGGCAAGTCTGCAATTAAGCTACCCATGTATCTGATTTACAGTCGTTATCGGTTTTGCATTTGGAACTTCAATATTGAAATGAGGACTAAGTTTGTTTGTTTGATGTTGTTTAACGTCCCTCTCGAGAATTTTTCACTTATATGGAGATGCAAATGAGGACTAAGTAAAATAAGACTTATTTTACGTTCTTTTTAATATTCAATAATTTACCTCAACGGGAGAAAAGCAGAGTCCTGATTCAGAACTACAGGTCCCATTAACACAATCTCTTCTACATTGCATTTTACAGTTCTTTCCCCAATATCCTTTCTGACACACTACAAATAAAGAAAAATATCATTCACCTCTACAGTGGAATTCATAAATGGATATCAAATGTTCAAATTCGTACAATCGCAGACATGTTAAGGCTTCCCAAAAGCTTATAACTGACCACGATTTGTAAAAGGATTTTGTCTGCCATATTTCTTTTAACCTGTCGTCACATGTGGAGCCCCTATAAAAGCCGTTCACTTTATTGTTGTTCAGTGTATTATGCTTTTCAGTCTATAACTGTATAGATGGTTCTACACAGCCACTGTAAAATATTCACTAGCGATAAAAGTAACTGCGTACTTCTTCCACGGCAGAAGAAAAGGCAACCTTCGAATTGTGATATCAGTTGCACAGGTCAGTGCGGTCAGAACAAGCACACACGTAAACTGCAATAAAATGTAAACAGTGGTAATGCAAGATGACCAACTCGGCCACGAGTTGTCCACTCCGTTCAGGTATCTGTGACAAGAAATCAATCAGGTGTAACAAATGAGAAGGTAATACCCCATTGCTGATATTGGAAATAGGAAAGCTAATATGGCGTATGTCTATTTACGAGTCGTGTTAAGCCATAAAATGCGTTCAAAACACAATATTGCATTGCGAGTTCGATTTTGTTTTTATTTGTAGGTTTTGCACTTAAATACAGCCAATATATAGAGATAGTTCTCTTGGATATATATTAAAATATTTAATATGATATCACATGACGTTGATAGATAGATAGATAGACAGATAGAAAACAGAGAAATTTTCTTTATAAGGATACCCACTTACGCACCAACCCGGGATGAACTCGAGACCTACGGAACCTGTCTCCTAGCAGTACAGGAACAGCGCGCTAGACCGCTCGGCCATCTACGCAAGTAAAAAAAACTTGCTTTCGATGCCGATGATATTCTCGCGGCGCCACCCTACACTACACGACTATTGAGAATGGAAGTGAGATACAATTATTTGGACATTAGTTTTTTTTAGAGGATCGTAACAGATACACACTTCAAAATATAGTAAGTATATATTAGGTGTACATTTCAAGTCTTGATAAAAACTGATGGGACAAATTGAAAGATATGATGAAATTTCACATTCCTGTCATTTTGAAGCCTTTTTGATAGATTTTCAAACTATTTTTTTTTTTTTAATTCTAATTGAATTTTCAAACATATGAGTAAATCATTTATGGTTCGAAGTGAATGTGCAATTTCAAACTTTCTGTTTTGTTTTGTTTTTGTATTTTTTTTTTTTTTCGGTTTTTGGTTTTATTTTTTGGTCGTTTTTTTTTTTTTTTTTTTTTTTTTTTTTTTTTTTTTTTTTACACCTAATAAAAAGGCCTTCTATTTAATTCAAAATATATTAAAAAAAAATTAAATGTATTGATTGAAGCACATTTTAAAACAAACAATTGAAGTAAAAACTTTTGTGAAAACTTAGAACACAACATTTTTAGGTCACCTTAGTTTACTCAGGTGACCTATTGCTATCCGTTTTCGTCCGTCGGCGTGCGTCGTGCGTTAACATTACAACATTTTCAGCTTCCTCTCTGAAACCGCTCAACCAATTTCAATCAATTTTGGCATATAGCATCTATGGGTGGAGGGGGACAAAATTTTTGAATTTCATAGTCCCTGCCCCCCTGAGGCCTGAAGGGCTGGGTTAAAACCACCAAAAATAATGCAATTTTTAAAAATCTTCCTCTTTACTCCGGGACATCAAGCTGTCAAACTGTTGATTTTAATAAACATTGAGCCCTCTACCAAAAGTTTTTAATTCATGGCCTCAGGGTCGGGTTCTGGTACTGGGGTGGGGCTATATAGATCGTATAGTGAAAATGTATTATTTCTTTGAAAATCTTCTTTTCTACTCCTGGGTATTAAATAAAGTAACTAAGTACATAGTTATGATGAGCAAGAGTGCCTCTTCCAAAATTGTGAATTTCATGGCCCCAGGGTCAGGGGTTCTGGTTTTAAAGCGGGGCTCTAATGATTCTATAGTGAAAATGCATTAATTCTTTGAAAATATTCTCCTCTGCTCCTGGGTATCAAGCAAATAAACTAAGTACATAGTTATGATGAGGAAGAGTGCCTCTTCGAAAATTGTGAATTTCATTGCCCCAGAGTCAGGGTTTCTGTGATAGGGCGGGGCTATAATGATTATGTAGTGAAAATGCATTAATTCTTTGAAAATCTTCTCCTCTGCTGGGTATTAAATAAAGTAACTAAGTACATAGTTATGATAAGCAAGAGTGCCTCTTCCAAAATTATGAATTTCATGGCCTTAGGGCCAGGGGTTCTGGTGTTAGGACGGGGCTCTATTGATTATATATTGAAAATGCATTAATTTTTTGAAAATCTTTTTCTCTGCTCCTGCATATTAAAAAAAACTAAGAACATAGATAGGATGAGCATGACTGCCTTTTCAGAAATTATGAATTTAATGGCCCCTGGGTCAGGGGTTCAGGTGTTAGGGCGGGGCTCTACTGATTATATAGTAAAATTGCATTAATTCTATGAAAATCTTCTTTTCTGCTCCTTGGCATTAAATAAACTAATATTTAGTGCATAGTTATGGTGCACATGGTTGCCTTTCCGAAATTGTGAATTTCATGGCCCCTATGTCAGGGGTGTATCGGGGGGGGGGGGGGGGCTCAATTGATATATATAGTGAAAATGCATTATTTCTTTGCAAATCTTCTCTCTCCCGGATATTAGATAAACTAAGTACATAGTTATGATGAGCATGGCTGCCTCCTCAGAAATTGTGAATTTCGTGGCCCCTGGATGAAGGGTTCTGGTGTTAGGGCGGGGCTCTATTGATTAGATAGAGAAAATGCATAAATTCTTTCAAAATCTTCTTCTCTGCTTCTGGGTATTATTCAAACAAAGGAAGTGCATGGTTATGATAAGGAAGAATGCCTCTTCCAAAACTGTGAAATTCATGGCGCCGGGTTCAGGGGTTCTATTGATTATATAGTGAAAATGCATAATTTCTTTTTTTTTTTTTTACTACTGGTAATAAAGCAAAGAAACAAGTGTAAAGTTATGATGAGCAAGGTGCTTCTTCCAGAATTGTGAGTTCTTGGCCCCTGGATAAGATGTTCTGGTGTAAGGGGGAGAGGGGTTATTTAATAATACAGTGAAAATGCATTTCTTTGAAAATCTTCTATGCTTCTGGGCATATTCGAGGCAAACAGAGTAAAAGTTTTAATATGGATGGGTATTTTTACCAGAATTTTGAACACCTGGATTATTTAGTAAAATGTTCTGGTCCTGGCTAGGGGTTTTATGAACTTGTATTCTGCTGAGCAAAGTTATACCCCTTTGCCATTCACCTTTGATAATTAATCACTGTAAATAATGTATTTGAAAGGTTAATAGAATAAGAGAATTATTCAAGAATATACATTGTATAATACAAAAAGTACTTTCATAATTTTAATGATCAGGTAGACTTGGAAATAATAAATGAATAAAAGTGAGGCAAAATAGCTTATCGTTTTTAATGTTCTTCAGAGGCCAAGAGAGATAAGTGTGAGAAGTAGTAATATGGGGTTAAAAATAGACATTTTGTTAATAATCTGCATGGTAATAGTGATAAGTGGGGGAAAGATAGATTCTATTCCAATTATTTTGTTGATGCTTATCATACTATTTTTCTTGCTTTTGGGCAATAAAGCTTCATTTATAAGTTTATCGATCCTCTAAATTGTACTCAGGTGACCGTTAAGGCCCTTGGGTCTCTTGTTACTTATTAATTGACATTTTCTCTTTACATGTACGTGTTTATTGCTTTAAATATTTTGTACTTTTGGTTCGTTGCTCGTTTTATATAACAAGAAGATTTCTGTGAAACACTTATCCCCCTCCCCCCCCCCCCCCAAATAATTCGAATAATTTTTCTAAGTCCAAGGGGCATAACTGTCAAAAATTACTCGATCGTACCCAAAACAAAACCTGGCCTAGATATTCTTATGATAAATCTGTATACTAGATTTCATTTCAGTATATGAAACCTCTGTGAAGAAAATGGACGGAAACTGCAATTATTGGATTTTTTTTTTAAGTCCAAAGAACATAACTGTCCAATATTTGCTCGATCATACCCAAAGCAGAACTTGACCTAGATATTCTTATGATACATCTGTATACCAAATTTCATTTCAGTATGTGCAACTTCTGCGTCTTAAGAAAATGAACGGAAACAGTGGGTGGACCGACAGACCGACAGCAGCAAAGCAATATGCCCTCCCTTCTTTGAAGGGGGGCATAATAAATTTATTTGAACAACTTACTAATAGTTTTTCTATATAAATATATTCAAAACTTAGTGTTATTGCTGTATTATTATTTCATGCTCATACACGACAAAACTTTCTTTATATTTATCCAGCAATTAATTGTCTTGTTTTACTTTTTAACATTGGATTCGATGCCATATTTTCAGTAAATTTTAATCAAGACTAAGGCCGGAGACTGACAAAAACGATTTGCACACTTCGTGTTTTTAAGCACTTATTAGAATTAATTTCTTCTATATCGTTGAAATCAAGTTTTGATTGAATAATTCACTAATGATGTTTATAGATGTAGATCTGCTGTTATGGAAAGAAAGTTTTTTTTTCACCTTTTCCATGTAAAAAATTGCTACCGAAACATACACGGGAACACTATTTGAAAGAAAAAAGAACAATATAAATCTTCACCAACTAAACCTGTTTGGATATTGAAGACATCATATTTTCCTACTTTATCCCATATCTGAATAGGATCTCCTAGCTGACCTATTGCTATCCGTTTTCTTCCGTCGTCGTCAGTCGTTCGTCGTTTGTTAACATTTGATTATTTTCAGCTTCTTTGACACCGCTGAACCAATTTCAGCACATGGTATCTATGGGTGAAGGGAAACAAAATTTGTGAATTTCATGGTCTATGCCCCACTGGGGCCTGAGAGGTTATGATGAGGAAGAGTGCCTCTTTTAAAATTGTGAATTTCATGGCCCCTAGGTCAGGGGTTCTGGTGTTAAGGCGGGGCTCTAATGATTCTATAGTGAAAATGCATTAATTCTTTGAAAATCTTCTCCTCTGCTCCTGGGTATCAAACAAATAAACTAAGTACATAATTATGATGAAGGAGAGTGCCTCTTCCAAAATTGTGAATTTCATGGCCCCGGGGTCAGGGTTTCTGTGATATGGCGGGGCTATAATGATTATATAGTGAAAATGCATTAATTTTTTGAAAATCTTCTCCTCTGCTCCTGGGTATTTTGGAAATGAACTAAGTACATAGTTATGATGAGAAAGAGCGCTTCTTCCAAAATTGTGAATTTCATGGCCCCTGGGTCAGGGGTTCTGGTGTTAGAGCGTTATATTGTGAAAATGCATTAATTCTTCAGAAATCTTCTCCTCTGCTCCTGGGTATTAAGCAAATGAACTAAGTACATAGTTATGATGAGGATGAGTGCCTCTTCCAAAATCGTGAATTCCATGGCCCCAGGGTCAGGGTTTCTGGCGATAGGGCGGGGCTCTAATGATTATATAGTGAATATGCATTAATTCTTTGAAAATTTCTCTGCCCCTGAGTACTAAGCAAAGAAACTAAATGCAATAATATCAATGTAATTGATTGAATAAAATTATGAGTAATTGTGCCTTTTCTTTGCTCCTGGGTATCGAGGAGGCAAACAGGGTACACAATTGTAATAAGTGAAGCAATTGAGTTACTCCCCTTTGCTATATGTTGTTAATCAAAAAATCCTTGTATATAATTTTTTAACAGGTTATTTGATTGAATGAGAATACAAGAAAGAATATTATATATTTAGAAACCCCAAAAAATTGAATGTTTGAATTAAATGAACCAAGCATTCTCAAAGTCAGATTCTTGCCTGGAAAGCAATATAAAAGATTGACATAAAGATTATTTATATATGGTTTATACAGATGTTGGTGTCATTATTAATAATTTATTCCTTATTGAATATAGTAGTATAAACAGTTGAATTGGTGTGATGGAAGAGTAATACGCCCTGTGTACTAAACAATGTTAATTAACGCATCATTTTAGATTGATATTATTTATCAGTTGATTAAGTGTATTGTCATAGTATCTTGGAACTGTCTGTGTATATTATATAATATTATACAAATGAATATATATTTAATAAAAAAAAAAAGATTATTTATATATTTAGCAAAAGTTGTAATTGTGAATAGTATGTTTACACTGTGGTGTTCTGTTTGACAGTAGATGAGTTATTATCACTGGTAGAGTCATGGATGACAAGAGACTGGACAAAATTGTTTTACACATTATCAAAGTGAATAAAAAATCACAGAGAGTCAGGGTGACTTATTGTGATTTGTGACAAGTGGCAAATAGCTATGTTGTATATCCAAGTCTGTGTGTACTGAATTGTATCACTAGGCAAGTGACAAAAACATATCTGTATATATTGAATAAGTTACACAATAGGCAAGAGTTCATTGTATTGTATATTTTGCATTCATTATCATCCCTGTAAGACTTGGGAAAACCAAGTATGATCCTAAGGAGATCACTCGGGTCTAACACGTTATAATAAGCAAGGGTATTTGTACCAGATTTTTGAAATTCCTTTGGCAACATTGCTTCACCTATTAGTTAATTTTGTTTTATACTTCTATGGACCCTTTACAGTGTTATACTCAGGTGACCGTTAAGGCCCTTGGGCCTCTTGTTTAAAATGATTCCACCAAAATTTCCACATTTCTTAATTTCTCTCCTTGATTTGAATCTTTAAATCCCCTTTACATAAGGATCTTTTGTGTCAAATTTAGCTGAAATTTGCTGAGTGGTTCTAAAGACAGTTTACAGATAATTTACACATTTGGCAAATAAGCACATGCACACCGAACACTCTTATTTTGATTGTTTTCATAATTATTGTATATAATAAGAATATCTTCCCTTGTATTCCTTGCATGTGATATATTACAAGCTTGTACTGTTTTAGAATGAGAAAATCCTTTTACTTTAATAAATGTGATATAATTTAATATATAATAATAATAATATAATCTAATATAATTTTCAATAAAGTAATCAAAAAGTTATCATCTCAACTCCAGTAAATGTCGTATTCATCAAATGGATACATACGAGTATCACATTGTTCTCCCTTCCATCCCGGCTGACAGCCTCCCTCACACTCCCCAATAAACCTGTCACATCGTCTGGTAACTCCACAGTTAATACTGCATTCATGTTTACAGTCCCTACCATAATAACCTGGTTGGCATTCTGAGAAGAGATTTTTTTCCTTTTTCATTCATTTGCATGAAAAATTGAGCTTGTTACCTTCCTGAAAGAGTACGCGATTTGCTAACGTTTTCTTTAATAATAAATTCAAGGTACATGTTGATAACATATTTTTTTTGAAATCATACCATAAATACTATGGATTTTTTATTTTCTACATGTCGGCAATTCATGTGAAATAAATGCCGGAATCTTTGTTTTAATTGAAAATGATTTAGATTATTTCAAAATTACAACAAAGCTTCAAATTTGAATCCAAATATTTATAGACTTATAATCAGCAGACTATGTTATTTATTTAAAAATACATAGCAAGACGATTTTCATAGAAAGCTTGAAAAATCTTGAGAACATTATGTTCAAATAAGGGCCCTTAGGTATAGTTAGAATAATTTAACTCTATCTAAGAACAGGCCTTGACCATAGTTATCTAGAATGCCTCCCATATACCCGCACTGTAAAAGAAAATTGCAGAGTCGCTCCGAAACAATTTTGGAGAACATAAATGAAGTTGCATTGAAAGTAACAGTAAAATTAATCATACAAACTTTTTTTTTTGATTGTGGAATTCAACACTTTTTCTAAATTTTTCTACTCGCTTCAAACTTACATACACTGTTGTCATTCAGAACTCTATGGATTGTTAAAATTAAATACAAATGAGTTAGTTTTCGCTCATACTTTCTGTTTTACTTTTTGCTTTGCTACCTGTCAGTACTGTACACAGAACACATTCTATCCTTCAAACAGGTCTGTAGGACATTGTCATTTTAACGATTACAACATTCCATCTACCATACGTATTGACAAAAGTGCGAACATGAGTAACCCTGACCTGAAATTTTTCATATGTTTGAACATTTTGAATGTGCTGACGCGAATTTATGACTCACTCTAGTTCAAAAGTACCATGACTTCATTAAACTTAAACAAACACTGTATGGGGTTGCTTCATATAAATAATATTGCTATTCTAAGGAAGATATTTTTGCCCGTATACATGAATTACGTAAAGAGTGAGGGCGTGCAAGGCGTGGACAATCCCCCGCTCTGAGAGAAGATTATTTTTCAATTCTAAAGTTCTTGAAAAGTTATATTTTTCAAAAATTATATTGTCAATATAATCTTTTACACATTTGCTTCCTACATTTTGTTGAATAATTTATTTTTCACTAATGTTTTTTAAGGTAGTTAAAAAAAATCACGCATGATTCGACCTCTCTCTCTAAAGGTCACGGTTAGGCGTAAGACTGAAAGCGTTAACCACTACGCTACGAAGCCTGCTTGTCTTGTTTTGTGTTAGCTTGGTTTAAATAAACGAGTTTGTTGAAACGTCATTTTTTTTCCAGGAATGTTCGATTTTCATATAGAATGGGTTCAGACTCATTTTTTTTAAAACATGAAATATATTTTACATTTACTTTAACGTTAATGAATAATGAAGACTTGACCTAATCATACTCAAAAATTATTTTTATGGCTCTATTAAACCCATTTTCTACTAAAAAGCTTTACTGTCAACTTTAAAAACAAATTATCAATCAAGAAGTCATTCAATAAAATAATTGAATTAAATATGATGAAGATGGCATTACTGAAAACATTTTAGAAAAATATAACTTTTCGCTGAAAGTTGAAAATCGGGAAGTACATTGTTCCAGAGCGGGGGATTTTCCTCGCCTTGTACGCCCTCTTTCTTTGCATATGAGAAATTCTGATTTTTTTCCCAAGCCTTACCCTAATCCGAAAGTCCATAAATCGGGGGGAAAACACCTTTAGTCCATAAATAGGGTAAGAATATCCTTTAATCTACACACTTCGGGAATTTTTGTATATTAATATGATTTAATATGTCTCATGAGAAGGTTTCCATAGATCTTTGATTACATATTGCGGCCCAATTCTCTCTCTTGACGCCTTTAATATTAAAAAAAAAAGTTTAATTTGAACCACCGAGAAATGCATAGCTATAATTATTTCTGTTAATTGTGGAGCTGTTGTTTGAAAGATTTCAAAAGATTTCCTCTCGTACTTCTATGCAAACCTCTGATCACCCTACCATGTTCCCACCTACCCAAAAGGGTCAAAATGTGAACAAAACACAACACTACCTTAGGATGCTTGCAAATCAACATGATTAAAATCAAGCGTCAGCTCTGTTGTATCTGAGTAAAAAAAAGGTTTTCCCTATGAAAACATTTTCAATAGATCCTTAATTAAATAAAAAAAATCCAATAATAAGAAATCTCTGCAGGCCCCGCTAAGTGTTTTACTAAGCAACGCACAACGAGAAAGCATATAGTTCTGTCATGTGCTGAACAAATCCCTTTATGAGGATACCTCATTTGTAGCTTCATTTGGGACAAAGATATTTGAAAATGTAAATATTTTCTTTATGTATCCATATGTAAAACTTCAATCCCCAATTAAGGCTCCATCCTATGCTTGAAGGCCATGATTTGAACAGATCTGAATTGAAGCTCCACAAGGAAACGTTCACAAATCTTTGTTTTACCTGGTCTAGAGGTAAAGTTACCTATGGTTTACTACACTAGCAAAGTTTTACTTTTGTACACTAAATAGGTAATGGACTTCAATCAGAATTGACCGTTCACGGTAGCTCAGTCGGTAGAGCGCTCGCTCCGTGATCGGAAGGTCGTGAGTTCGAATCTCGGCCACGACTGACCTAGGTCGATAAAAACTGCAACTGCTCTTTCGCCATGCGCTCGGCACTTTGAAGTAAAAGTTGCGGGTCCTTCGGATGAGACCTTAAAAACCGAGGCCCCGTGTCACGACAGGCGTTGGTACGATAAAGACCCGTCACTGCTCAATGGCCTTAAGTGACGAGTAAAGGTCAAAATTTGAAGCCCTTTACCGGTATATGGTGACGTCTCTATATGAGTGAAAAATTCTCGAATGGGACGAAACACAACATACAATCAATCAGAATTGCTTACTTGAACCTTTGATTCAGCTTATTACTAATTAAGGTGTTCAATCTATTTTTCACTAGTCTTGCATCCGAACAAAGTCAAAGAATAAAAAAAAACAGAAGTCTCTGATGAGACTGTAGCTCAACGGTTTTGTACTAAAATTAAAAGATGAAAAAAGTAGAACTTGGACAGCAATTAAAGTGGAATAATGATTCTTGGTTTGGTTTCTTTTTGTGGCAAGATTTATTGCAATCAATAAAACTATTAGAGGAGTAGCTTTTTGAATGAATTTTACAGAACTTTCCATTTTTAATTACCATGGCAATACTGCTCATTAAAGTAAAAAAGAATAAAGTAACGGAATTATGTATCTTAGTGTAGCGTACTTTGCATGCTAAGTTATATTAAAAGTTAGACCAAAACTGTAGGAGGAGGTGCGTTGTGAAAGAATTTCGAAGAAATTTCTGTTTTTAGTAACGATGGCAACACCATTCATTGAAATCAAAAACAAATAAAAGGAAAGAAGTATCTTAGTGTAGTCTACTGGTGTACCATGTTATATTCAATTTGAAATCAGATTAAACTATAACGCAGGTGAGTTAAGGCTAGGTATAGGCATTTCTATGCAAATAAACTAAATTAAAATGCCTAAGAACTACAGTACCAATCAGACCCAACCTGACACTTAAGCAGTCCCAGAAAGCAGTCCCCGGGACTGCTGTGGGACTGCTCTAGAAAGCAGACCAAGCAGTCCCAGGGACTGCTTTGTTCATTCATGCGTGAAAAAAGTTTTGAGTGACATGATAGCTCCGCCCCTTGTGTATTCTGAATTTGCAGGCTCCCTGTTGTTGTTTTGTTTACTTTCAGCAGAGAGTTGTTTAAGATAAAAAAAAAAATAAAAATAACAAGTATTTCTTACAAAAATTAAATAAGTAAAGATAGTTATACATGTAATTACTAAATGTCTTCAGGGGCTGTAAATTTACACAATTGTCTAGAATTAATTTTAAAAATTCAAAGTAGTTAAAAAGGGAAGCCAGGGAATGGTTTTTATCCCTTAAATTAAACTTCAACACAGGTGTTTGAAAATACAAGTGTTTGAAAAAAAAATATCTAGGCCTATTTAATAAATTAATGCTGTCAAATTCTGTACTCAAAGTTTGCATTAGCACTATCTAAAACAACAAACAAACTCTCTTCAAGTGTCATTTCAGTAAGATATTCAGATGGAATGTACTGTACTAGATTTTTTTCTTAATTGAAAAAGCTAATACCGTGCTTAAAAATGAGCACTCCATGTTATTTTTTACTGCCCTCAAATAAAACCTAATAATTTATTAAATGACCATGAAATAAAATTATTCCACCATTCTTCTGTCCCATAAACAATGTGAACAATTATTTGGAGATTTATTTATGAATTAGTTTTTAATTTATAAACAAGAGTACATTTATTTAAAAAAAAATAAACATTTGAAAAATATTGTGACTGTGGGAATTGTGACTGATTTCTTATTTGTTTTGTTTGTGTTTACCTGACCGATTAAAAAAAAGCAATACAATTGTACACAATGGTGTCAACACCTGAGGTTTCAATCGCCTTTGGGCATAATTAGCAAAATGTCAATACATGTTATTTGGGTATCAGTGTTACACATCACTGAACACGCTAGTCAACAATGACACTTATTTCAATCTATGTACTGCAAAAAATCTTTGTTTAAATAATTGTGTATAATAAAATTTATTTCGGGATTAATTAATTTTGAACATAATCTGAGGGTTCCATTTGTCCATATGTACACTCGAACATTAATATATTAAAACACTTAAAACTGAGAACCTAACAATAATTAAATTGGCAAGTCATTGAAAATAATCATGACTGAAATATAATACTCGGCAATAGCTCCAATAGCTCTCGTTCAAAAGCTCCAATACTTTCTAAATACTAAAAATGCATTCAGAGTATAGTATGCGAATCGGTCTTGCTCTATAATTATAAGATCTATTTAAAGCTAATTCTGGTAGAAAATAAACAATTCAAGTTTAATTTATATACAAAAAAAAAATAATAATAATAAATATGAAAACCAATTATATCAATCACAGAAAATGAAAAGAAACTAATTTATTTTGGCGAAAATTTAATATAATACCAAATATTTGTGTTTAAATATTCATGTTTTTAATAGGTGTGAACGTCTTCTTCATTCAATTATTATTTATTGTTTCTATACGCGTACTGTGATTTTCTTAACAGTTTAGAAATGACTGTCGCGTAAGAATTGTAAATATTTGTTGATTCACTCAGAAAGAAATGCCTTTTATAGTTACATTGTTTATTGGTAATCTCATTCTGATTAAGCTCCGCCCATAAAATTAATTAACCCCGCCCACTAGGACTGCTGGGACCGCTGTGGGACTGCTTTAGCAGTCCCAGAAAGCAGTCCCCGGGACTGCTTTGTGTCAGGTTGGGTCTGGTTGGTACTGTATATCTATTAAACAGAGAAAGTTAAAACTTATTGTCTAATATATAATTGGTACCCAGGACGTGAGATAGCCAGTACACTTTATGACGTCATATTATGACGTCATTCTTTACTACAAAAGATTTTAAACGACATCAACAAAAATGCTTCGGCGCAAGGGCATCCTCTATTTTATTTTACTGAAACAAGGTATGTTTAGAAACAAAATATTCCAAAGATTGCTTGTATTGCTGCACAAATAGCAGCAGCTCAGTAATATAATTTCTATTTATAAAGTTTTAAGTTGAATCTGGGAAAAAATATACAGTCCGGTATAAGTTTCCTCAAATTCTGATCAAATGAGAAAATGCCTAGGATTTGTGCAGCAGTTTTATTAATCTATAGAATATTCTTCTTAGCATTATACAATTTTTATATAAAATTAAATAGGGTAATATCTTGCGCTGAAGCTGTTTTGTTGATGTGTTTTATTATCTCCAGTAGGTAAGAACAATGACGTCATAATATGACGTCATAATATGCACTGCCTATAATATATCGTGGGTACTAAGTATGCATTAAAAAATAAATCAAAACTTTCTCTGAATAATAAATATACCTCTTATCTTTTTGTTACCTCATTTGCATAGAAACGCCTATACCTAGCCTTAACTCACATGCGAAAAGGAGTAGCCTTTTGAAAGTATTTCACATAAATTTCTATATTTAGTAACCATGGCAACACGGTTTATCGAAATCAAAAACCGATATGTATAGGTATGTATCTTAGTGTAGTCTACTTGTTGCCAAGTTATACTGAAATAAGACCAAAATATAGGAGGAGTAGAAGACTGAAATTTCTATTTTTGGTAACCAAGCCAACACCAATCATCGAAATCAAAAACTGATATAAATGTGCTGTTGGATACAACGCGAGATCGAGCATTTTGGATTCTTAAAGGGCAGATATAAAAGAAGTCCTGGTGAAATATGTTGCGGAACATTCGCTTAACTACGCTTATAAATTTTTCAGAGAACCTAGTCCTCATGTGTTACATTTTTATTGATACTTTTTCACTAAGCCGACTCTTCTATAATTAAATTTAAGCATTTCTTTCTGATAATCGTTACTTTTGGAAGCTGATAAAAACCGCTAAACGTTCCAAATCAGACAACCTGCTATTTGAAGTTCAACCCTTTGCAATACATTGTACTTTCGGCATACTAATTGTTCGAATCTTTCAATTGTCACAAGCAAAAGTAATTCATGCCCAGGAAATCTAGCGAGATTTAGAGTTTCCTCGACTTCGCCGCAAAAGAGCGGCATCAAGTACAGTCCCTGAAACGTTTTACTTTCCCACATAAACGGTGAGCGAACGCTGATCGAACGCAGAGCGAACGGTGAGTGAACGATGTGTGAACGCTGAACGCAACTTGGTGAACGGTAGGTGAACGCTGAACGGTGAGCGAACGCAGAACGCGAACGGAGCGCGAACGCGAGCGCATAGTGAACGGTGAACGCAGGAAGAACGATTTATTCGGAATGCCTCTGATCTTTTCCATGCATTGTATCTATTCTATTGTATTCTAATAAGAGAATAGGAGAATAAATAAATATTCAAAAATTGTCATAAGAAAGATGAAACATGCACATTTAGTAAAACTATTAATTAAGTTTCTTACAATATTTTCTGCACATATGAATGAAGTTAAATATAGCTGTTTCATCACACGATTTTTATCGCTGTAAAACATTGTCATTGTTACCGAACGCTGTAGTTTAAAAGATAAATTATACTAGTTGTAAAATAGATATATTTATTCTTATTTGATATTAAAAAAAACATTACAAATTATGATTTTCGAAGAGTACATTACTGACTTATAGAAAGAATTACAACGGTTGTAACAACCATACGTGTATTTCCGTGTCAAGGCAATTCCGTGTAAAAAATGAAGAAAAAAAAATTAAAAAAAAATATTTTCCTAGTCTGTGGACGTATTGCATATATACACTAGTATATGAAAAAATTAATGCAATAATATATTTATGTGTCTTTTCATTTTTTTTAATGATGATTTATGCAGCAGACATCTACATGTATCTATAAACAATTCCCCGTGATTATACTCGGACAAGGTGATACAAAAAAGCATTCATATTATCTGTTATAGATTAAAATTTCAGCTTGGTATTTAAGTAATAGGTGTCATAGTTTTGTTTAAACGGACAAATGAGAGAGAGAGAGAGAGACAGAAAGATTCCGTTTTAACCCCCCTTTCCACAAATGCATGAACATGTACCTGTATAAACAAAAATTCTTAATTTTTATCTAAATATATCAGGCAGTGAAAGTAACCTTTTTATTTATCAACAAATTCAGTTTGTTTGACAGTCATAATCGGTGTTTATTTTCCTGCTTCAAGTTCACACGAAGTCCACGTGCTTGTCCTGTCAATCAAAATCATTCGACCCTGTGCAGGTGTGAAAGTTTCGTCACACCAAAGTCGAAGTGCTACACTGTTGTATTTCCAAGAAGTTTTATCATTTGTAGATCTGATTGAAATTTTTAAAATAAATAAATAAATAAAATACATTGGGCATAAACACTTCGAATGAATTTGAAACATACTCCCTGGCCAATTTAAAATACCACCGTCGGCGCGTGTATATTTTGAACTACTAATGTTTAATGACTTTTTTAGATGCATGTTTGTTCTGCGACTGAAATTTTTTGCTACAAAACCCGTTAACTTCTTTTTAAATATTAATTTAAAATATACTGGAAATACTGACAAAGTGACCTATCTACATGAAAAAGGGGGAGGGGGGTTAATCATATTGAATGGCAAACACAACGTAATTGTGAAGAAAGGATTTTTTTCTCTCTAACAGTAGAATTTATATATGAATTGTAGTATATTACATTTAAATAAATATTTTTTAACCACACTATCAATTTAATTCGCTATAAAGATATTTAATTAACTGGATATCCGCAGTACTATTTATAATTCTTAGAAGTAGTTCTAATAATGTATTTCTATAATAATTAAAAAAAAAATGTGTTAGTGATAAATACTTTCTAATTTTCCTGCAGTTGCTAAATTAATTGACATAGATTATTATCTCTCCATTAACGACTTGTCTTTAATATAACAGCAAAATGTTGAAGTACCCCTATATTGCCCGTATTTAAATTTAATTTTTCAGCATCGTTCTACATAGGTACAGTCCCTGAAACGTTCTACTTTCCCATTTTTCCGTTCGCTCACCGTTCGTTCAGCGTGCGTTCACCCTTCGTTCAGCGTGCGGTCTCCGTTCACAGTTTTGCCTTCTGCGTTCACCGTGCGCTCGCGTTCAGCCTTCACAAAGCGTTCAGCGTTCGCTCTCCGTTCGTTCACTTTGCGTTCAGCGTTCACTTATCGTTCAGTCTTCACTGCCATTCGGAACTCAAAGGACTTATCTTTTTTGTACTGTAAGTAAGGATTTGAAATTTAATAATTAACATATCGTGTTTAAAGGATCAATATTTCATGGGGGAAAAATCTACAATACGTTTTATTATTACTCTAACTTAGCTGATAGGTTATTTATAAAATTACTCTGGAAAATAAATGTTGTTATTAGTATGTACCTATGTAGAACGATGCTGAAAAATTAAATGAGCCGTCCCATGCGAAAAGGGCACTTAAGATAAAAATTTTCAAAATTGACTTTTCAATGGATTATGATAGATTATAGTGTAAAATAACCAAATATAAAGTTTGGTTCAAATATTCAGAATAATTACCGAGATACAGGGAATCAAAGGTTAAGAAAATGTTAAAATTACCTCGAAAAATGACGTTGAAAAATGACGTTCAAACTGACACTTTTATATCCCTCAGAAATATTTGAAATATGTATCTGATTGAAAAAACATTACTTTATCACACGAAAATATACATGAAAAATTTATGAATAAATGTCCTGCCTTTATTTTACATGCAATATTTGATATAGTTGTTTTCGTTAAAGTATATCTAAATTATATACTAGTTGTCGAAACCGTTTCATTGTTATTTGTTTAATTTTATAAAGAAGAGGTGTTTTGAACTCTATATTAGACGTAAGTTACATGTACATTTTAAGAGTGTCGACATTTTTGCATGTCACATAAATGTCCATTTCGGTCAGTTGTAACACACATGATTTAAAAAATCCGATAAAAAAATTATTTAAGTTTTCTCATAAATAAAACACAGATAATGGTTTTATATCGGTAAATACCCGGTATGCTTTTTTTTGTTTCGAAAATGATAACGTTATACACTCGCGACGTCATGTTACACTGTAGACGTGAATATTGCTCTGATATACGGTTCAGAGAAAAGTAAATATTTAAATAAAAAACAAACAAATAAAAGAAATTTGTTCAGATGTTTTACAGACTTGTATTTTATTTATTTGTAGTTTATGAAATATTTTGTTTAACATTTTAAAAAGAATCCGTAAGATAAGACTGATAATATTGCGTCTTCCTTGTAATTATAGAGTTCGTTGTTTGATAATTTTTCATCATAAGGATATAATTTTTGTTGTTTTGTTCATGACCTAGATGAATTTATGAAAGAATGCTTGAAGGGCGGATACAGAAAATTGATCGGCAAGAGGGGGAGGGGGGGAGGATCTGCAGTATCACAATCCAGTTAAAATTTTCTGACAAGTTAAAGAATGAAGTTTGAGGAGGTTTTCTGACAAAATAAATGAAGTTTCGGGAAGGGGGGGGGGGCAGTATGTACCTACGATACTGAACATATATATGTATTCATTGTCCTACATTGGTAAATATTGACACACGCAAATAATAAGTGCCGAGACAATCCCTCCCCCCCCCCCCTTTACATGGGTAATGTATGTTTCTTACGATATTAATTGTACATATTAGACCATTTGTCAAGATTGGTTGATTGCCCTCTCCGCCAGCTAAAAATGGCCCGACTCAAAACTCTTTCTAACTGGCGGAAGCATTTTTTATTGCATTTCAGAAAATAGATTTTGAAAATTCAGCGTTGATATCAAAATTTTCTGGGGGGAAAAAAATTCTCACCTACCTACCGACCAAATTTTTTTTCCTTAGTCGGGAGAGGGCATACAAACATTATTTTAAAGTTGGTCATATTCCCTGTAATATTGGCGTAAACCGTCACAATATTTGCACCGCCTATTTGCACTGTACCGAGTTATAAGCGGGCCAATATTTGTATGTCTTACAGTGAACATGTAATCTCATAAAAATTGAGGATGAGGATATAATTTTCATATCATCATCATATCCTTATACGATCATTTTAAGTTCAGAATATATTTTGAAGTTTGAAGTTTGTTTTTTTTTTTGTCATATTGATTCATCATGTAAACCTCCCCCCCCCCTTTTCACTAAATTTCGTTTGAAGAAAAAAAAATACTAAACTTAAGCCTACATATTCTTCCATTCATTTTGTTGTTCTCAAATTTTGTGGAGGTATGACCGCTTAGTTTGGGTCTAATAAGATATGTCGTTGATCGGGAAAGAGGGAACGTTGGCAGTGAAATGAGTGGCGCTGCGGGCCGGAAGTAGTAGTTCCGCATTCTTAGGACTCTTCCCGAAATCACATATTACATGTATAAATCCAAAGTAATGAGTAAATCAGTTTCCGAGTTTATGAAAGCTTTTAACGATGGACGGCAATTTTAACTTTCAAGAAATACATGCGGGGACACAGACGGAAGTGGCCAGTAAATTCGTCAGGCCTCCGGACACATACAATTTTAATTAGATACTGGTATATAACAGAGTTCTTTGACAACAATTAGCGAATTGAATAATAAAATGACATAATATTCAAACTAAGATTTATTTTAAGAGTTGATTTTGCACGGTGATAGAAGTGTTTATCTCAGATTTAAAAAGAAATCATATTTTCTTCGCTGACACTAACAACTTGTCGTTTCAAGCTCGTAAAATTTTGACTTGTTGTACTAGTATTTGTGAACCGCCCCTTGTCCCGAGGTCTGATAAATTTTGTACGCATTGGATATTCTTGTATCTATCTACTGAGTAACCTCTGGTTGTTTCACCGACATTGCTGAGCACTGCCATTTTAGCTCCTTTTTTTTCGAAAAGGGATTAACCCCCTACCGAAATACATTGTTTTTCTTTCTTTGTTTTGTTTTGTTTTGTTTTTTTTTTGGGGGGGGGGGGTATTTTTAACTTGTCATTTTAAGCCCCCCCCCTTTTTCTGAAAAACATTGTTACATACATGCCAAAAGAAATGACCAAATATGATTCATTAAAAAAAATAAGAAGTCTTTCTTCCCATTTATCAATTAAAGATTAAACAGAACTTATCGCAAACCTTCCTACACAAAAAAGTATTTATTTTCGTAACCTTTAATTCTGACAAACACTGCATCTTTGGAAGAAATTAAAATAATAATCAGATGCAATATTACAGAGAAATAAATCTATATTCAATCTTTCAGATTTAATTTCCAGTATTATATTGACCCAGGGGTGTCCATACATAATGTTTCACTGGTAATTGAATGATATAGAATGAAGATGTTTACTGAATGGCCAATTGCACCCACCTCTACCCCCCCCCCCCTTTTTTTTTTAATAGCAAACTCAAATCTTCCCATATAATGCATAAAGAAAATCTGGTCATTTTTTTTTTTTGGGGGGGGGGGGTTGCAGCATTTACTTTTTTCTCATTTTTTTCCTCCTGGTCCAAGACTTTTAACAAATGATACTAGATTTTATTCTCAAATTTCAAGAAATATATATCGTAGCAAACACATTAGTCTTGTTCAACCACAAGCTAGGCTGTCTCCGTAAACAGTAAAAACCGATTCTTTACTTGAATGAGACAACAAACACATTGACCTGCAAATCACCGTGACGAGACAGATCGTCAATCGCATTTATACACACATAATAACTGTTGTTTTGAAAAAAAATCAGATGTTTTCTTCATTAAATTTAATGCGTTACAAAGAATCAATCTTTTCAAACTTCGTCATTTGCTACATGTAGAGCTGAACAAAATTTTAATCGCATATATAAACCTAAATGCTGGGAACGGTTTAAGAATTTTTTATCCATTTATTGTTAATTATTTTAATTCGGTTACTATGTATTTGTGTTAAAAAGGATGTGTACATGCAGACGTATATTTCGATTGTGTACATGTACAATTGCTTTCAATGTATTAAAAATTGGATAAGAAAAACTAAACCTAATTATATCAACAAAATTTAATATTCAATATTGGAAATGTCCATTTATATGGAACTTAGCTCTAAAAATTCATATTTTCTTTTTCCCTGATATTTTATTGACTCTAAATGATATATACGCACAATGAAAATAAGTTGGTAGCGCTCAGGTAAAAAGTTGGAAAAATATGTAACATACGCAACTTGCATTTTATGACGTTATCTTTACCGGCGTTTTTCTCATTATGACGTCAAAATACATAAGGGCCCTTTTCGCATGGGACGGCTCAAATTTAAATACGGGTAATATACGGGTACTTCAAGCACTGCAACATTTTGTTGTTCTGATAAAGACGACGAATCGTTAATGGAGGGATAATAATCTATGTCAATTAATTTACCAACTGCAGCAAAATTACGAAAGTATTTATTACTAACACTTTTTTTTTCAATTATTATAGAAATAAATTATTAGAACTAGTTCTGAGAAATATAAATAGTACTGCGGATATCGAGTTAATTAAATATCTTTGGAGCGAATTAAACTGATAGTGTAGTTAAAAACTATTTTTTTTTAAATGCAATACACTACAACGCATATATAAAGTCTATTGTTAGAGAGAAAAAAATCCTTTCTTTACACTAACTTTATATGTTTGCCATTCAATATGATTAAGACCCCCCTTATTATGAGAAAGGGACACTGTGCAGGTGTGAAACCTAACAGCTTAGTTAGAATAATAAAACATATTGTACATATTATTATTCCAATAAAATAATGATCCTTTGAACACGATATGTGAATTATTAAATTTCAAATCCCGTAAATCCTTACTTACAAAAAAAGATAAGTCCTTTCACTTCAGAGTTCCGAATGACAGTGATGACTGAACAATAAGTGAACGCTGAACGCAAAGTGAACGAACGGAGAGCGAACGGTGAACGCTTTGTGAACGGTGAACGCGAGCGCACGGTGAACGCAGAACGCAAAACTGTGAACGGAGAGCGAACGGTGAACGAACGGTGAACGCACGGTGAGCGAACGGAAAATGGGAAAGTAGAACGTTTCAGGCACTGTAAGATAACTGTGAAGTAATCACGATACTAAGTATTATGTATCTCAGAGTAGTCTACTTGTGTGCCAAATTATAAATTATTATTATTAATCGAACTAAAACTGTAGGAGGAGTAGTATTTTGAAAAATTGTTTACAGACAGACAATGTACTGGTCTGTAACCTGTAGAGCTAAAAAAAACTTTAAAAATTTAAAAGCAAAATAATAATATATAACCGGAAAGCCACTGAAATATAACTCGATTTAAGATGATTCAGTGGACGTAATGGCTACCGAAATTTCACTGACAGAATATTTTCTGACATTCCATACTTGGGTCACTTAGGGACAACCCCATCGACTGAAAGGTGTATTGTTTACATCGGGCGACATGTAACTGGATCGCGTGCCTCCAACATCAAAGTTCAGATTGGGTCAACTTTAAAATGTTTATTTGCCCTCTCCCGACCCAGAAAGAAAAAATTGGGTCGGTAGGTAGATGAGAAGTTTTTTTTCTCAGAAAATTTCAATGATGAATTTTTAAAATCGTTTTTCCAAAATACATAAAAAATAATTGCTTCCTGGAGTTTAAAATAAGTTTTGAGTCGGGCCCTTTTTAGCCAGTTGGTCGGGAGAGGGCAACCAAACAATTTTTTTAAAGGTGGCAATACATTTTTTACATTTATAGGTATTAATGAAAATAAAGTAATCAACATTATAGGCTTATATATTTTGCAAGGCTTAGAAAAGGTTTACCATTCTGACATTTCTCTCCCTCCACTCCCTCGTCACATCCGTTCAGACAGGTTCCATTAATATGGTGACAGGTATACCCACATCTACAGTTTCCGCAGGACAAAGCGCATTGTGGTCCATACGTTTGCTCATTGCACACTGAAATAACAATAACTTCATTCAATGCAGAACAACCTGTGTACAACAACAACAGATAAATGATTGAAAAACTTATCCAACTCTTGCATATCATAGTTAACTATTGTTTATTGCAGTAAGATGTAATGTACTTATCCAAATACTTTGAAAATTTAATTTGATTTACTTTGACCTACTTAACACTGAAAATGTACTGTGGAATTTTCATCTTTCCATGAAACTTTTTTAGAAATAAAATCTCCGATATTTCATATCAAAGATGACATGTTTGGATATATTTCCAAGCATTATAAGATATCTTAACATACCTTGACGACATTTTAAGCCTTGATATCCACTTATACAACCCAAACAGTCGCCTGTAATGACATCACACCTCCGCTCTTGACATGCTGCTGGACATGATTGGTCGCAATTGTCTCCGTAATATCTTGGGTCACGACATCCTTTTCAATGATGATAATTTAATTGTTTAATTTAAAACATTTTTTTTTTAAAACTATAGTCTAATGAGCTTTACTGATATTGAAGATTTTTGTATATACGCATTCTTACCATAAACCTCCAATTCACACAAATCAGTATATGCATATGGTGTATAGTAACTTGGATACGTCACATCCGGCCTTCGCTCATTGTAGAATATTACATATCGTCCTTGAACAGAACAATAAATCGTTTGGTCCTCCACTGGTGTACCATTCACTCTCTGTATCGCGTGGAAACAAACATGACCGTCCTCTTTTAATGTAGTGTTTGAAACATAAAGGAAAAATCCTGCAAATCGTCTTACGTAAACAGTTGGGCCTAAAACGAATGAAGAAAATAATAACAATCTATATTCTTTAATCGCGTTTCCTCTCGGTCTTAAGGAGCGCTACCAGGATATGGAAATGGAACATTTGTGTCAGTCTGCCCATTTATTTATTTCTTTGTCACATTTTTAGCTCTACTGGTCAGAGACCAGAAAAGCTTATGCGATAGTAAGGTGTCCGTCGTCCGTCCGTCCGTCCGTTTGTAAACAATTTCTCAAAACGCTACTCCTCCTACAGTTTGGTCTGATTTCAATATAACTTGGCACATAAATAGACTACACTAAGATACATAATTCTGTATATCGGTTTTTGATTGCAATGAACGGTGTTGCCATGGCTACTAAAAATAGCGATTTCTGGGAAATACTTTCAAAATGCTACTCCTCCTACAGCTTTGGTCTGATATCAATATAACTTAGCACATAAGTAGACTATACTAAGATACATAATTCTGTATATCGGTTTTTGATTTCAATGAACGGTGTTGCCATGGTTAATAAAAATAGAATTTTCTATGAAATACTTTCAAAACGCTACTCCTCCTAAAGTTTTTGTTCGATTTCAGTATTACTTGGCAAAGAATTCGACTACATTAAGATAATAATTCTTTATATCGACTTTTGATTTTGATGAACGTTGTTGCTATGGCTACTAAAAATTGAAATGTCCTTGAAATCCTTCAAAATGCTACTCCTACAGTTTTGGTCTGATTTTAGTATTACTTAGCACACAAGTAAACTACACTAAGATACATAATTCTCTGTATCAGTTTTGGATTTCGATGAACGGTGTTGTTATGGTTATTAAAAATAGAAATTTTCTTGAAATACTTTCAAAACGCTATTCCTCCTACACTTTTTGTCTGATTTCAGTATGACGTGGCATACAAGTAGACTACACTTAGATACATAATTGATGTTATTGTTTTTTGATTTTGTTGAATGATGTTGCCATGGTTACTTAAATCGAAATTTCTGTATAATTGTTTTAAAAGGCTACTCCTCCTACAGTTTTAGTCTGATTGCAATAAATCTTGTCACAAAAAGAGACTAAACCAAGGATCATTATTCTATATATTGCTGTTAAATCAAGTCCAAGTGCTACTGTTATCTTCCTTTATAAGTACAACCAGTAGAGCTACAGTCTCATAAGAGACTTTTGGTTTATTTATACATGTGTGTTTGTGTTCACTTGACAATGTGTATGTGTGGTCTTTGCATTTTTTTTATGATAAATGTTCCGGATATGCATGATTTTGGAACAAGATACCAACTTTGGTGCATACAGTTTTACTGGACCTGATACATTATTTTTGAACGACAATGCAAAACAAAATCGCACGTCCTGTTGGACGACAAAGTGTGAAATCTTTAAAAGATGAAGTTGCAAGGGTCGTTACCTGAATATTTTCAACATTGCTCCTTACGTCCGTATTCGTGTTGCTATATAAGAAGTCATTTTTACGTTTTCTATACAGCATATACATAAGAATTTATGTTTTAACACACTTCATTCAATAAAGCACACAAGAGAAAATTATGCGTTCAGTTAACTGAAAGGGCTCTGAATGGATACTTCTGCGATTCAAATTTCAAGTAATATGGACATCTCTGATATGTGTACAATTAATTCACAACATAAGTTTTTATGTTGAAAACTATAGAGGAATTATCCGGATAAACATAAATAATAAGTAAAACTCAATCTCCTTGAGAAAATGTCTGGTCATTAGTCTTTAAGTCATAACATCAAAAATGGAGATAATGGATAGTAATCAAGCTCAAAAGTCAATAAAAAAAATACGAATCAAGATCGGGGCAAACAAGGACCTCTAAAACATCAAAAGTGGGATCAGGTACCTAGGAGGATTAAGCATCCCCTGCCGACCGGTCCCACCCGCCGTGTGCTCCATGTCATGATCGGGAAACGGAAAAATCCGTAGACAATGGCCTAACAATTATTATGAAAAATGCCATTTAGTATTCGATATCTCCTATGACGGTCACTCGCTTTTACTAAATTCTCACGAGCACCACCATGCACATTCCACAGTTTTGTCATGAGATCTAGAACATAATCAGACACTATTTTCTTGTCTTGAGTTCTGACTTATAAGTCAACGGGAAAAGGGGGTTCGAGTCCAGACATCATAAATGAGAGAGATTCTCTGGTGCTTTCTTGAATTGATGACCTACGTGCTAGCATTACAAATGGTAATTTCCTATTCTTATCTTTCTGACTTTTATTTATTGTTTTAGTAAGCATGTTAAGAATCTTCCTGTTTATTCTTTCTACTAGTTCATCACTTTAAGGATATGCAATATTTTAGCCCCCCCCCCCCTCTCTCTTTAAAAATGACTAAGTTTAACTGCTGGTATTTTAAGAGATGAATTTAATTGTTGAGAATTCATAAGGACATGAACTACGACGCTTCACGCCGGCGTATTTCATGGAGCGCGTTAGTTCATGTACCTCTTGAATTCTCAAAAAATAAATTTATACCTTATATTTACATTACTTTTCTGATGACTTGCCACATATTTTTGTCATTCAACAATCATTTTTGAAAAAAAAATTGCACTATTTTTGACCAGTCACATCACAATGGAAATATTCTTACTCATCCCAAGGTAGTTTATGAGAACATGATATTTTACGAGATAATATTTTCTGGATAATCGAAAGTCAAAGTAATATGCACATTTCTGATATGTGTACAAAGGTCACATCTAACTCCATATTGATTTTATTGCCGCTCAACGGTTTTCATAGTAAACCAGTAACATATATATATATACATGAAGGCCCCTTTTTTTAGCAACATCAAATACGAAACACAGTTGTCGTGCAATATTATAATATAATAGGGTTATAAACCTGACAGAAACTTTGTTGATCCTAGCGTCCTAAAGGCAGATCTTTTTTTTTTTTTGTTAACCGGGATTTCCTCGAGAAAAACATGGTGAAAATGGCAGGCGGGCGGCTGCTAAAAGGGGACACCCTTTATCCAGATAAATCCTCTTACAGTTTTCAAGATAGGAACTTTTTAATTTGCCACTCAGTATCAATCTATATGGCAACAGATGAACAATACTACATACTAGGTTTATTATCAGTCCTATGGTAGATTTTGATATGACTGATGCTGACAATACTTCCTAGATCTACTCTCCATGTTGCCGTTTGCTTCCCGTCGTCCGATATTGTACATTGGTTTCCTTTTCCGCCTCGATCAGTATACCGTCCGTCCACTGCCTTTGAGGCTCCCCACTCTACAATTTTACCAGGAAAAATATTCTCCATCCACGTAGGTCTCCTTAAGGCAAGATTTTCTAATAAACAATATAGTATAAACTTTAAGTAAGGCATATTTCTGAATATATATCATCGTACATTTTGATTGGTATCGAATCTTTTAGAAAATATTTAAAAGTACCATTTATTAGAACATTGCGACATAATCTTACCAAAAGCCCAAAGAGGTGTCACACAAAATAGAATCTGAGTCATTGTTGAAAGCATGATGATATTTCTTGACACTGGAATTTTAACATCATAAATTGCTTCATATATTTTGATTAGCTGTAATATAACTGACATTTATTCTCTTTTTAGCTCACCTGAGCCGAAAGCTCAAGTGAGCTTTTCTGATCAAAGAGTGTCCGGTGTCCGTCTGTAAACATTTTCACATTTTTGACTTCTTCTTAAGAACCACTGGGCCAATTTCAACCAAACTTGCCACAAAGCATTCTTGAGTGAAGGGGAATCAAGTTTGTTCACAGGAAGTGCCGCGCCCTCTTTCAAGGGGAGATAATAAAGAATTCGTAAATTTGGTTGCTTCTTTTAAAAATCTTCTTCTCAAGAACCACTGAGCAAAAAAAGATGATACTTATGTGAAAGCTTCATTACGTACTCTAGATTCAAATTAGTTCTTATCATAACCCCTGCAAGAGGGGGTCAAAGTTTTACATATGAATATATCAGAAATGTCTTTAAAAATCTTCTTCTTGAGAACAGCAAAACCATGATTAGTTATATTAATATAGAAATATCCTCAGGTAGTGTAGACTCAAATTTGTTCAAATCATGACGTCTGGGGGTAGGGCGGGGCCACAACAGTGGGTCAAGGTTTACATAGGAATATTTAGGTGTAATGGTTAAGGGGCATTTGATTAAAAAGCATTGAAGACTTCAGATAGTGGAATGACCTGACAACCATTGGATTGGACTAGCCTAAGGGTACATAAGGCAAAGCTTTGGGAAAGCCAGGCATTCAGAAGGTAGCTGTTGAAGTTGGAAGATGAATCAGCAATAAAGAAGTTAAGGTATTCTATCCTTATAGCAAAAGATTCAATGAAATTGAATACATAACAGATGGTAGGTGTTGAATACTCAATATATTTAGACATAATTCCCATTTTTTTACTATTAGCATATAAGGGTGGGGTATGTCCTAATTTATGACCTTGAATTTTGGAAAGAGTTATCTCTCTATGTTTTTAATTAATAAAAAGATCAATTTTAAGAAACTTATCTGGTTAAAAAAATTGTTTTCAATTGTCATTCCATTTCTAATGTGTTTAAGTGCATTTTTACAGTATTTATTGATATTATTTGAATTTTTATTTTTAAAAAATTTGCTCCGTAGACTTCAATGCAATCTTTGTTAAGGACTTACTGCTCAGTTAATTACATTTTTAAAATTTTTTCTTGGTAAATCCTTTTCAACTGTAAATGCTTTAAATTAATATCAGAGTATTATGTATGTGATGGACATTTAAGGATAGAGGATGGAAAACTTTAAGGTTAAGAGCAAAATAAAGTATAAAAGTTATAAAGACCTGTGGCAAGTATCCTAGGGAATTGCTGCTAAGCTCTGGGTGTAGTAAATCTGAAGAAGATTGAGACAACTGGTTCTTATCTATCAATGGGAACCTAGGGGAGAAACACGATGCAAATAGTACCTTACCCAGTCCCCATCTCCAGACAAGAGAAAATTTAAGTACTGTGTGACATACTCTCAGACAGAGCTGTCTTAATAATTATTCCAATCATTAACTCAGACAGAGTAAAAGGAAACCCTGTATATCCCTTGTAAGAACCTGATCATACCATTACATAGGAAATATCTTTGAAATCCTCTTCTCAAGAACAACTAAGCCATTATTAGTCATATTTATAGAGAAGCATCCTTAGGTATTGTAGAATCAGGCTTGTTCAAATAATGACCCCTCTTAGGGCACAACAGCAGGACAAAGTTTTGCATAAGAATATATAGGAATCATCTTGAAAAAATCTTTTGCTCAAGAACAGCAAAGCCATGATTAATCATATTATTACAGAAGCATCCTCAGGTAGTGTTGATTCAAATTTGTTCAAATTTACGGTGGGTAGGGTGGGCCACAATGAGCAATCGGAGTTTTACATAGGAATACATAAGAAAAAAATCTTTAAAATTCTTCTGTTTAAGAACAGCAAAGCCATGATTAGTAATATTGATATTGAAGCATCTTGAGGTAGTGTAAATTTAAGTTTGCCCCCTCCCCCCGTAAAACTTTTAAATACTGAACTGATTTCTGCTTCTTCCTAGCCAGTGTGCTCAGGTGAGCGATGTGGCCCATGGGCCTCTTGTTTGAAAGTTCATGTATTTTTTTTACCTGCATAATTTAAAACAATTATTCAAAATAAAACCAGGGGGCTCTAGAAAGTAACTTTATATGCTTTAAAATCAAACTATACATTTCTCCTAGCCGGAGCTCAAAGAACAGCAGAGCAACTGTTTATATAGGTAATACATATCCATGTATAATCCTTACTGTTTTGGAGATCAATACGATGATTTAGCCACATGTACAATATTGTACTTCGAGGGTGATTAAATCATTGTATGTACTGGAAAAACAGAAATACCTGTTTTATTATATGATTGTGCCCTTTTATTACCCGATCGGTTTTCATATTCCTATGGAGCAGAATTTATTCAAAAACTTAGAGATACGTGAGAAGAAAACACTTACTGTGGCCTTCAAGTCGACATTAAGATATATCAACGTTTTATTAATAAACAATAATTATTTCAATTCATATATCGACTTCCTCTAGCCCATTGAACTTAAAATAAAAGAAACTACAAAGCAACACCTTTTTAGCATTTGGATGTTTTACCGACTACAGACTATAAGGGCCAACTAACAACTAAACTGTATGACGACAGAGATGACGTCAATTTTCTATCGTCAACTTTCCTTATTTATGTTGTATTCTGCTATCACCTGCAAATGGCTTTTATGTTTACTACATGTAACTTAATGGAACTGGGGGTGGGGGGTGGGGCTAAACTAAATTAATGGTTTTTACGATAGGAAAAAAAAGTCGGGGGACAACCCCCAATGCACTCCAACCTCCGATTCTATAAGCTTGTTTGTTATATTCACTTGAGTGGAAGTCTATCAGGTGCAGGTGAAATGAAATAACTTTTCAGAGCTAACTGTATCATGTTGAAGTTCCTAATCTTTTTTAGTCAAAAGTAGAAAAAAACAAGACCTATAATTCACCTGGAAGGTCACGTGCAGGTGAACATGCGACAGGTTCCAAGTGCAGTGAACAGACAACTTGAATCCATTAATCAGGTTTCAGCAATGTAATATTAACATTCCAGTGCTGACCAAAACCAAACCTGTCACTGATGTAGTGAGGAAAAACAGAACCTTATGTAGATTGACCCTATATGATCTCTAAATGGAAAAACCTTCTAAATTTGAAAGTTGTCTATCAGAAAAAAAACTTTATTCTGAAAACTGTAATCTATTTGACTTGGAACTCAGGGCCATTGAGCATTATTATTAAAGTTGACGTCCTTACCTATCGGTTTAACCTAGGTTAGATTAGTTTTCGTATTTAATTAAAGTTAATTCTGTTTAAATTATTCTGAATATTTGAAAACAAATATTGCACGGTCACAAAGTGGCACTAGTAGTTCATTGTAAATGCGTGAATATTGTTTACAACTCGAGACTGTGATGTTTTTATTTTACCGTTTGTTGCCGACAATTTTCAAACCATTTCATCTCATTTTTTTCAAAGTCAACAAACAAAAAAAAATTTATTTTTTTCAATTGTATCATCTTATTCAAAAGAATCTTTTAGAATTAATTTCGAGTGTCCTAATATATGAACATCTCTGTCTCTGTCCCTCTCTCTCTCTCCAGGGAGGTAGTATGCCTTGCATGCATGTCTGAATCCGCTTTTGTCGGTTCTGCATTTAATTTAATTTAAAAACACTATTAGCTTTCCAGTCATCATCTTCTAACTCATCAACAATTTCTCTGTCTCTTATCTGGTCCAGCTACCATTTATCTATCAGAGAAGAGCGAGTTAAACGGTTCCTTTGAGATTCTTGATTTATACACTTATGTTCATGTATCTGATCAGTGGACACTTGCTGTCTGCTTTTGTCAATCGTAAACTTTTAGACATTTTAAGCTTCTTCTTTTTAACCACTGAACCAATTTCAATCAATTTTGGCATATAGCATCAATTGGTGAAGGGATACATATATAAGGATTGCGAATTTCATGGTCATTGGGGCCTGAGACGTAGGGCTAAAACCATAAAAAATAGTGCAACCTTCAGAAATCGTGAAATTCATAGCCCCGGGGTCAGGGGTTAAATGGTTTTAGGGTGGGGCTCTATTGATCATATAGTGGACATACATTGTTCGAAAATCTTCCTCTCTGCTCCAGGATATTAAGCAAATAAAATAAATGCATGGTAATGATGATCAAAGGCACCTCTTCCAAAATTGTGAAATTCATGGTCCCTGGGTCAAGGGTTCAGGTGTTAAGTCGGGGATCTGTTGATCAGATAGTAAAAGTGTTTAAATTCTTTAAAAATCTTCTCTGCCCTAGGGTATTTAAATTAATCTCCCCTTAAAAGAGGACGTGACCCTTGAGTTGAGCAAATTTTATACCCTAACTCGAGGATGCTTAACGGCAAATTTGATTGAAATCGGACCAGTATCATGGGAGAAGATAAAAATTTTAAAAGTTCCACAGAATCTCTCTCTTCTAGACCCCAGTGAATATTCTTCAAAACAATGTATTGTCAACAAAATGCTCACAGTACATATTGTCGCCGACAACAATATTTACGGATGTATGACTGCACATTTTGTCGTCCATTCTACAGGAGGACATGAAGGATCTTTTCCGCACATATTGTCGTCCATGACAAAATATACCGATGTGCAGTGAGGATAGGTACATATTGTACGGCGACAATATGTACAGAACGACAATCTGTACCGTCACAAACCTCCTGTCGACATTCAAGTGTTCGATGCCCCCCAAAACACTAAGGCACCCAAAACCAAGTACATGTATATTTGTACTCTTACCTTATTCCTTTATCGTTGAGCCGACAGAAAACGCAACGGCAGAGTTGTACATCCGAAACGCAATTTTTTTTCCTCCAAATATTTTCTGTCCCAGATATTTTACGCAAATTAGACCATTCAAATTCGAATCATTTATTCAAAAATAGCAACATTGTTGAGAAAAGTCCACAGAAACCATCAACTGCAAAAACACTGAGGATTTACGATATTTATAGCAGTTTGAAGAAATTACTCATGTTGCCTGAACCTACCTGTATAATGTGTGTACCTAATTCAATAATGAAAACATATTTATATGGCTGGATAACTTAATGCATTACAGGTCTGTCCTCCAAAAAAGATAAATATTTCCTCACGTAGTATTTAATATATGCAATTGAACTAAACCAATGTAACACTGTTTTGCAAAATGCGATGGCCAATGATATTTTATCGGCCATGAGAACTAGGAAGTAGTTATTATTTACCAAGTGATACTCCAAAATAATTAAATGATAAATTCAATGTACTTTTATAAATACATATTTTTTTTTTTAAAAATACAGTTATATAATATTTTTCGTAAATAAGAGAATAGACACGCAAAGGTGATGCAGTAAAAGCGGAGGCTAATTCTCTCACAAGAATCTAACGTTACATGTACTTTAATGCACAGAGTGAAAGTTACAGCTTCTTTTGAGCAAACCTAAAGTTTTTGATATTGCATCTAGACACAAGTGCTTTTACATTGTAGAAAAGATTTCTACCATAAAGGACATCATGAGAGAGTGATTTGAAACTGATGAAGTTGGAGAAAACAATTTTATACTTGGAAATGCGAAGGGCAAACAATATGCATGTTTTTTAAGGGGTTATTAACTACAAAAATATGGAGGTAATGAACAGTAATCAAGCTCAAAAATCCATTGAAACAGAACAAATCGGGACCAGAACGAACACCTCTAAAACCATCAGAGGTGGAATAATGTACCATGGAGGAGTAAGCATCCTGTCATACAATAGGCATTAAAAGTTTCTTTGTGTGCAAATGAATAGAGATCATAACGAAAAAGGCGTACTGTATAGGAAGATAACCGGGAACATTCATTAATAGGACAAATTGTAGGAATGTGTACTGCTGTCTTATTTAAAACCAAATTTAGAACGTAATTGATAATTTGCAGGATATCGAAATTGTTTTCTCCAAAACTCTCTAAAACAAATGTAATACATGTAGTTATCTCAAAATTTTTGTAGAACTGAGCATGTTGTTTAAAGAAAATAATGTATTGTACATTAAAAACAAAAAGGGTCAAAATAAGGCCAATTTTAATTAAAACAATGTTTGTTTGCCATCTCCCGACTCGGGATGAAAAAAAATGTGTCTGTAGGTAGGTGAGAATTATTTTTCTCAGAAAAGTTCAATTTCGATACAATTTTAAAAACCTATTCTAGAATACATTAAAAATAATTTTGCTTCCTGGAGGTTAAAAAAAGTCTTGAGTCGGGCCATTTATAGCCAGTCGATCGGGAGAGGGCACTCAAACAATTTTTTAAAGGTGGCCTAATCTGATTTTTTTTTCCTTAAAATTAAATTTACCCTTTCTTGGTTATTAATCGCCGAGTCGACAGATATTTCAGCAATAACTAAAATTTATTTCCTATGAAGAATGTTCAAGTAATGCCTTTACACTTATTTGGGCCAAAGTGTTCGACCTTAACGTTTATCAGCTCGAACATCAAAACTAAATGTTTTTTTGTGTTTGATGATACATCTCCAAAAACTCAGTGTATCAAGCAAAACACTTTAAAATGTTGGTCCTTATAAATGTTGTAAGCACAGACTGCAACTTCAGATGTAAAAATAAATCATAATTATAGATTAAGTCTGTATGAAATAAAATTTGTTACTATTATATGCTTCAAAAATGCTCACTAGTACATGTATTTTTACTTAAGTCGTTATTATTTAGCCGACAAAAGACACAATGGGGCTAGAACACATCTAGAATGGTCTGAGTTTTTTTTAAATAAATATTTTGATATGTAATGTCCGGGAAGTTTCATTTATCACTAGATCATAAAATTCTATTCAACTATTGAAATATAGCACGTTACATATTTGTTGGATACATTAATTGTTCATGAAAGCTAATCAATAACCAGGTACACTTATGGGGATTTTAAATGAGTTTGTAGGTTCACGTGAAAAGGAATGACGGTGCACACATTTCGGAAACCTTCCTGGTTTATGTTAAGGATAGATAGACCAGGTGTAATATTGTATGTCCCACATAAGCGCTTAAAAAGCTATCCAATATATGAAGAATTTATGGTGAATTTCAATGATATTTATTTCCGGCATTATCAACAGAAAAACAAGTCAGAAGTCTTTTCCAAACTTGACTCCAAAAATTATTCTAAAATTAAAGAAGAGATCAATTCAGTATTTTTTTTAAATAATGATAAAATATATTTTAATGGTTTGAAAATGCATGCGAATGTGATAAAGCACAAGCTGTGGATACTACACTTTCACTAGAATCGGATGTTAATTTAATTAAAGATTGCGAGAAAAATGTTGATGAGAGTGTTATTTATAACGTATTGCTGTTAATATTTTTGTTTTGCTACAATACGAATATCCCAAAGCAATGTCAACGTGCAAAAAAAAAAAAAAAAATGTTTTGTGGGTTCAGGACATATAGGTGCATTCACATGTGCTTCACCTTAAAGGGGCATAGACACACCTGCATTGCTGTTTTGTTTACAACTTTGAATTCTTATATTTGAAAACAGCTTTATGATTTGTACTCATATGTTTTAATATTCCGTAACAAATCATTCGTCATAACTTAATTCAAACACCAGTGTTTGTAAACATGCGCTAAAGCACTATTTATTGTGTTTTCTTTACCCGGGTGCATTGCACATGCAGACCTGCCTACCCTTCCGCTTTTGGCGTAATTCTTCCGCTTTTTACCATAAAACTACGCTGTTACGCCATGGAAATTTAATTTTACGCCTTTGAATATTTTTCCTAGACAACTAAATGAAAGGCTAACTTGGGAGTTAAAGTAAAGGCTTTCTTAAATTAAAACGAGAAGGTAATTAATAATTAGTAGAGGGTTTCGGTTCTTCACGATATGATTATTTACGATACAAACAACATACGTAATATGCTTTGTAGTTATGCCTTTTAAACGGGTGGCATGCCAAAAATTAAAAAAAAAACAACTCTTGAATGATATGTGCAATAAGTAAAGTCAGTTTAATTTTCAATTCAGTTTATTCTTACATTGCTTAAGAACAACATAGAGACAAATAAATGTAGGGAAAACGAAATAGCGCGATAATGCAGAATTTGTATTAACATGGAAATAAAACTCTGAATTTTGTGATTTTCTAGAAATTTTCCTAAAGTTCATTAGGCATGTAAGTAAAATAAGTTTGATACGACTGCATTTAGGATACCAGTTTTACAACACATGTTTTTGTCAATAAATGATTTGAAAACGAAACATTCATGCTTGCTTTGTTCAATGATGTATAACCGTCACGGTAGCTCAGTCAGTAGAGCGCTCGCTCCGTGATCGGAATATCGTGAGTTCGCATCTCGGTCGCGACTAAACTAAATCGATAAAAATAGGTAGCAACTGTTCCTTCGCCAAGCGCTCCGCGCTTTGAAGTGAAAGTTGCGGGTCTTTCGGGTGAGACCTTAAAAACCGAGGCCCCATGTTACGGTAGGCTATTACACGATAAAGAACCCTCACTGCTCAATGGCCCTGAGTGCCGAGTAAAGGTTTTAATTTGAAGCCCTTCACCGGTATATGGTGGCGTCTCTGTATTAGTGAAAATATAGTATCATCCAAAACATCAAACTAGGGAAACATACAGGATTACACCTTCACCCCTGAAATTCCGCCAAAATGAGTATTGAAATTACACCCTCGCAATGAAAAGGGTAGGCAGGTCTGCACATGTCACTGAACACGAACTAACAACAATAGTGTGTTGTTGATTCTCTCAAACATTTTAGTTCTGTCTTTTCTTGATTATAGATTTAATATGTTACCAACACACCTCGATCTTTAAGAATATGTTATTTATACACCACAATTTCCAATTTTTCACAATTATTTATAATTAATTGTGCAAAAATGAATGACAAACATGCCATAATTAAAATTATTCGTGTTTGACACGGATCAATTCCTGCAGATGTGCTATAAGAGAAACCCCTTTGCAAATTGCAGGTTGAAGACAATTTCGTACACTTTGAATTTTGGGAAAAGTATATTTCAAAAACCAATAATCAAATGCTATGTATGACATCATGTGCACTACACCAACTGATTGATTGTTGATACAAGTCCCATTCCAGAATATTTCACTCATGTAGAAACGTCATTTGCCTTAGATGAGCCACAGATTTTTACATCGCGTTTACGGTCGTAGCAGTGAAGATTCTTTTTCATGCTAAAGCCTATAATCAAAACGGTAGCTAGGTTTGTAAAGTTTCATTTGAAAGTCCCGTGACTTTCACAGACATTTGGTGAAGGACTGTTTGTTATACGGAAGGGTTAATGTACGAGTAGCGCTCCATTCTTTAAAAGTAATGGAGCCGAGGCCCCGAAGGCACCGAGGCCCATTGCTTTTAAGGAATGGAGCCCAACGAGTATATTAACCCGCGTAAAATCCACCTTTTTATGCCCCCGGATCGAAAGATCCCGGGGGTATATTGTTTTTGTCCTGTCTGTCTGTTTGTCTGTTTATCTGTTTGTTTGTCTGTTTGTCTGTCTGTCTGTTGTCAACTTTAACCTTGCCCATAACATTTGATTGGTTGGAGCTATGACTTTCATATTTCACATGTGTATTCCTTGTGACAAGACCTTTCTTTGAGTACCATCATATTTGACCTTTTGACCTTGACCTTGGAGTTTGACCCACTTTTGCAAAATTATATGAGACTTTAACCTTGGCCATAACTTTTGAACAAGTGGTGCTTGGGGTTTCAAACTTCACATGTGTATTCCTTGTGACAAGACCTTCCTCTGGATATCAACTTCTTTGACCTTGACCTAGGAGTTTGACCTACTTTTGAAAAACTTTAACCTTGGCCATAACTTTTTTACGGTTAGAGCTAGGGCTTTCATACTTCACATATTTAATCCTTGTGACAAGAACTTTCATTTGGATACCAACCACTTTGACCCTTTGCCCTTGACCTAGGAGTTTGACCTACTTTTGAAAAACTTTAACCTTGGTCATATTTTTGGACGATTAGAGCTAGGGCTTTCATACTTCACATATGTAATCCTTGTGACAAGACCTAACTTTGGATACAAACCACTTTGACCTTTTGACCTTGACCTAGGAGTTTGTCCTACTTTTGAAAAACTTTGACCTTGGCCATAACTTTTGAATGGTTGATGCTAGGGCTTTCATACTTCACATAATTATGTAATCCTTGTGACATCACCTTCCTTTGAATACCAACCACTTTGACTCTTTGACCTTGACATAGGAGTTTGACCTACTTTAGAAAAACTTTAACCTTGGCAGTAATTTTTGAATGGTTGGTGCTAGGGCTTTCATACTTTACATATGTAATCCTTGTGACAAGACCTTCCTTTGGATACCAACCACTTTGACCCTTTGACCTTGACCTAGGAGTTTGACCTACTTCGAAAAACTTTAACCTTGGCCATATTTTTTGAACGGTTAGAGCTAGGGCTTTCATACTTTACATATGTACCGTAATCCTTGTGACAAGACCTTCCTTTGGATACCAACAACTTTGACCTTGACCTTGATGTTTTACTTACTTTTAAAAAACTTTAACCTTCGCCATAACTTTTGAACAGTTGCAGCTAGGGCTTTCAAATTTAACATTTTTTATCTTTTGGCCTGGATTTTGACTTGCATTTGAGAAACTTTAACCTTTGCCATAACCTGCCATACGGGGGCATCAGTGTTTCACAAACACATCTTGTTAAATGCTTGTAATTATTGTTTATTAATATATAATAAAGAATAATTATAAGATACATTGTAAATATACATTTAACATATTAGTAGTCTTTATTTATATAGAAAAAGTAAGGCGAAAAAAGTGTACTGAAGTTATTCAAATCCGCTGTCATTCAACAGCTTCGATAGCGTAGTGAGACGAGTACCTGACTCCTCATGTGAAGGTACCGGGTTCGATTCTCAACAGTGCCACATTTATTTTCTTTATGTGCAAATAAACTTGTTTTCAGTGTAATTTGCAACTCTCCATTCCTGAAAAATAATGGAGCACTCAAACAAGAGTGACGTCACAGGTGGATTTTACCTACCCTTAATGCCTTCGATTTGACGCGTTATCTGAAAGACTTGGAGAATCCTAACCGGACCCCGCGGTCACGAACCGATCGCCCAATCAGTAGGCCACTGCAACCAGACTACTGTGAAGGAGTGAAAAGAAAAGAGAATGATTGGATTTTTCTGCTTTTTACCAGTCCGCTCTGCGGGCGCCCTATAGTGATCAGTCTCTCTGTCCGTCTGTCCGTTCGAGATCTCTTGTCCGCAGCATATTTTCTCTCTCTTTGGCTCAATCTGGCTCATACTTCACCCACAGAGTGTCTTTGGGAAAAGGGTGTGCAATGACCTTGAATCCTGTTTCTATGTCTAAGAATAAGGTCATAGCAGAATTATATGAAAAATCCTTGTCCAGAGCATATCTTCTCTCCTCTTGGTACAATGTGGCTCATACTTCACTCACAGCGTGCCACTAGCCAATGGATGTGCACTGACCTTGAATGAAGTTTCAAGGATCAAGGTCAAAAATAGCCTCTCTGTTTTAAATATCTGTTCGGTGCATAATTTCTTCCCCTCGAGTCCAGTCAGCCTCGAACTTTACCAGTTGACATAGGGTACGGAACATTGCTGATTTTCCTTCTATTTTGATAGAGGATATGCAACAATTTTCATACAGGATGTGCAACATTCGTGATTTTTGTGCCGTTTTTTGATAGAGGGTATGGAGCACTCGTGATTTTCGTGCTATTTTTATTATAACAAGGATGACACAGTAGCCCTTTAGACTAAAACAACACATCCCTTAATAGTACACAAATGTTTCTCTTCAAAATAAACCCTTTTCAGCTACCTTACATTTTCATGTTCGTTGATGAAAGCAGGGCCCTTTGAAATGGCCACCATCTCAATGTTATCTAGTTATAACTGATTATTCCACACTTGACCTGTTCAAATCATTTAACCCCCACCCCCTTCCCCCGTTAAAGAGTGCATATTGTTTAGCACCTGTCAGTCGGTACGTCGGTCATAAACCAAGTGTTGTCTGCTCAATATCTTGAGAACCCTGTGTTTGACAGATAACAAACTTGGTACGTAGGTACCCCGTGAAGAGTAGATGACCCCTTTTGATTTTGAGGTCACAAAGTCATAGGTCAAGCTTCTCTAGGGAAAGGAAGATCTTGTCCGTTCAATGACTGACGGATGGAGATAACGAACACTAATCGCGCTCAAAAATCCATTGAAACAATACAGATCGGGTGTAGAGCAAACACGGAACTCTAAAAACATCAAAGGTGGGATCAGGTGCCATGGAGGAGTAAGCATCCCCTGTCGACCGGTCACACCCGCCATTCTCAAACAATTATGACCAAGAATCAGTCACATTATTTAGCATAAAAATAGTTTAGTTGAAGTACTTAGAAAAAGATATGCTTGGCAGTTTATATGTTGTTGACTTTGTCCTTAGTTACAAATCCAAAAAATACGAAACTCATTGAGAGGAAGTTACAGTCGTGTCTAAACAAAATTCAGTATTGGGCCGAGGAGAATGGTTTGAAATTTTTAGAGAAAAAAACAAACAAACAAAACTGCATGTGTGATTTCAGTATTTAATAAAATTAAAATCAAATACCGGTAACCCTGCATTTAACTGTGTATTTCATCCGGAGCATAGACATATATAATAAACAAAAATTCATTAAATCAATTGGTTTAGGATATAAAATTCATATGAGAGATTTCGACCTACGGATGGATATTATAAAACCTATCACTAATTCTGATATACCATGGAAAGTTATTATACCAGCTATAAATGCTTCACTTACTTAAAACACCAAGTCAGAAAGGAATTCCATCGTTTTCAAGCAGAAATAAATAATCTAAACATTCGACAAATTTATACAGCTGGTCCAAAAGACAAAAACAAAGTTGCAGCTTTCTAGACGACTTCCTGATGAAGCAACGATTTTTACAGCTGAAGCAAAGGCAGTTCAACTTGCATTTGAAATCAGTGTATTTAAGCATCTTGTGACAAGACTCGCTCTTCTGCTTACAATCCATAAACAATATGAACATTGATCACCCATATATTTTGGATATATTAACCAAATACTATCACTTCATTAAACAAGGTAATGATGTTGAATTTGGTTCGATCCGAAGTCATATTACACGATGGCTGATAGTGCCGCAGAAATGCACTTCAGTATGAAATTGTACACTAAAATACCTTACACTGTTAAGAAATATTAAGTAAAAACTTCTGTAAATTCACTTTGGCAAATATTTTGGGATTTTTGTGATAATAATAAACTTTATGCAATACAAAACGAAGGTAAACAGTCATCCGATTTTGCCTGAAACGTCAGGACGAAGTCATTATATCAAGAATACGCAATGGATATTCAAGGTTTACTCATTCATATTAACTAAACGGGGAACATCAACCTAAATGCATAGCTTGTGATTAACAATAAACCATATTCTTTTAGACTGTTCTGATTTTCGCCTGTACGAAATAGACTTTTTAATAATGTGCAAACAATGCATGACCTTTTTACAAATATTAGTCCTGGTACAAATTTAGAATACATGCAGGAAACAGATTTTTACAGTAAGATTTAGATGTATACATTTTAATTGCACATTTTTGTTATAATAAATTTAAATGTTTTCATATATTCAAATTTAAAGTCCGTCGGATGGGACGTTAAATGGTGCTGCGTGTCAAGGATTACAATTCCCTTGGCACGTAAAAGATCGTGTTTCTGGTTTTCGAAAAAGAGTAGGCTCACTGGTGGCCGCCAGAGAAATTTATATAGAGGTTATATAGAGGTTTGAAAGTTATTTGGGGGGGGGGGGGTGGCATAAAATTCACACCAAGCGAGTTTATTTGTCTAGAGAGACAACTAGAAAGGGTAAGGCGATGGATAAAATACACAGATTGGTTAAAGAATATGTCTAGAAGTAGGTAATGAAAGGTCGCTGATTGACAAATGCTGGAAAGTAGCGAAATACATCCCCAAAGTGCGCAGAAAATCTTGCGCCGTAAATTGCAAAATATTTGCATTTGCGGGATCTGTAACGTTATGGTCAAAGGCTAAAAGATAAAACCATAACGATACAGTTCTGCATCTACGACGTAATTATCCAACAATATTGATTGGCAGGGGATGTGTGACAATAGATGGATAGAAGCGACACGACATGATGCTGCCACAGTATTTTGTTCAGAGATGTGGTTTGACGAGAACATTCCATAACTATTACGCAGAACAAGACCTACGTAGACCCAGACCGCTAAAGAATACGAGGCATCCAAGAGCACCTGTGTCATCAGCCACTTCACCATCTATGTGTGTATGCATCAGATTACAGTCCATCAATTAGAAGTTGCGTGCGGGAATGCAATGGAGCCCTCTACTCTAGAGAAGCCATAGTGTTAGAAAAAAATTCCTTCCTAAGTGCATGAAGCGGCGGAATCATCCGTAGTACAGTGTACATGACTATGGAGCAGGAGTGTTCCTAAGTGCGTGAAACGGCGGAATTATTAATACATGTAGTACAAGACTTTGTAGAACAGGATCGTTATAAATATCTACCACCGTACCTAATAAGTCAAATCTTTTAACCCTCTTTAAACTACTTCAAACCTAGAATTCACCAAGAACAGATCAGTCAGATGACAAAGACTTGATCCAGATCTTCATGTGATAGTGGATCTACATGACGTCAATCACTCTTTCTTTCAAAGAGGTCCGTTTCCTGTTGAAGGGGAAAAAGAATTAAGTGTCATGTTCAACGTAGTCAGCCTCCCAAAATATTCAAGAACATCCAACAATTGCGTTATTTAGATGAATCTCCGCTGTCTCAGATTTCAACATTGATTTTTTTTTTATTTTGTGAAAAGGGTCTTTGTTGAATTTCTTTTTCTTCCTGTATAAAATACACACCTCCATCATGTCATGTGACCAGTATAACCCTTTTATCCCCCACCAAGTTCATGCATATATTTTGAGGTTTTAAAAAAATGGCATGCTTTTTGAGTATTTTTCAGAGAAATTGTAAAGGGAACATTTTTTTTTCTGTGAAGACTTTAAACAATTTTGGCGTTCGTTATCCAATTATTACATATAAGAAAGGCATAAGTGAAGAAATGATTACTACAATTCAGTGAAAAAAACTTGAATCCCTATTTCATCAAACATAAAATTGTACAAAAAAGAAAACAGGATTTTACTTCCGAAAGCAACGAAAACTTTAGAAAACTAATCGTTTTTAACGATTTGAAAATTATTTGGGTCACTTTCATGATACAGCTGTGGGTCCGGACAAGACCCATTATCAAGTACATGTACTAAGTTAATACTAAGGAAGATCTTCTACAACTCTTCAATGTGATCTAAGAACAAGATTTTTTCCCGAATTCTCTGATACAGACAACAGTTATCTCTATTTCAAAGCCTAGTAGGGATAATGAAGATACCAAGGATTATAGACCACTTACTTTGACAAGTTTTTAATGTAAAACGTGCATTAATAATAAGTGAATACTCAATATGGTTCCTTGAAACCATTAACATTTTAACCGTTATAGAATGTGGTTTTCGAAATAAAAAGTACTGTTAACCGGCTAGCTAGTCCTGAAACCTCTATACAAAACGCTATTCCAAAAAGTCCTTTGTACATGTGTTTTTTGTTGTTGTTTTTTTTAAATACATGTAATAGATATTTTGCGGTGGGCTTAGGTTTAATGATTTCAAACAATTTTAAACAGGAATTTGTAGTAGACGTATTCTCTCAGTCACCATATGCATTATAAAAAATAATTTAGCGTTAGTACTTAATAATGGTTCGCCATGGCATTTTGTATATTGATTGCTTTTGTTCACAAAATGAATTAAAAAATGTTCATTCCATTTAGCGACAGAGTAAAAAATTACAAAATTGATCACTAGGATAATATGAATGGTTTCTTTTTTCGGACGGAAAGCTCAAGATGTTTTGGTGTAAGTTTGAAACCCAACAGAATTGATAAAACATGAATGTTTTAAGTGTATTATTTGATAATAAATGTAAATTCAAACAAAAAAGGGGCAGAGTCGAGAGGGACGTTAAACAACATACAAACAAAACAAAAAGGGGCAGTACTCTGCTATTTAAAAAAATGCTAAAACATTATTGAGTTTTACTCTCATCTTGTTAAGATATTATATAATTTCACCATGTTTGCATTTGAAATGAATCGGAATTAACAGTACATAGATTCATTAAAAGAAAATGCTGATAACTACTACTGAAATTTTCAGTTTCTGCTCTCTAATTTTTGTAGGGATGTCTGTATAAGTTGAAATTGCATGAGCAAGTATCTTATAAGAAAATATAAGTCAAGTTTGAATTTGGTCATGGTCCGACAATTTTTCAGAGTTACATGTGTGTCCCTCTTGAACTGAATTTTTCAGTTTCCGCTCTCAAACTTTTGTAACCGTTCATGGTAGCTCAGTCGGTAGAGCGCTAGCTCCGTGATCGGGAGGTCGAGAGTTCGAATCTCGCCCGCGACTGACCAAAGTCGATTAAAAAAATGGGTAGCAACTGCTCCTGCGCCATGCGCTCGGCACTTTGAAGTGAAAGTTGCTGGTCCCTTGGATGAGACCTTAAAAACCGAGGCCCCGTGTCACGGAAGGCGTTGGTGCAATAAAGACCCCTCACTGCTCAATGGCCTTCAGTGCCGAGTAAAGGTCAAAATTGTAAGCTCTTCACCGGTGTATGGTGACGTCTCTATATTAGTGAAAAATTCTCGAACGTTAAACAACATACAATCAATCAATTAATCTAACTTTTGTAGGGATGTTTATATAAGGTTGAAATTGCATGTGCAGTATACAAGTCAAGTTCGAATTTGGTCATAGTTCGATGATTTTTTGACAGAGTTATCCCTCTTGAAATTAGAAAAAAATCAGAAATTTTCAGTTTCCGCTCTCTATTTTTGTAGGGATGTATGTATAAGGTTGAAATTGCATGTGCAGGAAAAATACAGGTCAAGTTCGAATTTGGTTGTGATACAATGATTTTTGACACAGTTATCCCTCTTGAACTTGGAAAAAATAAGAAATTTTCAGTTTCTGCTCTCGAACTTTTGTAGTGACGTTTAAAATAGAATATGCAGGTATTTTACCCGAAAATACGGGTCAAGTTTGAAAACAAATTTAAAACTAAATATTGCATTTGAAATTTTGGTTGCTTCCGGGGGCATTCGTGGCATTAACGACACATAGTTAATAATTAAAACAGTATCTTACATGGTAATACCATTAGAAATTGCAAAACCCATAATTTACTTTGAAATGCTAATATGGAAGTTAATTAAACCAGTTTTGAATACATCCAAAGATAAATTAGAAATGTGATAAATAAAACAAATAAAAAGACAGAAATAAACTAAGTCACTGTCGCTGCAGTGGTTTAAAGTGATGTGATCTCTACACATTTAAATATAATCAAAAATATTTACGTCTGAAAAAGTTATATAACTTGCATTTAAATATATCAAGAATTCTAGTAACATCTTTTTAAAGATATTTTTAAACTCTCTGACTTGCTTACAAACCATACTTAGTATGAAAAATGATTATCTGTACATCTTAGATACATCAAGCAAGGCACTATCATTTCACTCAACAAGGAAAATGGTTAACTTTTGCTATGATTCCTAGTCATATTGATATCAAACCTTCTTCAAACGCTGACAGCAAATATATGAAATACTACCGACTCTGTGTTCAATCATATACAAATACTGCCGACTCTGTATAAAAACATCAACAATCAATCCTCATCAATATTAATGTCGTCTTGTGTATCATTTCTCCTCCTATTCCTGGACATTGTGTTTTCTTCAGATTGTGAAGTATCGTCTAAACGTGTATTTTCATAAATGTTCGTGAAACCAGTCTCCTGCAAGTCTGAAATGGTTATAAAGGAATGTAAATAACAAAGAATGAGATTTTCGATATGACAGGAGCTGTTTTTTTTTTTATAAATAAAACAATGGCAAGCATTATTTTATTGGATTTACCATTTTCATAGACATATTCTCTTGCCCTTTCGTTATCCTGATTTATTTCTCTGGGGTTTCCTGTTTTCGGTGATCGTGACCTGCATCTAAAATTTAGGTTTCTTGATTATTCAATCGCTAGAACAATGTACATGATTTTTCTAATAATTGGGAAAAAATAACACCAAAACCGATATAAATTATGATACTATTTTCAACATTTTTGACATATAAAGAAAAGGGATTACTTTTGTTCACATGAAAATTTTGAAATGTGAATAAAATTTTAGTTTCTTTCAATCAAATGCATGCCTGTTCGGATTCATACATACCGTCTGAATACAACCAATGAAATTACGATGGTGGTGATGAGGATTACCACTGCGGAGACGACTCCCCCAACAACAACGAATATAAAATCTGAAGATTTATCGCTTAAAGACTGGAGAAAGTAGATAATTTTAAACTAAATTGAAACAGAGAGTTTATGACCTCATTGGGATATTACGTAATAAATGCTATAAAAATATATGATTACCTCTGCATTAAACAAACACAATCCTGAAACATGATGGCATGCTTGGTTTATACAATCTGTGCTGCAGTTTTCCCTGCACTCGATGCCCCAATATGATGGGCTACAAACTAGAAAATTTTACCTAAAAACAGCTAAGAGATTAATGACCTTTTGCTTTTGAAGATGCAATGAAGTTATAAAATATTATTAAAGATAAACAAAGATAAATGCTTTTTCGACTAAAAAAGGAAATGGTGATGTTTTACTGTCATCACAGAGAGATCCATCGTATCCAGGGGAACATCCTGCTTCGCATGTGCCGTTAATATGATCGCAGTGTTCGTCATCCAAACAGTGACCGCAGTTCTGGTTGCAGTTGGCACCGTACATTCCACCGTCACATTCTGAGAAATGATAGTTTTTTAATATTTGTTAATGTTCATGAATACACTGTAAAAAGGATATACGTCTACAATTGTTACTGGAAGAAAGGTAGATTAATAAATTTCCAGAATTTTTTTCTCTATAAATCAATTCGATTAAAATGTAGGTTTTAAATTAACAGACATCAAACATATTCATTTTTAACTAGCCTATGTATTTAGGAATACAAATGACATTCAACTGACACATCTTTCACCCATTACCCTCTTACCAGATCAACACAATATACATGTACATACTTTGATCACATTGTCCTCCCTTCCATCCTCGTTGACAACCTCTGTCACACTCGCCAGTAAACTTGTCACATCTGTTGGGTACACCACAGTTATCACTGCATGTATATCTACAGTCCCTGTCATAGAAGCCCGGTATACATGCTGAAATTTATGAATGTTGAAATACTAATCATACTTTCGGTTTATCAATGTATTATAAAGGAATTTCGCATTTACGAAAGTTATTCCCCTTTACGGGGTCAATCTGGGGTCAACCGGCGTAAGACACAGTTTTCCCTCTATAACATTACCAACTTTTGGGGGGTAATATCTCGCAAATTAAATCCGTTTGAATATGTTCATTATCTTTTTCATGTTGCTACATACTAAGGCAATTCAGGAACAGGTCAAGATTGTCCGATTCCGTTTTAATTTTGAAAATATTTACAGGTAAGTTACAAAGGATATAGTGACAAAAACGAGTATTCATTCTACAAAAACATGACCAATAAAGAATTTTTTATGTCGCTTACAAATTTACCGTTGTAATATCTTAACTATAAATTTAAAGGTCGATTTCAACTCTAAGACTTAACATACACACATGGTTTTGTAAATATTCACCGATATATATGCAGTTTAAGTTCTGATATGAACATAATGTAATGTTGAAAAACGTATTCCACTGCAAATCTTAATGTCACTTCATTTATTTACAAATTTCAAGATGAAATTTTTAGCTGTAAAATCGTTCCAAATAGATTGCAATGAATGTTAAAAAATGTCTTTTACTAGTATCCTATAAAAAAAGAAATCAAACCATGTCTCGCAAAGAAATGCATGGCTATCCTTTAATGCGAATTCATAAGCATGTCGCTTAAAATCGATTAACTTCCATAACGGTTTTGTTTTAAATTTCACGCATAGAATGCAGATTTCAAAAAGAACTGAAACTTATCTGAAAGTGACCACGGAACCTTATATCATCGATTCTAGGTGCGAGTCAGCTTTTTTAGACGATTACATTTTCGACATAACGAAATGAATTCGACAAAAACAGTTGTCTCTCTCAAAAATTTAATTTCCGTAACGGTAATTCAGGAAAGTTTTTGCATTAAAGGTATAATTTTTTTATTATTTTGGGAGCGAAATGCTTCATACTTTTGTTTAATATTCTAACACAAACTTTGATTTTAACTATTGAAGAGAATTTTAACTTTGATTGTTGGGAATTAACTTCCGTAACGATTAACTTCCGTAACGATATTTTCCCCGAAAATTTAATTTAAATTCGGATTCATACGAGTCTTATTGAATCATACCTTAGCGTACTTTACTGAACATCAGAAACAAAAAAATTGTCAAATTCAGCTTTATTTAAAAAATAATAAGGCTTGATCAAGCATTAACTTCCGTAACATGACCTTAAAATCAATGGTATCTTGAAATTTTTGTAAAAAGTTAACGATACCAGATTTGTGGACAATTCTTTGTTTTTCAAGTTCACTGATATGTCCTTTAGAGAATTATGATGTTCATTTTGCTATTTGAAACAATTATTTTTTTCATGTTTTTTTTTACTCTGAATTGGTCCATTTATCGTAGAATGACTGTGTCACGCCGACAACGGGAGATAACTCTTAAGAATGTGAAATTCGTCTATTATTATATAATATATAAGTGTGTTGAACACTTAACTGATTAATATCATTAACGGGGTTGTTAATTCTTAAATATATATCGTACATCATAATTTTTTATTAGAAAACACAAGGAAGCGGTACTTTATAGTCAGAATATCACGTTGTCTATGCTTGCAAAATAAAATACTTCCATAAACAAGAGTTACCTTCTTTTAAACCGTTTGTAATGACAAAAATATACTAATAATGTTAATGTTGCATTTGTTACATATAAAATTACTGTAGTTCTTGAATGTTGTATTACAAGATAGAAATATCCCAAAGTAAACAAAGCGGGTGCAAATTTTTTAGGTCGAATGCTATAAAATAAATGGAAAAGAGCGAGAGAGACACATAAGCCACAACGCTCATTCGAGTCGTTTTGGTCCTGCTATTCTTAAAAACAAATATTTTCCTACTTTATTCACATGACGAATCATTAACCCATATCGTGGTCGAACCCTAGCCGTAAGAAATAATTAATCCACTCATCCTGGGAATCTATATCTTTATCATTATGACTAATATGGCCTCATTGTACTGTAAAAAGGGTAAATATGGGTAAAAAGTGCTCAATGATTTTAATCATTCTCTAACATCAGGATCCATATTTGGAAAAAAAAAATCCATTAAAACGGTGAACATGGAAATGTTCGTAAAAATGATGTTCTGGTCCTACTATTTTTTCAGAAGCATTCTTGAAAAATAAACAAGAGGCCCAAGGACCTTAAAGGTCACCTGATTATAATGTAACGATCCTTAGCTTAAAACAAAATAAGCTGATAAATAAAGCTATGTTGCCCAAAAGCAAGAAAAATAGAATAATTATCAGGGATCAGCAAAATATTAATTTGGTACTCTATAACAAATCAAAGTTGATCTATTTATTTTCCTGTACTTTCCCCCATATGTCACTATCCTCATGCGGACTAAAAACAATTGAATCTGACTACCTGAAGATGCTTGCATATTAATATAAATAAACATGCCCCTGCTCCTCCTCAGGTTAGATTTTTTATACATTTTAACTTTATACTCTAATATAAAACTGTTCCCCAATTATGGTCCTACCCTATCCCAGGGGGCCACGATATGAACTAACTTTAGTGTGCAGTATGATTGCATATTAATAACCCTTGCTATTCTTTTGAAGTAGAATTTTAATTTTAATTTGAATAATATTTAATTATTTGATCATACGTAGATCCCCTTTACCCAAGAATGTGAAAAGTTAACAACGATTATGGCAGACAGCGTAAATATTTTGATAAGAAAAGCTAACTTGAGCACTTGGCTCACTTGAGCTAAAAATGCGTCTATGTTCGCGTCATTGGAAGTTGGCCCAAAAAAGGATATGATTTTGATGTAGGAATTGAATGAACTGACCATATGATGTCTAAATAAATAAAACCTAATAATATGAACTTAAGGATATATTTATTTGATTCTCTTCGGATTGATCTCTCTTATTAGAGGGCTTACAATCATTGCAGATTGATCCTTGGTATCCAGAGGAACACCCGACACAGGTGCCGTTAATATGGTCACATTGTTCGTCGTCCAAACAGTGTCCACAGCTTTGATTGCAGTTATCACCATACTTTCCACCGTCACATCCTTTGAAAACATAGATTATTGATATTTTTTAAGTGCAATTCCTCTAAAAATAAAGAATGGATGGTTCAAAAACGCGTTTAAAAAAAAAACCCACACACAATGTCATCATTTTCAGAAAATTAATTTTCCTTATAAATCAGTTTCAGTTTATAGGTCACTGAAACATAGTTAAAAGGAATACCATATCCAATTTTACTGACACGTTATTTAGGAATGAGAACAACGTTCAATTCAAAACTCCTTTATCCATTTTCAGAATGGACTTTGAGAAGCTACATCTCAAAAATACATACTTTGATCACATTGTTCTCTCTTCCAACCAGATTGACACTCTCCTTCACACTCCCCAGTAAACCTGTCACATCTGTTGGGTATACCGCAGTTATCACTGCATCTGTATCTACAGTCCCTGCCATAGTATCCCGGCATACATGCTGAAAGTTTTTGATCATAATAAAGAATTCTTCACAATGATTGATTGATTAATGTTTTACGCCGAATCTGCATTATTTCAGCCATATATCGGCTTCTTCGCAATGAAAATCTTATATTGATATGTTCATTGGTTCCATTTATTAGATCACCTGAGTTTACATATTGCTATATGTTTTCGTCCGTCGGCGTGCGTCGTCCCTTAACATTTGAACATTTTCAGCTTCTTCTCTGGAACCACTGAACCAATTTAAACAAAATTCGGCATATAGCATCTACATGTGAAGGGGAGTAAAAATTGTGAAATTCATCACCCTTATCCCCCCTGGGGCCTGAGGGGTGGGACTAAAACCATCAAAATTAATGAATCTTTAAAAATCTTCTTTACTCCTGGACATCAAGCAGGCATGAATGTAATAACCATTGAGCTCTCTACCTAAATTGTGAAATTTATGGCCCAAAAGTCAGGGGGTTCTGGTGCTAGGGTGGGGCTCTGTTGAATATGTAGTGAAAATGCATTATTCTTTAAAAAATCTTCTCCTCTGCTCTTGGGTATTAAGGAAACAAACAATATGCATGGTTATGAATAGGAAAGGAGTCTCTTCTAAAATTGTGAATTTCATGGCCCCTGGGTCAGGGGTTCTGGTGTTAGGGCGGGAGTCTAATGATTATATAGTGAAAATGATTTAATTATTCAAAAATCTTCTCCTCTGCTCCTGGGTATTAAGCCGATGAACTAAGTACATAGTTATGATGAGTAAGAGTGCCTCTTCCAAAATTGTGAATTTCATGGCCCAAGGGTCAGGGGTTCTGGTGTTAGGGTGGGGCTCTGTTGAATATATAGTGATAATGCATTATTTCTTTAAAAAGCTTCTTCTGTGCTCTTGGATATTATGAAAACAAAATAAATACATAGTTATGATAATGAAAGGTGCCTTTTCCAAAATTGGGAATTTCATGGCCCCAGGGTCAGGGTTCTGGTGTTAGGGCAGAGTTCTGTTGAATATATAGTGAAAATGCATTATTTCTTTTAAAAATCTTCTCTGATCCAGGGCAAACAAACTGAATGCATAGTTATGATGAGTAAGGGTTCCCTTTCCTATATTCTGAATTTCATGGCCCCTGGTCAGGTGTTCTGGTTTTGGGGCAGGGCTCTAATGATGACATAGTAAAAATGCAATAATTCTTTGACAATCTTCTCCTTTTCTCCTGGGTATTAAGCCGATGAACTAAGAGTATAGTTATGATATGTAAGGGTGTCTGTTCCACGCAGGTAGGTTAAGGCTTCCCGTAGAATATCACAGTGCACTCTGTGCCTTCACATCTCTGAACTACGAAAATATGACGTCATAATGGAAAATGACGTCAAGTCACTGCAAACTTGAGGTGTTATGACGGGGAGAGTGTCATAAACTTTACACTTTATTTCAAACTGCATGTAAAATGCTAGATAGCTATTGCAAAATTCACGAGTCGTTAAAGGTTCTTTAAGTCTTATATGTCCGAATATTTTAAAAATACACCGCTTACCTACCCTTGATTGAAATTCAGCATGTTCAAAATGCTTATGAAAAATATACTTCTGAAATGTACTCTGTTTTATACCCGTGGTTGGAGGTAGAATTTATTTTGTGTGTATAAAAGAGTCTGGCGCAGGTGATTGATGAGAATAAATCTGAGAATTTTTGTGGAAATCTGTAAGAAGAGGTTGTTCTCTAACTGAATCTTGCTTGGGAAAAATGTGTGTTGGCTTTGTTTTAATACAGATTACGATATTGTGTGGAAAATACCCTCAATTTTGTAGGTAAGTTGAATTTCTCAGGAAATATTTTGTACCCAAGTAATACTAAGACTTTTCCCAAGCACATTTCGGATACACAAGGATACGATGAGTTTATTTATATAACAAAATGTTAATAATTATCGTGTTAATCAGCTGCGCCGAAGCGATTTATATGAAACACTTCAAAAATTTATAAATGACCGTCACGTGATCAACAAAGTCATGTGATATCATAACAAATATGTTAATATATAGCCGAGGAAACCCTTTATATTAATTGAAAGTACTAAAGTTCAATACTTATCAATTAAAACCAAAACCGACCTCGCAATGACATATGTTTTGAGCGCATTTTAAAGCTTCGGGAAGCCTTAACATAGCTGCGCAGAATTTGTGAAATTCATGGCCCCTGGGTCAGGGGTTCTGGTGAAAGAGCGGGGCTATGTTGAATATATGGTGAAAATGCATTATTTCTTTAAAAATCTTTTTCTTTGATCCTGGGTATTTAGCAAACAAACTGATGCATAGTTATGATGAGTAAAGGTGTCTCTTTCAAAATTATGAATTTTATGGCCCCTGGGTCAGGGGTTCTGGTGTTAGGGTGGGCTTAATGATAACATAGTAAAAATGCAATAATTCTTTGAAAATCTTTTCTCCTTGGTATTAAGCTGATGAACTAAGAGTATATTTATGATATGTAAGGATGCCTCTTCCAAAATTGTGAATTTTATGGCCCCCTGGGTCATGGTTCTGGTGTTAGGGCAGGGCTCTTATGATTACATAGTGAAAATGCATTAATTCTTTGATAATTCCCTGCTCTCTTTGGGTATTAAGCAAGCTTACTAAATGTAAAATTATGATGAGCAAGTGTGCCTCTTTCGATATTGTGAATTTCATGGCCTCTGGTTTAAAACATGAATCCAATTTATTTGTGGCGAAGTTGTTGCATGATACTCAGGTGACCTATAAGGCCCGTGGGCCTCTTGTTGATCCATTACTTATACATGTAATACAATTTTTAGCGTTTACAATGAAGTATATGATTATTGATGAAAAAAATCTTCAAAAGTGAAGTTCAAGGGAATGTCAAAGTCATAAGGTAGATCAAAAGATTATGACCGAGTTCAATTGCCCCTACCAAAATGGAACTTTTTGTAAAGTTTGATAAAAAAAAGATTATGAATTGTACTTAACTCAAAAACAGCATTGAGGTCATGAACATAAGTAACGTCAAGGTTAAAAAATAATGACATTAAATTAACTGCCACCAATATCTATCAATGTAAAATATGGAGATAACGAGCAGTAATCAAGCTCAAAAACAAAACAAATTTTGAGTAATGTCAAGGTTAAAAAATAATGACATTAAATTAACTGCCACCAATATCTATCAATGTAAAATATGGAGATAACGAGCAGTAATCAAGCTCAGAAACAATACAAAGTTTGAGCAGAGCAAACAAGCATAAGGGGTAGGATCAGGCGCCATGGAGGTGTAAGCATGTCGACCGGTCACACCCGCTTTGTGCTCCTTCTCATGATCGGGGAAATGGAAAAATCCGTAGACAATTCAGTATGAAAATGACCTAACAAATTAAATGAAAAAAGTTAGTAAACATTCGACTTGTATTTACTGACAAGATCATTGTATCGGCCATAAAATTTGCGAAATGTTGACTTTTTAAGGGGATTGTAGATATTCTTGTTTAATCGACTTATTTTTCAATAGCTTGCCTCGTATTAGAAATTGTTCGTACGTAGAGCATACTCTTGCGTATGGAATCAACTTGGAGATATAAACTCCATATGTAGGTGATAATGGTATATTGCTACATCAATAAAGAAAGCTGCGAAAGAAAAGTCGAAGTCATCAAAATTTTTGATTCTACAATGCAAATTAAACTATATTCAAACAAAAAACCGTGATTAAATTCTATACAAAAAGAATTTATTGAGGAACTATATTTTATGGCGGAATGCTTTTAAGAAAAAAAAACGATCATTTTTTTCTCTTTCGAAATATTTACACCACTGTTATGTTTGGATTCCTATTTTTCCACATGAGTTATTTTGTGCAGTGAAATGTTTTATGCTGGTCCCGAATTATATATTGAATTATCTAGTATGAATCTATCATAAAGTGTGGCGAACATTTTGAGAAAGTCCAAAAAATAGCCCAAATTTTACCTTAAAATTAACACTTTATCGTAATATCTAAAATAAAAATCACATCGCAGACTCCCACTTTTAATTTTCTTGTCTGAATATATAAAATTACTTTGACTATTCTGCTTATTTTCAGTAAAAGCTCAAGACTTAAAATAATTTAATTTCTTGTTAAATTTTTAATGCCAGAAAAAAATGACATTTTGTGAGTGCAGAAAGGTTTAACAATTATGTCAATTAATTCGAAACGTTTTCTTTGGCATCATTTTAATGTGTCTATTCAAGATCTGTTGCTAGGTTATCATTAATGCCTTTTTCTAGTAAAATATCCAAATATAAAAGAGATGTGTCAGTGAATATGGTATCTTTTATCTCGAGAGTTCAAAGGGATATATCATATAAACAAAGGAATGAAACTGAATATTTTTTAATTGATAAAAGGTAATGTATAAATTTAATTGTTAGACCTTTAAAAATTGAATCCTTTATAAATCTCGGAAAAAATTCATCATTTCAAATGTTTTACTGAGCGGTCATAAAATGTCAATGTTGCTCCATTTACGTCATACTGTGGGCGGGATCCGCAAAATCTTATCTGCATTCGTTGGAATTCGACAGTGACAGAATTGAACGAGTTTTATCGCAGTGCGGGTAAATGAAACAAGAAGTCTGTGAGCCAATGCTCACTAGTAATACCCCGCTCTGATGTGAATATACGCTATCATGATTCCCACCATATGGCATTCCTAAACAAAGAGTGTGTTAAAATTTCAATCATCTGCCTTGAGTAGTTGCTGAGAAAACTGTGACGGAAATTTGGTACATACAGACGCATGCATAAACAGGAAGTTGACATCGGATCCGTAAAAATGAATCCCATCATATACGGCAGCCTAAACAAAGAGTGTGCTAAAACTTCAAGCACCTGCAATGATTATTTGCTAAGAAAGCTGCGACGAAAATTTGGTCCTGATAGACGCACGGAAAACAGGAAGTTGACATGAGATTTGTAAAAAAAAAAATATGAATCCCACCATATGGCATGCTTAGACAAAGAGTGTCCTAAAATTTCAAGCATCAGCAATGGGTAGTTGCTGTGAAAACTGCGACGAAAATTTGTTGCAGACAGACAAACAGACAAGGGTAAACAGTATACCGCCTCTCCTTCAGGACGGGGGTATAATAAATCTCATGGAAGCCAGCACAAGATATATATCAGTGGCGGATTTAAGGGGGGGGGCGCACCCCCCCCCCCCTTTAAACTGTCAAAGTTAGCGTAATTCATAGTTTCGTAGAGAAAATGTAAAAATGTCTACTCGGTAGACCTCATTTTTACCCTATAAAATCTCTAAAATCCAGGAGCTTCCGGGGGGCTTCGAATACGTGACAAGCACTGTACATGTATTTTCCGGTAAAAAAATTACAATGAAAATCCTCACCCGCCTGACATTTATCTCCTTCCGCCCCCTCATTACATCCACTAAGACAGGTTCCATTGACATGGTGACACGTTTCTCCATTGCTACAATTACCACACAATACAGAACAACCCAGTCCAAACTTTTGTTTACTGCATTCTGTAATGCAATTATAAAATAATATTACCATCGACAAAAATGAGAATAACGAACAGTAAAGAATATGAATCGTGAACAGGGCTAAAAACCCTGACCCTGGAAATACCAAACGTTAGATCGGGTTCCTGGGAGGAGTAAGAATCCCGGATCGATCAGTCACACGCGCCGTAAGCCCTCGGTTTTGATCAGGAAAACGGATTTTACCGAGTTCAAATCAGTATAAAAACGACTGTAGTGGAACATGTCAGTCATACTACGTCCATCAATAGGTTACGTGTACATTTGCAAACAAGGTCAGTGTGATAAGCATAGTATTTGCAGAAAGGTGACTTTTAACGAGATGTATGTAGTTGAAAACTTTGTCACATTACTTTATTTCTCGGTAACTTGCCTCGTTTTAAAAATTGATCATCCTCAGAATATACTTTTTTATACCGAATAATTGGGGCCGACTCGGGTTGTAATTGCTCAATATTTCGCGTAGCATATTAAAATCAAACGTACTTATAGTTTTAAATCAACAACTTCCATATATTTTAGCAAAATGAAAAAAAAAATTACAGTTTCAAAAATCTTGTAAAAATTTTAAGGAACTAATTTTTTAACAAATTCTTTACTGATAGGTAGATGGGCGTCCTAACAGTGTGTTTATGACGTTATTATAATCTGAAGTTCTTTAAGATGGGGTCATCAAAATGTTACAAAAGAAAAAGTATAAAATGTTTGCTCTTGAAATTTTAAACACAGGAATTTAAAGACTTAAAAAGTATATTCTGGTGTTTTTAAAAAATAAATCATATGTCGTATTTTGTAGTACTCTATTAAAACAGAAAAAAATCGTATTTTTTTACCTTTTGAGAAGCCCCCTCTGGAAACCAGATGATTAAATTTTGTATTTCTTACAGATATGTAATGCGTATTGAACGATCTCAAAGGCTTTCGACTTAATAGTGAAATGAACATTTCATTCCTTCAAAGTATTCTCCGCGGTTTGAAATACATAATTTCAATCTCTGAATCTATTTCTGAAATGCGTCATGGTATGCTGATTTAGGTAGACCTTTGATGCATTTACTTATGGCCAAGTCAATGACTTGTCAGGACTTTTAACGACGATTAGATATGAACTTTTTAAGTTTTGGAAAAAGTCGCAAGGGGCTAGATCTGGAGAGTATGGGGGAGTGGCAAGACGGTAACCTTCTCCGACTTCAAAAATTGCTTCAAAAGCTCAGATGTATGCGTTGGAGCATTATCATGATGTATAAGAACCCCGAATCCTAACAAAGGGCGTCGTTTATGATAATATTTCTTGAGCTTTTTTAGCATAACATCTTGGTAATACCGACCTGTAACACTTTTGCCCTTCGGCACCGGAATTTGTACAGCTATATCATCACCTGAGAAGAATATGCAATAAAGAAACTTCTTTGTGTTTATGGTTCTTTTGGCAACTACAGGCCTTCAACCGTGTTTAGTTAGCCATATTTTGTTTCCAACTTTTCTTACTGGTTCGAAATAGTGAACTCATGTTTCGTCACCAGAAAATTAACAATGTTTGCAAATTATCTTTGACTGAATTTGGGAAACATTTGAGGAACTGCATAGCGGTTTGTACTCGTCCCCGTTTTTGGTCATCTGTCAATTATAGAGATATGCAGTATCCATCTGGCAGAAATCTTTCGTAAAGCTGTACTTTCAAAAAACGCTTCAAATTGAAATGCACCCGCAATAGCGATGTGATAAAAGCTTTGCCAATATCACGAATCGTGTATCTGCCATCACTTTCAATTATATTCCTGACCCTTGAGATATTTGCCTTGCCTGTTACAGTCATAGGTCGGCCAGAGTTTGTTGCATCCTTGACGGACTCTGTGCCAGTGAGAAATTTCTTTATTCACATACGAACTGTCTCATAAGATACCTTATTAGACCCCATTTCAGTAAAAATCTGCCTGACCGAGTTTTGTGCAAACTTTTATATAAGCTCTAATTTCTTCAATATTCTCAACTCATTTTACAACAGTGGTCGACGCCTGGCTCTTTTGAAATGACTTTAAGTTTAAAACTACTTGGAGCTGAAGGCTCATAATTATACCGTTGAACAGGTATTGAATTCAATAGAGCTATTCAAGAGTATCATCATCCACGAAATCGTGCAAAACGTTATCGCGCTGTGGTACAATACAAATTACATATCCAACAACACTCTTATAATGTAAAATACAGTATTACTTATTATATATAATAATTTCAGCAGAAAGTCTAGTAGTATTTGTATAATTTGCTTTGAAGTGTGAAAAACTAGCACGTTCCCATAAATCCTATGGTAAATGTACCTGTATTTTAAAATGGTCCCTAAAAATACTCAGTCGATAGATTTCCCCGAGACTTGGCATGTACGCTGAAGTCAGTGTAAGTTTTTTTATTGTATTTATTTTTCAAACAATAAAGTCCTAGTCGGCACCCTTAAGTGGGAGACATAAAAAACACCATTTGCTGGCGATAGTGGGATTTTACTACGCAGACGATGAAAAATATGAAGCCATCCTGTTTGACATATAGTTTAGTTCTAGTTTACAGTCGGTAAAATATTCGAGTATGACAGATGTTGCAGACTATGTTGACTTTTAATAAGCGTTCACTTGGATATATCTAGTCGACATATGAATGGAAAAAGTTTGGACATTGATAACTGATAAAACGTAGTCAGCATGCTTCGACATCAACCAAGCACATGTCATAATATGAAAACATGAATTTGTCGAGACGCTTCAACTTGCATTCTTTTTGACAGTTTCGATTTTCTAGAGAAAAAGCTGATTTTCAAATACATAGTAATAGACAAACCAATTTCTAAAGGGCCATGACGAGAACAAAAGAACTTCCTCACATAATATGCAAAAAAAATGAAAACCACCTCCAGTTAGCTTTACAACACGGTATCTGCTTTACATAACCAAAAATATATAACAATAGCTCCTTTTCCACTTGTTCAAGAAAAAGTTCTACCCACTCTGACTGCAACGAGGGTCTTGGTATCCTGGAATACAACCCAGGCAGTGGCCACTTATATCACAGTTCTGCTCCTGACATTTCTCGGGGCATGGTTGAGCACAAGTCTCCCCGTAGAACTTAGGATTATGGCATCCTGTGTAAAATGTTTTGAAGTTTATGAAATTTTATGTGTTCACAATTAGAGGGACACTAATTTTAAAAAGTCATGATTTAGCTTACCATATGCTTCAAGTTCACATAATTCATTGAACGCATATTGAGAGTAATAACTTGGGTATGTAACGTCCGGGTTCCCACGCTCGTTGTAGTATATAACATAACGTCCATGAACAGGACAGCTTATTGTCTGGTTCTCTGTTGGTGTACCGTCTTTATCCTGTATTTGATGAAAACATAGATAGCCGTCGTCTTTTGACGTTGTGTTTGAAACGTAGAGGAAAAATCCCGCAAAACGCATAGAGTAAGTACCAGGGCCTGAAATGTGGAAGTGTAACATACACAATAGGAACTTAATGAATTATTATACCCCCCGCTTGAAAAGTGGGAGGGTATATAGTGATCAGGATGTCCTTCCGTCCGTCTGTTACACTTATGCCCGTATTCATACCTATGGTACTCATCTCTTATCCGCAACTCTTCTTCCACCACTGAATGAAATTTAATGAGACTTTCACAGAATCTTTGTTACATAGTGCCATTGTGCACCTTCTGTTTTACTTTTTGATCAGACACATGTTTTGGGTTTGCCAGAGAAAAACATGGACACGGTCATTCTTTCTATAATATTGAAGGGTACCCATCTCTTGTCCGCAACTCCTCCTATACCTATGAATAAAATTTAATGATACTTTCACAGATACTTTACTACATAATGCCATTGTGCACCTCCTATTTTACTTTTTGATAGAATACTTCTTTCGGGTCTCCTATATAAAAACATTGACTTTGCCATTATAACCATATGGGAGGCGGGGATATCATTGTATTGAGAATTTTAAGTATCGAAAATCAACCCGAGAATGCCACCTCCAGATGGAGGCGGCGAATTCCCAGTTTTCGTAATGGCACCGGTTCTGACGTTTTCCTGGCACGTAAAATATCAAAATCGTGAAAAAAAAACTGGAAAACGTCAGATATTTCGGACTAATATAGAGTGTTCGTGGTGAAAGGGTTTGCAGTGGCTTTAAAAAAGCGAGTTTTTTAGGTCAGATGTCAATAACATAGATCTTTATGTGTAAACCCTGACGTCATCAAAATTTGTTCCTTTCGTCCGTTCTGGACCATGCTTATACCTGAGTGCACGTAAGCAAAGTGTGTGCAGTTACCTTTAAGTTTATCAGTCAAAGGTTCAGGTCAAATTAGTTTTGTATGCATAATATCCAAATTCAAAGATCGTAGCAGATTTTTGTGTTGTCTAATTAATGTATATATTTTCTTGGTTCTTTATAAAAATGTGTTGCACTCCTGACCGTGGAAACATGGATCTGAAACACAGACAGGTAATGTAAATGATCGACTTATTTGGAAAAAATGTTCCTTGTGTTTTTATTTTTCCAAAAAAGAAAGAAAAAAACTGTTAAATTACATGTATGTACTGGGGGAAAAAAATTTCAAGCTTGGGAGCAAAACATCAAATGTTGCACTTCTGACATAAATGGGTATGCACAGATACATAACTCACATTTATGCTGCTTGCGATACATATCACATTTTAAACCTTCCCTAACGAAAAAAAATTCAATAGTAAACTATAGTTAACTATTGTGTCGAAGTAAAAACTTCGGAACTTTGATTTACTACAGTGAAAACTTTGGAACTTTTATTTACTATAGTAAAACTTTGGAACTTTGATTAACTATAGTAAACTATAGTTAACTAGAGTAAACTATAGTTAACTATAGTTTACTATAGTATTTTTTTTTTGTTAGAGTTTAAATGGTATATCTGATATTCTTTAACACTTTGAAATTTCTTTTTTTTTTTTTTGACTTACTTGTCATACAGATTTTTAAAAATGATGTTTTTGGCATCATCACATTTTTCTGTTGCACTCCTGACATGATATAACGTTGTTAGCTCACCTCAACGAAGTTGAGTGAGCTTATGTTATACCCTCGGCGTCGGCGTCTCTGGTTAAAGTTTTTGGTGCAGTTTTCTTTTCAAGTACTTCTGTGCCCTATATCAATCACAGATGCATGCATGGGGGGGGGGGGGGGGGTGCTTCTAGTATGTTTCATTGTACCAGTCAAGGTTTCAGATGCTGCAATTTCAGCTGAAGAATGACCAGGTTAATGTTTTTGGAGGAGGTTAAAGTTCTTAGAGCAGGTTAAATTTTTTTGGAGCAGGTCTAATTTCCAAGTTACTATAAGCCCTATATTGACTAAACTTGCATGGATGATACATCTAAGGATGCACACTACCACGCTTGCTTCGGATGCTGGATCTGACCTACACTTTCCGGATGAGTGACCAGGTTAAAGTTTTAAAAGCAGTTCTCATTTCCAAGTAAATATAAGCCCTATATTGACCAAACTTGCAAGGATGACACATCTGACACACACTGGACTGGCTTCGGATGCTGGATCTGACATACATTTTCCGGATGAGTGAACAGGTTAAACTTTTTAAAGCAGGTCTCATTTCCAAGTAACTTTAAGCCTATGTTGACCAAACTTGCATGGATGATACATCTGAAGATGCACACTATCAGGCTTCCTTCGGATGCTGTATCTGACCAACATTTTCCAGATCAGTTACCAGGTTAAATAAACTATAAGGGCTATCTGAACTGAACTTGCATAGATAATGCATCACGGGATGATCACTCTCAAACTTGCTTCAGGTGCTGGATATGACTTACATTTTCTGGATGAGTGACTAGTTTAAAGTTTTTAGATAAGTGCATTCCCAAGTAACTGCAAGCCCTATCGGACAAAATTGCATAAAAGTTACATCTAGGGATGCACACTACTAGATTATTACTTTGGGACTTTGTCTTACTTAAAGACAACATTCGTTTAGGTGAGCTTTGTAATTTCTGATTACCTATCCTTTTTTTCAGCATTAGCCATGACCATCACTTGGTCAAGCAGAAGTTATTACAGTCTAAATTTAAAGCTCCATATATTTAATTTTATCAGGAAAATCTTTTTTCCAATATAAAACATTTACTTATTTAACAGATCTTCAAAAAATATGGTAAATTTTCAAAGTGTCAAAAAGGTGTTGCACTCCTGACATTTGTAGCATCATTTTGGGGCATAACTTTCTGTTAAGATATCAGTGAGATATTTGGCAGGCATTTAGCAAGTATCAAACGACACATGCTGAGGTATAGAGTTTTGTTCTGATTTTTCAGTGTAGGTTGACCATTATAATTCACCCATTACCATTATCATCATCTCGCTAATGTTTTTGATGTTTACAATAATATAAACAAAAATTAACAATTATTTATAGAGATATGGGACCAACTGCATTAGAATCTTTAATTTTTGACCTTGAATTCTATGGTCAAAGGTCAAGGTCATTCCAAATATGAGAAATCTAGATCTCTTATTTTTCAATATATCTTAAATACTAGTATGTCCTTTTAAGGTTAATTCAAAATTTCTTTTTGAACCCTAAGTCTGACCCCTTTAAAAGTTATTGCCCTTTTGATTAAAATACTTGTTATCGCTACTCCTCTGAAATCATAAAACATACAGACGCCAAACATTCACTAATGTCTTCGGCTTTTCAAGACAAAGCTTCAATCTATTCAGTGCGAAAGGATCTGACGACCCCTTCTTTGATTTTCTTTGTGCTTATCGTTAAGCCCTAAAAACTTGAAATCGAATAATAGAAATATGAGAGTAACTGGTATGTGATCCTTGACCTAAAACATTTGATCAAGGTCAAGGCCACTTCAATTTCTTTAAAATTTTTATCTTTTTCAATCTGTTAAGTTATTTCTAGTTTCCTTTTCAAAAAATTTAACTGTATACAGTTATATAAAAAAAATTCAAAAAAATTGAAGGAAGGTCTGTTCAGGAGCAATTAGTCTACTAGTGTTATTTTATAATGCTAACAATAATGGATACATTAATAAACAGTCAAATAACGGATTAACGTAAGTAGTGAACTTCTCAGTTAAGATATCAGTTTCACAGGTGACATGTGCGATGGAGCGTAGTTATTCCTATCGGATCTTAAGTGGGTAAAATTCACGAGATTATCAAGCCATGCTGTGTTTTCAAGCAGTATTTGGGGTTTTACACAGGATCCAATTTTTAGGTGTTAAGAGCCATTCTCTGTAATGACTTTAACTTTTATATGGGAACTGTGGCACGCATAGTCTTAGAATTTCTCCAAACTCTCTATGATAAAAGTCTTTGATACCGTAAACTCAAATCAGGCAAAAATTGGTTGCTACGTGTCATGGTTACCATAGCAACATGTCCTAAATTTTGAAAAATAGCATTTTTCAACATGTTCAGAGTCCCATAGTTAACGTTTGCAGCAAAGCAAACAAGTGGCAATGATTGTTTCTGAAAGTTGAAGGCCTGATGTCTTAAATGCATGATAAACATGTTTGGTAAATCAACTATTACATACGTTACTATGGAAACAAAGTATTCAAAAGTAATAATTTTGTTCATTTAATTTTATAAAGTCATACACTTAAGAATAAAAACAATTATAGGTTGAAATGCAAGCAAATAATAGACAGGAGATCCTTGTAACGTATACCAAGGACGGAATATGATATTTCTTATAGGTTGGCAATGGTTGCCATGGTTTTAATACCACAAAGGGATTTTAAATTTACTCTCTTAGTATTTTAATCTTATCCTATCTTTTTACAAAGCATATTTCTATATAACTGATGATTAATTTTTAAAGGCGTTGGTGTGGCCCTAATTTTCACATTTCAAAAAATTCAAATTTGGTTCTTTAAATAGAGCGTTGCTATGGAAATTAGCTGAAAAAATATGCATAAAAATCTGAAAAATATTCTGTTTCCTTGGATACGTACCCTTGTATGTAGATTCCCAAAACTTTTATGATTGATATATATGAACAACTAACCTGACTTTCAATTTTGACTACCAACCAATCTCTAACTGGATGCAAAAAGCTGGCACATAGGATTTAATATTGAAATAAAATTAATGAAATCGAACATTTTCTCTTTTTGGTAACCATAGCAACAGTGTTGTATTTTTCAACAAACTTTATCAATATATGATATTCAACTTTAGTTCTACCAGATAAGTACTATTCAAGGTGAGTCAAATCATATGTTCCTTGATTAAAAGATAAGTAATTTCCTAAAGCAGTAAGAAAATATCACTTTAAACAACTGGTACGTTGTTTCCATGGTTACACTGCAAAGTAACAATTAATCCCAATTTTTCTTATGTTGTCAGTGTTGCAAGGTCCTAAGGATGTATATGTGCCAGTCATGAATTTTATTGTTTTTCCTCAAGATAGTAGCATTAACCCAATCTTAGCAACGAATTTTGCATCGCTACACTGTGTTACCATGGCAACCATGAAAGTTATTTCTAGAATAATATTGCCAATACCTTATTACTTAAGGTCAAATATTTTTATCGTTTTTCTTCAATTGTTGATTTAGTTTGATCATATAACATCTATCATTAGTGAATATTGAGTGTTTTTCAGCATCTAAAATGTATTCCAAATGTACCCATGGTTACCACTTACTTAGAGATAAATTCTAAATAGTTTCTTTACAGCATAAGTTGCAACAAGGTGTCATGTTTTTGTGAGAATAGTTTGTTTGTTTTTTTTTAGTCATTATTAAGGCTTAATAAAGATTCAAAGTAGCTGAAAATCTCATTTTTTTCAACTTTTCTGCCTGTTACCATGGCAACCAAGACACATAGCAACGAAATTTTATTTGATATATGTTTCTGGTATTAATTTGTAATAATGGGCAAAGTTTCATCAAAATCGGTGACCATGCGTGGCAAAGAAGTGTAAGTGGTTACAGAGAATCGCTATTAAAAACTGAATACCATAGGTATATTTTGGTCCATGTTAAGAAGTATTGAACATGGCAGATCCAACGTCCCAAAGTCAAAGTGTGCTTTATTAGGTTTGATCACACAGACGACAGACATTGACTTAAATTAAGATTAGTGTTTCGATATTTGGAGTCTAAGGACTTTTCATCAGATATTAGCAAACATGTTTTGTTACTTTAAAACACTAAAATAAAATCAGTCAACCATAGATAAATATTTCATAAATTATACATGTACCAAATAAAATTAAGGATTTAACATCAATGAAGAGCAATTTCTTCCTCTTTAATTGCATGCTTCCGTTAAAATGCCGAAGTTGAGGCACAAATGTTATTGCATATTTGCCACAAAAAAAAAAAAAAAAAACACACACACACACACACATTGATTTTATTTATTGCCTTTCTTACTATCATTGTAGTATTTCTTTTCCAAAGATTTATTTTCAGTTGTTTTGTGCGAGTTATTTCAACCAGCGAGTTGCGGGAATATCAAAACAAAAACGTTTGATGAAATGTATACATACTAGGTGCATTATCTGTCCTGTAGAATATGTTGATGTGACTTATGCTGACCACACTCTGTAGATCCACTCTCAGTGTTGCCGTGCTTTTTCCGTTAGCTGATATTGTACATTGGTTCCCTCCCGCTGAGCGATCAGAATAGCGTCCGTCCACTGCCTTGTCTGCTCCCCAGTCTGGTGAGTAGTCACTCTCCTGCCAAGCAGGTCTGTTCAGTGCTAAGTTGACTTAACAAAAACATTTTCTAATAAATAAACACTGTGGCAAAAAATGCGTGTTAACTTGAATATTAAAATTAGTTTACATAAACCACAGATTATGTAATAGCTGTAGAACTGTAGCTCCGTGATACTGAAAATTCGGAGGAAAAAAGGGAGCCACATTGTTTAAACCATTTATTTGCATTTGTTTCACGGTCCGAGCATTATTTCTCGCAATATATATGCAACCCCACACCTAAAGCATGGTAAACCCTAATTAAACATAAACATATTTTCCTCCTTCTATTGTTTCTTTTTTTACCTCTCAATGGTTCCAAACGGCCCTTAAAGACCGTGCATTGTCAGATTTAAAACAAGTTTGGGTTTTTAGAAAGCCTGAAATGTCATCTCTTTGGTTTCATTAATATCACAGAATAAAAAAACGGAGCGAAAACATTTTTTTTTTCTCGGCTTTTATTTAACTGCATCAAAATTTTCCTTTAATTCATTTTAAATAAGGGAAAAATAATGTGAAGCAAAAATTGTAAACACATAAGAATTCTTAATAATAAGTATACAGTTGTAATTCAGCCCGAATTAGGATAGCTAGGTGTTTTTCTTTCACAGCCGCTTACCCTGACAACAGCTAAGAGGTTTAAATTATAGCATTGATTTAGTTCCTTGTAAGCTTTCCAAACGTTTTTCTTAATCTTATCCTCCTACCTGACTTGACGATCAAACCACTGGAGATATCAAGGCAAAAATGAGACACTCCTTCATTATACCCTTACTGCTACCCAAATTTTAACGCTTTATATCATTATATATATTAAGTACATGTTCACGCTTCTTGGGAAATAGCATAGAGAGATGAAAAGACAGTGAGTATAATGACATAAAGTAAAGTTATTTGTCGTTAATTCAAACCAATTAAGTATTTATGCATTTTATGCATAATTATGTAAATGTTTTCAGTATTTCTCTATTCTGAAAATTCTTGGATCCACGCTTTAGTTTATATATTCAATATCAGCCACACATTAAGCTATATTTTGTTACCCGCACGCTGCATGACTATCATTCAGCATGCTTAGTTGAGGACCAAACAATACCAAAGCAATCCTAGTACAACCTTCATGGCCGTAGAAACCGGGGGAGGGGGGGGGGCAGTTCCCTCTCCCCTCCCAATAATTTTGCCGATATATAGAAGATTATAGAAAACATACCTACTATATGCTTGTGCCCCCTCAATAATAACGTCTGATGACTTTTTATTTGCTTGTCAAGGAATTTTGGTACTTGATAGTACCCCCCCCCCCTCCCCAACTGGAAATGTATGGTTGTGTCCCCTCAAAGTTAAACTGCTTCCTACGCGCCTGACTCTCATTCATTATAAATCCCGTGTAGTTTTTCTTTGAGATGCACAAATCCTATTTTATTTAATAATAATAAAATAGATTGCTCATTGTTTAGGACAAAAGGCAGTTTACTTTTTCTAAAGTTAGAAATCGCGTCGTCATCAGATCGCCAGTCTTTATTTGCCAGACCAACAGCTAATCAATGGCAGGTTGCATTGGAACTTTCCTTCCGGCTTTTCAGACTTAATATGTCCTTTCCCGAGAGAGATGACAAAGAAATCGCATACCGACTTACATGTTTGGGTAATCCTCGAATACATTGAAGGAAAACGTGCCACGAAAATTTACATTTACAAAATTTACTGTCATTTAAATCATCGAAATTCTTTTTTATACATGTATACTCTTATATACGATATTGATGATATTTCACTGCCAAAAAATAGTTTGATTTTTCACGACAGGCATATCTAGACATAAATGGAAGGTAGTACAATGATTGACGGAAGATGAACAAAAAATGAAGCGGAATTCCGTAGTTGGACTTACCATAAGCTTTACAGCATGCACCAAACATCAGGACTTGGAAAATGACGTGAATCATTTCTTCTTATTCCCATTTGAATAAATGTTAGCTATGAAGTCCTTTGAAACCGTGCTTTCTTCTGGAAGGTAAAAGAAAAAAAAGAGAGAAAAAAAAAGAAAAAAATATGTTAAAAAGCATTTTCGTTCAAGCGAAACTAAGAAAGTTTTAGCAAGTATTGAATTGGTAGAAGGACAGCTGGCTGTATCAAGTAACATTTTGTTTCTTTTTTTTCAAAAACAAATTAATAAGCGTCACTAAAAGATAACTTGACCAGCATCTTTTTTGTCAATGCAGATGTCACTAACTTGTGAACTGTAAAAAGCAGGGATCTAAAATTTTACTCTTGTTCTTTGTAATAACAATGTAACAATGAAAATAAAGGTTAATGAAATATAACGAAGCCTAACTCAACGACTGTTATCTATAAGTAAGGCTAATTCTCCAAACGAATGCTTTGGTAGTGTGCATTCAATATTAATGGAAGTTCGGTCTGGGTCAAAGTTTTACATAGGAATATATAGGTGGGGCATTTACGTAAAACACATTGAAGACTTTAAATTGTGGAATGACCTAACAACCCTTGGAATGGACTAGCAAAAGGGTATAGAAGGCAAAGCTTTGGGAAATTCTGGCATTCAGAAGGTAGCTGTAGAATTTGGCCTTTGAATCAGCAATAAAGAAGTTAAGGGGAAGAGCAAAATAAAAGTATTAAAGTTAAAAGCACCAGTGGCACGTATCCTAAGAAATAGATGTTAAGTGCTGGATGTAGTAAATCTGAAGAAGATTGAAAGACCTGATTTTTAGCTCTACTGGTCAGAGACCAGAAGAGCTTGTGCAAGAGTAAGGTGTCCGTCTGTCTCTCCGTCTGTCTCTAGACAATTTTTCAAAACGCTACTCCTCCTACAGTTTTGGTCTGATTTCAATATGACTTGGCACACACGTAGACTCCACTAAGAAACATGATTCAGTGCATCGGTTTTTGATTTCGATGAACTATGTTGCCAAGGTTACTAAAAATAGAAATACCTGTGAAATTCCTTTAAAACGCTTCTCCTAGTTTTGGTCTGATTTCAGTATAATTTGGTACACAAGTAGACCACACTAAGAAACATTATTCAGTGCATCGGCTTTTGATTTCGATGAACGATGTTGCCAAGGTTACTAAAAATAGAAATACCTGTGAAATTCCTTTAAAACGCTTCTCCTAGTTTTGGTCTGATTTCAATATAACTTGGCACACAAGTAGACTATACTGAGATGCATAATTTATTGCATCGGTTTTGATTTCAATGAATGGTGTCTCCATGGTTACTAGAAATAGAAATTTCTGTGAAATTCCTTTAAAACGCTACTCCTCCTACAGTTTTGGTCTGATTCAAATATAACTTGACACACAAGTAGACTACACTAAGATACATAATTCTTTTATCGGTTTTTTATTTCAATGAAGGGTGTTGCCACGGTTACTTAAAATAGAAATTTCTGTGAAATATTCAAAAACCCTACACCTCCCAGAGGTCTAGTCTGATTGCAATAAAGAAAAAAGACTATAACAAGTATCATTATTCTTTTTATTGTTGTTGCAAAGTTTAAAGTCCAAGTGCTACTTTTCTATTCCTTTGTTCTAAGTACAAACCAGTAGAGCTACAGTCTCGTCAGAGACTTCTGGTTATCTAACAATAGGAACCTTGGGGGGGGGGGGGGCACGGTGCAAGTAGTACCTTACCCAGTCCCCCCGTCTCTAGAGAAGAGTAACATTTTAGTTTTTGTGATTTACCCTCAGACAGAGCTATCCTACATGTAATAATCATTCAAATCATTAACTCAGACAGAGTAAAAGGAAAACCTATATATCCCTTGTAAGAACCTGATCATACACGTTATATACGAAAAACCTTGAAAAATCTTCTTCTCAAGAACAACTATGCCATTATTAGTCATATAAATAGAGAAGCAATTTAAGTATTGTTGAATCAATTTTCTTCAAATTATGACCCCCAGGGGTTGGAGAGGGGGGACAGAGGGTCAATTCTTTACAAAAGAATATATAAGAATCATCTTGAAAAAAATCTGCTGCTCAAGAACAGCAAAGCCATGATTAGTCATATTATTATAGAAGCACCCTAAGGTAGTGTAGATTCAAATTTGTTCAAATTTAGGGTGGGTTGGCTGGGACCACAATGAGCGAGTTTTACATCAAATATTGATACTCATCCGGAAAATGCAAGTCACATTCGGAATTCAAATAAAGTCCCATAACTTTCATCCCAAGATGAATTATCCATTCACTTTGTGTATGTAGGGCCTTCCATTCATTAGAACTTTAAAGCTAATCACGATTCATAAAAGGAATTTGTCAGCCATATTCTTTTATTCAGTCGTTATATCTGATGACCCTTATATATAGGCCGTTCACCTAGTCAGTATTCACTGTAATCAGTTGTCACATGTGTAGACGTACATATGCTACATTGTAAAACACTCGGTAGCGACAAAAATAACTGTTTACTTCTTCCACGGCGGGAGAGAAAGAAACTTGCAGCTGTTGCACAGGTAAATGCAGTATACAAACAAACACAAATACATGTCAACTGCTATAAAATGTAATCAAAGGTAATGTAAGATAACCAGCAAGAACACGTTTCGTCCATTCCACGCAGGTAACCGTGACATTAAAGCAGTCAGGTGTAACGAATGCGAAGGGTATACCCCAGTGCTGGTATCAAAGATAGTGAATCTAATATGGCGTATGCTTATTAACAAGTCGTGTTCAGCTTTAAGCAGTTCACTGGAAAATTAGGGCTGCAACGATATATCGATAAAATCGATCTTCAATGAATCAGATACCCATACATGTACGTTATCGACAATATCGATCCAGGAAGCCGTATTCCCGCCTAGTTTATTCTATGAGTATTCTCCTTTGTTTTTCTTTAATTTGCAGCCAATGAGAATGCGCGAATTTTTTAAGGTTAGCCCAAATTTGAACTATTATGAAAAATGACGACGTGAAACACGTTGGTATTCTTAGAGACTCTGACTGTGAAGAAGTTTGATTTTAGATTCAGTTTGGATTTCCAGTTTGTGAAAAGGACCTTAAGACAGATTTGTTGACAGACAAAAATGGGTACGTCGTCACTGCAAAGCCATGGAAATACAAAAAAAATAATCGTGTGCATTGCACGATACATCGACACCCGATCATAAAACAAAACTCTGGTGAACTACACAGAAGAAATGCACTTATTTAATACCCAGGAGCAGAGAAGAAGATTTTCAAAGAAACAATGCATTTTCACTATATAATCAATAGAGCCCCGCCCTAACACCAGAACCCCTGACCCTGGGGCCATGAATTTCACAATTTTGTAAGAGGCACTCTTGCTCACCATAACTATGTACTTAGTAACTTTATTTAATACCCAGGAGCAGAGAAGAAGATTTTCAAAGAACTAATGCACTTTCACTATATGATTTATATAGCCCCACCCTGGGGCCAGAACCCCTGACCCTGGGGCCATGAATTTCACAATTTTGGTAGAGGGCTCCATGCTTATTACAATGATGCCAACAGTTTGACTGCTTGATGTCCAGGAGTAAAGAAGACGATTTTTAAAGACTGCATTATTTTTGGTGGTTTTAGCCCCACCCCTCAAGCCCCAGGGGGGCAGGGACCATGAAATTCACAATTTTTGTTCCCCTTCACCCATAGATGCTATATACCAAATTTGGTTGAAATTGGTTGAACGGTTCTAGAGAAGAAGTTAAAAATGTTCAAAAGTTAACGCACGACGACGGACGAAAACAGATAGCAATAGGTCACCTGAGTGACTCAGGTGACCTAAAAATTAACATTATTTTAAATTGATCATTTTAAAAGAGAAAAGATAGGGCATTCATATTATACATGTATATTACCTGTGACAAGACCTTTCTAAATATATCAGGACTTTTGACTCTGTGACATTGACCTTGAAGTTTAACCTACTTTTCAAAAATGTTATATTTCCTTATAACTTTTGATTGAGAAGAGATAGGACTTTCATATTTGACATGTACATTACCTGTAACAAGATGTTTCCGAGCATGCTATGATTTTTAACCCCTTGACCTTGATGTTTACCTAATTTTAAAAATGTTAACTTTGGTGATTACTTTTGAATGACATATGATAGGGCGTGCATATTTGAAACAATATGCCATAAATAATGGCATCGCATCCACTAAGACATGGAAAGCAGGGGACCCAATTCTTTGAATTTGCTTGTTAGTCATTTTGATATGGAAACAACCTCATATAGTGTAGATTAAAGTTTTTTTATGCCCCTCCATGAATATGGCCGAGGCATATAGTGTTTGTCATGTCCGTCTTACATCCTTCCATCCTTCTGTTTGTCCTTCCGACTGTCCTTCTGTCGTGCTTTGCTTTTAGCTCAGTTCAAAGCTCAGTTTCAAAGAAACCATCCAAGATATTTTTATCAAACTTCACATGCTGAAAGATATTGATAAGAGCTATGCAACTGCATCAACATTTTTAACCTTGACCTTTCCTTTGACCTTTACTTCACTTTTCTTAAACTAGTGTTTAGCTCAGTTTTAAAGATAACATTAAAGATAGTGTAATCAAACTTCATATGTTGATGCATACTGATGTAAGCTATTCAACTGCATCAACATTTTTGACCTTGACTTTTCCTTTGACCTTGACTTCACTTGTCTTTAAATTAGTGTTTAGCTTAGTTTTAATGAAATTCAAATTACTGTAATAAAAATTCATATGCTGATACATACTGATGTAAGCTTTTCAACTGCATCGACCTTTACCTTTCCTTTGACCTTGACCTCGCTTTTTGTAAATTAGTGTCTAAATCAGTTTTGAATAAACAATTCAAGATATATTTATCAAACTTCATGTGCTGATACATACTGCTAAGAGCAAAGATTATCATCAACTTTTATGCCCTTGACTTTTCCTATGACCTTGACTTCAGTTTTTTAAATTAGTGTTTATCTACGTTTTAAATAATCCATTTATGATATTTTTATTAAACTTCATATGCTAATAGTAAATACATACTGATGTTAGCTTTTCAACTGCATCAACATTTTTACCTCAACCTTTTCTTTGACCTTGACCTCTCTTTTCTTAAATAAGTGTTAAGCTCAGTTTTAAATAAATCATTCAAGATATTTTTATCAAACCTAATATGCTGATATGTATTAGTGAGAGCTATTCAACTGCATCAAAAACTTTTCACCTTGCACTTTCCTGTGACCTTGACCTCCCTTCTCTTTACTTTGTGTTTTTCTTAGTTTTAAAGAAACAATTTAAGATATTTTTATGTAAGCATGCACTTATACATAATTTGGTGAGAATTTATCAACTATATCCAATTGTTTTTAGATTTTAGTTTCAATTTTAAAGAAACTGTTCAAAATATTCTCATCAAACTTCATACACTCATACAAATTTTCATGTTTCATTAGTAATATACATTCGGCTGGGCATTCATGTCCTATGAACATATTTCTAGTTTTCAAATCATGACCTCCAAAGGTAGGGTCAGGCCACAAGAAGTTTTATATAGGAATGAAAGGGGAAAAATCTTCAAAATTCTTCTTTTCAAGAACAAGAAGAGCATGATTAATATGGAAACATTCTGAAGAAATGTAGATTCAAGTTTGTACACATCATGACCCTATGGGTTAGGGAGGGGCCATTTTTTTTCCTGCCCCTATTTGCCATCCACATGGAAATGAAAATTTTGAAACCATTTTACACATCCATAGGACAAAACCAATCATCTTCCAAATGATCATGATTTAAGGCTAATGCATAAAATATAAGGGAAGTTCTGGGAACTAGGTTGTTTAAACATGTTGAATATTTAGGGGGGAAAAATTGAACCCCATTTGACTCCCAGGGTGAAAATAAAAATTCCGAAACCTTACTGCACATCTACAGGACAACACCAACCATCTCCCAAAAGATGATTAAGCTACTGTGTAAAATGCAAGAGGAGTTCAAGGAACCAGGGGCTTTTTGCATAAAAAACGTCATTTTTCGACCCCCATTTGACCCCCAGGGTGAAAATAAAACTTCCGAAACCTTACTGCACATCTACATGACACCACCAACCATCTCCCAAAAGATGATTAGGCTTCTGTGTAAAATGTAAGAGGAGTTCAGGAAACCAGGGGCTTTTTGCATAAAAAACGTCATTTTTCGACCCCCATTTGACCCCTAGGGTGAAAATGAAAATTCCGAAACCTTACTGCACATCTACATGACACCACCAAACATCTCTCAAAAGATGATTAGGCTACTGTGTAAAATGTAAGAGGAGTTTGAGAAAGAAGAGTGTGACAGACGGACGGACAGACATGAGTAACAACAATATACCCGAACTTTCTTTAGAAAGTGCGGGTATAAAAAACCCCCAACTTTTTATGTATTTTATCAGGGTTTTCCGTCATTTCAGGTTAAACTGTGCCGCAAGGCTTAGGTGAAGTGCTAATATTCGACCGAATTCGCGAATAAACCACCAAAAAATTGAAAAAAACACACAGCCCCTAGGGATCAATAGTTTAATACACAAATTAATTAATGACATTAATTAATTGGCAAAATGATTGATAAATTCATTAATAAAAACAATTAATCGATATCAATAAAACATAGTGTAAAACAAAAATTGATGTTTCTGAATTATTTGTATACTGTGAAAAAGACCCCATCCCCTCCAAACACATATGTACTTAAAAATAAACAAATAATAGGTTATAGAATCTGAAAATAATAATACCACTAATAACAACTTTTAAGCATTTAACTTAATTTAAAAAAAAATATTTCATTTGTTTACAAAAAGTATATTATAGGGCGATCCTCCTATGCATCTGATGCCACCTCTTGTGTTTCCAGCATTTTTTTTTTGGGGGGGGGGGGGGAGTTGCCTTGTTCATGATTCTTTCCTGGATTTATCATACCGATCACCGTTCATTATTTTACCTTAAATATTACAAGATTTGAGAGGATATATTTTATGAATATATAAAAGAAAAAGAAATTGTTAATGCGTATAACTGTCAAAGTTTAAAAAAAAATATGTTCTCAACAAACAACAACCAGTGATGCCCCAGAAGCTTTGGATCCCTGTCCTACCCGAATCAAAAGCAATCATTTAAACGTGTGACATTCCTATGAAGAATAGTATGGGGTCACTTATTTTCAAGGGTATTTTTGTGTTGTGAAGAGATGAGTTTAACTTGTGTCTTCCAGGAGGTGTTAAAATTTCAAAGCTATATATAACATTTAATTTCTACGACCACGAATTCAAATTGTTACAAATTGTGTTGTTACGGAAGTCGTTATATGTATGTACAGCTAGAACGAAGATAGTTCAATACTTGTATCTCAAGATATATATCACCCTTTAATAACAAAAAAAATAAATAAAAATGAAAGTAAAACCTTTGTGAACCCACAAAAGTAAGTATACATTAAATTAATATTTCATGAAAATGTCTACCTGTATGAAGTTTGTAAAAGGTCTTTTTATTGTCGTAAAAACTTGTGCATATCAAGTATACAATCTATTTAAAGTCGTTGAATGTTGACGAATATATTAATTTTTAAATATTGTGTCATTTTAAACGTGTACTTTTCATTTAAATCAAATATACTTTACCTCAACACTTAATAAGATAAAGACATCAAAATGTTGTTTTCTATTTGCTTCGTCGGACCAGGAAGTTGTTCCGGCTAAATGAATTCTTCACACTATACAGATTAAGAATTAAATCATATAACGTTATTCTGACGAGCACAGTCAAAGAAGGTTTTCAATGCACTGCTTGATTGAGTTTTTGATTTTAAAGGACGTACTTGATGACAGGTCATATAAGTACGAAAAATAGATTAAATGCCATATGTAAAAAAAAGAATCATTCACAGTCAGTCGTAAAATATCAATCTTCTTTCCATCATGTATTTATTTTTCATAAGTATAGATCTGTAATGTAGGAGCAAGCTGACCCATTCATCAACTTACACCAGAGAACCAGACGGGCGAGGAGTAATTACACATTTAAAAAACAAAGAGTAAACACTTGCGTATTCAAAGGTAACTTGATTTAATAGATAATGCAATGTTCATGCATTATAGTATATATTGCTTATCGGTTTAACAGGTAGTTTAAAACTCATTAAGGACCGTATTGACATTACTAGTTGGAAACTAAGATTTCTACGATAGGCAAAACCAAAACTCTTCAGCACTCTACCCAGGGATAAATTCTTTTATGATTGTGGTAGCTAAGGTAAGGAAAGTTGCGGATAATATTTGGGTCGAGTAGTTCATTAACGTAATTTTTTTTTCAATAAGTATTCTTAACTTATTATCGATTTTTATTTAGAAATTCAGGTATTGTCAATACATATCTTTCGTAGAGATATCAACATGCTAGAGCAGCATCTTCCTCTAATAGGTATGTGCGGTTACCGAAAAACCTGTTATATATAGATTATATAAAAAAAGATTATAAAAATAATATATATAGATTATAAAAAAAGAATGATATAGATTATAAAACTAATGGTGTTGATTAGATATTTATCTCTTTGTTGTAAATATGACACTATAAAACCATTTAATATACAAATGTCATGACTACCAATCCTTGGAAGTAGCAATTTTTCAGAATCTATAATTCTCAAACCTTTATACTCTATTTTATCCCCCCTTATTTTTGGGGGGAACAAATAAACGCCTTATCTTTAAGTTCTAAGATTTGTCTTGCCACATTTCTTCTGATTTCTATGCAATTTAGACCAAAGGCCATAGATGGGTCACAATGTGCACTTTTGCCTTGCACAAAAAAGACATTACATGTACTCGTAATATAATTAAAGAAAATCATATTTCAACAGGATTGCAGCACTTTTTACAATCTATAAGCATTTTCCTTTCGTTCTGTAAAGGATCACAAAAATCCATTGTGGTTATGCCCTTGTCCTGGGCCGATTTATATACCTGATACCGTTTCTCCTTTCGATAAGTCAAAATTTATACGCACCAACAAGTCGTAGATACAATGCTGGAAAAACGATTTCCTTATTCAATATATTTCGCCGCAAGTCTTTATTTTCGCTCAATAAAGAATCAAATGATTTAATTCATCAAAAATGATATTTTGTTTTCATTTTAAGTCCATGGCCTCCTGGCATCTCTCACCAGCATTGTCAACGCCAGTCATTGTGTATCAAGGATTGGCCATTTTATAGTCCACACAATGGACAATGTGCCATCTTTTCGTTTAATCACATTAATTTTCATCTGAGGCATCAATTAATAACGTAACACACAAGTAATCCTTTTTTATGATATATTTATTTCATACTAAGAAATATTTACAAAAATAAAATTTAAAGGAAAAGATTTCCAAGGTGCATACCCTTATTTTTTTTGGTCTAAATGCTATCAATTTAATTTTCTTTTTTAAAACATTTTGACTCCAATAGTAAATTTAGAGTAGGGTAAAGAGTAATTTAAGTGGTGAAGTAATCCACAGAAAGTATTAAATTTTTGATAAATAATATAACCTCTGCACCAAAAGGTGTCGAAATGAAATGAGGAAATAACACTTCTACAAGTTTAAACATGCTACCATTTTTCATCAATTTTTGAGAATATATAACTCGTATAATCATTGAAAAATCAGTTTAATGGTGGAGAAAACAAAAAAGAGCCCAAATCAAATTAATCTACATTGACAACAGCACAACTTAAGTGAGGAAATTTAACAACATAATTTCAGCTCCAGCACGCTATGATTTTTACCAAAATGTCACAGATATCCCAAAAGGTACATTCCGTACAAAAAATCCAAACCAAATCTTTCCAGACTGCAAAATTATTTAACAAATAACAAATACAGGAAAAATTCAAACGAAAATGGTGAAAAACAGCAATTTCCTTAGAAGTTTTCTTTTCAATCAATCATGGTCCCTTCCCTGTCAGAAAAAGGAAAAATGCATTCCTTGCAAGATTGTGCAAGGTGTGGGGCGCGTTGTCCATCATTATCAACTTAACATACATTTATTTGTTAAAACACAGAAAATATCAATCAGAAGAACTGGTTGATAAAAACAATACCCTAACTCCAAACAGAACTGCAAATGGGCAACTTCAAATAATGAACATTTTAGAAACTTCCTAAATCTTGAATCAGAAATTTCATACAACCCTAAAAAATGCTGCTTCATCTCATTACAATTTGACAGGTCTCGTTAGAGATAGAAAAAGCTTTATATGTGAACATAAATATATTCAACCCCCAACAAAGGCTCGGTGACAGAGATTACTTTCAGAGGGTCCGCAGGGCTTAGTTCAAACTGTACAAAAGGGTATCGATCACAATCCATCGTCTCCAACAAAACGTCTCCAGAAAAACCATCAAGAAGAAACTAAAAACCAGTGAAATTTACATAGGATTGAAGATTGCTCCCGGGATTTTTTTTAAAGAAATAAAATAACGTCAAATGGAAAACTTCAAGATGTCTCTTCAAATTGACGGTAGGAAAATACCTTAAGAGAAAATAAGATATGAACACAAATCAGTCCAACCTCTTTTGAAATATTTATCAGGAAGAGATTCATACTAAAAACACTCGGCATTTCAAGTTCTGGCTCCATTTCAGTGACATCCCGAACCATAGTTATGTGGCCTTTATGGTTTCTACATTAGATTCATCTTTGTTTCAGATCAATGAAGAGTTCCAAGATAGATTTTCAGTCAAAACACCAATAGATGTTCAGAGTGCTGTAAAAGTACCATATCTGTATATTCTTGGGCAATCTAAGTGAAGTTACAGTGACCAGATGACATATGTAGATGCGCGATTAGCAAACCTTTCCAAAAATCCAACATTTCGTAAAGAATTCATCTACGACAAAGTCACAGTATTCACTGCTGGTGGACCAGCTAGGCAGTTTGAAGCTGGACAGCGGAGAGGTTGTCATTATAGCTGTGTCTGGGAATTAAGGCAACAGAATACAAGAATGTAGAGTGTGCCATGAGATTTTATTCTCCATCTTTAAAAGAGAAGGTAAATTTGTTTATAGCTGTTTTTTCTGGAACAGGCTCTCCTTAGAAAAGAAGATGGGCGTACTTGGCGTGCGATCTGCAGGGATCATGCGTACGAAACATTTGTGGTTTAAATGTCCACGATTTGTCGGCTGACCAGATGTGGACAGACTTTACAAAGTTACGCACATAGGAAAATGTTTAGATTTACATTGAAATAAATTTCGAATTTGAAATATTTTAGTCCAGTGATCTTAATAGTGACGACAACAAAGTCAATTGATACTTCACATAAATAAGAAACACCTAACACGATAATGGGGTATGATATATGAAATGAAGTTTCAGTAGGTTTTGAAAAATTGCTTTCGCTCCCCGTGCAACTGAAATTTATCTCTTTTTAAAACTTATAAATCAGTAAATAAAACTCAAATGATAAACGACTTGATTGTTTGTATAATAAAAAATAAATAAATAAACTGCTCCATGCGAGGATCGAACCAAAAACTTCTCTACTCCTAAGTGCGTTGGACTGGTAATGCTATCACTGCTACACAAACAATCTGGAATATAAAATGACAAAAAAGCAACGCATGTACACAATGGTATTTTTTTTTTTGAAAAAGTTCATTTTTATAGTCTCTGGATCTTCTCTCCATTTTTTACAAATGTTTGTTCGTTTCTTTGAATACAAATGCACACAAATGTCTTTTTAAAATCGTGGAGAGATGACCCAGAGATAGCAAATTTTTTGAAAAACGTGTTTAAAAATGTAACATTTTGTACCAGAATGACTCGTCTAACCATGTTTCAAGTTATTTTCAAGGAAATCAAAACACACTTCAGGGAAAATATTTTCCTTTCCTATTTAATGGGAACATAATATATCAAAAGAATGTTAAAATTTATTTTTACAGTTCAATAAAATTTTCACTTTTCAAGTGCGCCAAGATTCCTGCCGAATGTCAATCAAAAGCGCCCTCGTTCTTTGTGTCCTTTAAAAAAATTTAAAGCGAGATGACCTCATAGAAGAATTAGAGGCAAGGAGAGTTCACACTTTTCATCTGTCTAAACCCGATATGCAAGAACTTACCAAAATTCTGCACAAAGACCATCAGCTCTTTTCTGTGGAGAAAATTTGAATCCTGACGAGCTGTTTGTCTTCATATAACAACTGTCCGGGAATGTTCACAGGAATGGCATGCAACTGAATCGGATACTTTCAGAATTGTTGTGGCGTAGAGGAGCGCTCTAGATGAGTTGGGGTTCATTTGCGTTTGGCGCCATTTTTTAACGGGAATCCTATCATGAAATAAGTCGAAGCACATTTAGTTTTTTTGACATTATCTATTCATCATTTCAGATCAATATATCACAACATAACTGACTCTGAAATTAATATTAAACATACAATAACATTAGAATAGTACATTATAATAGTAGATATACATAGGAATCGTTATACAAATAGTGTTATAAATAAATGTTTCACTCTATAGAATTTATTACGCTTTACATGTGTAAAGGGAGATAACTCTTGCAAGCTTAATCTTTAAAATTACTTTCCACAATCGTGAAGAGTTATCTTTCTTATACGAGAATCACAATAGCTATGCATACCAGTTTATGGAACCAAGTCCATCTAACAAACTGTATGGGTCTTTCAGATATGGTGGTACACTATATTAATAATAAATAAATTCCTAACGATATGTTCTTTACAATGACTCTGTATTTACAAATTAAGAAACACCAAAATATTTCTAACTAGATGCTGTCATGAGACAGTAATACCCGCACTAAGGTGTTTGCCTCTAAATACACACTCCTTCATATTGGGCTAACCAAGGAAAGAGTCAAAATAATTCTATGATTTGCACAGTACATGTATTCGTCAAATCAAGTATAAAATGCTCGGGTGACCATGTGACTTATACGCCTTTTATAGGTATTTCCTTTACTTGATTCATTACCAGTCTGAAATAACAGAATTTAATCAATGATGTAAATTAGGTTTTGATAAAAGGGGGGATATAAATTTTTGGCCCATAATTGGAACTTTTTAAATTTATTTTCTCAACAATAAATATTATTCTAGTACAAAGCTTTTTTGATGAATTTATCAAAATGTGCAAACTTTTTTCAGTATCTGATTAGGCAAAAATTTCCTTGAAAAGCCATACCCAATCAATTTTGTCAACCCCCCAACCCCCCCAACACACACACAATTTGCCTGTTTTTTTTTGGAAATAGGCCTGGATGGCAAAGTTATGTAAAAACATCGTTTGTTATGATAATTTAAAATTTGTTCTTGTACTGTACATGTATGTGAACACCTTTTTGAAAATTTCTACATCACATTGGGCTTGCGTCACCATACTAGTACTAGTACTTGTTTTACCATTACCAATTGTCGCCCGCGTGGCGCAGTGGTTAGAGCGTCTGCTCTAGAGTCGCGGAGTAAGGCGTTGATCCTTACGTCGCAGGTTCGAATCCCACTGTTGGACGTGGAGACCGGTCCTTCGGATGAGACCGTATAAACCGAGGTCCCGTGGGTGCTGGCACGAAAAAGATCCCTCTATGCTCAATGGCCGTAAGTGCCGAGTATAGGACAAAATTCGCAGCTCTCCACCGGCAAGTGGTGGCGTCTTCATATGAGTGAAAAATTCTCGAGAGGGACGTTAAACAATAAACAATCAAACCATTACCATTTTTACATTGCACATGGTGCAGTCATTAAATGTATATCAGTAGAAATTAATTCATTTTGTGTTTTAATTGGATTATGTTTCATGAAGTTGACAGGACCTATGACAGTCGGTAAGTACAAGTTTAAGTATAGATTGGGGGTAAAATAAATGGTTAGGTTAGAGTTTAAAAAGGATCAAAGATCATCGGATGCCACAATGAACGAATTTCACATTCTGAAGAGTTATCTCCCGTTGTCGACATTACATTCAGTTAGGCCTACAGGCACAGATCCAGAAATTTTTTTCCAGGGAGGGGGAGGGGGGGGGGTCCACACCTCAGTAAAAAAAATTTCCAGCCCAGAATTTCCTGAAGCAAAAAAAAAAAAGACAAAAAAAAACAAACAAACAAACAAACAAAATAAAAACAATGATGGTAGGGTCCATGTTTTTGTATGTTGTTTAACGTCCCTCGGTCAATGTTCTTAAAGGGGGGAGGGCGTCCAAAGTCATTTTTTATTTGCTTCTGTAAATCAGTATATAGCCCCATTTAAATAACTGTGCAAATTCCAGGGGGGGGTCCAATCTCCCTAGCCGCTCCCTGTCCCTTAAATGACAAATGATCATGTGACTCCAAAATACTAGAAGACTTTTCCATTTGACTATACATAATTTTGTTTCTTGTGTAATTATGTTATGTACATCTAATGGTTTACGGTTATGAATCCCAGGAGGTCATCCCCACTCTCTTAATGAACTGGAAATGTTCACAAAATGACAACATCAAATTAAATAAAAGTGCATCAATGATAAGATTGCTTGACATTTCATTCATCAATTTGGGTCAACCCATGTACCCTTCTAGAATTAGGAATGAAAATCATTCAAAGAGATGGACCATTAAACTATTTGTATATATTCACATTTTTTTTTATGTCAAAACAAAGTATTAGTTTGCATACATGAACAAACACATTGTAAATTACACAATTTAAATCAATCACGTTTCATAGATATTAGAAATTAAATAAATATCCGGTTTATTTACCGATTCCGCATTTACTTAACAGACACAGTTTAAATTTTTTTAATCAATCTAACTATGGAAACATGAAGTTACTCAAGTTCAAAATCGGTGAAAAATTTAATTTCAACGTAAATAACATATATCATGTTAAGCTACACTCATTCTCGTATTTTTATTTTTTAGCTCAGATACACCATCGAAAGCTTTAACAATTATTCCGAAAGAAGATGGATAAAAACTTAGCGTTCCTTTAACTTTAGTTCTTAGCCGCCTACTACGGCAGCAAAGAAGTTTTAAAGTGCCAACTTAAATTAATCTGAACCTGAATTAATTCCCAAAAATTTCCTTATTTTCCTTAATCGTATCCTCTGAAGTGACTTGGCCATCGAGCCACTGGGATTTGATTGATTATCAAGCCACTGGGAATATCAAGGGAAAAAATTGAGACACTCCTGCATCATGCCCTTCTGCTGCCCATGCAGATTCATGTTTTAACGCTATATTATGTATAATATTCATGAAAGTACATGTATACGCTCCTGGGAAAAAAATCATGCATAGAAAGGTAATAAAATTGAAACGTTACCATTTAAAGTGATAATAAACCTCATTTTAAGCATTTTTTCATATCCCTAAAAACCATCTTATTCTTTTCCAAAACACGGAAAACAATAAATTATTGTTGTTCTGGTGTGTAAAAGGATCATATGGGTAAGATTACTTCAATAAAAATTACGATGATCGTATCTAATTATCTTTCACTGCTGAGTCTGACGTCGCAATCGTCATTGATGACGAAGACGCTTCGTAGTCCGGAAATAGCCGAAGTGGAAAGCAAGATGGATTCCAATACGCAAGTTGTAAGTACTTTCAGTACATTATAAGCTCAGTTAATAAAAGAGATTTTAAATTTACAAAAGTTTATGACCAAAAAAAATTATTAACACTTTGCAATTCATGAAATTTTAGTTTAAACATGAAAACTTCTAAAATTAAAAGAAAATGTTCGTTGGGGCCCACGATGGGGGTTCACGGGACTACGTTATTTGATGTAAAGTAACATATTCGCTTTCAGTAAACTGTTTCGTAGTCTATATCTGTGTGTATTTTCATTATTTTTAAGCTATAAATAAAAGAATTATACTCAAGGGTCAAGTTAATATCAGGAATAATTTCTCGAAAACATATACGTAACATTTAACAGATTAAAAATTACTGTACCGACACTGACCGAGATTAACGTGAAATGTTGGTTGCCGCATGATCAGATCCGATGCCTCATAAAAAAAATCTGCAACAGTGTGTTGTCTCTGATATATTTATCAATGCCATTTGGTCTTATGTTTTATTTAAATTGATCTCTACTTCAAAAAAAAAAAAAAAAAAAAAAAAATGGAGAGAAGCTAAGCTGCTAACGTTGTCACTCACACTGTCACTACTGGCTGCGGCGGCGATGATCTAGACCTATAAAATTTCAGCTCAAAAGATAATTGAGAAATCAGTTGCACTTTCTGACTGATGATCACGGACCATACTATAGACCCTAATAATAAATAAGTTTCATGATAAATTTCTCTTTTTTTATGCCTACACGTGTTGATTATACTTAAAGACTAAAACAAAAAAACGAATTTAGTTGTGTATATATCATCTAAAAATTTTCCTTTCCTAGGGTCCTGATAGTGATTCAAGCTCTGATGAGCTTAGACGTGCAAGATTGGCAAGGGGACGTGTCCGTCTTGCGAGAGTAAGATCTAGTCGTTCCAGGGGACAGGGTGTTCGTGCTGCTCGCCGCGGCAGAAGGCAGATCACAGTGGACAGAAGAGATGCGGTTGCGGCAAGAAATATTCAGTTGCAGGTAGGTCTACTCAAATATTCCCTTTTTAAATACACTTACAAGTATAACATATATGACTTTTATAAAAGTTAATTTGATGTCTTTATATGTTGATAAATTACATACGTGTAACAGATGTTTGCATGAAGTGGATGTATCATACGTTTCAATGTTTGTTTCTCAGGAACGCATTCATAACATGCCAGAAGATAGCCTAAGAGATCTTATGTTCCAACTCTGCCAGAGGAACCCAAGTTTGGTTTTTGATGTCCTGGAGGAGAGCAGCAGGGCCCAGGGAGGTGGACACCATTCACCTGCTCGTGTGCAAGGACAGCCTGACTGGTGCACCTGTTCTTATTGCAGGGAGATGCCAACACAACTAGAACGCGTCTGTTGTGGACAAACTGAGCAGAATTGCTTCTCAAGACTCAGAGCAAGTTTTTTTTTTTAAACATTACCTGCAAAATTGCTTTTCTCAAACTCTCCAGCAAAGTTACAAGAGTGAATTGAAATTAGCTTGTCTGTTCCGTCTATACTTTCGTTGAAATTCCAATTTATTTTAAAAAATCAACTATTTCACACTAGACATTTCTGATCTCGGATTGCTATGATCCAGATCAACGGCTTTACTACACTGGGCTAACAATAAAAAGTGACCTGTTTGATGTACTCTGACCAACAAATCAAAATCAACCCTTTCCTATATTTTTTTTTAACCATACTTAAATTTTAAGTTTGTTTCCAGGGATATAGATTGCATCATATTCAAACTTATCTTTATCATTTCTTAAAAACTTTAACTACCCCCCCCCCCCCACACACACACACACACAAAAGATGGCCCTGTCATTTACTAAACAAAAAGAAAACTCTTTTTTTTTTCAATGATCTTTATGACCTTAATTAATCATGACCTTGACAGACAAACCTGATGATGTAGTTTTCATTATGACCAATTTTCTGCAGTATGTACAATGCCATATATATATTCTCTTTCAGGACTTTGATATAGTAGTTCTTGATGAACTAATTTTACATGTTGCCCGAGCATACAGGCAGGAAATCTTCAAGATGACGATGCCATTCAAGATGACGATGACTACAACAGAGCCAATCGTCGTGCTGGGTACAGACAGTACACTTTGTGGCAGCATAGGCATCTAGGAGCTGGGCACCGCAGACCTATCCCAAGCTGTTGTGTTTGGAAAATCGGAGACAAGTATCCAAATGCTTTTGGACAGTACAGAGGTTATGTACCTGGCAGACTAGGATAAATTCAACAAATTTATTGTAACAATGATTCAACTTTTGATTATTTGTTTGTAATGATATAGAGATAATATAAAAAAAAAATCACAATTTAAAATTGCTTTTTAGTTAGAAAATGCAGGCAAGGACATCTAGTAATATAACACATATCAAATGAAAGATGGCAGCTGATAACTGCCATAAATATTGCAAATCAGGTGTGAAGGATCACACTTGTAAACACAACAGCAGATCTGAATTTAAATATACAAGATATCTGCAATCATTAGTAGTTACACAACAATCCTAGAAAAAAACACATGTATTTACCATATATACATGTACATATACAATGTAATTTTCAATGAGAATAATTTACTAGTAAATGCAAACCATATTTAGAGAGACCTTTTACAATATGCACTTCATGTATATGTATATGTACTAGTCTCATTCAAAGAATGACAATAGCTTGCTAGAAAATGGTCATGATTAACAATCCTGGAAAATCTTGTACATGAACTTTTATTATACCCCCACTCAGAAGGGAAGGGGATATACTGTTTTACTCTTTTGTATCTGTCTGTGTGTCCGTGAATCTGTAACAATTTTTCATGGCAGTTTCCTCAGCAACTACACAAATTGCAGATGAATGAAATTTTAGCACACTCTTTTTTCAGGCATGCAACATGGTGGGTTTCATTTTTGTTTGAATCCGATGTCAACTTTCTGTTTATCTGTGTGTCTGTCCAACCAAATTTCCATTGCAGTTTTCTCAGCAACAACTCATCATAGATACTTGAAAATTTAGCACAATCTTTGTTTAGGCATACCATATGGATGGATTCATTTTTGTTTGAATCTGAAGTCAACTTCCTGTTTATCTGTGTGTCTGTCCATATCAAATTTTCGTCACAATTTTCTCAGCAACTACTCATTATTGATGCTTGAAATTTTAGCACACTCGTTCTTTAGGCAAGTCATTTAGTGGGATTCATTTTTTTATGAATTCGACGTCAACATGAGAGCGCATATTAACGTCAGAGTGTGGGTATTACTAGTGAGCATTCGCTCACAGACTTCTTGTTCTCCATGAAAGTCAAAAGGCTCAAGAGTGTCACTAGTGTCCCAAGAATAATTGAAAGTCTTATTTGGATTGATCAACAAATCTAGATTTCTGTTTAAGGACAAGTTCTTGAGTTGTAGGTGGAGGAATTGGTGCCAAGGTCTTGGAAATTCTTCTAGGATCATCTGCTGATAAAACAACATTTTGAGACATTCCAATAGCATCTTCCAATCGCTTTGTGATTATATTATGAATCAAAGCCAGAATGTAGGGGTAGTTTTTTTCAGCTTTCAATTCGTGTACGGACCAGACACCACTTTTTTTGTTGAAGGATCTTTGATACCTACGAGGAAAATAAATAAATATTGTAAAATTAGCTTATGAGGATTAATAAGGGAATTTAACCAAAACAATTTATACAGTAATTCTTGCAAGCAAACTGGTACATTTATTACACTTAAATACATGTCTACAGTGAAGTTACAGTAATTGACAAATGGAAATGGATAGACATCAGCTGCTTATCTCAAAAACAGTTACCTTATAGAACCATCCTTGTTTTTCTTTGTTTCTCTCTCACAGTGACCATTGTGGTCAAGTGCTGCAAGGTAATTTCTTGCCCTATACGTTGGGGGACTGTAGGAATGTCTTTTGGAGGCATACACCAAAATTAAATTTTGGAAATTCTCCAATTCTGCTGTGCTTCTAAAAAAAAAAGGTGAACAGCTACGTAGTTATCTACATTCAAAATCACACGAGTTTTGCAAAAAGGTTGACAAATATATATATCTCACTCCAATTTTTATCCCCCACTTTCGCATAAGCGAGAGGACATTAAATCTCATTTGTCTGACCATTTGTCCCAAAAACTTTAACCTTGGTCATAACTTTTGAATGAGAAGAGGTAGGGCTTTCATATTACACATGTATATTACCTGTGACAAGGCCTTTCTACACATACTTTGATTTTTGACCCGTGACATTGACCTTGAAGTTTGACCTACTTTTCAAAAATATTTAAAAAATATATTTTTTTACAACTTTTGATTGAGAAGAGATGGGGCTTTCATATTTGACATCTGCAATACCTGTAACAAAATGTTTCCAAGTATGCTATGACTTTTGACCCCTTGACCTTGATGTCTGAACTAATTTTCAAAAATTTTAACTTTGGTGATTAGGTACTTTTGAATGACATATGATAGGGCGTTCATATTTGACTTATATGAAAATTAAATTGTAAATTATCAAGTTCATTTTTTTTAAAAAGCCATCTTCCATGTAAGTTTCAGCTTTTCTGGCCTAGTGGTTCTTGAGAAGAAGATTTTCAAAGATTTTGCCTATATATTTCAATGTAAAACTTTGATTCCCTATTGTGGCCCCGCCCTACCCCCGGGGGCTATGATTTGAACAATTTAGAATCTACACTACCTAAGAATGCTTCCACTTAAGTTTCAGCTTTTCTGGCCCAGTGGTTCTTGAGAAGATGATTTTCAAGGTTTTTGCCTATATATTTCAATGTAAAACTTTGATTCCCTATTGTGGCCCCGCCCTAATGACCCCACCCAATTTTTGTCTTTTCTTGATTATCTCCCCTTGTAAGGGGGGTTGGCCCTTCATTTTAACAATTTAAACTCCCCTTCACCCAAGGATGCTCTGTACCAACTTTGGTTAAAATTGACTCAGTGGTTCTTGAGAAGAAGTTGAAAATGTGAAAAGTTTACAGACGGATGGACAGACAGACAGACGGACGGATGCTGGACAACAGGTGATCAGAAAAGCTCACTTGCTAAAAAGCTCACTTGAACCTTTGGCTCATGTCAGCTTAAAAGCAAATTATTGTTTCAATAAAAGCATAAGACAATTAATAGATATTGATTTTAATACTGCAATTCAAGTAATAATGAACTTGGTTGAGTCTTCTTTTGTCCATAACGATGTATCGCAATGCAACATGTGCTGGTGAGCCTTTCTGCATCCATCCTTTAGTTCTCTCCTCCGTTAATGGACCATGACTGCAAGAACTCGATGCATTGTCTCCATATGCCAGTATCCACTCATGCTCGTCAGTCACATGATGAAGAAGCCCAAACCAGACACCCTTGGAGTAAAAATATAAACATGTATAAGTGGTACATTTATATCAGTGATAAGTGTGAAGTTTTGCATTGATACTTATTACTTCTTCTTACAATAAATTCTTCGTATGTTTCACTGATCTGTGCAGAATACCAAAAGTGATTCATTATATCTTTAGTCCAATTCAGTAGTTCCTTCTTATCAGTCTCTTGTCCAACCTGTGCAATGTAATAAATAATTTCTTAAAAGGAGGGTTTGTTTTGTGTCACATTTTTGAAGCTTTATAATGTACTGGTACATTTATTTATTGCCCATAAAGTTTGATCTTTCAAAGGATCATAGCATAAAATGAAAGTGCCATGTTGTCAAATTCAAAATATAACAAGAAGTGGGAGCCCCCCCCCCCCAAATTTTTTTCTAAACATTACTCTTTTTACAATTATAAATGTTCATTAAAAGGCTGGTTGGCCCCTCAACTTTTTGTAGCAGTATAGTCAAATAAGGGTGACGTAGAAGATATCTATATTGTGTGATTTGATTTTTGCTGTATATATCCAACAAGTTGAAATGGCCCCAAGTCTTGCCGAGCAAATATACACCATTTTAACAAGTTGGATAAAGCAAATATCAAATCACACAATTATAGATGTTTTTTAAATTTATCTCCTTTGCTTTTTATTTTTAACAAAACTTTGAAATAACCCCTGTGAAACTATGTTGTTGATTTCCTCCCAAATTGATGTTGTCATACTGTTGACATTGATATGTCGAAAGTTATCTGTTGATGCAAAATGTTAAATCTTGAAAAAAACTTTTGTCTGGAAGTTTTATAATGTGGTATAGACGTGAGAAATCAGGAAGCCTACTCTGGTATATATGGTATGATGTATTTTTTTTCTCTCTGGCTGCCCCCCTTCAAAAACAATACTATGTCCCTGCTAGAACCAACCTTTCAAAAGTTATGGCCAAGGTTGAAGTTTTTGTAGACAGACAGATCAAAAACTATATGCCCCCCAAATCTCAGATAACTGAGGGATATGCATAAAGGATGTATAGATCTGACTCAGAGCAACATTATTAAAAACCTAGGTCAATAATACTTATACTTGCCGACATTATTTTCTTTTAAGTTCTTAGTACCGTGCCATATGTCAAATGAGTGGCGAATGTGCTTGTAGTCTTTTTCTGAAAAAAAAAAAGAATTAATTAAACTCTGTATAGAAACTGGAATACTGGTAACAAATTCACTTTAGTGTGTAGTAAAACTTACTCATCACTGCAGCAATTTGATTATGGGCATCTGTGACAACCTCAACAATTTTCAAACCACTGTCAAGCAAGAAATTGAAACCCTTTATGAAACAAGCTTTCTCTAAATTTGTGCTTTTGAGTTCCGTAATTCTTTTGTCCATGGTGACCACACATAGAATATTTTTAGAACTATACTCCATAAAGGTATAGGAGCAGAACTGTGCAGAATGTCCAGGACTGTCCATTCTTCCATCACCTTGAAATGAAATTGAAAAATTGCTCATATTTAATTTCCACATTTTATGTGGACATAAAAATATAAAACATTCATAGTTTATAAAACACATTAAAGTTGTGGTAATAAAACAATGTATAATTTTAAATCAGTCATGTTATTTGTATAATTAAAACTTTAAACATTGCAACCAGAAAAATAAAAACACTTATATAGAAAGTCCCTGTAATGATTTAATTTATCATGGATGTGAACATGCAAGCTTGAAGGATATAGTGTGATATAAATTTCTCCCTAACAGAAAGTTCCTTGGATATATATAAAAATGTTTATATACTGATACAACCAAGGAAACTGATATGACCCTCATATATGTGCCTTCCTCCTTTGGTAACTACATGTTCTTCTGTATAAGGCTAAAATGTAATAACTGTTGGAGATATTCATACTCCATCACAAAAAAATAATGCTGATTGAAGTAGAAACACATACCTACATTATCCGATCAGACACACTTTTTGATTAGTTGTCTTGTATTATAATCAAGTACCTCTGTATGAACCCATTAATACATCTAAACTTATCTTGTCACAACAAAATTGCATGTCGACATAAAGGTGGAAGGATAGATGGATTAACAAAGCGATTTTTATGGAACTCGCACATTTTGTGTGTGGCTCAGAATACATTTCCTTTTTTTCAATACTTACCAAGGATGACCAAATCTTCACCAAGGAATTGGTTGATGGTATTCAATTGATTATCAGCCCAAAACTCATCTACTGATGGAATAAGATATGTCCTCTGTATTTTATGAAAGGTGGTGTTACTTATTATTGGAAGATTTAAAAATTTACACATCAATTCAATCTTTTTGAAGTTATTTCCCGAGAGCAAAATGGCTGATGCAAGCATCAAGTCCCCACTGTGCATTCTTCTGTTTAAAATGGGTTGGGAGCACCACTCGTACAATACATGATTTTTTCTGCAAACCTGTTAATTAGTGAATGTAATTAAACAGTGATAATGAACATCAGACATGAAAGCTAAAATATAAGAAAATAACTCTCAGCAACACGTTAAATGACAATTTGTAAAATAAATGAAAATTTGAATCAATTTTCTCTGATTTGTCTCCCATCCACCTCTCCCTTAATTCCACCAAGATTTTAATTAAGCACAACTAAAAATCTAGAAAACACTTATCATTTACCCATTTCAAATGTACTGCTGATCCAATGATACTCCTGGTGACAGAGACTTCTGCTCCACAGTTTTTTGCTGTACAGGTTTTTGGGACATTGATTGCTGCAAGCTTCATCAGGCATTGGTTGTACACCAGAAATGACTGGTCTGATGTAATGTCTTCTGCTTTGGAAATCTTTACCATGTCTTGTCTACAGTTGCATTTTCTCCAAGTGGAATCAGGATTTCCCTTGCTGTGCCCTTCAGAGAACTTCTAACTGGCTGCAAAAGAACATGATCAGGCCACTGGCCCTTTAAACACCGAACCTCGTATGACCATACATCATAGCTCACTTCTCCCTTTCGAGTTTGTTCACTACCACTGAAATTTAGGAGTTTAATAGGGGTAGGGTTGTTATTCTGAAATAGAGCAGAGCTATTAAAAAACCTTAGTGATGACATAAGACCTGGTGGGTGTAAATAACCTGGTGAGGGTATATGACTATGGAATGGTACTTGACCTAGGGGTGGTAATTTTGGTATAGCATCTTCACTCGCATCTTGCTGAACCTTAGGGGTACTAATAGGAATTTTCTGTGATTTTAACATGTCATACTCTTCCTTTGGTATTACCCTGTAATGTTGTTCTGCATTAATTTGATCTCTAATTTCATGCAAATCTTTCTTTCCTATGGTTTCATCACCACCAAATGCCATGTTGATTTGAGGATGATCAGAAAACTGACACCAAATTGCAAGCAAAATTAAACTTATCGCAAAGTGCATCTGTCAACACACTAGTAATCACACATTCAAATTCTCCACAAACACATTTATGTACACAATAAACCTGAAAATATACACAAATATACCTGTCTGCCTTGTATAACTGTCCTGCTTTCAAGTCCTGTACTTTGGTTAGTAATGCTGCAATTAAAAAAAAAAAAGTGATCGCGCGCAGGGAATGATTTTCAAACTACTGTAAACTAGCCTACTGTACGAATAACACATGCCACACAACGTACCACAGACAATGACATTGACAGACAAAAGAACATTGACAGTGAACAACAATGCATCACAGACATTCAAAATACACAGAAAAATTGTTTACCCTATTGAACATACGCGTTTGGCAGCTAAGAGTTTATCAAAGCATGTCGAACATTTGACAAACACGTTTTTTCTACACTTCCGGAAGTTCAATATCATAACAAATGAAAACATGAATGTCGAGCCCGATGATTTTACACATGAGTAACACGCACCTTGCACCCATTCACAAAGCCGGCAACCTCACACACCATACATTAAACATGAATAATACACAGACATATTCAATACAATACAAAACACAAAGACACAGAACATATATAGTAATTAATAGCACAGATATATCTGGATAGATTTTATTTTTCACTGGCCAAATTTAAGATTTGAATCAGTGAATGGATAGTTTCACCGCGGTAGGGTCTTTTCACAACTTGTAGCGCGAAATTCTTTTCCTCGCACAAAACAGATGTCAGTTAGTCTACGGATCACTGGATAGTGGACAACTGTCCTGAAATGAACTCAGGTGGACTCGTATCTAGCGAAAAAATATTAAGTATACTGATTTCGCACGGACTCGAAGCACGTAGCGAGTACAATCATGAATAGAACTCACTTGTCATGATTATGTAGAATGAAAATTGTACGCCTACTGTCTGGAATCTTTGCGTTGGTCGTCACAGCGGCACTGGCGAGTGGCGTTTCGGCCTTGTCCCAGGAACTGCACCCTGGTTTCCATCATAGTAACATCATTAACGTGGGCGCCATATGTCACAGGGTCAGGGTCTTGTTTTTTTTCAGTGAAAACAAAACTGGTTCGGTCTTATAATTTAATTATGGATACAGAAAAAAACCAGGCATCCATTATAAAAGTCAGGAATAAATAATACACATCGATTGAATCGATCTAAGATATAACCAATACGTTATCTGTTACCGTAAAGGCACAAAAGTTTGGGGTGGGGAATTTGGCGGGCTTCCTACTTTATATAGTGCACGAGTTAGTAAAAACATGCATATAAATTAGTATAGTGAAATCCATTGGTCCATGGTAGGTCACTGGTCAGTCATACGTATAGAAATGCTAAAAATAGAAATTCACCTGTACAAAACAAAACACTCGCACATGGCTCTCACATACCTGCAAAACCGGTTGTATTCGATTGGCTATGCGCGCCAATCGGAATACGGTACTAAATATTTCAAAAGCATAATTTTCATATTTAATAATAATGATAATCATAATTTAATTACAACTGTGACATATACACAGATGAGCATACAGAATTTTAAAGTAATACATGTAATTTCCCATTATCAGTTTAAAACCTCATTATCAGCAATAGTTTGCTAATCTTTGTATAGACCTGATCGTTTGATATTCAGACTACCCCGTAAGCAAGCAATGATGAAATGCATGAATGTCAAGATTAAATAACAATAGATTTAATCATCTTTGAACGAGATTGAAAGGAAATAGCAGTGGACATCAGCTGTACTGTTCACCATGTTATCAACCTCCAGTGATGTTTAACTGAGACAATAGTCTGTCCCACGCATTCATTCCCGGTGTCGTGGAGACTGTTTTTGTTGCAATGGTTGTAGTTTTGACTGTCACTTTTTGAATACTTTTAAAATTGCTACTTGATGCCGTATTGGTATTTGATGTAGTGGAATTAGTTTTTGGAAATATCTTTCTATTTCTTTGTGTTGTGGACTTTATTTCAGCAGGGGTTGTCTTCGTGGATGCTGCAGTTTCTTCATCTTTTGTCTTCAATTCAACAGGCCCTAAATACAACGGTTAAAAAGAAATACTCACATTATCAGTGTGATTATAAAAAAAGACAAAGTATATTGTTTTCTCGGTACAATTCAAACAGTGATGTACAAAAAGCCCCCATGCCTGTATTATTGATTTTATATTATTCACATGTAAGCAATATTCACTAGCAAAGAGTTACTCTCTACCTGATGGTTATAAGCAATTATTTGTCAACTTCAAATCCACTAAAATTTTATTATCACAAACTCTCTTATCAAGACATCTTGGTTCAAAAACTTAAGGTCGACAAATACTTCATTACAGGCAAGCTGTCCTGTATTTATATATATATTTTTTATTTTCCCATCCGATTTTTTAAGACGCTTTGCATAATTATTAAGGTTGCTTTACACTTTCTAGATAATCTAGGGTTAGAGACATATCATAATCTCTTTTATGAAAGTAAAAATAAAAACCTTGTTTGATTACAGCCACAAAATTGGTAGAAAAATGTACATCAATTCACTTTATTTTGATTTTCAAAATAACGTGACTTTACGCAATATACTGCGGAATAGTCTTGTGATTCATTTCGAGACCACCCCCCCCCCCCCAAAAAAAAAAATTAAAAAAAAAAAAATATGTAAATAAATATGTTGGGTAATAATTTCTTTTATTATACCACCACTGTTCTTCCTATATAAAATTAGATCATAAGGTGTGAAGAATTCCCCAAAAAATCGTTGTTAATGGAGTAAAAGCCGTTTTTTCATGCGTTAGTCAAGCTAGTCCCTGCTTCCAAAACTTAATTCCCGGTTATCCGTAATCATCTAGAGTTTACTTTTGAAACAATAAATTAAACAGTTAATTGAAGAGACGCTTCGATTCGGGAAATAGTCCCACTGTGACAATTCTTTGAACTATCCGACTTGTGCAAATTATTTTGAGTCAAATTTTAGAAACAGTCAATGGTTATAAGCAAGGTTTGTGTCAAATTTGGGCTTTTATGCTCTCTTCATTACTTTTATACTTGTCGTGGTGTAGTGGTTAGGGCGTTTACTCTAGAGTGGAAGAGTAAGGAGTTGATCCCCAAGTCGCAGGTTCAAATCCCACTGCGGACGTGGAGACCGGTTCTTCGGATAAACCGAGGTCCTGTGTCGCAGTAGGTGCTGGCACAAAAAGATCCCACATTGCTCAATAGCTCCATAGGCACTCCCGAGCTTAATTGTTAAAAAATATATATCTACTATACTATAAACATAACAAGGTATGAAACTAGCCTCCATGTTGGATTCCGCTTAGGGGCACTTTCTGACTAATACCGAGAATTTCTCGCCCAAGTCGGACTTTTCTCAGACATCGAAGGCTGTCATTTATTGAAATAAAATCACATCAGGTTGAATCTCGCAGTACGTCCGTTGCATTCACGCGTTTTCTAGCATTTCTCTGCAAACCAGGTCTCCTCGGCCGGAACTTAAAGGTTTATGGGGGTATAGATAATTCGATCGTCGTTTACCTTCAAAGTACATCTCGTGGAAAGCTAACGTTCTTTTTCATAACAAACGAATGTACTGTGAAATAAATATAATTTTACACCAAGAGGACCTTGCAAGCTTTAATACACATTTTCAGGCCCATAAAAAGCAGTTTCAGTGTGTGTTTGTGTGTGTGTGTGTGTGCTGGGGGGGGGGGGGGGTCAACTGAACAACAATTCTTTGACAAGAAAAAATATTATTAAAGGAGGACAGTCGTAAGGTAGGTTTGTTTTCTATTGCACAGTATTAGTATATTCGATCAAGTATTGGCAAAATTGTAGGGGCGAAAGGAGGGGGAGGGACACGTTTAAGCAGATGGATTAAACCGGGGGGGTGGTGGTAAAATGTTTAGTAAATAAATATAATAAAATATAGCGGATATTTGCAGAAGTAAGTTCTGCACGAAAATTGTGAAATGTATTGGAAGAAAAAGAACTATGTACAAGGAAAAGACTTGGCTTTTTTTAGTTCAATGATGGAATTTAGAGGACAATTTGTTTCTAAAGGGGGGGGGGGGATTTTTTTTTCGAGTCAAAATGTTTATTTCCATGTCATTGAGGACAGATTATTTATTTCCTAGATGGTTAGGGAATTTTTTTTTTATTTATACTATACACCAAAAAAGTAGGTAGGAAAAAATGAAGAAAAAAAATGAGAAAATTAGAGTGTCTGCGGGTGGGGGGAGGAGGTTAATATAACTCGAAGTCAAATAATTCATTTTCTTCCTATTGGAAAATAATTTTTTTTTCCCCAACATTTTTTAGGACAGATTTTTTTCTCTCCAAAATCTACCAACACCTATCGGAATCAAATAGTTGTCCCCTCAGAATTACACATCACGAATTGAATCCTTCACTGTAGTTGTCATGTGCAAATTCACACTTTACAATCTTGCGCATGACGAAATGAATAGTTTAGCACTTTTTGTATATGATTGTGTTTATATGTAGTTGTTGCAGTGAAATCAGCGCGGGGCGGGGCTCAGGAAGTTCATTGTAATGACATAAGCTATAGTCTAATAAATGACTCCTAATCTAGCTGCCTTTGCATTTGTTAACTGTCCAGACTGAAGCTGGTTTTTGGTCAAAACTAATCAGTATCTATATGACACCATCTATAAGAAATAAGTCCCGTTATCAGGATAAAATATTCATGTACTTGTATATTTATTTATTTTGCAATAAAAGTAATACTTAATAATTTACATGTATGCAAGTATACTTTCCAGAGATGAATCCGGGATTTCAAAAAGGGGGGGGGTCAAAAAGATTAAATGGCAATAGAAACTCATAATACTTGTAGTTAAAATTAGTATTAAAGCATAAGTTTTATCAAGACTTTCTTTTATATTGAATACCCCCCCCTTTTCCTTTTTTTCTTAAAAATTTTAAAGGGGGTGACCCCCCCCCCCCCCCGAATAAATCTGCCACTGTCTTTAAGACTGCTTATAAATATATATATATATATATATATATATATATATATATATATATATATATATATATATATATAACCCATTGGCTCTGCCGACTTATAGACTAACCGGGTGACAATATATTTTCATAAGTTCAAGTATCTGCTAGACTTCTTTTTTATCAATAGAAGTGATAAAAATGCAAAGAAAAATTGAATGTCTTATTGATATACAAATAAATATATTTCACAATAGATTTTGTTCATTTTTGAAAATTAAATGTTAGTTTTCCGCGAAATGTCGTTCTCGTACTTTGAAGGTAAACGATGATCGAATTATCTATACCCCCATAAACCTTTAAGTTCCGGCCGAGGAGACCTGGTTTGCAGAGAAATGCTAGAAAACGCGTGAATGCGACGGACGTACTGCGAGATTCAACCTGATTTGATTTTATTTCAATAAATGACAGCTTTCGATGTCTGAGAAAAGTCCGACTTGGGCGAGAAATTCTCGGTATTAGTCAGAAAGTGCCCCTAAGCGGAATCCTACATGGAGGCTTGTTTCATGCCTTGTTATGTTTATTGCTAGCGCTCTCGAGCGCTAGCAACTACGTTAGTCTATATTTCTGGAATACGCATGCTCGACTTCACGGTCGGGCATTCTGGGAAAACTACTGAAGATACCGGTAGACTGTACGATGATAATTTCGTTTTATCATAAAAAATTGATATGATACGAATTCTGAATTTCTTAATTTATTGTCTAACCTATGACTAAAAGTATAAGAAAATTTGGGTCATATAATGCCAAGATTGTAGAGATCAACTGGTAAAACCTAGCTTTCCTTAAAGCTAACCATGTATACTACATGTACCTTCCTAGATGATTCCGGCAAGCTCAGACCCCCCCCCCCCCCTCCCCCCGGAAATCTTTCAGAGTTTGTCGGAAAGACACGAGAAGCGATTGATACAATGCAGTAGCACTGATATAATTGTTATTCTTTAATTTTTCATTTTTTGACGGAAAAGCCTGAGTAATGATCCGATTGTTATTGCTAGCGCTCTAGAGCGCTAGCAACTACGTTAGTCTTTTTTACTGGAATACGTATGCTCAACTTCGTGGTAGGGCATTCTGTGAATACTACTGTAGATAAACTGTACCATGTCAATTTCGTTTTTTAATCTGAAAATACATATGATCTGAAGTTTCGCGTTTTGTTGCCTAACCTTAAATAAATGTACAAAAGGTAACAGTAAATGCCAAAACTGTACAGATCAGTTATAATTTCTAAATTCATAATTAAAAAAAAGAAGCTATTTTTTAACTATCTTCCTGGATCTTTCCGGCAAGCTCGGAATAACAACCTCGGATATGTTTTTTTATAAATAGTCTGATGAATATTCTGTATTAAACACTGAATAGCTGATACATTCGCCATTCTGAATTAAGACACATCCCCCCAACAGTACCTCCGGTGTACCACTGTGTATTCCTATTAATAATTAGAGACGACCATTTGAGTCTGAAGGGGAGGGGGGGGGGGCTGGCAGATTTTGGAAATAAATAATGTCCTCAAAAAAGTTGAAAATAAATAACTGTCTTTCCACGACCGGCAAGAAAATAAATAATCTGTCATTGACTATTGCTACTTAACCACCCCCCCCCCCGGTCCCTCTTTGAACTTTGTTTTTGTTTTTTGTTTTTGTCTAACTTTTTCAGTGAAGAAGAAAATAATTAATCTGTCCTTGATCATCTTGAAAATAAATAATCTGCCCTTGACTGGCATGAAAATAAATAATCTGACTCGAAAGATTTTACCAGACCCCCCCCCCCTCCTCAGAATCAAATGGTCGTCCCCTTAATCGATTCAGCAAATTAATCCAATAATTCAGATATCTAATTCTGTGGTTTATGATAGCTACAGCGCTAGCTCACCTATCTTTTTTTAAAAGATAAGCTTGTAGTATAGTAGATATATATTTTTTAACAATTAAGCTGGGGAGTGCCTATGAATAGCTCTTAGTGTCGAGTATAGGTCTAAATTTCCAGCCCTCCACCGGCAACTGGTTGCGTCCCAATGAATGAGAAATTCTCTAAAGGGACTTTAAAACAAACAATGTACTTAGCCATACCCTTGACAAGTAAACAGGAACACACGGATTGAAAAAACGACAAAAAGCTAGACAAGGTGAGTGTCAAGAATGCAGAAGTTACTTTCCATGACATCGATGATTAAAATGTAATATTTTCATAATGTGTTGAAGTGGTCATTTCAATACAATTAATGTGTGAATAATGGTAAATTTGACTGAAATTCACTCGAATTTCCTAAATTCTATGGTCTTTAAAATGACCTTGTTAGCAAATACAACCAATCATTGGGTCGTATTTTTACCGACATATTTCATACCAATTATAAGGCTTTTGTTCTTATCCTAATTTTGACTATGGAGTAGTCCGTCTACCTGTTCTATACATAGGGCAGGTGAGACCAGGCGATAGGTACTGTAGGGCGTGATTGGTCAACAGGGGATGCTTACTCCTCCTAGGAACATGATCTTACCTTTGAAATTTCCTGGGATCCGTATATTATGTCCGAACTCAGATTTGAATTGTTTGTAGATTTCCTGTTAGATCAATCACTGTTCGTTTTCTTCACCTTTTTCATTAATGAATTAAAACTGTACCTTCTTTATCTGCATCTCCTGGTGGCTGAGGTGGATGGGAATACAATGCTCTGAATTCCAAATCCCTCTTCTTTTCATTGACAACACTTACGATGACACCCTTGATTTGGTCAATATTGTCTTTCTCCTTATCAGCAAAATCAAGTTGGAAGGAGAACGTTACTTTGCTTTGTGTACGTCTAGAAGTACGCAAATATATTACACAAGTTAAAGAAATGTATTGTCCTCCTGACAAGATATTTTTGTGCAGAAATCTTTAGTCAACCTTTGGAAAAATGAAATAATGAGAAGATATCCTAAAGGAGAATAACTTGACCTCAGCCAATAAAAATGCTTAATGTTAAATTACTGAAGATATGGATTTATAGTGTTCGGGGTCCTTTTATGTATGAAAATTTTCGAACATTGCATTGAATCCTTCATTCCTGATAATTAATAGGAGAAATTACTTTGTTGATAATCTCTTATGTCATTTTATAAAATATCTTTTTTAAAGGAAAATACAGCTAATGCTTAACAATAATAACGACATTATTTAAAAAAGCAAATGACAAGAACATAAAAAAATGCCCACAGTATCACTTGCTATATACCATTAGTTATTTTTTTTTTGTATAAAGGGAGTGAAAAATAGCTTGATAACCTTAAGTTTCCGAATGCAGAGGTACGTCGACAAATTAAAGAAAAATACAAAAATTGTTTTGTTATGAGTAAATATTTGTGGAAAAAATTCCTTACCTGGTGTCTACGCATTTACATTCCACAAAATGGGATTCAAGTCCTGTTGAACGAAACGCATCCTTTACCTAAATATAATTGTTCCTCAAAAGCGTTAAGGATGAAATTTCATATAAAATAAAATATCTCTGTTTCTACAGGGTTAATTTAAGTGATCCTACTTGCCGTATTGATAATTCGATTAAAATTTCTTTATATTGTATATAGACACACAAAACATGATAATAATTACATCGAATAAACATTTTGCAATTCCTGTAGAATAGCTTTATTGCATTAAACAACATTTGAAAATCAAGTACAACAGACGACTTTCACATTCTTTAGAGTTATATCTCTTTGGTGACAAAACGCTCATTTTTCTTTTTATATCCTTTGTAACTCACCTGTAAACATTCAATGCTTTCGAACTTTTTTGTACTGTTCCTGTATTGCCAAAGTATGGGGCATGAGAAAAATATAATGAACTATACGTTTACATTTAATTTTTATGACACTGCCTCATAAAGTTAGTAATTTTATAGAGGTAAGACAGTGGGTTACGCCGATTGACCCCGGAAAGAGACATTACTTTTGTAAATGTGAAAGTCGTCTATTCTCCGACATGGTGTAACATTTGCATGAAATAATTCTTACCTTCCTACAGAATTCAGATGCTTCAGCTTCCAGCTGCCTCTTGTACATCAGCGTTTCGTTGTATTTATCAACGCTGAAATTCACATGGAGTCTCACAATATCTGCAGAGAAAAACTAAAGGTACTGTGAGCTTGCTCAAAAAAATTACCCCGTGCAGTATTTTTCTAAAATTTTCTTAATTTGTCCTGGTCCAAATGAATGACACAAACTCTGATCATAAGTAATCTTTGAGTGAAATATGAACATTCAATTTATGGACTTGACATGAACTTTACACCTTTTTCTGGCCGTGACATTGAACTTCCCAGACTGGCATTAGGTCAAGGCTGTGACATACCTTCAGCCAAGTAATAATCGTATTTGAAGTTTCAACGTATGATACTTACCCATAAGAGAGATTTATGAACTGTACACAACATTCTTTAATCTTTCTACAAATGACCTTGAACTTGCAAGAATGACCTTGTTTTAAGGTCATAACACCATTTAGGAAAAAAGTAATATTTTAGTAAAGTATTAACTTTTAATATTTTCCATTAGAAAATAATAGACCGGGCACATGTTTAACTTTTTTTTCTGCTAGACCTTAAACTTGCCAAAACAACATTGGGACAGATCATACTACGCCCTTCAGTCATGCGCAATGTCTGTGTCAAGTATGAACTTCAAATTAGTCTGTTATAGACTAAACATGAAAAATATACCCTTTCTCTAAAAGTGATCTTGAACTTGCCAAAATGACCGTGGGTGAAAGTATATAGTATATACCCTCAGGTGATATGCAATATTTGTGATAAATGTGAGTCATTTAATCTCTCCATTATAAGATATGGTCAGAACAGGAATCAAACTGTTCTCTTCAAAAATTCAAATTGATCAAATGACCTGGAATTAATTTCATGTCACACCTTTTGGTCATAAGCAATCTCTGTTTTAGGTTTTGACATCCAGTGTTTCTCCATTAATTAATTGTAGACAGGAGACAAATGTTGCATTTTTTAGTATATGATCTTGAACTTGCCAAATGACAGTGGGTCAAGGTCATAACACACCCTTGGGTCATAAAACAATCTTTGTGCTTCCAATAATTCTCCATAACAAACATACAACCAAGACACAATTGCACGGACGGACAGGCTTACCAACAGACGGACAAAGGGATATTTATATAGCTCAAAACTTTATTTGCGGTGGTATACATGTAACAATGATAAAACTCGATGTTGTGTAGACTTTTTAAAACTACGTTGAATTTAAATCGAAAAAAAAATGATGCGGAAAAATTTTTTTTTTTAATGAAATAACTGTACACCTTGTAGCCATTGAAAAGAAAAGAATGACGCATCATATTTCCTTATAAATCATTCGAATTCATTTCATATTCCAAGGAATGCTGCAGAATGATAAGTTCAATATATGTATTTATTATGAAAGTGAAAGTGTTGTTGTTCAGATGATTGATCATGATTCACATTTACCCCTGTGTTTTAAATAAACTTCAACCCCTCTGGAGCCTCATTCCTGACTGGGTCATGACCTCTCCATCACGTGATGATGTCTGCATAATTCTTACATTTTGTGGTATATATTATGATGCAAAATTGGACCTTTGTTCCCCCTACCTATTTCACACATACTTTCTTACAGGCCATACATATCACAACATTCAAATACTTAAATAAACCGCACTGCATGATAATGCTGTCAATTTAATTTGAGGACTTTACAATACCAATGTACTCTGTATTTTAGAGAAAACAATAATTTTTGGTCATCTCCACGCACTGATCATGAGATTCACGGTTGTTATAATGGAAGTTTATATTTAAACAATGTTTATATGCAAACCATGAATATATCGAACGGTAATTAATATCATAAATCCAGTAAACAAAACAAATCATGAAAAGGGCAAACACACGGACTCCCTGGAAACACAGATCATGTGCCAAGGAGGAGTGAGGTAAATCATATAAGGTAACAATTTTGTTGCACAAGATGCGCATTTCGACAAATTATGTCTCTTCAGTGATGCTCATGCCGAAACGTTGGAAATCCGATATATTTACGTTAAAAAAACTTGGAAGAGCTGAAAATAGGGGGTGCCAAAGACTAGAGCCAAATACGTCGAATGATCAGAGCTACGCATGAAGGAAATAATCTTTAATTTTGAGATATTTTTTTTAATTTTACCACAGCAATTAAATATATATTCGTATTTTAAAGCTAGCACCGAATTACGTAGCTAGTGGGCTGTAGAGGCCCTCGGGGACTAACAGTTCACCAGCAGAGGCCTCGACCCAGAGGTTACAATCTCTGCCAGTCCCACTCTTCGTACATGTAAGCCTTATGTGGGAAAGTTTACATGTGTTTATGTTACTGTTTCAGTTGGTCGCCCGCGTGGCGCAGTGGTTAGAGCGTCTGCTCTAGAGTCGCGGTGTAAGGAGTTGATCCTTTCGTCGCGGGTTCGAATCCCACTGTGGGACGTGGAGACCGGTCCTTCGGATGAGACCGTATAAACCGAGGTCCCGTGTCGCAGTAGGTGCTGGCACGAAAAAGATCCCTCATTGCTCAATGGCCGTAAGTGCCGAGTATACACAAAATTTGCAGCTCTCCACCGGCAAGTGGTGGCGTCTCCATATGAGTGAAAAATTCTCGAGAGGGACGTTAAACAACATACAAACAAACAAACTGTTTCAGTTGACAAATTTCCATTTTTTTTTCAATTCTCTTTCTTTAGTCTCCATGCATGTCCCTTCTATCACATATGTACCAGCATTTTAACACATTATGACATATAACAAAATACCCAGCATTTGTTAACCTTCTTTTAACTAACCTCGATGGTGGACGTAGCTTAGTGTTACCCCAACAGCTGCAGCAATGAAAGTAATCAGAATGAATAGAACTAAAAACAGCACTGCCATTTTGCCTCGTTTTGATTTATTCCTATTTAGGAATCCTCTGTCTTTTTCGGACCCTAACGATGACACGTCTGAAGGGCTTCCGATCTCACCGAAAGTACTTCCCATTCCCAGGGAAGTAGTGTCAATTGATCTGAAATTGCTGTCCATTCCACAACAGTTTTTTCTACTACATGTCAAGGATACCCAGGTAGGAACTTCTAAATATGGTACAGACTGAAAGAAGACGTATATGCCAAGTTATAAAATATACCAATATATCCGATTAGGAAGAAGAAAAAATGCACTAAAGTTGTTGTTTTTTTTGTATTAGTTTGAATATCCGCTGACCAATGTTTTCTCTCAGATTATTAGTCCCCTACCGATGAAACCGGAGGGGACTATAGGTTTCTTCTGAGTCTGTCCGTCCGTCTGTCAGTCTGTCCCACTTGGTTTTCCGCTTTTTTTCTCTAAACGCTTGCAGATATTGAGCTGATTTTTGGTATGTGAGTGTATCTTAATAAATAACAGATCAATTTAGCATTTCGTTCCGCTTCAATGATTTTTGTCGGAATTACGACCTTTTCAATTTTTTCCGCACTTTTTTTTTTAAACGCTTGCAAATATTGACCTGATTTTTGGTATGTGACTTTACCTTGATGAGTTCTAGATCAAGTTTGCGTTTCATTCCACTTCATTGATTTTTGAAGGAAATATGGCATTTTTAATATTTAACGGGAACCAGAATACACTTGCCGGTAGGGGACTAGTATTGCTAATGCAATACTCTCAGAATGCTTGTTAGAAAAAGTATTTTTCATAGCCGACGATATAAATAAGTATGCAGTTCAAATAAAATAATGTAGCGAACAGTATACAGGGAACTTTTACTGCCTCGCTAGTGAGCTAGCTGATCTAGTGATGCGGTAGAGTCTCCCTCTATTTCAGGCAAGTTAAGTTTAACTTTTGGATGGGTGACCGATTCACGTTACAAAATTGGTGGCAGCGTAGGCAGTGTGGTGTCTGGTGGCCTACTTCAGGACTAGAGCTAGGCGAAGCCACCGGAATCTCTTGGGTGACACTAAGTATCTCAGTTGTTTTCCTGGGAAAAAAATATGCTTTTCTTTTCAAAATAGAAGACGTGGTAATATTGTTTAACGTAACGTTAATACTTCCTTGGAGACTTATTGTACATTTAATTGAGGATGAATATTATCAATACATGTATATATGTTGGTATCATCTACTCTTTTGAACGCTCAGCAACAAGTATAAAAAAGTTATTAACACAAAATGCTGTATATTAAATCAAACAGTATTATATCAATGCATTCTGCAATGTGATTGAAATTTCATTTCTGAAAGATCTTTGGGAAAAAATACCAGTGTGTTACAGAACAGTTATAAATAGGTAAATAATCTTTTTTGGAATTGACAATGATTTAAAGCAAAGATCTCAAATTTAATTATTGCATAAAATTTGAATCAGAACAATATGACAACAAGGTAATTTGAAACACAAAATATTTACTAGATGTTAGATTTCTTTCTCCAAAAAAAAAAAATCTCTCCCTTTCGTTAATTCTTTTTCCCCCTATTTGTACGCATTTGCGTACTCGAGTATAGGCAGCTATGCGCCTGATATCAGTTTTAAAAGTAAATATTAAATGATTTGTAAACATTATCGCATTGTTTCTGTTATCATTATTACTAAAAAGGGATCAAATTAACGTATCCCTTTCTTTTCAATTAACAAATATTAATACTTTGTAATGTTTGTATTTTTTATCAAATCTTACCTTAGAACTTTCAAACCGTGCCCCATTTTTATATACATGTATTCCTTTTCTTGTAAATTCCCTGGAATTTTCCATCTTGTTACAGCACGATTATGTATCAGTTTAAATTCTTGTTTTAAAGAAGTATATCACCTTTACGGCTAATGTAAAATGTCTTGTTTTTTTAATATGTGGAAGAAATTGCAGTTGTCTATATCTAAACATCCACTTATTTAAAGGAAGTCAACGTGCGACTGGCAGTGACATTTGCAAATATCACATTAAAAAAAAAATTCCACAATTTACTTTTTCGTTCCATGAAATATTCCACTTAGAAATGCAACCAGTCTGTCCGTTTAAACAAAATAAATTGAATATTGCGTCATTTGTAAATCGTAAACTAACGTAATTGTCAATTTACATCTCAAACTCTCACATTATTTTTTCAATTAGGCCACAATTGTTTATAGTCATTAAAGTCTGGGGCTATTTTTCTCCCCCAAAAGGAAAACGTCCGTACAATGTATTTGTAATTAACATTAAAACTTATTTGTAAATATAAACGCAGTATCATTAACACTGTTAATTTTTGTCCATGATTTAAATGAAGAAATTATCAAACAAGTATGTTCATTAATTTTATTTTCGTCCTATGTCACTTTAGTTGTGCAATAATAAAATCTGACCTCGTGACACACCAGGTGACGACAGCTTTTGAATGTTTTACTTACTGTCAAAACAAGCCCTTTATTCGTACAAATTAAAATTAATGGTATTTCACGCTACTAAAGATTGCTGTCCATATTAATTATGCAAGAAATTATCAGAGAAGAGACGGTGAAATATGAGTAAGGTCATCACGAACTGCCGTGTATATTGGTATATATTCTAAAGGTGAAAATTTTCAGGATTCACATCTGATGAAAATAAAGAAGAACCCGTTCTGAAATCATTTTCATTCACTCTATTATTTTTATTAATTTATTAAATGCTTTTAGATTTTAAAAAAAATTGAATTTACATTATGTTAATTATAATATATTTTTCTGGTAATTAATAAGAAAACCTTTCTCGTAATATATTTTCAAACTGAGATTGTTTCGCAGAATAAAATCCCTAATTTAATTTCTAAAATTTTGAATGTGTGATGCACCAAATTGTACATGGAATTTTTTTTATGTGGACTCATTAACCGTATTCTAAATGTAAATCGTCATATTTCTACACCATTTATCATCAGAGTGTACGTCTCCTCAAAACACAGTGCTAATTAAAAAGGCTGTGGGCAACGACGCTCACCTGAAAGACAATTTTGACAAAATTAAGCTCACTTCACCTTGGAATTAAAGGGAGTGAATCTGCTTAATCCTTCTGGTAAAGGAGACAGAAATGTGAAAATTTAAACAGCCATACTTATCACAAGAAGATGGGTGAACAAGGCGTGCCGAATGCCTATAGCTTCAGATTTAAAAAAAAATCGTATTCAATTTGTGAATGAAGTATTTAAAGTAAAGTTCTCATTATTGAAATTTATGAAATTATGATCAACAAAACTTTTCTGAGAAAAAAAGATCTTGGAAAAAATTCTTTTATTAAAATAATAAGATGGATTTTAGGGATTCAAACAATAAAAATCCGGAGTATTATATTTCTTTGAGACTAACACATAACCACTACGCTACACAGATCATGATGAATGGTGGCATTTAAATCATGTTTGTGATATGACCCTTGACTTAATGGACTTCAAGTATTTCTCGGAAAGATACGAATGCTTTGTCATAAAAGTGTACTTTTAAGGTATAGTGGGTCTTTGCTCCATGTTTTTGTAAACCAAAAAAATGTATATTTTTATGCAAACTTTTAGGATTAACTTTCAAAAAAAATGGAGGAAAGACCCACTCATATCGAAAAAAAAATTGTTGAAGTATGAGAAAATGATCCTTTATGTCCTCTTTAGTGTGTGTCTGTTAATTCGTAGGCAAATAATTTCAGTCTTTGTGAGATTTTTGTAAATTGTAGATATTTTACATAAAGTATACTGTAATGTAAGATGAAATATCAAAGAAAACTTTGATCTAATTGAGATTTTATTTTTCATTTCATGTTTGTTGCACTATAGGCACTTCGCCCGCATTGTTTACCCATCTTCTTTTTATCTTCCACGTTAAATGTAGAGTTTAAATCTTCAATTTTTTGTAGTGTGTTTTTTGAACATAATCCCAGATAACCAACGGAGAAAACTTTTTGCACCGGGGAAAAAACACAGAGCGGGCATGTTTTGGTTAATTTGGACTCTGTTACGAATTGATACTGTGGTATCATTTTAATTCGTGGGGTCAATGTTCGTGGGCAAGCCAAGTTTAATTGGTTCGTGGAAACGTAAGTTAGTGGTAACTCGTAGATACATTATATTCACTGAATACATGTAAATATGTTGGCAAAAAAACTTTTTCGTCGGGATGCAAATTCTTGGGTAAGGATGACAAAACACTATACGCCATGCTACGGCTTGATAAAAATTTGCTATTAATTTTACAGTACTCATCTGGTTGCTTATTGGCTAATTTTATATAGACAAGGTCTTTGTTTGTTTTAAAGTAATTATCTAGCATACGAGAGAAAATCGAAGAAAAATGTTAAAAATACAAAACAAAATGTTTAAAAAGATGTTTTAGACAGAATTGTTAAATTTTAACTTGCATGGGCAGAGTCCAGAGTCATTTTGCTACGTCTAATGTGAGACACTCACAGTCTATATCTGAAATGACGGTAGACATTAATACTTTGGTCAGGTAAATTCAAACTTTCAAGGAAGGATAACGTTTTGATGAATTTTAAATTTTAACTTTAAAGTCAAATACAATACGTCTAAGTGTAGACTTGCTCAAGTTTTTTTTTGCATTTGATGAACATGAGTGGTAAGAAAAATTATTTAATAATAAAATGAAGCCAAAACCGCATCAAGTGAGGACTTATTATTTATTTAAAATCAGTCAATGATTTTGTTATTATGTTTGAGTTTTGCAATCCAGAGATAGGAAAATCATGCTATTTTTCGTAATGATTTATTGCTTTTGAAATAGAAAAAGGTAGATATATAATAAGCCACGCAGATGTGTTACAGCTACCCGAAACTTTAAAATGCATTAAAAACAATATTGAATTGTGAGCTTGGTTTGGATTTAAACTTGAATGTAACTGCAGACTGGGTTACAGTATTACATGTAAGTTTTGCTATTTATTCTTAACAAAATATGCACAATTTTTGAGTAGGCGGTCTTATTTCTGTGAGTTTTTTTTTAGATTTTGTAAAGTAATTCTTATAAAGATTTTAGTATCAATTAATACATAGCCATTTAGCAGGGCACACAGGTTTATTTGGTTCGGTCGAGGACGAGCAGGTGCTTTAATATCATGTGCAGGACCTAAACATTTTCCCTCAATCCAGTATACAAAAAAAAAAAAAAAAACACGCCCTAGATTTTAATGAATCTGGTAAATTCAAGAAAATAAAATCATTTTTAAGTAAATAAAAAAAGTATGGTTCCCTCAGTTGTAAATTAACACATACATGTACGCATGTTGTGACATCACTTGACTTTGATGAGCACGTGACGGTCTTACTTTACAAGTGTTGCGAGTATACTCGAAAAGTGCTCGCGAAATGTCATAGTATTACTTGTAAAAAAATATTTCATTATTTCATAATAGTATCAACTTATCGATACATTTAAGGGTATTTTTCCATTCGGAATCGTAATCAATTTTCAAGCAAAGTCATTATACATTTTGCCAAGCAAGATTCAGTTAGAGGGCAACATCCTCTTCTGGATTTCCACAGTTGAAATTAATCATTAATCACCTGTGTCAAACTCTTTTATTCACATAAAATGAATTTTACCTCTACCACGCAGTTTAAAGTGTATTTTTTGTAATCGTTTTGTACAAGCTTAATTTCAATCAAGGATAATAAAACGAACTTTAAAAAATATTGGATAACGTATTCATATTGCCACACTTAAAATGATGTTTTTGATATTATAGGCAACTGTAATATATATTTTTTATCATATATTGCACCTGTCACTGAAAATAACACATACTGACGCACCATTTTAATATTTTTTTTGTACAGAAAATAACGTAGTTGTAGAATTTCCATTCACATATATTAACTGGTTAGTTTTGTACTGAAGGCAAAACACAATTGTCAACAGAACCCTGACCGACATAAAGGGATTTATGGAGATCCATTTTACACCTTATGCATCTGAAACTTACCACGTGAATATGGTATCCTTTCCCTGTTGGTATACTAATGTGATTCAATTATTATGCAATACTTCTCTTACTAATAATTTATATTACCATAATATTTAGCATAAAGATTAAGATGAAGTGTACTTTAATACTAAAAGATACAAACTCGGGCTAATAATTAATGCCAGTTGCAGCAGTTTAGTTCTTTTAATTGAAGATGATGACATTTCCATGTAGAATTAATTTCTCGGAACTAGGAGGTCTCACTTTATCCAGGCATTTAATATCCCTTGTTCTAAACAAACATGGCAACGACCGAGTACAATTTTTTACAATTTGGTGGAGTTGTATCGATATCGATCTTTGTAAGTAAACTACATACTTTTCTGTCGCCTGAGAACAGAGCGACACTTAGGGATCACTTTACCCGGTGTCTCTCTGTCTGTCTACCGCCACGGTAGCTCAGTCGGTAGAGCGCTCGCTCTGTGATCGGAAGGTCTTGTGTTCGAATCACGGCCGCGACTGACCTAAGTCGATAAAAAAAAATAGGTAGGAACTGTTCCTTTGCCAAACGCTCGGCACATTGAAGTGAAAGTTGCGGGTCCTTCGGATGAGACCTTAGAAACCGAGGCCCTGTGCCACGACAGGCGTTGGCATGATAAAGATCCCTCACTGCTCAATGGCCCTGAGTGCCGAGTAAAGGTCTTAATTTGAAGCCCTTCACCGATCTCTATGTTACATCAATATTAAATTGATTTTTCAGAATTTGTATGAAGAAAACGTCACACTTGATCTGGGGTATTAAACACAGGGACCTCAAGATCTGGAAAGATAAAAAAAAACAATGATCAGGACCATCTTTAAAAAAAAAGTCTGTTTGCCACTCAAAAATTGGGTCGGTAGGTAGTTGGAAATTTTTGTGCCCAGAAAATTTCATCATAAACCTTGAAGTGAAAAGAAAATTCAGGAAAAAAAGAAAAAAAAAAGTTTCTTGGAAGTTAAACAAGAGGCCCAAGGGCCTTAACGGTCACCTGAGTATAATATAACAATTTAGAGGATCCATAAACTGATAAATGAAGTTTTGTTGCCCAAAACCAAGAAAAATAGTATGATTAGGATCATCAAAAAAAGGTGATCTAGGGACAGCCTGCGTGAGGGTGGCAGACATAATCTGAACCACCTAAAAGTGATCTAGGGACAGCCTGCATAAGGGTGGCAGACATAATCTGAACCACCTAAAGCTAATCTAGGGACAACTTGCATGAGGGGTGGCAGACATAATTTGGGCCACCAAAAGCTGATCTAGGAATAGCCTACAATGGGATAGCAGACATAATCTAACCCATCTAAAGCTATTTGCATAAACACTTATGTAAGATGATGATTGGTATTATGCTCAATATACTTGAGGGAAGATGGGAAACCCTGTCTGACTAAAATAATTCTGAAAATGGACAATGTATTGGAGAAAAAGAGTAAAAGATCCTGTCCTTATATATTTCTTGACTGCATCAGGTTTCCATATACCCATACACTGAATGTCATTTTCAGAGAAACCTAAGCCAGCTGCTTGTGATGCTGCCCTAATATAAAAACTATGCCCTTTGTATAGTGTTGGATTTAAAATATGACTGCAAAAGCTACTTCTAAGTGTATTGAAACAAATGAATGTGAAACTAGAGTGCCTTTTATAAAAAGAAAAAAAGAGAGGGGCCTTTTATGTGTTAAAATTGGTAAAAGTAATAAAAACAATGGAGAGGTCTTTTACACAGACTGGGCCTCTAAAAGATTTAACCGGATTGCATAGTTTAGTATGATGCGAAAATAAACTTACATTTTTCAATCCCTTTTACCACTTTCAAAATCAACAATGTCTGAACTTTGCAACACCTGATCTATAGATTGGGGTGTCCTTATAATTAGTTCTCCTAATAAAATCAAAATAAAAAATTCAAAGAAACAACACTCTTTGAAGATTACACTCACTTCAGTGATTCCCAATAGAACATGTATGACTAATGGCCTCCACATTGACAAGATATTCCCCATTTGATGGGAGCCTGCTGTCTGACATGACTTTTGACCATGTTGACTTCCTTTTATAGAAAATCCTGGAATGGCTCTGGCAAATTCATAATTTATGAAGGAATAAACTGGCCAAACAAATGATGCCTAATTGCTTAAAGAATATAAGTTTTCAAAAAGATTAGCGAAAACATTACAATCACTATCAGTTTGACTTTTTCTTCTATTAAGTTACATTTAAATGACATTTAATTAAAGTACAACTATTTTGCTAAAGTAATTAATAAAAATTACCATTACCTTTTCTTTTCATGTATTCTTGTACTCATTATAAATACAGATCATCATTGAATAAGCTCATCTCAGCACAAACAATATGTCAAGCCAAATTTAAAAAGTATTTTACTGTTCATGCTGTAGGTATTTTGTAACTATATTGTAACAAAACCGTTAAGAATAATTCCTGATCAGTTTGAGTAGATTTCTCCAAACCAAACCTGCATGTACAGAATTAAATTACACGCCTCATGAAATTTTATTTAAATTATGTATTTAGAGTAAATGAGTCATAACTGATCCACTTCAAGTAATATTCAATTGAAGGTAACCTGAACATATTAAATTAGAGTAAACGAGTCACAACTGATCCACTTCTAGTTATATTCAATTGTAGGTAACCTGAACATATTATATAGAGTAAATGAGTCACAACTGATCTACTTGAAATTATATTCAATTGTAGGTAACCTGAACATATTAATTTGCTAATAAAATAGAACATTTCTAACTTTATAAATTATAATACTTGTATTTAACTTTTTCTGCCTTTTCAGATATAACAGTCATAAAAAAATGGTTTATATGTAAAATTTATTGCAGTCTAACTTCTTCTTTTCTACAAATGCTAAAGCTAGATAGACTATTGCTTATCTACCAAATCATGGAATTAATGTATCTTTGAAAGATTCATTTGTTTTGATTGAGTTGGAGGGCATACAGGTACCTCTAACCAAAAAGCAACAAACACATTCCTAGACTTAAATATCATTGATTGTAAAACAAAGAATGAAATGATTCATAGCTATATAGAAGAGTAGTACCAAATTTTTAGATATACATAAAACATAACATTTTCAAATAACCCCTTCAATCAATCTCCTATGCAGAGTTGTCGTTCGTTCCTCTCTCAGACACCTCTGCAATGGGCTCGCGTCAAGATTTCTGACATAACGTTAAAAACATAACATTTCAAGGATTATTTCAAATTAAACTAATAGTGTTAGATTTATTTTGTAAATATCCATCCTTAAGGACTATCATTAGCTCAGACATTTAAAAGAAACGCACTATTTCTCGTGCTTATCACTGTCGTATACGCGAGCCAACGGCAGAGGTGAATGTATGAGCCGATGGTAGAGAGTGCCCTTCAATATGACCAATGATTAAGCAAAGCAGATATATGGTAGAATCTGAAGAATGTCCAGGATGATGAGCAACTTGATCACTGGGTTTGGTGGAAAGTGTATTCGATGACTTGAAATCCACTTGGATAGGTTCGGCATTGGTGATGGCACTTTGAGAGTCGAGAGACTTGACATCATTCTGCTGTTTCCAATTCTCAGCTGCCAAATTAGTCTCTTTCTACTTACTGGGGAATCATCTGTGTCTAGTCATTTCTTTGACAGATGAAACTGAGAGGGCAAATTCTAATTTTATATGTTACCAATGTATATATATTACTTTCTCTCTATATTAACTTATTATCTAACCAGGAAAACACCATCTGGTGCTTTTTCATTTTAGATTGAAATGCCTCTTCAAATTTTTTTTTTTATATTGACCCTTAATAATTATACATATACTTTGATAAAATCATGACAGTGGCTTAAAAGCATAAGAAACTTATTCTTATACATAAGAAACAATGTGGTAAATCAATTTATCACTTCATGGTGATTTATGAAAATTAAATTAAAATTAAAAGCCATGCTTTGTTCGTGATTCTGTATTGATATTTGACTTGAACATGTTGAAGTGATCTTGAGATTCATGTACTGCTAACTTTATTCTTGTTTACTTCTTGTAAAAGAGAGAGATATGTCTTACTTCAATATACATATGTGAATAGTTGTGCACATAAGTAACTAAGTAATAAATTTGAGACAGTAACATGACTAACTTTACTCAGACATTATGTACTGCTAGTACATATTAAGGATCAATAACTTATAGACCATGACATGACTAACGTAGACATTATGTACTGCTAGTACATATTAAGGATCAATAACTTATAGACCATGACATGACTAACGTAGACATTATGTACTGCTAGTACATATTAAGGATCAATAACTTATAGACCATGACATGACTAACGTAGACATTATGTACTGCTAGTACATATTAAGGATCAATAACATAGACCATGACATGACTAACGTAGACATTATGTACTGCTAGTACATATTAAGGATCAATAACTTAGAGACCATGACATGACTAACTTAGACATTATGTACTGCTAGTACATATTAAGGATCAATAACTTAGAGACCATGACATGACTAACTTAGACATTATGTACTGCTAGTACATTATTAAGGATCAATAACTTAGAGACCATGACATGACTACTAGTAACTTAGACATTGTGTACTGCTTGTTAATATTGAGCACCAATAATTTATCAACCATGACACAGGTAATTTAGACATTGATTATGTATTGCTAGTTCATCTTAAGAACCAATAACTTACAAAATATGCCATGACTTAGGACTTAGACATTATGTACTGCTAATTCAATATTGAGAACCAATTGCTATACCTAGAGACTGTGACATTACTAATTCAATATTGAGAACCAATTGCTATACCTAGAGACTGTGACATTACTAACTTTACCTAGACATCATGTACTGCTATTTCATGTTGAGAACCAATAACTAAGAGACAATGAACTAAACTTACTTAGTCATCATACACTGCTATTTCGCATTGAGAAATAAATCTTTGAGACAGTAAGACTAACTTTGAGTTCTAAGACATCAAGTACCATGTGTACGGTTAGTTCACATTAAGACCTAAAATCTTTGAGACATTAACATGAATTTCTTTGGCATCATGTACAGCTAGTTCACATTGAGAACCAAAATCATTGAGACAGTAACATGAACTTACTTGATGTACTCCTAGATCTCATTGAGAACCAATAACTTAGAAAAGATACAGTGACACAACTAGTTCTACTTAGACATCATGTACTGCTAGTTCACATTGAGAACCAAAATCTTTGAGACAGTAGCATGAATTACTTCGACATCATATACTGCAAGTTAACATTGAGAACCAATAGCTTAGAGGCAGTAACATGGAAAACTTAGACATCATGTATACTGCTAGTTCACATAGCAAACCAATAACTTAGAGGCAGTACCATGGAAAACTTAGACATCATGTATAGTGCAAGTTCACACTGCGAACCAATAACTTAGAGGCAGTAACATGGAAACTTAGACATCATGTATACTGCTAGTTCACATTGCGAACCAATAACTTAGAGGCAGTAACATGGAAAACTTAGACATCATGTATACTGCGAGTTCACACTGCGAATAAATAACTTTGAGACATTAACATGGAAAACTTAGACATCATGTATACTGCAAGTTCACATTGCGAACCAATAACTTAGAGGCCGTTACATGGAAAACTTAGACATCATGTATACTGCGAGTTTATATTGAGAACCAATGAATTAGAGGATGTGACAAGATTTACATGTACTTAGACATGATGTATGAAAGTTCATGTACTTACAAACCTTATAGCACGGTGTGCACAAATTTTTTTGAAAAATCATATTATTCTGACAGAGAGTAATCTTTGACACAATGTTAGATGCAATGATATTTTTCTTTTCTTTATTGCTTTATATCTTACTCTCAGACTTATTCCCTATACATTACATAAATATTAAATATATCTTTTGTTTCAATATGAAGTTTTATATAATGGCCTTAGACTTCTGCAAGTGTTGTTCACTGTATATTTGATTCTATTGATGTATTGACCATGTCAGCATGTGTACTGGATCGGTACTGAATAATTTTTGTAGCCCTGGATGAACTCCATTTAGCCTGTAGTACTGACGGTCCGATAAAATTCCTCGGTGTCTTCAGAATGTCGCATTTGGTACGGAGGTATAAAAAACAGTGTTCAAAGGGCGATTTATTTCAATACGCCATAATTATACTGGCGGCGATTCTTGAGAGATTCCAGATTAACAAACGAATTTCCAATTACAATCGTCCGACCCGCCATTACAGTGAACTTTGACATTTCACTGTTCACAGGCTCCGATGGAGAGGAAAAACAGTCACAAAGCAAATAACTTCAACACTAACATATTAAACCGATTGTGCATATAGGTCCTTATGTACTGACAATCCGCTGGATAATTATTAGGTGTTGATCCATATGCGTCGGAAGCAAATTGAAAGTAGGGTGGCTAATTGAAAGTGGGGGGGGGGGGGCTAAACGAACGAAAAAAGGTAAGCCCCAATTTTCAATGCCTATATTATGTCTATCTTTGCAAAAAAAGTGGGGGGGGGGGCTGCCCCCCCCCCCCCCCCCAGTCCCGACGCCTATGTGATCAGTGATAAATAATCACATGTTTTCCTTTACAAATTTCAGCGTGCACAGACACTTGTAGCTTGAGCATCTAAGATTGATACTGATCACGTGATCACATTTTAACTATTAGCTAAACACCGCAAGATCCCTAAAACCTGAGACTATTCATTACATAACATGCAAGTAGTTTACGAAGCCTAAGTTAACACATTACATAATATACAGATAGCTTAATTCTTAACACAAAAATGCTTAGATACATATGAATGCATAAAACATATTATTTCCAATAATATTACATACTATGGATTTCAGATTGTTCTATTTTATGTTCTTCATTTCGTACATGCACATTTTTTTAATATTAAATGGAAGTATTATTTAATTTGTATATTCACATATTATTTTCCAATTTTACTTAATTTTACCAAATTTAGGAGATTTTAAACTTTGAAATCTCAAAAAAAAGTTCCAGAGTAAAGTTTCATAATATATCAAAGTGCTCACTGTAGTTAACTTTAGAGAACTATAGTTAACTAAAGTAATGTTTTTAGGGTAAAGTGTCTGCTCTAGAGTCGCGTAGTAAGTAGTTGATCCTTACGTCGCGGGTTAAAATCCGACTGTGGGACGTAGAGACCGGTCCTTCGAATGAGACTATAAACCAAGGTCCCGTGTCGCAGTAGATGCTGGCACGAAAGAGATGCCTCAATGCTCAATGGCTTTGAGTGCCAAGTATAGGTCTATATTTGTAGCCCTCCACCGGCAATTGGTGGCGTCTCCATATATGAGCGAAAAAATTTCACAATAATAATAAACCAACATACGAAAGATGGCCATGACCAACATTTTATAAATATGACGGGGGACAACAAAATGGTACAAAAAAATTTTTGAACATGAAATCTTATATACATGTCAATCCCAAGAGAGGTCAGTGTGAGAGGGGTTGTAATGGGTTTTCTTAAGGTGTTCTATTTATAGCTTTGATTGCTGTGGTGACAATAGGGAGTATATAAGCAATGGCAAGTAAATGAATCTACTCTATAATATGCTACTTTTTATAAGACTGTTTTGTTGATCCCTGATCATCCTATATCCCTTGCTTTGGGGCAATATATCTTCTTCCATCAGTTTGTTTTATTTTGTAGTTGAACTGTTCTATTGGTCCTTTTACAGAGTTGTACTCATATGACCGTTAAGACCCATAGGCCTCTTGTTTTAAAACTTTTCATAAATAATTGTTATAAACAAAGATTAGGCGTGATTGATAAACTAAACATAAGAAAATATTCAGTTGTATGTTAAAAACAAATCAATGAAAACTATTAAGTCAGGTCAATGGACATAATCTACAAAAATCAATAATTTGCAAATATACTAGTTAATCTGGTTTGTACGAAAATAAAACCTAGCGTATTATCTTAACAATAATAAATTCATAGTCTTTGACTACGTTATGTTAGAGGAATTAAAAAGATGAATCAATACTGAAGTACCTAGTATGTAAGAAGTATTAAGTTGATCTTGTTTCATTTTACTAAAACATCATGTTGGATTTCAAACGACGATGCACTCGTCTCCTTCTCCTGCATGTGTTGTTTTTTTCAAAGGTGTTAAACTCTTTAACAAGTAATACTTTGCTTATTTTCTTGGTAAATGAAATATTTTTAATTGTAATGAATCGCTCTTGTAATGGTTAGATCGTTAATATTTACGGGTTTTATAAACTATATCAAAAGATTTCTGAGGAAAAGTCTAAAAAAAAAAATGATTTTTTTTCTTTTCATGTGAAACGTAATTTCTACTTTAAATTTGCATCCAACGCAAAGAGATCTATTGACTTGTGTAATGAAATTGTGTGTTAGGGGACAAACATTTTATAGAGGGTTGGGGATGTTTTTCGAATCTGATTTATTATTTCATCCTCCAAAGAACAGAATATTAACTTCCAAGATGACCAGTGACAAAATGTAGATTTTCTTCACTGGAAAATTTAAACAAGCGAAAAACAAAGGAAAACTTGAAATATTTCAGATAAAATATTGTAATGAACGTAATGGGATACATGTATCTAAAAACATGCATATCCTCCTCAGCTTTATTCGTCATGACGAACGAGTAAAAAACCATTGATTTTTTTTTTTTTAATCTTCTCCAGTATAACTAGTAGATATCAGATTTCCTTTATTCACCTACAATATCACAACTAGCTAGAGATCAGATTTCCTTTATTATCCTGCAATATCACTACTAGGGATCAGATTTCCTTTATTCTCCTACAATATCACTTCTAGAGATCAGATTTCCTTTATTCTCCTACAATATCACTACCAGAGATAAGATTTCCTTTATTCTCCTACAATATCACTTCTAGAGATCAGATTCAAGTGATTAGATGTTGGACATCATCACAATGTCAAGTTTTTGTGATACCGTCCTTGACAAAAGTCGCTATTTAAAAGTACACACGACGTAATGGTTTATTAGAAACCAACCAATGAGAATATATCTTTTAAATCCCTCGTTTTTCAAGTGGCTAAAAGCCACAGCACACTTGTGTGATTCTAAAGAGAAGGATCTTCCACAGAATAATCTCCGAAATTTTATTTGAGATAACTGGTCACAAATCCTACAATATTGACACTTTCCATTTGAAAGATGTCATATTTGTATACAAAGTTTACCTACAATAAAGTTCTGTAAGCTTTCAGTCAAAGACCGGGAACAGTTGAAATGGTAGCTAGCCCGACTTTTAAATAGCAACTTTTGTCAAGGGTTTGTGTAGAGATAACACTAAGCCTTGACATTCTGGTTGACGAGTCTCTGAGATTGTCTTGTGTTGTGCGAGCTTTGTATGTCCAGATTATACATAAACATAGTTTAGAATGCAGTTGAAATGAAATTCGTTTGGATTATTTAAACTCCTAAAACTTTCTTTCAAGACTTTTTGGGAAAATAGCATGGACGTGAATTTCTTTCGTATCAGTTACTTAAATAATAACTTTAATTCGTAAGCATAGGTAATTATTAAATTTCAAGCCACACTTTTAATGCAAAATATAGGATCAGGATGCTATTTTAGTCAATTCTTCAAAAAGAACTTTTAATTAAATATCTGTATTGAACTAAAGTTGATACCTAGATAAAATTCCTGTATAATTATCAAATTGAAATAGTATAATCTATTAAAATATTCTATTTCAACATCGGTAATCAAATTTTCATTTAGAAAAGAATAACCTCGTATTCAAATCTATGCAAATTAAAAGCCTATGGTTTTTTAACGCAATGAAACGATTCATATAGTTTTTAAGAGAATAAGTTACTATGAATATGAAAAAAAAGTGCACAGTAAAGTTTTCAGTATTGGATCTTTTATGTAAAATTGTCGATTTAATACTGACCTCCTTCATGCCATAAATGATTAAAAGACGGTTCAATGATAGTGCAAGTCTGAATATACAAAGATCTGAGACAAATATTGCAATATTTATTGATTAGTAGATCAAACAAACTTTAACAAGAACCGTCAATTAGATGCAAATAATTATTAGTGTATTTATCCACGGACTGATCAACATTGTAATGATGCCTAAAAAGCAACTATCAGGTGACTAGACTACTTAATTAATCGCTTGATCTGAGAAGAAAGGTCTATATCAAATATTTGAGTAAGGGTTAATTGCTAGGCAAAAAATTAACAAGTTGAAGAAATGTCCGTGTCAATGCTCAATATTGACAAAAAAAAGATCTATTAAAAAATTTAAGTATCAGCAATGCAGCAGAAATAAAGACGTATTTCCTTAAATACATTTAAAAACCTTTTTCCACACATAATTAAAATGAAAAATTAAAAGCCGTAAACATCCAATCTAATTAAAATTAGATGTTCCGAAAGATCGCTCTGACGTGACCCCTAATGGGATGTTGTTAGATGTTTGAGAAGCGGTAGCGGATTCGGAACATCTAATTTTAATTAGATTGGTAAACATCGTAAGGTAAGTACTAATGTAAAGAATGTGTTCAAATAGATACTTGTAATCTTAATGCAAATTACATTCTTTCAAAGACATTTTTGGTAAATTCACAAAGATTTAAATTAAAAAGACTAAAGAAAGCTTAGTGTACTTAACGAGGTTTTATCATCATTTTAGTTTCAATGATATCCATTCCATTCATTAGACCCGGTGACCAGGGTTCCCGCCAATTCTCCGAGGCCCAGGGGCCATTAAGGAAGGCACGATGACAAGCATTGAACCACCAGCCCCCGGCCATAGCTACAGCACAGTTATATCCGCCGCCTTTGTTGTCATTATCTCGGTCTAAGGTAGTGAATCCCATTCCGGCGATTACCCGATCTGTATTTAACATATTGTCACCTGTTAAAAAAGAGATTGCAATTATTGTTTTTTTAAACTCTGAAATTTATTGTATCGATAGGCATTTATCATATACCATTACAGTTTTTATAGATTCGTAAAAGAAAATTCAAGCTTTCAGCAGTGATTCTTAAATCACACTTGTAATCTAACATCTTTATTCACATCGACTCGTTCAATTTGCTAAAAGTCGCCAAGAGCAAGCATAAATATTTCCGTAAAATATTGCTGCTAATACTAATGGAAAAGAGATTCATTAACACCACAACTATTGAAAACAAAGAAAGAATGTTCGTATCTGTACCCGATAGTTAGCAACATTCATTTATACAAATCAGATCATTATGCTTTCACGTGTTTTGTTTTTAACTTTCATCAATTCATGAAATATAAAGAATTATGAGTGTCCGTACCTAGTGTCCCTGTTGCTGGTCCAGCAAGGAAGAGTCTATAGTTGTCGTTTTCATCCGACACAGAGAACTGGTTATAAAGCTCGTATTTTGTATTTACATTATTTCGTGTGAGTGAAACATACAGTGATGGACGATCTTTTGTTAGTTGGTAAATTGCGTCATTTCCTGTAAGCAATTGATGCTAATATTGAGTTTATTTTTGAAAATTGAGTAGGTTTGGTACAATGTATCCATTGCCCTTTGGACAATAAATTTTAAACAAGTAAAAAGTACATTTTGAGTATTTCTCTACATTTTTTATTAATCATTGAAAAAATTGCCTTTTTGAAAAAAAGGGGATAAATCACGTTAAATAATGTTGCTGTCTTACCAATCCAATGATCTCTTTCTGGATTACCGAACCCATCTTTGTAATCAGCCCAATTCCGGGTAAAGTTAACCGATCCTGTTTTTCGAAATTGTATTGCCTTTAAAATATTAAAGAACACTATTACTTTTTAAAGTGTTGTTTTAAATTTCTATTTCCTTGTGTATTTTTTTTTTTCAATCTTGTTTTTTCCATATTATTTAATTATTTAAAAAAATAAAATCTCGAATAGAAATATCATAAATAAGAATTTAAAAGAGAGAAAACGAAGAAAAGAAATCAAATCGTAAATAATCTTTAACTAACAGTCCACCCCCCTCCATTGGTTTCCATGTCACAGAAGACCTTGATAGAACGACAAACAGGACTAGCTCTCTCCCAGGGATATATAGTGTACACAGCTGACGCTCTATATCCTCTATCGTAAAGGGTTTTACAATCACCAGGTAGATCTGCGGGAATAAATCACATACTGAAATATTGCAATTCAATTTTGTAAAACTATTTGATAATATAATATATAATACAATAATTGAAGGTTCTCTCTTAGGTGCTCCGGGTATACTTGTGTGGTTAGTTATTTACAATAAGGTGTTTTGTGCATTGAGGGGGTATTGAAGGAATATAGTTTTCGCATGCACGCAATGTAAATATCAACTACAATGTAATAGTCTAAGAATTCAATGTTTATTCATTTGCTTAAAGATACATAGTCAAAAAACCTTAAATCTATTTGATACAAATGTACTTGTATTATTTATTTAAAAAATGAAAAAAATATGAGTAAAGAGAATTCTTTACATACTCAACTACACTATAAAGTAAGCAAACAGTCCAAAATATATATGCTGGAAAAACAAAGTTTGTATTTTTTGCTTCGTTGTCATAGTCCATATGAACGTCACGTGACTTCAAGCGTATAACACTAAAATGTTCCGTCTACCGACATTCTACATGTACCTCTTGGGAATTGAGACAAAAGTAACTTATTACTCTTGTCTTCGCACCAGTACAATAAATAAGAAGGAATATTACACAATATTTTCGGATAAAAAATATTTTTCTTTATTAATGTTAATTTTTTAGGTTTCGAAGTCGTTTATTGTGTGAAACTTCAAAAGAAGAAACTTCTTGGGACATGCAAAAATTCTTATTTTTTCTCTAGATTTTCTATTTTTGCGTTACTGTGTCTCTTTCAAGACTTGTTTACGATTCTGCAACAAGTTTTAAGTATATAGAACTTTTAGGAAATAATTTCTTTTTTTTTTGTTAATTCAGTATTATGTCCGTGAGGTCCTGTTTCATTGAAATAGTAATCATTTACTAAAATCAGGTTCAGGGTTTTATTTTTACTTTGTATCAGGCTTTTATCTTAATAGAGTGCTTACCTTGTAGCGTAAGAATGTGGTATCTCCAAAAATATTCAGTAACTGTCATGTCCACTGTGTCACATGACTTCAGAAGGCGACATTTTTTAGTCTGACCGTTAAATCCCAAGCAAGTACATCCGCAAATACTGCTACACAGAGCAGTACAGTGGCACAGAGAGGGCGAGCTGTGCTCTTCGAGAGGAACGTTTTTAGCTACCTTGTTCAGATTCTCCACTTTTCCTACATACATTTGTGAGACCTGAGCATTAGAGATTTTGCAGAAAACATTTAAATAGAAAAGAAAACGTACACACTGAAGCATGCTGATTTTTAAGTTTGTACAGCTAACATTTTATGTTTCGCTTTCCAATACATTATGTGTCCCTTGTCACAGAAATTATTAATTACAAATTCCTTCACTTCACTTCAAAGGGCACTGGTGAGCAAGAACGATCATCGATTTCTCATGTCTATTCTTAAATTGTTTTCCATATTTACTTAAATTAATAATTGGAAAAAAAAAAAACGGGTTCCAGCTGATTTTTTTTTATCGTTTTTAAAATCGATATGGAATAATCTTCTCTTTAAAGTAGATGAATTGGTTTTAAATTCGTGATTTATGAAGTGTCAGAGCTAAATTAAATAAAAACTTTTCTGTGCACAAGAATAATCAATGACAGATGTATGGTTTGTATTCCTGGAGGAACAAAATACACTGTAATACCACAAAAGTATAAACTCTGCCATTTTCCTTTCGGGTCAGAGTGGAAAGCGGACACACTTCCAGGTATTCTATACAGGAAAATTCGAGGTTTAATGGATAAAACTATGGAGGTTTTTTTCTGATGACATATGAATATTCAAATTTGAATTTTAATATTAGAAGATGGGCAATTTCGATTTCCTTTCTACATTTATTCGGTTTTGCAAAGAGGGAGATTATTTATTGTATCTGAGCATAGAACAGATAAGCCCCCTTGTCCATGATCTCATCGGAATTCGTATGGGAGATGAATTATATTTTCTTTTGGTTGGAATTAGTTCTGATTTTAATACAGAATCAATGACTTTTCTACATAAATGATAAAGAGTCTTAGTCACCATGCATTTAAGAGTTACTAATTTTTAGCTCAACTGGTCAGAGACCAGAAGAGCTTATGCGATAGTAAGGTGTCCGTCGTCCGTCCGTCTGTCTGTCCGTCTGTAAACAATTTTTCAAAATGCTACTCCTCCTACAGTTTTGGTCTGATTTCAATATTACTTGGCACACAAGTAGACTACACTAAGATACATAATTCTATGTATCGGTTTTTGATTTCGATGAACGGTTGCCATGGTTACTAAAAATAGAAATTTCTTTGAAAAACATTTAAAATGCTACTCCTCCTACAGTTCTGATCTGATTTCAATATAACTGGTCACACAAGTAGACTATACTAAGATGCATAATTCTGTGTATCGGTTTTTGATTTCATTAAATGGTGTTGCCATTGTTACTAAAAATAAAAATTTCTGTGAAATACTTTCAAAATGCTACTCCTCTTACAGTTTTGGTCTGATTTCAGTATTACTTGGCAAACAAGTAGACTACACTAAGATACATAATTCTTTATATTGATTTTCTAATTTCGATGAATATTGTTGCCATGGTTACTAAAAATAGAAATTTCCTTGAAATACCTTCAAAATGCTACCCCTACAGTTTTGGTCTGATTTTAGTATTACTTAGCACACAAGTAAACTACACTAAGATACATAATTCTCTGTACCAGTTTCGGATTTCAATGAACAGTGTTGCCATGGTTACTAAAAATATAAATTTTCTTGAAATACTTTGAAAACGCTACTCCTACACTTTTTTGTCTGATTTCAGTATAATGTGGCATACAAGTAGACTACAGAGATACATAATTGGTGTTATTGTTTTTTGATCTTGTTGAATGATGTTCCCATGGTTACTTAAATCAAAATTTCTGTAAAATTGTTTTAAAAGGCTACTCCTCCTACAGTTTTAGTCTGATATAATAATAAATCTTGCCACAAAAGAGACTAAACTAAGGATCATTATTCTATTTATTGCTGTTGCAAAGTTTCAAGTCCAAGTACTACTTTTATCTTCCTTTATAAATACAACCAGTAGAGTTACAGTCTCGTCAGAGACTTCTGGTTTCAAATGTTCTTGAAATATTCATACTTGTTTTCGTGAGTATTTGCCATAAATTGCAACTGCTGCAAAATCAATAAAGGTAGCTTAAAATTCATCTCTGTTCCGAATCACTGTGCCAGAAAACTGTTTTACATAAAGTTTCCATACAAAGCATATGATCTTCAACATATATCTCTTTCAATACAATATTACTTAGAAATTACATGTAATCAAAGAAGAAAACTTGTGCTTTTTTATTTAAATTGCTGATGACCGTTCATAAAATAGATTGAGAAAATCGCAAAAACACAGGGCAATCGTTAAAACTCGGGAAATATACAGGAATTAATGATACAACACCAAAGTTATGTATAAAAAAAATTCACACGGATTCGTCTTGCTGATGTTGCAACCAAGTTGTATGATCAAATTAGTTATTATTTTGTATTTAGATAATTATCTTGCCATTTACAGTTGTTGGCCAACAAAAAATGACTCGCAAATTTAAATAAAATTAAACTCCATAAAAATGTCTTTTTCATGCAATATTTATATTGTGTTTCAATCAGTCATTGTTTTCCCGATATAAAATAAACTTAGCCGAGTGCATTATAACATATACCATTTCTAAGATACGAAATATAAGCGTAACAAAATTTCTATTCCTTAAATCTATGCGATACTCAGCGCGTTAAGTGATTGAATGATTGTATGTTGTTTTACGTCTCATTCGAGAATTTTTCACTCATATAGAGACGTCACCATATACCATTGAGCAATGAGGGTTTTTTATCCTGCAAACGCCAACCGGGGTTTTAAGGTCTCATCCGAAGGCATTTTCAATTCAAGTGCCGTGCACTTGGCGAAGGAACAGTTGCTACCTATTTTTCATCGACGTAGGTCAGTTGAGTCCGTGATTCGAACACACGACCTTCCCATCACGGAGCGAGCGCTCTACCGACTGAGATACCGTGGCGGCCGTTAAGTGTTTCAGCAGTGACAGTTTATAAAGTGTCACAGTTATATTTTATATGTCTTTCAGAATCTATATATGGTCCAAGACAAATGTAAAAAAAAAAAAGGCTTCCCTCTTTAGATTTAGTAAGATAATTAAATCCTTTGGTTCAAATCACAACTTCAATTTTTTCCCGTATATTTTGATTAGCATTTATTGGAATATTAACATTTCAATTAACTCCTATTTGTTCCGTACTTAATTCTTCCTTCAGTGTGTGTCACAGACCTTGGTTTTCTGAACCAGCGGATAATTATAGATTTATCTAAATATCTTTAAAGTTATTAGAGGATACCAGCTGAAAAAAGAAACCTTTGTTTTTCTATTAAAAAAAATAATCGGTATGCGTATGAGGTTTTTTAAAAAAAAAATATTGTATATTAAGATAAAATTAAATTCAATATTTTTAACAAACTATCATTCTACGTTAAATAAATGTTTGGTTCTTTCTAAGGAGGAAATTCTTCAAAATCAAATGTCCGTTTTAGATATTTTTGATATTCCCTACAATCAAAATGAATTGAATTACCATACCTCTACTGGATTCCTAAACTTCATAAAAATCCTTACAAACAAAGATACATAGCGGGTTCCAGTAAATGTTCTACCAAGCCTCTTTCTTTACTCCTCACTAAAAAATTATGTTAAAAAGCACTCTGATTGTACACACAGGTATTCTGAAGTTGATAATAAAAAGATGCTCGAGTTTCTGATTGACAATATCTATGTAGTTTTTGGAGATCAGGTCTTCCAACAATCTGTTGGAATATCCATGGGTACCAATTACACCCCCTTATTAGCAGACCTGTTTTGTATTCATATGGAGCAGAACTTATTCAGAAACTTCTACATCAGAAGAATAAAACACTTGCTGTGGCCTTTAACTCGACATTTCGACGACCTATTATCAATAAACAATAGTTACTTTCATTCTTATGTTGCCTCGATATATCCCAGTGAGCTTGAAATAAAAGACACCACAAACTCTGACACAGCTGTTTCATATTTAGATATTTTACTAGATTTTTTTTGTTTGTTGTTTAACGTCCCTCGCACAGATGGGTTCTAAAGACAAAAATAAAGTAGCAGCGGCTGAAAGTGAATAAAAATAATGTTTTTTCTTTAAGGCTTCCAAATGAAGCTACAATTTTTACAGCAGAGGCAAAAGCCATACAGCTTGCATTTGAATATATTAAATCTTCTAATGACAACTCTTTTACATTTTCGGACTCGCTTTCTTGCTTGCAATCTATACAAAATATGAATATCGATCAACCATACATTTTAGATATATTAGTTCAGTTCTATCATTTCACTCAACAAGGTAAAGTAGTTGACTTTTGTTGGATTCCAAGTCATATTGGCATCATTGGAAACACTAAGGCTGATAGTGCTGCAAAATTGGCACTTCAGTACGAAATTACCATTTTTAAAATTCCTTATACTGACCTAAAATATATTGTGAAACTTTATGTAAATTCTCTTTGGCAGATATATTGGGAATTTTGTGATATAAATAAACTATATGCAATAGAAAACAAAGTTAACATATCATCTAACTTGGGCCTGAAACGTCAGGACGAAGTGATTATTTCAAGAATACGTATAGGTCATTCTAAAATAACACATGCATACTTATTAAATCGAGAACTTCAGCCAGAATGTACATCCTATGACTATCCGCTTACTATAAATCATATTCTTTTAGAATGTTCTGATTTTTCGCCTATTCGAAGTAGACTTTTCAATAATGTACGAACGATGCGTGAACTGTTTACAAATGTTAATGTTAATACAATTTTAGATTATTTACATGAAACTGATTTTTACAGTAAAATCTAAAGATACACAATGTAATTAATTTTTTGATAAACACAGAGAGAGTTTTATTTTAAACTTTTAAAAATATTTTTAAATTTTTAAGTCCGTCGGATGGGACGTTAAATGGTGCCCCGTGTCAAGGATTGCAACCCCCTTGGCACGCAAAAGATCGTTTTTCTGGTTTTCGGAAAAGAGTAGGCTCATTGGGGGCAGCCAGAGAAACCAAAAATCTTTCAAAACCGATCATATAGAATTAATGTTCCGCCGAAATATGGCTGAAATATTGCCGACTCGGCGTTAAACTCTAATCAATCAATCAATCTCTCGCGAGAATTTTTCACTCGTATGGAGACGCCACCACTTGGCGGTGGAGGGCTACAAATTTTGACCTATACTCGGCACTCAGGGCCATTGAGCAGTGAGGGATCTTACTCGTGCCAGCACCTACTGCGACACGGGACCTTGGTTTGTACGATCTCATCCGAAGGACCGGTCTTCACGTCCTGCAGTTGGATTCGAACCCGTGACGTAAGGATAAACTCCTTGCTCCGCGACTCTAGAGCAGACGCTTTACCCAGCAGGCACGCAACGTTTTTTCAACGTTGAAAGTAGATGGAATATAAATTGCAACGTTGAGCAACTATATTTCAACGTTGAGGTTTCAACGTTGAATTCTCAATCTTTGTACAACGTTGAAACAAGGTTGAAGATGCAACATATTTTCAACGTTGAATGTTCGTCGATATTTCAACGTTGAAACAACGTTGAAGATTCAACATATTTTCAACGTTAACTATATACTGTTATTTTAAGGTTGAAGCAATGTTAAAAATGCAGCATATTTTCAACTTTGAATGTTTGTTGATATTTCAACGTTGTAACAACGTTGATGATGCAACATATTTTCAACGTTGAAAAAGTGAGGAAAATTAAATGTCGAAACAACGGTTATGAGCACCTTATTTTTCAAAGTCAAACTAGTAAGGGTTATTGAACGCTAAATCAGTGTAATTTTTTGCTATACCGGTATATGTGCATTGTTAGAAAAAATTATGATTATTCACAATAAATGAAATGCATTATGAATTGATTTATATAAATTTCATCAGAATTGTGCGTACAGTTCTGTAATAAAATGTTTAATGTGAGTTAATATGAAGTATGATATCTACATTCAACACTTCACTGCATTGTTTCAAAAAAGTTAATTTGTGAATTAATTGTGAATGCAGTGTTTTTGCATAAATGAAATAAACTTTTTTATGCTTAATTTTAGCTTTTTATAAAAATTCATTATTATAATGACATCTTTATCTAATACTTCACTGTAATTCCATGTTACTATAGATTTAATAAAAATAATAATTTATTCCAAACTGATGTAATCTAATAAAAATTAGACTTCTTAGATCCGTGCCGTATACTCTGCGCAGAATGTATACGGAGCGGATATAAGAAGTCTTATTTTAATTTAATTGTGCTTTTGTTGCATTTATGAAAGAAAAAAAAAGGTAAACTCTATTAGATATTTACTATAATCTTTCTTATTACAAAATTAAAAACATTAAAATTAACACGTTACAAAAGGGTTTAACAATTTTCACACTAAAAATTTACCCAAATATCAGTTTACATTACTTAAGATCCACTCCCCAAATTTATCATCAAGGCATCAGATAAGGAGTGGTTCTGGCTTAGCTGGTCAGTTTCAGAGTCATGATAACCTTGTTATGCAATTTTCTTGCCGGGCAGCGATACAGAGCAGTTGTTTGCAGCTTATCTAGGTCAAAATTTGAATTCAACTGATGGACAAGAAGTGCGCGTCTTCTTGCTGTTCATATATGACGTCTTTTACAAGTCATGCACAAGGATTAAGGCCGGATCATCATTTTCTGCTCAGTAAGTATAATTTCCTTTTCATGGATTTAGAAGAAATTCTAGATTTTCTAGTACCTCATACATCATTTTATTCTGATTTGTAAGCATATGTGTAATCTGCGTGTAAAACTTTAATACTTTGCAATTACCAATGCCTTTATCCTGACAACTTATTTTGAATGGAGGCAATAACCTTACTTACAACTAAAATATTGCAGTATTCAATTTTTTTCATGAATTTATTACATCTACAAAGAGATTTGCATGATAATGTTCAAACACAACACAGTATCGGTGAAAAGAAATCACTGCTGTTTACTTCCATGGAGAAAACATGTTCAATTAATTTAACTTGGTCTTTTAAAATGTTAAGAATACTTGAACTGACTACAAATTGAGTAATATACTGTAAATTTCTATCTATTGGAATTATAGGAATTTAGATCTAAGGGCAGATCACTCTAACTGCAGAAAAATACCACAGAAAATACCACATCTTTCACAGAAAAATACCATAGAATAGGTTCTTAAATTGTCAAACCACAGAACCAACATCTATTTATGTGTTCTTATTAACTTTCACATTTATACCTATATTATTTTGTTAATCATATATGTTAAACTGCAAACATATATTGTATTATCAGCTCACTTATAATTAATTTTCTATTTATTTTGTCTTATTCTTATAAATTTCTTTTGAATATACACATGTATATATTTATTTTTTTTTCCAATGATATGAAACTAATATTTACTTGTACATGTATGACTTTGACCTTGTATTATGGAGAGAACTTATATAGGCAGTACCTGTTGTCGAATCCTATTATGATTATACATAATAAGATATTGTTTAAATTAATCTGCGTGAAATACACATCCTTAGGTCGTGTATTTATGTGTTTTGTTGATATTAATTTGCACATGAAATTAAAATATAATATACAATTTAATTGCAGTTGGTAGTAAGGTTTCATCAACCACTGGATTTTGAGACGTAATTGATGCCATGATTGTATCAGATCCTTCGCCCGCGAAAATTACAAAGGAATGCAGCATTTTGTATGTACACCTCCATGTTTCATACATTTTTTTCCCCAGTAATAATTATTTATAGTCATACAGTTATGAATTTTAACATGAAGACAAATATAATTCTTTTCATTAATTCCAAGTATAAGAACATATACTTTTGTCTGTTTTTTTTTTTAATTATTCATGTATATTTTTATCATTTGAAAGAACAAATTATCAAATAAATGACTTTCACATCATTATCTCTTTTGTTAATAGGTTTTGCATTAGAGGATGGAGCTTCATGTTCACTTCTTTCAGATTGACGAGTCATTTATTGGACTTGCATGTTACTAAGCGCGTGATTTAAAATCAATGGATCCGCCACTTTGTGGAACTTAGTTTTAGACATTGCGTGATATGATGAACCTGGATATGATTACTGTGACCCCCTTTTCACTAGGAACATAAATTTTGTTAAAAAGTGATTTTTGAGATTCGGTGATTGGATCCTGGATTTATGTTTGTTTTTAAAATACAGTTTAAAATAAATTCACTCAGAATCTTAATACTGAATTACAACTTAAATGTTTCGCAACTTGAATAAATACTTTTATTAGAATGTGAAATGTTTTTGTTTAAAAAACAGAACTCAATATGAATTCAACGTGATTTCAACCAAATAACATCTGTACAACCATATAATTTCAACCAAAAGTCAACCTTATTTCAAGCAATGTTCAACCTTTTTTCAATGTTGATATTTGACGTTGAAATAACATTTGAGTTTCAACGTTGCCTCAACTTTCATTTGCAACCAATATTCAACTATAAATCAACCAAAGTTCAACCCATTTTCAACGTTTATTCAACGTTGAAAATTGACGTTGAAACAACGTTGATGACTCAACGTTGCCTCAACTTCCATATACAACCAAAATTCAACGTTTATTCAACGTTGAATCAACGTTGAAATGCCTGCTGGGTAACCACTGCGCCACGCGGGCGACGATATTTTGCTAGAAAAAGACGTTAATTGTAACCTAAGAACAAAGCTTTATGATAAACTTGATGACTTTAATAGTGTCTTAGTAATAAGATAGTGGAAGGTCTGTAAGGAGCACTATTTCCAACCTGATACAAAGAAAACATTAAATGTTTAAGTGTATGGATACATATAATGAAGTCTTATGGGACTTTAATTACAAAAAATGACATTAAATGAAAGAAAAAGTTAGCACGCTCACTTACCGGAATCAAAATTTCTTGGTAATATACAAATCTACACATTATGTCTGATATACCTACAACGTTTCAGGAAATTCAGTGCAGGAGTTATACTGAAGAAAAAACTTATTCAAATTCCTCATCAGTGATTTCCATTTGTTAATGAGTGCAAGTCCATGTTCAACGTATAACAATTTACACATTTAAATAATTGATGGAAACAAAATTATGATGTAGTCATATAATTTTTTTATATACTGAACTGATGAAATTATTCAAGGCAAAGCACTAATTTGAGAGGGGGGGGGGGGACTTTTTGTGTACTTCTATCCAAGATGCGTGTGTGTGTGTTGGACAATTAACATTTTGATCTCAAAATCAACAGGGCTCTAAGAGCAGGGTTAACCACAAGGGGTTTTACCATGGCGACCCGCCATGGTTAAATTTATGTGCGTCATTGTTAAATGAGCTGCGCCATGGTTAAAATCGGCGGCCGCCATGATTAAATTTTTATTGCATTTCAGTTTTGACAACTACATTCTAATGATTTGAGTAGTTAATTGTGTTTATACTACGACTTCCATGCACCTCGCATACCTCGAGAGAAAGTGGACTGTGCTAAACAAACACGGTAGTTGATCGGCGACTATGCTGTGAAGCGTGACAATGGAGAGTCAATCAGCTGACGATCAATATCTTGAGAGTTAATTATCCTGTACACGTAATTTTGGGGAATTCCAACGTGTTCACTGTTCGATAACAAATTTACAAAAGATGACATAACGAGCAGTAACAACATGATAATCGACAAGCAACCGATTCAAGTTTCTGTGCCCAGAAAAAAATAACCATTTCACCATTTCCTATTCTTTGTACGAGTATTTAATCAATTCCTCATGCTTGGTTTTAAAGTATTAATTTTATTATTTTTCTGATAAAATGTACACAAGTGCCAATCGTCGTCTTAGTTTTAGAGTTACCTCCCGTTTTTATGAAACGTCGCGTGGTGCTATTTTTAGCACTTGGGCACGTGGAGAAGTAAACAATGAAGGAAACTCGGCGAAAATGCAATATGTAAAAAAAAAGAACGTTTAGAAAAAAAAAACAGAATAGAGAAAGCAAAATTACAGTTATATCAAATAGACACCCCTGGTTATATTAAGTTACATGCCATCAGTTAAGTTTTCATAGACCATGTAGTTCAAAAAAAAACTTAGGACATTTATTGGTAGGATGTCGGTATTCTTTCGTCTGTTCATTTATATATTTGTTAATTTTTTTTTTTCAAAATACTACCCATTCATCAATTTTAGTCATATTTAAATAAAATGTTTCATACAACAGGCAACACCAATTCTGTATATCAGTTTGAATAATGTTGCCACGGTTACTCTATCAAAATATTTTTTTGAAATTCCTTCAAAATGGTTCTATAGTTTTTGGCCAATTTTGGTAAACATTTGTAAAGTAAGATACATACTCTCTTTTATTTTTATTGATATTTTTAGCTTTAAAAAATATTGGTTATTTCAACATTTTGTGTTGCAGTGGTTAAGTTTTGTGAAACCAATCATTGATTAATGAAGGTTAGGAAGTCTAACACGCATTCGTGTTTTCGGTCACATTTCGCCTTCGCGCAGCTTACTCCATGGTTAAATTTTCAAATGTGGAGAACCCTGAGCCTCTTCTAAGGTTAAAATATTTCACATAAAACTCCATTACAAAAGCTGATTCAAGTGGATTTCCTGATTACCTAACTGGAAAGTTTCTTCAGTTATAGCTAAAACTGTAAGGGCAAAAATATTGGAATCGGAATTTCCTAGCAGTATGCACAACTACACACTGTGTCCTAAATGTCTGCAAAGTTTGACGAAATTCCATGCAGCGGTTTAAGAGGAGTTGCGCTGACAAACTGTTCTATATTCAAGACATGGTCAAAAATTTAAGTTGAAAAGTGCCGAAATTCCCAGATAAATAATGGAATAGGAATTTCCTGGCAATATGCACATCTACACACTGAAAACTAATAAGCATAAAACATATCGTAAGGCCTCGGAGCTTATCAACCAAAACGTCACAATGACCTTATTTACGAATTTCATGGCTTTATTACATATCTTCGAGAGAAGTGTTTACCGTTCAAAGTAGCTCAGTCGGTAGAGCGCTCGCTCCGTGATCGGGAGATCGTGAGTTCGAATCTTGGCCGCGACTGACTTAAGTCGATGAAAAATGGGTAGCAACTGTTCCTTCGCCATGCGCTCGGCACTTTGAAGTGAAAGTTGTGGGTCCTTCGGATGAGACCTTAAAAACCGAGGCCCCGTGTCACGGCAGGCGTTGGCACGATAAAGATCCCTCATTGCTCAATGGCCCTGAGTGCAGTCTATGTGAAAGTCTAAAATTTTTACAGGACATAAGGTCTGGTAAAAATATATTTTACCAGACCAAGCATTTATTACCAGACCGACCTTTTTTTTCTCCTTTAAATTTAATCATACTTCATTATGATACAGAGATTGAAAAAAAAAGGAGGGGGAGGAATTCTCACTGTTAAAATGAACCTCAAACAGATCCAGATTTGAGATTATAAAAAATTATTTTATAGAAATGAACAAGCTTACTATTAATAATTTCCCTTTTTAAAAGGTAGTATACAATTTCATACAGTTTTCTCTTTTTCTGGTTATTTGACACATACAAACGAAATACACATTGTCAAAGATTTTTTTTTTAAACTTAAAATGCACTTTAAAATATATTTATTTCTTTCCTGAAGTAACTCATTACATTTACTCTTGTTTAATAATGAAAATAATTTCGCCCACCCGAATCTACGTATGAGCTATCTATGGATCTATATTCCGTGACTGAGGAAATTCGGGTTAGAAATAAACGATCATGACAGGATTCTTATAAATTAAAATTAAACATGTATTACTGCTAAATGGATCAAATAAAGGATATGTGTGGACAAAAAGACCATATGTACATGTAAATTCAGATATTTAGGCCTTAATTTTTCATCGGACAATCGGTCCTGTATCCTGAATTTTTTTACCTACCCGAACCAAATTTTACCGGTAAAAACCGACGGTCCGGTGACTTTCGCATAGACTGGAGTGCCGGAGTATAGGTCAAAAATTTTGAAGCCTTTCATCGGTACATGTATATGGTGACATCTCTATATTAGTGAAAAATTCTCGAATGGGACGTAAAACAACATTCAATCAATCGAAAGAAGTGTTTTTAGATACCTTGTTTAAATTTGCACTTTTTTACATACATTAGTGAAAAGCGATCGTTTTGAAATTTACAGAAAATTGTAAAATGGAAAGAAAAAAGTACACAGTCAAGCCTGTTGATCTATTTCTTTCACTAACGTTTTCACGTTTTAATACGAGGGTCATTCAATATATTCTTAGATTTTTGTCATAACATAATTTGTTACATGTACCAAACTAAATAAGTATAAAGAGGTATAGAAACTTTTTAATAAATGTGTAAGGCGCCAAAGACTCTGCGTGATATGAAGAGGTTGTGTATTTTTGAGAAACTGTCATGACGTTATGCTTTTGACGTCATATATAAGCGTGTTCCATGGTATTAAAACATGTTGATTTTAATATAATCTAACATGAATTCTGTTTCATAAAAGAAAACGAAACTGCTCACATCAACAAAATATATGTTTGTTACATATGATAATGTGTTGATCTTCAATTTCTTGAAAATGATATGATGAAGAGCTACTTTTTTAAAGTATTTTTGTTGAATGACCCTCTACAATAAATTTCACTGATCAAAGACATTATTAATAGCTTCCGTTCACGTCACTGTGCACTTGTTGGAGACATCGTTTCCTATTTGTCAAGAGAATGCTTTCATTATTAATTATAATAGTGTGTTTCCATGTTATACATTTTTAATAACTTAAATATTCCGACGTTGAAATATTGTTGAAAAAACGTAGGCACATCTAAGTAGCAGCTGATTGGTAAAATTGATTTTTAAATCAATATTTAACAAGTTTACTCTGTATGGTATGTTTTGGTATTCATGAAATGTACTGTTATATAAAACAGTATAGCTGCTGCAATTCCGGTAGGGTCAGAATGGAATGCAAACCAGCTGAAAGGGGATCAATTTAGAAAAAAAAAAACTTGCGGTATTCATAAAAACAATAACTACAACGAAAATTCTAGGTTTACACGGATAAAATCAACAACTTTTTAAATAATTACACTTGATTCCATAGAATCAAGATTTTTTTCATTAACATCTGTATATTTATGTCAGTTTACAGTCATTTAATGCAAAGAGGGCGGGTATATGCTATGTATAAAGTTCATAAACCATGGTTTCTGTTGAAGTCGCAGATTTCTTTAATATGAAATTTGTAATGTTTTGTTTTGGCTTGGCTAACGACATTCTTTTCCTCAGCATGATTTTTTAGCTCACCTGAGCCGAAGGCTCAAGTGAGTTTTTTTCTGCTCAAAGTGTGTCCGGCGTATGTCTGTCGTCTGTAAACTTTTCACATTTTCGAGTTCTTTTCAAGAACTGGGCCAATTTCAACCAAACTTCCCACAAAGCATCCTTAGGCAAAGGGGATTTAAGTTTGTTTACAGGAAGTGCCACTTCCTCTTTTAAGAATTCGTGAAAATTTGAATGCATCTTTTAAAAATCTTCTCAAGAACCACTGGGCAAAAATGATGAAACTTGTGTGAAAGTTTCATTACATACCCTAGATTAAAAATTGTTCATATCATAACCCCGAGAGTAGGGTGGAGCCACAAGAGGGGGTTGAAGTTTCACATAGGAATATATAGGAAATGTCTTCCCAACAACAGCTAAGCATTTTTTAGTCATATAAATAGAGAAGTATCCTCAGGTAGTGTAGATTCAAATTTGTTAAAATCATGACCCCCGGGAGTAGAACGTGGCCTCAACAATGGGTCAAAGTTTTACATAGGAATATATTGGTGTAATGGTTAAGGGGCATTTGCGTTAACTAATGGAAGACTTCAAATAGTGGAATGACCTGACAACCCTTGGAATGGACCAGCAAAAGGGTATATAAGGCAAAGCTTTGGGAAAGTCCGGCATTCAGAAGCTAGCTGAAGAAGTTGGACGTTGAATCGGTAATAAAGAAGTTAAGGGTAGAGCAAAATAAAAGTTATAAGTACCATTGACAAGTATCCTTGGGAATTGATGTCAAGTTCTGGATGTAGTTAAACTGAAGAAGATTGAGACACCCAGTTTTTATCTATCAGTAGGAACCTAGGGGAAAACACAGTGCAAGTAGTACCTTCCCCGTCTCTAGATAAGAGAAAATTTAAGTACTGAGTGATATACCCTCAGGCAGAGTTGTATTAAAAATCATTCCAATCATAAACTCAGACAGAAAAAAAAGAAAACCTATATATCCCTTGTAAGAACGTGATCATACACTTTACATAGGAAGTAATCTTTAATATCTTCTTCTCAGGAACAACTAAGCCACTATTAGTCATATTCATACAGAAGCAACCTTAGGTATTGTGGGATTAAGTTTGTTAAAATTATGATCAGGTTGGGGGGGGGGGGGGGGAGGGCACAACAAAGGGTCAAAGTTTTGCATAAGATTATATAGAAATCATCTTAAAAAATCCGCTGAAGAACATCAAAGCCATGAATAGCCAAATTATTACAGAATCATCCTCAGGTAGTGTAGTTTCAAATTTGTTCAAATTGAGGGTGGGGCCACAATTAGCGATCAGAGTTTTACACAGGAATATACGTATAGGAAAAAAGAATTCTTCTGCTCTAGAACAGCATAGCCATGATTAGAAATACTGATTTGGAGGCATCCCCCCGTAAATATTTCAACACGAAACTGATTTCTCCTTCTTCCTATCCAATATGTTCAAGTTGAGCGTTGTGGCCCATGGGTTTCTTGTTTCAATTTAATCCAGAATCATTAATCATTCATAGTTGATTTTCATATTCTTGAAATATTTATACACGTACTTGTTCTCTTGAGCATTTAGCATGATTTACAACAGCTGCAAAATCAATAAAGGTAAATTAAAATTCCTCTCAATTCCGAATCATTGTTTCACGAATCTTTTACCTAATATTGCCATGTAAAATTTATTGACATTTGATGTGTATCTTTCGATACATAATTTCATGGAAATGCATTGAGAGTTAAGCTAAATTATTGCAGGTGACAGTATATTTAAAACAAATAAGATGTTGCTCAAAAACGAGAAATAGTACGATAAGGGATCAACAAAAGTAAAACTAATAGTTAGCCATAGTGTTATTACTTGCAAGTACATCTCAGTGCAAATAACACAATTGTCACCATAGCCAAATTTAAGAACACAAAAATAATATTCCATATAAAATCCCTGCAACACTGGCCTCCTTTTACGTTTGAATAATATTTAAAAAACAAATATAATGTCATTTTATTTCATGTATTCTTTCTAAGTGGACCTGGCATCTAAAAGCTGTATAAATACTTCTATTTTAATCCATTGACCTATAAATAAAAATATTTACCGTGATTTGTTATCATAGGTGAATAACAAAGGGAAAATATTTTTCTCAAAGTAGACTATAAAGTACAATACTCGTTATGGCTAACCCCCCCCCCCCCCAAAAAAAAAAAAAAAAACTTAGATGGAAAAATCTTAAATTACGCCAAAATAAAATTATTGTTTGTTTGGAATTGCGGCCCTCCTCAATGAAATACGCCCCGCTGAAAAAAAAAATTATTGCCAAAATACTGATTTTTTTTTTTTTTTACCGTTTTATCGTCTTACAATGTTTATAACGAGTTAGTTTGTTCGTCAAAATAGCTTTTTAAAATCGGGTTTGAGCTCAACATTTATTTAACAACACCTGTGAATAAAACGCTTTCTTCGTAGTATTTATGATATTATTAATAGCGATTAGAAGGTCCTCGACAAAATGAAAGCCGCCAAAATGTCAGACCAGGCTGGATGTGAAAACGTACAAGCGTTGAAGAGCCGAGCATTTATGCGTCTACATAAAAATGAATGGTGAATTAAAAATAAATGAAATCATATACCGTTTTAGTAAACACGACACCCGGAAAGAAACGTTGACAGATTGTAAATTGAACTGGACATGTTCGTCATTGCCTGACGCCACGTGCGTCAGGCATTTTCCAAGATCCGAAACTAAGCGATAATTCGTAATGAACGTGATTTTCTGGAAGCTGATTTACACTGGATTTTGTTACCTGCATTTAAACAAATACAGTTTGCAGAAGAAAGAATCATATTACTGATGCAAAATAATAATTTGTTTAATTCCTTCAGGGTTTTTTTTTGCATGCACATGTTTATTCTTTGCGATTCTTTGTACGGGCCTGTCCGTGTAACATTTTTTCTGCGTTTCTAAACTACTGGATTAGTCCATTTGCCTTCTACGAAAGGGGTGACACAATCATTTCGCGCCAAATGTCACATGTAAATTATCTTCGCGCCTTTTTCTTGGATCGTTCTATTGAATGGGTGTTATAACTTCTTTGGAAATAAATCATGTTTATTCTTTTAACCTGATTCTTAAGTTTCAGATTTTTTATTAACAGTAAATTTTATCTCATTTTTAAAAGAACACATTGCATATGGGCAGGCAACACTAAATCAATTTGCTGATTATTCTACTATTTATCCCATAAGTGAACTACTCCAATCATAAACAAACTCCCTCGACCTAGTAAATGGGACTCCCCTTCTTGATTCAGTCTGTTTTCCACCTTTTCTTTCAATATTACATTTATTTATAATGTACGTTACAAGGTTAGGTTTTTTAAAAAGCTTAGAAATTACAGCCAGTAGCATATTATTTCATGCTTTGTGATGAACAAGGACAGTCAGTGACAAGAGTGTAGGTCACTAAGCAAAGAATCGGCAAAATGAAGGAGATATCATGATCTCTACTAGTTTTCATTTCATATAAAAGCACGTTATTATAATTATGAGAAAGGTCCTGAAATCGATTGAAAAGAAAAACTTTTAAAACTGTACATAAAGATGTATTTTAAACTCATTTATAATACATGTATATGGTAAGACATCAGCGCGTGAGTTTCGTCCGGTGGGGGGGGGGGGGTATTAGTATCTTGTTTTGCTCTAGCTATAATGTGTACAGTCCATTTATTTTGAATTCTAGAGCAGCATTGTAGCATTTTTGTTTCAAACACTTCAAGACAAGGCAGTTAAAACTGTACATAATTTACTTCGTCGTCGAGAACGACGGAAAACAGACCAGTCTATAAAAAGACGCCCTCTCATCAATCCATCACTGACCAGAGAGTGTGCGTGAAGAAGCGCGCCCTCTAGTAAGAGAGTACTTGTAATATGAATTTCTTTAAAACGAATCATCTAACTATTTTCCCCAAAATTATAATCTACTCTAGCGCACTTAGAGTTTCATCCCAACGTAACTTGTCAGCCCGTGGGCTAACTAATAAATGATTAAATAGTGGCATGTCTTACATATTCGTTAATCTGTAGTATTTGGTTATGAGATGTTCAAGAGAAAGTCAATTGTACATCTTGTGTAATGAAGTATCGCAACTATGTCGCTCCTTGCTGACGGACCTCTAGCACCTCTCTTATATGTTCCATAGATATTGATAGATTAGTCAGGCAAGCTTTTTGAAAAGCTATTGCTTGTGTTGGAATTAAAAACGATCGTTCAGTTCAATTATCATCCAAATTACATGGATCAAAAATATTTCATCCCGATATTGATAATAAAGGAAAAGTGTTGTCCGTCTTGAAACGTAATGTTAAAATTGATTTCGCATGACAAACACGCTAGATCACATCAAGCACCCCTCCCCCTTTTCCACAAAACAGCCCAACTCTTCTAAAAGAAATTTCGTGTGGTTCCTGCTGTTTGTGTGGATTGTCTTGAAAAATCACTAGAAATTCCAAAGAGAAAATCCTATGAAATAGACAGATAAAATTATCTTTTGTTTGACGCTGAAATTTGACTTGAAATAAATGCATGAGCAGATCTAACATCTAATTTTAATAAGATTGATATTTGAGTACCCTTGTGTATATATTTATTTCAGAATAAAACAAAAATAATTTTAACGAAATCAAAGAAAGAGAACAAGTCATCAAATCACCACTGTTCATTGAAGTTTTAATTTTCTTTTTTAAATTTAACGTCAATTTGTTTGTAAAGAAAAAAAAAATCCCTCCATCCCTCTTCAGTCTGAAAACTCCCAGGCGGCAATTCCAAACAAACATTTTTTTTAAGGATGGCTTTATGTTCTAAGCATACTTCAAAACAATAAACACTCTCCTTCGCCAAGACGTCATTAGTTAAAACAGACGTCAAAATTCTAGTAAATTCAGGGTTCTCAATCATTTGAAATTTTACTGTGTTGCAGACTTTACGTGAACCACTAATATTCGCGGTATTTTCGCGATCAAATTCGCAACTGACCCCCTACATTCATTTTAATTACAAAAGCTTACACACACACAACTTCTTTTTTAATCACTAATTTGTTATACAAATGGTCGTACATATTTAAAAAAAAATAAATTAATGGATATTTAAAACAATTAGAATATATCCATATAATAATGTACATACAATGTACTATAAGATAAACTACCTGTAACCCCCCCCCCCCCCTTTACACACAACTAAAAAATATGATTTAAAAAAAAAAACACAATATACTTTTATCACTGTCAACAAGTTGTACGTGTATATTAAACCTTGATATTTTTGTGCATGTATATATATATATATATATATATATATATATATATATATATATATATATATCAAGTTGTACGTGTATATTAAACCTTGACATTTTTGTGCATATATATATATATATATATATATATATATATATATATATATATATATATATACTCATTCATATTTTACATATACTCGAAGAGCAGAGGAAATTCTGGTTGATACAATCGATCTACTTACATGCACCATCCTTAAAAGTAAATTTGTCGTAATTTTTGTCAGTTGATCGAATTACCGAATTAAAAAAAAAAGAAACTTTTTAGGCCATTATTAAAAATATCTTTGTTTCCCCTAACCCGACCCCAAAATCTCAAGTTGGGTCGGTAGGTAGGTAAATTACTTTTTTTCTGACAGCAGTTTTGAAAATACATTCTGAAAAATTGAATAATATCCTTATAAATAAGAAAGAACAAAAGAAACCGATTTCTAAACCGAATATCATACAAATGAAGCAACATGTATGGTAAATTAATGCACAAAAATTATTCATTTGAACTTGTGAAATATCACAGGCCAGGGTAAATTTATTGAAATCGGATATTTACAAAAACACAAGATTCGCAAATACAGAGCCATCGGACATTCGAGTACATTTTTCAAACCTACTGTGATTTTCGAGTACTTACACAGACAAAATGTCAAGGGCCTTGCGTGGTGCAGTAATTCTAGTGTTTCGTTTTGGAATCACGACGTAATTCAGGAGTTTATTCTAAGTCACAGGTCCCGACGTGGGACGTGGAGACCGGTCAGTCGAATAAGACCGTAAAAAACGTAGGTCCAGTGTCGGAGTATACATGTAGATGGCACGTAAAAGATCCCATACTGATGCTTAATGATCAATGACCATAAGTGCCGAGTAAATGTCTAAATTAGGAGCCCTCCACCGGCTCAACACTTTCTAAAAGTATTTTAAAGCAAAGAAACAACCTGTTTTCAAGGGCCTAACTAAAGAAAAATAAACTGGACGTCTCAGGAAACCGTACCATAAGCAAATTTTAAAGATTCCAACACTATTTGGAAATAGTGTACATGTATAAACAATGAATAATTCAACCAAACCATATCTAAAATGATTAAAGTTTCATATATCTAATTTTATAGTCACGGAGTTAATACCCCATAGATGAAAGGAATATAGATACGACATCTGAATTTTATTTATCAAGATGAAATATTCATACAAAGACATATTTACAGCTCCTATGGTCCTATATAGTAATAATGGGATCATACATGAACTGTATATTAGATCGAAACGAATCAAATGCAGTGAATTTTTTTATATGTATGTATTCACAAGGAGCGCCCCTCATCTGCTCATGAGGCAAGCTTTGCTTTGCGTACTACGTACGTTAATTTTAGAAGACACATTTTTAAATACCATCTTAACACTCCTAAGTCATGGTACATTAATTCACGAGATTTCTCAAGAGTGTAGGATTCTAATAAGTTAAAGATGTATAATAAGATTAATACGTCACCATTGTTTTATAACACGAACTAACCCTCTGTGGCCACATGTTGTGGGCACCAAACAAAAGCCGCCGTTCTGAAAAAAAAACGGATTTTGATGAAATTGTATTTCATAAAGTTGATTAACAATAAAAAAAAATATTTAAATAATCTGATTAAAAAAATCTTTTCAGTCGGCACGATTTAAGTGGGTCGGTCGCGTTAGGGAAAACAAAGGTAATTTTTATTTTGCCTGAATAGTAAAATACTTTTAGGGGGTGTCTTGAAATTCTTCAACAATATATTTACATCAATATTAAACGATGACGGTACGATATTTGACTCACAGTGCCAACATAATTCAAGAGACATGGTTCTTAAGTATAATGACATATATCTACAATAAATTTTTAAGTTTTAAATAACATTTAAAAATGCAACTAGCAATTATACGGTTACATGTACATGGAAGTGTGAAAACAAATAATTTGTCTTTGCTCCTTCAAGCATTAAGTCCGGCGAGGGTCTAGGAGATAATTGATTATGCAAGGTGAAGCAAGACAAAGTGCCCTAATTAAGAGATAATTAAGTTAATTGAAAGACAGTAGATTTCTTTGATTAAGGTTTCAGAGAGAATTTATGTTCTGATTTTCTGATTAACACAGATCTTACCGTGTCGCAAAATTTTTACTGCATAAAATTTGAATCGTTACTGTGTCGGGGGAAGTTTTATTGTGTCGGGGGCCGACACAGTAAAACAGCTCACGGAGAACCCTGAAATTCAACACTTCAGTGATTGGAAGATAATGGTGGATTTTTTCGATAAATTGATTGCAATCTTCTGATACAATGAGTAGAATGATAATATTAACGAAGTGTGTGAAAATTAAATTAAAATTGAAAAAATAAATATTATTCATTTTCACTCTTTAAAAAAAAAAGCACACGGGAAATCTTAATGGTATGTAACGTCACAGAGACATATGCGCATATTCTGTTCTCAATAAATAATATATTTTTTGAATTTATTTCTTTTATTCAATATTTACAACTGTGCATTTTTCAAAAGATTTTCAAACTGCGACTTTTATTGGGGCATAGATGATTTTTTCTTTTGGTCACCTGAGTCACTCAGGTGACGTTTTGCGATCTGTTTTTGTCGTGCGTCGTCCGTTAACATTTGAACACTTACAGCTTCTTCTCTGGAACTGCTTTAACCTATTTTAATTAATTTTGGCATAAAGCTTCCATCAATAAAGGGAACAAAAATTGTGAATTTCGTGGTCTCCGCTACCTGGTCCCCTGAGGGGTGGGGCTAAAAACCATCAAAATAATGCTATCTTTAAAAATTTTCTCTTTAATCCTGGACGTCAAGCAGTCAAGATATTGGTATGATTGTAATAAGTATTGAGCCCTCTACCAAAATTCTGAAATTAATGGCCCAGGGTCAGGGGTCCTGGAGTTAGGGTGGGTCTCCTTGATTATAAAGTGAAAAAGCATGAATTCTTTAAAAATCCTCTCCTCTCGCTCTGTATACTACATGCGTATGTTACGGCTATGACATTTAGATTTATGTATTTAGCATTAGTGTTTAACTATTATAGAAATTATTTTAATAAATTATAAACTGATGCCATTTCTAGAATAATGTTCTTATAAAATGTCATATGATTTCTAAATATGATATAGAAGTTTTGCTTTTCTTTTCATTTTCTTTAACCAGTGCAATTTGTTATACCGATATTTAGAGGTCGAGTTTCCTACTGTATCGGACCGTCATGGTATTTCAATCAGGGAGAGCGATGGCTCCGTGATCGGAAGGTCGTGTGTTCGAATCACGGCCGCGACTGACCATAAAAAATATAAAAAAGTCGATAAAAAAATTGGTAGTAACTATTCCTATGCCAAGAGCTCAGCATTTTAAAGTGAAAGTTGCGGGTGCTTGGGATGATACATTAAAAACCGAGGCCCCATGTCACGGTAGTCGTTGGCCTCACTGTTCAATTGCCCTGAGTGTCGAGTTAAGGTCTAAATTTCAATCCCTTCACCGGTAGATGGAGACGTCTCTATACGAGTGAAAAATCTCGAACGGGACGTTAAACAACATACAATCAATCAATCCTACTGTATCTCCGATACAGTAGGAAACGAGTATTATAAATGACTTGTGACATTACCTTTGTTATGACCTTACTTATTTACATGTGTATCTGGGTACATATCTCTCAACCAATCAGATAACTTTGCAGAAAGTTGATTTAGTACTCCGTTTTTAGCAATCGCAACTGAATACCTTATAGAGCCAAATCCGACTTTTGGAAAAAAGAATACTGTAGCTTTTGCAGGAACATTGGATAGTGAAAAATAAGTTGTCAGTACCACTGAGAGTATTAAATCCCTCCAGTAATAATGTCTATCTTCAGCAAGATGACTAACTAGGTCAAGCAGAGTTATATGGTGAAGCTGAATAAGAAGATCTTATTTTTGAAGAAACTCCTGAGTATCACAACTTTGACAGTATAAGGAAAAAATTATGGCATGCCTAAACAAAGAGTGTGCTAAAATTTCAAGCATCTACGATGAGTAATTGCTGAGAAAACTGCGACGAAAAATTTGTGTCGGTCAGACAGACACGCAAGGGTAAAACAGTATACCCCCCTCTCCTACGGAACGGGGGTATAAAAATTAGAAAAGGCACATGACATCGCTCGTACAAAATTTAAAAAAAAATCAGGCATAAGAGAGCAAGAAAACTATGACTTATACGTCCACCCATACATGTACAAGATCCGGGATAAAGCGTGGTACTTACAAGAGCGGATTGGGGATGGAAAGCTTGCCAGCACATTTTATGGACGATATGTCATTACAAAGAAACTTTCAGACTTAACCTATTAAATACGCATGAAGAATGAAAAAGACAATATAAGATTGTACATCATGACAAATTAGACCCCTTTAGTGGAAAACTGTATTAGACTGATGTAAAGCACAACCTTCGTGGCCTACCCAGTCCTCTCTCTTTGGCAACATATCGTAAATACCTTCGACAAAATATAAAAAAAAAACCTGTAAATTTATTACACTAATATAACCTATTTCAGAATCTAAAAGAAATGATGGATACTGAAAATCGAGACAAGTTAGATAAGAGAGGATATGTTTACCAGTACCAAGGGTACCATAAATACGAGGGGGAAGAAGATATGTAGACGCCCACCACTACAAGTACCATACAGCCTTGGACGCTGTCCCTTACTGTTGAAGTTTATGCCATTTTAGGGGCAACGCGGAGAGAGAAGTGATAAGACATGAGAAAGAGTATCGCCCACACAAGTTAGCCGAGGAAAATTTAATTCAACAAAGAAAGAAGCCGGAAGAGATGACCACTTATCTTCATAAGAACGAAAATCCCCTTCAGCTGAAGGAAGAGCATATTAAAAAAAACTATCCCTGGAGGAGAGACAGAAGATTTGGAGTGAGAGATCTAAGGCACCCCAGGTAGACACTGCAAAGGGCAGAGGAGCATAAGGAAGAGGAGAAGACTAATACGGATGCTGTAGTGCCTGATCTACTGTATAAAGGGTTATTTTCGCCCCGTGTTTTTTTTCGCCCTTTCACACTTGCAAACAATTTTGTCCCATTTAAATTCGCCCAGTAACAATTCTGTTCAACAAATTATACTGTGCTTTTTTTTTAAATTCGCCCCGTTTTAAATTCGCCCACTTGTGTTTGGGGCGAAAGGGCGAAAATAAAACGGAGGCGAAAATTTCACTGTATATTAAGGAGGTTGGATCCTGCCATTAAAAGTAATAAGAATTTTTTATCAAGTATATTTTTAGAATTTATACAAATAGCTCAATTAAAAATCAAAACAAAAAATGGGGGTCAATGCGCTTCTTTTGGCGCTACAGAGCATTTAGTTTGACCTTTTTGCACTGTAAATACGTCTTTCACATAAATCAATTTTTAAAGTTTTTCCTCCAATATTTTTTTTATTCAAATAAGTTATGGGAACAGACAGTCTTACTTCATCTTGAATATACCGTATATACTCGCCTATAAGTCGGTTTTTTGGGAGTTAAATTTTGGTCCAAAACTCTGTGTCCGACTTATAGGCGAGTCATAAAAAGATTGGTATTTTTCTGAAATGCGAAATGTAGTATTTCTTAATCACTTCCAACGATTATCTTTGTCAAATGTCTGGACACATTATTGACGTATTCTAAGATTATGCATAAAGTACAAGTAATCATAAAGTTTCTCATAAATATCATCGGAATGTTGGTAGATTATTTATACAAAAGTAAATTCATTAGAGTATTGATACAGAATTTATTTGTTGAGAAAACAGAATATTGGCGTCATTTCTTAAAAAAAAATATTTGAAACAAAAGTAAAAACATAAGAGCATTGGTTTGAAATTGTCAGTATATTCTTGCAAAAAGCTGTACCGACTTATAAGCGGGTCAATGGCAAATCCCTCCAAAATAATCTAAAAATATATAACCGACTTATAGGCGGACCGACTTATAGGCGAGTATATACGGTACCCATTAAAATTTTTGACAACGAAAATTTTTTCAAATTACTCCGCATGTTCAATTATTTGACCTTTTTGTACTCAAAAATTTCATTTTGCTAGCATTAAGAATTTAACAAGCAAAAAATTCATTTAAAAGTAATGACATTTTACTGAATTTAAGAAGAATGGTTAAAAGTATCTTATATATTCAGAAAAGAAAGTTAGAAGTTGGGGTCTGTGATGTCAATTTTTAGATATTACTAAAATGGTGCCAATTTTGAGCTTAAATTTAGGGGATTTTTTTTCTTGATTTTCACAATATATTTGCTATATTTATCAAATATGATGATAGAATTCATGACAGTTTATTTAATAAATAATTTAGGACCAGTATAAAACAGTTCACTGCACAAAACAACTCTGTGTGCAGACGGCATGTAAAAATAGGAATCCAAACTTAACATACTTTAAATACTTCGAAAGAGAAAAAATGAACATTTTCATCTAAAAAAAACTTCCGCCACAAAATATAGTTCCTCACTTAATGCTTTTGGTATGGAATTTAATCGTGGAATTTTAACTGAATATAGTTTATTTGGCATTGTAGAATCTAAATTTATTGTACAAATTAAAACATTATGAAGAATTTTTTAAATATAGGTTAAAATAAGAATCTGCTTAAAAGCTCAGGAGCAATCCTCGTTAACACTCATGCCAGAGCAATGCAGGAGAAGGAACCAGAAGTACTGAAGCTTGTGTTGCCTGACCTCCAGCTTCCAGAGCCAGACTTCATTATACTTGACGAAATCCTGCAGCAGGATGAAGCAGATCAGTTTTCTGCAGAGAGCAGGAAAGAGGAGAAAGTCGAGATAATAAAAGAGACTTTAAGTGTGCTTAAAGTTCTCCTTCAATCATCTCAAGAGAACGTCCAATTACTCATCATGCTAAACACTGGCATACGGAAAAACACTATGGTGCTGGAAGAGATACCTGCAAACGCAAGACAGCAGAGAAGAGAAGAGAGATGTAGAAGGGAGTCTGACTCGTATACGAGAGCTGCAGCTTCAATGAGGAGACACAGTGTTAAATCTACAGTTAAAAAAAATTATTAAAAAGTATGTGTAAGTATGGTCAAAATTGCAATCTTATACTTTGGGTAGGTGCATATTTAGTAAATTTTGTTTTTCATTACTATAGTATTTTAAAGGAAATTTTGCAAGTAAATGTAATGCTAGAATTGGTAAAGTAAGGAAGTTCTGGTTTTTAAGTGTGTACTAGTCTACAAATGTAAATTCATTACTAGCAGAGAAGTATACTGTGAGTGTATATTGTCACTTGTTGTTTCTGTGATTTTTTTTTTAATTATAAGATTTTGGCGAGGACACTAAAGTTTTTATGAGGGGGAAAATGTCAGGTTTGTGAAATATAGATTTATGTATATAGCACTTGTGTTTATCTCTGATAGGAATTGTTTTCATAAATTATAAACTGATGTCATTTTTAGAGTAAGGATGTCTTTTAAAATGTCATATGATGTCTATGTGATATAGAAGCTTAGTCTTTCTTTGCACTTTTGTTATAACTAAGTGCAATTTCTGGTTTTATTTATATGAAAGTTGTATGCATATGTGTACATAATTTTGATACTTTCCTCATCATTTGTACGTCGCAGCTATGATTAAATTACTTATTATGACTCATTGTACTTACATATCTAAAATAGGGTGATCCTATCATCCAGGATTAATATCTGTATTGTAATACGCGGTATTTGCTGCAAATATGATTTCACAATCTGCAATTTTATTTATAGATATCGCCATCATGGTGTAAACTTTGTGGAATATCACGCCCGATTTTAATTGTAATTTCTCTGCACTATGTATTTTATCGAGATCCGATATTTATTGGTTGTTTGTTTGTATGTTGTTTAACGTCCCTCTCGAGAATTTTTCACTCATATGGAGACGCCACCACTTGCCGGTGGAGAGCTGCAAATTTTGTCCTATACTCGGCACTCACGGCCATTGAGCAGTGAGGGATCTTTTTCGTGCCAGCACCTACTGCGACACGGGGCCTCGGTTTATACGGTCTCATCCGAAGGACTGGTCTCCACGTCCCACAGTGGGATTCAAACCCGCGACGTAAGGATCACCTCCTTACGCCGCGACTCTAGAACAGACGCTCTAACCACTGCGCCACGCGAGCGACCCGATATTTATTGGACATTGTTATACTGTATAAAACTCTAATATTATTGTTTGTTATATTTTATATGTATTGTTTTGTTAAACATATATTGACTATGTTTACTGCCGGTGATGCCGGTCATCCCTAAGAAAGCGCGTGGTTTTCAGGGGACTCTAGATCTGGAGCTGTATATAGGGGGGATAAGAAGTACCGGACTCGGGGTTTAGTCTGTAAGGTAAGAGGGTGTTCATTTTGATTCTCTGATTTTTCAGTAGGAATTTAAAGTTAGCATTTTTTCAATTTTGATTATACGATTTAATCTCGTATCACGAGTAATTATTAGTAATTATCCTAAGACGTTTATTTTGGGTTAATCTCGATATCAAAAGATTCAATAATTTTGTTGCGGTTCGACTAAAAGTTAAACTTTTTTTTTTTACGATTAATCATTTATTAAATAATATATTCCATTATAAATTTAACTTATAACTTTTAATTCTTGCTTAACTGCTGCAAAATAACTTCCTATTTTCTGTAAAATTCCAGTTTTTTCTTTACGAAACTGGTGTACTTTTTTGATAAACACGCCGATCCACACAGAAATGTTTTCCAGAAAGATGATCTATCATTGGTCATAACAAGAGCATACTTTGTTGAACCTTCGTCTGAACATCTTCCACATGAGGGAAATGAAAGGTGCCTCTTCAAATTTATATACTAGGGCAGCTTATGTATGGATATCAGATGATGATTTCCAATAGATGAAAATGTTCATCAATAATTTTTTTGTTGGGGGGGGGGGGGGGGGAGGGGGGGTTATAGCATTGATATAATGCATTTTACTCATATATAAAGCATGCATATAATCTTATTTGTAGTTTCATGTTATTTATCATATTTTTAGGTCACATAAGTTTTCTCAAGTGACCTATTGCTATCCGTTTTCGTCCGTCGTCGTGCGTTAACATTTGAACAATATTAGCTTCTTCTCTGAAACCGCTCAACCAATTTCAATCAAATTTGGCATATAGCATCTATGGGTGAAAGGGGACAAAATCTGTGATTTTTATAGTCCCTGACTCCCTGGGGCTTGAGGGGTGGGGCAAAAACCTCTAAAATTAATGCAATCTTTAAAAATCTTCTGATTTACTCCTGGACATCAAGCAGTCAAACTGTTGGTATGATTGTAATAAGCATTGAGTCCTCTACCAAAATTGTGAAATTCATGGCCCCAGGGTCAGGGGTTCTGGGGCTAGGGCGGGGCTTTTATGATTCTATAGTAAAGTGCATTATTTCTTTGAAAATCTTCTTCTCCGCTCCTGGGTATGAAATAAACTAAGTACATAGTTATGATGAGCAAGAGTGCCTCTTCCAAAATTGTGAATTTCATCCAGGTTCAAAGGTTCTGGTTTTAGGGCGGGGCTTTATTGATTATATAGTGAAAATGCATTAATTCTTTGAAAATCTTCTTCTCTGCTCCTGGGTATCAAATAAACTAACTAAGTACATAGTTATGATGAGCAAGAGTGCCTCTTCCAAAATTGTGAATTTCATAGCCCCAGGGCTAGGTGTTCTGGTGTTAGGGTGGGGCTCTATTGATTATATAGTGAAAGTGCATTAAATCTTTGAAAATCTTCTTCTTTGCCCCAAGGTGTTAAACAAACTAATTAAGTACATAGTTATAATGAGCAAGAGTGCCTCTTCCAAAAGTGTGAATTTCATGGCCCCAGGGTCAGGGGTTCTGGTGTTAGGATGGGGCTCTATTGATAATATAGTGAAAATGCATTAAATCTTTGAAAATCTTCTTCTCTGCTCCTGGGTATGAAATAAAACTAACTAAGTACATAGTTATGATGAACAAGAGTGCCTCTTCCAAAATTTTGAATTTCATGGTCCCAGGGTCAGGGGTTCTGGTGAAAGGGGGGGAGGGACTCTATTGATTATATAGTGAAAATGCATTATTTCTTTGAAAATCTTCTCTTCTAGTCATGGGTATTAAAGAAACTAACTAAGAACATAGTATGATGAGCAAGAGTGCCTCTTCAGAAATTGTGAATTTCATGGCCCCTGGGTCAGGGGTTGGTGAAAGGGGGGTGGGGGGCTCTTTTGATTATATTGTGAAAATGCATTATTTCTTTGACAATCTTCTCTTCTGCTCATGGGTATTAAAGAAACTAAGAACATAGTTATGATGAGCAAGAGTGCCTCTTCAGAAATTGTGAATTTCATGGCCCCTGGATCAGGGGCTCTATTGATTATATAGTCAAAATGCATCAATTCCTTGAAAATCTTCTCTGCTCCTGGGTATTATCTAAACAAAGGAAGTGCATTGTTATGATAAGCAAGAATGCCTCTTCCAAAATTGTGAAATTCATGGCCCCCAGGGTCAGGGGTTCTGCTAAAAGGGGGGGGGGGGGGGCTCTACTGATTATAAAGTGAAAATTCATAATTTCTTTCAAAATACTTTTTTTCTACTCCTGGTTATAAAGCAAAGAAACAAGTGTATAGTTATGATGAGCAAGGATGCTTTTACAATTTTTTTTTTTAAAAACTTGTGGTCTTAGGGGTTCTGTTGTTTCTCTGAGAGGGGGGTGGGGGTATTGATAATATAGTGAAAATTTGTGAAAATCTTCCACTAATTGCATAGTTATGATGATGAGGGTACCTCTTCCAAATTTGTAAATTTGATGACCCTGGGTCATGCGTTCTGGTGTTAGGGTAGGGCTGTGTTAAATAGTGAAAATGCATTATTGATAACATTGATATAATTATTTAAAAACTGTATAAATGAATATAAACAACGTTCCCACCATTGACATTTACCGATTACTAGTATATCATACAGATCACAAAAAATATAAACACTTACAAGAAAAACAATCACATAAATATGTATGATTAACATTATTTACTTGTACTTTTAAAACTAAATAAAAACTCTAACACTCAATAAAGACCCCAGGGATTTAAAACACATACACACAACCGGTTTGCATTGTGTCACAAGCACATGAAAGACAGTGTTATCCGAATTGCCAAGACAAACGAACAGAAGGCTCAAGTTACAAAAATAATAAAATGTAAATCCTCAATATTGAATTATCCCACTGTGGGACGTGGAGACCGGTCCTTCGGATGAGACCGTATAAATCGAGGTCCCGTGTCGCAGTAGGTGCTGGCACGAAAAAGATCCCTCATTGCTCAATGGCCGTAAGTGCCGAGTATACACAAAATTTGCAGCTCTCCACCGGCAAGTGGTGGCGTCTCCATATGAGTGAAAAATTCTCGAGAGGGACGTTAAACAACATACAATCAATCAATCAATATTGAATTAAGCATTGACGTCAAGAAATAAAATTAATAAACGACCAAAAAACCATCACTATATTGATTGAAGAGAGAGAGAGAGAGAGAGCACTATTGTCCTGAAGAAGCTGATTTGTCATGGGATGTGGTATCTAGGGGATTTGGAATTAATTTTGTACGAACAGTACACCCTTCACTGCACACATCTTAGGAGCTCGGTTGAAGTTGTGTTTCGAAACATTACTCATAGCAATGGATATTGGCAACTAAATCGAAGACCCCCAAGGACCCTAGAAAAACCCGTAAACGCGACAATGCGTTCAAGATGAGATTACCCAGGGATGAGGCTATGTCTAGTAGCATTTATCGAGAGTAAGGGTGGTACATGTGTACTAATACAGCAATACTTTTAATCGACGGGACCTGCATATACATTCAAAAAAATCAAAGTATTCATTTAGAGAAAGTGTTACAGCGTTCACAAGGATGCCCACTAGTGAAACCAATGGTGATCGTCGCTTCAGATGGATACATCGTAGAAATATTAAGACCGTATCTAGCGGATGGCAAAAATAAAGATGTTGTCATACTCTACAAATACTTGAAGGGGGAGAATTTGAATACAAAAAAGGGGCTAAAAATAATGATATTCTTGTTTTAGACCGCGGCTTTAGAAATTCTCTAGATTTAATTCAGTCTGTCGGGTTGTGTTCAGAATCGTCATATTTTAGTTTCAAAAAAGTCAAAAGCAACATTCAGTTCAAGGAGCAGACACTTCTAGATTGGTTACTAAAGTAAGATGGTCAGTGGAATCGGCAAATGGTAGGATAAAACGCTGGCAATTTCTGGCAAATGTAGTACGCAAGAATCAAATAAAATACCTTTTTTGGGGACTGTTTAAGGATTGTTCAGCTCTGATTAATGCCATTAGCCCTCCTTAAGCGACCAATTAAGTGAACGGTTAAGAAATAGAAAAATTAATGTCCAAAAGTCTAAAATCGCTGTTTATGCCCATTACAGATACTCGTAGGAAAGCGGCAGTAAGAATGACTAAAATCGATGCTGAAAGTGCACTTCCAGACTTCCAATCTGTCAGAGCAGTACTTACGCTCTCTTAATTTTGGTGTTAAGCGGAATCATATTCATCTGAACATTTCTGTGAAGATGGTAGTTATGATATTTTAATAGGGAAAAGCATGCCTCATATATTACAGGCATAAAATACAGCCGAGACATGTATCTTCTAAATCATATTACCGTCAAGGTAGCTCAGTCGGTAGAGCGCTCGCTCCGTGATCGGAAGGTCGTGTGTTCGAATCCTGGCCTCGACTGACCTATGTCGATAAAAAATAGGTAGCAACTGTTCCTTCGCCAAGCGCTCGGCACTTTGAAGTGAACGTTGTGGGTCCTTCGGATGAGGCCCCGTGTCACGGTAGACGTTGGCACGATAAAAAAAACCTCACTGTTCAATGGCCCTGAGTGCCGAGTAAAGGTCTAAATTTGAAGCCCTTCACCGGTGACGTCTCTAAGAGAGTGAAAAATTCTCGAACGGGACGTAAAATCATTCTCAATTTAAACGTTAAATTCAATCAATCTAAATCGTATATATGGATATAGTTCAAAGTATCAGATGATTGAGACCAAGTTCTGGTATTGTCAGTGCAAGTCAGGTGCACGATTGGTATAGGTGTTTTGCCCATATCACCTCTGCATTATGGTTTGTAGGCATCCACAGAGACAACCTATTCCTGAACGCTAGTATCATACCTGATAATGTTTTGGATTCTCGAAATAAAGATTTCGAAGACATAAACGACTGATTATTGAAGTTACACGAATTTTCGTTGACCATTGTTGTTGAATATCAAATATACTTGTTCGTCAATATAATGTTTTGATTACCGATAGCTAACATTACTTGGAATTTTTCTTGTTAACCTAGCAACTTTTGGGACACCCTTCATAATTTTAAGTAAAGTTTAAGTTTTATATTTCGTTTCTGAATGCTATTAATCTATATAAAGTAACTACCAGGGGTATGTACTTCTGCAATATATTTATTAACAACAATATATACAAATACAAGTCTCTCTGTAGGTTCTGGCCCGTGCCCGACTCACCGTCCGCGTCTCGGCACGTCTGGTCTTCTGGACATCTTTGCAGAAAGATCTCCGTGGGACTGTCCCGCCATCTGACGTAACATAATTAGTAGGTCGTACCACGGGATAGTCGTACAGATTCTACACTCCCCGTTTTCTTTGAAAGGCCGGGAGTCCACAGTGCGAAGGAGGGTCAGGGCCATCTCCAACGTCGGGGCGCTGTTAACGCCCACCCTGGCTGACTACCCAGGAATAATGAGTGCCGGGGCAAGCCCAGATAAAACAACACCCAAGATACCTCCTGGAAAAAAAAGGATCCAGGATTGCTTCTAATAACGTCTCATCAGGCCTAAAATCTAGGATAATTCCCAAGTAAAGAGGCTGGCCTGGCAGGGTACACTGGAGCAGGTCATAACCAGCTGACCCACACACCATTCCTGGAAAACCGCCATGGTTACCCGCCTAGCCCCGGGCCAAAATTGGGGCATGTCCAGGGTCACAACCCCACCTGTGACTGTCCAAGGTGGGGGTCTGAAGTGGGTGGAGTCATCCTCGGGGCAGGAGACCTCAAAAGAGGAGGTATCGTCATTCTCTACATCCGTGGGCTGAACAGGAACCAGTGCTGTTGTGGAGGTGGGCATGCGCCACACACACACATTGGTCTGAGGGTCCATCGGGGACACCCGAGGGCAAGCCCATCCCGAAAGTGATCACCCGGTGACCTCCAACCCTGCGCCCGTTAAGGAGGTTGGATGCTGCCATCAAAAGTAATTAGAATTTTTTATAAAGTATATTTTTAGAATTTATACACATAGCTTAATTAAAAATCAAAACAAAAAATGGGGTCAATGCGCTTCTTTGGCGCTCCAGAGCATTTAGTTTGACCTTTTTTCACTGTAAATACGTCTTACAAATAAATCAATTTTAAAGTTTTTCTCCAATATTTTTAGTCATATAAATTATGGGAACAAACACAGTCTTATTTCATCTGGAAAAGACACATTAAAATTTGTGACGACAAAATTTTCAAATCACTGCATGTTCGATTATTTGACCTTTTTGTACTCAAGAAATCATTTTTCTGGCATGAAAAAAAATAACAAGAAAAAAAAATCATTTGAAAGTATCTTAAAAAGTATCTTATATATTCATTCAGAAAAGAAAATAAAAAGTGGGGGTCTGTGATGTTAATTTCTAGATTAGATATTACTAACATAGTGCTAATTTTAAGCTTAAAATAAGGATATTTTTTCTTGATTTTCACAACATATTTGCTATATTTATCAAAAATGATGATAGTAATATGGCAGTTTATTTAATATATAATTAAGGACCAGTATAAAACAGTTCACTGCACAAAATAACTCTGTGTGCAGACTGCATGTAAAAAGTAGGAATCCAAACTTAACATACTTGAAAAACGTCGAAAGAGAAAAAAAAATGATCATTTTCTTGTAAAAAATCGTCCGCCACAGAATATATTTCCTCACTTAATGGTTTTGGTATGGAATTTAACTGAATATAGTTTGATTTGCACTGTAGGATCCAAATTTATTGTAAGAATAAAAACTTTATGCAGAATTTTTGAAATATTGGATAAGATATAAATCTCCTCAAAAGCGCAAGAGCGAGCCTCGTTAAAAGCCTTGGTGTAGGCCCAACGAAGGCGGCGCTGTAAAAGATACGTAGCAGCAAAGCTGGATGCAGTGGCCAACTCAGAATACCTGGCCGGGGGACATTCCCCAACGTGCTCACACTAGGCATCCATATCCCTGACTAGGTCCTGAGTGGCCAGGCTATTCCGGTCCGGAAAGACATCTCCCCCCCCCCACCCATCCCGGAGCCGATCTGCCGGGTCCTGGACGGAGGACCCCTCTCCAAGTACCTGGTTGGCAAGCCACTTCATGGCCTCCATTCTGATGGCAGACGCCTCTGGGGTGGGTGGCACCCCGCGACTGAATACAGCAGGGAGATGACACCTCAACCTATGATCTCTCAGTTTGTGGGTCATCAACCCACACTGGAAAGGGCAGGCAGAGGGATTGCGTTTCCTCCTAGCCCCCTTAGCTCTGCTCCAAGGAGGGGAGTCGTCTGTTGTCTGGGAGGAGGCATGTCCGGGAACCCCACGGATCCGGCTGGTCGGAAGGTGTACTGCTCCTCGTCTTCTGTCTCCCATAAAGGTGGTGGCGAGGGAAGTCTGGGGGGTCCCTCGAAGTGGAACTCCACCATATGCCCCTTATGGCTCCCAGAGGGTGAAGGCACCCTCCTCTCTTGGGATGTCTCAGGGGGCATCTCATCCACCCCCTCCTGGCCTCTCTGGTCATAGTCGGAGGGAGGGCGGTCCCTCCTCCAGCCTCTCACTGGCGAGTCTTCATCTGATGAAGGATCGTCAAATTGGCCGTCCACAGGGGAAATTAAAAAGAAAAAAGCACCAATGTTAGCCACCCGGGGTTCCCCCCATACAATCGGGGCAGATATACTGATCCAGAGAGGAAGCCTCCTCTGAAGTGACCCCCACACAAACCCCGTGGAACCAACTATCAACTGGTCGCATTGAATCATTAGACCCCCATCGTCCGGTCTACGACAGAAACAATAGAGCTCAAAGTCCGTCAGATCCCCATCTGACGACCTACCGAACTCGGTAGAGGGCGACCGCACTTTACGTGGACGCCCCCGTTTTTCTCGGTACACAGGGAGGGCTGTCTGAGGAAGAGCTCAACTGGGAAGGTCCAGGGACCTCACTCGAGGAAGTTTTCTCCCATTGGGACAATGGAGTACTGCTTAACTCACTAACTTCCTGGGACTGGGCCCTGAACTTCTCTTGATACCGGGACAGCCATAATGGTATGTCCCGATCTGCACACCTTTTGAGGCGATCATGGTTGACAGCCATCACCGTGATCTTGGTCTTCACTCGGTAAAGGTGGGAGCCTAACTTCTTCAAGATAATACCGAGTCCCTTCAAGGAAGGGCTCAACTTCCTGCATTTCCCCTTGACATTGGCCGTGTCAAGGACGTAAACTAGGTCATCTTCATTGTAAGTTCGGGCACAGACCTTCAGGTCATAATCCCTCTTCATACGCTCCTCTGAGGTTCGGAGACGTCTCCGGGCTGTCTTATGAGCTGACTGGATGGCCTTCTCCAAATTCACTACATAGCCCTCAAGGCCAATAGCCGGGTCCCTCTGGGGTGTGGCATACATCAGATCAGCAGGGATATTCACTTCCCTGCCCAACATCAGCTTGTTCGTAGTAAAGTCCGTATTCCGGTTGACTGCAGAGCGTAGGGCACCTGCTATCTGGACAAGATCTTCATCCCAGCAATTCTTGGCCTTATCTATATAACAACGCACAGCATCCATCAAGGTTCTATTATACCTTTCTACCTGGCCATTGGCCGAGGGACAATAAGAAGTGGTGCAGGCCTTATGGATCTGCAACAAGTCGCACACTGCTGTGCAGAGCTTACTTTCAAAGTTCCTACCCTGGTCTGTGAAGATCTGAAAGGGACAGCCAAAGCGAGCAAAGAACTCATCGACCGCAGCAGTAGCTGTTGCCTCAGCAGTCTGAGTGGGCAGGGGAACGCACTCCACCCACTTGCTGAACTGATCCACCATGACGAGAACATATTCATTACCCTGTTTAGTCCGGGGTAGGGGCCCCAGAAAATCAAGATGGACTCTGTCCATATGGCCACCAGCATGATACTTAATCATATCTGTCCGGGCATGGCGATGAGGATGCTTATTCCTGCTGCAAGGACCACAAGTGCTCACGAACTGTTCTGCCTCCCTCATCATGCCATACCAGAAAAATCTATCACGCATGCGTGTCTTGGTTCTATCAATGCCCTGGTGGCATGCTGCTGGGACGTCATGGCACAGGCTTAGAACCTCCTTCAACTCCTCAGGGACGACTAAAAGTCTAGTCTTCACACTTCCCTCCCCCACCTCTTTCCAAAGGACTTTGTCCTGATCTAAAGTGAAGGCCGTCCTATAGATTCAGTAATTTTTAACTGCAGGACTCGCAAGGAACATCACACCTTCTCTGGAGCTACACCGCCGTCTAACCAGTCAAGAAATTGGCTGATTTCAGATTCCCTTAAGTGGCATAGGCTCATTTCCTCTGGGGTCTAACACACAAATGCCAAGGGGCTGCTAGAATCATCAGGAGGAGCCCCCAATACTGCCACAAAGTGGGGGTGTTTAGTGAGACGAATCTGGCAGGGTTGGGGTCAATTATTTTGAAATGTAATTAAATACTTCCAAATACATTGAAAATTTTGTTAAATACTTGCAATTACAATGACATTGATTTTTACAATGTAATTAATTACTCTCAATTACTTTGAAGAATGTAATTAAATACATTTCAATTACTTTTGTTTCACTTTCAAAAATCTTAATACATGTAAATTTTAGGTAGGGGGAATATTTAAAATAAATAATGTCAGGTGCCTATTTGTGTGTTTCATTAACATAAGACCTAGTCCTACATGTACATTAATCAATTAATTGACTGCCTTTATGAAACTTGATTAAAAGCGAGTTTTCAAGTGTTTATGAATCAACCATAAAATACTCTCAAATCATTTCAGCTACAGGTAGACAAGCTAAACACCTTAAATTGCAAATGTTGACAAATAAAACATGTTTTATGTAATGACTATTTCAGGAACCAAAAACATATGTATATAAAGATCTGTTTACACAGGACAGTTAAGGCAACATTCAGCTTAAAAAGAGACCATTTAACTTTTAACTATTTTTTCCCCTGAAAGATTCATTTTTCCGGTATGCGATGTATGTTGTAAGAATGTATGGATCATCCCAACTTTGCGGTATTTTTATCTGACTGTCACGTGACTGAAACGTCACGTGGGTGCCTTTTATAGGAAAATCGTAAAAGCTAACTTTAGGCAAAAAGTTCAAGGGCAAGGCGAAAGAATTCAGGAATAATATACACGTCTAATTATCGCTAATCGTCTATAAAATGTGAAAAACAATGCTCATTCAGTTGAATTTTATAATAAATTAATATAATTTAAGAAATTACAAAAACTTTTCGAAAAATAGCGCATTTATGTTCTTTTTGGAGAATCTCTTAATTCTTAACAAATGAGCATCATTTTTCATTAACTACACTTAAGGACATACGCAACGTAGTTTGAACTTTATTGTCTTTTCCCCTGGAGTTGAAGAGTTCCAATACTTAAAGGAACTGTGTGCTACATTTAAATGTCTATATATGCTATTGTACACTTCTTCTAAAACAAGTTTGGATAAACAAAACATCTAGAATATATCTTTAGTAATTTTTGTATATTTTTCTTTGAATTATACAAGAATTTTCATCAATTGATATCTTTTCAAAACCCCTGGTAATGCATGCTGATTTTTTGTCTACGAACATCTGATGCTACTATAATCTTAAATTAAGAATATCTTGAAAAATTATCAGTAGGTAAGGTACGTTGCGTATGTCCTTAAAAAGGAAGAAAATGATACCATGTTCAATTATATCTATAATTGCCTTGCCCTTGAACTTTTCCATTTTATATACTCATCACGGGCGTTCCTCAAATCAACACACAATTCAAACGCACAAGTAACCCTGGAAAGGGAGATAACTATAAACCATCTAATTTTCATCAACAAAATACTACGATTTTATATTCCTCACATAGAGATATAATATTCCTAGAATTATTTCATCAGAACTTTATCAAAGCAATGTTTCTTATGTTAATTTTGTTTCATTTTTCAGATGTGTACGTCCAAGGTGATACCATGCGTCTACCACAGTTCTCCCGCGTTTACTCTTTTGTACTTTGATGTTTACAGAAATAAAGCTTTTTCCATATTTTCTTCTTTATTTCAGTAAGTCAATGTGAAGAAAAAACAATCCAAATAATAGATTTCAACAGATTTAATTTCAGTAAAATAAATTGGTACATCACTCATTTTCGAAGTTTGTTCCGACTAACAGCAATGGAAAAGGGGGGGGGGGGCATTCATTGTCAACTGTCTAGAACACGTTCTCTATTTTTCTTTGCAACTTGGAAATAACAGTCAGTACTTTTATCATAATATCTATCCGATCAGATTCAAAAGATGAGCCTAACAAAAATAGTTTACTGTAACATTATCCATTATGTAAACACTTGCAACCATCAGCAAAACTTCAATAATAATAAGACTTGTAGCCTGAAAACGTCCTCCCCTCACCCAGCAAATATGTTTTTATGCCCCTGGATCAAAAGATCCCGGAGGTATATTGTTTTTGTCCTGTCTGTTTGTTTGTCTGTCTGTTGTCAACTTTAACCTTGCCCATAACTTTTGATTGGCTGGAGCTATGACTTTCATATTTCACATGTGTATTCCTTGTGACAAGACCTTTCTTTGGGTACCATCATATTTGATCTTTTGACCTTGACCTTGGAGTTTGATCCACTTTTGCAAAATTTTATGAGACTTTAACCTTGGCCATAACTTTTGAACAGTTGGTGCTTGGGGTTTCAAACTTCACATGTGTATTCCTTGTGACAAGACCTTCCTCTGGATATCAACCTCTTTGACCCTTTGACCTTGATCTAGGAGTTTGACCTACTTTTGAAAAACTTTAACCTTGGACATAACTTTTGAATGGTTGATGCTAGGGCTTTCATACTTCACATATGTAATCCTTGTGACAAGACCTTCCTTTGGATACCAACCACTTTGACCCTTTGACCTTGACTTGGGAGTTTGATCTACTTTCGAAAAACTTTAACCTTGGCCATAACTTTTGAATGGTTGGTGCTAGGGCTTTCATACTTTACATATGTAATCCTTGTGACAAGACCTTCCTTTGAATACCAACAACTTTAACCTTAACCTTAATGTTTTACTTACTTTTAAATAACTTTAACCTTCGCCATAACTTTTGAACAGTTGCAGCTAGGGCTTTCAAATTTTACATTTTATATCTTTTGGCCTGGATTTTGACTTGCATTTGACAAACTTTAACCTTCGCCAAAAGCTGCCATACGGGGGCATCAGTGTTTCACAAACACATCTTGTTTTTCTGTACATTTCTTTTTTGGCAAATAAGGTTGGAGAAAACAAGCCATGGTACAAACAATTACACTAACCCATAGAATTTTTGATTCGGTTACATTACAGACACCAAATATTTAGTAGGGTCAAAAATTATAAACACTTGAAATGTACATGTACAATAATTTTTTTGTTTTTTTTTTCTTATATAAAATATTTTTATTTACTGCTGGACTTCTACTCCACATCAAAAACATCCTGTATTCCAGTTTCAAGGTTGCTGAGTCCATGATATGAAGAGCTAAAGCCACGAACCATCATATTTGGCCCTGTGTTTTTCACAAAAATAAAGTTTCGGTTCAAGAAGAGTACTATACGTTAAATATTAGAGGACAACATTCTTCTTTTCCATACATAACTTATATCGTTATATAATGCGCCATTAAACACGTGCGACGGTTGGAAAATGCGACGGTTTCATAAAAACGTTAAAAAATGCCGTTTTTTCGACAGATTTTCCCTAAGTTAGATGTGGCCACAGTCAAGAACAACTTTTATACTTCCCATAGATATAGATATTACCGATACAAATGTTTATGTTTAATATCGTTGTTGTTCGTGGCTGTGGCCAATATGAAATTTGATTTTATATTTAAATTTTGATGGATCAAATAATCATTAATTTGTAGATCAATCGTTTACATTCAATTCATGTAATAATAAAAAAATATAAATTTCACAAAATATGCTAGAAAATCAGTAAAATGTTCATTTAAAACGCTAAATGTGAAAAATAGTCAACTACATACATTTTCTGAAATAAATGTCTGGAAAAACTTTGTGGTTTTTACTATGACTAGGTCATTATGTATGACGTTTCTAGTAATACGTCAGTTGTGACGTCATAAAGATTGTAAATTATTTGGGATGTTGCTGAAAAGCTTTTAACGCTCTAGATAGTGCCCCTACATGTATTTACATGTATATGATTTAATTACATGTAAACCCAACTGGATGATACCATCAAATTATAAGTTATCAGCAATTCCCGCCACGGTGTCTTTATTTACTACCAATCCCCCCTCCCCTCCCTGAAATAATTCAAAATACTGTTGTTAATAGTGTTATCAGGCATGACTTAAATTGTAAACAAATTAATAGAGAGTGTAGCAAAGATATCACGCTATACCTTTTTAAAACAAGCGAAATAATAATGATATGGGTTGCTGTCCAAAGTGAAAATGAAAAAAAAAAAAAAATGAAAAAAAAGGAATGAAAATAATACGCATTAAGATAATCATCTGCATTTCCGCACCGAAATCCACCTTTTTTATGTACATGCAGAAGAATCATCTCAGTTGATCAACAAAATTCAGTTATATCCATGGCTTATACATGCTGATACGAAATAATGTATAGTTATAGTATACAGTTATGTGAGCACCGATATCGGGTTTCGTCAAAACACTTGCAAATGACGATCCCGCGCCCGTGATCAAAAACAGAAGAATATATCGGTATATTTTAATATGTCTGTATTTATTAAAATCGAAGTGAGGCTATTTAAGAAATAAGGTATCATTTTTAAATATCTATCGGGATATAAATACGGGTTGGTCACGAGATCAAATTCCATAAAGCCCGAAGGGCTTTATGGTAAATTTGATCTCGTACCAACCCGTATTTATAGCCCGATAGATGTTTAAAAATGATACCTTATTACTTATATTTACATTTGTGACTTATTCATATTTTATATTTGCCTGATTATAATCTTTAACGCGTGAAACGTTTTATTTTTCAAACCCAACGGCACGTGTTTGATCCTCTGATTGCGCGTCGACCCTTTATGACGTCACTGAGAAATTACGTCGAACGTTTATGACGCGAGGAACCCGTGTTTATACGGATATAGATACACATTGCTTTCAATAGTGTTATATAAAAGAAAACATTTGCAAATGTAAATATTGATGCATATGTACATAAAACATATACCCGATCTTGTCATCCATTGTGAAACATAATTCAAATATACCCCCAGTGAGTAAAATTGCATTAAATGCATGTCGTATGTCTTAGACATCAGTATAAAATGTTTATGCATTTTTTGTACTGTGCTCCAAATATTTCATTGTAACTAACACAATTTAATTATTAGTATAGTTATGCTTCAGATCGTCAGTCAGTGAAAGGGTAGTGATTATAGGTCTATTTAGACAAAACATAAATTAAATAAATAAGTACATTACATATAATTTACCCAAAGTTTTTATCCGTCATCATCTCTTCATTGCAACTTTATTAGTATACGGTTTTATCTAAGAATTCAGCGATGTGAAAACACATGGAGAGAGAGAGAGAGATATTTTAGAATGTTTTAAAAAACAAATCAATAAAACGGGAATATGTTCTTTAAAACGTATGGTCGTAAGTTGTTTATAGCTAGATTTTTTTAAACCCAACGAAGTAGATTTTTTTTTTTGGATAATAATTTTTACTCTTTTTTTAATCTATTGTCAGCTTATTCTGGTTAGCACACTTGTACCTCCTCCCTCAGTATAAACTATTAGTATCATGATATGTAGAATGGTAGATCCAAGAATTCCAGTTGAGATTGAAAAAAAAGAGGGGGGGTTACAAAAATGGCAACAAAATTTTCATCTAATGTAGTTATTTTTATTTTATTCTCTTAGGTTGTCTTGAATTTAACTTTCTTTATTGTTAATTAATAGAAATCAATCTAGAAGTTGAAAATTGTTAAAGACTTTCCTACTCCTATTATTTTTTCCTCAATGAGAAGGGGGGTGGGGACTGGTTTGGCAGCGCCTCTTTTCACGAAAAAAAAAAATCATAAAGAAAATTGAAAAAAAAAATATGTACGGACAACTCTTATTGCTTCTCCGACTAAAATATTTTTAAGCAAGCTTTTGTTGATTAAAATCAATCTTGTGCTGATTGTGAGACAATAAAACAAGGATAAATGAACACCTGTACATGTATTTCAATTATGATAGTGACCCACATATTAGCAATATCAGTGTAGCTCTACTCTTTTTATAAACCATAAAAACCATAATGTGCAAATGAAATCGAAAGTGTGGATTTTACACAATGGTTACGTGTGATAATAACGAAAAAATCCTCCTGCTTAATCTTTTGATACATTTACATGGAAAATAATCATAGAATTTTCGCAGACTCTACCTTTACAAAATCCCTGCAGATATTAAGGTATTTGGAGAAAAAAAATTCGAATATTTTGCCAAAAAATGGGGGGTCGGGGGTTCTAGCGAATACTGTTAAATATATATATAATAATGGACAGTGACGAGTGATTTTTTAACGAATTTATTTTTCTTAAAAATATTTTTTTGAAGTGTACTCTACTGTTTTCCATATTACTCCAAAGAAACTTACATTTAGGGCTAGAATGTTTTGATGAGTCCTGTTTACTAATTAAACCATTCTGATAAATTGCGAAATCCCTTTCCAATTAATCTAAAATTTTCCCTGTTTCTGTATCGAAAACAACGTTCAAATTATTGTTACAAATGAATAAATGGATTAGAAACAAGTCCTTCCAACTTTTTCCTTCTTCCTCTTGTCCAAATAATTTAGATCTTTTAAACGTTAAAATACTCGCATTTCAGGATCTAAGAGTTTTGCATTGAAAGTCTCTATCAATTTAAACAAAACCTTTTCGCAATTAAACTTTTACCTACACTGTAGTTATAGAATTAGCTCTTCATTTCAGAAACATTCGTTTCAAGATCATTTCAGGTATGTTGTCAATTATTTTTTTTTTCCGACTGCCCACTTCCCAACTTTGAAAAACGATACTTCGTGCCTGGACGCACATGCCAAAGATCAGCTTAATATCTGCTGGCCTGCAGGGGAAAATCCGGAAAACTTAGTTGGTCAGACTATCGGCATTTGAAGCATGTCGTATATTGTTTATGATGATCTATACATAATACTTCACTAGGAGCGAAGCATCGCTCAAAAATGTGTTGAAGGGATATAAATAGAATGTTCCTTTTTTACTATTATCATAGGGACCAGGTAGAATGAAAATATTCCAAGACAGTCACACAGATTATTATATTCCCGCTTGAAAAGTTGGGGTATATAGTGATGGGGGTGTCCTTTCCGTGCGTCCGTCCATTACGCTTTGGGGTACACATCTCTTATCCGCAACTCCTCCTATACCACTCAATAAAATTTAATGATACTTTCGCAGAATCTTTGTAGATAGTGCCATTGTGCACCTCCTATTTCACTTTTTGATCGGACACATATTTCAGGTTTCCAATAGCAAAACATAGACACTGCCATTCTTTAAATAATATTTAGGGTACCCATCTCTTATCCGCAACTCCTCTTATACGCCTGAATAAATTAAAGATTTAATGATACTTTCACAGAATCTTTTTACATTGTGCCATTGTGCACCTCCTATTTCACTTTTGATCAGACACATATTTCGGGTCTCCCATAGCAAAACATGGACTTTGCCATTATAAATATATGATAGGCGGGGTATCATTTTGTGAGCTCAGTGCTCACAGTACCTCTAGTTTTTACTTCATGTATCTATATAATTCAATCAGTTAAACACGAGGTTACCATAAAGACGGCAAGTTAAATCAAGTTCCAAATGCTTTTAATCGTCTTAAATTAATTATGATGTTTATTATATTATTAATACTAGTTTTAATTCAAAGTCACATATTCATACATGCAAAATCGATCAAGGAAATTTTTCCGCCCTACGACGTTACGTTACAGAAAATGACGTTCTACTAGCATTTTTCTTTTAAAACACCACCATACTTCAAACTCTCTTTTTCAAAAAATATAATCGATATCGAAAAAAGAAAAACGGCAAAGCAAAGCTAAAGGTCTTCACTATCAATTGACAAAAACCCGTTAATTTTTTTTTACACAGGGCCATTTTTGATGGTTCGTGGCTCTTGCTCTTTCTCCATTTGGCAGTGTCCTCTTCAAAATTACAGCATGGGTAAATTCTTAACAGTGTTCTATCTAGCAAACAATCATTCTCAAAAAAAAAAATGAAATCTCAAAAATGAATTACTGCAACTTCTCAAAAGTCTTTCAAGCACGCACCTCCAGGGATAAAAATGTTTTGGACTGGTTACAAAATGACAAATCAACAGTCTATCCAACAAAACCAAAATTTGTTACCAACTTCTCTGACCAGCACAGGCACAACAACTACATATCTTTGCTGTCAAATTTTCCTTCACTTCACATGCCCTTTTCAACATTGAGGCTGAATTTACGGAGGGTGCAAGATTTGGTGACTAAACCACAAAATTTCAAAAATTATAACAAAAACAAAGAGAGGGAAACTTTTTAAAAACATTTCTCCTATCAAACATGGCACGAGCTTCCTGAAAAAGAAAAGAAGTTACACAGTCTTCTTAATTGTGACAGCTGTGCAAATACCCATAAAACTATTCAGAGCTTCACACCTCTTTTCTTGGAGAGCAGCAGAAGGTGAATGAAGCATGTATGAATCTAGCAGAACATGTAATCGCGAAATTTCAAAAATCTAAGAGCCCTACATCAATTCATAAAAAGGGAATAAACATGATGAAAAGTGTTGTTGACATTTTACAACCTGTCATTGAAGAAAAAGTGGGCATAGAATTCAGTGGCCAATTGAGCCAGAACATCAAAACTAGAATTACCTCCCCTGAAATTCAACGAAATTCTGTAGTTCAAAATGTAAAATCATCAAACAAAACTGTAGAAAAAGTAATGTCTGAAGACAATATTGATGTAATGCACTTTTTGGCCTCCGGAAAATCTTACGATTTGCATGAAAATGACAGAATGACGCATAGCTTTATTTCTAAGGACACAGCAAAGAAAAATGTTGAAAAAGAGCTACAAGTAGAAAAATCTGGTAAATCAAAAGCCTAAGTTCACCATGGAAAATTTGAAAATTATCATTTTAACAAAGAGGAACTCTTGTTGGAAATAGAAAAGTATCCCCAAAATAAACCAATAAATTGGACACGATTAGCAAAACAGTACAACGTAACAAGACAGGATCAAATGCCCCAAAATGCTGGAGATGTTCTTATGCAATATGCAAAAAGTAAAGGTGTAGATGTCTGTAAATTCAATAAGGCAAAAAAGAGTAAGCGGTAGAGACTATCTGCGTCGAGTTCGTCGAAGTAGAATCAAACTTAAACACAGAATAAGTGTTCCAGCATTAAGATCAGCCAAAAAAAACTGAAACAAATAATCAAAAAGAAACTCACGACAAGAGAGCAAAATACTGGGGAAAAAATTGCACCCAAAACATTTCAGAGTACAAAAATTGATGACACAGGTGCACTTGTTTGTTCAAGCAGGGTAATATATGGAAGAAAAATCCCTTTGATTAATATCTTAAGGGAGGAAATACAAAGATTCAAGGAGGCAAAAATTCTGAAAGGCGAGCACGTACCCTCAACAGGAAGCCAAAATGAGGAAGACACGCAAATTCAGAAAACCCTAAACTTCAAAGTCTAGCATGACCATTCAGAGATACTTAATCATTCATACGTTAATTTCATGGTTTCGTTTCTCTATGACACGAGAAATTTCCTAACAGATGATGAATTCAAGTCCAAATTTCCACAAATGTACAGTCCTTTGTAGAGAAACCAAGATTATACATCTTTGGACAATCAGGTAAGCAAATACATCAGTATGAAGTTAACTATATCAGTTATGCATATCAAAGACAATTATATTCATGTCGAAGCAAAATTAAAAATTACTTGGATTTATGATAAAAGAAAACAAAATTTTTAGTTGAGGCTACAAAATTAAATAAAGCATTTACTTGACAAGCATGAATCAAATCGTGTTATTATTATAAGAGTTATCTGCCCTTGCCCCCCCCCCCCCCCCCCCCCCAGTATTCATAAAGCAGTGAAAGCTATGAACTTAAATCACTATGAAGTCAAATCTCTGCTTGTACTTTTTCCCTCTACAATACAAAATGATTATTTTTTATAGTGATATTTGTTCAGTAAGGAAATTTTCATAAGCTTTTATGTAGTGGCTACCCAACTTAGATCAAAGCACTAGAACAAACTACAATGAAATATGTACTCTATGCAAATATAGCTCCCCCAGATAGCATGACTACGTTGGGCCAACATTGGTAAATGGTTGTATGGTTGGCGTTGGGTGGACAACGTTGGGCCAACGTTGGACCAATGTAACCATGTCAACCTTCTTGATGATGTTGGGATTTCTATGTTGGCCCAACGTTGGTCCAACGTAAACAACTTTTATATTCGCTCAACTTTCAAAGGGAGTTAGGATTCTAATGTTGGCCCAACGTTTGTAATACACCCTTACTGAAAATGTCTAATCAAGTTGGTAGTAGTACGTCGGCCCAGCGTTGGCCCGATGTTAGCATGTATAAGTGTTTCAAGATGGGATATTTATATTGGGCCAATGTTGGCCCAATTATTGTACTGCCAACTAAATGAAGGTGTCCATGTAAGCTGATGAGCGTTACGTTGGGCCAACGTTGGTTCCAAGTTCTTAAATCGTTATGTTCCCAATGTTGAACTGTTGTGTTGCAAGCTTATTTGAATGCAAAACATTAATTTAGATGCACATTCTGAAATAATAGAGGGCATTCGCTGTCTTTGCTTTTAATTGGATGACTGCATCTGTTTAGATCTGATATTTACACCATTCTTATCTTTGAACTAAAGTGATCGCAGCACCAAAAAGTTTTTTATTCTTTTTTTTTTTAAGTGGGTGCATGATTATTTATTAGTTTTAAAATCCTTAGCTCTAAATTATGAATTATTTCATGAGCATTGTATTCATGAGAATAAGAGAAGACTGAATAACATTTAAAAAGTTCCCAAGAACAGGATGTGAATGAAGCCTACATATACATAAATCAAGATAACACAGCTTTATAATTAAATTGAAACAAAAGTTAGGCGTTCGCTAAAGCTTGGAGAGTCGCGGCGATTAAAACACCAAACTGTTGAGTGAGCTGTCAGATTCAATTGCTCACAGGCGGGTGATAGACTCAAAATGCAGAGCAAGTAAGAAGGGAGATTTAAAAACTATGGATTATACCATTGTTACAGCTGCGATGTAAGTATAATTATTCTTATTAATTCAAGTTTACTGTTAAAATTGTTTGGAATTCATCCTTTTCTTGTTTATGCTCACAAGCACTATATAAGTTAATGTAAATATGAATTATATATGTGTATACAGTTGGCACATACATGTACTTTAAACTTTTATTTACAATAACTTCTAGTGCTCATTAAGAAATACAATAATAAGTAAGGTAAAAAACATCTTTCAACTTGTCTCCATCTATTGTCTATTGCATACACGATTATGATTTTAACAAGGATACTAAGGTTTATAGATCAACATGTACTAGTAGTATTTTACATCGTTGTCTTTAAAAGACTTAATTACATGATTTATATATTGGAGTCTGTACCAGTATTTGCTTTGTTTCCAACACCAAATTATTTGTATTTTCAATCAGAGACTGTAAGGAAAACAAATGTTGTAGTGGTAACTGCATGACAATGAAACTGAAGAACATAAAGGACTGTATGAAGTATATAGGTATGCCTAAGATCAAGATGGAGGCCTGGGGAGGCGACAAAGGGAGGAAAAAAGAAAGAGCGGGAAACAAAACAAAAGGACAGTGATAGAGGAAGTGAGCCAGGATTAAGAACTTTAAATTAATATTTTTTCATACATTTCCACCATTATCTATTTTAAAAGTAATTTTGTAAATTCTGATTGAATTGATATATATCTATAAAATAATTTTACAGTGAATCACTTGTAATGTTTTCTTTGAACATGTATGCATTATGAATGCAGGTTGAAGTGTGTATTATTTTTTTAAAACAATTATGAGAAAGGTCTATATAAAGAATTATTTATAAATGTATTTTCAAGAAGTATTCATTCAATTTATTTAAACAGATGTAAGTTTCATCCAACAATTGCCCAACAGAAAGAAGCTTAAGGCCAATAAACCGTAAATATCGGACCAATCATTCAATGAAGGGTCAACGTTGGGCCAACCTAACTAACCGATTGCAAGTGTTGTTTCTATGTTGGCTGTTAGTTGGCTTACTATAATAACTACGTTGGCCCAACAATATGCCATCTGACATTTCAACAAAGGCCCAACATTGGGCCAACCTAACCAACCAGTTGTTAAGGTTGGCTGTTAGTTGGCTTACAATTATACCTACGTTGGCCCAACAATATGCCATCATGTTGGACCAACGTTGGGCCGATGAGCAAAATGACCGTGGGCCAACGTAGGACTACCAACAGTGGGCCAACGTTGGAAAAAAAATTGGGCCAACGTTGGCCCAACAATGTCTTGCTATCTGGGTCCATTATGAAATTTTTCAAAGAAGTAAAAACCTGCTTAAAGTAACTAATATATGTACATGTATGTCGACTGTGTATTTAGAAGACAGAAACATTACTTTATAGGAACAACACTGCACTACTAATACTATTTATCCAGATAACTATACTTAACCATAGTAATTACCTATATAAAATATATAAATTTGCAAATGAAAAATTTTTATGCATGTTCGTATAGCTTTGAATGTACAATGATACCGATTTTACACTAAAATCTATGAATTCTGTAATTTTAGGGAGTTCAGACAAGAAGCAATTAACATATACAGAAACCAGGCTGAAAGATATACAGGAAATTCGAGAGCCTATAGAGGGTTACAACACTCAACTGAGAGTATTTACAGGTGACAATCCTGCTAGACAATTTGAGGCCGGGCAACAAAGGGGAGGCAACTACAGCTGTATATGTGGTGTGAATGCAGCAGACCACCAAAACTTGATATGCTGCCACAGGACACAACCAATGTCTTTAGACGATCGCAGGAAGCTGGTGACAAGATGAGAATTGTGGCAAAATTTACAACAAGGAGAGACAAACCCCTTCCAGAAGCTAAAAAAGAAGACCTGCAAGCAGAACTAGACCATCATGGATATTTTTCCAGCAATGAAACAAAAGAACTCCAAGAAGTGCTGACAAAAATCCTTCATGGAATCTGTAGACCACCTGCACTAATGTGCCATGAGCCAAGCAAATCAGCAGAACAGATTGATATAGAATATTATGAAGTACTGGGCTGTGAGCCACTACATGACATCTGTAATGTTATACAGAATATAATTACCGAGTTACCAACACATGTTCCAGAGCATCTAAGGAAAGAATTTGAAACCTTTTCCCAAACCACAATTGGCGACAAGAAACAACTCAAAGGCTCAGATGCAAGGCTCTACGCAATAAAATTATCAAAATTTATGACATCGAAACATGAAGAAGGCAAAATTGCAGAATTTTTTTTACAGCTCGTCTATAGTCTAATTGAAATAATTCAGATCAGCTATTCAAATGACAAGTCAAGGAACTCCAGACAAATTCTCCGATTATTAAACCAATGTTTTATCTTTGCAACATTAAGTAAAACCATTTTTGGAAAGCCCTCTAAAATGACATGTACAAAATTTTTTGGGAGCCATTTTCATGGAATAACAGTTCATCTCCCAGAAACTTATCGACTGTTTTGTTTACGATCTATCATCCCGGAGCAAGAAGAAAGAAGCTTTGGTGACCTGAGGCAAAGAGCTAAATCCACGAAGGGGCTAAATTTGGCCCAGTCATAAAAATAAATGAAACTTTCTCACATAAAACTCTAAGATTTGTATGTTGTAAAACAATTTATTTTTTAACAATATCTCTTCTGGTTTTCTTTTTACAGTCGTTTAAATTTGGTATTGTTTTCCTTATTAATAGTATCACGTCATAACGTTGACGTTACATACTTTAACGTCATGACGTTGACAGTTTGTATAAGAAAGTAACATCTGTACGTTAATGGAATAAAAATAACCAATATAGGCTCTTCTTTAAAATTTTGGGGAAATTTAAACTATGAATTTTTCAAGAAGTTCTGAAAACGTTTGGTTTATTTTTTAATTAAAGCTATTTGTACTCTAAAGAAATGCCAAATATTTGTTATATACAACGTTTGTCTGGTATAATCGTTGATACATGTAACGCGTTTTAAATGATAATAAGAGAAACGTTAAGCTGAAAACAAACACAAGTGTTAATTCATCATATTTGAGTTAGACATGGATAAGGATTTTATCATTCTTAAATGTGTTGTTGTATGGTCATACTGCGTACAAACAAAAAATAGACTTTTTCAGAAATGCACAAGTACTCTTAAATAACGAAAACATAAAATTAAAATAAAAAGGTCCATTAAAAATGAATACGTTTGAAGTTACCATCTATTTTATTGTCATTTTGAGAATTTCGTTGCACTTCTGAAATTTATGACATTTCCCGGACATTTGAAATGAAATTGTCATTCATACATGTAATACACGTAAAATAGTGACGTTTGACGACAATCCTGCGCACCACAGATTGTCAGGAAAGAAGCCACTACAGACTTTTAAACAAGAGTGATGCAAAGCATCAAATCGGCCGCAAAAAATTAAGAGTCCAACGAAAACACAAGATTTCCAAAGTATTTGAATTTCAAAACGGAACCTGAAGTTAAAAAAAAAACACAAGATAAACGGAAATGACATGTATACCACTTTACTTAATATAAATTACTTAATCGAAATAAAGTTCAGTAATTATGATAAATATGTTATATCTTCAAAGAGAAACGTTTATTATATACCCACAATAGATATGAAAAGAGATTTCAGATGACAAACACGATCGAATTAATTATTGCTAACTAATCGTTTTCCTATCATATTATCATATCTTACACACTACCATGTTGGGGAGTACGTATTATAAACCCTTTTAATAAAATCATAAAGTAATGATTATCTGGTGAGAAGTGAAAATTAAATTGAAAATAACATCATCTAAGACTTTCGTATAGTTCGAAACCAGTTTTAACATTTTACTCATAATTTTCATATAATTACTTAAGATTCGTTTCGTTTCTCCATGTGCAATTTCTAACACAACTACAAATAGATAGGCGATAATAAGTACAGAAGACGATAAAATAATCATAATATCGTATACATATTGCATATGGACGTTTTTGGATCGTTACTCTTTGTAATTAAACAAAAATATACGAGAAACAGCTACTGGCAGTAGTAAATGGCTATCATGACAGACCATCGGAAAAAAAAATATAGACCACATGTCGAGCGACATATTACCACCCCCCTCCCCCCCCCAAAAAAATACCATGTTCAAATGCCCGATCTATGAAGTTATATTCTATATAGACATCCTTTCAAAAAAAAAACAAATATGATAGGCAAAATAAGCAGTTATATCCGTTAATAATAATAATAATACATTCAGGATACATTGCCGTAGGAACCGGGAGGTAGCCATGCCCCCCTTCCCCTCCCCCAATAATTTTGCCGATATATAGAATACTATATAAAACAAAGCTACTATATGCTTGTGCCCCTCAATAAAAACGTCTGATGCCCCCCCCCCTTTTCTTTTTTGCTTGTCAAGGAATTTCTGTAGTTGATAGTGCACCCATCTGAAAATGTATGGCTGTGCCCCCCACCCCCCGCTACTTACGGGCCTGGGATCTATAATAAATTTATGCAATGACCGAGTCACGAAAAATCAATCGTTTTTAAATTAAATTTTTATCAAGGAGATTGAAAAAAAAAATGAAAACTGCTATTGAATTCATTTTTTATACTATATATATACAAGGACTAACATAATTGGCATTGTTATTTATTCACTTTACTACTTTCTTGTTTAAATGGCAGCAGTAGTTGGTCCCACGTATTTTATGAGTGAGGGTGGGAATCCCGAAACCCCCCTCCCCCGATAACCCCTGTCTTTTTTTGTAAATGTAATAATTTTTTTTTTGCTTCTTATTTTATATCAATGCTCTAACCCCACCTTTATGAATTTACACTACTACATGTACATGTATAAACATGCTTGCAAATCTGGTTGCCTTCTCTCCCTTGGGCCTGTTACATTTAAGCGGAGTAACTCAAAATAGAAAGAGATACCAAATACCCTCCCTTTGACATTTTTTGTCATGTGTTGGCTAGGTCACAGCATGCATGCGATACCGAAATTACTTAAAACCATAAAGAGTTGTCACTGCCTTGGTAGTAAGTTATTCGTTTATACAATATAGGGCATTTTTCTTATAGAGGCCTATCACAAAAATTACACGCGATCTGTAAAATCAATCTATTGTTTATTTGATTTGTCAACTCGAATTTTCTAGGTTCAGTACTTCGTAACTTAATTTATGTTAAGAGATCTCTGATCAGTAAAGGTTTTCACTTATAAATATTAATCTTTTGTCTTAAAATGCCACTGGCGATTTCTGAAACGCATGTTGGGTATGGGTTATAATAATAATAATACATGTAGTTATAATAGACTCTATTGCGTAACATTTATGTTTTGTAAGGTGGCAAAACAATCATTATAAATACGTCTTGGTAGTTGCATCCGATATAATTTGTTTAATATTCTACGCTATTCCGACACGGCCTCTCAGGAGAAAATAAAGATGTAGCATACATGTTTCTCGGGTGATCTCCCTTTGATTACATAGTGACCGTGGTGACGAGGAGCCGGGGGTTGGAAAACAAATTCAAGGCATAAATAAATAGGCTGTCAAAGGAAAAGAGTACACATTTTTTTTAAACATTTCAGCATAATGATGAGTTAGATATAGATCAGCTACTTGAAGGAAAAGTCTTGGGTCAGGACTGAGGCGCGTAGTACACAAAATGTCGACATTATTGCATCTACATGCAGTCATGCTTAGCGAGAGTTTTTCGTACTTTTTTGCACCACAACACAAAATAACTTATAATAAATATAACATTCGCATTTCGAAACTTTTTAATATTTACAAAAACAATATAGAATCTTTTTCTTTTCTATTAATGTAGGGTAATCCCCGCTATTTTCACTGTGTGAGTCGGTGCTAAGACATTTGAATCGAACGAAAAGTATTTATTTCGATGTGGCCACACCCCTCGAACAAAATAAAATATACTTTATTTATTCATATTTTAATCCTCTTTTTAATGGTATAAATTTTATTTTGTTCGAAGGGTGTGGCCACAGCAAAAATTTGAACCAAAGACGAAAAAAATGCTATATTTTGATAAAAACTAGCAAAGTGCGGGTGTTTAGGCGTTTTCTGTACAAATATGACGTCATCAAATAAAAAAAATTGGCATAAACTATTTAAGTTTGATACCCAGGGATAATGTTTCTATTGTTAATTTTCTTCTTCCCCTCAGTTTAATTTTCCTGAAAAAATAGGCCGATTTAGCCCCTTCGTGGAGTTAGCTCTTTCCCTGAGAACAACTAACAGGCAAGCAGAATATGTAATTGACAATGGGATACTTAGATTTAACGCCCAGAAAAAGTTCCAAACCAAGCAAGATTCCTTAAAGAAACAGAACTCAGTCATAAGTCACCAAGCTAAGTTACTGGAAAAACGGGGCAACTCTAGATTCTCACAGAAATTCATCCAGCAGAATCCAATTCTTTTCCAATCTCATCTGGAGCGAATTGCAGACTTCATGCTGTGTGGAGAAAACAAGTGGTGGTCAAAATGTGAGTTTGGGATCCAATTTCATGACAGCCTGGATGAAGTTGAAGTGAGAGATGTAGGTCCTCCCGTCCACCATTTTAGGACCTCCAACCTACAAAAAGAACGACACCACATCAATTCTGACTGGCAGACCTGCTTACAAAAGTTTGGAACAGGAGAATTGGTGTTACCACTAGAGAGACTGAGAGATTATGAGGTTAATGGCAAGATGAAGTACATCTACCCCCCTCAAGGAAATAATTTACATTAAATTACAAAATCATATTCATAAGCAATCTTCACTATCAAGAATGTTCTGATCTTCACTCATGAACTTTCTTTTGCTTTTTTATAAGATCATTTAATATCCAAGCTTTTTGTTTCATCTGATTATATAAGAAACCTATAGGGGACTAATAAATGACAGAAAATCCTTCAACTTATATTTTTCAACTTACAGATCTAAAAGAAAGTAACAGGAAAGATTACCTCAATGGATCCAAAGAAGATTTGCACCAACAGCAGGTAACCTACAATTGAGTCTGATGATATTAATTTAATGCATCATCATAGACATTCATAAGATTAAAGTTATTGCTTTATACTTTCTTGAAATGTTATCAATTTTGATCTTAAATATAGAATCAATAATTATATATATTGAAAGCCACTGTTATGAATTTTATGGACAAGTTAATGCTGACTAAGGACAGATCGACAGATTCAAGCAATCCCCTACAAACTCTGTGGAGTAGAATTATCCTTTGATGTAAAATTGATACTTTATCCTGCAACCAACCTAGCATTGACCTTATAAAGGTAAGCTAATAAGCAAAAGCTTTATTCGCACAATGCCCTAATAAAGCCTCGTGCATGTATTCCGACGTTCTAAAAGCATTGTGACATCATACATATTGCAATGTTTATGCTATGGCGTCGTAGTTTCAACTGCAGAGATGCCTAAATCAGTTGAAAATAGCTCATTTTGGAGTTCTGATGCAAAAATATATTGCAGGATAAACAAAATACATGGATCCTGTCTTGAAATATAAGCGATATTTGGGCTTGGGTTGAAAATGTAATAAAGGGCTCGGCAAGCCTCGCCTTCTATCACGTTTTCTTACCCCCGCCCAAATATCGCTTACATTTCCAGATAGTAACCATGTATTTTATATACATATTGTATTTCTATTCAAATGACATAACCTTGATAAATTATTAGGAAAATAAATGCCATCCTGTTTTTGATATGGATATTTAATATAAAAAAATCTGAGTAAAACTATAATCGTCTATTAAGGCCCAACCTTCCCTCATGGGCCATGGAATGAACAATAATTGATGGGCCACTGGTCTGACGCCAGTGATTTTGGGCCATGGAATGCACAAATAAGCAGGGCTCAAAATAATTGATGGCCAACTGGTCTGTGGTGGTAGATTTTTTTTTAATTGGAAAAGCCATTAAAATCCATAACAGCATTTTAACAAACATTTTTAAATAGAAAGATAAAATCTGGTTCTTCTTTTACAAGGTATCTCTTCATGCACCAGAACTGCAAGGAATCCAGGTGGAGGTTGATCACGTGACAGACACAAATGAAGACAACACATGTGCTCATCCAATGACACATCCATCACTAATCAGGTACCAGCTAAAATAGAAATTTTCTGTCCATGAATAGTTAAATTACAACAAGTGAGATATACAGTGACTTTTTTGTGTCACTTACTCGAAGCTCAATATTACTTACACCTTTTTTTTTTGTTTTTTGAATCAGGAAGCACTAGCCAGAGGAAACAAAAGTAACAGTCACGGATGATGGTATGGAGCACGACACGGGTAATGGCATGGATCAAGGAATACTCCATTTTCATGTGCCACAGGTCTGGCCCAAAATATGCATTATATTTCAAATCCATCTTAAATTTAAGAAGATGTAAATTTTACATGTCATAAAATATCTAAATTTTCTTAAAATACAAATTGCAGAACTGGCAGAATCCAAACTCCTTGATCGAGAAGGAATTAAACAATATTCCTGTTTTCAATTCCTCACAGGTACACTTGACTTTTCTGACTTGAATTATTGTCATAAACAACAACAACAAAAATGAAGCAATATCCAGAAATAAGGAATGTATTTTTATTGAAGACGAAACATTACACTGAAGCATTATTACAAAATACAGTAAAACTCGTTTAGTACGAACACGGATATAGCGAATTCAAGGATATTGCGAATTTGTCTTGGATCCCCAGCTATATAAAATTAACGAATTTCTTATATGGATAAAACAAATTACGGATATAGTGAAGTAATTTCACAGGTCCCAGTGACTTCGTTATAACCGAGTTTTACTGTAAATGTTAATTGTAATTTACAATACTTACATGTAGTATTGATCTTTGTACAGATGATATCCAAAGATTCTATCCTATATGAATGTGACATCACAGGCGCACCAGATTCTACGATTGAAGAGGACAAAACAAAGTCAAAGGTTGAAATTTTTTTTAAAGAAACATAAACTCTGACTTAATAATGCTTGAGACATTGTTACCTTTATTACCAAAGCAATTTGTAAATATTCTTAACACAGAAACCTTGGGAATAAATGAAAAAATATTTTGAATAAAAAACTTTATTGTATTGAATTTAAGACTTTCAAGAGAAAAGAGACAGTGTCAGCTCATGGAGCTAAAGGTATTGGTACATTATATACATTTTTAATACAGTATATTTTAAATAGCTTTAATCCTAAATCAAATACTGATTTTTATCCACCGATTTTATGTTTCTCATGTACATTATAGCATGAAATTGCAGTCATTTTTGTCCATGCATAATTATTTCATATTTTATTCTTATTCAGACAAATATGCATAAAAAAATCTTGCCAAAGGAGAATATACCAAGTAAGTATATGACAGATTTACTAATTTGTTCTTTTTTTATTTGAAAAAGGGAAATTGAGAATGAGGAAGATCTCACATCTCACATATTTATATAGCACTTTATTACATGTATTAAAGTTACAGGAACCATTGTGTATTGAAAAAAAAAAATCTTTGTATTATATAAATTCATATTCATGGGTTTATGAAAATAATATTCTCAGATTTTTTTTAAAAATCATTCACAAATGCAAATATATGTAACAGTGTTGACCCTTTGCTTTCAAAATTAGCCGAAACACTGTGTAACAATGCACAATTTTAAAGCAACTTTGGTATATAGAATAATAAATTTTGACACCTTCACCTGTTAACTCATTACTCATATTTGCAATTTTTAACTAAGCCACTAGTCTGTATCATCTTGATGTTTGTCAAATGTCCAACTACTGGGAGTATCTAAAATGTGGTCAAAATACACTGCCTGAAGTCAGGGACCTCGGATTTTTTTTTTTTTTTGGCACCAAAGGAGAGCACAAGAGAAATTTTCTTTTATTCATTTGAGCACAAAAATCACTCTCTACCATCGGCTCATACAATCACCTCTGTTGTTGGTTCGCGTATATCACAATTATGTTCAGCATAAGAAATAATGCATTTGTTTTAGCTTATTATAATTGAATTCCTGCACTAATATATATCTTTTAAGGTATATATTTACCAAGTAAATATAGGACTATCATGTTAATTTGAAATAATTCTTCGAATATCATGTTTTTCACATTATGTCAAAAATCTTGACTTGAGCTTATTTCTGAGGTGTTTGAGAGAGTAACAAACGACAACTCTGTAAGAGAGATTGGACAAAAATGGGTAATGGGCATTGATAAATGATATGCGGGCATGCCTGAGAATCAAATTATTAATTTTGTAAGGCCATTATAGTATTCATGATTTTATATATATTTTTTTATCAATTACAGATAGATTGCAAACAACCACAGAAATGTTACATTTCTTACTTGGGGACTCGGAGCTCTTCACTGAATATCAGAAGTACAGAAAGCTCTCTCGAATGCATCCCTCTGACAAGAGTCTTAAACAGTGTTATGACTCTGTCTTGGCTCGTGTTCAGACTACTGTTAGTAAAATTCAAAATGATGCCAGCAAGAATCCCCTGCAAATGAAAGAAAAGAAGAAAGTCTGTGAACAGCTTTTGTTACACTGGGGAATGTACTATTTCTAAATATTTTCATGATTTTGGTTAAATATAAAATGTACAATTATATGATCATATCTGACAGCTTCTGTTTGGATTTCCTAAAAAGAAAATAATAAAAGTGAGCTGAAAATAATCAATGGAACAATAACTACAGAATGATGGGATAATATTATTTATAACACGGCCTGGGTATGCGTGCAGCTTGTTACCCTATACACATGCTAGGATATAGTCTTCAATGTATTTGCTACAAATTATTGGACCTGAGTAATTATCAAGTTGAATTAAAAGCTTAATTCTTAACGAATTGGATGGTTTCAAAATCAGGTTAACACGTTGTACACATGGCAGTCTCGATTTGAAACAGGGTCATCTCATGGTGTTGTGAATGAAACAAACTTCGCAATTATTTGACCGACAAAATTATTTCTTTGTCAAACATTATTAATCAAATTCATGCCTAACATCAATTTAATAAAAAAATATATAGGCTACTTACCCGATTATTCATCGCAAGGGCTGTTAAAATACCAATACTCCGAGAGCACCTGCACTTCACGTCTTTTCGTGTCAATGACTGTTGACAAGCGTCTTTACGACGTAGAATCAGTCATAAGACAATTGTATCATGCTGATTCTTCGTAAATTCTCGCTTTTATGTAAATTTAGATGCAAGTACGAGAAAATTGTTATTGAATTTTTTGATTTCTGAACTAAAACAAGCTTATTTTACTTCCAAGATGCATATTTTTATGTTTTTTCCATATATGGAAAAAAAGGCGGAGCATCCGTCATTACGTCACATCTCATTATCCTTCATTAGCATATCAATTTCAATGGGTAGCCTTAACTGCACTGCGTAAATGTTGAAACAGTGATTCAATATTTATTTCTTTTCTGAAGTATATAAATAGGAGAGCATTCTTAAAAGTATTTAATAAATCACCTCTAATGGTCATACCTTTGAATTTAAACTAAGCATAGTATAAAATTATGTAAAGTTTTGGAGGGTTGTTTTGATTGCAATTTACAGCTGGGAGTTGAAGGGCAACAAGACGGTCTTAATGACACATTAAATTATTTTCTGTTCTTTTTTGATAATCAAGCAACAAAAAATTGAAATGTTTCATGCCTATACCGATGAGAGATAGAACAAAATTTTTGATAAACATTAAATTAGTATCAATGCTTTATGTGCATTATAATTATAAAACAAAATATTTTAATAAACAAGCCAATACATGTATATCAAATTCATTTATTGAGAAATAAAAGAGTTTAAGATTTTCAAAAACAAGGGTTTCTTTGAATAAATTAAAATAACTGTAAAATGTGACTGTGTTGGAAATATTTTCCTATTAAATACACATAATATGTATAATGTAAAGTAATTGAAATGTAATTGAAATTACAGGTATTTTTTCATTGTTATTTATTATATTCAATTATAAGTAACTGAAAAAATGGTCAATTCCAAATTACTTCCCTTTACTTTCAAAATTGTCATTAATTACACTCAATTACATTAACTTTTATCAATTACCCCATCCCTGGAATCTGTGTCCTGAAGGGCCCATCTACTGACACCTCATCATCAAATACAACTTCCGGGGGAGAGTAACGACCAATGCGACCTAACAATCCCTCAGAAACATACATGTAACCATAGGCCACCTCACTAACTGAAGGATGGGCTGGATCAGGGGATAAGGTCAGGTCACTGGTTTCCTCTGTATTACCCTCAGACTCTTAAAACTGATTCATCTACAGTTTCAACCTCCGAGTTAGGTGTATATATCCAGCTTCCAGGACTAGCCAATGGCGCAACATTGTCTTCTGCAAACACATTCCAAGTCTGGTGAGCCTAAACACATTTCGGGCATCCGCCACAAGGTAAGTCGCTCGGGTGTATGGTAACATCAGCTCCAGCACAAATTGCACTAGAAGGCAACCAGGACATGGCATCCGCGTTGACATGGCGTCGCCCCGGACGATGCTGTATCTCCATGTCATACTGGGTTAGTTCTTCCATCCATTTGGCGAGTTGATCCTGGGGGTTTCTAAAGATAAGCAGCCAAATAAGACTGATGGTCTGTCCTAACAATAAATCTCCTTCCCAGCAAGTAATGGCGAAACAGGCGGGTAAAGCGGATAACTGCCAGCAGTTCCTTCCGGGTTGTGCAGTACTTTTGCTGCTCTGGGGATAGACTGAGGCTTCCATAAGATATGGGTCTCTCCTGGCCATCCTGTATCTGTGAGAGTTCGGCCCCTACGGCTTCATTAGAAGCATCGATGTCAAGTATTACTCTCCATCAGGAATGGGGAGGGCCAAGACAGGCGGAGATGTAAGGGCCCTCTTTAACCATCAAAAGCTGCTTGTTGCTCCGAGCCCCATATAAAGGGCTTCTTGCCTGTGATCTTGTCGAGGGGCAGGGCCCACTCAGCATAACCCGCAATGAATCCCCGGTGGTAGTTAGCAAACCCTAGGAACCGCTCTACCTTCTTAGTGTTGCTGAGTCCCTGACTGCAGAAATGTAATCATCTCCCATCTCAATGCCTTACTTGCTTACCCAGCATCCCAGGAATTCAACTTTGGTTTGGAATAGTTCACATTTCTTTGGCTTGAACTTTAAGTCGTACTCCCGGAAACGCATGAACACAGATCGCAAGTTCTCCAAGTTATCCAGGAAATCTCGACCTAAAACCAGGGCGTCGTCTAAGAAGGCCAAAACAATACTCCAAGTAAGGCCTCTGAGTACGAGGTTCATGAAAAGGTTGCCAGGGCGTAGTGTAAACCAATCCCGTATGCGCACAAACTCAAACAGACCATACTTCGTCAAAAAGGCTGTCTTCTTCCTATCCTGAGGACCGATCTTTATCTGATGAAAGGCAGAGTTGGCGTCGAGCTTAGAAAACCACAACTTCCCTGTAAGGGTGTCCAAGCACTCGTCTATCAAAGGCAGGGGGAATACATCCTTCCAAGCCACCTTATTCAAACGGCGATATTCAAGGCACCATCTAACCTGACCGTCTTTCTTCCTAATTAGAACTGGAGCTGAGGCCCATTCAGACATAGAGGGCTGTATAACACCAGCCTCCAGCATTTTCTTTAGGTGGGATTCCTCCTCACCAGCAAAGAACATAGGAGTACGTCTCATCCGCTCCTTTAAAGGGGGTGCGTCTCCGGTATCTTGTTCTTGTTTAATGCGGTGAAGTTCCCAAAGTCGAACTCGCTCCGAGCAAATACATCTTGAAATTATGTGAGCAGACTGGCCAGCATGGCCCTCTTATGTCAGCTTCTGATCTAGACGGCAGAGGCACAAAATAGCAGAGCAAGCAGGCACTCGCACCTTCCGGACGACCAAAGTAACCCTGGCCTTCGGAATCGCCTCAGCTCGGCCAACGTTCATTTTAAATGTCTCCCCTCCCAAAGTCAAAGTCCCATGCTCTAAATCTAATCGAGGCTTCCGGGCATGAAGAAATTCCATGCCCAGCAATATGGGGTCCTGCTAGGGGGCGACATAAAGATCAACCTCGTGAGTCTGTGTACCTATAATCACTGCCACGTGTCCCACTATGAAACCTTTCAACTTGAGTCCTTACCCACCTGAGTCAGAGTAACATGTCTCCGTATCGGGGGCTTAAGCTCTAGCTGGTTATAAACCTGAGTCGACAAAACACTGACCTCAGCCCCTGTGTAAACCACAGCACTCACCCGTACGCCTTGCACACGTAAACTAACAAAAAACCCTGTAGATGGGCGCAGCTGTCCAATAGGTAGAGTGGGCTCATTCCCCTCATCCTCTGGCGATCGCTGACCAGAACCACCAATTTTGGTACTACCAAAGCTCTGGAAGTTCCCAGTCCTATCCCGAGCTGGTCCAAGTGGCTCCGGAGTGGAGTGGGGGGCCCCAAGCTTCCCCACTTCCTCGTCAAAGGATGCCTCTTCCTCCTCAGCTGAGAATAGTTCTAGCGATTTAGGCGTCCCAAAGCGGACCCTTAGCCTGCGCCGCATGCAGGAGGAGTGTAGACTAGCCCCCTGCTCCTTACTCTCCGAGTCCGTCGTCTCTGGGGACTGATCTGGGTTCATAAATCGAACTGCCTGGGAGGACCCTCCCTGGGATCCAGGCCTTCCACTCCTTGGTCCTCTCTCCTGGGACTCAGGACTACGATATCTCTCACCAAGGAGTCCCTTCATCCGGGCTCCGCCCAGTAACCCATCAGTAACTGCTGTCTTCCCGGCAGCTTGGGTGGAACAGTCTCTACGGAAATACCCCACCTCTCCACACTTAATCACACAGTAGGCTTCTGGTCTCTCTCTGCCAATGTGGGTGGCGGGGTACCAGTCTTCTAGGGTTTTGGGAGGGGGGCAGATCCTTTCTGCTTAACGGCTTGTTCCAACTTTTCCATTCTGCTCCGGATGGCTTCCAGCTCCTCCCCAGCAGCGACATTTACCGTCCCGGGATCGTCCTGTTCAGTGTCCTCACCGGAGATCAACTTCCGCAGCTCTTTCTTGGCTTTAGGCCTATGTAGCCAGGAGTGCTTGAAGTATTGCATTCGCTCCACGGCGTCCTCTATAGTCTGGGGATGCCCGATGAGCGCATAGAGGCAAGCGTCACGGTCCTCAGCTCTATGACACAGCCGAGGTATGGCATGCACGTGTACATTCGCCAAGGTTAGTACCCTGTCTGCCCACTGACGAAGTGACTCTCCTTGATTCCCACTGGCAGACTGGAATTTAAGTTGATGCACGAGTTCGGGGCCAGTAGAGCCAAAACGCTTCTCAAATCTCTGCAAGTTCTCGCCTAGGCGGAGCTGGCCACTGGTTTCTAACAGCATGGTATAGTACTCACTTGCTGCTCCTTCAAGGGATAAACAAGAACTGGTCGTGCTGCTCCTCCTCGGTCCAGAGCTGGCTGCGAAACAACCTAACTTGTGCAAAAATGCATTCCAGCTGGTCTTACCATCATACCTAAGATATGATGCTCACTCCCAGTGGCTGCCCTACCTGGGTATGGTGTGGTGCCCTGGTAACAAGGTGCGCCATAATGTATTAGTGTTGCGAGCCTGGTTAGCAGGGACTGACTGACTAGCATAGTATCCCGGATGGGTTGCCCCATACATGTTTGGCTGCACATGTGCTATCCTCTCCCCCTCCCTTCCAAAATGGCAGGCTGGGGTATCGGGATGGGCAGGACTACAAGTCATTGAAATAGGAAAACTATGGTGCTGCAGTGCACTGGGCATAGTCATACCATGGGGTGTGGCTGGAGTATTCTCGCCTCGGTACAACACAGACTGGGCGTGGTACGGCACTGGGGATTGGGCATGCTTACCCCAAAATTGATGTACGCTGATTGGGGCGCATGGTAAGGTGTGCTTGTGGAACTAGCATATAATGATGTAGGTTGGGGTCTGGCAGCAGTAACATTAGTGTCTAAAGGCCAAGAGACTAGGTTACTATTTGCTTGTGACTGAACCAGTGCAGGGGACACTTCAAAATTTACAAGGGCTGGGGCAGACATAGTGCGTGGCATTGAGCTCTTGGGTTGCAAATCATCCCCAGGGAAAGAGGGCGCACTAAAATCTGCTAGTCTAGGTTGGCTCTTTATGGGTGCAGGGTCCCAGCTGAGCCCTATAGGATATGGCCTAACATGTTGACGATCATACTCGAAGGTAAGCTGTGCAGGCCTCACAGGCCTCTCGGATTGCTGACTAACACATGGTGTATGTGGCGGAAGGGCGGGGTTAAGTTGGTGTGGTAAAACCTCACCCAAGCGGCTTGGTCTATAATCCATGGTAGCAGGACCCCCCAGGTTAGCTGTCTCCCACAAGGACAGGGTGGCTACTACTAGCAGGTCGCACATGGCATAAGGAATAAGGATGGTTTAAACCCGAATTCAAGGGAATATATTTAGGTGGGCTACAACCCACAGTGCTACCAGGTGAGCTACACCTACACAGGCTACCTAAAGAGGACTCCAGGGAATCACTGGTCTTCATCCCTGGTGAGCTTAATTGAGAGTGGGTAAACCTTTTCTTAACATACCATGTAACACACTACCCTCCCCACAGGGGATGCCCATGTGTACGCCGAGTATAGGTGTAGAGGGACCCCCAAGGGGCAACCCCCTCCCATGTAGCCTGACATTGACTAAGCAAAAGGTGTGTGACGGGAGGCAAAATGCTCACTCCCGCTATAAGCGTATGGTGAATAACTCCCCTCCCCGGGGTATCCCCAATCCTACACGGAGAGTGAGGGATGATATTGTCTGACCGCGTGACAGCCGGGTCACTACCCTGGCATAAAGCCGACACGGCTTCCTCCAGGGACATATCCATAATAAAACTGCACAAAATAAATCTCAAATAAATCACAGATAATCTACAAAACCACTAAATCATTTGCAATAAATATATACACAAACTGATTCTAGTTAATTCAAAAAATTATTGCATCAGAAAAATACTGCAAATATCACATTTGCTCTCAGCAAAAAAATGGCGGCTACAACTGATGGCTACAAAAAGGACCATTCTCTATAAGGCCGCTTTGCGGCCTACAATGACTTCAAATTTTCAAGCAGTATTATTTACTTTATAAACTGCATGAATCAGTAGGCTAATGATCCAATTTAATGATAAATGTTGATTGGTTAATGATGTTATAGTATTTGCTATGATATAGGGTCACAAAGTAATGTACTATCAGTCCGTATTAGCATTAGGGTAACGGGAAAACTCATGAGGGTGGGTGTGTTAGGCAACTCCTACACATGTCATAATCACCTTAAACCAACACAAAAATTTACATGTAAACTTCTTATAAACATAAAAAGAAACTACCAGATTATGAACTTGGTTTAAGATGGTTATGACATGTAAATAAAAACTTTTCGGTTCATTTTTACAATATTTGAAAGGATATCTAATAAATGAAAATGAAGGCTATCAGCTTACGTAGACTATTTCACGTTCTAAACTTTCAGTTAGAGCACATGTTTCTGTTGAATAAACAAAAAACATGTTAGTCAAGCATTTTTACTCGAAAAACTTTTTACCAAAAAATCTAAAAATCAAAGTACTGGAAAAACTGGAAGTTATGAAATTACACGTGAAGACAAATTTTCATTGAACTATCTGCTAGAAATAAAGAAAAAAAATGTTTTATATACTCAATTGTAATTTTAATTATCATTATTAGTATAGTCTAGTTTAGTTATGCTACATTTTAGCATTTATTCCTTTGGAGTACTGTATATATGTTAGTACTAGAAGTGGTCAAAGATATTTTTGTTATAGTGGGAAGATTCATTTGCTATTTGTGTTTTTAATTTATTTTTCTATAGGTACATACGTAGCTTTTATAGATAGGTAATTAGTGATGGGATGATTTCTTAATGGGAATTCTCTCCTCAACCTTTCAGAAACCTCATATTTTTCGTATGTGTGACATAAGATCCAAATATTTTGTGTTACCTGTGTTTTGAGAGGACTCAATCTATTTTGATTTCAGGAAGCAACATACATCTTTGGTAGCATTATTAGCTACAAGAACAGCAGTTCTGTCTTAAAAAATGAAATGCCAAGGGGAACCGGAGTTCCGTATGGTTACATGTGATAGATAATTGAATGTGTATTTACGCCATTTTAGAATTTTTCACCAAAATAAAGAGATCATCCGCTGTAGGTGAAGTTTCATAAATTTGATTTATGCATGATTTCATTATTGATGCACCTCCTTTTTAAAGGTAATATCCAAAAGACCCATGACTTTTACTTTTAACACCGAAGACTAAGCAAAGGAACAGTCACTAGGCGCGTTAAATGCCTTAGTTTTTGACGCGGCACGGGGAACGGGAATTGAACCCTTGAGGCCTCGATTTCGAAACCAGTGTCAAACCCTTAGGGCCCATTTTGTACATGAGATTGTAGTCCATGGATATACTAAAACTTCTGATATGCATAGTGAAAGGAGCTTTGAAAATCTTCCTCGTTTTTATGGAGTTCCGTTAAAAGGGGGGGGGGGGCAGAGACTTGACTTTTATATATACATTTGTGTATTTTATTTTAGATAGCATTTTTAATTTAATTTACTGTTATACATGGGCAATAAGATGGAATCAAAGCAATTCTTTGTTAACTCATTTTACGTACCAGTATATATTTTTAATACAGCCGTTCTTAGTTTTATATATGCTCACAACTCATATGTTTAATCAACATGAAATTGCATTAATATTTTAATCCTGTACTTAATGGAGTCTTTATTTTTTGTTAATTTTAAATCTTTTGCTGGTTAGTCAGAAATGAATGATATCTTAACTTTCTGTGTAGAAAACAGAAAGTTCAATTTAAATGTGTCACGTTCACCTTTATTTAATTAAGTGGTACGCTGAACAACTAAGTTTCACGGAACACATCACAAAATGGATGCACTTAAGAAAAATACATTAAGATGGATCTAAAGAGATAGTAATCATATTTTCCTCACAGTGATTTTTGAATTCACGGACGCCTGACTTCACTTTGAGATACATTTTATGACGGTGATCGTGACAGGATCCCCATTTTTGCATCATCATTTTAATGAATTAATTATTGAACAGGGGTTCAAAAGATTGATGTTCACAGTTTAAATAAGGGTCATATACACTGAAAATTTGATCTCCATACACAGATTCTTCATCTTGCAATACTATTCAAAGAGGATACTTTGCAAAAGTAACACTAACTCTGTCATTATTCTTATGTTTGAGTATAGATAAAATGTTAATTTGCAAATGTTGAAACTTTACAGAGATTAATGTATATACATACTATAAATATAAAATAGATAAAGATAAAATTAAATGAACATGTAACTTCTAATAATGTATGGATTTCCAAGTATCTCACAATAGATATAATTTTCACAACGTAGCTGCTATTAATTTCACAAATTCTTGACATTTAAAAGTAGTGCGTAAAATTGTATCGTCCGAAATTTATTCGAAACAAATGCTTGAGTGAAAAATTAAACATTAAATTTAACCCACTTCTATTAAAAGTGTCTACCGCAAATTTCATAGAAAAGTTTTGTTCTGTTTTTTTAAACCAAACTTTACCTGAAGCAGTTAAATATTCATTTTGTCTTTTTTGCGAAATTCAACGGATTGAGCCACAGCATCAATTGTAAAAATTGTAGTTAATTAAAAAATATGTAGATAAATTATTTATTTCACTTATATTATTATTGTGTTAAATCTATAATAGGGAAACTCATAACTTTTCACCATATGTAGCCTTCACTGATTTCAGTGTGTAAGTAAACTTTCAGGAAAGTTTACCGGCTGGGTATTTTAGAGACCATCTGAAAATACGATAGGATTGTATAGAGAAATGCTTTTTTGCAATTCAAAGCAAATTACAAAAATACTACAATCGACATTTTCCTCAAATTATAATATTATATCTAGCATTATATGTAATAAATACAAAAATTCTACAATTTGGTTTCCAGAGGGCATCTCAAAATGTCAAAAGAGCCATAGCGCATTTGATAGGCATTTTCGCCTACTCTACTAGTGATTTCTTAAAAACATTTTTTAACCAAAATTTTGTGATACAGTCTTAGTTTATACATGCGTAAAACCAAATCACACAATAATGATATTTAAATGTTAATAGTTCCCTCATATGATAAATTTGAAAATTATCCAGTTTGTATAGAATATATAGTAAATATTGAGGTATCCACCTAACGATGAAAAACTGTTGCCAAAGACCACCCTTAACCAGAAAAACAACTTTTGAATAATTTTATTTGGATATGTCTGCACTTCATTCCCTCTAGATAATTTTGGTTAAAGGTGGTCTTCATATTGAAAATGATGAAAATATATATTAAATTTTTCTTCTCATATAATCGTAAGATTAAGCAATCTGTCTTAAATTTATCAGCTTGACATCATTGACTTCGTTGGCGCAGCGGTATGATTGCTGGAATGTAAATATGGTGATTGCGAGTTCGAGCCCCACATTTTTCCATTTATGTTTTTTTTTTCTTTGTGTATCTTTTCTACGTTTTTCTTTATTATGTTTTATAATATACACAATTTCAGAAAGTTATACTATACACATTACACTTTGAAAGTATCTCGAGAAAAGACAGTCCTTAACTATTTTATTAAAGTTTGCAAATTCATAGCAACTTGTTTTATTTTTATTGATTTTCTGCGTAAATCTTTTGTCTCAGAATTAGAGTATTGAACAAGTAAAATGATTATCATTTGACATACTTGCAACTATGAAAATATAACACTCGTCCTCAAATCATATTATATAGTTTGCTCATGAATGTACAGTATATCTATAAATAGAAACAGGTGATTTCCTTTTAAATTCTTGAGTCGGCCGTGTCGTCGGTAAGGCAGCTATGGCTCTTTACGAAATTTTCCCGTTTATATGGATATAAAATATGCTCACACTTAGGATAACAAATGATTTTTATACTTCAGTTTATCACAACGTCACATATACACAAAAACGACGTCCATCTATCTATCAGTTTCAAAATCGTAAACATTTTTAAACAAGGTCACCTTTTTGCCCTCTCCCGACTCAGGATAAAGAAAAAATTGGGTAGGTGGAACCCCCCCCCCCCCAATTTTCAACATCAACGCTAAATTTTAAAATCTGTAAATTTGATGGTATTAATACGATTAAAATAATTGCTGATGGGATGAGAAAATCCCGGAAAGAATTTTTAAAAAAATCGTTTCCGGAACGTTAAAAAGTTTTGCGTCCGACTATTGTTAGGCGGTCGGTCGGGAGAGGGCAAACAATTTTTTAAAGATGGCCCAAGTTAATTTTGTTAATTTACCTCTGCTTTCTTAATCCTTAAAAAATTGATAAATTCTATTTTTTTTTTTTTTTGCTTTAAACGCATAAATCTCATGACCCCCCATTTCACGAAGAATTTTGTTGAGCTCCACGTTCATCCAAGAAATCTGATACTTCATGGGATATTTTAGGGCAAAGTCTAGATTTAAGGTCATGTCTTGCGGACTGCAGAGGAGCATTGTCACTCAGAATGTTGAAGTTTTGTCGCTTTTGTCCCAGTCAATAGGGAGAACTCTATGAACAAATGGATATTTCATTTTCTGTTCACTGACACCGATAACGTGGCGTGCATCCATATCTTTGTGGTACAGTGATTGGGGTCTCACTTACACACACGAGAGCAGATATATACCAAAAGTCCTTATCATCGGAACACTTCCAAATTTTGGCCTTTGCCACAAATTTGGACTAGATCGGTAGAGCTTGGACAAATATTTTCTGAATGAAGAAACAGGGAGCTTTGGATCACCTGTATGTTTTAATTTAAAAAAGGTCATATCTTTGCTATTGAAATGAAATCTCCGTTTCCCTTTCAACTGTATTTACAAAGAGAGATAACTCTTAAATTGATAAAATGGAGAAAATCGATCTCAAAAATCTGCAAGCAATACAAGTTTGTGAACAGGGCATAAAATACGGACTGGGAAATTCCAGAGGTTGGATCAGTTGCCTTGGAGGAGTAAGTATCACAAGATAGACCGGTTACATCCAGTGTGAGCCCTATGTATTTGTTAGAGTAATCCGCAGTCACATTTGGTATAAAACAAACACCTAACAGTTGGTATAAAATATGTCAGTCAAAATACAATCAAATAATTGAATTATTTGCTAACAAGTCTCTTTAACAGCCATAGAATTTACGAAATGCTGACTTTAAGGAGTTAGGTGAGATCCCTGTAGCATCAATTGATATGTCAGTAGCTATCTCGGTTTCAAATTTGATCGTACTTAGAGCATACTCTTGAGTATCGAATAAATTGGGAGACATGAACACCACATATCTACAATTACCTGTTCTGCCAAACGTCTCTTCTTGCTTATTGCCTTGCTTATGAATATAACCAATTTCTTCTTTTTTAAATGACAAATACTCCCTGTTCGAAGAATTTACAGAACTTTGCAAGTCTTATTTATGAACTTCAAGAAAATTAATTTAAAAAAAAAGTAAACTTTAACTGTAGATTTGCATCTTAACATATTACTTAATGCTACATAATTTAGTATCAAAGAACGCAGAGAAGAGTTTCAGCATGCAGTAGATCAAACTGAAAAAGACACTGAATGCGGGGACCCACAATTTCTAAACTTTAAAATTGCTTGTTAGGCCAAAATAAAAAGTACCTTTGTTTCCCCTAACGCGACCGACCCACTTAAAACGTGCCGACTGAAAAGTTTTTTAATAAGATTATATAAATATTTTTTTTATTGTTTTTAAACTTTATAAAATACAATTTCATCAAAGTCCGTTTTTTATAAGAACGGCGGCTTTTGTTTTACTCTCATTTGGCGCCCACAAAATGTGGCCAGGGAGGGTTAGTTCGTGTTATAAAACAATGGTGACGTATGAATCTTATTATATAATCTGATAATCTTTAACTTACTAGAATCCTACACTCTTGAGACATTACGTGAATTAATTGTACCATGACTAAGGAGTGTTAAGATGGTATTTACAAGTGTCTTCTAAGATAAACGTACGAAGTAGGCATGGCAAAGCCTGCCCCATGAGCAGATGAGGGGTCCACCTTGTGTATACATATCAATAAATTTCATTGCATTTCATTTGTTTCAATCTAAAAAAAAAAAGTAATGTATGATCCTATTTTTACTATAAAGGACCATAGGAGTTGTAAATATGTCTTTGTATAATTATTTCATCTTGATAAATATAATTCAGATGTCCTTTCCTCCTACCTTTTATCTATGGGGTATTAACTTCGTGACTATACCATAAGATATATGAAACTTTGATCATTTTAGATATGGTTTGGTTGAATTAAATATTCTTTATACATGTGCACTCTTTCCAAATAGTATTGAAATCTTTAAAACTGGCTTATGGTACGGCTTCCTGAGACGTAAAGTGTATTTTTCTTTAGTTAGGCCCTTGAAAATAGGTTGTTTCTTTGCTTTAAAATATTTTTAAGAAATTGTTGAGCCGGTGGAGGGCACCTAATTTAGACTTTTACTCGGCACTTATAGCCATTGATCATTGGTTAAGCATCAGTAAGGGATCTTTTTTCGTGCCAACATCTACATGTATACTGCGACCCTGGACCTGCGTTTTTTACGGTTTCATTCGACTGACCAATCCCTTGTCGGGACCCGTGACTTAGAATAAGCCCCTGAATTACGTCGCAACTCCAAAACGAAACACTAGAATCACTGCACCACGCGAGGCCCTTGACATTTTGTCTGTGTAAGTACTCGAAGATGATAGTAGGTTTGAAAAATATACTTGGATGTCCGATGGTTGAGTATTTGCGATTCTTGTCTTTTTGTAAATATTCGATTTCAGTAAATTTACGCTGGCCTGAGTTATTTCACAAATTCAAATGAATAATATTTGTGAATTAATTTACCATACATGTTGCTTCATTTGTATGATATTCAGTTTAAAAATCCGTTTCTTTTGTTCCCTTTTTTTTTTTTATAAAGATAGGAATTTTTAAAACTGCTGTCATAAAAAAAAATAATTTACCTACCTACCTACCCAACTTGAGATTTTAGGGTCGGGTTAGGGGAAACAAAGATATTTTTAATGATGGCCTTATTATTTTTATTTATGAGTTAGTTGCAAGTACATAGGTGTATTTTTTTGCTGGTTGACCTATTCGTCAAAACATTACATTTAATACCTAGGCTTACAAACGCATTTAACCTATGATATCAGCAAAAATTTAGAAGTTTAACGAATGACTGATCATCACGGTTAATTTGATTGAAGAACATCATTTTGAGAAGCTTTGTTGCTTGTTTTCTGCGGTTATATATAGGATCCGTTCATCATATCCTGCATAGATAATGCAAAGATGCAGCTGACGTTGATCCTAGCAGTGGTGACTTGTTGGCTTTCAGCACCTGAAGTCGTTAAAGGTAATGAAAACTTTATTTCATACTCCTTTCTGTTTTGCCAATTATATTGATCTAATTATACTTTGTGTGTTAAGTAAATTATGCTACATAGTAAATGCTATGCAACTATAATATTGAAATTCGTAGTTATGTAAAACAAGTAACTTTTCTGCTTATTTACTCTTAGCAGAACAATTGTTTTGGGCAAATTAAAATTAATTTAGACTAAAATCCTACTGTACAAGCCTAAGGAAATGGTAACTGTAGAGAATTTATTCAATTTAAATTTTTATATACAAATCTAGATTGAATTAGTTCTGACTTTGGTAAATGACGGTATCATCGTAAATAAAGTTACCTCGGATAGAAATATAATTCATTAAGTATAGTCTGTTTAAACGTCTAATAATGTCTCTGTTTAAACATATATTTTCAGGCCTTTTCCGTGATGGTCGTCAAAGGTTTTATCTAGATCTGTTGGGTTTAGAGAAACAAGTAAATGATGTTCTCCCAATCGATGTTTCCATGGAACGACGCAGTGAAGCATCAAAGGTAATTCAGGTTTATGGACTCTCAGGTAAGAGAGATGACTCTCAGGTAAGAGAGATACATGTAACTCTTACTTGGGTCAAGAAAAAAAGTCCTCTGTTTATTTGGGGATGATCGAAAAAGAAATAAATGATCTTTGTAGATAGGATTTGAATCTGTTTCTGGAACCAGTTTCATAAAAAAACAAACAAAAATTATTTTATGATTTAGATTTGTCTTTAAATAATGCGAGTAAAAAGAAATACGGCTGTCTTCGTATGCATAGAAGACCCATGAAACAATTCAACTTTAAAACTAGTAGACTATTTGTTCTCGAACAATTAGAGGTCTTTCCACCTTCTTTAAATTTCTTAATTTTTTTTTATATTTTTCTCTCTAAAGTTAATTTTTATACAAAAAGAATCCATAAATGGCTTCAAAGATAGAAAAAAAATTAATAAATTTTAAAAATTTGAAATGACCTTGACGTTTACCACATAATGAAGGTCAAAGGTCAAGAATTACATTGCAATTGGTTCCATGCTTCTAGGACTTGTACTTTTAAAATTATAAGGCCTTCTATTAAGCGCAAAGACGTTAAAGGGCGATAACTCATACAAGGGGTCATCGGATCCTTTCGCACTGAATAGATTGAAGTTGTGTCTAAAGACCCTGAAGACATTAGTGCAGGTTTGATGTCTCTACATGTACGGTCTACGGTTTTAGAGGAGTAGCGATAACAAGGTTTTTCGCACAAAGGGCAATAACTTTCAAAGGGGTTAAGCTTCAGTGACAAGAATGAAATCTTTGAAATAGATTTAAGAGTACATATTAATGATGCAAAGACAGATAGTATATGTTGAAAGACAAGAGCTTAATTTCTCTTTTTTAGAATGACCTTGACCTTTGCATATATTTTAAGGTCAAAGGTCAATGAATCTTATGCAATTGGTCCCATGGCTCTACGACTTATCGTTCTGAGTTTTTTATTATTCGTAAACATCAAAAACTTTCAGGGGGCAATAACTCAGGGGTCGACAAATACTTTTGCGATGAAAAGATTGAAGAGTCCCTTCAATAAGTCAAAGAAATTGGTGAAGGTTCCGTACCTCTACGGTTTCGAAGGAGTACCGATATTAAGCTTTACGGTGAAAGGGACAATAACGGCGTAAGAGGTCAAAGTTCAAATATTGGGGGGGGGGGGGTCGTTTTTCAGAGTAACTTTTAATATCCAGTATCATGAACTATAAATTTTTTTGATAAGTCTTGCGGTTTCAAACGTCCGAGTGAGAAATAAAATAATGATAAACATAAGCATTTCAAGAGGTCTTTCCATAGAACGGTGGAAAGACCTAATTATAGGTAAGGCTTTAAAAACGGCCTAAGTTCTTTACATGTATATTGTTACTTTTTATTACTTAAAAACAGCAATATGTATTTTTTTATAAGTACTTTGGGACAAAATATTCAATAGATGTCAATATTGACTATAATTTTCTTTCATTTTTTTCAAAATGCAATTGGTCAAAATATATAGTTAATGCTCTGTATCCATTTTTACTTTTTTTAAATTAAACTTTGACTTACACATAAAAAAGTGAAAACCATAGCAATAAATAAAGCATTAATTTTCGAGCCCTCATCCCCAACTTCAAGACAAAAAAAAAAAACCAAAAAAAAAACAACCAAAAAAAAAAAAAAAAAAAAAGCAAACAAACACACAAAAAACAACAAAACTTATGTATACTTTGATGTTAAGGGTAGTCAAATTATATTATACATGCATGTAGTGTTTTATAATATTGCGTTGTTTCATTCATCTAGATGTGTCATCTCCACGAATGCCCCCGCAAGCAGCCAAAATTTCAAATACAATATTTAATTTTAAATTTGCATTCGAAGTTGACTCTTTTTTTGGTAAAGTTCAAGAGGGATAAATCTCTCAAAAATCATCGGACCACGACCAAATTCAAATTTGACCTCTATTTTCTGGTAAAATACATGCACATGCAATTTCAACTTTATACATACATCACTTCTAAACTTAGAGAGCGGAAACTAAAAATTTCTTATTTTTTCTTAAGTTTAAGATGGATAACTCTGTCAAAAATCATCGGACCATAACCAAAAATTCGAACTTAACCTGTATTTTCTAGTAAAATACCTGCATATGCAATTTTAACCTTATATATACATCCCTACAAACATTAGAGAGCGGAAACGGAAAAATTCTTCTTTTTTTAGTTCAAGAGGGATAACTCTGTCAAAAATCATTGGACCTTGACCAAAGTCGAACTTGACCTGCGTATTCATATGTCAAATTTGATTGATTGATTGTATGTTGTTTAACGTCCCATTCGAGAATTTTTCACTCATATAGAGGCGTCACCATATACCGGTAAAGGGCTTCAAATTTTGACCTTTACTTCGCACTCAGGACCATTGAGCAGTGAGGGATCTTTATCGTGCCAACGCCTGCCCTGACACGGAGACTCGGTGTTTAAGGTCTCATCCGAAGGACCCGCAACTTTCACTTCAAAGTGCCGAGCGCATGGCGGAGGAACAGTTGCTACCCATTGTTTTTATCTCATTAGGTCAATCGCGGCCGAGATTCAAACTCACTACCTCCCGATCACGAAGCGAGCGCTTTACCGACTGAAATACCGTGAATGGTATATGTCAAATTTGAGTTGAATTTATGCAACTGTTGCAGAGATAATTAACGCAAACTAAATGATGACAATGACGGAACAGGGTAACACTATATATCCCGGCCATTTTATGCCGGGGGCATAAAAAGTAAATTAATAAATAAATGAAAGGAAAACTAGAACAACAAATTAATATATATATACCTCATTTGATCCATGAAAATCATTTAAATATGCATGTTTTCAATGTAACAAACATATATCACAGTGTGCTACTGAAAATCAAATTAACATTCCCCAAAAATGTGAGAAACAGCAAATGAGACTGCTCTTGCGTATCGAATCAACTTCGAGATATAAACTCCATATCCAGATATGATAATGGTTTATTACCAGCATAAATACGGGAAGGTGACAATAGAAAAGATGAAGTCATCACGTTTATCATTAGGTTTGTTATTCATCTGCCATTAATGTCTTCTTCTAGTAAGAATTCAGATGAGAAAAAGATCTCATTCAGACTCTGTGGTATTTTATTTCGATAGATTGTATGTTGTTTCACGTCCCATTCGAGAATTTTTCACTCATATAGAGATGTCACCATATACCGGTGAAGGGCTTCAAATTTTGACCTTTACTCGGCACTCTGGGCCATTGAACAGTGAGGGATCTTTATCGTGCCAACGCCTGCCTTGACACGGGGCCTCGGTTTTTAAGTTCTCATCCGAAGGACCCTCAACTTTCACTACAAAGTGCCGAGCGCATGGCGAAGGAACAGTTGCTACCAATTTTTTTTTTATCGATTTAGGTCTGTCGCAGCCAAGATTCTAACTCACGACCTCTCGATCACGGAGCGAGCGCTCTACCGACTGGGCTACCGTGAACGGTCTCTTTTACATCGAGTTTAAAGGGATAAATCGAATCGTCGAAGGAAATAAAAATGAATCTTGTTAATTGAAAAATAAAACTTCGTCGATATATATAAATGATGGGTTGAAGACAACAACAAGAGATTTCTTTTTTAATGTAGAAGTTTTTGAATTAATCCTGCTATATAAAAATAGAAAAATTGGTCTGTCAATAACGGAGCGCAATTAGTACTATAACAGAACTCTTTTGCCGTCAATCGATATCTATAATGAGGTCGAAAAGAACCGCTTTGCTTAAATAAAGAATAATTATTCCCAATCACTGATTAGATATATATTTATTTATTTGAATGTCCGTACCTTGGGTTGAAATCAAGAACTAATGGAAAACCTTTAGAAAGTAAATAATATGTTTCCATAACTAAATATACTAGCACCAGAGACAGGTCGCCTCTATTCGGGCCACTATCCCCAGCACTAGCTATTTTCCATGACTTAATTGTCTGACGTCATGGCGTCAGACAATATCAGATTTAGCCAAGGCTTGTTGGTCAAGTCGTTCAATAAAATTATTTTGATAACTCGATCTAGGAAACTTTATTCTCTCTTAATCATGGGGATTAATGGAAACATGCATAACACCCTAACAAGCCAAAGCATTGCACCTAATTATTATCACATTATATATTACACGTTACATAACATTTGGCCATTCTGTTATGCATCACTATCATTCATCTACATCCAGCAAAGCTATTCAGGTCAAAACTATCAGATTAACTAATAGATGCTTATTTTAAATGCATAGTCTTTCTACCTTTAGAATTACACATATATTCCTTACTTTGCAGACGTTTGATTTAGTCATAGTTAAAAAGTTCTCGAGATGATGGTAGATGATTAACTTTTTAATGTGTATATGGAAAGATGTACTTAGCTCATTTATGAAAATTTTTTACAATGTATTTTAAAAAGAAATCATAAGTCTCCCAACTGTTCACCAAATAATGTTTAGATTGTAATATGTGAAGTGACTTTTTCTTTTAAAAGCACTGGTTTTATCTAGTATCTAGAAATGTCACGGAGAAGGGGTGCACAACCAAAAATATCAAAGGGGAGGTGTGCACTATCAAGGAAATTTTCATCAATCAAAAAAAGTTAATATAAATATGTTATTGTTTACATGACCTTTGGGACACAAGCATAAATTAAGTTAGCATATAATTATATATCGGCAAAATATGGGAGGGGGGGGGGGGTTCCCTCTTCTTCATGGTTCCTACGGCCATGAAAAAAAGAAGAAATTGCAATTAATACAGTACAAGTCTGTATGTAGAATAAATTCATATCCGAGTTTTATTTCATGTTGATACAACTGGATTGAACTTTTGGTACCGGACTTTTCTTGATTATTAGCAGAATAATTTATTTCTGGACTCAGAATTATGTTTATCACACTGAATTCAACTTTTCTTAGTTCTTCCTATAATAATAAATTTTGCTCACGTCAGACAAGCTTTTTAAGAAAGCTAATACTTGTGTCAGTGCTATGGCCAGCCACTGTGGACGACCACTCAGCAAAACAATAAGATAAGCAAACAACCAAAACAGCTTTAGCTCTATTCGGGCCACTGAATTGATTGTCTACTTACCTTCCCTTATACTAAAACCTTTATTTACCCTTACTTTTTATCAGGCTTCTCTCTGAGATTACTTAACAAGAAACAAAAGAATCAACATCCCTGGTTTATATACACACAGTGTTCAAATTATAAGGGGTGTCAGTTCATTTCATTTTATCAGGACAGACATAGTCATTTAAACGTTTGATTGAATAGAATGAATGATTCGTTCCGAATGATAACAACATTGTAGCAATTCTTTATTTATAAATTTTTGATCTGCATTTACACACTGAGCACTGTCTGTGTTAATTTTTACAATAGCCTTCAATTACGATTACTAGTAAGTTAATAAAAAATGAATTTTTCTTCCCTGATTATAATTTATTATGTCGATTTCGCCGTATCTAGATTTCTTAATTGTTTTCATGAATATTTTCCTTGCAAATTCTGTCTGTGTACAAACATCAGACGTAAGTTTTTTTTCCAAGGAAACAGCCTTGTGTCTGAGTAATTGTAGACATTCTTGGGACATTCATTGTGTAGTCATATGGGAATGGTCATCTTGAGGATAGGTACGTTTCCCTGGCAGAGATGGCGTTTTTTTTTCTTTCTAAAAACTCGACCTGCAAGCAAGTCACTTTCTTTTGGTGCACCCAAAACTTCACCTCTCTTCTGTGGATTTTCTTCTACTGTAGATGGTATCTCATGACTCTCTTCAAGCAGTTCACCTGGATCTTGACTCATCCAGTCTTCATCATCTGAATCCAGACCTGTTTACTTTTACGATTTCGCCGTATTTTGTACGGATTTTGAGTTCAAAATACCTCTCACGTTTTGCTTTTATGAAAATACGGAAATCGGAAATCCGTTCGTTTGAATTTTAGCAGTTAGTTTTCGTTATGATCTGTCTAAGTTTGACGCTTTTTAATCGCTAAAAAAGACAAATATTTCAAACACTTCAGTGATGTCGGGTTGCCAAAGCTCGGTGATTTAAAAAAAATGATAGAAATGGTAATCAGAAATGTAGTTGTTCTCTAGCAATGTATGTAAAATTGGTGGAAAGTGAAATCTTACTGGCAAATGTCAAATCTCACGGACAAATCTAATAAAAAATACTGAGAGACTACAATATGGGTAAACAGGTCTGTGAATCAGATACATGCTTATCTGTATTATCTGAATCTCTGATTAAATTTTCCTCCACACCTTTTTGACCATTGGCATCAGTAACCCCTCCCAAAGGTATTGGATCTTCTAACAAACTTTTATGAGCTCTTTTCATATGGCGCTTGACGTTGCATTCCTTCTGTGAGGTAAATTCACAGAAGGTGCAGGCATAATCTTGTTCGGCACACTCCACTACATGATTGGAAAACTCCACATCTCCATGACAGAGCACATTGGGCATTTCCTGGAATAGACACGCTTTGTCAGCTTTGTCTTCACCATGGTTTGATCTAAAACAAACAAACAAAAATTAAATACAAGCTACTAGAAATGTTATTAATAATCTGTCTCATAATTCTTTAACCAAACAGGTGGTCGTCTACTTCTAAACTGTCTTGTAGGCAAATCAGCCTCTATGCCTAACACCCCACTTTCATTTTTCATTTGCATCTGACTTTCATCTTTTATTATACCCCCGTTCCGAAGGAGAGGGGGGTATACTGTTTTACCCTTGTGTGTCTGTCTGTCTGTGCGTGTGTATGTCTGTCTGTCCGTAACATATTTTGGTCGCAGTTTTCTCAGCAACTACTCATCGCAGGTGCTTGAAATTTTAACACACTCTTTGTTTAGGCATGTCAAATGGTGGGATTCATTTTTGTACGAATTCGATGTCAACTTCCTGTTTATCCGTGTATCTGTCCGTACCATACATAACAAATTTTGGTCGTAGTTTTCTCAGCAACTACTCATTGCAGTTGCTTGATATTTTATCACAATCTTTGTTTAGGCATGCCATATGGTAGGATTGATTTTTGTACTTATCCGATGTCAACTTCCTGTTTATCCGTGCGTCTATCCGTACCATACATAACAAATTTTGGTCGTAGTTTTCTCAGCAAATACTCATCGCAGATGCTTGAAATTTTAACACACTCTTTGTTTAGGCAAGCCATACGTTGGGATTCATCATTTTTGTACAAATCCGATGTCAACTTCCTGTTTATTCGTGTGTCTGTCCGTACCATACATAACAAATTTTGGTCGTAGTTTTCTCAGCAACTACTTATCGCAGATGCTTGAAATTTTAGCACAATCTTTGTTTAGGCATGCCATATGGTGGGATTCATTTTTGTACTAATCCGATGTCAACTTCCTGTTTATCCGTGTGTCTTTCTGTACCATACATAACAAACCTTGGGCGCAGTTTTCTCAGCAACTACTCATTGCAGTTGCTTGATATTTTATCACAATCTTTGTTTAGGCATGCCATATGGTAGGATTAATTTTTGTACTTATCCGATGTCAACTTCCTGTTTATCCGTGCGTCTATCCGTACCATACATAACAAATTTTGGTCGTAGTTTTCTCAGCAACTACTCATCCCAGGTGCTTGAAATTTTAACACACTCTTTGTTTAGGCAAGCCATACGTTGGGATTCATCATTTTTGTACAAATCCGATGTCAACTTCCTGTTTATTTGTGTGTCTGTCCGTACCATACATAACAAATTTTTGTCGTAGTTTTCTCAGCAACTACTCATCGCAGATGCTTGAAGTTTTAGCACAATCTTTGTTAAGGCATGCCATATGGTGGGTTTTATTTCTGTACGAATCTGATGTCAACTTCCTGTTTATCCGTGCGTCTGTCCGTACCATACATAACACATTTTTGTCGTAGTTTTCTCAGCAACTACTCATCGCAGATGCTTGAATTTTTAGCACACTCTTTGTTTAGGCATGTCCTATAATGGGATTCATTTTTGTACTAATCCGATGTCAACTTCCTGTTTATCCGTGTGTCTGTCCGTACCATACATAACAAACTTTGGGCGCAGTTTTCTCAGCATTTACTCATCGCAGACGCTTGAAATTTTAACACACTCTTTGTTTAGGCATGTCATATAATGGGATTCATTTTTGTACGAATTCGATGTCAACTTCCTGTTTATCCGTGCATCTGTCCGTACCATACATAACAAATTTTGGTCGTAGTTTTCTCAGCAACTACTCATCCCAGGTGCTTGAAATTTTAACACACTCTTTGTTTAGGCAAGCCATACGTTGGGATTCATCATTTTTGTACAAATCCGATGTCAACTTCCTGTTTATTTGTGTGTCTGTCCGTACCAAACATAACAAATTTTGGTCGTAGTTATCTCAGCAACTACTCATCGCAGATGCTTGTAATTTTAGCACAATCTTTGTTTAGGCATTCCATGGTGGGATTCATTTTTGTACTAATCTGATGTCAACTTCCTGTTTATCCGTGCGTCTGTCCCTACCATACATAACACATTTTGGTCGTAGTTTTCTCAGCAACTACTCATAGCAGATGCTTGAAATTTTAGCACAATATTTGTTTAGGCATGCCATATAATGGGATTCATTTTTTACAAATCTGATGTCAATTTCTTGATTTTCACTGTGTTTGTCCGTAACTGAACTTGTGTATTCACATCAGAGCGGGGGTATTATTAGTGAGCATTGGCTCACAGACTTCTTGTTTGAGAATGTTTATCTTCAACATCACTTATATTGGTCCTTGTGTTATTGTCTGGAGGTTGTTTATTAGTGACATCTATTGGTATGCTTTCAACAACATTTTCACTTTCCCCTACCAAAATTTGACTGTGTTTGAGTCTCATTCTGTCTATATTGATTACTTGATTTGAACCGTATGGACCACAGTCAGCCATTATGTTTTTACATTTTCTTGACAACCTTGTATGGTCCCCGCCAGTAGCTAGTGAATTTAGGTGACTGTCCTGACTTTCTTCTAAAAAAATAAACATAGACTTTATCATCCTTATTGAATTTTCCCCAGTTCAGCTTCTTGTCATGGTAATGCTTTTGGCGTACCATTTCTTGGTTTGTATTTACACGAACAATCTTGTGCATTCTGGAGTCTCTCTTGACGTTCCCAAACCCACTTGTCCTGTGGCACTGGTTTTATTGATGAGGGTACTTCATATAAGATGTCCAGAAGAGTACAGACTTCTCTCCCCAGCATCAAAGCACTGGGTGAAAAACCAGTGGTTTCATGTATAATAGAACGATGTGCCATCATGACATTGTAAATAATCGTCCCAATCGTTATGGTTTTCATTTACAAAATTATTATGCATCTTTGTCAATACACGATTAAATCGTTCCACCATGCGATCAGATTTTGGATGGTATGGTGTTGCCTGTGTTTTTGTTATGCCCAAGAAAGAACACATTTCCATGAACAACTTGCTCTCGAATTGTCTTTCTTGATAGGATTGAAAGACTGCCGGTACCCCAAACCGAGAAATCACCTCTTTCACCAGGATTTTTGCAACTTTACGGGATTCCATGTTTGCAATGGTAAAACCCTCCATCCATTTCGTTTGTTTGTATGTATGTTGTTTAACGCCCTCTCTATAATTTTCACTCATATAGAGACGCCACCACTTGCCGGTGGAGAGCTGCAAATTTTGTCCTGCGACACGGGACTCAGTTTATACGGTCTCATCCGAAGGACCGGTCTCGACGTCCCACAATGGGATTCGAAACCGCGACGTAAGGATCAACTCCTTACTTCGCGACTCGAGAAGAGACGCTCTGACCACTGCGCCATGTGGGCAACCCATCCATTTTGTAAAATAATCAGCAACCACGAAGATGTATTTATTGCAATTTTTGTTAGTGGAAGCGCATCCGATATTTTCTTTGCTACTCTTTTCATAGGGATATCCTGTATGCACTATTTTCATAGGTGCACACTTTATCATTATCACTCTCTCTTTGCACATGGTTCGCTACCAGCAATGTATTGGCGAACATCACGTTGTAGACCTGGCAAATAATACCTGAGCCGTATCTTAAGCAATGTTTTCCTAATGCCTAGGTGTCCTGCCGATTTTTCATCATGATATTGCCAACGGACACTACGACGTTCAGAATTTGGCACTACATATTAATAAAATATCTGACTTATGGACTTGTCTTCCCGTTTCAGACAAATGAGGTCATCTTGTATGCAGAGTCTATTAAATTGAGAAAACGGAGACTTCAGGTGAAAACTCTCACCTGAAACGGAAACCTTATTTGGAAAAGAACTATGTTTTATCCAAGAGCGTAGCTTTTGGACGTCGGAATCAGCTTTCTGTGAAGACTGCAATGACTCGGTGGTACCTATGTGTCCAACAGTGGGGTGAATAGTTTCTTCTTCCTAGTTATTATCAAACCCACATTGCTGACAGGGTAGCCTACTCATGGCATCTGCATTGGCACATTGGCACGTAATCGTCCTAAATGGTTTTGAATACGGAAGTTATATGTGGACAAAACATCAATCTAGCGCGCAAATTGTCCTTCAGGATTTTTAAATTGCATAAGCCAACGTACGGAACTTTGATCAGTTCTAACAAGGAACTCTTTGCCATACAAATAGTGCTTAAAATATTTCACAAAATATGTCACAGCCAGAACCTCTTTTCTCGTTACACAGTAACGTCACTCAGATTTCGACAGCAACGACTGGTTTAAGCACACACTCTTTCTTAACCATCTACGATATGAGATAAGACAGCTCCAATAGCCTTATTATTTGCGTCTCTGTCCAAAATAAATTCTGTACTAAAATCAGGGTGTGCCAATATTGGATCAGAAGTGAGAGCTGCTTCAAGCTTCTCAAAGGCAACTTGACATTCCTCTGTCCATTTGAAGTTCTTGTCTTTTGCTGTTAGATCATGCAAACGGTTTGCAATAGCTGCAATATTTTTAACAAATTTTCTAAACCTAAAATGATATCACTTCTAACTAGATGGGCTCGTTGATATGCCAAAATACCCAAAAATTCTACTTGTCGCACAAAAAAAGTACACTTGTTAGGCTTCAGTTTTAAGCCAGCAGCTTCAAGACAATCAAAAACATGAGACAAGTTCTATTTCATTCATTCAAGACTTGCCAAGGCCAAAATAAAAAGTACCTTTGTTTCCCCTAACGCGACCGACCCACTTAAAACATGCCGACTGAAAAGTTTTTTTAATAAGATTATATAAATATTTTTTTTTATTGTTTTTAAACTTTATAAAATACAATTTCATCAAAGTCCGTTTTTTATAAGAACGGCGGCTTTTGTTTTACTCTCATTTGGCGCCCACAACATGTGGCCAGGGAGGGTTAGTTCGTGTTATAAAACAATGGTGACGTATGAATCTTATTATATAATCTGATAATCTTTAACTTACTAGAATCCTACACTCTTGAGACATTACGTGGATTAATTGTACCATGACTAAGGAGTGTTAAGATGGTATTTACAAGTGTCTTCTAAGATAAACGTACGAAGTAGGCATGGCAAAGCCTGCCCCATGAGCAGATGAGGGGTCGACCTTGTGTATACATATCAATAAATTTCATTGCATTTCATTTGTTTCAATCTAAAAAAAAAGGTAATGTATGATCCTATTTTTACTATAAAGGACCATAGGAGTTGTAAATATGTCTTTATAATTATTTCATCTTGATAAATATAATTCAGATGTCCTTTCCTCCTACCTTTTATCTATGGGGTATTAACTTCATGACTATACCATAAGATATATGAAACTTTGATCATTTTAGATATGGTTTTGTTGAATAAAATATTCTTTATACATGTGCACTCTTTCCAAATAGTATTGAAATCTTTAAAACTGGCTTATGGTACGGCTTCCTGAGACGTAAAGTGTTTTTTTTCTTTAGTTAGGCCCTTGAAAATAGGTTGTTTCTTTGCTTTAAAATATTTTTAAGAAATTGTTGAGCCGGTGGAGGGCACCTAATTTAGACTTTTACTCGGCACTTATAGCCATTGATCATTAGTTAAGCATCAGTAAGGGATCTTTTTTCGTGCCAACATCTACATGTATACTGCGACCCTTGACATGCGTTTTTTACGGTTTCATTCGACTGACCAATCCCTTGTCGGAACCCGTGACTTAGAATAAGCCCCTGAATTACGTCGCGACTCCAAAACGAAACACTAGAATCACTGCACCACGCGAGGCCCTTGACATTTTGTCTGTGTAAGTACTCGAAGATGATAGTAGGTTTGAAAAATATACTCGGATGTCCGATGGTTGAGTATTTGCGATTCTTGTCTTTTTGTAAATATTTCGATTTCAGTAAATTTACGCTGGCCTGAGTTATTTCGCAAGTTCAAATGAATAATATTTGTGAATTAATTTACCATAAATGTTGCTTCATTTGTATGATATTCAGTTTAAAAATCCGTTTCTTTTGTTCCTTTTTTTTTTATAAAGATAGGAATTTTTAAAACTGCTGTCATAAAAAAAAATAATTTACCTACCTACCCAACTTGAGATTTTAGGGTCGGGTTAGGGGAAACAAAGATATTTTTAATGATGGCCCAAAAAGTATGATGTTTAAATAAATGAGGCTCATTTCAAACTGCAAGCCTCTCAACACCGTCTCCATTAAACGCTCAAATGTGGTTGGCGCGGTACACAGCACAAATGACATCACTGAAAAGTCATACAGACCACGTCTGGTAGTAAATGCCGTTTTCTGCTTGTCCTCAGAATTGACAGCCACTTGCCAATATCCTGAACATAAGTCTAAAGTGGAAAACCACTTAGCCCCTCTCAATTGGTCACAGAGAATCATCAATTCTTGGTGATGGATAGGCATCATTCTATGTTACATTGTTCATTCAGTTTGCGACAGTCAATACAAAATCTTGTGCTAACGTCCTTCTTTTCACTAAGACAATGCCTGATGCCCAAAGGCTACTCGAAGGCTCTATTATATTTTGCTTCAGCATGTCATCAATGTGAACATCTATCTCCTTTTACATGTGGACTGGTATTCGTCTAGGAACTCGCTTTATTGGAGGATTGTCCCCTGTGTTGATCTTGTGCTTTATGATATCTGTTCTTCCTAGATCTCTATCAGATTTTGCAAATGATGTCTGGTAACGCAGAAGTAACTTGAGGATAGCTTGCTTGTTCCTAAATGACATACCACCTGACTTGATCTTTCAGATAAATCATGTAAATGGTCTGGCAGTTCTGAAATTCCCTCGCTCCCTATCGTGCTTTTGCATACAGATGCCGCCATGACATTTTGAATTGGGATTAGCTCAGCAATAAATGTACCCTTCAACTGTTTAATTTCATTATGAACATTCATTAAACGCAAAGGAACTTTGTTATCAGTACAATGCTTCACTAGTGTTCTTGCCACTAATGCTGTATCAGAGTTTTCAAATGGCTTGCATGGTTCGACTATGCCCCCTGAAGGAACAATACAATGTATATCCATACTGATTAAATGCGTCAGCATCCCACTCATAGGTGGAATTTTATGTCCTCCCCAAGAGAAACTCTGAAACAACCAATCTTACCCTTTTACCGACAGGAAATTGGTATTTTCTCCTGTCCAATTATCCGAGTATCCATTGAAAAATCTAAAACACAGTTATTCGGCCTCATAAAATCTAGACCAAGAATTCGATCAACACTTAAGTCTGCAACTACAACCATGTGTTTGAAATATCTTCCCTGAATGCTTAACTGCAATGAATGTTTACCATACACCCTCAGTGGCGTACCATCTGCTACCAAAATGTCAGATTTCAATTCCTCCAATTGTTTGTCAGTAGGCAAAATGTCTTCGGTCACTCTCCTTGATATTTAAGTAACCGTTTCACTTGAATCAACCAGAAAGTGTAATGGTTTTTCATTTACATTTATTTCTACAAACATACCTGATTCACCAGTTTTACAGATAATCGCTGATGCTCGACAACTCAATTTTGAAACATTTCCTTTATCTGAAGTTATACTGTTTGTCTCTGATGTTGAGTATACTCTTGTCTTGCTCACTTGTGTCGGTCTGTGGTTAGCCTGTAAAGCAAGATAGCGTTTGCATTTACTCTTCAATGGGCAAGGTCTTCCACAGTAATAACACTTAAACATTTTACTATTGCTTGGTGCCTCAGGCTGTTTTCTGTTAAACTTGATTGCACACTTTTACTGCGGCCTTCCTTTATTGACGTCACTTCTTTCTGAAGCGAAATAAGAGTGTCAGTTATTTCTTTCAATATTTTGTCTGTTTTACTTGCATTAGAATTAGGGATGTCAAAATATTTATTTTCCTTAGTCGATTATTCAGTTGCACTATTCGAACGATAGTCGAATATTCGGAACATTTTCTGAAAATCAAATCTCGGAAACGGCATGAAAGTAAGACACCAAACTTACAGGAGTAATAAAACTTGGTGAGAAGGCAAAACACATAGGGATAAAAGCGTCAGCCGTCACTTCCGGTCATCACAGGAAGTGATCGAAGAAATCAAAATTTTCAACTTTTCTTCTTAAAATTAAAACTTTCATCACTTTCTTGCTTCCCTTTCGCTGTTTTGAAATATGTTAGATTCCACCGGAAAAAAAAAACTTTAAACTTCCGGTTTTATGAGATAAACTACGTTATTTCGTGGTTTAACTTTCTCATAAATATCACTTGTAGATAAGTATTTGAAATGTTTTTTACATATGTTGTAGATACTGCAAAAGTCAAGAGAAAATTCAGAGATTTTTATTCAGTTCACTTCCGTTCGTGCGTTTTTCTGTCCTCAAAATTAGAAATTGTTCTCACATTTGTTCGGCAACAATAACAGACTGAAGTCTAAAACCTTCAGGACTTATAGTCAGGCATCACTTCATTTGCATCGTGTAAAGATTGTGTGTCGTCATTACTTCCGGTCGTGACAGGAAACGAAGCAAAAAAGTAATTTTTTAAGTTATTTTGTTTCTACATAAATTTTAGGCTAATACCGACGTTGGAAAAGACATGTTGATGCAAACAGGAAGTAGTATAACGGAAGACCTTCTCATTACTAGTAATGAGTTTCTAGTTATTATTCTTATTCTTATTTTTTTTACTTTCTAATTTTGTGCACGCGATTTCTCAAAGACTATTGGGTGGATTTACATGAAATTTACAGGAAAAGTGTGTTGTAAAATGAACTTGATTTATCTGAGAGATTTTTTGGAAATTCCCTTCCGGTGCAAAGTTACAGACCATTTTCTGATTTGACATTTTGTCCGCGGATAATCTCAAGAACGACAAGAGATATCAATGTCAAACTCTCAGGGATTATAGTTCGTGATAGTTACTAGCCGGGTCGCTACTTTTCGTTCGTCGTCGGCACTTCCGGTCGCCTACGGAAGTGATCAAAGAAATCGTTAAATTTCAACTTTCTTTTTTTAAATCAATACTTACATCACATTATTGCATCTCTTTTGTAGTTTTGAAATATGTTGGTCCCACCGGAAACAAAAACGTCAACTTCTGGTTATAAGAGAAAAACTACATAATTTGAGTAATTTTCTTTCCCATTAATGTTGTTTGTAGATAAAGTATTGGGAATGAATTTTAAATATGTTATTCAGACTGCAAATTTCTAGAGTAATGTCAAATATCTTTGTAAAATTTACTTCCGGTCGCGTGTTTTTTGTCCTCAAAATGAGAAGTTGTCTGAGTAAGATCTCGGAAACGGTGAGAGATTAAGATACCAGACTTATATGAGCAACAGACCTTAAGATGTAGCCAAAACCATTTGAGTTCAGAGCGTCAACCGTCACTTCCGGTCGTCACAGGAAGTGATCAAAGAAATCGAAAATTTCAACTTTTCTCTTTTTTAATTAAAAATTGCATCACTTTATTGCATCTTTTTCGCAGATTCGAAAGATGTTGGTCCCACCGGAAAAAAAACGACAACTTCCGGTTATAAGAGAAAAACTAAATAGTTTGAGTATTTTACTTTCCAATAAATATTCTTTATAGATAAAGTATTTGAAATGAATTTTAAATATGTTATTCAGACTGCAAATGTCTAAAGTAACCTCAAATATTTTCAAAAATTCACTTCCGGTAGAGTGTTTTTCTGTCCTCAAAATGATAAATTGTCTGAGCGAGATCTCAAAAACAGGTAAAAGATTAAAACACCAAACTTTTATGAGTAATAGACTTAGAGGAGTAGGCAAAACCATTTTGGTTAAACGCGTCAGTCGTAACTTCCGGTCGTCAAAGGAAGTGATCAAAGAAATCAAAAATTTTAACTTTTCTTTTTTAAATCAAAGTTTGCATCACTTTATTGCATCTCTTTCGCTGTTTTGAAATATGTTAGATTCCACCGGAAACAAAAACGTCAACTTCCGGTTTTAGGTGATAAACTACTTTATCTCGATATTTAACTTTCTCATAAATATTGCTTATCGATAAAGTACTTGAAATGTTTTTATGCATTTTGTAGATACTGCAAATGTCTAGAGAAACGTCAGAGATTTTTTTCTTATATAAAATTCACTTCCCGTCGCTTGTTTACCTGTCCTCAAAATTAGAATTTGTTCTCACAATATTGCTCGGCAACAGTAAACGATTGAAGTCTAAAACTTTAAGGACTGATAGTCAGTCATCATTTTATTTGAATTGCGAGAAAATCTTATATTGCCGTTACTTCCGGTCGTGACAGGAAGTGATGCTAAAAAGTGAATGGTTAATTGTTAGTGCATTGGATTTTCTGACAACCAGGGTTAAATCTCCAGAGTGTCTGAATTTCTTTTATCACCTTTTCAGCTTGAATATACATTTTCATTTTCAAAATCGGATGGAAGACCTCTCATTGCTCGCAATGAGTTTCTAGTTATTATTATTATTTTTCTGACCATCTAATTTTGTGCACTCGATTTCTCGAAGACTACTGGATGGATTTTTATGAAATTTGCAGAAACAATGTGCTGTAATCTGAAGTTATTTTATCCGAGAGAATTTCTGGAAATTCCTTTCTGGTGCCAAGTTACTGACCATTTTCTGAATTTAAAATAACATTTTGTCCGCGGATAATCTCAAGAACGGTAAAAGATGTCAATGTGAAACTTTCAGGGATTATAGATCGTGATAAATACTAGCCAGGACGTGACTTTTCGTTCGTCGTCATTACTTCCGGTCATTACCAGATGCGAATTAACAAAGTTGATTTTTTAAAACTTTGTTGATTTTCAATATTTTGCTTTGATAGTAGTAGTGTTAATAGAAGCACTTCTGAAAATGCTTAATATATAATTTGTTTTCAAATTGATCAACCTAAACTCTAGATATTCGCATTTTAAAATTTGAAGCGGATCAAAAATGGCAGCTGTTTTCGCAAACTCCGACGAGCAGGTTGGCACTCGGAGCTCCTCGGTTGGCTCGTTCCTCGCACACTAACCTCGGACGTCAGTGGTGTTCTACCATGTTGCTGATACAGTCATGTGATCTTATTTGAAATTCCTCAAAATGTTATACCTTTGAAGTCTGAGTTACTTTCAAGCACGCCCAACACTATGTTTTGCTTTCAAAGACTACGTACATGATGTTGTGATCAAAATCAATATCCAAGGAAGAATTAGACAAGAGAAAAAAATGTTTGAAGAACTTTATGCAGAGTAAAATATGAAATGAGTTAAAAGGCAGTTTCCGGCGGAGAAATGTAATCGATATGATGGATATTTCTCCACCAATCACTTCCGAGGTTTGTATGGAGCGTAGCGGAGTCAGTCGAGGATTGCTGATTGACAGGTTGGAGTTAACGGAGACATCCGAGCGTCTTGTTGAACGAAACTACCATAAGGATCAATGAAATATGAAGGAATTGTTGGATCTTTCAGATTATGAAATGGATAATCTGTCTTTGAAAACATAAATACTCTGACCTCCAAATGCAATAAAATGAGTAATTTGTACGGTACACACAATAATATATATGAGAATGGAGACCATTCAATAGAACATACATTTCAAAGAAAAGGCGCGAAGATTTACTCGTGACGTAATGTATCGTGACTCTTCTTTCATAGTAGAAAAATGGTCTGATGTAGAAGTGCAGAAAAAGATTACACGGACACGTTTGTATGAAATACAGATATATGGAATTGCATGGAATAAAAAGTTGAATACACAAAGAATAAAGGAAATAAACAGTATCATCAGTTCATCAGTAATAGATTATTTGTTATTGTTCAAACTCAAGTAACGAATTCCGACGTGAATCTGCTTGCACAAAATTTGGCTAGCTAGCTCTCATTCTATAATTCCGCACTATATAAAAAAAACTTTTAACCTCCCTGACGCTCGTTACTTCAGGCAATGATACAAAGTAAAGATTGATGATGGCTGGTAAAATTGCGCTGGTGTAGTGGCTTCCATATTGAATTTTCACGAAGGCGATCTGGGTTTAATCCCGAATTTGTTTGCTTAAATTTACGTTTTCAATTTAATAAATGATGTTGAGTGTTTTTTTTTTTTTTTTTTTGTATTTTTTTTTTTGTTAGAGATGATAGAACATGATTTCTAGATTAGCGAAGGGACATTTTCATGCGTCGTCGTTAGTTCGGGTCGCTTTCGGAAGGGAATTTAAAAAATCGATTTTTTCAACTTCAATATTTTCTGTATTATTTGTAGGGTTAAGATAGCCTCCTTTCAAAATACTAAATATATAATCTGTTTTCGAATTGATAAATCCAAACTTGATATTTGTCAATTTCACTTTGAAGTGGGAGTTGAAATAGCGTAATGGTTAGCATGTTGGATTCTCACGCTGACGACCTGGGTTAAATCTCCAGAGTGTCAGTTTTTCAGCTTGAATTTACATTTTTATTTTCAAATTGCTCGCAATGAGTTTCTAGTTATATCTATATTGTACTTGACCAGCGAAATATTCAACATACGGTCTAACAAATGTAATTTTAACAATTAGATACTAGAATATAGGTTCGCAGCACTTTTCATAAACTACAAAGAGTGTTGAAAATAGTTATAAATTAAACTTAGATTTTTAACTTGGTTATGCCCTTGCAATATTGGAATTTATATATGACCTCAATACTTCAGGTATATTTGCTAAAATCACGTGACTGCCACATCACATGACAAGTCTAAATAAGAAATCTAATCGTCCTCAACATGTAGTTTTCAGTTCAAAATTGCATTTGTCCGATAATAGTTAAGTCCTAAAAAGAGTCGCTCATCCTTGTAAAGGTTGCATTTTCTATCTAAAAGATTCGCCGATATTTCCATTTGCTACCTTAACTGTACAGCGAAGTCCCGAAGTGAGATTCGAACCGGCATCGTAAGGATAAGTCCTTGCTCCGTGACTCTAGAGTAAACGCCCTAACAACTTCGCCACGTGGGCGACGAAAAAGGATTGGAAGAACATTTACTAGAACCCGCTAAGTATCTTTGTAATGATTTTAATGTACTTCCCTTGAAAATCTAGTACAAGCATGGTAATTCAAATTCAATTTTACTGTGGGAATAATAAAAAATGTTTAAAACAGGCATACAATTTCGAAAAAAAAATCTCTTAGAAAGAGAACTATTAGTATAATTCATTCATTTTCAGTAATTTAAGAGTTCCAGTAAGTTTTCGACTCTTATAATGCTGTTTACCTCCTCTAAAACACATTTTGAGGAATTTTCAGCTATAATTATGTACATGTATTTCGTAATTTTTTTGTATAATTTTTACTGAAAAGCAGAAGGATTTTTATCATTCATATCTTTCAAAACCCCTGGTAATGTATTCCGATTTTTTTGTTTAAGAACATCTGATGGTACTATGATTTAAACTGATAGTATAATGAAAAATAACATGAAGATTAAAATTTTGAAAAGTACGTTGCGTATGTCCTTAATTCCAAGTTTCTCTAAATTACATTACAATAATGAGGCCACAAACAATGCTGCTACCTGCTATGTAATAATATGCAGTTTCCTGTCAGGAGTTCTAAGTGTACTGTTTGCGAATGTGATAAGTATTTTAATAGCATGTTTTTCAAGACTAGGTAATGTTCTTTTTAGGAGGAAGAGCTTTACGGACAGACTGTTGTTGTTTACGGAAAAGAATACAAGGTTTGCGATATTTTATTAATTTATTTTTTTCAAAAATAAATAAAATAATCAGCAAAAAGGATGATTATCATTGCTTCGTATTTTGGTCAAAGAAACATTTAGCATACGCATGATTTTTTTAAATAAGAAAGTTCGAAAGAATGTGGTGATGTGTTCTGTTAGAAAGTAAAGTTTTTGTATATATTCTCAATGTATTCCACAGGTAAGTTTCCAGCAATTACTATCTACGTTGATTAAATAAAAAAAGGGGGGGATTCTAGCCGGAAAAAAAACCCTACCCTCCAACCTTCCCCCTTACTTAATAGGATTCTGGAGTTCGGAGACCTTTTTTTTTCTTTGAAAAAAATCCTTAACCCACCCCCACCCACCCCCTTCCTCATAAAATTTCTGGATCTGCTACTGTGACAGAATGATTATTTTGCAATGAGTGACAGGAACAGGGGAAAAGACGAATGCATAATTTAATGTATCAAATGAAAAGTAAGACAACAACAAAATTTCTTGGTTTCAAAAAAATATTACTGAAGACAGTCAAATTGCTTCTTAATTTATCATTGATTTCATTAAATATTTTGCAGAATGCCTAAAAAATATATATACCAAAAATGTTGATATTCATCAAGTAAATTAATTCCCAATAGGATTATAAAGGAAATACAACCCTTTGGAATATTGCACGAATTCCTCTACATGAAATAACAAATGTACCTCGGTATTTGGAGAGGAAACATACATGTATTAAAATAGCGATATCTTTGAATAAGTTATATACAAGTTAGGAAACTGTCGTCAGACCTTAAAAGAAAATTTCATTCAAATAAATTAAGAAAAAACGTTTTATATGTGTATGATTTCAGCCCAGTATAACTCACAGCCAGAACCCCGTAGAACAGGAACTTAGGCAAACTAAAGGAAAAGTGACTGATATGCAGGTAAGTATTTCTTACAAATTCGGGCCTACTTTTTGTAACGTATTCGTTGATTGCTTTTACTTGGCCTGAGTAAGATTGAAAATGCCACTGTTCTCTGTTCACGGTGTATGTTTTGTTTTCTTTGTAAAGGAAAGGCTTTCTTATTTCTGAAATATGCGTAATAAAATTTGTTAGTTTAAAAATGCTAATTAAATTAAAGCTAGTCTGAAAGGATGACTATTTTACAATTAATAGCTTTTATTTTGTAGGTTATCTTTGTTATTTATTTATTTATTAAACCAGGTTAAAGCTTATGTGTCACGTTGTTTTTAATTTTTAGTTTAAAAGAATATCTCTTTTCTGAAGATTAAATGAAAAATAAGCTGAATAAAACTGATATGATTTAAGACAACTATCTTAAATGTAAATTCTTTGTCGCTTGAATTACCAGATATATTCGTGACATTCAATGTAAACTGAAAACGTATGATACTTATTTCACTATCAGGTCTTATGGACATCTCCTTGACTTTCGCGTGTCGAAATCTTACAAGCCTTAATTAATAGATATTAATTTTACTGTGTAACTCAAAATCTGATTGATTTGCTTTCTATCATGTACAAAATTATATTTTACGATATTGACTTGAGTTAATATAAAAAGAAACTTAGGAAAAATCCAAAGAGGTGTTTGTAATGGTGAAAAATGTTTAAAACTTACAAATTCCTACATAATGAATTTGTTTGGAAAATAATGTAACAAATGTAGCCCTTTGATTCGGTCAATCCATAGGTATATCAACATTACACAAAAGCATATCAACTTCGCGCTCAGTCGAAATGCTTTTCTGTGAAGTCGATATATCTATGGATCGACCTCATATAAGGGCTATATTTGTATAGCGCTTCTTTTTCAATTCTGGTGAATTAAGTTATCCTTTATAGTAGCAGAATTTCTCTTTAAAAAATCATCCATTTGAAAACAGGAAAGGCATATTGGAAAAAGAAACTTTGAAATCGATTTCAATGGAAAATTGTGGCCAAATAACAAAGTTCCATATATCATTGATCAAGGATCTTTTGGTAAGTTTAACAATACTTATTTTTCATGATCATATACTGATTTTTTAAATAATATATTGATTATTAAACAAGACCTTGCAACTAAAAATTCTTATTCAGACGATAAAGTGTTAGTTGTCACATGTGTTACATCTGGTATTTGTACTCAACATTGTAAATATTACCTATCATAGTAGTTTCCTGATTTACTTCGATCGGATACCAAACATTAAAATTGGAAGAAGTTTATCGTTTATAATACATCGTTGCTACGTTTGAATGATACAAAAAAATGTACTACTCAACGTCGTAAATGCGATAGACTACGAAGCCATGTGTGCTATAATATAAGAAAAAAAGACTCGCTCAAAAAAATCCAAATAATAAGTTCTATCGCACCATTTATTGATTGATTGATTGTATGTTGTTAAACGTCCAATTCGAGAATTTTTCACTCATATAGAGACGTCACCATTTACCGGTGAAGGGCTTCAAATTTAGACCTTTACTCGACACTCAGGGCCATTGAGCAGTGAGGGTTCTTTATCGTTCCAACGCCTACCATGACACGGGACCTCAGTTTTTAAGATCTCATCCGAAGGACCCGCAACTTTCACTTCAAAGTGCCGAGCGCTTGGCGAAAGAAAAGCTGCTACCTATTTTTTATCAACTTAGGTCACTCGCGTTCGTGATTCGAACACACGACCTTCCGATCACGGAGCGTGCGCTGTACCGACTGAGCTACCGTGACGGTTGTATCGCACCATTTAATAATTATTTACATTCAACCCATATATAAAGGAACGAGCAAAATGTTGATGTATTATGTATGTCTATTATGTTATGAATGTTTTCTCAATATATGTGTTATATGCGCACGCTCAATTTAGATAAAATTGTTCTTCCGTCAGCTTCTCGTCTGTCTATAATGAAATACATGAAGATAACGAACAATATTCAGGCTCAAAAAGTGACTCCAAAGTCAATACCTGGTCAATATCAACATGTTGGCAGCGGTGAAAGTAGTTCCATTCAACTAAAACATCATAATTTGATTACTTTTTCTATTTCAAACTTGTAAGTATCATTGAAATTTGAAACAAATTACCACTCCACGTGTGACCGATATAAAACTATTGCGCCCCCTGAGGAGAATGGAGAAGCCACACAAGTTGAACAAGCTACTCCGAGTGCTCTGAGCAATCCAAACTAACGACTACCACTTTACTGCTAATGTATCGGAAAACTATATACCTTGGAAACGCCAAGTAGAAATTTTTTATCTGATTGCGAGCGGAACTACTGACATTTGGGAGGAAATTCAGACTGCAACTATAATCAATTGTTGAGGTGAGCGACTTTATAAAAAAAATATGATGACTTTGAATGGGCACCCGGTGTGGATGAGAGCAAACCTCGGGATGTGTTCAACAAAATTGGACAGTACTGTAATCCTCGCAAAAGCGAAGTCGCGGAATCGCAGATATTTTGCACAATTCAGTATTTCGAACCTTTGGACCAGTTTCTTACTTAATTGCGTATATAGGCAGCGTCCTGCAATTTCAAAAAGGAGGACCGCATGATTAAAGAAAAGATTGTTTTCAGTTGCACATGGAAAATGCAGCAACTCCTATTGAGAGATGATGATGTGGGCCTAAAGAAAGTAATTAAGATTTGCCAATCCTATGAGCAGGCTAATCAACAAGCTGAAGAGATGAAGAAAGAAAGCCATGGAAGTTTGCAGAAAAGTAAGTGAATCTAAGACAAACAGAAAAACTCCCAACAAAAGTCCACAAAGAAAACACGGATTCTAAAAACCACAGGACAAGGAGAAAGCGTAAATTTTGTGGAACCAAACATGCCATGAAAAAGGATTCCTGTCCGGCATTGGGTAAAACCTGTAACAAATGTTATGGATACAATCATTTCAGTGATTCTACTGTTTCTTCTTCTTATTATTATTATTAAGGTCTTCCGTTTCAGACGGAAGACCTTATAGTGATTCCACTGTTTATTAGGTCTTCCGTTTTCAACGGAAGACCTATAGTGATTCTACTGTTTCTTATTAAGGTCTTCCGTCTCCAACGGAAGACCTTATTGTTTTCGTTCGGTTTCTTTTTCCCTATTATTATTATTATTATTATTATTATTTTTCTTCCAACCGATTTTGTGCACGCGATTTCTCAGAAACGGCTGGGCCGATTTACACCAAACTTTCAGATGTAAAAGATATTCAATTGATCTTGATAGGTTTTTTTGTTTTTTGATGACGTCACTTCCGGTCGTGAGATATTGACGATTTTCTGATTTTCAGAGGGTCGGCTTGTCCTGGAATCTCCTCCTAAACGACTAAAGCTATTGAGTTAAGATTTTCAGTGAAGATAGAGGAAAGATTGTAGATGTGCAATTGGGCATCTATATCTTTCCAGCTCAAATGGCGTTGAAGCTCGCCTGGGCTCGAAAAATAGGCTCACAAACATCTCACAAAATTTGACACGTTTTCTTTTATATCTTTTTACCTGTAAATATTTTGTTAAAACATGTATAACAAAAGATGTGTAAAATGATAAGACCTTTCATTTGATATCAAACAAAAATGGCTGATCCCTCAAATTAGGGGCTCAGAGGGGCCAAAAGTCTTTAATGTATAACTCTTGAACGATCAATATTTTGTTATAAATTACTGAAGCAAAAATGTTTATCTTATCGATTTGCAACTATATGTTTTAAAATTTTGATCATATGTTACGTAATAAGGGGTCAAAAGGGGCCAGAATGCTAAATCTTTGATGCTTTATATCTCAAAAAGGGGGAATATTTTGAAAAGCAATATTGAACAAAAGATGTTCAGAATAATGTTCTTAACAATATGCAACGTTTCAATTTTTGCAAAATGGCCCCATTAAGGACTCGAAGGGCTGGCCCCTAAATATTTCAATTCAGCATATCTCGAAAACGAAAATAGATTTCTGAATAGTTGTTGAACAAAAAATCTTCAAAATCACAAGACCTTTCAATTGATATCAAGAAAAAAGGGCTGATCCCTTAAATTAGGGGCTCAGGGGGCCCAAAAGTCTTTCATGTATAACTTTTGAACGATCAATATTTTGTTATAAATTACTGAAGCAAAAATATTCATCTTATCGATTTGCAACTATATGGTTTAAAACTTTGATCATATGTTACGTAATAGGGGGCCAAAAGGGGCCAGAATGCTAAATCTTTGATGCTTTATATCTCAAAAAAGGGGAATATTTTGAAAAGCAATATTGAACAAAAGATGTTCAGAATAATGTTCTAAACAATATGCAACCTTTCAATTTTTGCAAAACGGCCCCATTAAGGACTTGGAGGGCTGGCCCCTAAATATTTCCATTCAGCATATCTCGAAAACGAAAATAGATTTCTGAATAGTTGTTGAACAAAAAGTCTTCAAAATCAAAAGACCTTTTATTTGATATCAAGAAAAAGGGGCTGACTCCTCAAATTAGGGGCTCAGGGGGGCCAAAACTCTTTCATCTTTAACTCTTTAACGATCAATAATTTGTAATACATTCCTGAAGCAAAAATGATTATCTTAACGATTTACAACAATATATGATAAGATACTGACCATACGTTACGTAATTAGGGGTCACAAGGGGCCAAAATGCTGAATCTTTAACGCTTTATATCTCGTAAAGGGGGAATATTTTGATAAGCAATACTGAGCAAAAGATAGTCAGAATAATGTTCTAAACAATATGTACCCTTTCCATTTTTATCAAATGGCCCCATTAAGGACTTTGAGGGATGGCCCCTAAATATTTCCATTCAGCATATCTTCACAACGAAAGGAAATCTCTGAATAATTGTTGAACAAAACGTTTTCAAATCACAAGACCTTTCAATTGATATCAAGAAAAAGAGGCTGACCCCTCAAACTAGGGGCCCAGAGGGGCCAAAAGCATGTCATCTATAGCTCTTTGATAATGGTATATAAATCAAAAGAATGAAATCTAATTAGGGCAGTCTATATATTATTATCTTTTGACAAAGATCATAGTCAAAATAATATCTCATCTTATCGAGAAATTGGACGGAAGACCTACTCGTTGCTCGCAACGAGATCTCATCTAGTTATTATTATTATTCTTATTTTTTTGACTTTCTAATTTTGTGCACGCGAGTTCTCGAAGACCATTGGATGGATTTACATGAAATTTTCAGGAAAAGTGTGTTGTAACATGAACTTGATCTATCTGAGAGATTTTTTGGAAATTCCCTTCCGGTGCCAAGTTACAGACCATTTTCTGATTTCAAAATGACATTTTGTCCGCGGATAATCTCAAGAACGACAAGAGATATCAATGTCAAACTTTCAGGGATTATAGTTCGTGATAGGTACTAGCCGGGTCGCTACTTTTCGTTCGTCGTCGGCACTTCCGGTCGCTTACGGAAGTTATCAAAGAAATCGTAAAATTTCAACTTTCCTTTTTTAAATCAATACTTACATCACATTATTGGATCTCTTTTGTAGTTTCGAAATATGTTAGTCCCATCGGAAACAAAAACGTCAACTTCCGGTTATAAGAGAAAAACTACATAATTTGAGTATTTTTCTTTCCCATTAATATCTTTTGTAGATGAAGTATTTGAAACGAATTTTAAATATGTTATTCAGACTAAAAATGTCTAGAGTAACGTCAAATATCTTTGTAAAATTCACTTCCGGTCACGTGTTTTCCTGTCCTCAAAATGAGAAGTTGTGTGAGCAAGATCTCGGAGACGGTAAGAGATTATGACACCAAACTTTTATGAGCAACAGACCTTAAGATGTAGGCAAAACCATTTGGGTTAAGAACGTCAGTCGTCACTTCCGGTCGTCACAGGAAGTGATCAAAGAAAACGAAAATTTCAACTTTTGTTTTTTTAATTAAAAATTGCATCACTTTATTGGCTCTTTTTCGCAGATTCGAAAAATGTTCGTCCCACCGAAAACAAATACGACAACTTCCGGTTAGAAGAGAAAAACTAAATAATTTGAGTTTTTTAATTTCCCGTAAATACTCTTTATAAATAAAGTATTTAAAATGAAATTTAAATGTGCTATTCACAGTGCAAATGTCTAAGGTAACCTTAAATATTTTTTTCAAAAATTCACTTCCGGTCTCGTGTTTTCCTGTCCTCAAAATGAGAAGTTGTCTGAGCGAGATCTCAAAAACAGGTAAAAGATTACAACACCAAAATTTTCAGAGTAATGGACGTTGAGGGGTAGGTGAATCCATTTGGGTTAAACGCGTCAGTCGTCACTTCCGCTTCTCACAGGAAGTGATCAAAGAAATCAAAAATTTTAACTTTTCTTTTTTAAATTAAAACTTACATGACTTTATTGCATCTCTTTTGCTGTTTTGAAATATGTTAGATTCCACCGGAAACAAAAACGTCAACTTCCGGTTTTAGGAGATAAACTACGTTATTCTTATATTTAACTTTCTCATAAATATCGCTTATCGATAAAGTACCTGAGATGATTTTATGCATGTTGTAGATACTGGAAATGTCTAGAGAAAAGTCCGAGATTTTTATAAAATTCACTTCCGGTTGTGTGTTTACCTGTTCTCAAAATTAGAATTTGCTCCCACAATATTGTTCGGCAACAGTTAACGACTGAGGACTAAAACTTTCAGGACTGAAATTCAGTCATCAGTTTATTTGAATCGTGAGAAAATCTTGCATCGCCGTTACTTCCGGTCGTGAAAGGAAGTGATGTAAAAAAGTGAATGGTTAATGGTTAGCACGTTGGATTTTCACACTGACGATTAGGGTTAAATCTCCAGAGTGTCTGAATTTCTTTTATCACTTTTTCAGCTTGAATTTTCGTTTTTATTTTCAGAATCGGACGGAAGACCTCTCATTGCTCGCAATGAGTTTCTAGTTATTATAACTTCCGGTTATAAGCGAAAAACTACATAATTTGAGTATTTTACTTTCCCATAAATATCGCTTATAGATTAAGTGTTTGAAATGTTTTTTTTAATATGTTATTTAGACTGCAAATGTCTAGAGTAATGTCAAATATCTTGGTAAAATTCACTTCCGGTCGCGTGTTTTACTGTCCGCAAAATAAGAATTTGTGCAAGTGAGATCTCAAAAACAGTAAGAGATTAAGACACCAAACTTATAGGAGTAATAGAACTTAAGGAGTAGGCAAAACTATTTGGGTTAATAGCGTCAGCCGTCACTTCCGGTCGTCACAGGAAGTGATCAAAGAAATCAAAAATTTCAACTTTTCTCTTTTGAAATAAAACTTGCATCATATAATTGAATCTCTTTCACAGTTTCTATATGTGTTGGTCTCACTGGAAACAAAAAACGACAATTTCCGGTTATAAGAGAAAACTATGTAATTGGGATTTTTATCTTTCCCAAAAGTATCGCTTATAGATAAAGTTTTTTGAAATGATTTTTATATATGTTATTGAGATTGCAATTGTCTAGTGTGACGTTAAGCATCTTAGGAAAATGCACTTCCGGTCGCGTGTTTTTCTGTCCTCAAATTGAGATTTTGTTTACCAAATTGCTCGGAAACAGTACATTGCTGAAGTCTAAAACTTTCAGAACTGATAGTCAGTCCTCAGTTCATCTACATCATGTAAAAATCGTACGTTGCCGTCACTTCCGGTCGTGACAGGAAGCGATGCAGAAAAGTGAATTGTTACAGTTTTTTTCTTTTTAGAGAAATGTTTGGCTAATGCGCATGTTAGATAAACCATAACCATGCAATTTATTATCACCGGAAGTGCAAACCGAAAAACCGGAAGTTGTCTCAAACATGAGTAGTTTTTCATGGAAACTTTAGGGAGGATCAGTTGTGAATAATTAAGGTGTAGAATGAACATTTTATTCGTTTGGAGCACTTTCGTTCATGACGAAGTACATAAAGAAAACAGAGAAGTAATTCCGTTTGTTTTTATTTGTATTTACATATCTTTGGAAGCCTTGAGATGACTTTTGTTAATTATTTAGAGTAATCTAATTGGCAAGATTGTGGGGGTTTTTTTCCGAAGAAGTCAAGAAAACGGAAGACCTGTTATTGCCTAGGCAATAAGTATCTAGTTATTATTATTTTTTTGACCAAATTTTGTGCAGGCGTTTTCTCGAAAACTATTCAGTGGTTTTACGTGAAACTTTCAGGAAAAATTAGTCATTGTATGAAGTTTGTTCATCTCAAGGAAAATTTGGAAAATTCCATTCTGGTTCCAAGTTATGGGCAATTTCCTGATTTTTAAATGGATTGTTGTCCGTGAATGTTCTCAAGAATGGCTAAAGATATCAACTGGAGACTTATTGGAGAGCATAGAACGTGACTTCTAAATTTGTGGAATCGACTTTTCGTTCGTCGTCGGCACTTCCGGTCGTGTACGGAAGTGATCAAAGATATCGTAAAATTTTAACTTTCCTTTTTTGAATTAATTCCTATATCACATTATTGCATCTTTTGTGTAGTTTCGAAATATGTTGGTCCCACCGGAAACAAAAACGTCAACTTCCGGTTATATGAGAAAAACTACATAATTTGAGTATTTTTTTCCCATTAATGTCTTTTGTTGATAAAGTATTTGAAATGAATTTTAAATATGTTATTCAGACTGCAAATGTCTAGAGTAAGGTCAAATATCTTTGTAAAATTCACTTCCGGTCGCGTGTTTTTCTGTCCTCAAAATGAGAAGTTGTCTGAGCAAGATCTCGGAAAGGGTTAGAGATTAAGACACCAAACTTATATGAGCAACAGACCTTAAGATCTAGGCAAAAATATTTGGGTTCAGAGCGTCAGCCGTCACTTCCGGTCGTCACAGGAAGTGATCAAAGAAATAAAATATTTCAACTTTTCTTTTTTTAATTAAAAATTGCATAACTTTATTGCAACTTTTTCGCAGATTCGAAAGATGTTTGTCCCACCGGAAACAAAAACGACAACTTCCGGTTAAAAGAGAAAAACTACATCATTTGAGTATTTTACCTTCCAATAAATATTCTTTATAGATAAAGTTTTTGAAATGAATTTTAAATATGTTATTCAGACTGCAAATGTCGAGAGTAAATTTAAATATCTTTCAAAAGTTTACTTCCGGTCGCATGTTTTCCTGTCCTTAAAATGAGAAGATTTCTGCTCGAGATCTCAAAAACTGGTAAAAGATTAAAACACCAAGTTTTTATGAGTAATAACCTTGAGAAGTAGGCGAAATCATTTAGGTTAAACGCGTCAGTCGTCACTTCCGCTTGCTACAGGAAGTGATCAAAGAAATAAAAAATTTTAGCTTTTCTTTTTTTTAAATTAAAACTTGCATAACTTCATTGCATCTCTTTCACTGTTTTGAAATACGTTTGATTCCACCGGAAACAAAAACGCCAACTTCCGGTTTTAGGAGATAAACTACGTTATTTTGATATTTAACTTTCTCATAAATATTGCTTATCGATAAAGTACTTGAAATAATTTTATGTATGTTGTAGATGCTGCAAATGTCTAGACAAATGTCAGAGTTTTTATAAAATTCACTTCCGGTCCCGTGTTTACCTGTGCTCAAAATTAGAATTTGTTCTCACAATATTGCTCGGCAACAATAAAGGACTGAAGTTTAAAACTTTCAGGACTGATAGTCAGTCATCAGTTTATTTGAATCGTGAGAAAATCTTGTATCGCCGTTACTTCCGATCGTGACAGGAAGTGATGCAAAAAGGTGAATGGTTAATGGTTAGCACGTTGGATTTTTACGCTGACGACCAGGGTTAAATCTCCAGAGTGTCTGAATTTCTTTTATCACTTTTTCAGCTTGAATCTTCGTTGTTTTTTTTTCCAGAATCGGACGGAAGACCTCTCATTGCTCGCAATGAGTTTCTAGTTATTATTATTATTTTTCATTTTTATTTTTTTTTCCTTTTCAAATCGCAATATCTCAAAAACTACTCATTCATTTTCAGCCAAATTTTCAGGAGTGATGTGTTATTCCATGCCATTTTGAAATATTGAAAAAGTTCGGAAAAAGTTACTTCCGGTCAGGAATTATTACGATTTTTCACTTTTTCCACTAAAAATCTAGTCCGTGAATGTTCTCAGAAACTGCTAAAGGTAGGTGTCTGAAACTTTCAAGTATAATAGAATTTGGTTTGTAGATGTGTGATGGAAACATTTCGTGTGTCGTTGTCACTTCCGGCCGTCACAGGAAGTGATTTAAAAAGGGTAATTTTTTGAACTTTTTTGTTTTTCATTATTTTTTTTATGATGTTGATAGGCTAAATTAAGAGTCTTACAAGAATGCTAAATATGTAATTTGTTTAAAAATTGATTAACCCATACTCTAAATATTTATCATTTTTCAATTTTCAGCGATGATGTCTGATAGCGTAATGGTTAGCATGTTGAATTTTCACGTGGGCGATCCGGATTCAATCCAAAGAATGTCTGAATTTTTCTCTTACCTTTTAGGGCTCAAATATAAGATTTTATCTTGGGGGGGGGGGGGTTATGTCGTTCGACGTCAGAGCAGCGGTGTTTGACGGCACAATATCAGCGTGTCTTTTTACTTCCTCATAAAGAGTTTGCAGTTGAATTTTGCACTAATTAATGTGCATAGATGCAATTGTGATATGACAAACGAGGAACACGTGTTGGTACAAATGTATATGTAGCAAGATACCTATGCAATTGTATCGTAAATTGGAGATTTGCCGAAATAAATTTTGAAAGTAGAATTTGTTATTTTCTCATGTTGATTGAATAACATATAGCAATTTCAAATGAGAGAAAAAATAAATTTCAGTGATTTTTTTCTTTGATTTTAGTAGGGCAATATTTCTTTATAGATGCAAGTTACTGAACATAATAGGTATCACATTCCTTGAGCGTCATATGGGGAGACGTGTTTTGTTGCGAAGGATTCCAGTCTTTTCATTAATGTATTACTAATTGGAATAATCCACTTTGGGGGTAAAGAGGAATATAAAATGTGCAAGAAAACGTGGCGCTGCCTTTATGTTATTTGCCCGCATACGGTACAGACCCTGAAACGTGCTACTACCCCACACGCTCGCTGCACGAACGGTACACGCTCGCTACACGGTTTGCACGAAACGCTGCACGGTTTACACGAAACGCTACACGGTTTGCACGAAACGCTACACGGTTTACACGAAACGCTTTGCACGAAAGGCTGCACGGTTTACACGAAAGCCTACACGAAACGCTTTGTACACGTTTCTCACACGCTTTGTACACGATTCTCGCACGCTTTAGCCTCGATCTGGATTTTCTATTCGGAATCTTTCGGACTTTATTTCAATTATTACGGATTAATCAAAGATTAGTTAAGAATTGCAATCATTCAGATTAAGTTAAGATTAAAACTCGCTACCCCAGTACTATAATAACAGATAAAATATTCAATGTTCAGTTGTAATTAATAAATAGTTGTCATTGAGTATGTGACCCGCCCGGTGAAATACATATTATCGTCTGTGTACAAACCTTTTTTCACTAGATTCTAAATTACGCACTGAAAAAAAAACTATATTTGTAAATCATAATCTTTTACAGCATTTGATGTTTTTTCCAATTATAGTTTGATATTAAATAGTTGTTTATTACTGACAATTAAACTTAGCTATTGATTTGAAGGGAAAAAAATGATTAAATTGCGTATGATTTCTGTAAACGGATTGATTTTCTTTTCCTTTTTTCTTTTATTATTGATTGATTTATACATTTTTTTGATTTAGTTAAAGAAAAAATTCATTTGATTAAATTAAGTTCTGTTTATAATTTGCAAAGGTAGTATGTTAACTGCATCTAACAGGAACATTGTGCAGGAAAGGGGGGGGGGGTTACCGAGATCTTACTGTTGTATCTTCAAATCTGTACATGACTAAATATAACGGGCACTTGTTTCAGTAAGTATACCATCGGAAAAAATATATTGTAGAAACAAGTGCCCGTTCTAAGAAAAAAAGGATACCCTTATATCCAGGAGGACCCGATACATTAATTCATTAAATGCTCTTTATTCAGAATGGTACATATATCATTTCATTACAGAGTTAAACTTTAATTAATCTGGTAGAGAAGCCGGGGGATAGGTATTGTGACTCTTTAGTTCTCTTTTGAGGCATTGCGTTTATCAAATGAAAACAATATTATACCCACCACATTTTAAAATCCTTGATTTCCAACCCCGTCTAGACAAAAAAATCAATAATTGTGTAATCAATAGTCGCGACTCTTAACAATACACTCAATATATATACATGTCCAATGTCCTAAAAACTAAAAAATATGCTCTAGAACTGCGTGATTAATAAAACAACTAATATGTGATTATTCAGGATTTATTTTATTCACGAATGCACTGGCAAACTAATTCAGTTTACAGACAATAGGATAAATTTAAGAAATAAAATCCACGGGTATTTATTTATACCCATTAAATACTAATAAAACTGTTTAATTTCACGAATTAAAAATCAATCGTTATTTTCGGGTGTCATCTTAGCTATGACTGACAATAAATAATTGCAGAACAAGTTTTCAGTCCCGGCACGCGGAGGCCGTGATCGCTGTTGTAAATGACCTTGATCACGGCCGTAAGGAGAGTGTTGAAAGTGTAATGAAGATTCCAATATTTTTTAAGGGGTGCATCGGGTGCACCCTGAAAAAAGCATTGAATTATTTTAAAAAAGAAAATTATAAATAAAAGACTTGTTTACAACAAAAACTCAGTATTTTCATTTGATCCCCCCGGAAATATTTAACCCTGTATTTGCCGATGCACATGAATTATAATTCATTTATATGACTATTATTAATCAGCCAATTTTATGCATAAAAAGACTATAAATGATTCATCGTTTCAAAATTTTTTGTATCACAATCTTATAACATAAGAAAATTATGTTCGTTTGTAAAGAAAATCAGTAAACTGTGCTCCCCGGCCTAGAATTCCAATACTTCACATTTATATCAACACACTAAATTTTACGTTTTATTTTTCACGCCTGCCATATCTATCTATTATTTCGTATTAATCACCGATATTTTCTTATAATCCCACATCCCATAATTGTAAAATGGTGAGGAAATTCAAATAAATGAATGAAAAGGACTAGACCGCATTCCTAATGAATTTTCTTTTAAAAAATGTTCTGTATTGCTCCCTTTAAAAAATGTATTGAATCAATACCTTAAAATTTATGTGCATATAATTAATTACTTTTAACACATTTTCTGTCCATCTTTATTGAAATAAAAAAGAAAGAAACTCAAACAAATATGTAATACATTACCGAGTAATTTTATTTTGTTGTTTCCGTATTTTTTTTTTCACTCTTAAAATACCACCGGTATGATATATATCCGAATAATATTAGTTACAAACACCACAGAATGAGATGTTGATCCATCAATAACCATATTTAAAATAAAAGGACTTCCGAATGAATCCTACACGTTTCTCACACGATTCTTGCACGAAAGTCGCACGTTTCTCACACGGTTCTTACACGAAAGTCGCACGTTTCTAACACGCTTCTCGCACGCTCGCTACACGGTTTGCACGAAACGCTTTGGAGCTTACACGAAACGCTGCACGGTTTACACGAAACGCTACACGGTTTGCACGAAACGCTGCACGGTTTACACGAAACGCTACACGGTTTGCACGAAACGAAAAGCGCACGAAAGTCACACGCTTTTTTGGGGTAGTAGCACGTTTCAGGGTCTGTATGTTATATGTACAGTGTGATAAATATGCATTTTTTAGGCTCGAAAATCAGGCTATAGCAACATTTTTTTTTTTAATTTCATTGAAGCTATCACGTACACTTATTCAATTGAAGACACATTCCAAAGAAAAGGCGCGAAGATTTACTCGTGACGTTTGGCGGGAAATAATGTATCTTGACCCGCCTTTCACAAATGGTCTGATGCAGTAGTGTAGAAGTACAGAAAAAGATTACACGGACATGTCTGAATTTGGAATTGCATAGAATAGAAAGTTGAATGCATAAAGAATAAAGGAAGTAAACATAATTGTTTTTTTTTTAGTTTTTATCAGTAACAGATTATTTTCTCTACTATCAGTTTTTGTTAAAACTCAAGTAACAAATCCGATGTAAATCTACTAGTACTTGCACAAAATTTAGCTGGCTAGTTTTCATCCTATAACTCCACACTATAAGAAAAAAAGATTAACCTGCCTGACACTCATTACTTCAGAGAATGAGTGCAAGGTAAACATCGATGATGGCTGGTACATTGCACTAGTGTAGTGGTTTCAATATTAAAGAACAAGGTTCTTTTTTGGCCCTGTGAATTTCAGAAAAACTGAAACTGCTTGGTTTTAGTTGACAATGCATTAAATATCATTTAGACCTTTGATGACTGCGTATCTATCAAAAATGACGTAATTTTCTGGCTAGCTATTGCATTATGACGTCATGAAATGCGTCATTTTCCTATTATCGTGAACAATTCTACAAAGCCCATTTTTATAGCTATTTTTCGATATTTAATATAGAGCGTAACCTCTGATCTTAAATATGCAACTATAAAATGATAGAACTATTTCTGAGGATTACATAACCTGTTTTATTTTTAAGATCAAAGGGTGCGCTCATATTATTTCTCTTCTGTGAAAGTACTCAAATATACTTGTTTTACTTAAAATTCAAGAACATTGCAATTTCATGAGCCCTGTTTTCCAAGACCTTGGCTATAAGGAGAAATTTTTTTAATAGGAAATGAAAACGCTAAGTCTCTACTTTATCTTGATGTTTAAAATGGAACATAAATTGGTATATCTACAGGGCCATTTTATGCATAAAGTGAACCTAGCTCTTTTCGGGCAGCCGATCTTGGTTTTTAGAAATAAAAAAACTTTTTTTAAAGACCCATGTTAAATTTTTAGGTGTCTTTAAAACGAGCAGATATAAATGTAATTTTTTCAGCAAAGAATATCACAATTAAGGATGGTTATTCGGACGGAAGACCTCTCGTTGCTCGCAACGAGTATCTAGTTAAGGTCTTCCGTTTTCACGGAAGACCTTATAGTGATTCTACTGTTTCTTATTATTGTTATTCTTATTTTTCCTCCCATATTTTGTGCACGCGTTTTCTCAAAAACTATTCAGTGGTTTTCAGTGATTTTTTCAGGGATAATGGACATTATTATGAACTTTGTGCATTTGAAGAGAAAATTCAAAAAATTTCTTTTGGTTCCATTTAATGGCCAATTTTCTGATTTTGAATTGAATTTTGTCTTTCTATCTCCTCAACAACGGCTAAAGATATGAACTGGAGACATGTCAAAGATGATAATGCATGACTTGTAGATGTTCTGACCAAGTTTTTGTGCGTGGTCGATGCTTCCGGTCTCCACCGGAAGCGAATTTCAAAACTTGATTTTTTCAACTTTTTTGTTTTTCAATATTTTTCTTTGATATTATTTTAGTTAATAGAAACACTTCTATAAATACTTAATATGTATTTTGTTTTAAAATTGATAAATTCAAACTCTAGATATTTGCATTTTAAAATTTGAAGCGGGGGCAAAATGGCGGCCGTCTCCGTAAACTCCGACGAGCTGGTCGGAGTTTACGGAGACAGCCGAACGTCTTGTTGAACGAAACTAGCATAAGGATCAATGAGATGTACAGGAATTATAGGATCTGACAGATTTTGGAAATGGATAATCTGTCTTTGAAAACATAAATACTCTGACCTCTTAAAGCAATAAAATTAGTAATTTGTATAGTACATATGATACATGATGATGGAAACCATTCAATAGAACAAACATTTAAAAGAATAGCGGGAAGATTTGCTCGTGACGTTTGGTGCGAAATAATGTATTGTAACACCCCTCCCTTTTCATAGTAGAAAAATGGTCTGATACAGAAGAGCAGAAAAAGATAACATGGACATGAAATACATGTATATGGAATTGCATGGAATAAAAAGTTGAATATAAGAATAAAAGAAGTAAACAGTATCATCAGTTCATGAGTAATAGATTATTTCTTCTGCTGACAGTTATTGTTTAATTAAACTCAACGCATTCCGATGTTAATCTGCTTGCACAACATTTGGCTAGCTAGTTTGCATTCTATAATTCCGCCGTATATAAAAAAAAGCTTTTATCCTCCTTGACGCTTGTTACTTCAAGCATTGATACAAAGTAAAAATCGATGATGGATGGTAAAATTGCGCTGGTGTAGTGGTTTCCATATTGAATTTTAAAGCAAGCGATCTGGGTTAAATTCCCAATTATGTCTGAATTTTCTTTCTCGTTTCTTAGTTTTAATTTATGTTTTCATCTTTAGAAACGATATTGAGCGTTTTTTTTTTTCTTTGCGAATTCTGCGCTATTCTCATTTTTAAAAAGAAATCTTTAATATCCTTGCATTTTGAAAGACCCATGTAATATTTTAGGCGTCTTTGCTACGAGCATTTATAAATATAATTTTACATGCAAAGAATATCACATTGTCAGTTGTCTGAGCAAGATCTCGAACACGGTAAGAGATTAAAACACCAAACTTATATGAGCAATAGACCTTAAGATGTAGACAAAACCATTAGAGTTCAGCCGTCACTTCCGGTCGTCACAGGAAGTGATCAAAGAAATCGAAAATTTCAACTTTCTTTTTAAAATTAAAAATTGAATCACTTTATTGTATCTTTTTCACAGATTCGAAAGATGTTGGTCCCACCGTAAACAAAAACGACAACTTCCGGTTATAAGAGAAAAACTACTGTACATAATTTGAGTATTTTACTTTCCCATAAATATTCTTTATAGAAAGTTTTTGAAATGAATTTTTAATATGTTATTCAGAGTGGAAATGCCTAGAGTAACCTCAGATATATTTCAAAAATTCACTTCCGGTCGCGTGTTTACCTGTCCTTAGAATGAGAAGATTTCTGAGAAAGATCTCAAAAACAGGTTAAAGATTAAAACACCAAACTTGTATGAGTAATGGACATTGAGGAGTAAGTGAAACCATTTGGGTTAAACATGTCAGTCGTCACTTCCGCTTGTCACAGGAAATGATCAAAAAATAAAAAAATAACTTTTCTTTTATGAATTAAAACTTGCAACACTTTATTGCATCTCTTTCGCTGTTTTGAAATATGTTAGATTCCACCAGAAACAAAAACGTCAACTTCCAGTTTTAGGAGATAAGCTACGTTATTTTTATTTATAACATTCTCATAAATATTGCTAATCGATAAAGTACTCGAAATAATTTTTTGTATGTTGAAGATACTATAAATTTCAAGAGAAAAGTCAGAGATTTTTTATAAAATGCACTTCCGGTCGCGTGTTTACCTGTCCTCAAAATTAGAATTTGTTCTCACAATATTGCTCGGCATCGGTAAACGACTGAAGTCTAAAACTTTTAGGACTGATAGTACGTCATCAGTTGATATGAACTGTGAGAAAATCTTGTATTGCCGTAACGTCCGGTCATGACAGGAAGTGATGCAAAAAAGTGAATGGTTAATGGTTAGCACATTGGATTTTCACACTGACGAGCAGGTTTAATCTCCAGAGTGTCTAAATTTCTTTCATCATTTTCTGAGCCTGAATTTTCGTTTTTATTTTCAGAATCGGACGGAAGACCTCTCATTGCTCGCAATGAGTTTCTAGTTATTATTATTATTATTATTATTAAGGTCTTCCGTTTCAGACGGAAGACCTTATAGTGATTCTACTGTTTATTATTAAGTCTTCCGTTCACAACGGAAGACTTATAGTGTTTGTATTGTTTCTTTTTATTAAGTCTTCCGTTCACAACGGAAGACTTATAGTGATTGTATTGTTTCTTTTTATTATTAAGTCTTCCGTTCACAACGGAAGACTTATAGTGATTGTATTGTTTCTTTTTATTATTATTATTATTATTATTATTCCTCCCAAATTTTGTGAGCGCGATTACTCAGAGATGGTTGGATAGATTTTCACAATTTTTCACATGATAGTAGGCTGATATATGAAGTTTATATAAAATTCCGTTTTTTGAAAAATTCACTTCCGGTCCGAAGTTACGGCCGAATTTCCAATTTTTAAATGGACTTTTGTCCGGAATTTTTCTCGGAAACGGTTTAAGGTAAAGATGTGAAATTTACAGGGGTATTAGACCATAACATTCTCTTTGTTTCGAAGTTGTTTTCGTGTGTTTCCGGTACTTCCTGTCCGAACCGGAAGTGAACTTGTGTTTGGTCAATTTTCAACTTTTTTGTTTTTTAATATTTTTTCAAGATATTTTTATGTATAACAGAGGTTATTCTACAAATACTAAATATATAATTTGTTTTGAAATCAGATTCCACATTTTGCAGATTTTCGGTACCCTCATTTTCCCTATTTACCTAGTGTGTAGACAATGGGCAAAGAAAGATAACTCTGACTTGTAAGTGAGAATAGAACTTTCGAGATAAAGGCGGAAATAGTATCGATGACGTTAGAGACATATACACTCTCCATATCAAAATATTTAGACGTTCTATATTCACTCTTCAAAGTTTAAGAGGACGTTGGTTACAGCTTCCAGTGCATGTAAAGTTTGAAGTTGCCAGTGTAGTGTAAGTCTGTATTGACAGTTAGTTAATTTACACATGAATATATCTATAAAAAAATTAATATATATATGCTAGGTAGCTAATTCAAGTAAATATATTATAAGCACTGAATATACATTTATAGTGATGGACAGGCATGCAGTTTTATCTATTTCGTATATTAAGTTCAGAATACGATAGTTATACGTCTTTTATAATGCAGACGATTTATTATTCTCTATGATCTGAATGCCAAATTATCCCGATTTCCGAGTTTTACTTTCGATATTAAAAAATATTACATACACTCAAAAAAGGAATTAAGCGATAGAAAATTGTAATACAGTACTGTTTTAAAGCCTTTATAAATAAATTGATATCTGCCACTGGAAAGAAAGAAAATCAATCTATAGATTAGATTTGGTTATTACATGTATATTTGATAAAAAGTTGAATTATTTATGACACATGATCTATACTCTATATACCCAAGGAGTTATAAAAGATGTGAAAAGGCGATTCTTGGATTCTTGTGAAATACTCAAAGAGTTAAAAAAAATATGTGAAAACGCGATTCTGTGTGAAATAATGCTTCGCTATATGTTTCTTTTGAAAAAAAAAACATGATAAAAAATTGCACAGGTCTGTTGATATGTGGGATGAGTATACCTGAATAAACACAATTTTATGCAATGATATATAATTATGTACATGCAACTGACGTCCGTACTTTTCCTTATAATTCATAAAACATAAAACTATCTAATTCCTTTGAAGCCCCCCCCCCCCAGTTTTGATTAATATTTGGAGATGTTCGTGCAGCTAGGCATTTGAATTATATATTCGTTTAAGATTTAAATCTGGAACATGTGGTTATAATTACATTTACATGTATATAGAATTTCATATTCTATAATGGTAGATTAGTCATTATCATACTGAAATGTTCAATTTACATGTCTGAGAGAGAGAGAGAGAGAGAGAGAGGAAGAGAGAAATCCTCCTATCCATTTACATAGACCAAAAATTAGTTCTATATCGGTCACACCCATTCTTTATTAAATGTTTTCTGATTTCATAGTCAGTCATGGTCACATCCTGTATATTTTTCAGCTTAAAAAGTATCACACGAAGTGCACGTGTGTTGACCTGTCAATCAAAATCACTTGACGCTGTATGCAATGCAATTAAGTAGCCTGAGTTTGAAATGATCTTGAAGTACGATCTTTAAGTAAATCTGATGCAACAAACTTGTAAAAAAAAAATAGAATAAAATAAAAAATAAAATATCTCGGTATTATGAACTTCGATTGTGGGACGTGGAGACCGGTCCTTTGGATGAGATCGTATAAATCGAGGTCCCTTGTCGCAGAAGGTGCTGGCATAAAAAAGATTCTCCACTGCTCAATTGCGATAAGTGCCAAAGTATAGGACAAAATTTTGCAGTCTCCACCGGCGAGTGGTGGCGTCTCCATGTGAGTGAAAAATTCAAAAATTCTGGAGAGGGACGTTAAACAACATACGTATAATCAATCAATCAATCAATCGATTGCTGAAGAATTGCTGTAAATGAATAATCTGTCTTATAGGTATGCTGTCAAATCTTGATATTAAAACTTACCAAATTTAGTGACTTTACGTTTAGTGTGATACTAACTTAATTCATTATATTTTTTTATAACACCATCACAATTCTGTTAAAATATACACACAATGAAGTTTATGATAGTACGGTGTTCGTTCGTCTGTTTGTTTGTCTTAGAAATGATTGCATACAATTTTTTTTTTAAATTGCTAATGATATACGTTTATCTCTTATAGGTGCCAAATGTATTATACAAGATTGATAATGAAAATCAAAGTACCTTAAGTACTGAAAGGACTTTTTTCCAGTTATTTTTTTCTTTCACAGTAAATATGATATGTATGTTTTTTACACAGAAAAAAAGCAAATTCTTACAGATTTAGAAGAACGGAAGACTTTTTTGTTGCCATGGCAACAAGAGTCTAGTTATTATTATTATTATTATTATTATTCCTCCCAAATTTTGTGAGCGCGATTACTCAGAGATGGTTGGATAGATTTTCACAATTTTTCACATGATAGTAGGCTGATATATGAAGTTTATATAAAATTCCGTTTTTTGAAAAATTCACTTCCGGTCCGAAGTTACGGCCGAATTTCCACTTTTTAAATGGACTTTTGTCCGGAATTTTTCTCGAAAACGGTTTGAGGTAAAGATGTGAAATTTACAGGAGTATTAGATCATGACATTCTCTTTGTTTCGAAGTTGTTTTCGTGTGTTTCCGGTACTTCCTGTCCGAACCGGAAGTGAATTTGTGTTTGGTCAATTTTCAACTTTTTTGTTTTTTAATATTTTTTCAAGATATTATTATGTATAACAGAGGTTATTCTACAAATACTAAATATATAATTTGTTTTAAAATTGGATTGCGCATTTTCTAGATTTTAGGTACCGTCATTTTCCCCATTTACCTAGTGTGTATACAATGGGCAAAGAAAGATAACTCTGACTTGTAAGTGAGAATAGAACTTTCGAGATAAAGGCGGAAATAGTATTCGATGACGTCAGAGACATATATACTCTCCATATCAAAAATATTTAGACGTTCCATATGCACTCTTCTAAATGTAAGAGTACGTTGGTTACCGCTTCCAGTGCATGTATAGTTTAAAGTTGCCAATGTAGTGTAAGCCTGTATTGACAGTTAATTGATTTACACATGAATATATCTAAAAAAAAATAATATATATGCTAGGTACCTAATTCAAGTAAATATATTATAAGCACTGAATATACATTTATAGTGATGGACAGGCATGCAATTTTATCTATCTCGTATAGTAAGTTCAGAATACGATAGTTATAAACTTTCTATAATGTAGACGATTTATTATTCTCTATGATTTGAATGCGAAATTATCCCGATTTCCGAGTTTTATTTTCGATATTAAAAAAATATTACATACATTCAAAAAGGAATTGAGCGATAGAAAATTGTAATACAGTACTGTTTTAAAGCCTTTATAAATAAATTGATATCTGCCACTTAAAAGAAAGAAAATCAATCTATAGATTAGATTTGGTTATTACATGTATATTTGATAAAAAGTTAAATTATTTATGACATGATCTATACTCTATATACCCAAGGAATTATAAAAGATGTGAAAAGACGATTCTTGGATTCTTGTGAAATACTCAAAGAGTTAAAAAAAAATATGTGAAAACGCGATTCTGTGTGAAATAATGGTACGCTATATGTTTCTTTTGAAAAAAAAAACATGATAAAAAAAATTGCACAGGTCTCTTGATATGTGGGATAAGTATACCTGAATGAACACAGTTTTATGCAATGATATATAATTATGTACATGCAACTGACGTCCGTACTTTTCCTTATAATTCATAAAACATAAAACTATCTAATTCCTTTGAAGCCTCCTCCCCCCCCCCCCCCCCCCCCCCGTCTTGATTAATATTTGGAGACGTTCGTGCAGCTAGGCATTTGAATTATATATTCGTTTTAGATTTAAATCTGGAACATGTGAATATAATTACCATTTACATGTATACAGAATTTCATATTCTATAATGGTAGATTTGTCATTATGAAATGTTCAATTTACGTCTGAGAGAGAGAAAGAGAGAGAGAGTGGGAGAGAGAGAGATTCCCTCTTAATCCCGATCCTCCTATCCATTTATATAGACCAAAAATTAGTTCTATATCGGTCACACCCATTCTTTATTAAATGTTTTCTGATTTCATAGTCAGTCATGGTCACATCCTGTATATTTTTCAGCTTAAAAAGTATCACACGAAGTGCACGTGTGTTGACCTGTCAATCAAAATCACTTGACGCTGTATGCAATGCAATTAAGTAGCCTGAGTTTGAAATGATCTTGAAGTACGATCTTTAAGTAAATCTGATGCAACAAACTTGTAAAAAAAAATAGAATAAAATAAAAAATAAAATATCTCGGTATTATGAACTTCGATTGTGGGACGTGGAGACCGGTCCTTTGGATGAGATCGTATAAATCGAGGTCCCTTGTCGCAGAAGGTGCTGGCATAAAAAAGATTCCCCACTGCTCAATTGCGATAAGTGCCAAAGTATAGGACAAAAATTTGCAGTCTCCACCGGCGAGTGGTGGCGTCTCCATGTGAGTGAAAAATTCAAAAATTCTGGAGAGGGACGTTAAACAACATACGTATAATCAATCAATCAATCAATCGATTGCTGAAGAATTGCTGTAAATGAATAATCTGTCTTATAGGTATGCTGTCAAATCTTGATATTATAACTTTACAAAACTCAGTGACTTTACGTTTAGTGTGATACTAACTTAATTCATTATATTTTTTTATAACACCATCACAATTATGTTAAAATATACACACAATGAAGTTTATGATAGTACGGTGTTCGTTCGTCTGTTTGTTTGTCTTAGAAATGATTGCATACAATTTTTTTTAAAATTGCTAATGATATACGTTTATCTCTTATAGCTGCCAAATGTATTATACAAGATTGATAATGAAAATCAAAGTACCTTAAGTACTGAAAGGACTTTTTTCCAGTTATTTTTTTCTTTCACAGTAAATATGATATGTATGTTTTTTACACAGAAAAAAAGCAAATTCTTACAGATTTAGAAGAACGGAAGACTTTTTTGTTGCCATGGCAACAAGAGTCTAGTTATTATTATTATTATTATTATTATTCCTCCCAAATTTTGTGAGCGCGATTACTCAGAGATGGTTGGATAGATTTTCACAATTTTTCACATGATAGTAGGCTGATATATGAAGTTTATATAAAATTCCGTTTTTTGAAAAATTCACTTCCGGTCCGAAGTTACGGCCGAATTTCCAATTTTTAAATGGACTTTTGTCCGGAATTTTTCTCGGAAACGGTTTGAGGTAAAGATGTGAAATTTACAGGAGTATTAGATCATGACATTCTCTTTGTTTCGAAGTTGTTTCCGTGTGTTTCCGGTACTTCCTGTCCGAACCGGAAGTGAACTTGTATTTGGTCAATTTTTAACTTTTTTGTTTTTTAATATTTTTTCAAGATATTATTATGTATAACAGAGGTTATTCTACAAATACTAAATATATAATTTGTTTTGAAATCAGATTCCACATTTTGCAGATTTTCGATACCGTCATTTCCCCTATTTACCTAGTGTGTAAACAATGGACAAAGAAAGATAACTCTGACTTGTAAGTGAGAATAGAACTTTCGAGATAAAGGCGGAAATAGTATCGATGACGTCGGAGACATATACACTCTCCATATCAAAATATTTAGACGTTCCATATTCAGTCTTCTAAATATAAGAGTACGTTGGTTACCACTTCCAGTGCATGTATAGTTTAAAGTTGCCAGTGTAGTGTAAGTCTGTATTGACAGTTAATTGATTTACACATGAATATATCTAAAAAAAAAATTGATATATATGCTAGGTACCTAATTCAAGTAAATATATTATAAGCACTGAATATACATTTATAGTGATGGACAGGCATGCAGTTTTATCTATCTCGTATAGTAAGTTCAGAATACGATAGTTATAAGCCTTCTATAATGTAGACGATTTATTATTCTCTATGATTTGAATGCGAAATTATCCCGATTTCCGAGTTTTATTTTCGATATTAAAAAAATATTACATACACTCAAAAAGGAATTGAGCGATAGAAAATTGTAATACAGTACTGTTTTAAAGCCTTTATAAATAAATTGATATCTGCCACTTAAAAGAAAGAAAATCAATCTATAGATTAGATTTGGTTATTACATGTATATTTGATAAAAAGTTAAATTATTTATGACACATAATCTATACTCTATATACCCAAGGAATTATAAAAGATGTGAAAAGACGATTCTTGGGCATGGAATCTTTGGAAATACTCAAAGAGTTAAAAAAAAATATGTGAAAACGCGATTCTGTGTGAAATAATGGTACGCTATATGTTTCTTTTGAAAAAAAAAAACATGAAAAAAAAATTGCAAAGGTCAGTTGATATGTGGGATAAGCATACCTGAATGAACACAATTTTATGCAGTGATATATAATTATGTACATGCAACTGACGTCCGTACTTTTCCTTATAATTCATAAAACATAAAACTATCTAATTCCTTTGAAGCCCCCACCCCCGTCTTGATTAATATTTGGAGACGTTCGTGCAGCTATGCATTTGAATTATATATTCGTTTTAGATTTAAATCTGGAACATGTGAATATAATTACCATTTACATGTATGCAGAATTTCATATTCTATAATGGTAGATTTGTCATTATGAAATGTTCAATTTACGTCTGAGAGAGAGAGAGGGGGGGGGGGGAGAGAGAGATTCCCTCTTAATCCCGATCCTCCTATCCATTTACATAGATCAAAATTAGTTCTATATCGGTCACACCCATTCTTTATTAAATGTTTTCTGATTTCATAGTCAGTCATGGTCATATCCTGTATATTTTTCAGCTTAAAAAGTATCACACGAAGTGCACCTGTGTTGACCTGTCAATCAAAATCACTTGACGCTGTATGCACTGCAATTAAGTAGCCTGAGTTCGAAATGATCTTGAAGTATGATCTTTAAGTAAATCTGATGCAACAAACTTGTGAAAAAATAGAATAAAATAAAAAATAAAATATCTCGGTATTATGAACTTCGATTGTGGGACGTGGAGATCGGTCCTTTGGATGAGATCGTATAAATGGAGGTCCCTTGTCGCAGAAGGTGCTGGCATAGAAAAGATTCCCCTCTGCTCAATTGCGATAAGTGCCAAAGTAGAGGACAAAAATTTGCAGTCTCCACCGGCGAGTGGTGGCGTCTCCATGTGAGTGAAAAATTCAGGAGAGGGACGTTAAACAACATACGTATAATCAATCAATCGATTGCTGAAGAATTACTGTAATTGAATAATCTGTCTTATAGGTATGCTGTCAAATCTTGATATTATAACTTTCCAAAACTCAGTGACTTTACGTTTAATGTGATACTAACTTAATTCATTATATTTTTTTATAACACCATCACAATTATGCCAAAACATACACACAGTGAAGTTTATGATAGTACGGATTGTTTGTCTTAGAAATGATTGCAAACAATTTTTTTTTTAAATTGCTAATGATATACGTATATCTCTTATAGGTGCCAAATGTTTTATACAAGATTGATAATGAAAATCAAAGTACCTTAAGTACTGAAAGGACTTTTTTCCAGTTATTTTTTTCTTTCACAGTAAATATGATATATATGTTTTTTACACAGAAAAAAAGCAAATTCTTACAGATTTAGAAGAACGGAAGACTTTTTTGTTGCCATGGCAACAAGAGTCTAGTTATTATTATTTTTTTCCCGTTTTTTGTCCAAGCGATTTCTCAGAGATGGCTCGATGGATTTTCTTGAAACTTTCAGGGATTATGAAAAATGAAATAAACTAAACACATTTTTAAGGATTTTGCAAAATTTACTTCCGGTCGTCAGATATGTTCAATTTCCGTTTTTTCAAAAAAGATCATGTCCGGACGATATCTCAGAAATGGTAAAAAATTAAGACCTCAAACTTTCAGGGGTTATAGATCATGACAAGTACGTTTGCAGAATATGTTTAAATCCGTCAGCCGTCACTTCCGGTCGTCACTGGAGGAGATCCAAGAAATCGAAAACTTTTCTTATTTTAATTAAATCTTGCATCGCATTATTGCATCTGTTTTACAGTTTCGAAATATGTTAGTCCCACCGGAAACAGAAACGTCAACTTCCGGTTATAAGAGAAAAACTACATAATTTGAGTATTTTACTTTCCAATAAATATCGCTTATAGATGAAGTATTTGAAATGATTTTTAGATATGTTATTTAGACTGCAAATGTCTAGAGTAACGTCAAATATCTTGGTAAAATTCACTTCCGGTCGCATGTTTTACTGTCCGCAAAATAAGAATTTGTCAAAGTGAGATCTCAGAAACGGTAAGAGATTAAGACACCAAACTTATATGAGTAATAGAACTTAATGAGTAGGCAAAACTCTTTGGGCTTATAGCGTCAGCCGTCTCTTCCGGTCGTTACAGGAAGTGATCAAAGAAATCGAAAATTTAAACTTTTCACTTTTGAAATAAAACTTGCATCATATAATTGAATCTCTTTCACAGTTTCTATATGTGTTGGTCTCACTGGAAACAAAAAACGACACTTTCCGGTTATAACAGAGAAACTATGTTATTGGGATTTTTAACATTCCCAAGAATATCACTTATTGATAAAGTTTTTGAAATGATTTTTACATATGTTATTGAGACTGCAATTGTCTAGTGTGAAGTCAACCATCTTAGGAAAATGCACTTCCGGTCGCGTGTTTTTCTGTCCTCAAATTGAGTTTTTTTTTTCCACCTTATTGCTCAAAAACAGTACATGACTGAAGTTAAAAACTTTCAGAACTTATAGTCAGTCACCAGTTTATTTACATCATGTAAAAATCGTGTTTTTCTTTTTGCAGAAATGTTTGGCTAATGCAGATGTTAGATAGACCATGACCATACAAATTATTTTCATCGAAAGTGCCAACCAAAAAAACCAGAAGTTGTCTCAAACATGAGTAGTTTTTCATGGAAACTTTTAGGGATGATCAGTTGTGAATTATTTAGGTGTAGAATGAACATTTTATTCGTTTGGAACACTCGTTCATGACGAAGTACATAAAGAAAACAGAGAAGTAATTCTGTTTGTTTTTATCTGTATTTACATATCTTTGGAAGCCTTGAGGTAACTGTTTAAAATTATTTAGAGTAATCTTATTGAGAAGATTGTGTTGTTGTTTTTTTTACAAGAAGTCAAGAAAACGGAAGACCTGTTATTGCCTAGGCAATAAGTATCTAGTTATTTTTATTATTTTTCATTTTTATTTTTTTGACCTTTTCAAATCGCAATATCTCAAAAACTACTCATTCATTTTCAGCCAAATTTTCAGGTATGATGTGTTATCTCATGCCATTTTCAATTATTGAAAAAGTTTGGAAAAAGTTACTTCCGGTCGGGAATTATTACAATTTTTCACTTTTTCCACTAAAAATCTAGTCCATGAATGTTCTCAGAAACTGTTAAAGGTAGGAGTCTGAAACTTTCAGGTATGCTAGAATTTGGTTTGTAGATGTGTGATGGAAACATTTCGTGTGTCATCGTCACTTCCGGTCGTCACAGGAAGTGATTTAAAAAGGGTAATTTTTTGAACTTTTTTGTTTTTCATTATTTTTTCATGATGTTTATAGGCTAAATAAAGAGTCTTACAAGAATGCTAAATATGTAGTTTGTTTGAAAATTGATTAACCCATACTCTAAATATAATCATTTTTCAATTTTAAGCGATGATGTTTGATAGCGTAATGGTTAGCATGTTGAATTTTCATGTGGGCGATCCGGATTCAATCCAAAGAATGTCCGAATTTTTTCTCACTTTTTGGGGCTCAAATATAAGATCTTATCTTTAAGGGGGGGGGGGCTATGTCGTTCGACGTCAGAGCAGCGGTGTTTGACGGCACAATATCAGCGTGTCTTTTTACTCCCTCATAGAGAGTTTGCAGTTGAATTTTGCACTAATTAATGTGCATAGATGCAATTGTGATATGACAAAATGAGGAAAACATGTTGGTACAAATGTATATGTAGCTAGATACCTATGCAATTGTATCATAAATTGGAGGGTTGCCGAATTGTATTTTGAAAGTAGAATTTCAAATGAGAGAAAAATAAACTTCAATGATATTTTTCTTTGATTTTAGTAGGGCAATATTCCTTTATAGATGCAAGTTACTGAACATAATAGGTATCAGATTCCTTGAGCGTCATATGGCGAGACGTGTTTTGCTCCGAAACATTCCAGTTTTTTCATTAATGTGTTACTAATTGGAATAATCCACTTTGGGGGTAAAGAGGAATATAAAATGTGTAAGAAAACTTAGCGCTGCATTTATGTTACTTGTCCGTATACGGTATGTTATATGTACAGTGTGATAAATACACATTCTTAGGCTAGAAAATCAGGCTATAGCTACATATCAATTTAAAAATTTCATTGAAGCTATCACGTACACTTATTCAATCGAAGACACATTCCAAAGAAAAGGCGCGAAGATTTACTCGTGACATTTGGCGCGAAATAATTATCTTGACCCGCCTTTCACAAATGGTCTGATGCAGTAGTGTAGAAGTACAGAAAAGGATTACACGGACATGTCTGAATTTGGAATTGCATAGAATAGAAAGTTGAATGCATAAAGAATAAAGGAAGTAAACACAATAGTTTTTTTTTTAGTTTTTATCAGTAACAGATTATTTTCTCTGCTATCAGTTATTGTTAAAACTCAAGTAACAAATCCGATGTAAATCTACTAGTACTTGCACAAAATTTAGCTGGCTAGTTTTCATCCTATAATTCCACACTATAAGAAAAAAAGATTAACCTGCCTGACACTCGTTACTTCAGGGAATGAGTGTAAGGTAAACATCGGTGATGGCTGGTACATTGCGCTAGTGTAGTGGTTTCAATATTAAAGAACAAGGTTCACTTAGGGCCTCTTTTGGCCCTGTGAATTTCAGAAAAACTGAAACTGCTTGGTTTTAGTTGACAATGCATTAAATATCATTTAGACCTTTGATGACTGCGTATCTATCAAAAATGACGTAATTTTCTGGCTAGCTATTGCATTATGACGTCATAAATGTGTCATTTTCCTCATATCCTGAAAAATTCTACAAAGCCAATTTTTAAAGCTATTTTCGATATTTAATATAGAGCGTAACCTCTGATCTTAAATATGCAGCTATAAGATGATAGAACTATTTCTAAGGATTACATTTTAAGATCAGAGGGTGCGCTCATATTATTTCTCTTCTGTGAAAGTACTCAAATATACTTGTTTTCCTTAAAATTCAAGAACATTGCAATTTCATGAGCCCTGTTTTCGAAGACCTTGGCTATAAGGAGAAAAATTTTTAATAGGAAATGAAAACACTAAGTCTCTACTTTATCTTGATGTTTAAAATGTAACATAAAGTGTTAGTCAATAAATTGTATATCTACAGGGCCATTTTATGCATAAAGTGAACCTAGCTCTTTTCGGGCAGCCGATCTTGGGTTAATCACGACTATATCTGAATTTTTTGCTTAAATTTATGTTTTTATCTTTATCAATGATGTTGAACTTTTTTTTCCTCTTTGTGAATTCTGTGTTCTTTTTCTTTTTTTTTTTTAATAAATAAAAAATCTTTTTTTAAAGACCCATGTTAAATTTTTAGGTGTCTTTACAACGACCAGATATAAATGTAATTTCACGTGCAAAGAATATCACAGTTAAGGATGGTTATTCGGACGGAAGACCTCTCGTTGCTCGCAACGAGTATCTAGTTTTCATTATAATCGTATTTTTATTCCATATTGGTTGTTGAGCTTACATTAGATAATTTAGTCGATGTATCTTTTACAATAATTAAAACAACAGAATACTTCTTTATAAAAATTGGAAGGTTTGAAATAATTCTAAAGTCTGAGGGTTTTGTCTCCGATAACGTTAATACATGTATATAATTGACGTCAACATTAAGACGATTTAAATAGCCGTCTACTATTTTGCTAATTATACAATTCTTTTTCACTAAGGATCTAGTCCATGCAGCCTTTAAGGCCTTAAATTTCAATTCAATGTCTACAACACCTATGCCACCATCTCCCTGTTTTCCAATCACATGTTTGATAAAAATAAGTTTCCTTGAAATTGAAAGAATCACAAATACAAGAAAAAAGTGAGATCAAGGTCAAAGGATATATCAGGGTCAAAGAATGTTGATTCAATTGAATAGTTCTCATCAATATTTATCAGCATATGAAATATGATAAAAATATCTTGAGTTATAAATTGTAGTTTCTTAAAAACTTAGCTCAATACAAATACTTGAATACTTTCTTTGAAACTGAGGTAAAGTGTGACAGAAGGACGGAAGAAGGACACGACAAACACTAAATCTCCGGCCATATTCATGGCGAGGTATAAAAATGTCTGCTAACTCGCGTATCTGAATTGTAATACAATCTTGTTCTTTTTTTTATTATTATTATTTTTGTTTGGTTGGTTTTGTTTTTTTTGTTTTTTTTCTTTGGGGGGGGGGGGGGTGTTTTGTTTTTTTTTAAACTGATATAATTGTCAAATTCGCTTTATTTTATTCGTCCATACTGATTTTCCCGTACTAGAAGACGCAGCTTATTGTTGGAAATAAGAGTTTGTTTAATAGATCCAGTAAGTTTTAAAATCTTTTAGTAATCATGTGCAAGGAATAACGGACTGATGGCTTCTCTCAAATAGATTCGATATACTCCGTTGACATCATCCTTATTCTAAACTTAATCTCATTTAAATTTGGACTAAAAATTTGAAACGTAATTCAAATCAGTAAAACATAAAACAAATTGATTTACAACAATATTTATTTCTTTTTAAATACAAAAACGAGGAATACATTTAAATATATACATGTAATTAAGACCTTTGCAGCAAATTTTTCATAACACAATACCCCATATTCCATCTATAAACTTTTGTGGTACATTTATTTTGTCAAAACAAATCTATCACACACTCTTTGTGCCATTATGCTCTGGAATTTTTTTCGATTTTCCAAATTGTCCTCTGAAAAAGTTAAAACATTCCAAAAACAATGTTCATTACTTTTAATACTGATTCTCAACCTAAATGTTTTTGCTGGATTTTTTAACCATAACCGTTATATATTACCATCATTTCAGGTAGAATGATGTTTGAAACCCAAGTTTATAAACTGAACCACTTTCTACATTTTTAAAACTGATTTAATATCATGTTCCAAATTGGGTTACATATATGAAAATTGTCAACGTTATAATTATTCATTACATTAGATTCTTTAAAACTTTGATCATTGTTAACACTTAATTTCGGCTCGGCTACATATTTGAATTGACGTCCTCACCGAATCGTGGAACATTTCTTCATAATTTACGTCTTGAAATTCTGTCCCAACTTCGGACAACAATAGCGAGAATTATTCAAATATAGGCGACACTATCGTTCACTTCAATTAAGTCATTTAGTTGTTTAATTAACTCTCTGTCACTATTAATTCTACATTGCTAGCCGTCTAGGCATGTAAATCCCAACATAAAAACATTCATTGAAATTTCCGTTCAAAATATGGCTCCTTTGACGTAATTGTTTATTTCATCGCATTAAAGAGTTCCTATAGTCTGTTTTCTTTTATGAGATTCCAAACCACTATCTACTCTGGCTATTGCACATCAAATAATGTACAAAATGTGTTCAAATATAGTGATATTCAAAAAAAGAAGATATTTATGAGAACAAAATTACAGATAAAATTAAATTAAATTAAATATTTAATAAAAATTAGATTTAAATTTAATTGAAAAAAGAATTATAAATAATGAAAAAAAACTCAGTAGGCTTAATGATAGTGAATCTCAGTGAACGCAATATTTTCCTTTATCATGAATTTTGTACATGTAGTTTACTTATTCTTTTTAAAGAAAAGCATTGACAAATTAACGCATTATTTTATATTAAAGTAAGTTAAACATATACGTTAGAAAATTCAACCAATGTCAAAAAATGTGAAAAATAAATAATTTGTTGACATTTAACTTCAACAATCATGTGATCCTAATTTTATTTTTCGGCAGTGAACAGTTTTAAGAAAATGCATAAGAAAACTCTTAGATATACTGAAGATTTCTCGATCCTTCCCCCCTTTCTCTCTCTCTCTCTCTCTTCCCACCCACTGGTTAAATTAATTTCAATTTGTATTTCTGTTCTGATCATCAGAAAATAATTTCTCAAGGATATTTCTATGAAAATATTTAAATCCTTATTTACGATAGCCACCGTAGACAGTGGTTCAGAATCAAATAAAAGAAAACAGACTATAGGAACTCTTTAATGCAAGGAGATAAAAAAAAATTACGTCACAGGAGCCATATTTTGAACGGAGGTTTCAGTGAATGTTTTTATGTTAAGATTTACATGCTTAGACGGTAAGCAATGTAGAAATAATACCGACAGAGTAAATTTAACAACGAAATGACTTAATTGAAGTGAACGGCAGTGTTGCCTACCTGAATAATTCTTGCTTTATCCGGCCGAAATCGTAGCTGAATTTCAAACCGCGAATTATGAAGGACTGTCCCGATATTCGGTGAAGAAGTCACTCAGATATCTAGCCCAGTCGAATCTCCACCGAGATTTTATTAAAACTGTGTACAAAATCAAAAGCTGAACCACATACCTTTGACTTCCTCGTCCGGAGAGCAACAACAGCAAGAACTTAAGTTCTTGCCGCATGAACAACAGGTGATAACCCGGTATATTCTGTAGAATGTCCACACCAGATTAACGGGAGAGGGAACTCGATATTTGTAATTCATAATCACGGTGTAACGTTCAAATCGCCAAAGGTTTTCAGCATTAGCTGTCACTCTTTCGTAGGTCGAGCTGTTAAAAAGATTTTCATGCTTATTATTTACTTCTGAATATAAAAATTGTATCGTTGCTTCATAACAAATATGATAAATCACTTCAAAAAGGTCTATTGAAGCACACATGGATCCTCCCTAATTTATGTAGCAATATACAAACAAGCCTGCACATGGTGTTTATGTCTCCATAACTGATACGCAAGAGCATGCCGAATATAATCAATTTTTAAACTGAGGCAAGCTATTGACAAATAAGTTGAGGCTGCAAGAATTTCAACAATCTCGTTTACAGTCAGCTTTTCCCGAAATCTACGATCGTTATAATGACTCTGTAAATACAACCTATCTGTCTGACATTTTTCATACCATTTGTTAGGTCATTGTTTTTAACTATGGAATACTCCGTCTACATGGTCAGTACTATGGCTCAAATAGGGTGTGACCAGTCGACATGGAATGATTACGCCTCCAAAGCACCTGATCCCACCTCTTGTGTTTCTAAGGGTCCGCAGTTTCTTTTGCTGTTCACGATTTGTTTTGTTTACTGTATTTATGACATTGGTCACTATATTCTATCTTCACCTTTTATGTGAAGCCGGTGTTGAAATATTGAAGAGGGTTAACACTGAGTATGGAATGTGTGCAATTTGAGCCCTGACCTTAAACTATGCGACTTTAATATCAAACATGTCGTCTACTTATTAAGGGTAACAGTGTACCTAGTTTGAGGTTTGTGAAGCAAAAGGGTTCTCTTGATATTTAGAGGAGATCATCTTTCTGTCAAGACTAGATTCACCCTTGACATTGTGACCTCTCAATCAGTAGGGTTCTTATTCCTAGGGGTGCTAGTGTATTTATTTTGATGTCTGTCAAGGAAAAGGGCTCTCAAGATAGAGTAAACAAGACGTGTTTAGCAGAGGATATCTTTTTCAACAGTAGTTACACTAAACCCTTTGCCCTTAAGACATCAAAATTTAGAGGAGTCATCTTTTAATGGTATAAGTGTATAAAGTTGGGTTTCTGTCAAGAAAAATGGTACAGCTGTTGAGTAAACGGTATATTCTTATAATTTGATTCCGGTTGTAATGCGCCATTTCAATAAATAGAAAAATTAAATTTTAGCGTACACTAGTAACATTTGTTGCTTATGTCACAATGACTTACCTCAAAAGCTTACCTATCATTAAAATTTGTTGAATTTAGATGCACTTTTGATAGGAAAATTATCTTATATTTTACACTTCATTATAGGATTTAAATTACTTAAGTTACATAAGGAATGCTTAAAGTAGCTCTCTCATTTATACTTGTATAGTCTGGGAAGGAAGAGTTTACACAAGATGAAACACTTCCTCGCTTAAAGGTAGCATATATGGGCTTCAATTGTGATTAAAGATCGTCTTTAAACAATCTTAAAGCACCCTTGAACTATCTTTCAAGTAATATATATCCCATAATTAAGCTACTATTAAGCCATCTTCCTCTCCTTTAAAGCTAACTATGACTTGTAAATAGTCAAATGCCATATTAGCCTTCCTATCTCCGAAATCAGCAATGGGATATAATCTTCGAATTCGTAACACCTGACTGCTTTCTTGTCACGGGTACCTGCGTGGAATTGACGACACGTGTTCGTATTGGTTATCTTACATTACCTTTGTTAATATTTTATTGCAATTTACGTGTACTTGTGTTTTTTGTACTGCACTGACCTGTGCAACACATGTGTGTTTCTTTGGTAACTTTTCTTCTGCCGTGGATGAAGCACAGTTACTTTTGTCGCTTGCGAGAGTTTTACGATATCTATGTAGAATACGTCCGTCCACATCGGTGAAAACTGATTAAACTGTACCGAGACCAAGTGAACGGCTGATAGAGGCGCGGTTCAGCAAACGGAAAATGCAGAGTAATATGGCGGACAAACATAGATCTCTGCCTTTATGAATCGTGTTCAGCTTTCAAGTTGAATAAAGGTAGCGTAAAGATGGATTATGTGTGGTTTATGGTGGCTTCTAGGCGGTCCTGAAGTAAACATTAAGCAAGACGTGGAAGTCCTTAATGTCAAAATGCCATCATGACGTCTTAAAACCACCGTTCAACAATCTACATCATCATTAAATCTTTATGCTAAGTAAGGAATAAATATTAACCTACTCATTAATTTGAACTTACGACCCTCTGCTATGAAGGCGAACACCTTAACCCTATTACCATTTACATTTTTAGTAAAATGCCATTTTTTATTGTTGATATCATCTGTGTGAGAATAAATTTGTGTGAAAAGTTCATGAATGTAGATAATGCTAATTAAGAAATACATTTGATATTACGTCAAAATTGATACGACTGACAAATTTGGTGTTTTGGAACAATCTTATAGACTTATACTCTTATGTATGTTTAATAGCATGTATTTCACTTTAAACGTCTTCTAGCTGATAAATACTACAAATCTTTCGGGATCGAAATTTGAGAGGTGTATCAAAATAACAGTTAACACTGAATATAAATACCGAAAAAAGGGTTATAGTTTCAAAATATGCCGAGAATATATAAGGTATTTGTGTGCTAAGTAATTTGACAATTTTTGTGTCAAATCAATTTTCATATCAAGTATTTTAGCTCTACATACACCAGAAGAGCTTATGCGATTTTAAGGTGTCCGTCTGTCTGTCTGTCCGTCTGTAAATAATTTTTCAAAACACACTTGGCACACAAGTAGTAGCAGTGCCTAATTGCCATAAAAAATGGCATGTTTAAAACATACAGAGTTCTTATAGAGTTATCTTTCCCAGGAAAAAGTTGGGAAAGTGAACACTGGCAAATAAAAAGCAGATAATACAGGTATACAAGGCCCAAATAATTTTAGAATATTACTTAAGTACCAGTCTGATTTTCATCTGAAATTTCAGAATATTCATGCACCATTGTTGAAACACAGAAAAATATTGACACGGGATGTAACATGCAAGAGTTGTCTTCCTTTATTTTCCTTTTTTAAATATACAGTAACTTGTGTGTCATTATGCTGTGTTGTCATTCCATCACTGAACATACCAAGACAGGTTAAATTATTATTATGATGAAGTTTTTATTTGACTTTCACTGTTTTCGTCATCAAAGATAGTCAATCTAATAATACTGTGTATCGGATTTTTGATTTTGATGAACAGTATTACCATGGTATTTAAAATAGAAATTTCTGTCAAATACTTTCAAAATGCTACTCCCTACTAGTTTTGGTCTGATTTCAATATAACTTGGCTCACAAGTAGACTTAACTAAGATACATTATTTTATTTATCGGTTTTTGATTGCAATGACCGGTGTTGCCGTGGTTACTGAAAATAAATTTCTATGAAATACTTTCAAAACGCTACTCCTTCTACAGTTTTTGTCTCATTTTAATATGACTTTTTGTTTTAAGTTTTAAGTCCAAGTGTTACTGTTTTAGGTACAAACAAGTAGAGCTACATTCTCTTCGGAGACCTTGGTTTTTATAACATCCTCACCAGTTTTAATTATTTTTTTCATTATAGATATCAGAATAATCGTCTTATCGCATACACTGTTAATCGTAATTTTGTTGTGTACCTGTCCTTTGTAAAAATAATTAAACATCGAGACCTGTCACTATAATGACGTAATAACTAACAGTAAATGGAGGCGCGGGGAGAGCGCTCTTGACATCTACGTCTGTTGTCTGTACGTATCACAGACAATATCTGGGGGTTGGGGTTTACCAGTGTACCAAATCTGTATCCGTCAAGCATACTGAACTGAAATTTCTTCTAATATTGAGAGCATATTTACCTTAAGACTCTAAAATTAATAAGTTTCATCTACTTTTTCCATGACAACCAAAACTTACGACCGAGAGGTTTAAACACCATATGCCCCCTTTTGATTTGTAATACCCATACAGGGCCAACCATTACCTGAACATAGCAATGACCAAGTTGACTAGCAGCAGATTTGAGAACAGCATGTAGAGTGCGGACACGGCCCCTACTGTCCAATCTTCCTGTGGACATCTGTCCTCAGAGGCGTCAGACCAGATAGTCTCATTAGTTGTACATTCCTCGGCACATGGTCCTGAATTTCCTGAATTGAAGCAAAAGTTTCGCCGTCTAGAAAATTACTGTACTAGTATATATTTTTAAATATTCTTAAACAAGGCCATTACTTTTTAGTGACTTACTTGTTCTGTCTTTTATATCAACATTTCGAAAAATCATTATAAGCAATGGCATAGTTAATCATGACATTTTTTCATATAGTGCTCACATAAATACCACACAATAATTAGAGTGAAAAGGACAGTGGTGCTAAAATACAAAATATTCTATAGGTTAAGCAATTATGAAATTGCTGTAAAATGACATTTATAAATGTACACAAACAACATTAGATCTAGATTTATTTGGGAGGACGGCAAAGGTAGAAAGTGAAGGGATAAAGAAGCAAAGAAACTAAAGTGAGTGAATTTTACGAAAAGAAGATGGGCAAGCAAAATGCCTATAGTGCGACAAACATGGAGGTGAAAAATTAAATCTCAATAGTAACAAAATTTTCATTGATATTTTATCTACCATTAAAGTATACTTTATGTAAAATCTCTACAATTTGCATAAATCTCACACTGAATCGTTGAGGGATTTTCCCGTTATTATCCGATCATAACAAGGAGCACAGGCGGGGGATGCTCTCTCCTCCATGGCACCTGATCCCACCTCTGATGTTTTAGAGCTTCGTGTTTGCTCTGCTCCAAAATGTGTATTCTTTAATGGACTTTTGAGCTTGAATACTGTTCGTTATATCCATATATTTAATTTATACAACCATTCCCCACGATAAATTAAAGTCCAAGCTTTTTGACATCATAAACAGCTGGTTTTTCAATTAAAATGAAACAAGTAAATTTACTCGATCTTGTCATTGGTCTTATATACTTTTTGGTAAACGAAATTATGGAGCAAAGACCCACTACACCTTAAAAATACACTTTTTGACAAAACATTCGCATCTTTCCGAGAAATACTCGTCCATTTAGTCAACCCTAACAAAAAATACTATAGTTAACTAAAGTTTACAATTGTAAACTATAGTGATAACTTTGACACTTTGATTTACTACAGTGATAACTTTGAAAACTTTGATTTACTATAGTGATTTACTTTAGTGATTTACTATAGTGATCACTATGAAAACTTTGATTTACTATAGTGATAAGTTTGAAAACTTTGATTTAATACAGTAATAACTTTGACGCTATAGTGATAACTTTGAAAACTCTGATTTACTATAGTTAACTATATTTTTTTTGTTAGAGAAGGGTCATATCACAAACATGATTTAAATGCCACTATTCATCAGGGGTTGTGTAGCGTAGTAGTTAGCGTGTTAGTCTCAAATGAAAATGATACTCAGGATTTTTATTGCTAGGGTTCGTACCATACGAATACCACATTATTTTTTTAATAACAGAATAATTTTTCCCGAGAAAATTTTCCTAAGAAAAGTTTTGTGTATTACAATTTTATAAATTTCAATAATGAGAACTGTACTTTAAATAAAAAATTCACAAATCGAAAATAATTATTTATATATCTGAAGCTATAGGAATTCTGCACGCCTTGTTCACCCATCTCCTTTGATATCAATAATGCCGAGTAAAAGATAATACGAGCAAATATACAAAATGAGGAATTAAATTTATCCACTTTTATTGAGGCCAGTGAAAAAAGAGGTCATAATATGAAAAAGAAAGTTTTCATAGGTATGAAGGTGTGATCACTTACAAAGAAATCGTTTTTGCTTAATCCGTACATTTATTCGAGACGTACCTTCTAGGAAGTCGTTGAATGTTTCTCCGTAGAGCTGCCAATAAGGATAGTAAATGACTTTCCAGATTCTCCAGTCTGTCCACCCTCCTCCCCAGAAATAAACATGATCCGGCCAAAGATTTGCATGATAGTAGAAACCCACACCAAGGATCACCACGGCAAGCAGGATGATGAAAGCAAGCAGGTCCTTGAGCTAAAACAATTTTATTTTTTGTAAATAAGAAAGTAATTTATAATAGATTTGTATATTTAATGAGGAAATGGATAGAAATGGGGGTAAAATAGGGCATATCTTCTTTATTTGAAAAGAGGAAAATAAAAGTGCGCCCCCAGCTATATATTATATACGGTTCCTTTCATTTAATAGAAACTTGTTGCTATGGCAATAGGAAGGTTTTCCGTCTCTTCTCCTTCACAAGAGGAGTTGTACATCTACATTTCATAGTAGGTGTATTACTCCAGTGCAGTACCCGTAAACTACATAAATGAAAATAAAATGGACAGATTGTAGTGTTTAAGAAACGTTCGTCCTATTTTTTTGGAAATGCTAAGATATTTAAGATCTTATTAATCATATCAAGAAACTGCATGGTAATACATGTATATAAAAGCTTCATAGATGGGTCTCTACGTACCTTAGGAATAATAAGGAAAAAAAAAAAATAAGGAAATCGAAAAAATTGAAAAATCTACAACTTTAAAAAAGATCAAACTAAAACGTATATACAACGTTTTTTGGCCACTCGTATCAAGAAACTGCTAATACATTTTTTTTTAGTTTATAAATAGACATCGCCACGTAAAATTCACATAAAAATAATAAAAAGCAAAAATATTTTGAGGTAAGAGTGAAAAAGAATTTTTTAAAATGAAACTTCTGAGAGCACAAAATGCTGACGTGAGAGCAACATTTGTTTAATTATTTTTTTTATTCTAATGGCAACGTTGGTGAAAATTTTAAATGATATTTGCACAACTACAAATAGTGATTATTATACCTGTGGAAGGTTTGAATAACATTGTCAAAGCCATCTACAAGAACATTCGCGGACAAAACTGCATCAGATTTTACTGTGTTCACAGCCAATTGTTTATACCTTACTGTCTTAGATTTAACTAAGCACACAATTGCATATTGTACTAGGTTTTTACTTTTAAACAGTGTAAAATTTATTTTTTTATCTTATGAAGAAGTGTTATTTTTTGTGATGTCATGGTAAAATTTCCCGTATAATTTAAGCCCGGCTTCCTTAAATGTAACCTGTGATTCGATATTTAAAAAACCGTCTCATTGTCTACAAGCACCGTAAAAAAGTCAAATTCACGACAAATGGAGATGGATAACACTAAATGTCAACGGCAATTTCATGACAGGGGCAAAAATTATCAGAAAGAGCTGCATTACTACAGCTAATTCCAAAATCTGCCTCTATCATTGTAATCAATCGCACCTTCTCGGACCTTTCTGGCAAGTTCGAAAAAAAACCCCACTTCGAATGTATTTTCATCAACGATGTTAAAATTTCATATAAAATGAAGTCGCTTCCAACTAATTAAAGTATTGGCCACACAGAGATGATATCCCCTCTGAGGTATTTTTTAGGTAAAACAGTTGCATTCAGTGAGGTTTGCTCAAGAGTCAACAGATAAGAGGACGTCCGACATTTAAATCAGTGTTTACGAAAAGGACGGTTGCCATGGATGCCATCGTAACACAGGCCAGAGAGTTGGTTTACCATGACATCAATATGAATAATGATGAAGGCGTCCTTAACCTACAAAGCAATTCTAATATACATAATTTATCTCTTCTTTATATCTTAAGAAAAATTACCATTTCCTTTATCATTATTAGCGTAGGTCCCAGTGTTCTGATCATCAGAAATGCCTCCAGAAACCGGAGATACATAATAAGTAGTGACAAGGAAAACATTCTGCGTGATACGGTGAACTTTTCGGACGGGTGCATATGTCGTACAAACAGCGCGCTGATCAACAATAGGTAAGACAGAATGTCAACTAAATTCCAAAAGTTATTCAGGTATCGTTTAACTATAGTCCATTTACTGCGGTATGACTTCCCTTCAGTGTCAGTGTCATGAAAAATTCCCTGAAAAAAATATTAAACACACGAGTAAATTGCAAGCTTTCAATGATTGCAAGGTTTGTATCATTAATCTGTACATAGGAGGGTTCTCCCAAAAAGTCGTGGACAGTATTTAGAACTTTGTAAACATTCAACCAAAACTAACCGAATTTTGTATAGTTATCATTCAACTAATGTCCATTAAAATAGAGGGGTTTAAAATGAAAATCTTTCAAAGTAATAATATTATGACGATTTATAAGAAGTTCGATATAGTCTGTCAGCGCACGTTCAAAATCCGGGATATTACTATTGTATTTGCGTTTGTTTTTCTGATAAAATGTAAAACATTAAATTCAAATTTATATCAATTAAATAAGAAAACCGCTCAATTTTAACAATTTTCGTGGCTGACGGAAGCGATGACTATTTTTTAAAAGCGTACTCTTAATCCCGTTTACCACTAATGATGTCGTCAAACGTGTCTTCGATGCATAGGGATGTAATTATATAGTATTTCCGCCTCATGCAGAAGAGAAAAAAAGATATAGAAGGGAAATAACACACTACAATATTAGTAAAAGTTGTTTATAAAATTTAAAAGAGACTAAGGTCAATTCTATCCCTGCATCGGAAATAGGATTTTTAAGTTCAGAATTTTAGAAACGTTAGGGATCACGGTCGTCGTAAAACTCTGTATATTCTTTGCCTCTTAAGGCGACCTTACAAGGACTTAAATTTGAATCTGATCACTTGATGATTTTATTGCTCTCCTGAGTAAAGAGTGGTTTGCCATTGTATTTGAAAAACCAATGACGCGTGCTGCATGCAGAGGCCAGCATTTTTAAAGAGTGACCATGATGTTAAAAGAGACGTAAATTACGTTTGCTTCCGTGTGCCGATCAGATCTACAAGTATTACGCTTCCTTTATTTTACATTATTTTTTTTATTAAAATAGTTATACTTACGAATCTTGAAATTCATTATCAGTAAACGGTGTCTTTTACTGTGACAAGAAAAGATAGTTATGTTAGCAAAAATAAACTAAATTGTATAACCTGTCTACGACTTTTTGGGGTTAGTATTCTATCTAGTAAATCAATTGAGATAGCTCAGTGAAGGTTCTGTTAGAAGTATAAGGGTGAAAAAATGAAAACTAGAGTTCCTTTATTTTGCAATTGTATGCAGTAGATTTTTACGAGGAAGTCCAGTGTTTTCCTTGTACGACTTAACAAAAATAAAATATGATGTTTGATTTAGCGTGGTCTTCAATTATGGAACTTGAAATTACAGTCAAGACTCACAAAGCAGCTAAACAGCTCTTCTAGGAGATCACCAGCTCCCCAAAAGTACACGTAATATTCAAACACCCTTGCCATGTCCCTGACGTAATATTTGGTAGCAATACTGGTGGATACAAACGCACTATAACAGACCAGCATAGACAAAAACAGAACCTGGGAAAGAAAACAAATCATTACACCTTTATAGATATAATCCTGCTTGATCGTTTCATTCAAGGTGAACACGATTCGTAAAAGGCAGAGACCGTCGTTCGCAATATTACTCTGCATTTTTCATCACCTGTTTGGCCCCTATATAAGCCGTTCACTTGGTCACAGTTCAGTGAAATTAGTTTTCACCGGTGTTGACGGACGTGTTCTACATAGCTATTATAAAACTCTCGGTAGGACAAAAGTAACAGTTACTGTGTGCTTCTTCCACAAGAGAACGTTACCAAAGAAACTTGTATCAGTAGCACAGGACAGTGCAGTACAAACACAAATACACGTTAACTGTAATAAAATGTAAACAAAGGTAATGTTAGATTACTAATATGAACACCTGTCGTCCATTTCACGCAGGTACGTGTGACAAGAAAGCAGTCAGGTGTACCGAATGCGAAGGATATAGCAAAGAGCTGATATAGGAGATGGGAAAAATAATATGACGTCTGCCTTTTTACGAGTCGTGTTCAACTTTATGATCTAACATGTTTTTTCTTATGTGACCATTTCAACTAGATGGTGCATTTTTTTTCGTAAACCCTTTTTCTTAAATATCGATTACACAAGATGAATCTCTGCCATTCGGTTAACTGAAGAGTTACTGTCTGGAAGTTTACTAAAAGGTGTCGGAATGGCAGAAAGCTGCCATTCAGTCATATTTCCAATCCTTTCAATGAACATTCAGTTGACTGAATGGCAGAGTCTCATCCTGTGGTATTTCTACTGCTAACAAATTATACACTGACATAATATACTTACATAGTTGAAGACATACTTTGACAGGGGAGATCGAAGAACGTTGCAGGGATGCTGAGATACTGACTGTAAACAAATATGGTGTGTACAAGGTGTAATCTTTTGTTATCTGAATAATTAAATTCATTTATTTGGACAAAGAATATTCCGACTGATAAATAATATATTTTGAAAAAAAAAAGTTTCTTCCTAAGCCAAAGATTTCCCTGTGTTTGATGAACTGTATTCCCACCTTTTTCAACTGTACTGTATTTGAACCCTCGTTTATAAAACTGCTCTCTCTTCCTCTCATACATATATAATACATAATACATAATACATATATTACCTTAATACAAGGGATAAGATGTGGTGCTTGGTTGTTATACCAGGTTTTGTTGAGGTGTTTCTGACTAGCTGGTTTTGCAACAAACTCGTACATGAAATTTTCATAAGCAAATGTCAGTGGGTTGCTTTTGATTCCCCAGATGTCCACAAAGTCATCAAGAACATCTAAAGTGTTTCTGGAGTCAGTTTCAAACATAGAATCGAGAAGGTCCAACGTTCTCTTGTAAAACAGTCTGCAAAGTACAGATCTTTTGAGAATCATTGCTTCCCTACTGGATACTAGCTGTCCTTGAAGTACTGCTTTTTTAAGTACTAAATTAAGGAGGTTCGATCCTGAGCTTTTGAGCATATTTTTTTCTGAAACTTTTCTGAAAACTGAAAGTTTTACATTGTATTTTTACTAACAATATATCTCGATTCTACAATTGCGAACTTTACTCACCGAAAAAATCACATCAAATTCCAAACAAAAGATAAGATTTTATGTTGGAAAGTTTTCATTTATTTATTTATTTATCTTTTTTCAAGGCATGTAGAAAACTAATAATTTTGGATTCTAGATTTCCATGCAGACTAAATTCAAATTTATTTTGTGAAGTGAGATGCTTTCGTCGAAGCTGGATTTCGTATTAGATAAAATTCTTCGCAGACTACTGTAATATTGTAACAAATAGAGCAAATATATTGAGAAAGTCTTGGGAAAACTAGATGTGTCGTAACCCCACAAATGCCCCGATAGGCAGCCAAAATCTGAAATGCCATAGTAGGTCTTTTCCAAGTTCAAGAGGGATCAATCTGTCAAAAATCATCGAACAACGACTAAATTCAAACCTATTATTCCACCTATTATTTTCTTGTAAAATACCTGCATATGTAATTCCAGACTTATACATTCAACCCTACAAACTACTAAACTTGCCGATGAAAGGCTACAAATTTTGACATATACTTGGCACTTAAGGGCATTGAGCAGTGAGGGATCGTTTTTGTGCCAGCACCTACAGCGACATGGGACCTGGCTGTATACGGTCTCTTCCGAAGGACCGGTCTCCACGTCCCGCATAAGTATTCGATCCCGCGACGTAAGGATCAACTCCTTACTCCGCGACTCTAGAGCAGACGCTCTAACCACTGCGCCACGCGGGCGACTCTATAACTGCTAGGGAGCGGAAACTGAAAATTTCGTAATTTTTTTCCTATATTCAAGGGGGATAACTCTGTCAAAAATCATCGAACAACGACCAAATTCGAACTTGACCTGTATTTTCTGGTTAAATACCTGCATATGCAATTTCAACCTTATACATACATCACTACAAAAGTAAGCAGAAACTGAAAATTTCTTATTTTTTCTAAGTTCATGAGGGATTACTCTGTCAAAATTCATCGGACAATGACCAAAGTCTAAATTGGCCTGCATAATCGTGTGACTTATCCAAATGTCAAATTTGAGTTGAATGTTTGCAACTGCTGATAATGAACGGAAAGTCATTAATGGACGGAACAGGGTAACACTATATGCCCCGGCTCTTTTATAGCGGGGGCATAAAAGTAGTCAAAAGTTTGGCTAAGTTTTAATGTTCCTCTGTTCTAAATTTCATCAGAAAAAAAGAAATTCAAAATTCAAAACTTTGATTTTCATCACCAACAAAGGCTTACTTTCTCAAAAAAATATATATATATTTCTCACCATGTTATGAAGGAATTTTATCACATGAAATTGAAAGAGCACTAATTTATAATCACAACGTAAAATTAAAAATATGAGGCATATTTTAAAATATATAAATAAGTGCCCTATATATTGAATTCATATCAGAAAACATAATGATGCAAAGCTTTCTAAGTCAGAATATCTGGTTGTTTATCTATGCTTAAAAAAATCCACCAGCAAAAGTACGAACACGGATATGGCAAATTCAGGGACATAGTGAAGTTTCTGGAATCCCCGGCAAAATTTTTAACAATTCTTTGTAAAATGTAACGGATAGAACAAACACGGAAACAGTAAATATACGGATATACCGAAAATGTGTGTCTCCTAAGGGTTAAAAATAACGATATTTACATCTTTTTTACCTATTTTTCAAAGATCTGAATTTTTAGAATGTTTAACTGACAATATTTCTGTAGGAATTTGTATTTGAAATTTACCTCATACGATAAATGTTGAACTCCAAGTAACCTCTGTTTTTCATTCCTCCCTAAATACATTTTGGTAGTCATACTTGAAGAACAAAAACCTCTATCGGGAATTCACTATGTATACTTTAACGAATTCTTTGTACGCATAATACGAATTACGGATAAAGCGAAGTAAATTCATAGGTCCCCAGGACTTCGCTATAGCCGAGTTTTACTGTATACTACAAACGAAAATACTCTACATACTAAACTTTAAATTATACAACTGTTCTAGTTCTTTTAAAGAAATATTTTAATTTTGTAATTAGAATATAAACTTGGTGCAAATGTTTAAAATAGAAAACTATAAATAGCTATCAAATATATAAGCCAAAAAAACGGTACATCGTACACCGCCACTTTCAAGTTTCTTCTCTGAATATGCTCAACTCTAACGTTTATTGAGAAAATTCTTATACATACATGCATATATTTTTATTGCTTGTTAATTAAAAATGGAAAGATCCGGTAAATGGGGGTATGGCAGGCGGCTGATAAAAGTGTACATCATTTTCCGGATAACTCTTCCGGCAATTTTTTGGGAACTTTTATTTTGCAGGTCAATTGTACACAAACATGACAAGCATTTTGGACTTTTGCGAGAACCACTGAATTATATAGTCGACGGCTGACTATATGAGTGAAAATTCTCAAACGGGACGTACGACAACAATCAATCGTGAAGGGTAGTACATCCTTTCAATCTCATTTTCTAAAGGTATAAAAAAAGGAAGAAAAAAAAACATTCCGAAAGAAAAACTTGGCAGGAGTTGGTGAAAGTCGGAAGGGAGAGGGTGGAGGATTAGACGGCTATCGTTCTCTTTCAACAAAATGGAATATGTGCTCTGAATTGTCCCATTATTATCGTTTTATTAATTGTTAAGCTAATTATTTATATCGCAAAAGAGCTTCCGTATATTGCTCCAGTGTAATCGTTAGCCGTTTATGTAAAAGTCAGCGCTTCTCGTAAAAATTTTAAAATCTGATTATTTATCAGAAAACTACCAGCTTAGGTCATTTTTGAAAATATAGCATACAAGGTATCACATTCGCCCGGACAATTCTTTCTACAGTTTTCAAGTTATAAAGTTTACTTGTTGGTCATTTTTTCTTGGATTTTGATTTTTGATTATTTATAGGAAAAAATACGAGTTGTTGAACTTAGAATTTTATTTATTTATTTCAATTTTTTTTTTTAAATAATCCATAAAGTGGATACCATTTGTAAAGATAACTTTTCTTACAATTTTCAAGATGAGAAGTTTTTATTTGAAAATCAATTGAACATACATCAGAAATGTGCATGGTATTTTGATTTATGATCATTTATGGGGAAAGTACCATTTGTTATATGAAGTCATTTTATGCAAAATATGCTAATTGTGTTCATTGATTTGTTCAACTTCTTTTGCCGGGTATAAAGCTATGTCAAATATAAGTGTTTGTGTCATTCTTTTATTTCCATTTATTTCTTTCTCGTATAGAATTATATTCCGCTCAACACAATACTGAATTATAATTTGGTAGGCATCACTATTGCCCGACGGCATTTTTTCACAATATCTAACTTAATGCGACTATGCATATAACGTTATTTTATTGTCATTTATAGTGAGAAATTAATGAATTTTAACATACAAGTACTTCAGATCAAAGAGTATTTCTCGGTGTAATTTTTTTCACAGTATAGGTCAGTATATTCGAAAGAAAGAATCGCTGACAATATTATTTTTACAAATAAAAAGGAAATTGCAGTGCTCCAATCACCCATATTTAACACCCTTTAAATGCCATTTCCACAAGCATAGAACATTACAACCTCCTATTTTGGACCAAAAGGAAAAAAAACGGAAAATATCAATTATGTGCAAAATGAATAATGCTAGTCACCTTGTTTGTAAAATATTTTAAACGTCCGAGTTCTTTTTAGACAACCCTTTTTTCTACTATTGTCGAAATCAGACAATGCACTTAATTTTTTACAATAAGTAATAGGTCGCCCGCGTGGCGCAGTGATAAGAGCGTCTGCTCTAGAGTCGCGAAGGAAGGAGTTGATCCTTACGTCGCGGGTTCGAATCCCACTGGGGGACTTGGAGATCGGTCCTTCGGATGAGACCGTATAAACCGAGGTCCCGTGTCGCAGTAGGTGCTGACACGAAAAAGATCCCTCACTTCTCAATGACCGTAGGTGCCGAGTATAGGACAAAATTTGCAGCTCTCCACCGGCAAGTGGTGGCGTCTCCATATGAGTGAAAAATTCTCGAGAGGGACGTTAAACAACATAGAAACACACAGACAAACGATAAGTAATAGCAACGTACTGCGCATGATCCAACAAGGCCTTTGAAAAATTTTGTTCCTTTACGTCAGCCGCACTCTCTGATAACTTCCGTAATGTTTCATAGCACACCAGACCAGTCACTGCAATAAATTTTTTAACCAGTTTAATCAACTTATACAGGGGGACCAATTTTATCCTGGATAATATCTTACTATTAAGGCATGTCAACTAAAACATTTAGATACAAGTAAAAAGAGTTAATCATGTGACCTATTGATATGCAGTATTTGGAGTTATTTTTGTAGAATCATTAACAAATGACGCATGAAGATCCTTGGGCTCATTTTGGTGCAATTATGTGGAAAGGAATCTATTAATCACTATGACCTAATTTTCTGAAGAATCTACAATTCACGGATACCTAACTTGACCAACTAACAAAATTCGATGATGTTTTGGCAACAGTGTATCACATAAATTGTAGACTGTTTGGTAGACACACTCCGGCATGCTTCAATTATTTATGATTTGAAGTCTCAAGCATGTAACCCCCCCCCCCCCCCTCGGCTTTTTTCCAAACACAACTTTTTCCTTATGACAGTGTTCATTGAAAGGCTGGTTCCACTCTCGTTTTTGCAGGATAGTCAAATCGTTCCATGGTAATGTTTCGATAATATTTGTTTGTAGAATAGGTTGGAATTGCTCTCCCACACCAACTACTCCAGTGTTGATGAAATACCCCCAGAGACCTCATGATATGGTGAACAATTTAAGTATCTGGTCAGAGAACCTATTACTTGGAGGATACAACTCAAAGATACATTAATCGACAAGACATAATGATACTTCATCTCCTATAAATATACCACTAAAAGGTTAACAAGATTGTAAAGTAAATATAATTATCAGTCTTAACTTTCTCAATAATGCTATAATTTTTAAGGTTAATATATATATTGAGCTTGTCAGTAAATTCAAACAGAAAGGGTTAAAGCCATTGACTATGGTCGGAAGTTTATGCAAGACGGACTCTCTTTTCTTGCGACAACAACTCTGCGGATTGTTAAGTTATAACACCGGATTTTTATACCCCCCGTAATCGAAGATTCGGGGGCATACAGTTTTTGTCCGTCCGCAAAAACTTTAACCTTGCCATTAACTTTTGATTGGTTGGAGCTATGGCTTTCATACTTCACTTGTGTATTTTATTCTGACAAGACCTTTATTTGGGTACCATCATATTTGACCTTGACCTTGGAGTTTGACCCACTTTCGCAAAATTTTATGAGACTTAAAACTTGGCCATAACTTTTAAACAGTTTCAAATTTAACATGTGTATTCCTTGTGACAAGACCTTCCTTTGGATACCAACATCTTTGACCCTTTGACCTTGGATTTTCACCTACTGTTGAAAAAACTTTTGAATAGTTTGTGCTACGGCTTTCATATTTCACATGTAAATATCTTATGACAAGCCTTCTTTTGGATACCAATGACTTTGACCTGTTTACCTTGACACTGGAGTTTGACCTTCTTTAATTTTGAAAAAAACAGTAACCTTGGGTACAACTTTTGAACAGTTAGTGCTAAGGTTTTCATACTTCACATGTGTATTCCTTGTGATATGACCATCCTTGGATACCAACATCTTTGACCCTCTGACCTTGGGCCTGGAGTTTGACCTACATTTCAAAAACTTTAACCTTGGCCATAACTTTCAAAATGTTTGTGCTAGGACTTTCATACTTCAGATATGCATTTCTTGTGACAAGACCTTCCTTTAGATACCAACAACCCTTACCCTTTACCTTGGAGTTTGACCTACTTTTGAAAAATAACATTGACCATAACTTTTGAACAGTTGGTGTTAGGGCTTTTATACCTCGCATATGCATTCGTTGTGACAAGACCTTCCTTTAGATACCGACTACTTTGACCCTTTAACCTTGGAGTTTGACCTACTTTTGAAAAAACTACAACCTTGGCTATAACTTTTAAACAGTTTGTGTTTAGGCTTTTATACCTCACGTGTATATTCCTTGTGACAAGACTTTCCTTTGGATACGAACAATTTTGCCCTTGGAGTTTGACATAAATAAAATTTTACCTTGGTCATAACATTTGAACATTTAGTTCTAGGGCTTTCACATTTCACGATCATGTGTATCACTTGTGACAAGACCTTCCCTTGGCCACCATTTGACCTTGACCTTGCCGTTTTACTTGCTTTAAAAAAACTTAAAACATTTGCCATAATTTTTCAACGGTTGGAACTAGGGCTTTCATATTTCACAGGTATATTTCCCAAGTCAAGACCTTTCTTTGGGTACCAACATTTTTGATCTCTTGACCAGGAGTTTGACTTGTATTTGAGAAACTTTAACCTTCGCCACAAGCTGCTATACGGGGGCATCAGTATTTCACAAACACATCTTTTTAATAATTAAAATGAGAATAAACGTGTGTTGATTTTGCAAGAACAATATAGAAAAAGAAAAAAAAAATGAATGTTTTTTCTTAAAGGAGGGGGGGGGGGAGCACCCAAGTTTGGCAAATAAATGTTTTATACCAACAGCAAAGTTATTTTTAAAACAACCGTAACAAAAAGTCACTATAATTAATTATAGAAAACTATAGTTAACTATAGTATACTATAGTTAACTATGCTTAAAACTTTGAAACTTTGATTCACTCTGAAACTTTACTCTGGAAATTTTTCGAGATTTCAAAGCTTAAAATCTCTTAAATTCGGCAGCAGTGATATAAAAGTTTGAAATAATGTGTTAATATACAAATAATTATTTCATTTAATATAAAAAAAAAATGTGCATATATGAATTGAAGAACAAAAAATATAGCAATCTGAATTCCATAATAAAAATACTTTGATTTACTATAGTAACAAGATATGTTTGTGAAACACTGATGCCCCCGTGTGGCAACTTATAGAAAAGGTTAAAGCCCTAGCAGCAACAATTGAATAGATATGGAAAAGGTTAAAGATTTTTTCAAAAGTATGTCAAACATCAAGGTCTAGGTCAAATGGTCAAAATTAATGGTGCCCAAATAAAGGTCTTCTCCAAAGAAATACACAGGTGAAATATGAAAGCCGAAGCACCAATCGTTCAAAAGTTATGACCAAGGTAAAAGTTTTCCAAAGGTAGGTCAAACTCCAAGGTCAAAGGGTCAAGTTGTTGGTATCTAAAGGAAGGTCTTGTCACAACGATTACACATGTGAAGTATGAAGCCCTAGCACCAACTGTTCAAAAGTTATGGCGAAGGTTAAAGTTTTCCAAGAGGAGGTCAAACTCCAAGGTCAAATGGTCATAGTTGTTGGTATCCAAAGAAAGGTCTTGTCATGAGGATTGCATATGTGAAGTATGAAAGCCCTAGCACCAACCGTTCAAAAGTTATGGCCAAGGTTAAAGTTTTGCAAGAGGAGGTAAAACTTCAAGGTCAAAGGGTCAAAGTTGTTGGTATCCAAAGAAAGGTCTTGTCACAATGATTACACATGTGAAGTATGAAAGCCCTAGCTCCAATTGTTCAAAAATTATGGCCAAGGTTAAAGTTTTTTAAAAGAAGGTCAAACTCCTAGGTCAACTCTTGGTATCCAAAGGAAGGTATTGTCAAAAGGATTACACATGTGAAGGATGAAAGCCCTAGCACCAACTATTCAAAAGTTATGGCCAAGGTTAAAGTTTGGTAAAATTTTGCAAAACTTGGTCAAACTCCAAGGTCAAGGTCAAATATGGTGGTTACCAAATAAAAGGTCTTGTCATAAGGAATATTCATGTGAAATATGGAAGCCATAGCTCCAACCAATCAAAAGTTATGGGCAAGGTTAAAGTTTTTGCGGACAAACAGGCAGACGAACGGACAGGGCAAAAACTGTATACCTCCGAATCTTTGATACGGGGGCATAAAAAGGTTTGCTGCTAAAGTAAACTATAGTTAACTACAGAAAACTAACTGTAGTATTTTTTTTAGGGAAGGTTTAAAAATGTTGAAAATCTACCGAAGCACAGCCGGACAATCAAGGGACATGCAGTTTTCTCATAATATTGTGTTTGGACATCGATGTTTTGTCTCTGAATAGATTTGCTATATCATGTTGTGTGGATTTTAAAGTCAAAAGTCTATATGACTCATTGTCTCCAAGTTAAAATCAGCTATCTTTTTGAAAGTATTTAAAACTCGGATTTTGATAATTAAAGACAGGAAATTGACTGTAATCAAATAACATACTAAGCTGGTTTTCTCCTCTTAGCCACACTGTTTCTGCAATCTCCGGCCTATTGGCGTACAATGCCCATAGAAGTATATCTTCAAAACGGGCTCTATTATCTTCTTGTCGGACTTCTTTACTCTCTGTATCAGGAGTTACTCCCTTCGTTTTCTTTTCTGTAAAATTATGAATACATTAATTTTTAAACAAGGGTAAACAAAGTTAAATCGAACCCATCAGGTCACTTTTCAATTAAATTTTTGAAATATAAATTTATTTTTCAAAATCCTGCAATATTTTCCCTTTAAAAAGCTATAAAACGTTATCAAGATTGCTATTTAACAGTTCTCACTTTCCTCCTTCCTATTTCATTTTTTAAATAACAAAGAGAAGTTCAACTTGTCCAATGGGTGAACTTTTCAAGCAATGGTTTTTCAAGCTGCATTACTGAGATTAGAGACGAAGTAGAACTGTCATTTTAGGTATTACTTAATGGAAGAAGTCAGTCTTAATCATTTAGAGCATTTCTGATCATCAGATGTTATCTTTATCTCTCGGGCATACTGGACAGAAGAAGCTGGCCTCTTAATTGCAATTGATAGTTACTCTAAAATTGAAATAGTTTTGTTGGCCAGCCTTTAATTTTAAACTTGATTTGGTATAAAGTTATTAAAATTAATTTGGTATTGTACTATATATATTTCTTCATTTTAACTTAAAAAGGTCAACTAAGAACTCACAGAGAGCCATGCTCACTAAGATCACAGTTGTAAAGTCTAAGAATAAGCATAATGATTTGTGTTTAGATTTTTTTTAAGGATACAATATTGTTCAACATTCATTATAATACATTGTGCAATGAACAAAGCTGCACATTGGCATTTGTGAAATTGCTACACAACCAGTTGAGAAATAAAGGATGTATCATTTGTTTTAATTAGTAACTACACCATAGGTATACATCTAATATTAGGAATGTACCAACGTTGACATGATTTTCTTCTACGCACGATCATCTCTTTAATGTGAAATAAACCAAAATATTTGACGTGTGCCATGATGGTATACTTAATTTTTAGCTCACCTGAGCCGAAGACTCAAGTGAGCTTATCTGATCAACGGGAGTCCGGTGTTCGTCTTTTGTGTGTCGTCTGTACACTTTTCACATTTTCGACTTCCAAAAACCACTGGGCCAGTTTCAACCAAACTTGCCAAAAAGAATCCTTTGGTTATTTGGATCTAAATTTGTCCAAATTAAGGGCGCCATCCTCTCTCACGGGGAAATGATCAAGATTTTGTCAAAAATATAAATGGCTTCATCTAAAAATTTTCTTTATTACCACAGGGCCAGGGGATAAAATGAAACTTAAGTGAAAGCTTCATTACATAGTGAAGATTCAAGTTTGTTCATATTATAACCCCTCGGACTAGGGTGGGGCAACAATAAGCGATTAAAGTTTAACAAAAGAATATATAGGAAAAGTCTTTTAAGATCTTCTCAAGAACAGTAAAGCCATGACAAGTCATATTTATATGGAAGCATCCTTAGATAGCAAAGATTTAAGTTTGTTCAAATCATGACCCCCAGGACTAGTTTGGGACCACATTAGGCAATGAAAGTTTTACATAGATATAAAGGGAAATAAATCTTTAAAATTCCTGCTAAAACAGCAAAGCCATGGTTAGCTTCATGTTGAGAAACAGATCAGGCCCCAAGACCATAAACTGAGAATAGACTTAAGTCAAAAATTTGATGTTCAATATCTTGAGTCTTATTTAATGTATTTGCTTAAAATTTTGCAATTTTATTTAACATTTAAATTCATGATTAAAATCATCTTTCATTATCAAAATTATTTCAAAAGTTATATTGGTTTGAAATTTTGACTTAAGTCTGTTCTCAGTTTATGGTCTTGGGGTCTGGTTTCTAATGAGAGAGATCTAGACGGAACGGGAATTTCGTGCAAGTTCTTATTATGGTATACTAGACCGGTGTATAATCGTACTTTGCATTGCCTCTAAGCTGATTAGCGCTACATATGATTGACTAATTTACAGCTACTAAAGGAAAGCATGCTTAAGCTATGCATTGGAGCATATAAAGACCGGTACGTACTCTGGTAGTCGAGCAATTCTCTGCAAATGGTTTGTGGAGCATTTACAGCCGTCTCTACATTAAAACAGTTCTTGGCCTCTTGTTTGTTTATGGACTGAAAAAGTTAAAAAAAAAAATTCAAAGTATTTCACACCTCAAGCAAAAGACATTTTATTTCGTAAAGCTGAAGTAAGGTATAAATATATAATCTCCCGAGCTTCCGGTATTCCCATCCTATTTAAAGTACGAGATCTCGCGAGATCTTCCTTCTTCCGCTCGGCTTCTAAAGTTGTTGCTGCGTCTTTTTTGGATTACTTTTTATCGAGTTTCATCTTTGCTGTACGTTGTGCGTACAGCTATCATTTCACCATCAGGTTTATTTTACGTGACCTGAGGGATGGAGAGCAGCTCAAAGGCCTCTCTGGACGATAACAGTCCTGAAATTATGTCAGAGAAAAAAAATCGTCAAGAGGCAACGATATTATTACGCCGCCATTACAGCCCAAGTAAAGATGGGACAATTTTGTCATCCCTAGAAAGAGGATGGATGAAGATGAAGGGGAAAACACTGAACCTTATGCTGAGACAGATTCAGATAGCTATTCTATGCAGTCTGCCGATTCTGACGGAGAAATTTCGTCTTTTTTCACAATTTGCGGGCGTTGGTCCACGCACTGATGATGATGACGCCTGTGAACCTAAACGGTTTGATCCAGGAGATTTTGACTCCAAGTACAGGCTAGATACCAGCTAAGAAAAATATGTGAAAAAGTTTCTCACCACTCACCTTAGTGATGAGCGTATTAACACTAGTGTGCTTGACAAACATCCTGTACCGGCTAATGGATTTCTTAATCCGCCGGAGGTAGATGCATACACTGAAGACCTTGTCAATGACAAAAGGGCATTTAAAGTTTTCAAACTCCAAGACCAGGCTCTGTAACATGTCCAGAAGAAAGTATCCAGATGCTTGGGCCCTCTTGCTGAGATTTGGAAAGAGCAAGATAGAGCCCAAGATGGGGACAAATCAGGCAAGTCAATTCAAGAAGTTACAGAACTCGTTGAAAAAAATTATCTTGATGATAGGACAGGTTAATACAGCCTGTCTTTATGAAAGACGTTTAACCTGGTTGGCTAAGTTTGTTTAAAAGTGTTGTGAATGCAACATCTGTCATTAAATATCCTAATGATAATTTTGATAAGGAACTAAAACTTTTTGGATCAGAATTTTACATCGTTTTAGATTGCAAAGCCAAAAACAGAAAAAGAGCATGAGAAATGGCTTAGGAGATGAGACCGCCCAAAAGAGTTCAGCCCTTTCCAGAGGGACCCTCGGGCAGCAAGAGTAATTCGTCAAAGGCTTGGGGGTTGACTACATTGAGGACGAATAAACCAGAACAAACTAAGGGTGATAAGTCAGACATCTAAACAACTAACCGCAAAATGCGATTCAAAGCCAGGTATGTATTGCCAAGTAAACATAGATCTTACAACTTGCTCAACCCAAGATCTTATTGTTTATTAAATCACAAAAGTAAAATCAGATCACTGCCATCTCCACTCACTGATTTGTCATCTGGGTCTTGTGGAAATAGATCAGACTCGGCTACCGTTAGGGGGCAGAATTGCTCATTTTCTGACAAATTCGGGAAAAAAATTACATCAGACAAACAAATACTGTCCACAGTTCGTGGAATAAAACTGGACTTCGTAAATCAACCTGTTCAGAAATTGCCCATTCAAAATCAAATGAATTTTTCGAAAGAGGAGAAACTGGCATTAGATCAGGAAATTAAAGACATGATGACAAAACACGCAGTGGATATTGCAGAACCAGAAAATGGTCAATTTCTGAGTACTTTATTCATTTGCCCCCCAAAAGATGGAGGCTTAAGGCCAATTTTCAATTTGAAAAAGCTAAACGAGTCCATACGGTACGAACACTTCAAAATGGAAGGGTTTCAAGTTGTGAAAACAACTCTGAGGCAAGGAGACATGTGCAAAATAGATCTCAGGGATACTTATTTCTGTGTCCCAACAGACCCGAGTCACAGGAAATACCTAAAATTCAATTGGAAGGGAAAGTTGCTACAATACAAAAGCCTTCCCTTTGGTCTGGCTTCAGGCCCTCGTTTATTCACAAAAATTCTGAAGCCATTAATGGCAATTTTACGAAGAATTGGGATTCGAATTGTGGTTTACCTAGACGACATGTTGATAATGAATCGGACAGAAGAGGGCATAATAAAGGACAGAGACTCTTTGATTTGGATGTTACATCATCTGGGGTGGGTGATAAATTGGAAAAACTCTGTAACAAATCCTGTCCAAGTACTAGAGTTTCTGGGATTCCAATTGGATTCAAACAACGCGACAGTTTCCCTGCCTCAGACAAAAGTAAACAACCTAATCAAGAAAAGACAAGACAGATAACAATTCAAGAACTGGCAAGTTTGATTGGGTCCTTAAACGCAACGGTAGAGGCAGTAATACCTGCAGCTTTGTACATGAGGGAACTCCAAATGCATCAAACAAAGTGTTTAATAAGATCCCAGAACTATCCGAAAATTGTAGAGTTGCCCAGTCAATGCAAAACAGAAATTCAATAGTTGGTCAAAAAAATAAGAGATTGGGATGGGAAACAAATCTTAACTGTGAGCCCCCAGTTGACGATAGAGACAAATGCATAGAAAGGTAGGTGGGGGGTTCCACTGCCCATCTCTCAAGATAAGAATGGGGGACCTTGGAGGAACAGAGCTTGCACATAAATGTATTAGAAATGAAAGCGGCAGTAATAGCAATCAAATCCTTGACCAACACCATGGAAAATATTCATGTGCATCTAAAGATGGACAATGTGACAGCGGTCATTTATGTGAACAAAAGGGGGGGGGGGGGCACAAAATCTCATATTCTCAATACAATTGCGAAAGAAATATGGATATATACTGCATGTTGAAAAAGATCATTCTTACAACAGAGTATCTCCCAGGTTGCCAGAACAGCATAGCCGACTGGGAGAGCAGGAACATTCAGGAGGTAAGCATAAACAGCTGGAGGCTGATTCCATCAATATTTAGGCAAATAAACAAAATACTTGGACCTAATAAGATAGATCTGTTTGCAGATCATTGGAATGCTCAGGTTCCCCAATATATTAGTTGGAAAAACGACCCCTTAGCTCTCTTGGCGGATGAATTTCCGACAACTTGGGAAAAGAAGAAGAAAGCATATGCTTTCCCTCCATTCTGCATGATCCCTAAGTGTCTCTCCAAACTCCAGAGGGAGGGGGGGGGGGCTAGTTATGATAACACCTGTATGGCAGACCCAATCATTTCATCCACTCCTATTACAAATGACAATTGCGAAACCAATTCTACTGCCACCACAGAGAAATCTGTTTATGTCACCAAGGGGGTGGGGGGGTCATCCAATGATCCTAAACGGTGCTCTAAAGTTGGTGGCTTAGAAAATTTCCGGAAATCCCAAGAAATGCTTGGAGTTTCAAAACAAACTTCAGAGTTACTCACGGCAGCCTGGAGTCAGGGTACCCAGTCAGCTTACAGCAGCTGTTTGGAACACTGGACTCAACCTTTAATAAAACAGGTCATGAAAGGCGCCTCTTCCTAGATATAATGAAACCAGGGACGTTGATAAGGTTCTTAAACATCTTGAGTCAATGGGGGAAAATCAAAATTTAACTCTGAAAGAAAGAACATTAAAAACTTTGACCCTAATGGCATTAACCTCTGCAAGTAGAGTTTCTGAACTTCAGAAACTTGATATTCGATTTATGGAAATTCAAAGTAATAAAATTATATTCACAATTACACAGTTAACCAAAACACGAAAGGTAAACAGAAAATCAGAAAAAAGTGAATTTCCCAAAATTAGATAAGGACAAACTTAATGTGCACAATTGTATCAAAGAATACTTGAAGAAAACAGAACAGTTAAGAGGAGGGGAACAACTTTTTTTCATTAGCTGTACTAACCCTCATAAAGGGGTAAAACCATGCACTTTAGCAGGGTGGTTAAATACAATGATTGGAAAGGCAGGAAAGACACCAATGTGTTTAAGGCTCATTCAACCAGAGGTAATTGTACCTCTAAAGCATTTAAATTTGGTCTTTCTTTGGCACAAGTCATGTCTAGGGCTAAATGGAAATCTGCTAGCACTTTCAATAGACTCCAATAAACCTGTTGAGGCTCAAGATGAATTTGCAGATAAAATATTAACACTTGATGATAAATAAAAAAAGAAAAGAGAGAGAGAGAGAGAGAACAGAAAGACAGAAAATTCTTGCTTTGAATTTACATATTTATACCTTATTTCAGCTGTACGACATAAAATTGGAAATTTTATCAGTGCGCTTTAGCGCACACAATGAAATTAAGATTTTATGAGTAAAGCTGAAGTAAGGTACTCCCACCCACCCATTGAACACTGATAATTGTTGTTAGCCTTAAAAGTTAATATCAGTGATTTAAATTTTCCTTCCTCTTTTCATTTCAGGAAGTGAAATAAAAGATATAGAGAAACAGACCATTTTTGAGTGACATTGACTTCAGCAGCGATTTCTGGGAAAAAGCAATGACTATTATTAGCTGAGAAATGTTTTTTTTTTTTTAATTAAACTTTAATAAAAACGTTAACTTGTACATCTTGCATATTTTTGTTGTTTTTGTCATAGATGATGACTACTATTGAGTTTTTCATGTATTTGAATTAAATCTGTAAATATATTTTCTACTTCTTATTTTAACAAAAAGTAAGTAAATTAATAATGGTTCATGTGGGGTTTTTTTCTGTTTTTTGTTTGTTTGGTTTTTTTTTTTTTTTTTTTTTTTTTTTTTTTTGAAAAAAAAAATAATTATGAATAAATGAAATATGGTATTATTAATAAAATTTGAGTTAAAAATAATAAATTCTAGGAATAGCTACTACTTTCTCAGCCTCTCTGAAGAAGGAAGATCTCGCGAGATCTCGTACTTTAAATAAGCTGGGAATACCGGAAGCTCGGGAGATTACATATTTATACCTTACTTTAGCTTTACGTATAAAATCTTAATTTCAATGCGTACTGATAAAATCCAATTGATTTTCTTTATTTTTATTATAATTATTTTTCCATTATGTGAAAAAAAACACAGAAGACAAACCGGAAGTCTCTGAAGAGACTGTAGCTTTACTGGTTTTTACTTAACAAGGGTACAGAAAAGTAGCACTTGGTCTTGAAATTATGACGCCGGCGTTAAATAAGATAATGAACCTTCGCAGCTAGGTAAAGGACTCTCATATTAATGTCAGGATATGCAGAGGTTCGGGAAAGCTATAATGACGTCACGTTAAATCAATACAAATGAATTTCGATGAATAAATACTATATGTTCTTTTTAAAACACACGCAAATACTTTCGTTTCTCATATATATTGTAAAAGTAAACGGATGTGCAACTAATCTTGCCATAATAGCACTTAGCGTATGTAAAATGAAAGCCAGCTTATCTCGTTGTACTTACTGAGATGACGTCATTTCTTAGTTTGATAGGCAGTTTCTCAGTACTTGAGGCGTGGATCAAGCTTTTACGCTAATAATTACAAACTAAGTTTGTAAAAATAAAAATAAATACGACAAGCAATAAAGAGACACGTACTGAAATATATTAATCAACATTTTATTGTCAAACTACATTGATCATATGTAGACCTTATATATAGCCGTGGGGAGTATTTGTACAGTAACGTGCTAGAATGATAGTCAAGCCCCTCAAAAATATCAAGTTCATCGATATCCGCTTCACTATAAATTTTGAATTTTTAAACATGTGTAGCTATTATTCTTACTAGTTTTAAAAGTGCTGGGGGCCGGTTGTGCATTGTTTATTTATTCCGTAATGTAACATTATTCCAATGCGTATTACATCTTATGTCTGGAGTTCATGGAAAGACGGCTAAATTTTTCACATGGGGAAGTTGCTCCCAGTACTTTTTAGGTTAAGAAATTTGTTTCTAAGAAAAGGGAATAAATTTTATAGCGGAAAGATACGTATATCGTTGAACTTTAAAGATCTTTGTAGAAGTACATATATGTTCTAGTTTTAAACCTGTCAAGTGAAAAAACAGCTGATGTAAGCGATGTCGCTTTGGCCGTAATCAGCAGTGACCCGATTTTATACAAGTGCAACCACCACAATTCACATTAATAAAAACTAATGCTGTTAAAAAAATATTAAGATTGTATTCATTTTCTCTGAATATTTTAAAGCGTATATTTTATGGGCGTCCTTAACCTAGCTGTGTTGCTTATATATAGTGAAGTCTCTTTTTGTGCCAAGATTATTGTGAAATTCACAGAAGTATATTTTTAGTTACCATGGCAACACCGTTTCTTAAAATTAAAAACTAATAAAAAGATTATGTATCTTAGCAAAGTCTCTACATGTGTACCATGTTTTAATGAAATCGGACCAAAACTGTAGGAGGAATAGAATTTTGAAGAAATTTTTACACATAATTTTTACTTTGATTTTAAATACATGTAGATTTCCATGATTTTTCTATCAAATATAGTGTGAAAATATAAATTCACCCTTTTTCAATTTTATTTATGTATTAATAAAGCATGTATGGAAACTAGGATGCCTTTGTTTGACAACATTTTTTGCAGTCCCTGAAGGGTTTAAACAAAAGAATTACTCATTTCCGTAATTTATAACTAAATAAACTAAATACCAGTATTTTAGTCTCCGCATCACGATACGTATCGCGCAATAAAAAATCACGAATATACCGGTATATCGATAAAATCGCACAGCCCTATAAAATAATTCTATAAATTGTTCTATAATTCTATATAAATGGCAACCAAGGTAGTAACCTTAAATTTTAATTATTGATTATGTCATAATGTATGGGAATTAATCACCAGAAAAATTTTCATGAAAATCGCTCATGGTGGGTGCCACAGCCCAACAGTAATACTTTGGTCCTTACAAAGAACTGATGTTATAATTTTGGTATCCATTGGAACCCCGTGCATCCAAAAAGGGATAGATTTATTCGCCGTAATGAAGTATAATTGTGTGTCAAGTTCTATTGAAACGTGACAAAATCTGTAGGAGGGGTAGCGTTTTGAAAGAATTTCAAAGAAATTTCTTTTTTTAGTAACCATGACAACCCCGTTCATCCAAATAAAAAGCAATAAACAAAATTATGTAACTGTTTTAATCATGTATTAAGTTATAATCAAACTGGACAAAAAATGTAGGAGTAGCCTTCTGGAAAAAATACGAAAATTTCTGTTTTTTACTAACCATAGCAATCCATTCATCGAATAAAAAAAACGATAAATAGAATAATATATCTTAGTTTTAGTCCAATTGTGTACCAAATTATATTAAAATTATCCCAAAATTGTAGGAGGGGTAGCGTTTCTAATGAATTTTACGGAAATTTCTTTTTAGTAACCATGGCAACACCGATCATCGAAATCGACAGTCGATTAACAAACTTATGTATTTTGGTGTAGTCTAATGGTGTATCAAGTAATATTCAAATTGGACCAAAACTGTAGGAGGAGTGGCATTTTAACAAAATGTTTATGGTTACACATTTGAACAGACAGGCAGGCGCACGACAGACACATTACTATCGCATAAACTCTTCTGGTCTCTCACCAGTAGGACTAAAATGTCTTTTCATTCTTCTGTAGTAGCCCTTTTCTGGAACACATAATTAATCAATCTTTTATATCTTGTTTCCGACCTACCTTCATTAACCACATCATTCCTATTGTTTCCGACCTACCTTCATTAACCACATCATTCCTAAACAATTACAATCTTCCACTTCTGACCCGTGGTTTGAACTCGTACAACGTATAGTCTTTAAAAAAAAATAACATCTCATAAGTAATAAAAAACGGTGAAGATAGGGAACAGTGATCGATGAAATACATGGAGATGACGAATAGTATTAAAGCTCAAGAGTCCATTTAAACAATACAAAACAGGAGAAGACACAGGATGAATCTCTTCCATTCAGTTAACTGAAAGGTGACTGAATGGCAGAGCTCTGTCATTCAGTCACCTTTCCAGACCTTTCAGTGACCATTCCGTTGACTTAAAGGGGCAGTTTCATCCTGTGAGAACAAACATGGGCCTCTAAAAGATCAGAGATGGGATCAAGTGCCATGGAGGAGTGAGCATCCCCTGCGGACCGGTCACACCCGCCCTGTGCTCATTGTCATGATCGGGAAATAACGGAAATGTCCATAGACAATTCAGTCTGTAAAGCATGCGTATTCCTGTAGAAAAGGACTGACGTAGTTGCTGGCGCTTGAGAGTGCAGGCAATAATGCCGATGTAGTGTGACTGTTATGGAGAAAAAGAAAATTTAGTATAAAATAAAAGTTGTATCGTTTTTAAAAATTTTGGCAAGAAATGTAGTGACCTTCCATTATAAGTTTTCAAAATTATTATTGGCACTGTTTTATTTGAAGAACGTGGGAATAAAACCGTATAACCCGAGGTTAAGCGTCGCAATTTGTGCTGGCGCAAAGATTTCTCACTGATCAATGGCCACAAGGGTTGTGTACAGGTCTAATTTTACAGCTTTCCACCAGCTTAATGATGGCATCCAAATTAGGAAAATTTGAAAGTTACCTAAAGCAAGCGGACAATGAAACACAATCCTTCCACCGACAAAACTGCTTACACCATAGATATTAATAACATTCTTGATATTGAACTTGAATTATTATCGTTCATAGAAATTAGAAAAACGAGATGATTGTGAAAAACTTATGCCCCCCTCCCCCCCCCCCCCCCAATAATTAGAATGTTTCTAAGTCCAAGGGGCATAACTGTCAAAAAATGCTCGATCGTATCCAAAACAAAACTGACCTAGATATTCTTATGATAAATCTGTATAATAAATTTCATTTCAGTATGTGCAACCTCTGCAACGAAAATGAACGGAAACTGCAAATAATTAGAATTTTTTTTAAAGTCCAAGGGGCATAACTCTCTCAATAATTACTCCATCGTACCCAAAACAAAAATAGACCTAAATATTTTATGTAAAATATGTATACAAAACTTCATTTTAGTATGTGCAACCTCTGTGAAGAAAATGAACGGAAACTATTGGTGGACCGACAGACAGCAGTAAAGCAATATGCCCTCCCTTATTCGAATGGGGGCATAAAAAAACTTACAGAATTGTAGAGTGTTACTATGTCTTCTTTTTTGATGGATACGCCATTATCCATGAGAACCTTGACGTAATCGGTTCGATTAAATTTGAGAGCTTCCAACAATAATATCTACAATAGAGTAACGTTTAAGTTAGTCAATATACATCATTTAATGTGTATTACATTAAGCTACTTTTACACTATCCAGCACATACATGTTTATATAAAATATGCCAACAATTTCTACTACACTTACATGGCCACATTCCATTAGAAGTTTATGTTCCTGCAACACTTGATACCCAACATAGAAATAGAGCGGAAGTGAGGGTGGAGATGTAAACTTTGAATCCACGACATATCCCTCTGTGCCCCAAGACGTCAATATTTTTTTGGCAATTGAAACTGTCTTGTCTTTGGTGATTTCGTCTGTGTAATTTTCCATACTCAATGAAATAACGGGTTTGTCAAGCTTATTTTCGCTTCCCAAGTAACCATTTTCCTTTAACATAGCAACATCTGGCTCATATGTTGGAGTTTTCAAACCTTCATTCGAAGAATTTTCGTATAAAACGGCTTTTTCTGGTAACGGGGGTGATTCTGTTCAAGTCAGTTCAGGAAAACAACATCATAAGTAAATAAAACAATATATAGTTACATTTATCAAAAGAATTCCATACTTAGTCTTAAAGGCAGCATTATCTTAAGAAGAGAACTAAAAATATGTCCATAGGAATGAATGTCCCGCCCAGGGACCATTACAAATATAACAGTGTAAATTTGTATTAGTGTATAAATTTCCTTGATTATATTTTTTTAAAACTGAGTTTTATACGCAATAAATGGTAAAGTCAGGGGTCATTGGAAAAGTAAATTAATAAAAATGGACGCATTGGTTAAATTTTCACCATATTTTGTATCAGTGCATGAGCTAATGTCGATGAATATGAATAGCTTTCTCCAATATCTATCAGCATATAAGGTTTGAAAAAATATAAGAAATGTTCCTTTGAAACTTTCCTAAACTCATTTTCTTAAAGTGTGGTTAAGGATGACGTTTGCTCAAGGTTTTAGATGACAAAAACGGAATGCTATAAAGTGCAAGATGTAAAATCAAAAATTGATCTAAAAGACAAAAAAGCCATGTTATAACTCACTATCAATTTAAAAATTTTATTTTTTTTATTATTTGATGAAAACATGCAAGAACATATGGCGATGCAGAGGGAATTAGGACTAAATTTTGATTTTTTTTTTTTGTCACATTTTTTTTTCTTGCAACATTATTCACAAAGAAAAGATTATATGTGTTTTTAAACATCATTCTTCAAATATTATGTGTGTTAAAGCTCATGTATCATTTCAAATAATTTAAAGACTTGGATTTAAGAATTTCAAAAATATGAACGAAAATCATTCCGGACAACATATATAAAAAATTTGATCATTGACCTCATATAATTTTAATACCAGCAGAACAAGCATTCTGAGAGTATTGCATTAGCAATACTAGTCCCCTACCGGCAAGTTTAATCTGGTTCCCGTTAAGAATTGAAAATGCCATAATTCTGTCAAAAATTAATGAAGCGGGACGAAATGCAAACTTGATCTATAACTAATAAAGGTAAAGCCACATACCAAAAATCAGCTCAATATCTACAAGCGTTTAGAAGAAAATTGCGGAAAACCCGTAAAAATTGAAAAGGCCGTAATTCCGTCAAAAATCAATGAAGCGGAACGAAATGCAAACTTGATCTGTAACTCAACAAGATACACTCACATACCAAAAATCAGCTCAATATCTGCAAGCATTTAGGAAAAAAGTGCGGAAAACCAAGTGGGACAGACAGATAGAGGGACAGACAGACGGACGGACAGACTCAGAGGAAACCTATAGTCCCCTCCGGTTTCACCGGTAGGGGACTAATAAGGGCAATAAAAGTTAATTGAGGCCATAAATAATTCAGAGTTCTTATCATTCAGATTTTTGTAATAGTATGTTAAAATCAGGTAAAAATTAGAAAATTGACAGAGGAAATTCTGACTGAAATAATTAACTAGTTTATGGCTCAAACTCGAATTGTTTATTTATATGTAAATAAACTTTTCCATTCCTTTTATTTTCGTTATCAAAAGAGTTTTATTACCTGTAATATTTTGTGAGTAAAGAAAATATGGATCATAGAGTAAAAAAAATTGCGGTATTTTTCGAGAAATACTCAGGGGCTACTAGGATGGAAAGTACACCTGTAGGTCATTGACCCAGTTATTTAAAAGTGAATAATAACACAAGAATCATAGCTGTACAATGTACAGTAGGTTGTTTTGTCATCTGAGTAAACGTCATCCTTAAGGTCAAAGGAACGGTCAAGGTAAAAAAAATGTTGATGCAGTTGAATAGTTCTCATCAATATATTTTATGTTAACATCAGCATATGATGTTTGATAAAAATATCTTGAATGGTTTCTTTAAAACTGAGCTAAACGCAAAATATAACGGAAGGGCAAACGGAAGGACGGAAATCAAATGCATCAAACACTATATGCCCCCGCCCTGGCAGGGCATAAAAATAATGAAAATAATGCACGAAAATGACATCACATGCAGCACTTTAATGTTATTACAATTTAGTAAGGATGTAATTTTGCAAAAGGAAACGCAACACAAAGGTATTAACCGTGTAGAAGTAATTAAACTGTAGAGAAAGGACTAGACAATTTAAATACTTCTTAATGTCTATATCTGTACAGTGATTGTTTATTTAAAATGTGTTTATATGTTAATATATGTCAATAGAAAGTAAAATTTTAAATCATTTGATTCAAAAGTATTCCTTTATCGAAAGTGAGAACCCTATGTAGGGAATTCAGTACTTTTATGTTTTTAACATCCAAATTTTTTGCAAGTCGGATTATAACTTTTGAAAATTGACTTGGAGGTAGGCGGGAGAACAATACTATCGTTCGCAGTTCTTTCTGATCACGGACCTCATAACATTGAACATACATGTAGTCATTGTATTTACTTAATTACTTAGAATTATAAATCGTCGCAAACCACGACCAAAATACACGATCCTCTCCCATTCTGGCCGTGGTTGAATGAGAAGAGAATATTTCGTTGCTCATTAAAATATTGACCAACGCAAGTAAAGCATAGTCGGAAAATGAACTTTCACGCGATCTTTCAATACCCAATCGAAGTTTACGAAATATTTTCTGTTTACTGATGATGTCAATTGTCGATTTCAATATTGCAATGGAAACAAATGTTGTCATTGGCTGAACACGACATCACAGCATAGATGCATAATTATTCAAGATTACGACAATTTTTATGTGATCAAGCAGCCACGGGTAGGAGATAGCTATATATGCGGACTCCGAACAGTGGTTTGAGACGAACGATGAGAATTATAAAAGTATATAAAAACTTAAAGTGTGTTAACCTTCAATATAAAATATATCCTCTTACAACGGAGTTGGGGGGGGGTGTTATATAGAAATGGATGATTGAGTGCTTGCGTAACGTTAGTTATAATTCGAGGTTGATACACGTTCTTTTTTGCGAGGGGATGCTCCGCTTTGCGATGCCTTTGTTAATTATTTTATATTTTCTTGTCCTTGTTAAAAAGTTAATATCTTGCCAATGTACTTATTTTTTGTAAAATGTCAAGGATTAAAATCCATTGGCAAATCGAATTTAGAGAAATGAATATTTTCCAACTAAATTGACCATCGGAATTAAGATTTCCACCAGCTATCGTTTTATAACATAAACATAACATAAACACTTCAACCGATTTTCTTTTTACATTGAACTTCAACGTCTTGAAATTGAATTTGAGTTTGACACATGTAAGCTAAAAACAAAGTAAAAACCAATAACTTTATAATTTTTTAGGGCAGTATAATTTTTTTTTAATGAAACACGCTATATAGGTTGTCCGTACCATGTACTTTTTCCAGTGCCCACCCTCTCACTACCGCTTCACCGACCAGTTTGGGAAACATCAATGGATCATCATTTTCTGTGTCAAACTCGCTCACCTGAAATGAAACTTCTTTTATCTCTGCCTTGTCTTTTGAACATATAGTTACAGCATTAAAGGTAATGGGTCATCATTTCAAGTTTTTCTCGTGATAGTTCTTAACAAAGTTAATTCTTAAAATCAACTTGACTTCATAACACTAAATTTAACATCATATTTCTCGAGTAGAAATAGGTTCTTTCCAGAAACCACGTTTGGACAAGTGGATGTATCAACATTTTGCAGAGGTGTTTACCCTCTTCTGTAGCTATCAGTAACTGAAAGAGTTTTTATCCGTAATTTGAGCTTTTCATCACTTAAATGTATACTTCCTGTTAGCAATACCTTTTTTAATTTCTTCTAATGTAAATTTGATAACTTTTGGATACGAATGATTTTTGATTGTTAAGCTAAATCTGCTAATACGTAAATGACAATCAGAACATATATTCTTTCATTATTAACCGAGTTTCATCACTCCCGCGCTGTAGTTCTTTTTTTTCGTGTTCATGGCTACTTCTACCAACGACGATTCTAATTGACTGCTTTTCCAGGCTCTATTTTCAAAGTTCGTGCCTATGATGACATAAAATGCAGGTAAAGTGTATGTTAATAAGCATCTACATTTAAAATCTTAATCTTGTTCAATTTTCCCTTGTATATTTAATTTCTACAGATCATCGAGTTATATTACCAGGAACGTAAATACTAACGGGATGGACAACTTCCTCAGCGCCATGTTCATCTCACCAAAACACCCAAGTTCATGTTTGTATGATGGGAGAAAAGGATACTAAATTTTTAACCAGTGCTTGTTCATGTTGTTAGTAACCAGTTTTCTCAAACTTCTTTCTTTATTTTTTTAATTTTCAAAATAGCCTCGTGTCTCTTGAAAATTAAGAAGAAAAATTAAGGTACTCAAGTTGTGAAAAAAAACAAAAAAACAGGTTACTAACTCGCACTGGTTATGGAACCTACACATCTCCAATATTACTAAAGCATTAGTAAGCATTCGCATGACATAAAAAAAAATTCGAAACATAACACAGAAACGTTATTTCTAGAGGTCATTTTTCAACTAAAATCCGGGACAAATACGGGGTTTAATGAAGATGCCTTACTTGAATATTTTTATAGACTATAGTCAAACGTTATGCTTTCCTACTTGATCAGAGAACAAATGCAGAGCGAACGGTGTGAACGCTGAACGCAACTATTAAACGGTGAACAGTGAGCGAACGCAGTACGCGATCGGAGGGCAAACGGGAGCTCAAAGTAAACGGTGAACGCAAGATGAACGAATAATTTGGAATATTTCTGATGTTTGTTATTGTGTTCAGGTTAAATTCTAATGGTAGAAACCTAGTCATGTATTTGATTTTATTTCAATTTCTTGCCGTTGACATATGTCAGGTACATATGCTATACAATTGTATATCTCTCAATCATTTTGGGGTGGGGGGTATTACTTTTCAAGTAATACTGTGGCAATTTTTGGTCCCCCACCTTTGATTTTCAAGAACATAACGTTGAATATATTATGTAATACTCTGTGTTCATGTTTGCATAATGATTTTTTACAATTAGAGATGTTTTCGACTCGGATTTGACAATATATGTTTTTAATATACATTCGGGTTTTGTTAGATAATTTTTGTAACTAGTTTTTTGGTTTTCATATTACGTCATTTAATTAATAAATGACCATTTTCAATTCTAATCTGTGTTTGAGTGATTTATGAAAATCAAACAGAGCCAAAATAAATGAGAGGATAGTGATTTGACAAAAATAAATTTAAAATTTCTTAGTGCAGATATTACCAGACCAGATTATATTATTTTGCTTTGAACAGTACAAAAACAAATACTAAATGAATAAAAATTCCCTCATTGTCCTAAGAAAGATAGTTCAAGCACATTATGTATGTGTATATTTATGCTTCTTACAATATTTTCTGCACAGTTATATTTAAAATATGTTTAAATTAAGCTGTTTACACATAGTCACAGAAAATTGATTCCTGTCAAATATTGCTATTAATATCCAACTCTGCAGGTATAATTAAGAAAACTATTCTGTAAAAATAGACATGACTATTCTTATTTGGTCTATAAAACCATTAGAAAAGTTGTGGCTTTTAGAAGAGAAGACCGATTTATGGATTGAATTACATAGATGTATTTCTGTTCAAGGCGATTCGGTGTGAAATATAAAACAAAGGTAATCAGAGATTACAGATCTCACCTCAACGAATGATGTCTTTAAGTAAGGCAAAATCCCACACTAAACTAATAATCTAGAAGTGTGCATCCCTAGATGCACCATTTATGCAATTTTGGTCTGATAGGGCTTGCAGTTACTAAGGTATGGACTAATCTAAAAAAATTAAATTACATGTAGTTACTCATTCAGAAAATGTAAGTTATATCCAGCATCTGAAGCAAGTTTGGGAGTGTTCATCCCTTGATGCATTATCAATGCAAGTTTGGTTCAGATAAACCTTGTAATTTCTTGGTACATGTAATAGATCTGCTCCGAAAACTTTAACCTAATCACTCATCTCGAAAAGGTAGGTCATATCCAGCATCTGAAGCAACTCTGGTAGTTTGCATTCCTTGATGTAACATTTATGCAAGTTTGGTTCAGATAAGCTCGTTGTTTCAACAACTTTAACCCGGTAACTCATGTGGAAAATGTAGGTCAAATCCCGAACCCAAAGCAACCCTGGTAGTGTGCATCAATAAAAGTATCTTCAGTGCAAAGATGGTAAGCATAAGACTTATAATCACTTTGGAAAGAAACTGCTTCAAAAACTTTAATCTGGACGCTCATCTGGAAAATGTAGGTAAAATTCAGCATAATAAGCAACCATGGTAGTGTGCATCCTTCGATGTATCATCCATGCAAGATTGCATTCCTTGATGAACATTTATGCAAGTTTGGTTCAGATAGGCCCCTTGTTTCAACAACTTTAACCTGTTAACTCATGTGGAAAATGTAGGTCAAATCCCGAATCCAAAGCAACCCTTGAAGTGTGCATCAATAAAAGTATCTTCAGTGTAAAGATGGTAAGCATAAGATTTATAATCACTTTGGAAAGAAACTGCTCCAAAAACTTTAATCTGGACGCTCATCTGGAAAATGTGGGTAAAATTCAACATAATAAGCAACCATGGTAGTGTGCATCCTTCGATGTATCATCCATGCAAGATTGGTCCAGGTACGGCAAATAGTTATTTTAGAGTGAACCTGCTCCAAAATTTTTAAGCAAGTCACTCATCTGGAAAATGTAGGTCAGATTCAGCATCTGAAGCAAGTCCAGTAGTGTGCATTCTAAGATGTATCGTCCAAATATGTTTGGTCCAGGTAGGGCAAATAGTTACTTTATAAGAAACCTGCTCCAAAACCGTTAACCTGAACAGTCATCTGGAAAATGTAAGTCAGATCCAGCATCCGTGAAGCATTTCCAGTAGTCTGCATCCTTAGTTGTATCATTCATGCAAGTTTGGTCAACTTAGGACATATAGTTTAGAAATATATATATTCAAAACAATCAAATATTTTGACCAATATTTCAAAATTTACATTACAGGCCCTGACTTTTTCTTTCATTATTTTAAATTATATGATAATTTGAACCAATCAACACTTAAGTCGTAGCAAGTTTGAACAAGAAACTATTTTATTGCTTTTTAATAGATTTTTTTAATCCCCAAATTATGATACTTTATAAGTGTAAAAAGGTCACTTGATAGTTTACGCGCATTAATTTGCAAGGTTTTTAAAAGTTTTAAATATTATTCAAACTATTTAACATAAAATAAGATTATATTAATTGCCCTGATCACTTTGGTAAAATATGATAAAGGTTAAAGTGATTAACCTAAAGGTTACAATTTAATGCTAAAAGATCAAATTATTTGTACCGTTGCTCAGTAAGATGCAGACAGATCCCAATTTTCTTTGCGATTTGAATCGTTCTTTATATCTAAAAAACATACTTTCCAAAATATTCTTGATATAATTCAGAAATAGTTTCTGTAGACAACAAGAACTTTATTTTTATCCTACTAACAGTTCTAAAATGCGGCTCATCGTTTCCTCTATAGAGAAACGAATTGGGTCGCCATGTCGAACACCAGGGTCAACTTGTTTACGTGTGTATTGCCTGCAAAGGAGTGCAGAGGATTCGAACTTTCTTTGGTTAACATTTATCCTTTTATAATTTATAATATTTTTTGCAACATATATTAAATATTTTTTATGATTCTAAAATAGCAAAATCTGTTGTCGACTCAATTGCTTTAACGTAAGTTCATGTAGTGTACATGTTGTTCGGAGGTCCATGGAAACCTCTATAAAAAGAGACACATCATGTAGATTGCAGAAACCGAGACGATGATAAAGTCTAATTATGTATTACATTCTAATGTCACATTTTTAATTCTTGTTAACAAGTTTTATATGTGTTTCTGATCAAATAATCTTTTGATGACATTCGTGATTTATTGGATAATAATGGGCATGGCATCTCTTTGATCTCGGCAATAACTGTACATGTAGTAGAATTAGTCAGTATTGGAAATAAAGTCGAGTCGGTAAAATTTGTTTGTAGTGTACATTATAAAGAGTTTAAGATAAAAACAGCATACTAGTTTTATTGTTTTAAGGTCAGACGACATTTCCCCCGAAAATAAAGCGAATACAAATATCTACTTATGAATTGTTTTCAACACAGTGATAATGTGTTCAGTTCGTCATAGAGTTGCTTTAAAGGTGCATAGACACAGATTTGAAGTTAAAATTTTCTCAAATTTTCTGTATAATATCACAACTTATATGTTGCTATAGCATTTCACACGAAAATAAAATAAAAAACTTATTTAATCTGGAAATTATTGAAACTACGAATTTCGGGAGGCTTTTGATTAACACATCCTTGCAATTTCACAATTTTTATCTTTATCCTTAATACTTAAGAAAAGTAGCAATTCTGTTGTGTTTTAATGAATAATATTACATCTATAATCCAGAAAATAAAATTCAGAGTAAAAATGTGCGAAAGCAAAACCCACTCACTCAAGTATTGTCAGTCCGTGCTCAGTGTTGTGTACAGAGTATAACAATTTGAATACACCCATGAAACGTAAACCGTTTTTCTATAGAGAAACGAATTGGGTCGCCATGTCGAACACCAGGGTCAACTTGTTTACGTGTGTATTGCCTGCAAAGGAGTGCAGAGGATTCGAACTTTCTTTGGTTAACATTTATCCTTTTATAATTTATAATATTTTTTGCAACATATATTAAATATTTTTTATGATTCTAAAATAGCAAAATCTGTTGTCGACTCAATTGCTTTAACGTAAGTTCATGTAGTGTACATGTTGTTCGGAGGTCCATGGAAACCTCTATAAAAAGAGACACATCATGTAGATTGCAGAAACCGAGACGATGATAAAGTCTAATTATGTATTACATTCTAATGTCACATTTTTAATTCTTGTTAACAAGTTTTATATGTGTTTCTGATCAAATAATCTTTTGATGACATTCGTGATTTATTGGATAATAATGGGCATGGCATCTCTTTGATCTCGGCAATAACTGTACATGTAGTAGAATTAGTCAGTATTGGAAATAAAGTCGAGTCGGTAAAATTTGTTTGTAGTGTACATTATAAAGAGTTTAAGATAAAAACAGCATACTAGTTTTATTGTTTTAAGGTCAGACGACATTTCCCCCGAAAATAAAGCGAATACAAATATCTACTTATGAATTGTTTTCAACACAGTGATAATGTGTTCAGTTCGTCATAGAGTTGCTTTAAAGGTGCATAGACACAGATTTGAAGTTAAAATTTTCTCAAATTTTCTGTATAATATCACAACTTATATGTTGCTATAGCATTTCACACGAAAATAAAATAAAAAACTTATTTAATCTGGAAATTATTGAAACTACGAATTTCGGGAGGCTTTTGATTAACACATCCTTGCATTTTCACAATTTTTATCTTTATCCTTAATACTTAAGAAAAGTAGCAATTCTGTTGTGTTTTAATGAATAATATTACATCTATAATCCAGAAAATAAAATTCAGAGTAAAAATGTGCGAAAGCAAAACCCACTCACTCAAGTATTGTCAGTCCGTGCTCAGTGTTGTGTACAGAGTATAACAATTTGAATACACCCGTGAAACGTAAACCGTTTTTGTAAACAGGGCAGGAGCTCTGTTGTTGTTAATGTTTACGTTTCACCGGGTGTGTTCAATTGTTAAACTCTGCACACACCACTGAGCACGGACTGACAAAACTGGTGAGAGGATTGTGCTTTCTACATTTCTACTCTGAAATTTCTGCATTATAGTTTTAATATTTTTCATTAATAAACAACACAACTGCTACTTTTCTAAAGTAATAAGGATAAAGTTAAAATTTGTGAAAGTAAAAGGATGTGTCTATCAAACGCGTCCAGAAATTCGACGTTTCAATAATTTCCAGACAAAATAAGATTTTTTATAAAATTTTCTTATGAAATGCTATAGCAACATATAAGTCATGAAATTATACAGAAAATTTGAGTAAATATTGACTTCGAATCTGTTTCTAATCACCTTTAATTAACAAAATGTGATTACTGACAAGAAAACTACAGATATGTCATAGTAACAATCTTGCGCAAATATATTTATGCTCACATGTACGTATCATTCGTTATTTTCAACTGATAATGATTCATCCAAAATCGATTAAAAACTACTGTCATTTTACAAATGCGTGTGTCCTATCATATCGTGCCTTTATCCTGTTGGTGAGTGTATCCTATCCTGTAAAGAATAACGATCGGGTACTGTAGTACTATACTGGTATTATTTTCGTATTAATGAGAAAACTATCTCGTATAACTAACGATAAACCTAACGTTACTTTTTCAAAAATATGTTTTAACGCCCCAGGATGAAACAACTTACTGGGTTTGATGATCCTAAACCTTCCATTATCTGAAATAATGTCCTTAAATGTTTTGTAAAAGATATGCAGTATAATTCAACCAGAAGTCTCTGATGAGACTGTAGTTCTACTGGTCTGTACATATAACTAAGAAAAAGTAGCACTTGGATTTGAAACTTTGCAACGTGCAGTGATAAATAGAATTATGTGTCTTAATGTAAATAGAATTATGTGTCTTAATGTAGTCTACTTGTGTGCCAAGTTATTTTGAAATCAAACAAAAACTGTAGGAGGAGTAGCGTTTCAAAAGAATTTCACAGAAATTTCTATTTTAATTAACCGTGGCAACACCGTTCATCGAAATCAAAAACCGATGCATTTAATCATGTATCTTAATGTAGTCTACTTGTGTGCTAAATCATATTGAAATCAGACCAAAACTAAAGGAGGAGTAACGTTTTAAAGGAATTTAACAAATTTCTATTTTTAGTAACCATGGCAACACCGTTCAGCAAAATCAAAAACTGATGCACTAAATTATGTATCTGAATGTAGTCTACATGTATGCCAAATCATTTTGAAATCAGACCAAAACTGTGGGAGAAGTAGCACTTTAAATTAATTTCACAGAAATTTCTATCTTAGTAACCATGGCAACACCGTTCATCAAAATAAAAACCGATGCATTGAATTATGTATCTTAGTGTAGTCTAGTTGTGTGCCAAGTTATATTGAAATCAGACCAAAACTGTAGGAGGAAAGGCATTTTAAAGGAATTTCACAGAAAATTCTATTTTTAGTAACCATGGCAAAACTGTTCATCGAAATCAAAAACAGATGCACTAAATTATGTATTTTTGTGTACTGTGCCAAGTTATACTGAAATCAGACCAAAACTGTAGGAGGAGTAGCGTTTTGAAAAATTGTTTACAGACAGACAGACAGAGGGACGGACACCTTACTATCGCATAAGCTTTTCTGGTCTCTGACCAGTAGAGCTGAAAATAAGTCACGGTAACCTACTTTCCAGCTGATAAACTCCGAGGACCCAAGATGCATCAACTGACAAAGTTTGATTATCATAGGTCTTAAGGTTGAATGAGTGTGAGCTTTTTAACACAAAGTGGAATGAAAATTGCATTCAATGTAACGTCAGTTGAAGTGTATGAAACATTAAATAATTAATTATGCTGTGCATCTACTTTCCCTGCATATATTTTATCGATAAAAATACGAATTAAAATTATCTGCATTGCCAACGAGTATGTCTTGTTTTTATTACGACAACTGACCCGTTTCCGATCTCCATAGTAACTACAACGCGCGATTTCCCGAACTGACAGACGAGAGAAAATGGGACATGCAAAGGGCGGCTTTGCCACCCGCAAACGGAATTTTTTGTACAAAAACCAGTCAGAAGCCCAGAGGCAGAGGTGGATGCGGTGTCATAGTGACCATATGTGTTCAAAAACCAGTAAGAAAAGCGGCAAATCATAATGTAGGCCTAGTCCATCAAACGACGGTTACGAAGGCTAAAATTACATATCCTTAATCGATCTCAGAACTGTGTAAATGTTACTAGCCATAATAAAAATGTTGTTGGAATTCATATATTAACAAGGAATCAGCCGTATCAAGAAATTTTGAGCGATTAAGTGATTCATGTTGCTTTTGATGATAACATTTTTCTTCAAGAAGTCCTTTCTTTTGATTACAGTTATTCCCCGTTGTGAAATAGAAAGTACGTAGCCCCGGCATTTATGTAAACAAAATGCTCGGAGATTGCAAGGAAACTAATCTGTAAAGTTCGGAGATATTTTATTGACTTAATCAATATTTGTGCAAGTTGATAAACTTTTAAATGCCAAGTGATATCATCAGCAACCAAGATTCTTCGTTGAGCCATCTGACCCCCCCCCCCCCCCCCCGCATGTGGGTAGCACTAGCGTTCAACTCATACACTTGTAAGTTCAGACCCAGGTATGAATAGGAGAGATTTTCTGTTGGAAAATATGTCTTTAAAATTGAATGAATTTGATTCATAATACTAATTATTAATTCAATTTGTGTAGGAACTTCGAACAAAAACATGTCAATACTGCATGGGTCACCACCATGGGCATTTAGTGCAGTGCAAAACTGGTAGACAAGTCAAATGTTAAACTTTAATTGACCATCAAAGTTAAACTTGCATTGCAAAAGGATTTTAATACTGTAATTTTATTACAGATTAATTCCTTTATCTTTATTTACATACACTGTGAGGATTGATAAGGGATACAAATGTACATATGAAAGAAGTAATGTTAGGGTTGTGGTGTGGAAAAAAAATGTTGGTCTGCATAAAGTTAACATATTTTTTTTTACGCTAAGGGGTATTATTTCAAGATCACTTGAGAACACAATTTCTTGTGATTTATTAATAACTTCCATAGAAAGTTTGAATGGAAAGTCAAATAAATTCAAAGTCAATTCATAGTGAAAGTCAGGATCACATTCGAGGTCATATCAGTATACTTTGGGTCAAACGGCAAGAAACTTAATGTTAAAATATTTATATATTAAATTCATTACAGAAAATTTTACACACAAGTATGAAAAAAGATAACCAGTTCTGTATCAGTATCGGTTAAGTATCAAATCTTGAGCTAATGGAATGCATACAATTTTTGTTTTATATACAAATTACATTTGAAAATATATCTCAAATCTTAAAAAGTACTTTCAAGTTTGTTTTTAAATAAATATCCAATACATGAAGGGTATGGCACTCCCAGTTTTCAAGTTGTGGATCATGAAGAGATTGTACCAGCTCATGCAAAAGCATTGGATGGACAGAGGGTTGGAGAATTGTGGAGCTTGGTGTCTTACAAGCCTGCCAGAAGTGTGGTCTCTCTCTTCAGTAGGCGCTTTCAACCACAATTCAAACATACGATCTCTCTGCCATTTTAAAGTTTTTTTTTATTTTGTTTATATTTATCCATATAAGCCGGTACACATACATGTAGTAAGGCTTGCCTTACATTACAAGTTAAAACAAATTGGCTGTTTAGTTTGCCTTACAAGTCTGTATATAGTCTTACAAAGATTGCTCTAGCATAATTTGGCCATTTATTGTAATTAATGGGAATTGAATGTACATTTTATTTAATGATGTACTAAGTGAAACACCGAACAACAGCATAACTAGCAGTGATCAAAGAATGTTTATCATGAAACCAATATCCCACAGAATATGGATATCTCCTAATTTCATCTTCGCTAGCCAAGGGTTTCCGATCTGAAATCTACTCTACAACCCCTGGGTTGTAGAGTAGATTTCAGATCGGAAACCCTTGGCTAGCGAAGATGCCTAATTTTAGTTCAACGCTATTTCTAGTTATTTGAAAACATATAAATAAAAACTAGAGCAAAGGCAAATAAATGTGGGCATAGATAAGAATCTAGAATTTTTAGGTCACCTGTGTTACTCAGGTAACCTATTTCTGTAGGTGTGTGCGTCATCCATTCATAACTTCTCCAAAACTATGTGGCCAATTTCAACCAGACTTGCCACAAAGCATCCTTATAAGGTTGAAGGGATTCAATTTTGTCTAAATTAAGGGGTAGCTTCACTTTTAAAGAGATGTTATCAAGAATTTTTTTAATACAGAAAAATCTAACTACTTTTTTAGAGGAAATAAAACTCAATTAACAGTGAATTATTTGTTCAATTATATTGATTACAATAAAAAAATTGGACAAGTTTTGAATAGTTTTGAAATGGATGTAGGTGAATTGAAAGCTATAGTAATTATCTTGCCCCTTGGGCAAGTGGTAGGCAGGTGACCGAGGAGGCCAGTGGGCCTCTTGTTATTATTATGGTTTTAGTATAAAATATTGATATGAGAAATAAAATGACACACACACACATATATACTAGTGTGTGTGTGTATATATATATATATATATATATATATATATATATATATATATATATATATATAATTTCCATTCATTGAGCACTCGTGGTGTAATATTGAATGCAATTTTGTTCAATTGCAGATACCTTGCAGTAATACATCCTGCAAGCTGGTAAACAATATACCAACTGGGAAGAGGTATGACAGAATTTGGGCTGCAAATTTAAAGCAGACCTGCCTACCCGTCCGCTTTTGGCGTAATTCTTCCGCTTTTTACCATAAAACTACGCTGTTACGCCATGGAAATTTAATTTTACGCCTTTAAATATTTTTCCTAGACAACTAAATGAAAGGCTAACTTGGGAGTTAAAGTAAAGGCTTTCTTAAATTAAAACGAGAAGGTAATTAATAATTAGTAGAGGGTTTCGGTTTTTCACGATATGATTATTTACGATACAAACAACATACGTAATATACTTTGTAGTTATGCCTTTTAAACGGGTGGCATGCCAAAAATTAAAAAAAAAACACTATTGAATGATATGTGTAATAAGTAAAGTCAGTTTAATTTTCAATTCAGTTTATTCTTACATTGCTTTAGAACAACATAGAGACAAGTAAATGTAGGGAAAACGAAATAGCGCGATAGTGCAGAATTTGTATTAACATGGAAATAAAACTCTGAATTTTGTGATTTTCTAGAAATTTTCCTAAAGTTCATTAGGCTTATAAGTAAAATAAGTTTGATACGACTGCATTTAGGATACCAGTTTTACAACACATGGACTTTTTGTCAATAAATGATTTGAAAACGAAACATTCATGCTTGCTTTGTTCAACGATGTATAACCGTCACGGTAGCTCAGTCAGTAGAGCGCTCGCTCCGTGATCGGAATGTCGTGAGTTCGCATCTCGGCCGCGACTGAACTAAATCGATAAAAATAGGTAGCAACTGTTCCTTCGCCAAGCGCTCCGCGCTTTGAAGTGAAAGTTGCGGGTCTTTCGGGTGAGACCTTAATAACCGAGGCCCCATGTTACGGTAGGCTATTTCACGATAAAGAACCCTCACTGCTAAATGGCCCTGAGTGCCGAGTAAAGGTTTAAATTTGAAGCCCTTCACCGGTATATGGTGACGTCTCTATATTAGTGAAAATATAGTATCATCCAAAACATCAAACTAGGGAAACATACAGGATTACACCTTCACCTCTGAAATTCCGCCAAAATGAGTATTGAAATTACACCCTCGCAATGAAAAGGGTAGGCAGGTCTGATAAAGTTTGCTGCTGGTGTGTATTAATTAATTCAGTGACATCTCCATTAGAGTGAAATATTCTTCGAATTCTTCTTTGAGCCAGCATATACTGTGACACATGACCTATTTTTATAATGTAGATGTTCGAGGATAATGGTCTCATCCGAACAACCCCACAACTTTCACTTCAAATGCTGAGTGTTTGCAGAAGGAACATTTGCTACCTAATACATGCCTTATGTACGTCACGTTCAAGGGATCGAACCCAGGCCTCTCACTTATCGAGCTGACATTCTACCAACTGAGCTACGGAATCATATGTGAAATTGCTGATATTAGTTATTTTTAATGTTTCCACTACTCTGTTGTCAAACTTGGTTTTGACTCACACTTGTAATATTTTGCTTGAAATATACTCGAAAAAAGTTAATGCTGCCTAAGCTCATCAAACAACATGAAATAATTGTTATATTGCTTGAAATGAAAGTTTAGGTATAATATATATTTCATACAATTTGTTCCATGTTCATTTTCAATATATATATATGTATAATCTGGAAATGTAAATGGCATCATTTTACTGTAAAACGTAAACATGAAAATTTTGCAGAGAAAAGCTGTTCAGAGGAAATTCGGGCTGAATATTTTCAAAATGGCTCCACTCTTTTTTCTGAAATTTGGAAACATTGATTGACTGTTGTTATATTTCATAAAAATAATATGCTTTTTTTATTTCCATTATTCTGTATGTTGTAAAATATGTGATGACGATTCACATTTTCCATATTTCATTGTGAGTCAATGGACGATATAGGTGGCGTTGTGAGGACATTATGAAACATGAACTTTTTTTAAATGTTACAAATGAAAGTTGTTCAGGTAATATATAGTTCATGAAATACTGTACCAAGTTCATTTTCCATTTAATTTGTTCTTATTGAATTGTAATTGAAGACAATTTTAGAGCAGTCGTAAACATGAAAATTTTGCAGAGAAAAGCTGATCAGAGGAAATTCGGGCTGAATATTTTCAAAATGGCTCCATTCTTTTTTCTGAAATTTGGACACATTGATTGATTGTTATTATATTTTATGAAAATAAGTTGCTTTTTCTATTTCCATTACTCTGTCTGTGCTTTACAGTTTGATTTGATCCACAATTTATGTATTTTGCTGTTCAAAATTAGACATCATAGTTGGCGCTGCGAGTAAAGTGTAGAAATTGTTATAATTTTTTTTATTGTTTTAAATGTTAGAACTGATGTTACATGTTTACTAAAAATAAATATTTTAAAATTTTACGTCATATTTGACTTATTTATTTAAATTGATATACGGACTATATTTTTAAGGAAAAAATTACACAGAGTTACCTCCCTTAGTTTGACAACCCGTAGATGGCAAACGGCTACACTCTTTTTCTTTATTTTATAATCAAGCATCCGTTATACATATGTGTATCCATTGATACCAAAATCATTTGTTTTCCATTACTTTGATCTCACACTCATACTACCTTAAAGTGTCCAAAATATGCCTCTTTAATAATTTGAAAAAGAAATGCGTGCAAAATTCAAAAAACATTTGTGACCTACTTTTGAGTCAAAATGATATGAGGTTCTAAGATGTATCAACTGACAAGATTTGATGATCCTAGTCCCTATAGTGAGCAAAATACCAAAGATTTAACATAACGTACTTCTTGTCACTTTTGAAGTGACCTTGAGACCACGCCTTTTGTCCCAGGGTGATGCCTAGAACAGTTTTTAATTTACAACATATCCTTATCCTTGTATACAAGTTTGGAGATAATCTGCCCAGTGGTTCTTGTTGAGAAGATTTTTTAACAACCAGTACTTTTGTTTTTATTTTCCTAATTATCTCCCCTTGTTTAAGGGTCACATCCCTAGTTTTAGTATAAACGAGAGCCCATGGGCCAAGGATACTCTATTACTAATTTGACAAAAATTGACCAAGGGGTTCTTGAGATATAGCCCATATTCTAAAAAGTTTAGGCACATTGCACAAATGGCCACAGCATTAAATTAGTTCTTTGAGCCTTTGGCTCAGAAGACAAAAAAAGTAAAAACAAGAGGCCCATGGGCCACATCGCTCACCTGAGCACTTTGGCTAAGCGTTCAGTATTTATGAGTGGTATCAACCTATTCCTAAGGGGAGGGGGGGGGGGGCATAATTTGGACAAACTTGAATCTACGCTGAGGATGCTACCTTATTTCTTTGACAAATAATGGCTTTAGAAGTTTTTGAAAAAAATGTTTTTCCTACAAGTATTTCAAAACAATGTTTTTCCTACAAGTTTTATCTTCTTTTGTGGCACCAACCTACCCCCCCCCCCCAAGGGTAATAATTTGAACAAACTTTAATTAACACAACCTGAGGATGCTTCCTTGTAAATATGACAAGTCATGGCTTTGCTTTTTTAAAGATATTTCCTATGTATTCCTATGTAAATCTTTGATGGTCCACTGTGACCCCGATCTACCCCTGGGGTTCGTGCTTTGAACAACCTTGAATCTCTATTACCTGAGGTCGTTTCCATATCAGTTTTATCTTTTCTGGCCCAGGGGAAAAATACCCTTGCTTATTAAAACTATTAACCTGTTTCCTTCCGATATGCCCATGAGCAGAGAAGATTTTCAAAGAAATAATGAATTTTCACTACAGATACAACACAGCCCTACCCTAACACCAAAATCCATAACCCAGTGTCATGAAATTCAAAAATTTAAATTTTACAAAAATTAACACATTCTCAGACTCACTATATTATCATACCCCCCCCCTTCCAGAAACACCAGAACCCCTGACCCTGAGACCAATGTTTCAAAAAATTTGTAAAAAGCACCCTTGATCGTCATAACCATGCACTCTGTGTACCTTCCCAACGTCAAGGTGACTGTTCACGGTAGCTCAGACGGTAGAGCGCTCGCTTCGTGATCGGGAGGTCGTGAGTTCGAATCTCGGCAACGACTGACCTAAGTCGATAAAAAAATAAGTAGCAACTGCTCCTTCACCATGCGCTTGGCACACTGAAGTGAAAGTTGCGGGTCCTTCGGATGAGACCTTAAAACCCGAGGCCCTGTGTCACGGCAGGCGTTGGCACGATAAAGATCCCTCACTGCTCAATGGCCCTGAGTGCCGAGTAAAGGTCAAAATTTGAAGCCCTTCACCGGTTTATGGTGACGTCTCTATATGATTAAAATATTCACGAATTTACTGGAACGTAAACAATCAATCAACACCAAGGTGCAGATAAGATTATTTAATAGAATTAAAGCATTCTTTATATATAATCAATTGAGCCCTGTCCTCACACCAGAACCTTTGACCCAGTTGCCATTAAACTCACAATTCTGGAAGAAGCACTCTTGCTCATTATAACTATTATCTTAGTGTCTTTGCTTTGTAACCAAGAGCAGAGAAGAATATTTTCACAGAAATTATGCTTTTTCACTATATAATCAATAGAGCCCCCCCCCCTTTCACCAAAACCCCTGACCCAGAGTCCATAAATTTCACATTTTTGGAAGAGGCATGCGCCCTTGCTTATCATAATTATGTACTTAGTTTGTTTAAATAATACCCTGGAACAGAGATGACGATTTCAAAGAATTAATGCATTTTTGTCATCTCCCTCGGGAGATGACACATTAAGTTTGAATCACCGGAAGTGAAGTCCTAGTGTAAGCTGCCATTGGAACTGACGATGACACGATTTCTAAATATAGAGATGTAAACAAAATTGACCAAACTCTGTCTTATTATTATTAAACAAAATGGTCCATCTTAAAGTAAAACTACACCAGTGTTCATTAAGAGTAATAGAGGTAGGATCACTTGGGTGGTGGTGGGTCTTCATTAACGGTTTATACACATAAACATTGTATCTAGGCTATTGCGTAAAACGATGGTCAGCGCGCAGGGAACATGGCATATTGAATGTATAAGCCAAGGCGTGGATCCAAGATTTACTGACGAAAGAAAACATGCAGTGAAAACATTTAAATAACAACTCACATTAAATGCATATATACAATGGCAAAAACTTTACTTTTATGTGCACTTTAGTCAATCGATAATTAATGCCGTATATATATGAAAAATAAAACAGAACTTATTCAAAAAAAATAAATAAATAAATAAATAAATAAAATTCGAAGAAAAGAAATTTTACCTAAAAGCACAATCTAGGCAGGAACATAAATGTCTCTGGTTTATGTAACTCAGTGCTGCAGGCATTGGAATAAAGATCATAAAGAATCATTATATGAGTATTTTCTCGGATGTGTGCACTTTATTCTTTTTTATTTAAATTTACCCCTGTAGAAAAGTATAAAAAAAGATAGTTTTCTTTACCTGGCCCAGATTTTAAGAATTAATAAACAAAGCAACTGTTATAATTTTATTTATGCAATTCTAATTTGTGTTTTTTGTCAATGAGAAAAGGTAAAAAAAATCATTCCTCGTATTCTTGAAATAAAGCCAAAATTTTAAATTTTAAATGTGTGTCTCATGGAACAGCCTATAAAATCGATGTTGGTAGATTGGGGTTCTTTTCGGTGTGTTAATACTTAATTTTAAATGGTAACGTTTTAATTTTATTACCTTTCTATGCATGATTTTTTTCCCAGGAGAGTATACATGTACATGTACTTATATTATACATAATATAGCGTTAGAACATGAATCTGCATGGGCAGCAGAAGGGCATGATACAGGAGTGTCTCAATTTTTCCCTTGATATTCAAAGTGGCTCTATAATCAATCAAATCCCAGTGGCTCGATGGCCAAATCACTTCAGAGGACACGATTAAGGAAAATAAGGAAAGGAACGCTAAGTTTTTATCCAACTTCTTTCGGAATAATTGTTAAAGCTATATATGGCGTATCTGAGCTAAAAAATAAAAATACGAGATTGGGTGTAGCTAAACATGATATACCCCGGTATGTTATTTACGTTGAAATTAAAATTTTCACCGATTTTGAACTTGAATAACCTCATGTTTCCATAGTTCGACTGATTAAAAAAAACAAACTGTGTCTGTTAATTAAAATCTGAATCGGTAAATAAATCGGTTTTTGTTTTAAATTTCTAATATCTTTGAAACGTGATTGATTTAAATTGTGTAATTTACAGGAAAGTCCTATTATTATATAAAGTAATAAAACAAATAGAAAGATCTTTTTAATTTAGGTAGTCTGAACTTATGAAAAAAAACGCAATATATGAATTAAATAGTTTTTACGAATATTTCTCAGTGGTTAGAATTTTTAACAGACATTATACAAAATATATTTAAACTGAATAAAGCATATTTACAACAGGTAAAATAATACAGGCACATATATAGCACCAAACATTGAAGAGGCGCACCCTTGACCCCTCTTCCACCTTTTGTTGCAGTATGGTACGTCAAATCATCCCATGAGAATGTATTATAATTTAAAATATGTTTGTCGGAAAAGTTGTAATCCCTCATTCCCCTCCAAGAAATGAAAATGTTGAGTTTGGATAGCCCCTTTTTTCCCCTTGTCGAAGATTCTTCAGATAAATCGTCGATTATTTTTTTTGTCCTCCACCCCCCCCCCCCCCATTTTTTCAAAAGCGATACTACTGCCTGTAATAGCTGAAAAAATAATATAACATTCCACTGTTTATTCTGTGACATTAATGAAGCCAAAGAGATGACATTTCAGGCTTTCTGGAAAGCCAAACTTGTCATTATTATAATCAATAGAGCCCCACCGTAACACCAGAACCCCTGACAAAAGGACCATGAAATTCACGATTTTGAAAGAGGCATCCTTGCTTATCATAATTATGCACCTAGTTTGTTTAAATAATACCCAGGAGCAGAGGAAAAGCTTTTCATAGAATTAAGCCACTTTCACTATATAATCATTAGAGCCTGCCCTAACGCCAGAACCCTTCACCCAGGGGCTATGAATGTCACAATTTTGAAAGAGGCACTTGTGGTCATCATAACTATGTACTTAGTCTGTTTAATACCCAGGAGCAGAGAAGACGATTTTCAAAGAATTAATGCATTTTCACTATATTATCAATATAGCACACCCTCACGCCAGAATCCCTGACCCAGGGGCCATGAATTTCACAATATTGGAAGAGGCACTCTTGCTCATCATAACTATGTACTTGGTTAGTTTGTTTAATACCCAGGAGCAGTGAAGAAGATTTTCAAAGAAATAGTGCACTTTCACTATATGATCTATATAGCCCCACCCTACCACCAGAACCCCTGACCCAGAGGCCATGAAATTCAAAATTTTGAAAGAAGCATTCTTGCTCATCATAACTATGTACTTAGTTTGTTTGATATCAATGAGCAGAGAAGAAGCTTTTCAAAAAAAAATAATGCCCTTTCACAATATGATCTATATAGCCAAACCCCTAGCACCAGAACCCCTGACCCAGGGGTCATGAAATTCACAATTTTGATAGAGGGCGTAATGCGTATTACAATCATGCCTACAGTTTGACTTCTTGATATCCAGGGGTAAAGAAGATTTTAAAAAAAATTGTATTAATTTTTGTGGTTTTAGCCCCACCCCCCAGGCCCTTGGGGGACAGGGACCATGAAATTCATGAATGTTTTTCCCCTTCACCCATAAATGCTATATGCAAAATTTGGTTGAAATTGGTTCAGTGGTGTCAGAGAAGAAGCTGAAAATGTTCAGATGTTAACGGACGAGGCACAACGCACGTCGCACGACGAAAACAGATAGCAATAGGTTACCTGAGTGACTCAGGTGACCTAATAAAAACATAAACAAAATATGGTATAGTGAAAGTGAAAAAAAAAATATGCTAGAAGAGGGAACAAAAGAGATATACAGAAATATTACCATCCAAGGTCTTTTCTTAAGTTTTATGAGGTTCTTTTCTAATTCTTTGAAATGTTTGTCTTCAAACTTAAGTCCAAATAAAAGTGCTGCCTGGCTACGAAGGTTGCTCTCACTGTAAAAAAGTTATCTTTCACATGTATGTATATTGTCGTTTGTAGCGCTTCCACAACAGTTTACATTGTAAATGTTATCGATATCAACTAGATATGACTAAGTTTCATGAAATGATCGAAGCACTAAAGTTTCATCATTTTCAAACCAGTTTAACCTTATCTGAAATACAGAACAAACAGTTATGGCATGACTTTTCAAAGTCTTCAAAAATTAAAATTGCACATTATAACAATACTCAGTTTGCTGTATTTTTGAAGAATTTTCAACTAAACATCCTTGATATTAAAGACATGTTACTGAAAGGCTTATCATATGTGATGTTAAAGGTTACCTTTTGAGATAGTCCAGAATAATATCCGCAGCTTTTCCAGAACCCTTGATGACAATTACAGGAACCTTTCTGTGAACAGCTTTAGCAACATGTTTGATGTCATCTACATCACCCTCCACTAGGATTATCACAATTGGTATGTGCATGGCTATCGATGAAAAAAGGTTTCAAAATTTATAATCCCTACCAATTTTTCGATATATTTGAATGATTTGTACAAGTTGGTTTCTTACACGTTTTCTTATTAAAGTTTAAACAGTCCTTTTCGTAGCTTTTTCAAAGTTCTGACTTTTCTAGAAATTAAAGTGAAAATTGTTTGCTTTATCCCGGGAAAAAATAATAGGCAAATCAGCTAGGCTCTGTATACAGGCAAAAGTAGCTTACATAAATTTTATATGAAATTCACATGAATTTCATGTGATTTTTTTTTTCATGAGAAAGAGACAAAAAAGACATATGAAATTAATGTGAAAACCTCAAGCCATTTTGACATACAAGTACTTTTCATATGAATAAATGTGTATTATACGTATCTAGCACCCTGTGACTGGCTGTGAGCACTGGTCTCGGTTGTTTCATTAGTTTATGAACTTGGGTATGAAAAACTTGACATTTACTTATGCAACTTTACTTTTGTAAAACTTAGAATTGTTGTATGTGGAAAACTCAATATAAATGTACTTAAAGCATTGGATATACAGTGCACATGTACTTTTTTCCCAATACACTATGTCTCTGTGATCGGAAGGTCGTGTGTTCGAATCACGGCCGCGACTGACATTAGTCGATAGAAAATAGGCAGCAACTGTTCCTTCGCTAGGCGCTCGGCACTTTGAAGTGAAAGTGGCGGGTCATTCGGATGAGCCCTTAAAACCCGAGGCCCGGTATCACGGTAGGCATCAGCACGATAAAGAACTCTCACTGCTCACTGCCCTTCAGTGACGAGTAAAGGTGTAAATTTGAAGCCCTTCACCGGCATATGGTGATGTCTCTATATGAGTGAACAATTCTCGAACGGGACGTAAAACAAAACACGATAAATCTATCTATACACTTAATTTTATTTATAGATATTTCATTCTGAATGTAATTACCAAATCCTGGAATATGTTCCCCTGTACTTGAGCTTGTAAAGTTTGAAACCGTTTGTTCTTGAATGAACTCTTCCAATTCTAGTAGATTGAACAAATTTAAAACAACACTGTTTGGCTGAAAAAAAAGAGAAATTGTATATAAAACATGTACATTTTAAAAATTTTAATAAACACAATCTTAGGACTGTGTTCATGATGGAAATATATCTTCAAAAACATGACAACCCAGTAGATAATTTCATTTGGGGGGGGGGGGGGGTTGAAGGGGTTAGTGGTTAGTACAGGTCATTAGCCATAATTGCAGACTATCTACATGCGCAGTTCGGGGGGGGGGGGGGGGTCACTACTTATTATACCTTCAGTAAATATCTTTATTTTTTACTACACCATTCGAACATTTTATGCGTGTTTTCTCTAGGGCAACCTAAGGGAAATGAGGCAACTATCTCATAGAAATATTGTTTTAGATCCATTCCCTTTGTCAGAGAACTCTATAAACTTGAAGGTGATGAAAAATGAAGTGTCTTATATGTAGCAATGTCTTTGGCTGTAAATCTGGATTTTTCAGATATCATGTTTGTTGCTCACATCGACATTTTTTGGTTTCCCTACATATTTCAATCGATTAGTTCGATTGTTAGCTTTTAACTCTCTCTCTCTCTCTCTTTTTTTAAATTTTGATTTTTTTTCTTTCTCAAAATTATACATTGTGAAAGACTAGCTCTTCTACATATCAAAACCACATTTCTCCACATGGGTTCTTCGGCGATTTTTGTTACGAAGCGAAGTTTTTACATAAGCCCTCATATTCATCTTCATCGGAGAGACAATTTTTAATTAGGTTTCAGCTCAGTGTAGTAACCATGCGTACTTTACAAGAGAATTTCCTTGCAAAGACTATAGGTAAAAGCATGCTTTTTTGTGATTATAGGAGTTCTTAAGTACAACTGAAATGTATAATGATAAACTGTTGCAAAACTTGTTGACCGACCCTCGTTCATGGTAAATAGAAGAGACTTACCTTTCAAAGGTAAAAGAATGTGTGTATATAAGAATTATACATGTAGTGTATTTTGAAAAGTAGGTCAAAGGCCAGTGATCAATGTAATTTACAAAGACCATCTTTAAGCAATTTATGAGCAAATAATCAAATCCTGTACACTACCAATTATCAAGGATGTAACAGACGCATAGACAGACACCGAGCAAAGTATTCCTTTAGTGTCACTTTGTTCTGCACGCAACAAAAAAGAGTAGAAACACTTAAAAGAATATTTAGCAATTGCCCATTAAGAATTAAAAGGTGGGTTATGTTCTTAAAAAAACTGTTCAAACAAAAATTTCCTCCTTTAAAAATAACGTACACTTATTTTGTTTTGTTCTCCAAAATTTATAACGTCTTCGGAAGTAGAAACAGGTGATGAAATACCAATCAACCTAATCTCGTCTCTTCTCTGTGACTTCTCCATTGTTGTGTAAACGTTTTTTGCGTCTCTTACAACCTTCGATACACCCACATCCTTATTACCGTACAGTATCCAGGTGTCTGAATGAAGAAATAAAGATCCCTTGGACTGAACAAATTCTTCGATAATAGATATAAGAATGTGAATCAATATTTCTTTAACAAAATAATGAGATACACCTTTACGTTCATACCTCTTGTAAGTCAGTTTTTAGACTTCAAAAGAATTAGTATCGGTATGTTGGTTAAAAAACTTGCTAATATGATGGTGAATTCAAAGTTAATGATTTATATTTTTTTCTTTAAATTGTACTGAAGATTGATGTTATGAAAGTTTATTCTAGCCTTGTTTATGCAGAAGTCAAATAAATATAAGTTCTTGTGTAATGTTTTATATCTTAACTTTTATTCAATACTTGGATTTGATAATTTATGTCTTCAGAGTATAACTGTTGTAATAGTGCACTTTACAAATATTTACAACCTTCACAGGTCATTTAAACCAAGATTTGATAGATTTATCTGCTACAAGTCAAATCACAAAGGGGTCTGATATACCGCATTAAGACAGGAGCGTCAGAGCTATTAGGTTTTTTAAACAAACATCTGATTGAGGAGAAATGTCTGCTACGTGCTGTACAAACCATTGTGCTCTGGATCTACGTGTAGTAAAAGTATAAAAGAATCATGGGTATATGCAATAAATGTTTGTGAGAACATTATGTAAATTAATACCTTTGGTGCTCGCATGTGTGAAAGAATATTTATAGTGACACCCTCAGTGCCATTCAAGATGAACACATCGGTAATTAGTAACGGGACAAAGAAAAAGCGTAAACCTTTTTTTTTAATGAAATGGAAATAGTCTAGGGAACATTTTGTTACCGAAACTTTAGAATCTTTTTAATTTGTTGGCATGTATAAACTAGCATTCATCTGCGATGTAGATTATATTTTTTTCACACTTACCTCCTCCGCTGCTTTTGTGAGTCTCAATAAGCGCCGTCTGAAAAACTGATTTAGGCCAGGCCCGAGGAACGAAGCTGTCCGAGTCACCGATTACGGACAAGACAAGTCTTGGAGTTTCTTTTCCAAATCTCTCAAACAAAGGTTCCCATACTTTTTCTGATAGGAAGTCCATTTTACTTTGGCTTGTTTAAATTTATCTACAAATAATTAAATTGAAGCACAGAAAAATTAATAAACACACTGACCGAGAATTGATTTTTCTTCTTACATTTTCATAATTGGCTTTATCTTTCGAGAAATAATTAACATCCGCTTTTAAAATTTAAATTATTGAAATACATATATTCGTAAATACCCCACCCCACAAAAATGAGAAACTTTTGATAACGTGTATTTATTTTTAATTTGTGTCGAAAAATCATTCATACAGGAAAAAGAACGTTTGACAAAACTGCATGTAAATGTAAAATGATCTTATGAAAGGCAATGACTTCTGTTATAACTGTACTTTTTGAAATAAAACGACATTTCAAATCCTTACCTAATCAATGCAAATTATTTAATCCATGTATATAATTACTCCTTCAAAAATTAACCAAGTTATCTAAAAGAAACTCAAAACAAATTTTAAAAAAATCCTTATGCTTTGAAAAGAAGGCCCAATTGATGGGAATATACACCTTCGACGCATTTAAATATCCCATTCAAATAAAGAGCTGTTGGAGACGATTACTTGTTCAAAATTTTCAATTGATTACTAAATGGACTGTTTTCTGAAATATGTCTTGTTTTGTTAGCGGACACGTAATTTGCACATTGGCTTATGTTCAACAAAAGAGTTGACTGTATTTAAATACAGTGTCGGAGCCTGATAAAAGGGCTTCGATTTTGGATGATAAGACAAACGGTCAATTTAATTCTTTGTCCTCCGATATCCAAAAATCAAATTGATTAAAAAAAAAATCTCCGAATATGAGATATTTTCTGTCTTCCTTTGCCGAAAATGTCTCAAAAACAGCTGGTCTGGTTTCATTTTTATTGGCATGTATCAGGAGTTATGTCAGAAAAGCAAATATTACTTTTTTAAAAATACAATTCAACGAATTGTTTTCGGCATTCCTTATTTCCTTAGTCGCCAATAATGGTTTAGAGTGAATACTGGTTTTTGCGAATTATAGAAACTATGGTGCATATACATTATTATAACAGTAACTTGATCCGAAGAGTCGTATCACGTCGAGTTGACAGGCGCGGATCATCAGATCAAACGAGACGCGACGCGAAGCGTCTCGTTTGATCTGATGATCCGCGCCTGTCAACTCGACGTGATACGACTCTTCGGATCAAGTTACTGTTATAATGATAAATTTATTATATACCTCCCTTACAACTAGCAAAATATAGTTTTAAAAAAACTTTTGAGATCAATGATATAAGATTTTTCCATTAAACAAAGCATATTGTCAAGGAACTTTTTGATGCGCATGAAAAATAACGTCATGTTCCTGTGTGCTACGTCATCAATTTCAGAGAGGAGTGATATGGATTCAGAAAACCACAGTGTGGTGATCCGGAAAGTCGGATCACACCTTCACGTGATTGTACGAAATCTACAGTAAAATTGAGTGATACACACTTGGGTATATAATAAAAGTATATATAAACAATTGTTTAGAATTTGATGAATTACTGTTTCTTTTTTTTCATCTGAAATGGTTCATATGTTAAGTATTTTCTTGAGAGTCATGTTTTAATACAGATTTGATCGATCATTAAAGTGTTCAAGGAACGCATTAATTTTGCCGCCCATATTAAACTGGGAAAGTAGACGTAAAGTAATTTAAAGTACATGTCGAGAATAATTTTTTTAACTAGTATGTCAAAGATTTTACAATGTAAATTAGGAAAGTATATCCTCTCACATATCTGAAATAATTTAAATTATCTGCCTTGCGTTTACATTGTACGTGGTCTAGTTATAAAGACCAATAAAATGTTGCAGGACGATATTATCGATAAATAACTATTAGAAATCCAACTGTTCATGTCTGATAAAGGTGCTTTATGACTTCTCATTGCTGACTGCAAATAACAAAAAAAGTCAGATCTTTCCGTCATACACCAGAAACTTTTAAGGTAAATTTACTTTTTGTGTAACATCACCCGAATCACTCTACAATCCAGTAGGGATTCATCGATGTAAAATCAAATTGCAAAGATCAAATTACTGACAAGTGTTAGACAAAAGTCGACAAGGCATTTAAATCCTCTACCTGGGTGTGCGTTTAACAGGTACAGGTTTATTGTCTGAAAGGGGTGGGGTGGGGGTGGGGGGTGGGGGGCGCACAGTAGTTAATTAAAAAGTTTTACGTTTACATATATGGAAAAAATATCTCAAGAAACCACTGAACCAGAAAAGATGAAATTTATATGGCAGTTCCTGAGGTAGTGTAGAATCTAAATTGTTCCAATCTAGGCACCCAATCAATATCCTATATATTGAAATGTATAGGGAAAACTGTAAATCTTATGTTCAAGAATTACTGGTCACGAAAAGATGAAACTTACGTGGAAACTTAATTGAGTAGTATAGATCCTAAATTGTTCAAGGCATATGGCCCCCGTGGGTAGGATGGGGTCACAATATGTAATCAATTTTGTTTTACATTGAAATATACATAAAACTTTTAAAATCTTTTTCCAAAAACTATTGGACCTGAAAAAATGAAACTTATTTCAAGGCTTCCAAGGGTTATGTAGGAACTGAATTAATGTTCAATTCATAGCCCCAAAAGTAGCGTTTGGCCACAATGGTTAATATTTTTTTCTACATTGAAATACTCTTAATAATAAAAATTCTTAGGACCACTGAACCAGAGAAGATGAAAGTTATATGGAACCTTCTTGAGGTTGTGTAAATTCTAAATTTTACAAATCATAGCCCCTTCATGGACTTGGGCATGCCTATTGCAGAGTGTAATTTTAAACAAGGAGCCCAAGGGCCTGAACGGTCACCCGAGTACAATTAAACCCTGTAAAGGATCCAAGGTATGCAAACTAATTATACAAAACAAGCTAATTTAGAGAATTTGTGTCCCCCGCTTAGGGAAAAAAAGAAGAGCATGCGCAGTTCGGGGGGGGGGGGAGGGTCAGACCCTCCCCCCTTGGATTTGTAGAATAATTAAATGTATACATGTATATTGAAGCAATTAAAAAATGCCAATATGGATATAAAGATTTGATTGCTTATTCTTTAATATGTGTATAGAAGATTCTTTTTATATAGAATATTTATCACACTGTAATAATGATTTAATGAGTTTGTACAAGCCAGATGTCATTACTTTTTCATTTCACATAAAGAATACTATCATTTAGTAAATCAAAAAAAAAAAAAATCCCCCCCCCCCCCAAAAAAAAGATCGTCCGGGATTTGAGCCCGGCACCTCTCACATGCTAAGCGAGAGTCATACCCCTAGACCACGGAGGCACATGATTATATAGCAAATTAAATGGAAACATTAGGTCACATAATAATGTTTATATTCATGTTCGATATTGTCAACATTTTACACAATACATGGTGTCTAACTTAGCCTTTACTAAAAAGTTCTAATAGATGTAATAAGAATACAAAGTCCGCCGACAACCTGTATTATAGGTAATAACTCTCCACATGTCCATGTGCTAAAAATAGTGCCAAGCGACTTTTAATACAATAAATAATAATGAAAAAACGGGGCGGAACACTATGGGAGGGGCGAGAGAGGCCCTAGGGAGTTATGGTATAAAATTTCAATGCAAAAGCTCCTTGAGATATCGCCCGGAAACGAAAGTGTTACACACAGACGGAATGTATGAATTTACGACCTTGAACGTTGACCTTTTGACCTCAAAATCAACAGGGGTCTTCCTTAGGTCACAGGGAGTTGTTATGTAGAAAAGCTCAAAGGATTCTCGAGATATTGCGCGGAAACGAAAGTGTTAAAACAGACAGAATTTTTGACTTTGACCTTTTGACCTCAAAATAAAAAGGGCTCTTTTTTCTGCCATAGGGAGTTGCTATGCAAAATTTCATTGCGAAAGCTCAAAGGGTTCTCGAGATATCGCGCGGAAACGAACGTGTTACAGACAGACAGAAATACAGACGGAGGGACGGACGGACATACACAAGGTTATATATTAGTCCACGTCTTCTTGGATATTGTTTATTGGATATAAAAAGAAGTGTACATACGAGAGAGCATTCTTTGGGTAGTAACTGTTTAAATCTTAATGGGTATAAATGCTTATGTCCAAAACTTTATTGAGATTTTTCTTATAATTCTTGATTCATACCAAATCTGTGGTTGTTTAATTGTTTGCAGGTAAATTTAGACAAAACTGTAAACCTTTGATTTGGAACACACTTTTTTTCAAAATTTCTGTGATATAGCTTTTTTAAGAAGTAAATATTGTTACCATCCACATTATTCCTGGCAAATTAAGATATATATTTAAATATACCTCATACTGGAATGTGTTTACCTAAATGCAATACACATACGAAGACAACCTAACACATCTCAGACACCTGTTTAACCCTTCTTGGATACTTAAAACAAGCATTTGATGAGAAACCCAACAAGTCTTTTGAATGATGTCCGATTCCTATTGGATACATATAAACTTGTATTAGAATCCAAGCCAACAGGTATTGGACACCTGTCCAACTCCTCTTGGATACCTACACCCCTTAACATGCAACATATACAACCCAACAGGTATGGACACCTGTCCAATTCCTCTTGGATATCTACATCCCTTCATCTGAATACAAGCCAACAGGTAATGGACACCTGTCCATCTCTTGGATACCTACATTCCACCCTACAGGTAAAGTACACTTGCCCAATTCTTATTGGGTTAATTAAATTCCCTCATCACAATACAACCCAACAGGTATTAGACACCACTTCCTCTTGAATACCTACATTCCACCCAACAGGTAATGGACACTTGTCCAATTCTTCCTGGGTTACTTAAATCCCTTCATCACAATACAACCCAACAGGTGTTGGACACCTGTCCACTTCCTCTTGGATATCTACATTCCACCCAACAGGTAATGGACACTTGTCCAATTCTTCCTGGGTTACTTGAATCCCTTCATCAGAATACAACCCAACATGCATTGGACACCTGTCCACCTCCTCTTGGATACCTACATTCAACCCTACAGGTAAAGTACACTTGCCCAATTCTTATTGGGTTAATTAAATTCCCTCATCACAATACAACCCAACAGGTATTGGACACCTGTTCAACCTGTTGGGTGAAATGTAGGTATCCAAGAGGAGTAAAGGACACTTGTCCAATTCTTCTTGGGTTACTTAAATCTCTTCATCACAATACAACCCAACAGGTGTTGGACACTTGTCCACTTCCTCTTGAATACCTACATTCCACCCAACAGGTAATGGACACTTGTCCAATTCTTCTTGGATTACTTGAATCCCTTCTTCAGAATGCAACCCAACAGGTATTGACACCTGTTCAACTCCTCTTGGATACCTACATTCCATCCAAGTAAATGACACTTGTCCAATTCTTCTTGGGTTACATAAATCCCATAATCAGAATACAACCCAACAGGCATTTGACACCTGTCCACCTCCTCTCGGATACCTACATTCCACCCAACAGGTATTGGACACTTGTCCACTTCTTCTTGGGTTAATGAAATCCTTTCATCACAATACAACCCAACAGGTATTGGACACCAGTCCAACTCCTCTTGGATACCTACGTTCCATCCAACAGGTATTGGACACTTGTCCAATTCTTCTTGGGTTAATGATATCCTGTCATCACAATACAACCCAACAGGTATTGGACACCTGTCAAACTCCTCTTGGATACCTACATTCCACCCAACAGGTATTGGACATTTGTCCAACTCCTATTGGTTATCTGCATTCCTTCTCGTAGAATACAACCCAACAGGTAATGGACACTTGTCCAATTCTTCTTGGGTTACTTGAATCCATTCTTCAGAATACAACCAAACAGGTATTGGACACCTGTCCAACTCCTCTTCGATACCTACATTCCATCCAACAAGGAAATGACACTTGTCCAATTTTTCTTGGGTTACTTGAATCCCTTCATCAGAATACAACCCAACAGGTATTGGACACTTGTCCAACTCCTCTTGGTTATCTGCATCCCTTCCTAAGAATACAACCCAACAGGTAAAAGACACTTGTCCAATTCTTCTTGGGTTAATTAAATCCTTTCATCTCAATATAACCCAACAGGTATTGGACACCTGTCCAACTCCTCTTGGATACCTACATTCCACCAAACAGGGTAATGGACACTTGTCCAATTCTTCTTGGATTACTTGAATCCCTTCATAGGAATATAACCGAACAGGTATTGGACACCTGTCCAACTCCTCTTGGTTTTCTGCATCCCTTCCTTAGAATACAACCCAACGGGTAATGGACACTTGTCCAATTCTTCTTGGGTTACTTGAATCCCTTCATCAGAATACAACCAAACAGGTACTGGACACCTGTCCAACTCCTCTTTGATATCTACATCCTTCATTAGAATACAACCCAACAGGTAATGGACACTTGTCCAATTCTTCTTGGGACTCTTGAATCCCTTAATCAGAATACAACCAAACAGGTATTGGACACCTTCCAACTCCCTTTGGATGCCTACATCCCTTCAGCAGAATATAACTCAATATTTTATGGGCACTTGTCCAGTTCTTCTTGGGTTTCTTGCGTCCTTTCATTAGAATGCCCATCCAAAAGGCTCTAAAACCCCTGTTTAATTCTTCTTGGATATATGTACTCCTGCATTAGAGTGCAACCCAAAAGGTATGACATCTGTCTATCCCTTGTTGAATACATATTTATCTGCATAAGTATACAACAGTCCAAAACTTCTTGAATACTGGAATACTAACATTCTAAACTGGTTCAGAAAGTTTCAAAATATATTTTACAAATGATAGGACAAGATATAAGCATTTTCATCTTAACTATTTTACGGAAGCCCATTAGTGCCAACCTATATATATATAGGAAAAGCAATATATATATATAAGCAAACCTCAATATATAAAGAAAATGCGATATATAAAAACAAAACCTAGATATATATAAAGGGAATGCGATATACATAAACAAATCCACGATATATATAAAGGAAATGCGATATATATAAGCAAAACCTTGATATATACAAAGAAAATGCGAAATATATAAACAAAACCTCGCTATATAAAAAGAGAAATGCGATATATATAAAGAGAAAATTTTCCATCGCGTGACCTTTATCCCACAGTTCTTCATCATATGATATACAGGTTAACCCCTGGCAGGGGAGAAACCAGTAATAGCACTCCTGTATTACGTTCACAGAAGCAGCAGAATGGTATTATTTCATACTTTTTATCTATATTTCAAATACGATGTATCAGTGAGTTGTAGAATTTGTGAAAAAGCAAATACTCTGTAGATTTTTATATTGAAACTAAATCTATAAAGTTTTTTCTGCTTATCTATTTTTTTATATATATTTTAGATGAGCTTTATTTTGACGACCTTCCTTGTTCTATGTTTAACAAAAAGAAACATTGCTGTTTTACCTTTGGCTCCACAGTTGAGAAGTTACATTGGCTGCAACGTTATTGTCAAACCTGTTTACTCTTACGATTTCGCCGTATTTTGTACGGATTTTCAGTCCAAAATACGTCTTACGTTTTGCTATAACGAAAATACGGAAGTCCGTTCATATGGATTTTAGCAATTTGTTTTCGTTATCTGTCATAGTACTAATTGACGCTTTTTAATCGCTAAAGAAGAGAAAATTTTTAAACATTTAAGTTGCCCAAACGCGGTGGTTTAAAAAATGACAGAAATCACTCAAAAGAGAGCAGTGTATAATGTTTTGCTTTGTTATTAAACCATGTTTTGGTAATCAGAAATGTAGTTGTTTTCTTGTTTTATATGTACAGACGATAAAAAGTGAAATCTTACGGGCAAATGCCAAATCACACTGACAAATCTGATGAAAAATACTGGGAGACAACAATTTGGGTAAACAGGTCTGTATTGTTGACAAATCAATCGTGTAGAATCGTTCGTGTAACGTGCGTGATCGTTCGTGTAACGTGCGAGATCGTGCGTGTATCAGACTCAATCGTTTGCGGTTTTCATCGTGCGTTAAGAAACGTGTAAATTTCGTTTTTTAAGTTTTTATCGGAATGTTATTTGTTATACAAGCATTTCGCTTGTCTGCTTTTTTTTTTTTATCAATCCAAATAAAATTTATATAATTGAAAGCAGAACGAACTAATTATCGCTTGGAAATAAGCAATAAAGTAGGTCGTACAATATAGTGTTCTCGTCAAATAGTGTGATTTTTTAGGTCACCTAGGTCACTCAGGTGACCTATTGCTATCCGTTCTCGTCCGTCGGCGTGCGTCGTGCGGTGTGCGTTGTGTGTTAACATTTGAACATTTTTAGCTTCTTCTCTGAAACCGCTTAACCAATTTCAACCAAATTTGGCATATAGCATCTATGGGTGAAGGGGAACACAAATTGTGAATTTCATGGTCCCTGCCCACCTGGGGCCTGAGGGGTGGGGCTAAAACCACCAAAAATAATGCAATCTTTAAAAATCTTCTTCTTTACTCCAGGACATCAAGCAGTCAAACTGTTGGTATGATTGTAATAAGCATTGAGCCCTCTACCAAAATTGTGAAATTCATGGCCCCAGGGTCAGGGGTTCTGGTGCTAGGGTGGGGTTATATAGATCATATAGTGAAAGTGCATTATTTCTTTGAAAATCTTCTTCTCTGCTCCTGGGTATTAAATAAACTAACTAAGTACATAGTTATAAAGAGCAAGAGTGCCTCTTCCAAAATTGTGAAATTCATGGCCCCAGGGTCAGGGGTTCTGGTGTTAGGGTGGGGCTCTATTGATTATTACATTGAAAATGCATTAATTCTTTGAAAATCTTCATCTCTGCTCCTGGGTATTAAATAAACTAACTAAGTACATAGTTATGATGAGCAAGAGTGCCTCTTCCAAAATTGTGAATTTCATGGCCCCAGGGTCAGGGGTTCTGGTGTTAGGGTGGGGCTCTATTGATTATATAGTGAAGATACATTAATTCGTTGAAAATCTTCTCTGCTCCTGGGTATTAAATAAACTAAGTAAGTACATAGTTATGATGAGCAAGAGTGCCTCTTCCAAAATTGTGAATTTCATGGCCCCAGGGTCAGGGGTTCTGGTGTTAGCGTGGGGCTCTATTGATTATATTGTGAAGATGCATTAATTCTTTGAAAATCTTCTTCTTTGCTCCTGGGTATTAAATAAACTAACTTAGTACATAGTTATGATGAGCAAGAGTGCCTCTTCCAAAATTGTGAATTTCATGGCCCCTGGGTCAGGGGTTCTGGTGTTAGGGCAGGGCTCTTTTGATTATAAAGTAGAATTGCATTAATTTTTTTGAAAATCTTTTTCTCTGCTCCTGAGTATTAAATAAACTTACTAAGAACATAGTTATGGTAAGCATGGCTGCCTTTTCAGAAAGTGTGAATTATATGGCCCTTGGGTCAGGGGTTCTGGTGTTAGGGTGGGGCTCTATTGATTATATAGTAAAATTGCATCAATTCTTTGAAAATCGTCTCTGCTCCTGGATATTAAATAAACTAAGTACATAGTTATGATGAGCATGACTGCCTCCTCGGAAATTATGAATTTCATGGCCCCTGGGTCAGGGGTTCTGGTGTTAGGGTGGGGCTCTATTGATTATATAGGGAAAAGGCATGAATTCTTTCAAAATCATCTCTGCTCCTGGGTATTTTTCAAACAAAGGAAGTGCATGGTTATGATAAGGAAGAATGCCTCTTCCAAAATTGTGAAATTCATGGCCCCTGGGTCAGGGGTTCTGGTGGGGGGGGGGGGGGAGGGAGCTCTATTGATTATATAGTGAAAATGCATAATTTCTTTCCAAATATTTTTTTCTACGACTGGTTATAAAGTAAAGAAACAAGTGTATAGTTATGATGAGAAAGGGTGCTTCTTCCAGAATTGTGAGTTCGTGGCCAATGGGTCAGATGTTCTGGTGTAAGGATGGGGCTTTATTTATTTAATAATATGGTGAAAATGCATTTCTTTGAAAATCTTTTATGCTTCTGGGGATGTTCAAGGCAAACAGAGTAAAACTTTAAACATGCAAGGGTATTTTTACCAGAATTTTGAACACCTGTACCATTTAGTCAAGTGTTCTGGTCCTGGCCAGGGCTCTATTAACTTGTATTCTGCTGAGCAAAGTTATTCCCCTTTGCCATTCACCTCTGATAATTAATCAATGTAAATAACGTATTTGAAAGCTTAATAGAATAAGAGAATTATGCAAGACAATTTATTGTATAATAAAAAAAGTACTTTCATAGTTTTAATGACTTGGAAATAATAGATGAATAAAAATGAGACAAAAATAACTTATCTTTTTAAATGTTCTTCAAAGGCCAGGAGAGGCCATTGTGAGAAGTAATAATATGGGATTAAATAATAGACATTTTTTTAATAGTCTGCATGGCAGATAGATACTACACCAATTATTTTGTTGATGCTAATCAGACAATTTTTCTTGCTTTTGGGCAACAAAGCTTCATTTATCAGTTTATGGATCCTCTAAATTGTTGTATTGTACTCAGGTGACCGTTAAGGCCCTTGGGCCTCTTGTTGTGATAAACCGTACTTAGATATTTAAGGATTTTTTTCTCTAATGTTAATTATGTTTACTGCTAATTATGGTCAAGATATTTTTAAAATCAATAGATCAAAAATAGATATTTTTACAAATAAATAAATAAACAATTCTCAATGTTTACATAAATATTTAGTCGGCGAATGTACATGTACACGACATGATTGTCGGGGTTTCGTTCATCAGTGTTTATCTCTGGAGCTTACTTTAAATTTTTTTTTTTATAATTTCTGCAAATAAATGATTTGTAAAATAATTGTTAACTTTAGAGATTCACAAATGGAAACATGGATATAACTTATAATTTAATTCATTTTCATGCCATTTTTTTTTCTCAAACTTAACCTTTAATTTCTGCATATTATGAAATCCAATTCAATCAAAACTCACGGTCCACATACATGTACATCTTCTGATAGAACGAAGAAAAAATCAGTTTTCTTAAGTCGGAGATTTACGTAAATAATTATTTGTAATCTAAAAAAATTAATCAGTCTTGAATGTATTTATTTCCAGAAATATCCATTTTTTTTTTTCAAAGTCGATGAAATAAAAATAATATCAATAATTATTTGAAATCCAAAATAAGTATTAAGGCTTATTTCGTTTTGAAAATATCAATTCCTAAAGAATTTGAACTATTTTGCGTGAAAAATCGTGCGTTTGCGTTAGCAATCGTGTAAGATCGTTTAACGTGAAGAATCGTGTGCGTGAAGGATCGTTCGTGTAACAGATTTTATCGTGCGTTAATCGCGCAGAATCGTTCGTGTAATGTGATCGTTCGTGTAAGTTGTCAACAATAACGTTGCAGCCACTGTATAAGACTGAAGAGGAATTACTCAGTGCGTATATGTCAGAGGGATATTCTTACGATATAATACTGATGTTTCTGACCATATATCATGGTTTTGAATGGAGTTTAAGGACTCTTAAAAGAAGACTTAAATCATTTAACTTGTTTCGGAGAAAAAACCCAACTCCTCTAGGAACTGTAGAAGAAAAAATTAGATTAGAGTTAAGTGGACCCTGCGGAAATGTAGGCTACAGAGAAATGTGGAAACTGTTGAAGTCTAAATATCAGTTGTGTGTCTCTAAGTATACAGTGATGCGGGTATTACAAAGACTGAATCCCGAGGGAAGTGTAAGAAGAATCAGATGCCGTCTTCAAAGGCGTGTCTTTGTAAGTAATGGCCCCAATTTTACATGGCATATTGATGGCTTTGACAAGTTAAAACCATATGGTTTTGCCATTCACGGTGCAATTGACGGATTTTCAAGACGAGTTCTTTGGTTAGAGGTGGCTGCATCTAACAGCGACCCGGCTGTAATAGGAGAATATTTTCTTAATTGTGTCGAACAATTGCAAGGATTTCCTAGAAATGTCCGAACAGACCCAGGCACTGAAAATGGTATTCTAGCTACAATTCAGACAATATTCACCTTCTAGTCATTCCTATGTAACGTCTGTAAGAAATCAAAGAATAGAAGCTTGGTGGAGTTATTTTAAAAGGAACAGAGCACAGTGGTGGATAGACTATTTTTCGGACATCTATGACTTTGGGATCTATAATCCAGATAATAAATTTCAGCGTTCATGTTTTCAATACTGTTTCATGGACTTTATCCAAAGGCAGTTGAATGAAACTGCAATGGCATGGAATTGTCACAGAATAAGACCAAATACTGGGTCTTGTCCCGCTGGAATTCCGAACGAAATTTGTTTTCTACCAGAACTTTATTCTAAATGTGACTTTAAAAGGCCCGTCTCAGCACAGGAAATCGAACATTTCCGACAAAACACGAAATCTAAGTCTATCTGTGACGATTCCGAAATTTACGAATATCCTAACCTAGTAAAATCGAGGTTTCATTGGAGAACTGCAATTGATGTTGAAAGCGCATTACAGAATTACCTCGAGTTAATGCACATATCTGGCGAGTAATACCTACATTTACAGTACCTACTGAAAAGGACTTTAAAGATATTCATATTTGCAATATTAATGTCCAAAGAAGTAACATATAAAGTAACAAAAGTAAAATCAATGAATGCGAATTAACATGGCTTTATTTGTCATTAACATGTATTTGATAATGGCATAAACACACACAAATGCACCCTCTCTCTCGCACATATTCCGCTGAATGATATAGCGATTTCATATAAAGTATTTTTCCCAGTTTTTGTATATCAAATGAGCTTCAAACATTTATACAGAAATGTAAATAATATAGTTATGTATCAAATTCATGTGAAGCAATGTTCATCTTTTTGAAGTAATAAGATAGCAATTCAGTCAATTTACATGTACGTAAGCCCTAATTAACAAAGACCATAAAATGAGGACAGATTAAGTCAAAGAATAGAATTTGATTAGCTTGATTTATCTAACAAGTATGTTTAAAAGATGCAATTTTGTTTAATATTCAAAAACAAACCAATGAAAAATAAATCAGAATTATTTTATAAGTAAAAAAAATTAATTTGAAATTTAGGCATGTCTGTTCTCATGTTATGATCTTTTGGCCAAAGACCAGGTAATTTAACTATGCCCGACCAAAATTTGGGGCATTTGAAATTCCGAATTCCATATTTTCCTTGAACATTTCAAAGGACGAATGAATTGGAATTTTCAATTCATTCCCACAGGTATTAGCAATTCGGAATTTTCCTCCCCCCTCCTCTTCGTGTAGGAACGATAGAACAGGAGAAGGACTGAGTCCAAGTGACGGCACTCTGTTCGTTCCAGTGGCAAAAATCAGCAGATGCTTTAAAGTCACCACAGTGGCCCCCTCTGTTAAAACAAATTATATTTAATCTTTAAACAATATGCAGTATGATATTTTTATACTCGAAAACAAAAAAAATGGTTTCGTTATAATTTTTTATGGAATAATTGGAAATAACCATTAAATACGTCTAAAACTTCTCTCTATAGAAAGTAATTTTCATAGAAAAATTAAACAAAGGCCAATACCCTCTGCATCTTGTAAGTAGTCCCTCCAATACCCAATCAATCTATCCTCTACTGTTTTCCGGTTACTTCCGACCGCACTAACATCTGGACGAAATATGTCCTCTATCAAAATCGCTGTGAGTTTGGTGTCGCTAAACATAAGACAACCTCTGAAACTCTCTGGATATGATTGAATGGTGGCCAGAACAGCGAGGCTTTGTAAACCTGCCTTAAATCTAAACACAAAATTTTAAAAAAGAGACTTTATACAATTACCTGAAAATGAATCGGAAACATCAAAGATTAATTACAAGTAGATTAATGTTTAATTTTGTCGTTGGAATGTTATTATAATAATTACATTAATATAATCTAGATTTATTTTAAATTAAACGAGAGGTACTGTGAGCACCGAGATCACTAAATGATACATCCGCCTCCCGTATGATTATAATGGCAAAGTTCATGTTTTGCTCTTGGAGACCCGAAATAAGTTTTGGATCAAAAATTAAAATAGAAGGTGCACGATGGCATTATGTAATAAAGAATCTGTGACAGTATCATTACATTTTATTCAGCGGTATAGGAGGAGTTGCGGATAAAAGATAGGAACCCTTCAATATTATAGAAAAAAAATGGCAGTGTCCATGTTTTGCTACGGGAAACCCGAAATACGCGTCCGATCAAAAAATAAAATAGGTGATGCACAATGGCATTATGTAACAAAGATTTTGCGAAAGTCTCATTAAATTTCATTCAGTGGTATAAGAGGATTTGCGGATAAGAAATGGGTACCCCAAAGCGTAACAGATGGACGTACAGACGGACGGACATTCCGATTACTATATACCCCTTTTCAAGCGGGGGTATAAAAAGAATACCTTTCGTATGCCGTGCGTGCCCTCTCTAGACAGTACCATCTTGTCATATCTCTTACTATTGGTACTTTGTCCTCCAGCGATCTCGCATAATGGAAGCAACCTGCTAAAGTCAAAGTGCTGCTTTTGGCCTCCATTGTACTTTTGCATTATCTGAGGAATCGTCATAAATGAATGAGAAAATTGTTATAACTCAAGATAGCATTAAACGTATTTATATAAAGAAAAAATTAAAGGTATTATTTTACTATGAAATGATAAATGCATTAAATTGTATGAAAGTAAATACTGAGTTGAGTGATTGTTTGAATTCAGATTCGGGGATATCGTCAATCGTGGGATGTACATTTTCCGGACCAAAAACCAACATATCGAACAAAATTTTGAAAAAAAACATTGGAGGTGGACCTCCATGTACTAGATCAACGGCAACCATAACACCAGCCAGATAGTATTCATCCCGTTGTATAGCTAGTGAAGAGACATTTCATTATATTAATGTTAGTACATGAACGTTATTTTTATTTAATTAAATTGTTCTGTGAATATTTTCATGATCACTCTTACCATGGCTATTCAAGGTAAGAATCCTGGACGTCGTTGGACCTTCAAACAAAGTACTGTTCTGTAGTGCATCCATTAAAAGACGGAGAAACTCGCGTCTTGGTCCGCCTTGGTCTACCGCCTCCTCCGACAATCCAGTATCGTCAGTAAATTTAACAAGCAAGATGTTGTTTGGAGCAAATGTGGACCTTTTGAAGCCTCTACAAGCCCCGTCCCACACATTTCTTCTGTTTATGTTAAATCGGGAGATGGTATTTGATTGTATTTGCAGAGAAAGTTCTTGGAGAATTTCCACAGTTGATCTCGATGGTTGAGAACTGAAATAAGGCCCTTTAGTTATAAATTCATGACATTCCAAGCTCTACTAAAGTGTATTTTTGGGTGTCTGAGTACTTCAAATTATAGAATCAAATATCAAAATACTCACCTGCAAGCCATATTCACTGTTTGCGTATTTTTTGTCTCAGACGGACTTAGTGGATTGAGATCGTCCTCCTCATCTTAACCATCTGATATAATGGTTATATACTCACTTAAAATGTGAAAAGAAATCACGTTATTTTTAAATTCTTTAAACTAAACAGTCGTTTAAACAGAACTTAGTCATCATATGTTTTTTTTTCTTCCGGAGATAGAGTTTCTTTTGTTGCTTTTACATATGCCTAGAAATTGTCATGTACAAACGTTTTATTGCAGTACAGTCAAATCCATCAAGTTAATGTAAAATTATGGAAAATTTGCTCATTGGGAATACTGGAACCCACTAAGCCCCACCTACCCCACACTAATTTTATGTTACTGTAAGGTACTAGTTGTTTATAAACACCTGTAGGTTGAGGGTTGCTCCATTTTGTCGTTTTCTTGTTTTGTTGCTCTTGTTTTTGGATCAAGTGCTCGATTCTCTGGGTTTGGTGCTGGATTTTCTGTATCTAAATTTCGGGGTCTCTCTTTCATGTCCGCGATTTCTTGATTTTTTAGTTGGCCTTTTACGTTTTAGTATTTCAGGTGTTTCGAGCTCCTCCCATGAATCGTCACATACCTTCAACCGAAAATATATATACATACGTATAAGAATATAAACAAAATAAAAATGAAAATAAATACCGGTAAGTATAATGTACTGTAGTTCTTACTTCATTCTTGTTATTCGGTTTCGGATCTGGAAGATCATTAGAATCGCTGCTGTTTGATACATCTGGAGAATATGATAATGCTTTTAATGACATTAATGATTCTATAACAGGAATAAAAAGTGACTCTGAATGAAAATACAGACCATCCTAGCTCGAAATTACTTACTTGATTCAAATTCTGTTTTAGGGCATATGTACAACTGGATATTCTGGAATGGCTTCCCTAGAAAATCTTTATATCCTCTAACTGTAAAAACATTTGTAGTTCCCGGTATAGTGTTTGCCCTGGATCCATCTTTATATAAGAGAATGTATTCGTCTGTCGGGAGCATTTTGTTGTTTTTATGGTGTTTATCTGTTGCAAGCTTCAGGACTTCAGTTTCTGTATTGTTCGGGTAGACTTCTATTGGTAGTAGACTTGCCCGTTGATATTTCAGTGTGCAAATGGTGAGTCTCATCACTTCGACATTTATCTATGAAATATATATATAAAAAAATTCGGCTATTTAAAAATGCGCCAATGGATTTAAATAAAAAGATAAATGAACCCAATCAACTGACCAGTGAGCATACAAACATCGTTTTTGAAAGTTGGGGGAGCGGCCGGCAACCAGAAAAAAAATATCGACTTACCTGGGGGGATTTCAATAAATATTTCCAATATAACAAGTGATGTTTGGAAAAAAGTGGTGGGGGAGAGTTCCCCATTGCCCCTCCCTCCCTCCCCCCCCCCCCGTTGCTACATGCCTGAATATATAGTTCATTTTTAGATAGTATCAACGGTCAGAAAAGTTATGATGTGTAGATGTATAAGATCATTGGCCTTGTCATGATTTGTATTTTGATCTTATGAGGATATTTTTTAATTTCTAAATTTTAAAATTATTTGTGCATATATAATTTTAGAAAGTGTACCTTTACGTATTTGGTCGCCTGCGTGGCGCAGTGGTTAGAGCGTTCGCTCGCGGAGTAAGGAGTTGATCCTTACGTCGCGGGTTCGAATCCCACTGTGGGACGTGGAGACCGGTACTTCGGATGAGACCGTATAAACCGAGGTCCCGTGTCGCAGTAGGTGGTGGCACGAAAAAGATCCCTCACTGCTCAATGGCCCTGAGTGCCGAGTATAGGTCAAAATTTGCAGCTTTCCACCGGCAAGTGGTGGCGTCTCCATATGAGTGAAAAATTCTCGAGAGGGACGTTAAACAATAAACAAACAAACATTTTACGTATTTGTTAAGTTACATGTTCTGCAGTTTTCACGCATTTCGCAGGGCCCATTAAATCAAAATTAAATCATTTTGTGTCTTAATATATTATATCATAAGAAATTGGTGCATTTGCAATGAAATTCAAACAGAAGTACGGGAAAAAATACGGGAAGGAGGGAAGATCTTTTACCGTTGTGAAACGAGCTCTTAAGATACAGGTACAAAATATAAATTACAGGGTGTCTAGTTCAGTCTAACCGCATGAGAAGTAAACAATGTATTTATACTACTTGCTCACTTACAGTAGTTCAAAATAAGGATTAGAGTTTTGTATGGAATAGAGACATAGCGAGACTTCTAAATCTCAGAGAAAAAACTCGGTCTGAACAACATTCGAACGCTTAATGAAGCGGCGGATCCAGGGGAATAAATCGGGTGTTCTCAGTCAAAAGAAATCCTGTCGTTTGAGAAATATAGCAGTTATACAGAGCTTACTGAGCCTAAATTGCAATATTTACTCTATTTGACAATGGATATGATTTTGGTATTAAAGATAATTCCTACACATCAGTCAAAAAAATTAAAGTCATTGGAAGTGTTCCCAAGAACACTAGAAAATTATATTGGGTGTTGAAGAAATGGATAATGATTCATGATGATTTAAGAATTTCTATAAACAACATTATTTACCGTTAATTTTCACCCTGAGGGGTTTGTAAAAATAATTATTTCGGAAAAAAGCCTTGAGGTTTTAACAGTATAAAAAATGTTTATATTTTACTTTAACTCGCATTGGTTTCTTGCTCTTTCGTAAGGTGAAGGTCTCCCTCCTCTCTGCTTCCTTCTCTTTCCGAAATTTCTTGAAGTCTCTGAAGAAAGGCAAAGCTCTTGTCGAGAAACTTGCATCTAAAAAAAAGATCAACTGTTTAAGTACTGATAATCATTATATAGAAGATTTGTATTATATACATGTACTTTTGACATCCCGCCGAAATTTATTAAATTTCTCACATCCTGTTGTCAGACAGGAACTAGATTTAGTCAAGGCTTATTGGAAGAGTCGACTTTATTAATAAAAGTATAATTAATGGAGTGTTTCACACCCAGTCAAGACGAGAGCATTGGACGGCAAACCAATATTAATCATAATATCATTATTATCATCACATTATACCGCATATTACATAATCAACATCCATTCTTAAATGCATCATTCATGTCCCGCAAAGCAGCAGGGATAAACACTTTTTGAATACACTTATCAGATTTACTTATTTGCGGACATATTAAATTCATTTTTTGAAGAAATATGGAAATGTAACAAATTTATCTTTTAAACATTTAATAACGATGAAAACTATTAATCTATTCATAGCCTTTGTTGTAACATTTTTAAAGCACGGCTATATCTTTGCTTACGAACAGAAGTATCTTCCAGAAGGTACAAGACACCCCCCCCCCGCCCAAAAAATACCAAATGAAGATAACAACTTTAGTCATATGAATATAAGTAAAGTAAAAGTTTAAACCTCATAGATTTTGATATACTTTTTTTTGGGGGGGGGGGGGTAAAAAAATTTACTCCTACAAGAGCCTCGGTTATAACTTCCATACACTCCTTATCTGACAGCCGAGTCAAAAATATCTCGTCGTGAACCTCTACACCTGTAGCATGCTGGAGTATAAACAATGTAGACTTTTTAACATCTTATTTTTTTTTATATAAAATTTTGATATTTCCATCCTTTAAGACCAAATACGTAAAAAAAATATATATATCAATCCTAGGCATTCATTTTTTTCAGTAATCTTTTCTAAAAAGAAAATAAACGAAAAGAAATAATATATAGAATAAATTCAAGTCCGATTTTCATTTTCTCTCCATGACATTTGATATAACTTTTCTTGATTCAAATACATAATTTATGTGCTCATGTCAAACTAGCTATTTAGAAACCAAAACCTTTTAGGAGTTGGCCCAATTTGTTTACACTAATCTTCTGCTGCACAACTTGTTTATTGAGAGTAAAGTGTGAAACTGGCCTCCCTGCAGGACACCAGGGTGGTTATGGAATTAAAGAATGAGGTTAACTTTGTGGCATTTCCGTAATATGACTATATATCTTTGTGCTGAACTGAGAGAGAGAGAGAGATTTACATGGCATTGTTTCGTATGAGTGTCGTGCGAGTTAATTGAGAGTTTGCATGAGGATTTGATTTTATGAAACTAAACAAGACTTCAAAAAGTGAGGTCTTTAATGTGAGAAAATTTCAATGTATGAGAGGATGTGAACAAAGGAAGAGATTGAGGGTGTGCAGAACTGACATATAGTGTGAATTGTAGATGTAAATACTTAATATATAAAAACACGCAAAATAATGGCGTATTAGAAACATGCAGGAATCGCCCCGTCATATAAGCCCGTTATTAAAATTCACCGGGTATTATGCAAAACAAATTCATAAACGTGTAAATCTAATTACTAGTAATTCAATGTAAACTAGTAACCTTATAAATGCACAAATTAACGTATTTTGATATAAACTCACCATCTTGTCTTCCTGACGCCAATTTTTCGCCACAAATTGAGCAAAAGATGTCTCTTGGATCTTCTGCACCACAAGATTGACAATTATTCATTTTGTAAGTCTGCGTTCAAACATGAATTGTGATGCTTTGTATTAAGACAAGGAGCCTCTCAGCGGGATGCTGGGGGCATCACTGATGTAATAAAGGTCAGTACAGGTCACGTGGAAAATTTTCTCTTTATATATATCGAGGTTTTGTTTATATATATCGCATTTCTCTTTATATATATCGAGGTTTTGTTAATATATTTTGCATTTCCTATATATATATCGAGGTTTTATTTATATATATCACATTTCCTTTATATATATCTAGGTTTAGATTTTATATTTCGCATTTTCTTTATATATAGAGGTATGCTTTTATATATAGGATTTTCTTTATATATATAAGTTGGCACTAATGGGCTTCCGTACTATTTGGCTGTTAATGCAAATGAAGTCAATTTTCTAAGCATGGTTGTGAAATTTAAATATTGCAACTTGGCAGTAACTCAATAAATCTAGAGAATCTAGAGAAAAGATTTCTTGCCAAACCTTTACTTTATTATACCCCACGCAACAAGTTGCGGGGGGTATAATGTTTTTGACCCTCCGTCGGTCAGTCAGTCAGTCCGGCAGTCCTGTTTTTTTTGTCAGCGCAATTCCTCATAAACCGCTGCACAGAACTTCGTCAAACTTTACAGATATTTAGTACACAATGTGTCAATGTGCATATTACCAGGAAATTCCGATTCCTTTATTTCTTCTGGGAATTTCGGAACTTTTCAACTTAGATTTTTGGCCATATGTTGAATATAGAGATGAACAGTTCGTCAGCGCAACTCCTCATAAACCGCTGCACAGAATTTCGTCAAACTTTGCAGATATTTAGGACATAATGGTTAGATGTGCATATTACCAGGAAATTCCGATTCCTTTATTTTTCTGGGAATTTCGGCACTTTTCAACTTGGATTTTTGGCCATACAGTACCGACCAGACACAACCTAACACCAGAGCGAACCCAAAGCGCACCCCGGGTTCGCTTTCTGGGTTCGCTCGGGGTCCGCTACGGGTCCGCTTTCAGAAATTTTGGGTGCGCTCTGGGTTCGCTTCGGGTTCGCTCTGCGTTCGCTCGGGGTTAGCTCTGGGTCCGCTAGAGCGAACCCAGCGTTCGCTTTCTGGGTTCGCTTTACGCACTCATGCGCGAAGCGGACCCCGCTTTAATCTTGCCGCCAGTAAGCTCCGCCCCCTTGTTTATTCCAAATACAGCAGTGAAATCGATCGTTGTTTTTGTGGCGATCGATACATGTGCATGTGCAGTGGCTGCAATGTTATTGTTGACAACATACACGAACGATCACGTTTTACACAAAATAGTTAAAAATATTTAGGAGTGGATATTTTAAAAACAAAAAATTATTAATAGATATGTTAGATTAAAAATATTTACTGCTGCAATTAATCGACTTTGGAAAACTGAAAAAAAATATTATAGAAAAAAATATTTTTGAAACTACATGTAAATAAGATTTAATAGGTATTTTAGATTACAAATAATTATTAATTTAATTCTCCGACTTAGAATTTTTTTTTATCTTTCTGATACGTAAAAATGTAATTTATGATCGAATGCAGCATGTTCTATCATATGATATAGGTTGACTGTGAGTTTTGATTCCATTGGATTTTATAATATGCAGTATGGGGGTAAAAAAATTTAGAAGTGGCCTAAATAATGAATGAATACTTATATTCATCTTTCCATTTATGAATTCAAAAATCAGCTTTTTTTTAAAATTCATTCATCTCCAGAAATTAAAATAATAGTAAGTATCAGGGATAGAAAGTAACCCCGACAATAATGTCGTGTACATTTGTCGACTAATTATTTATGTAAGTATTGGGAATTAATATTTTTTTTTGTAAAAATGTACATTTCTGATGTATTGATATAAAAATATCATGACCACAATAAGCAGTTAACGGGACCAATCATCAGAGAAAAAAAATCGTTAAACATCTTAAATACGCTTTATCATTTAAAGTTACGCTATTTAAAAGAATTCAATACTGTACGACTTATTATATTGCTTATTTACTACCGATAATTAGTTTGTTCAATAATGTATATGTAAGTCGCGCGTTGTTTTTTTTCTTTTTATTTCAGTTAATAATAATAAAAAACAACAACAAGGTAAATCAAGCTTTACATTATTTTTTTGTAAAAGATAAATCAAAATAATACCATAGTAGTTTACGATTGGACATACTGTACATGTACATTTATGCTGTTCTTTCTTTATTTTTTTTTAATTTATTTATTTATTTATTTTTACTTTTTTCAATTACGAAGATTAATAATTTTGATGTTGATCTGGATTTAAACAAAAATGTAAATTAGAATTATGAAAATAAAATAAATGAATGAAAGCACGTACATATACTTAATCTTGTACAGTATCTTGAGATAATGAAGTGTTATAATTTCTCAAAATACTTTTTTTCTTTTTTTTTCAGTAACAATTGTGATAACCATTATTTTCTTTTATACATTAAAGAACTCTTTGTCTGATAAATTTACGCAATATAAATAAATGGATTTTAAAAATAAAAAATAAAGAAAATAAATGTATAAATATAACATGCTACCTAGATATTGATTTATAAATATAAATATTTATTTAATCGTGTTAATAATAATTTCACACTGAACATAAACACGCTTTGCTTGTAGAATGTTTTATTTACATCGAATGACAAACTGGCATGCTGATCGGTCGACGCGCTGATTGGTTAACACGTCTTATCGCTAATCCTGATTGACAGATCAGTTACGCAACACCGAACGCGCGTTCGCTTGCTGGGTTCGCTACTGAATTTGGGGTTCGTTTTCGGCGTTCGCTCTGGGTCCGCTGCGGGTTCGCTCGGGGTGCGCTCCGGGTTCGCTCGGGGTCCGCTACAGCGAACCCCAAGCGGACCCAGGCAGCGAACCCGGGGTGCGCTTTGGGTTCGCTTTCTGTTAGGTTGTGTCTGGTCGGTACTGTATCTTGAATATAGGGATGAAAAGTTTGTCAGCGCAACTCCTCTTAAACCGCTGCACAGAATTTCGTCAAACTTTGCAGATATTTAGTACACAGTGTGTAGATGTGCATATTACCAGGAAATTCCGATTCCATTATTTTTCTGGGAATTTCGGCACTTTTCAACTTAGATTTGTGGCCATATCTTGAATATAGAGATCAGCAGTTTGTCAGTGCAACTCCTCTTAAACCGCTCCACAGAATTTGGTCAAACTTTGCAGATATTTAGTACACAGTGTGTAGATGTGAATATTACCAGGAAATTCCGATTCCATTATATTTGCCTTAAGAGATTTGCCTATAATTGAAGAAACTTTCCAGCTAGGTTTTACGGAAATCCACTGGAATCAGCTTTTGTAATAAAATTTTATGTGAAATATTTTATGACGTTAAAAGACCCCTATTGATTTTGAGATCAAAATATTTATGATTTAACACACACACACAAAATCTTGGATAGTTCTCCCCCCCCCCCCCCTTCAATTTGGTGCTTTGCCTTAAATAATTTCATAAGTACAGTATATAAACAAATTCATATGACTACATCATGATTTTGTTTCCATCAATTATTTAAATGTGTAAATTGCCATGTGTAGGACATGGACTTACACTCATTAACAAATCGAAATCTCTGAGGAATTTAAATAACTGTTTGTCAGCATAACTCCTGCACTGAATTTCCTGAAACTTTGTAGGTATTTCAGACATAATGTATAAATTTGTATAGTACCAAGAAATTTTGATTCCATTATTTATCTAGAAACTTCAGCCCAATTAAATTTGTAACATGCAAAGATTTGAATGTCCTTATATGCTAGAAGTTTTGACGTGATGACTTTTTGCAAGTAATGCCCCTTTTTGAATTATACTGTGTATTTAAAATGCACTGTGCCATTCATTACGTATTGCATTGTCGAGTTTTTGGGGAGCGTGGGGTATGTGAGCTTGCTCACTTTTTCTTTCATCTACCAAGTAGTATCTGTAAGTACCAACCAATTAAGATATAGTCTCTTTTTTTACATTTAACTTCAAAACACAGAACAAATTTTACTTAAACATTGCCAGGTAGATATGTTAAAGGGACATGGACACAGTTCATATTGCCATTTTGTTTATAATTTTAAATTTCTAATTTAACTTTTGAAAATATTCAGTGTAATGATTTGAACTTGCAGGAATTTTTAAAATTCAGTGACAACAATATTCTTCATAACATTACATCAAACACCTGCATTTGTAAACATGGCACAAGCTCTGTTACTGTTTTTGTTTACTTTTTACTGGGCGTGTTAGATTTGCTGACTTTGCACACATCACTGCACACTTACCGTCAACACTGGTGAATCGGTTTTTGCTTTCTACATTTTTATTCTCACTTTTCTTGATTACAGTTTTAATATGTTCTATTGATATGCCACAGAATTTCCACTTTTTTAAATACTAAGGATGAATTTTAGTTTGAGAAAATGCAAGAATGTACAGCAATCATACACACCCAAAATTCATTCTTTTATAATTTTATGATAAATGAAGTTTCATAACACGCTTTAACAATGTCAGTCTGAAATGCTATTAAAGTTACGTGCTGCAGAGGGGTCTTTATAGCCCAGCTGTCAAGCAAATGGGAGGGGGGGGTCACAGATATAGTATGGGAGGAGTCTCAGATGATTGGTTAGGCTGTATAACCCACCTGTCAAGCAGACCCAAAAGAGGGAAGAATCACCGATATAGCCCCAAATGATGATTAGTTGGTCAGATATTGCCCCATACGATAAGTAAAAGGGGGAGGAGAGTCAAATATTTAGCCCTGAAATATGATTGGTTGGGCAGATATAGCCCAAGAATAAAGTGATAATAGACAGATAGGAGGAGTAAAGACTGTTGGTGTAATATAGCCCCAGCAAATGTATGGTTGAAAAAAGAGGGGTGTGGAAAATGTTAAACAGAATATGTATATAAACAGCTATAGTAAAGTAACATACAGTGAATTAAAAAATGGACAATTTTCTAATAGTTTCATCTAAGAGACCTCTTGAAGATGCGGGGGAAGAAAAAGATGTAAAGAGAGTCAAACCATACAAGAAGAAAACAGATGAGGAATATGACATAGGAAATAATTGTCACGTATCAGCACAGAGACATGAGGGCAGCGTATATATACATATACGATATTTTGACACCAGTCCTACTGGGAGAAAGTATCCATCAAAGAAGGGTATAGTTCTACATCTAGAAAAATGGAAAAAATTAACGGAGGATTGCATCGATGAAATTGACTAAGCAATAGAAGATTCACAAAAAGAAGATGGCAATGTTTCTTATAAAGAACACCTGGGTCATAACGTACATGTTACAGTGGAGCAGGGTTACAAGTGGGTAGATATAAGAAAATGGTGGAAGCCAGAAGACGCAGAAAATATCGTGGCAACTAGAAAGGGCATCTCTCTGCCTGTTGATATGTGGAAAGAACTTAAAAAGACTATCCCAGTTCTCAGAAAGAGGTTTCAAAAAGAGTTAGATATTAGATATTGTTATCTTGATCATGACAACCAAATGTCAATGTTAAAATGTCCTGGCTGTAATCCAAACGAATATATGAAATATTAAATGATGATCTAACATATGTTGTAATGTATGCAGAATAGAGAAATTAAAAAAAGGTTGAGTTTTATGATAAAAGAAGACACACAATTATTTATATGAAAAGATGTAACATATCTAACTTTCAATTATTAATAAAAATGTTGTCCAAAGAAAAGGAACGTTATTTAGAAAATATATGGACAGATACAAAGCACCCTGCTGCATTTAGTGGTCCCTACAAATTATACCAAGTTGTAAAACGTGAAGGGAAATACAAAATTGGCTTGCACAGAATCAGACAATTTTTGTCCGATACTGATGCCTACTCATTACAAACAAAAGAGTGCAGCGGAAATTTAAACGACGTCATATCATAACTGACTCAATTGACTCCATCTGGGATGGCGATTTACAAGATGTTAAAAATATTACAAAACACAACGACGGAATTCAGTATATCTTGGTGTTACAAGACATTTTTTCCAGATTTCTTTTTACAGCCCCACTAAAACAGAAAACGGCAAATGAGGTGATTAAAGGTCTACGATCAATATTTGCAAAAGGGCGAAAACCTAAAATACTCAGAAGGGACAAAGGAAGCGAATTTAAAAACAAATGGGTGATATCGTTTTTAAAGAAAGAAGGAGTCCACGCAATTTACACAGAAAATGAGACAAAAAGTAATTTTGCAGAGCGTAGCATTCAGAAACTTGAGAACATATTACACCGAATGTTTGTACAAAGATATTCATACAAATTTGTAGATGAATTAGCAAACATTACTCAAAGCATCAACGCGACACTGACTAGATCTCTAGGAAACATGGCTCCAGTAAACGTAATAAAAGACACACAGGAAGAGGCTAGATTTAATGCATTTTTAGAGAGGACAAAAAGAGATAAACATGCAAATGGGAAAAAGAAGTTTTCCATAAAAAAGAAACCCAAACGAAAGCAATACAAGTTCAAAGTAAATGATCGAGTTCGAATTTCTCATTTAAAACGCACCTTTCAACGCGAATACGATCAGAAATGGACAGGAGAAATATTCGTAATAACCCACAGATATCGACATGAAGGTATTGAAGTATACCGACTAAAAGACTATACAGATGATCCAATTTCCGGTACATTTTATGCACAGGAACAGCAGAAAGTCAATGAAAAGGAAGACACTGTATGGAAAGTGGATAAAATTTTAAAGGAGAGGACAAGAAAGAGTGAAAAAGAAGTATTGGTATCTTGGTACCAGTGGCCTTCCAAATGCAATTCCTGGATTAAAAAATCAGAATTGATTGACCTATAAATTTAAAGTAATGGATATTCGGATGGTTTTAAAATGCACAGACAGCCTTGATCTGTACAGGGACAATAAGCCTTATGATTTTTATGTGCATCTTCCAAGACAATTAACGTTAAGGGGACACTGGTCAGTAGCATTACTAGAGACTTGTTTACCTTCAAATAAAAGAAAAACGTATGTTATATTTACACAAATCTATGTGAGGACACAATCGTCGGGGACAAAGAACTTCCACTATTAAGGCGTGTAAATTTGAAAAAATCTACACCGAATGAAATTTTCACATATCCTTATGAAGTGTCCGCGAGACTAGGTCAGGTCCACGATGTTCACATATATATAAAGGATGCAAATGGACAGGACGCCTCATTTCTAAAAGAGGAAACGTCTGTGACATTGTTATTGAAGTTGAAAAGTTTATAAAGAATAATGTCTGGATCGACGTACGTATCTGACCCTAGAATATGGAAGACATTTTACAAAAACATGTTAGACGGAAAATTTAATCCTCGAAATTATAAAGGAAGACAGTCCGGCAGTGGTATTGCAGGGATGTATTCTAAGAAGCCTTACATGATACCAGTTAATCCACATATTACAGTTGAAGAACCGAAAGAAATAGTAGGAAAACAGGTGACTCCCCTCGCAGCAGTAGAAGAACGAGCCAAAGGAGAATTAAAAGAGGAAATTCGTGAAAATATTCCACACGTTCCCGTAGTTAGTATAAAAGCGGAGAATGATCAGAAATCTCACATTTCAATCAAGAAGAGGAAGAAGTCAGGGAAAAGACCACCACCAGACTGTACGTTTAAAAAATTAAAGACAACTGTTACAAACTTGGCGTCCAATATATTTTCAAAGGGAAAAAAGAGTTTGTAAGAAATGGCTTTTCTCAGTGACAAAATTACCGAAATCGGACTTCCTGCTGAACTGTCTTTATTTACCGTACCGCCCAATCAAGTTGCAGTAGAAAAAATATATTTTGCGGAATACCGACCAGTGTCAGCATATAACACAGAAGATGCCCCGATTGAAATCTCCATACCTGGTCAAGGAAACGAATACATTGATTTACGTAGAAGCCGTTTATATGCAAAATGTAAAATTGTCAAAGCAGATGGAACAGCTTTAGCAGCCCAAGAAAAAACTGGTATCATAAACCTCTCTCTACAATTACTTTGGTCCCAGATAGACACATATATGAACGGGAAATTAGTATCTCTGAACACCAGTTATTACCCATGGAAAGCCTATTTAAAACTCATCTTGTCCAGTGGCACCGATGCCTCAGAATCGCAATTACAATCACAACTTTTTTACCTAGACGATGCAACAATGGACGATGGAAATGCATACGGTGGAACAAACGGCGGTTTGGCAACAAGGGGCCCATGGGCCACATCGCTCACCTGAGTAACTTTGGCCATGCTGTTCATTACCAGGCTTCCCCCTTGTAATACCTATTGTGGCCCCGCCCTACCCCCCGGGTCATGATTTGAACAATTTAGAATCTACACTACCCCAGGATGCTTCCACATAAGTTTCAGCTTTTCTGGCTCAGTGGTTCTTGAGAAGAAGATTTTTAAAGATTTTTCCAATATATTTCAATGTAAAACTTGTATTCCCTATTGTGGCCCTGCCCTACCCCCGGGGGTCATGATTTGAACAATTTAGAATCTACACTACCCCAGGATGCTTCCACATAAGTTTCAGCTTTTCTGGCTCAGTGGTTCTTGAGAAGAAGATTTTTAAAGATTCTTCCTATATATTTCAATGTAAAACTTGTATTCCCTATTGTGGCCCTGCCCTACCCCCGGGGGTCATGATTTGAACAATTTAAAATTTACACTATCCCACGATGCTTCCACATAAGTTTCAGTTTTTCTGGCTCAGTGGTTCTTGAGAAGAAGATTTTTAAAGATTTTTCCTATATATTTCAATGTAAAACTTGGATTCCCTATTGTGCCCCCCCCACCCCCCACCCCCGGGGGTCATGATTTTAACAATTTAGAATCTACACTATTACAGCATGCTTAATAAGTTTCAGCTTTTCTGGCTCAGTGGTTCTTGAGAAGAAGATTTTTAAAGATTTTTCCTATATATTTCAATGTAAAACTTGGATTCCCTATTGTGGCCCCGCCCTACCCCCGGGGGTCATGATTTTAACAATTTAAAATTTACACTATAACAGGATGCTTCCACATAAGTTTCAGCTTTTCTGGCTCAGTGGTTCTTGACAAGAAGATTTTTAAAGATTTTTCCTATATATTTCAATATAAAACTTGGATTCCCTATTGTGGCCCCGCCGTACCCCCGGGGGTCATGATTTTAATAATCTAGAATCTACACTATTACAGGATGTTTCCACCTAAGTTTCAGCTTTTCTGGCCCAGTGGTTCTTGAGAAGAAAATTTTTTAATGACCCCACCCTATTTTTGTCTTTTCTTGATTATCTCCCCTTGTAAGGGGACTTGGCTCTTTATTTTAACAATTTAAACTCCCCTTTACCCAAGGGTACTTTGTACCAAGTTTGGTTAAAATTGGCCCAGTGGTTCTTGAGAAGAAGTTGAAAATGTGAAAAGTTTACAGACGGACGGAGGACGGACCACGGGTGATGAGAAAAGCTCACTTGAGCTTTCAGCTCAGGTGAGCTAAAAAGGTATATCTTTACAAAAGAGAGCAGAATTTTTGATTTAGAAGGACCTTCGTACGAAGACATTTTCCGTTTGGATAAATACATATTAAATGGTGTAGACGTAAACCTAAAATTATTTCGGAGTAGAGCATCATTATTGGTTATGAGTGCAGAGTCAACCCCTGCGTACAAAGTACAACTGTTGGACGTCTCTTTTAAAGCCTGCATGATTAAAGTGGACAGTGGGGGTGTTAATTAATCATGCAGGAGTATTGAAAGAAACTACAGCGAAATATCCGTTGATAAGAACAGAAGTGAAGATGAACACTTGTCCTTCGGGGTCTGAAGTTTTATATGGCAAAACGTTTGGTCCAACAATCTACCAACAAAGGCATGCTTTGCATTCATCTCACAGGCTGCAGTAAATGGTAGTTACACCAAAAACATATTTAATTTTCAAAATTTGACAGAAGAAATTGCATTGTACGTGAACGGCGAAAGCATTCCAGCAAGACCCATGAAAATTGATGTAGGAGTGAACGAGAATCACGTCACACCATTTGTGAATCTATTTGAAGTGGCTGAGAAATGGAACAAAGACGCCGGACTAAGCATAACGCGCACCATGTTCAGCGAGGAATATGCAGGTTACGCAATTAATCTCGCTCCAAGTGATCTAGGAGAAGAGTATATAAATTTAGTTCGGCAGGGAAGTATCAGATTAAAAGTGAAATTTGCTGCGAATACTACAGAAATAATAAATTGTTTGGCTTATGCAGAATTTCCCGCTTTACTTGAAATTGATCAATCCAGAGACATCAAGTACACCCGAGTATGAATGCCCGTGAGTTATTATCGCGAACGAAAAATAACTGACATACTGCTGCTGTATTAAGAGGTGTATTTTCTTCAAACAATCTACCACAAACAGTATCCAAATACCCATCTGCAACACCGACCCTTCATATCTGCCAGGAAGTCACTGGGTAGTGTTCTGGATGCACAGTCCGAAACATGCCGAATTTTACGACAGTTTGGGAAATGCACCAGGATATTACAATGCTGCCTTTGATATGTTTTTACAAAATAACTGAAAGTTGTTTATACAATAATGCTCAGATCGAAAACAAAGAGAGTATTTCATGTGGATATCATGTATTGTTTTATATATGGATGAAATGCTATAATTATTTAATGTCACAAATAATAGAAATATTACTCCACTGTACTAATCCCGATACATATGTCAAAGAGTTTGTAAGTAAATATCTGTAGAGGGAGAAAAAAAGTGTTGCTTATAAATACTTTCAACACAGTACAAATGTTGATCATTTGAGCTTTGATACTAGAAGAAGGAAGTATGCATTGTTGGGAAAACGAATCCGTTTTACGATTTCAATCACCTACAACCTGTATGATATCAGGCGCAACAATGTCAGGAAAAACTCATTTTATTTATCGCATTTTACGAATTCAAACAGAATGTTTGAAATTCCGCCACACAAAATAGTTTACTGTTATAGTCAGTATCAACCTTTGTTCGAGGACATGGAACAAAACATTCCGAATTTTGGTTTATATCAAGGGTTACCGTCCAAAGATCAAATACAAGAATGGACGGAAGATATGAAGCATATCGTGTTGATTTTAGACGATTTAATGACACAGGTAGCAAAAAGTGAAGAAACCGTTGCAGTTTTTAGCATCGCGGCACATCACAAGAATTGCACAGTGTTTTTTTAACCCAGAATTTATTTTTTCAGTCAAAGAATTTTCGCAGTTTGTCTTTAAACTGTCATTACGTGTTTTTTTTTTGTTCTTTGAGAGACTCGAGACAGATACTGTCATTTGGGGCCCAAGTCTATCCAGGGCAATCCTCGTATTTCAAGGACACATATCAAAAAGCAACATCAAAACCATACGGATACTTATTGGTTGATATGAAACCAGCCAGTCAAGATCAATATAGGTTGCGCACGCATATATTTCCACAGGAAGACACCGTGATATATTTACCGAGGGAATAATACCAAAAAGAGTTATTTCGAGTACCATGAGCCTTCTGGCGACATCAAATGCAGCATTCCTTAAAACATTATGTTCAGAGGACCCCAAACAAAGAAAAGCTTTATTAAGAACGATGACCGAAAACCAACAACAGGCTTTATGTGAGGTAATTTTAAACGTGTACAAGGGGACATTTCCATTAACGAAGTATTATATTAAGAGATTGTCTCCTCATCAAAACACCATTCATAAACTGAGCAGCAAGTCGATAAAGACGAGTGCCAAACGAAATCTATTACTACGGGAACATACAATACCACCTATTTTACTGAAACCGTCATTGAGTATACTAAATAATGTCTCGGGAGTTACTTTTAATACCAAAAGAAAAATATGACATACTCTTAAAATCAAAAGAAGAGCCACAGATCATTCAAGGAGAAAAAGACAATTTACCAAACGAGCAATTGGAAGAAAAGAAGAAAAATCAACAAGGTTTTGGATATATCGTCAAAAAGAAAACAAACGGACCCCCACCCGGGTTTCCTGTGCACAAGTCTATACAAAAGAAGAAGAAGAAGAAGCAGCAATGGTTTAAACTTTAATCAGAACATTTTAATTCATGTTGTTAAAATATACAATAAATCATAAAAAAAAGTCTTGTCATATGTTGTTCTATAATATACCAGACTCCTGGTTTAATTACATGGACATAAAAGAAAAAAGATAAAAAGAGCATTAAAAAAAATTGTACACTTATCAATATCCGTAAGGTAAAGTGTCATACGAATCTGGTAGTATTGCTCTCTTTGAATAAACAAGTTGATATTGTTTATTTTCTACAGTGTTATATATTTTATACAAGTATTTAGACCTAGTGATTTTGCAGGATTTGTTACAGTCAAAGTTTTGCTCTGGTCAGTTGTAACAATGTCTAACATGAAACGAAAGTTTAAGATTTGTGAATTTTTATAATTGAGTGAAAACCCGCGAATGCGACAGATCTGCTCTCCTTGAAGTGATCTAAATGCATAGTTTTTAGGACCTCCAGACACGAACTCTATAATGTAATCATCAGGAGAAGCTAACTCGTTAGTCAACTGTCCAAGGTAAGGTCGAATTTCTGGTTCTACATCGTCTCCTCTACTGACAAAGAAAACGGAATCAGTATCGAAATATAAGACACGTCTGTCGAGCATGTGTAAAACGTCATAAAGTTTTAACCTGGCCCAACAGGTCGTGAATGCTGCAATAAATATATTTGTCTGGTAATCTTCTTTAACGAGACCACTTTTGTTTCTCCATGTAGTATGGATCAGTTCATCATTAATGATATGAAAGTCTGTGACCTCTTTAGACGGATCAAAAAGATTTGCAAAAAAAATTGTCAGCTTCAGTATCGTGAAAAAAGGATGTTTGAGGCATGTTTAAGCGCTGCCCAAATTTTCCCCAAAATGAATTTAAAAGTAATTTGGCAATAGATCTGAGTGCGAGGTTTTTGCAAATAGCCTCGCGGTCTAGTTGAATATTTTCCTTAGCTGCATTATCAAAAATATATTGCAAAGCATCATCTTCCATTTGTATGTCTGTCGGCCAACCGCTAGCCTCTTGTTTTATTTTGAGAAATAAATCAATGTATCCACCGAAAAGGTCATTTCAGGGTCACCAGGTGAAGAAACACAATCAAAATGATATACTTCATACGTTTTAACAATCTTATAACCGGCCTGAACTGCCCGAACTATCTCTGGTGTACACCATGTTCCTGTGATACAGCGGTCTTCATCAGGGCAAGTACAACGCAGTTGTCTCTCCTGTTCTGCACAACTCCTACACAAAGCAAACACTAGTTTGTCGTTTATTCTTTGAGGTAGAACGGGAAAGTAAAGATTTCTAGGAGGCAATACTTTTACTTTAGCTAACCCAAAATAATTTTCAATGCTTTGAAAATCCCTAGTTATGATTTGGGGGTGTTTAAGGGGATATTTACAATACTTGTTAACGGGACAGATAAAGAGAACAAATATCTAAATAATGAATTTTTTCATCTTCTTCGACTTTCTTGTACAACTTAACGGCGTTAGTTCTCCCTCCATAAAATGCATCTCGGGGGTTCAGTCTTTTCTGTTAGTCTAAAGAGGCCACAAAGTCGGACACCTCAGTGTTGTCTGTCATCACTGCGCAAAGTCGTGCTCCCAAATAGTCACAACAGTCATACCGAGAGATTTGAGATATTTTTTCTTTTTTTTATAGTTAATGCAAGCAGTTCATCTAAGGTCTGATTAGTGCGCGGCACGCGAAGTCTACGTTTTTCCGGGTAACATATAGAACGCCCATGCCATAGACATCCATGAAATTCATAAGCGGTGTTTGTTTCCCTACAACATCCATCTAATTTATATTTTGAATTTGGAACTTTATATTCTCCATCATTTAAAGCATGTCTTATATATAACGGAACATTTCCTTCTCTCTTTTCTTTTTCCATTACCCATTCTAACCACTCAAATGAAGCTTTGCTATACTGATCGCGATGATATCCCGATGATGGAACTTGAGCAAGGGGACTATCGATAAATTGCTCCTCCTCTACAAAATAATCGTCGTCTTGTAAGGTCTGTGTGTTAACCCACCCCCTTCCCGGAATGTTTACGCGAACTTCTCCATCAAATCGCCTGGCTTCTGCCCATAAGACTCCATCCTCGTGTCTAAGTTTAACTTTTAAGTCCTCGTGCAGAAATTTAGACTTAAAAACTACCATGCAAACACTGGCAATGGTTACATGGTGGAACGGATCCACGCTACCTTTTAAATAATATTCAATATTCCCCTCGTCATTTAATTCAAACGCACCTTTACCTTTAATTTCCATCAAAGTTTCTCTAAACTTTAAACAAGCTTGACGAAGTATATCAACATCACTTCGACAATACTCTACAATTTCTTTGGCAAAATCAAATTGTTTATTGTTATCGATTTTCGCCTGATACCATGCTAAAAAATCGCTTCGATCTGTATTACTCATAGTATCACATCCGTAATGACTAGGATCGGGGTATGGCCCCACGTAACTTTGATTATCAGTTGTATTGAAGAAATGAGGGAAATAACCTTTTTTTAATTCGCTTAAACCAAAAGCTTTTGGTAGATTGGATAGTTTTGAAGGCAAAAAATTGTAAGAGTCGAGAATTCGGATGTTTAATTGATTCGCGACATGTATGTACATAAGTTTTGATCCCGAATAGATAACTTCCGGTATGATACTGTTCTCGACTAGATATTCTAATAAAAAAATACCCATCATATCCCTTCATGTTATGAGCTAGCGCGGTATAATTTTTATGATGTTCTCAAAAAAGCCATTGACCAAACTGTTGTTTAATATTTTCTCCTTGAAAACCGCAGGTCTCTTCACATGGTTCATTATTGATACAATCATTTTCATGATCAAAATGATCACATTCAGGACATCGCGTTCCGCAGAATTGACACTTAACGTCGATGTGTTGTTCATCTATACACATCTCGCAAACTTTGTGAGTAATGACTAAATTTGGAACGTGTTCAAACTTTCCGCAATGCGACTGTTGACAATTTGAACACAACGAAGAAGTCGATCCGCTGCAGTCTTTACATCGCGCCGGGTCGTGAGTATATCCTTCGGGACATTGTAAAATGCAATCGCTTTGCGTGCACTCAAAATAAAAAAAAAATAAATTTGGGGATGGATTTCTTGCTTTCGTTTGGGCGTATGAAACACAGGTGGTCATCTGGGACATATTTCCCGCAACTCTTACACATCCACTCGCCACACACGTGTTTTGGGGGTTCAAGCACCTTTCGATCTATCACTTTCTGACATGTGACACACTTCCACCACCTGGCATACGCCGAATCTTTTCGTTTACCTTGCGGAACTAAATGACTTTTGTAACAAGAGAGTGATCGACAAGTCATATGACATAATTTACAACTCATTTTCACTCTAGATGGTCTACACTCTTCTTTTCTTTTACATACGTAACACGTGGATTCACATTGATGTAAATTTTTGTACGGAACTAAACAACGCGAGCAAAACTTTGACTTGCCAAAAAACCCACAAATATTAACAATAGCATCGAAATGAGGAATTTTGGTTCCAGTAGTTTTATCTTCTACATGTGATAAATATAAATAGAGACGTTGTTTTATACTATCTTCGGGAGGGGTTTTGATAAATTTATTTCCGCCTACAGCCCTTATCACCAAAATATCAACATTCAAAAATTCTTCAAAAGCATTAATATCCGAAACGGCTAGACGGTGATCTGTAGGTACACCGACAAACCTACAAAGTTCTTTAGTGAGTTTAGTCTGTCGTTGTCCTGGATCCTGATGATGACGCATTTTTGAAAAATACCATTGAGGAACTTTTTTATATTTCCAAATTAACTTTTCTAAATTACGCTCGTCATCACCTTCAGTGAGTGAATGTCATTCCCTTGTGAGGACATGATTGGCTTTGGCAAATGGCATAGTTATAGCACGAGCCATGCAGGTTTCGTCCTGGACATCTATTCACAAAAGATCTTACGATAAATCGTAGACGTAAGATTGTCGTAAGATTTTTTTGGAGACTTTGAGCTATTCACAAAAATACTTACGATAATCTTACGATAAAAAATTATCGTAACTTTACGAGTGCCCTGAGGCTGTCGTAAGTCTAAGATTACTATGGTAACAGTCTTAGAGGTAAAAATGGCCGCCGCATTAATTGTATTAATGAAAGAAAAAAATCAAAACAGAACTAGAAAATTACCTACACCGAGGATATTTCGAGACAGAACAAATCCGCTCGAATCAATGACGGACAGTGACATACTAGCACGGTACCGTTTTCAAAGAGAGGATATTTTACATTTAACGGACCTTGTGAAAGATGATATAAGAAATCCAACTTCCCGAAGTTATGCGGTACCTGAAATAACACAGGTATACATTCAATATACCAGTACAGACTACTTTCATTTTAATATTTTGTTAAAGTATGAATTCCATGCCCGATTGAAATCCATTGTAAAATTAATTCTAAAAAAGGGGACTCGTTGTGTGTACTCGTATTGTGTTCTTTTCTTTTTTTTTTTACCTTACTGTTTTATTAAATGATAATATTCCCCTATTTTCTAATGATACATGCAGTTTTTATGGATAACATCCCATTTATTTTATATACTTCTTGCCGATGTTCAAAATTTCTGCTATCAAAAATAGAAAGCCTTTATCGTAAAAATCTCCCGATAATTTTTTAAACACCAAATATTTCACTGTCTACTTTGTATTATTAAAAATGAAGAGGAATTCAGTTCAGGAAAAGTGTCTGTAGACCCAGTAAAGTAACATTCACATACCAAAAGGAAGCTTAAATAGCTTGTTCACAGTGGGAATAATCTAATACCCCCCCCCCCCCCCCCCGGTCCGGTTTATTAATTCAGAGAAGTAATAATGTATGGTAATGGTATCAGAATATTTTTGTCTGAATATTTACAAAAGAAAGATATATCCTTGGAAATTGCTATTTATCAATGGTTAAAGTTTATATTCTAAAATCTTTTTTCCACATCGTCACAAGCCAAGGTTCGGGGGAGGGCGTGGGGTGGAGATCCATTAATTAAATTTGAACAATAGGTTAAGCAATTTTATTTTTTTAAATTAACAAAATTACAATGTTAGATGCATTTTATGGCATTTATTTCAGCACACGTACCCCCAATCGCTTCAACCCCCCCCCCCTCAATACACATACAGTATAGTCAAATCAAATATTTTGTCTCTTAGTTGATTAACCTTGCCCATAACTTTTAATTGGTTGGAGCTATGGCTTTCGTATTTTACATGTATATTCCACAGGCGTCGGAACCGCGGGGGGGGGGGGGGGGCTTCCCCCCCCTTTTTGCAAAGATAGACTTATTACACTACATTATTTGCTACACCAATTGTTTGTATTCTAGTTGTGTTCTACCGTATTATTATACTTATTAATGTGTTCTGTGTGGGCCTTTACCAATTACTGTAATTGTGTTTGTGCCAATTAAATATTTGTATTTGTATAGGCATTGAAAATTGTGGCTTACCTTTTTTGTTGATTTAACCCCCCCCCCCCCCACTTTCAATTAGCCACCCCACTTTCAATTTGCTTCCAACGCCTATGCAATCCTCAAGACAAGACCTTCCTTTGGGTACGAATACATTTCACCTTTTAAAAAACCGTTAACCTTGGCCATGACTTTTGAATGGCTGGTGTTTCACAGACACATCTTGTCTTATTTAATTGTGTAGATGCTGGTGTGTTTGCGATACTTGGCAAAAGGAGACTTTCAGTCAGAGTGCGGGGACATACACGGGATTTCCCAGCCCACGGTATCCAGAATTATACACAGAGTTGTTTCAGCCCTTGACCTGCGATTGCAAAATATTCAATTTCCAACATCAGAACATGAAATCGTAAAAACCAAAACACAGTTTTACAGACTTGCAAGCTTTCCTGGGGTGATAGGCGCTATCGATGGGACATTGATTCCTATCCTGGCTCCAAAGGAAGACGAATATGTGTACATATGTCGTAAAGGATATCACGCCTTAAACGTTCAAGGCGTGGTTGACTCAGCTTTAAGGTTAGAGACTGATTATTCATATACTGTTCATACGTGTACATTTACTTCTCAAGTATAAACAATAGTGTATATCTTATGATATATGAATATTACAGATTCACGAACATGGTGTGTAAGTGGCCAGGATCCGTTCATGATAGTTTCATCTTTAACAATAGCAGGCTGCGTGAGGTTTTGGAGGGGCTAGGCAACTGCTGGTTGGTTGGTGATTCCGGATACCCCTTAAAGTCGTACTTAATGACCCCAAAGCTGCATCCACAAACAGAGGCAGAGGAGCGCTATAATAAGGCCCACGGACAGACAAGGGTCGTTGTAGAAAGGGCCTTTGGCGTCCTCAAATCGCGTTTCAGGTACATGTATAGCATCAACCATTGGTTTTAATCTTGTAAAAATTGCATTTAATTTCACCTGGGTTATTGTTTTCTAGCAATGTACACAAAATTAATAGCCTGAGAAACTCAAAAACTTTCAAACCGTTCCTACAATATTTAAATTCATACCGCCGAAATATGGCTGAAATATTGCCGACTAGGCGTAAAACAACAATAATCGATCAATCAATCAATCAATCACAAAATTAATATTGAATGAGGCTCAATATGGTCATTTTTTTCAGGTGCTTGCACAAAACTGGAGGGTGTTTGCCATTCAGTCCTGAAAAGTGTATTAAGGTGGTAAGTGTTGCAATGAAATTGCACAACATGTGCATCGAGAGGAAAGTTCCTTTGGTTACTCCTGGGGGTGATATAGTTGACATAAATTCTGAGGAGGACACTGTCTGCCTGGGACAAGATCGTGATGGTACACTGCAACGTGAAAGACTTGTTCATCTTTTTGTTTAGTGGTAGCTCAATAGTAGGTTATCCTCATATATACACAGGTATCATTATACCTTTAAAAATTCTACGGATTCAATTATTATGTAACTGTCTGGTTGAAAAGACATATGCTGGCTTAGTGCATCCTTACCACCACGAAACAAAAAATGAATAAGTTTCTTATGTGGCAGAGTTCTGGAAAAATGACAAGATAAACTCTTACTCTTAATTTTGAATTAATTTATCTGTGTACAAGTAATTTATAACAAGAAGAAAAAAAAGCTACATTTGTTTGTTTACTCACACATAAACAGGGTTATTTTAAAATAAAAATTTAATTAACAGATTTGAAAAGTGTTAAGAACAAATGACAAATTTCTATTTTATGTAAAAATTGAAAATTTCATTTAAATCAAGGATCAAAAATTGTATACAAATTTAAAAAAAATGCTGTGTTTAATGTATGTTGCACATACATGTAAAACTTTATGTTTAGACTGGATTCTTGTATATCCATTTTAAAAATACCGGTATGTAATACATGTGACTGTTCTATAATATATGATATAAACCAATGAAATTGGAACTTTTTTTGTAAAATAAATATTTCTTTGCAGCAGCATCATAATTTCCTTATATATTAAAATGAACTAACAGAAAAAAATGGAGATTCTAAAAATTGATTGAAAATGACTATTTGAAGGAAATTTGTTATAAATAAATATATTTCATTGCACAGAGTAGGATGAAATTTCAAAGGAAGATAAACAAGAGCCCCAACACTAGCATGAATCAACACGGTCTTGCTTTTTTCATCAGAACATATAAAGCAAAGTATTTTCCCATTCATTCACATAAAAATCAAAAATTGTAACATTTAATTTATACTGTGGCCCCAACATTAGCTCTAGGGGATCAAAATGTAACCAAACTTTTTACATGGGAATGCATTAGTAAAATCATAACTAATATGACCCTGCCATTTACAGAAGTAAACATGTTTTAGCAGAAAAAAATTGCTTAAGGAGGCTGGGGGGTCAACAAATTAACCATCAGATATAACTTAATTTTTTAGGTATATCTTAACCTGTCAACTTTCATTTTGTAAAGAAACATTTCATAAATTTTAGTTTTAAAATTTGATCATTTTTGTATATCTTTATATGGAGCTCTTCTTCTAAAGGAGATCAATATAGTCTGAAAATGGCCACAACCCTCCCCCCCCCCCCCCGCCTTCTTAACTTGGGAATGATTACTATATATATGAAATCTCTTTATTACACAGTCTACCCAAAAGCTGTAAAAATGGATACTTAACAAGAGAGAAGTTGAGATATATTTACCGGGTATGCCTTATGTGTAGCATGTAAAAAATTTTTGTGTTGGAGCACGGAATTAAGGTCAGTCAGGTAACATTAAACAAACAATCATTAATGTGATAGGTAAACAGATGACACACAAAAGACAAAAAGATGAATGCTAAACACTTTGATAAGAAGAGTTGATCCTCATGGCCCATTGGCCACAAAGCTCACCTTAGTCAATATGGCCTAGCTGTTCATTGTTAGCAGATTTTTTTCTATTACATATTCCCATGTAAAACATTAATCCTGAATGTGACCCCACCCTACCCTGGGGTTCATTATTTGAACAAATTTGAATTTACACTACCTGATCATTTGAACAAACTTGAATCTACACTACCTGAGGATGCTTCCATATAAATATGACTCATCATGGCTTTGCTGTTCTTGAGAAGAGGATTTTTAAAGGTTTTTCCTTTATATTTCTATGTAAAACTTTGATCCTCCATTGTAGCCCCATCCTACCCCCGGGGATCATGATTTGAACAAACTTGAATCTCCATTACCCTAGATTGCTTCCACATGAGTTTCATCTTTCCTGGCCCTGTGGTTCTTGAGAAGAAGATTTTTAAAAGATGCTATTAATTTTTCACTAATTCTTTATTATCTCCCCTTGAAAGAGGGCGTGGCCCTTCATTTGAACAAACTTGAGTCCCCTTTACCCAAGGATACTTTTTAGCAAGTTTGGTTGAAATTGGCCCAGTGGTTCTTGAGAAGAAGTCGAAAATGTTAAAAGTTTACAGACAGACAGACAGCTAGACAGACAGACAGACTGACAGACGGACGCCGGACAAAAAGTGATCAGAATAGCTCACTTGAGCCTTTGGCTCAGGTGAGCTAAAAATGTTTCATATAAGTTTCAACTTTTCTGGCCAAGTGGTTCTTAAGAAGAAGATTTTTAAAAGATACCATTTAAATAAACTTGAATCCCTTTTACTCAAGAATGCTTTGTGATTTGAAATTGGCCAAGTGGTTCTGGAGAAGAAGTCAACATATGAAAAGTTTACAGACAGATGGACAATAAACAAAATGTGATCAGAAAAGCTTACTATAACTTTCAGCTCGGGTGAGCTAAAAACTAGCCACACATGTAATAAATACATTACAACTCAAAATATGTTGGGCCTTTGGCCTGCTCTTCAAGGTGTTTATTTTTTTTTCTTTAGAGTCACCAACTCCTCCAAAGACGCCAGTATTCTCCTCTTGATGGCAACATCTTCCCTCATTATCTCCAACATTTCCTTCTGAATGATGAGAAGTTCAGATGTATCTTCTCCTAAAAATTAAGAATAATTAGTAAATACACTTAGGCAAAAATGTTTAAATTAAAATAATATATGGACTTCTAATAATAGTAAAACAAGCTAAGATGAAAGCAGTTTTAATCAAAACACAAATTGAATTTAACTCTCTTTGAACAGGAAGGTAATTAAAATCTAATAAAATATATAGATGATATTCAATGTTTTGTAGATGAATATGGAATTTATTTCACAAGTGCGACAGGATTTTTGGATATTTTCACGAGTGCGAATATCATTTTGGTATCCTTTCACACTGTGAGAGAAAATCACTTTTATTCAATAAATAAATCACAGTATTTCACTGTTGAAAATGTAATAAAATGTTTTTTCCTCTAACATGTCCTTAATTATGAAATAACTCAAATAACTCAAAAGACAATAAAAAAAATCATATAAGATTTATGAATGTATTTGGAGTTGGAGGCCAAAATTGTCAGTGTTTGCAAGATAACTGTCATGAACATATAAAATCAACACACCTGTGTGCTTCTGCTTTCTACTGCTTTGTTTCTCATCTGAAATCAAACGATATTTATTAGGTAATTACAGTTAAAATCAATAACTTTAATTTTTCCTTTTTTCTACTCATAAAATAAGTAAAGAAGTATGTATAATTAAAATTCATTCTGTATGAATTTTATAAAGAGAAAGAGAGAGAGAGAAAGGAAAAGCAAATCAATAAAAATATACATATAACACTTTTTACTACTTACATTTACTTCTTTTAGAGCCATCCTGATCCTCCAAAGTTTTACATGTATTAATGACCACTGTAAAAATACACTTTTATTACTGCAGATATATGCATACACATGTATATGTTCTTTTTTTGAAATTTATAATGTTTCAATTCTCTACATTTTGTGAAAAAAAAACTGTTTTCAAATTGTCATTTCATGGTTAAATACCAATAAAAATTAATGTTTTTTAACCCACAACCACCTCTTGCATTGACCTAATGAAGGTAACCTAATAAATCAAAGCTTTAATTTTTCAGTCAACATGGTCAATGGCTAAAGTCTTGTGAATTTTGATGTATTTGAAAAACACTGGGATGTCATATACATTATTGTTTACACCATATCATTGTTTCCACTACAGAAATGTGCCTAAATTTGTTAAAAATAGTTCCTTCTAGACATCATATGTAAAACCATATGTAGCAGGATAAACAAAATACATGATAACTCTCTTGAAATAGAAGCAGTATTTGGGCTCGCCCTCTCAAAACATCTTTCCTCTCGGATACAAGATCCACGAGGAGAGATATTTCTCCGGCACTCCAATTCCTTTTCCTAGTACTGTCGCTCATGTTGCGCAATCGTCTGCTACTTTCACTTTTCCCGCACAGCGTACTGCGCATGAGCAGTTGTCGGTAGCCAAGGAAGGAAAAATCTTACGATCGATTTTCACTTACGACAATGTGTCGATCTTACGACCACTTTCATGAATAGCTCGTAACTTAAATCTTAGGATTATCGTAAGTTTAAGTCGTAGTCGTAAACTTACGATTTTTTGTGAATAGATCTCCTGGTTATTTATGGTGATAACATTTTGTCTTAGTTGAACTTTTAGGTTCATGAAGTCGCTGTATGGCTCGTCCACGTCCGCCTGTATAAATCAAAATAAAATATGGGTTACCAAAAAAAGTAGTTAGAGTTATCTCTCTTTTCCCCGTAACTGAAAACAGACACAACTTACCGATAGGCACTTGCACAGTTCCAATATCGAAAAAACTTTCATGTAAGGGCATGTCTTCATGACTGGTCAGAACGTGGTTAATATGATCCAGAATGACCTGTGGTGTCATATTCCCAATTTTCCGCAAAGGGACAATAATAGGGTATTCAGAGAGTCTGAGTGGACGATGACACGTATAAAGTCACTTTCGGCCCATAGATCTTGCGTAGCGTCTTGTAATGTGGCACCAAACATCTTTGACAGTTTATCTTGTACATCTCTAATTCATCTTTTTTCCCGGACAATGTCCGAATTTATTTTCACGACGTCGTGTCGATCAATGGCGCTGTTTGTTTTAAACGTTTTTTGGTTAACTTTACGAAAGGTATAAGAAATGTCTTCTTCCGTTGAAGGCCCTGCCCCTGTTTGATGCAGTTCTTCGTGAAATCGAAAAAGTTCATTATTGTCGTGAAATACGGCACCACACCATTTACATTTTTGAATTAATAGAACCTCTTCTTCGTCTTCGTCTTCTTCTTCTACAATTCGCCGTAATTTAGCTGGAATGAGGATATTTAATTCTTCCCTTCTCTCGTGCGTATATTTATGAAATCGGAAAGTTTCCTCATTTTCAAACGTTCTTGGACAATATGGACATTGAAAAACCATATCCTAAGAAGAAGAAAAAAATTATTAGTCATTTGTTTGTTTCTTTATTTTCTAAAAAAATATATACTAAACACATAGATATAAATACCCCCCTTTGGGAATGGGAATTAAAGAGAGATCGGAACTCCCCCCCCCCCCCTCCTCCCCCGTTTGAAATGGAAATCATGAAAAAAGTGGGATAGCTTGAACTAATATTGGAGAGAGAGGGGGGGGGGGGAGGCGTTACTGTGCTCTCTGTCTGTGTCTCGTCTGGCGCGCGCCTTAGATGTTGCCGCTCCCTCCCCCTTTGTCAAAAAAAGGTCACCCGAGTACTTTTTACAAAGATTGCGATCTACATGTGCGTGATGGTCTCTGTGCTGCTCTCTGGGGTGTTGGCTGCTCCTACCCCAGAGTGCACACCGTTTACAGTGTGTTGCCAGGAACGGGAGCCATCATTTGTAGAGTGTGGTGGTTCCTGTGAATGTATTAGTTTCTTTGTGTCTAGTGTACAGACAATCCTCCATGCCCAATTTGAAATTGGGACGAGGGAGATCACCTTTGATTCTTGGTACCTGACTATGGTTATCCACGGTCAGGTACACCCACGATAAGGTAAGAAGACTCTCTCTCTCTCTCTCTCAGTTGTTTATAATTATTTTTTTTTGTAGTGGATATTTCTGGACGAGAGGATCAGGACATTGATGGTAAGATCTCTCTCTCTCTCTTGTGTGTGTGTGTGGGGGGGGGGGGGTCCATCGTAAATATTTAAGTAACAATGTATCTCTCCTTTTAGAAACACACAGTCAGCCTCAGGTCACTACAAGTGGTAAGTTATTATTATTATTTTGTTTATTGGTTACAACATTATTATACTTTAACACACTCTATTTGTGTAACGTATGAAATTAATTTAATTTTTTTTTTGAACCAGAAGACACCGGGCCAACTCGTGTGGTCTTGACCTCACATAGGATGGCTTCGATCACCTATGGTAGGTATTTTTTTCTCTTCTATCACACATCCTCCCAACAACCCTCCCCCTTCTTTTTTTCATAATGTATACGTATTTTTTTTTTCAGGTGAGGGCAAGACCACCACGACCACCAGGAGGTATGAGGTGATGACAGGTATTACTCTTTATATTCCATTAATACTATTACAAAAAAATTTTACGGGTTGATATTTTTTTAATATTTTAATGAGTTTTTTTCTCTCTCTCCAGGGGAGATCACGTTGCCCACTGCCGCTATTGTTGTTATTACCGGTAAGTCTCTTTCTTTTCGTTAATATATATTTTCACTTTTATTTCATGTGTTTTTTCTTTAAAAATAATATTTACTAAAAGTCATTCTTTTTTTTTAAACAGAAAAACCCAGAGACTCTAATAGATTTGTATATTTTAGTTTATTATCCTTGCTTATTATACCCTTGATAGTGCTTGACTTCCTGCTTTTTAGACATTATAAACGCACGCATTATCGTTCTACACGCTCTGATTGTATAGAATCCAGTAATGTATATAAGTCAACTACTACTACAGTTTAACTATTCATATGACATGTAGCTAGTCCCTCCTTATATTCTCATTGCATTTCCTTTTCACTTTTCTTGTAGGTGTTGTGACCTTCCTGTTTGTCTTATTTATATGTGTCTGTCTTCGTTATCGTCGTTTTTGTTGTCGTCGTCGTTATCGCTCTTCTCCTTCCGAGTTAGAACCCTAGCAATTGCCAATGGCTTTGCAGGAGGAGGAGAGCGATTCGTTGTTATCCTCTGATATTGTTTTTGAAAGAGAAAAATCTGAGTAACCCCCTTTGTTTATTTTGTAATGTAACCGTTTTCATACATACATATATCTTGTCTTCGTCATGTACGTAACACGTTTTTTTTTTTTGGAATTTTTTACTACCAGTTCTATGTGTTGTTTTCTTATATATATATATATATATATATATATATATATATATATATATATATATATATTTCTATACATGTATGTATTAATATTTTGGTTCATGCCCTTTTTTATTTCTGTATGTCCAGTAATTATAATTTCTCCCCTTTTTTGTATATATCTATGTCTTTTCTACTTTTATAGTTCTTGTCCTGTTCATGTCCTTGTTTTATATGTTTTGTGTTCGTGCGGCGGAGGAGGAGGAGGAGGCGGAAGCGGAAGGTGCACTGGTGGAGGAGGAGGAGAGAAGACCCCACAGAAATCCACGGATGCCGACCTGTGCCAGCACCCTTGTACTGCGCTCGCACAGAAATAAATAGACTGATGATTAAATAACAAAACATTAACATTTAATTCATGTCTTCGTTTTCATTTTGACATTTCTAATTATTTTTTATTATAATTTGTCATTATTTTCCTCTTTATTCGGACCTTCTGTTGATTCCTAATTAACTGTCAATTTTCTTTATTATCATTGATATTAATATACATGTACTATTTTTTATAGTATTGTTTTCTTCTTTTGCGGGTACTCTCTCTCTCTCTCCCCCCCCCCTTCTTCCTCTTGTAAAAAGTTTTATGTGCATTTTTGTTGTTGTATCGATTGTTTTTGTTGTTTTTTGTAATTTTTTCCATACGTTTTCCTGTATGTTTAATAAACTTGTTTTTTTTTTTTTCAAACTTAATGGCACGCACAAAAATTGATTTATGTACAACGTTCTTGGATCCATGGACATGCAGTAACAATAATATTATTATAATGCAATAACAGTAATATTACTGTTGATTTTTTTCATGTCATTTACTAGTTACACGTTTTTAAAAGTAGGAAAGCACTTGTCTTTCGTTTCTGTCATTAATTAAAGTGGGCATTTAAATGCTGACGCAGTTCAAATTTTGCGTATAAAAAGATTCAAATTATTACGTTTTTTATCTATTTTCGGAGGCAATCCTACCTACGATATCTCCCAGTTTCCCCCTCTTTTACAATATGGCTCAACAACTGATTACAGAAATGTACGTCAAACTCTCTCTCTCTCTCTCTTTTATTATGTTTGGTTCTGTTTTTCAGGTTGAAAAAGAGCAGCGATCTTAGAGTTCCTTCGGCTGATTTACAAGAGTGGGTTTTTTTTTGTATGTGTGTTGATTATTTTTTTTCTTTAATCACAAGTTTTCAATTATGACATTTTTGCGTTTCCTTGATTCCAGCATTGAAGAAACTATTAATATCAGCTCCAATTGGGTATTTTTTTTTTTTAATTACTTTTTTTTTCAACAAAAAATCTTGGCTTTTTATCAATCAATCAATTTTCTTTACCAAATAAGATATTAAGTATCTCTCCCCCCCCCCCTTTACTTTTTGTAGATCACCGTCTGTTGGATCGTTATCAGCATTATCGTCATCATCTACTCAACAGTCTGCTTCTTTTTCAACTACTTCAAGGTTTAAATTTTCTTTTTGCTTCAGTCTTAAAATACGTCAAGTACAACGAGTTTGTTTTTTCAATTATCACCATGCCGACATCAACCCAATTTTGATTTTTTTTTACATTGTTTTATAGATCTCCCTCAACTGTTTCTTCTAGATCTACTTCCCCGGAAATAACATCTCCTTCTCATAGGTATTTTAATTTTAGAATTTTCCCGCTTTAATTTAAACATTCATTTCAGATCGCAATCTATTATTTTGCTTTTTTTTTCCCTTTCAGTCCATATTTTTCACAGACTGATGATGAAATCCTTGACGTAGATTTAGGTCCTGATAATATGATTCTGTATAATATGCAGAAAGAACACGACCGGTTGACAAGAGAACTTGTATCAAAGAAAAGTATTCAAACAACTTTAAAGAAACAGTTAGATGATATTACAAAAGAAATAGCACTTTTTACTCAAAATTTAAACATTTTGCAAGAGGATCTGAAAGAAAAATGCATAGAATTAAATTTTAAATCGTAACTGTTCCAAAAAAAAATTCACTTTTAAATGGCTGCTGTCCTAGGTGATTGGTATTAGTTTTTACATCGTATTTTTTCCTGTTTTATACGTTTTTTCTTTGGCAAAAACATCAATTTTAAATTCATTTCGTGATTTTACAAACGTACAAGAGGAGTTTTACGTGTTTTGTTCTTGTTAATTCCATGGCTTTCGTGTAAAACACTTTCCTGTACATTCGGCTTTTTTAAATTTGTTCTTGTTAATTCCATGGTTTTCGTGTAAAACACTTTCCTGTACATTCGGCTTTTTTTTTTAATTTGTTCTTGTTACATGTAATTCCATGATCTTCATGTAAACATTTTCCTGTACACTTTTTTTATTTTTGAAAATGACTAAACAAATGAACGAAGTTATGAAGGATTTTGAGATTTTTTTTTTATAGAGGTCAAAAAAAAGAAAGAAAGAAACAAGTACAAATAAATTTATAACTGATAGAAATATATAGCAATATATTTTAAAAAGTGTATATTTATACATGGAGGTAACCAGTAGGAACGGGGTATGGGGTTAACATACGTGAACTATAAAAGGAGAAACATACAAAAAATTGTTTTTATTCTTGTATTGTTTTGAATGAAGAACATGGAATCTAGTTCAGCGATTAGCAATTTGATGGTTACGAAATGTGAGAAGGAATTAAATCAGTCTGACAGAGTTTCTAGAAAGAGGCATATGGAGCGGTGATCATTTATAGCATGATAATTGCAATTATGACACTCTTATCTGTAAACACTGTTATTCTGGAGGAGAAACGAGAGGGAAGAAATACACCAAAGGCACTGGAAATTCGTAATTGTAATCAATGGAAGAGCAAAAATTTAACAGCAGTACAACTATCGTGTCCCTATAGCAACCGATTTTCACTGAGCGAGGACATTTATGTGCTTATTTGTAATGAAGAAAAAAAAAACCTCCATAGATATTCGACGTTTTAAAGGACGTAATGCAGAAGGTATTCATTTAAATCTCAATCAGTGGTTAAATTTAAAAACATTAATGAGACAGATAGATTCTACAATTAAAGAGAGTACTTCAGAAGAGACTGTTTAAAGATAAATGGCATCCTTTGTATATCAGATGAGATTAATAAAATGTACCAATGTAAACTAAAGATGATGTTTTCTTTGTTTGTTTATTAACATGATGATGCTTAATGCATTTACCAAGAATAAAATGACGACAGCTCGTATTACTAAAAAAAAAAAAGTGGGAGGAGACAGTTGGAAAAAGAGTGAACTGAAAAAAGTGTGCATTAGAGTAGGAACACAAGAAAGTGAGGAGGAGTTTTCGGTCACATTAAAACTTATTTAAGAACACATTCACCATAAATGCGAAAGGTTTTATAAAATTAAAATTGGAAGTTGAAAATGGAAATACTCTATTCTGCAAATCTTGGCAATGATAGGGATATAAGCGTTTGTAAAGTTGATAATCGAAAAGTAGTTTTAATCAGGGAATTGGAGGGTGATGATGATAGTCAAGGAATCGCATTGAGCAATGATCAGTGGACAAATTTAACATTGTGCGCTCGATATGCAACTGAGGCATTGCGAGTAATGCAAGAGGGAGTCAAAGAAATTAATTATATGGAGTATTTAGGAAATGACAAATATGTTCAAGTACACTCTCCATTTCAGTGTGTTACTCTACGGAAATTTGTATCTGCACCATATTATGATCCTCTGTTACCATATCCTCATTGTCCAACATATAGGGGAAGGAAATTGTGTCCTACTAAAGACGGTATAAGCCTGCGTGTTTTAGAATGGTTTCGTCTTGTTGATCGTCTACAACTTATATCAGATTTACAACTTTAACATCTATGTATAAAGATTATTGACTTTATCAAGAAATAGTAATACAAAAAAAGATGTGTTCCATTCGACTTAGTTACATAAATACAAGAAAGGAGAGAATAATAAAATATATTTGAAGAAACTGTATTCCGGATCGGCTTTTCTATTTAAAAAAAAGAAAAAAAAATAGGGAGTGAGCAACACGTTTTTTTTTTATGTGATATATAAATACCCTGTACAACGTGTGGTTAATAACATTTTATACAAAGTTTTAAACAGCCATTTGACGACATTACATTGTCAAATTGAATTCAGATGTCACCCCGTCTTAAATGAAAGTTAGAGAACATGCCTTGGATACAAGTTTTTATGTAACCATAGGTACCTACTGGTAAGTAAAGTATACTCTAGAGTTGGTGTTTAACACACACAGACCAAAAAATTGAAGAAAAAAATTAAACATACATAAAATCATATTTTATTATTCTTATTGGTGATAATATATACATCACATTGTTGATTTATTATGATGGTAAGTCATAACAATAAAATTGACATTAGTTTCCCAAAAATTTTGACTGGTTTAATAATCATCATCATCTTCAGTAAAGTATCCCTCGTCCTCTTCTTCAACATAAAACTCAAAAATCGGTTCGCCGTTAACCCATCTTATCTGACCGGGTGGTCAAACATAACCTTCTCTTTGAATCTCAGCATCCCAGTCTTCTGTTTCAGGAATATCGTGGTCAACGACAGGTGGTACGTAGGCCATCTTTTTCTTCTCTGTTTCAATGTTTTAATTGTTTGTCGTGCATTTTTCCCCTCTTTTTATAAATAATCATCACCTGGGGTTATATTTAACTCTCCTCCCCCCATTACTAATTATCGTCTGAGGTTAAAGCAACCTAACCAATCAACGCCTGGAGCTATAATTGTGACTCCTCCCCCTCCTTCTAATTGGGTCTGCTTGACGGATACAGAAAATCATATTTTATTATTACTGATGACGACACATAGGACATCGCTGATTTGGTGTGGTGGAAAGTCCCTTAAAACATTGTTTACAACACGAAAATTGATGACATTGCTGGCATTTTAAATCACTTTTTACATTGTTTTCCAAACAAATGGGACATTGTTTTACAGTTCTGCCCAGTTTGGAATTCTTAAATAATGTTCATTAAAGCATCCTAGTTCCTTGTAGTTTCCAGTACGTCGAATGTTTTTCATATACTCTGTTCCAGGTTCATGAAAACAAGTTTCTACTTCAAATGGATCAAAATACAGAAAAGAAAATAATCTACACACATTTCGTTTCAGTCTTGGATATTTAAATCGAATATAACCTTTAACGCGGAATGTTTGAAAATCTTGCTTTGAATAAGACCATATCAAGTAGTTTATGTTCTTTTCTTCATACATAAATAGTCGCCCGCGTGGCGCAGTGGTTAGAGCGTCTGCTCTAGAGTCGCGGAGTAAGGAGTTGATCCTTACGTCGCGGGTTCGAATCCCACTGTGGGACGTGGAGACCGGACCTTCGGATGAGACCGTATAAACCGAGGTCCCGTGTCGCAGTAGGTGCTGGCACGAAAAAGATCCCTCACTGCTCAATGGCCGTAAGTGCCGAGTATAGGACAAAATTTGCAGCTCTCCACCGGCAAGTGGTGGCGTCTCCATATGAGTGAAAAATTCTCGAGAGGGATGTTAAACAACATACAAAAAAAAAAAATCATACATAAATCTCATATCCATATCATTACAACGTACCGACTCTTTTGTCATTGGAGAAAGATCGTATGTAAAATACCAATTTTTAGACCATTCTGTTATTTCCTTTCTCGCCATTTTCAGAGTTTAATGATCTCATTTTCTTTTTTTTTTTATGACTATTTTATAGAAGTAGACTCCTCCTCTTGTGTTATTCGTATCCATATCTATTATGATTTTGAACCCCTTTACTAATCATCGTCTGGGGCTATATCTATCCTACCAGTCATCTTTCAGGGCTATATCTGGCTTTCATCCCCTTTTTGACAGCTGGGCTATACAGACCAATCATCGTCTGGGGCTATATCTGTGACTTCTCCCCCCTTCCCTTGTTTAAAAGCTGGGCTATACAGTTTGACAGCTGGACTATACAAACCAACCAATCATCATCTGGGGCTATATCTGTCTCCTCCCCTTCTCTTCCTTAACAGCTGGGCTATACAGACCAGCCTAACCAATCATCACATGGGGCTATATCTGAGACTCCTCCCATACTATTGACCCCCCTCCCTTTTGCTTGACAGCTGGGCTATACAGACCCCTATGCAGCAGTTAAGATATTATACTGACCATTTTGAAAAAATATTAGCTTCAAATCTGTGTCAGTGCCTTTTTTAGTGACAAAAGACAAAAGGCCCAAGTAACCCTAAATAAGTCAGATCCCTTAATTGTAAATATTTGCTATCAGTTGCTATGATTAAACGAATTCTCATCAACAGAAGAAAATCCATGAAATTGCTATATATTCTCTAGTGCCATATTGCTATTAGATTGCACCCTTGAGTGGATATTTTCTATCAGTTGCTCTGATAAAACAAAAAATTCTCATCAAATGTACAGAAAATCCATAAAAAAAAGTTTATATACATGTATCTTCCTAAACCAAACATTCTTCAGGTTAATGATAATTCTCTTCTGTCATATAAAAAAAATATCAAACTGATTAATGCTACTGTAAAATAAATCATACAGCTTCCTGTATAAGACAGATACAATGCATATATTCCCTGTAATAAAAGAAATGACTTGTGATATTCACCATTAACTCAACTTCAGCAAGTACAATTAATAAACTACTTTGTTTAATAACTAAAAAACTTATGAAGGGAAAGAGTCAAACATCATTGCGTGACAAAATTTCACAGGTAGGGCTTTAACCCTATATTATAAAAAATGTCAAAATAGTTTAATTTTTGTTTCTGGATTATGCTCCACACTTTCTTCTTCTGGGTCTCCCATGGCCTATACTGTATGGCACCTTCATTGGCCCTGTTCTTCTCTATTGCCATATTGCAATCTTTTCTTCCTGGAGTGGTGTTTGTGTTCAGACATTCTCTGGAATATTCATGCACCTCCCTCAGTTTTGCCTCCATCCATTTTATTCATGCTGCAATTAGATCATCAGTTCACATTTGTATTTGACTCTTGATTCAATTTCAAAGAGTTATCAGACGCTGGACGGGACCCAAATACCAATAGTAAATTTATGCAAAAATGAAGGGGACCAATTAGACTTACTTACATATTCTATTCAATTGGAATAAAATGGAAATTTTCACTCAATAAATGTAAGTAATCAATCAAGATTTATATAATACAAAGTTTTAAATAAATGGCATTTTCATCCCCATCCAAAGACAGATATTATTAAATAGTAGTATTCATAACATTTCATATTTACAGGCAATTAATTTATAATAAGCTCTTAAAAAAATTCAACATCATTACCTTCCAGTGTGATATCTGTCAATTTTCTGCAAGCATTTTTCACAGTCAGGCCATACACTGTTAACAGCACAAGTTTGGAAATGTCCACAGGCTCAATGACCCCCGAGATCTGCCTATAATGTTTTTTATGGACGTCTACTGTATGACCCAAATGATTTGTCAGCCATTGTTGTTATTGGGGTGATATGTCAAATACCTGAAAACACAAAAGCAGTCTCATCAAGATTCTAGAAACTATTGTACATCCTATATTTTCAAGTAAAGAAATTTATCAAAGTCAAACAACTATTTGAATTCCTGAGCTATATGTTTATTATGTAGACTGAAGTGTATCAAGCTATAAATAAATATACTAGTCTGTACTGGTCAGCCAAGTTGACTTTTAAATCAACCAAAAAACAATTACTGTGTAGAATCCACAAAGAAACATTCTTGTCAAGTTCCTGTCCAGTTTGGTTCAATTTGAGAGTATTGCATAAGCAATACATGTCCCCTACCAGTATCTCCTTTCTTTTTAGGATTAATTTTAAATAATATATGAAAAGTGCCCCCCCCCCCCAAATGTGGACATTAATTTCCGTAATTACTAGTTTATGAATATTTGAAATGTCTTGGAATGAAGTCTGCCTTACAAAGACATGTTTGACTGCCATAAGACATATATGCATGCTTTGATCAGAACAGCTCATCTAACATGATTAAACCAACTATTATATATATATATATTTTTTATCACTATTATCGATATGGGGCACTTATACAGTGGTCCAAATTGAACAAGGTATGAATTGACCAGACACTATTAAAAACGTCTGATAAAAAATTATAAGAATAGAAAATTAAGGACTTCCTGTAACAGTGAACGCATGAGGGATTGGGGTGTTTTCAAACCCTATGACAATAAAAAAAATTACTATGTATGAATAACACAACTATCGACAAGTGTAATCTGGTTCCCGTTAAAAATTAAAAATGCCATAATTCTGTCAATAATCAATGAAGCGGAACAAAACTGATCTATAACTCTTCAAGGTACGGTCACATGCCAAAAATCAGCTCAATATCTGCAACTGTTTGGAAAAAAAATTGCGGAAAACCATGAAAAATTGAAAAGGTCGTAATTCCGTCAGGAATCATTGAAGCGCAACGAAATGCAAACTTGATCTGTAACTCAGCAAGATATATTCTCCTACCAAACATCAGCTCAATATTTGCAAGCGTTTAGAAAAAAAAGCGGAACACCAAGTGGGACTGACAGACAGCTAGACAGACAGGCGGACGGACAGAATCAGAGGAAACCTATAGTCCCCTCCGGTTTCACAGTAGGGGACTAATTACAAAATATCACTATTATCGATGTTGGGCACTAATGCAGTAGTCCTATTTGAACAAGGTATGAATTGACCCGACACAATTGAAAATGTCTGATGAAAACTCTAGCATTGTAAGAATACAAAATAAACGACGTCCTGTAACAGTGAACGCATGAGGGAGTGGGGTGTTTTCAAACCCTTTGACAATAAAATCACTATGTATGAATAACACAACTGTCGGCAATTGTAATCTGGTTCCCGTTAAAAATTGAAAATGCCATAATTCTGTCAAAAATCAATGAAGTGGAACAAAATGCAAACTTAATCTATAGCTCTTCAAGGTAAAGTCAATGCCAAAGATCAGCTCTATATATGCAAGCGTTTAGAAAAAAATGCGGAAAACACTGAAAAAGGTCGTAATTCCGCCAAAAAATATTTGAAGCGCAACGAAATGCAAACTCGATCTGTAACTCAAGATACTCACCTACCAAAAATCAGCTCAATATCTACAAGCGTTTAGAAAAAAGTGCGGAAAACCAAGTGGCCGGGACAGACTGACAGACGGACGGACAGACTCGGAGGAAACCTATAGTCCCCTCCGGTTTCACCGGTAGGGGACTAATTAATTGAAAGAAAATGGGTAACCAGGGATTCTCCAAAATTTAGTCTTTTAATGAGCAACTCAAAACCTTGCCTGTGTATGCCAGTTCTGTCTGTATGTCCTTTAAACTTTTAGGTCGACGTCATGAAGTTAAGCATGATATACCCTTCTGAAAGGTGTCCTGATAGGTAATGTGAATGTCCTATCTTCTCTCATTGAAGAAGTATGGCCTAAAAACCCAAAAACAAAATTGAAAAATAATATCTGCTATATATAAATAATCAAAATTCTTGTACAATTTTCTTATTCAATTACGCTTTCAATTACATTGTTTACAGTGATTAATTATCACAGATGAATATCAAAGGAGAATAACTTCTCCCAGTAGAGTAAAAATTAACAGAGTCTCACCCTAGCAACAGAAGCCCTAGATCAGGGCCGAGAAATTCACAATGTTGGAAGAGCATCTTTCCTCATCAGAACCATGCACAAAGTATATTTGCTTAATACCAAGGGGCAGAAAAGAATATATTCAAAGAAATAATGCATTCTCACGATATATTCAGCAGAGTCCCACCCTAACACCAAAACCCCTGACCAAGGGTTGTGAATTTCATTATTTTGGAAAAGGTTCCTTGCTCATCATGACTTTGCAATTAATTTGTCTGCTAAACACCCATGGGCAGAGAAAAATATATTTTGAGAATTTATGCATTTTCAATATCTGATCTATAGAGCCCTGTTCTTCCACTAAAACCTCTTACCCAGGGGCCATGAAATTCACAATTTTGGAAGAAGGCACACCCTTGCACATCATAACCATGCATATAATTTAACTGCTAAGTACCCAGGAGCAGAGAATAAGATTTTGAAAGAATAAATGCATTTCACAATATAAGCAATCGAGCCCTGCCCTAAAACCAGAACCTCTTACCAAGGGGCCATGAAATTCATAAATTTAGAAGAGGCACCCTTGTTCATTAGAATTATGCACTTCGTTTCCTTAATACCCTGGATCAGATAAGATGACTTTCAAAGAAATAATGCAAAATCAATAGACTCCCCACACTAGAACCCCTGAACCCGGGGCTAGAAATTTTACAATTTTTATCGAAGCAACCTTGCTCGCAATAACTACATGATTGCACTTAGTTTATATGCTATTACACAGGAGCAGGAAGGATTTTCAAAGAATTATTGCATTTCAACTATGTAATCATTAGCAAAAATAGAACCCGTTCTAACACCAGAACCCCAAAAAGGGGCCATGAAATTCACAATTTTAGAAGAGGCACCTTGCTCATCATAACTATATATAGTTTGCTCAATACCTAGAATCAGTGAAGATTTTCAAACAATAATGCAATTGACTATATTAATCAACAGAGCCCCCCAACGTCATAACCCCTGACCCTGAGGCCACAATTTTGAATGTTTTGGAAGCGGTGTCCTTGTTCATTATAACCATGCATTTAGTTTATCTGATTAATATACAGGAGGAAAGGAAAAGACCTTTAAAGAATAGGGGCATTTACACTATATGATCATTGAAGCCCCACCCTAGCTCCAGACAGGAGTTTCACAATTTCGGTAAAGGGCTCAATGCTTATTACAATCATGCCAAACGTCTGATTGTTTAATGTCCAGAGATAAAGAATTTTTTTAAAGAAAGCACTAATTTTGATAGTTGAAGCCCACAACCAACCAACCCCCATCCCCCCGTTCTCATTCATCCATTGATTCGATATGAAAAAAAGACCAAGGTTCACTTAGGACCTTTTTTGGCTCTGTGAATTTCTGAAATTAAAAAAAAAAAATGCTCGTTTAATTTGAAAATACATTGAATTTTACTTGGACCCTTGCTGACTGCATATCTATTAAAATTGACGTAATTTTCTCGCTAGTGCAAGCATTATGTCGTCATGAATTGAATCATAATCCCAAATCCTGAAAAATTCTTCAAAAATGGCCAAAAATTTAAGCTTCTTCTTTTTTTTATTTTGCATAGACTCCAACCTCTGATCTAAAATGTTGAATTATATAATGAAAGTACCGTTTCAGATTATAATCCATGTTTTAATTTTTTGGATCGCAGGGTGGGCTCATATTTTAATCCTTTACTGGGGGTGCTCAAATACACCCATTTTCGTCAAAAAAAAAAAATACAATTTCACAAAGCCACTTTTTCAATACCTGGACTCCGATAGGAAACTTTTTATAGGAAATGATAGCACTAAGTCTTTACTTTATGTTGAAGCTTGAAATAGGACTTTGGGGCTTTGTCAGTTAATTGGTATATCGACAGGGCCATTTTATGGAGTTAGTGAACCTAGCCCTTTGTTGAAATTATAGAAGAAGCTGAAAATGTTCAAAAGTTTAGGAACGAAGACAAAACAAAAAAAAAACAAAAAAAAAAAAAAAACAGATAGCATTAGGTCACCTTAATGACTCAGGTGACCTATTAAGACAGCTCAAATCGGAAATAATTCGATACATACTGATAAAATTGGCATCGACGGCAAATATGATTTTATTAAAAGCACAACTGTTAGGAAAGAGACAAAAGCAATGATCTATGTAACCATTCACAGTCGCATCCACTTATCATCCACTATCCTGCCATCCCCTAATATACCAGAGAGTACCATGGTTCCACTACCACTATCATCACACACTGAAGATAAACCATCTATGCCAATCTAGAGACCATCTTTTCAGAAGCCCACCATGTCATCCAGAGCCCTCAATCTGTTGAAAAGGGTTGTTTCCCCCCCCCCCCCCCTCGCAAGAAGAAAGTGGTACACAGAGCAAGTTACTCTAAAGCTTAAAGACCGTTCACGGAAGCTCAGTCGGTAGAGCGCTCGCTCCGTGATCGGGAGGTCGTGAGTTCGAATCTCGGCCGCGACCGACCTAAGTCGATAAAATATGGGTAGCAACTGTTCCTTCGCCATGCGCTCGGCACTTTGAAGTGAAAGTTGCGGGTCCTTCGGATGAGACCTTAAAAACCTGGCCCCGTGTCACGGCAGGCGTTGGCACGATAAAGATCCCTCACTGCTCAATGGCCCTGAGTACCGAGTAAAGGACAAAATTTGAAGCCCTTCACCGGTATTTGGTGACGTCTCTATGTGAATGAAAAATTCTTGAATGGGACGTAAAACAATATACAATCAATCTAAAGCTTAAAGACCTGAATATCTCATGGCTCCCAAAGGAACAACAGAAAAATTGACAGATAGAAAACTTCTACCTTGTATGTTTACATATACGATCCTTCAACAAAGGATGGACCCATCTTTTACTAAATAAGATAAGGAAATTATGTTTGTTCATTTTTTATTGTTGCATAAAGTGTCTGACACGGACCAGAAGGAAAACTTTAAGCACTTTGAAAATTGCAAATTAAAGTTATTGCAAAATGTGAAGATAACGAACAGCGAAGACTCTCATAAATCGCGAGCAAGGCAAAATCACGAACCCCTGGGAACACCTGAGGATAAGCATCCCGTGTTTACCAGTCACACCATCCGTGAGCCCTACATATTGATCAGGTATTATGAGTACTTCGTCGTCAAATTAAATATAAAACCAATGACCTAACGTTATCAAATATTTCGGACAAAATAAGCCCCAACTCTAGGTTGTATTTACAAACAAGGCCATTTTAACGTCCGTATAATTTTTGAAAAGCTGACTTCAAACGGGGTCATTAAAGCTGAACAAGATTCGTAAAGAAATTTGTCCGCCATATTTGATTAAACTCTCGCTATATTTGAGGGCCCCTATATATAGAGCCGCTCACTTGGTTACTGTTCAGTGTAATCAATCGTCACCGGTGTAGACGGACGTATGCTATATAGCACTCGGTAGCGACAAAAAATAACTGTTTACTTCTAATGCAGGAGAGGAGGATACCAAAGGGACTAGGTGCAAAGGTCAGTGCAGAATACAAACAAACACAAAAACACGTAACTGCAATAAAATGTAAACAAAGGTAATGCACGATAACCAGCACGAACACGGGTCGCCATTCCACGCCGATACCCGTGACAATAAAGTAGTCAGGTGTAACGAATGCGAAGAGTATACCCCGGTGCTGATATCATAGATAGTAATATCGAACATGGCGTATGCCTATTCACGAGTCGTGTTCAGCTTTAAAATCCTTGTAACATAACCTTATTTCTAAGTAGCTTGCCTCGGTTATAAAAATTGGTCGTACTCAGAGCTTGCTCCGTGATGGGTGACATATACCCCATATGACGGTGACATTTAAATGTCACTACATAAGGGAAGCTGATGATTAAAGAACCCGTTTGTCTAAAGTCAGTAAAACATCCAAATGTCAGAAAATGTGGCAGGCTCTGTAGTGTCTGTAAAACTCAGTTCACCGGGATCGACATACGAATGAAAGTAACTATCGGTAATTGGTAAAACTTGAAACTTGATAAAACGTCGTCGATATATCTAAATATGGAGTTGAAGACCACAACAAGAGTTTTCCTGTTCTCAAGTAGATTTTTTGACTAAATTCTGCTCGTAGGAATATGAAAACAGATCGGCTGATAAAGGGGCACAATTAGTGCCATCGCATTTCCAACAGATCTGTTGGAAGACCTGGTCTCCAAAGACTAAATAGATACTAAAATTTAAAGTGTAGATTTAAGGGGCAACATAAATAATATGAACCTGTGCAACTTTTTCACTCTATAAAATTTAACGGTCACTGTAGCCTTGTGGTAGGGCGTTCGCGTCGTGATCGGGAGACCCGGGTTCGAATCTCGTTTGCCGAGCCGCGTCAAAACTGACTTATTTTCATTAGTGATTGAGGGGGTTTAAATGATTCAGTATCCTTAGTTTGAATTTTAGGCAACGGTACGTTTTTAAAGATCCATATATCTGATTGAGAGAAGAGGAATATTAAACTTCAAAGCGGAATACTCTTAAACTTGCTTGATGAGTCAAACGTCCACCCATTCTCTTATCAGTAATGTCGTGTCCGTAGGCGGAGATTCAAAGATTGAGAGTTGATTACCAGACTGCTCAACTTTCGTTTTAAGGTATCCGACCCATATTAGGACCCAATTTTCTAACCTTAAATACCCGTCCTGTATTAAATACTCTGATACTAATTCAAAGCATTTTAGAGTAGAAAAGGATTTACCAAGAGAAATTTTCAAAAATCTGATTACCTAAGCAGTAATTAATTAATGAAGATTGCACTGAGGTCTATGGGGACAAGCAAATTTTTGAAAATAAAAACTAAAATACTAAGAATATCAAGAAACGCTGTGGTGGAAAGATGTATTTAATTATTAGGAATAGAAAAACTATTTGAAAACTAATTTTTTACCAGATAGATTTTTTTTAGAATTGATTTTTATTGATTTAAAGCAAAGGGGGATAACTCTTCCAGGAAAGGACAAGGTCAAAAATTAGGACACATTCCGCTCTTACATATTGATACTAAAACATGAAGATTATGTCTACACATACTGAGTATTCAGTCAATATATATCTGTCATGCATTCAGATTCATTGAATCTGGGGCTATTATGGGTCGGATACCTTAAGTTTCGAAGACTTAGTACGTTTTTTTTTTCAGGTAGAGAATACATCTTTAGTTTTTTTTTTTAAAAAAAATGGATTTAGACTTTTTGGTGGCGTGGTCGTTATCGCGTTTCAGTTCTGATTTCGCCATTTCTGCACCTGATCCCACCTCTGATGTCTTAGATGTCCGTGTTTGCTCTGCTCCTATTTTGTAATGTTTAATGGACTTTTGAGCTCGAATACTGTTCGTTATCTCCACATATTTCTATCCTTTGAGCTACTTGGTTTACCAATTGCAAGGAAGGTTGTTGGTCTTTGTTGAGACACACTGCTCACAAAGTACCTCCCTTTATAATCCAGCGAAAAGATTTCAAAATGTTTTATCCATTTATTTGTTTTGATGTTTGTTTTGAACATATTTTATTGACAATATGTCAAAGGGATTCGACACAAGTTCTAAAAACTTCGATAGTTCTCTCCCATTTATTGAAATGGGGCACGTGAGGAACCCATTGCATGTATTTTTTTTTATAACGTATACCTCGACTGAGCCCATCTTTCTTTCCGCAGGCAGTAGGCACACGAAAAAGATTCTGTCATTGAAGGAACAAGTTGCAGCTGATCGTTTCTTTTGAAGACTGATGCTGTGAATTTTCTGTTTCGATATATCAAAGTAGAAAGGCAGGTTGAAAGTATCTTTAATTTCATATTATTTTAAATTTAACTATCTTCAACAATGTACACTCGAGACTTATTTTTTTTCTTTTTCGGATAAGCGAATGTTTTTTTTTTCTAAGAGCGCTTCCAAAACCATGCGATGTCCAAAAACGCAATTTTAGATGTACTGCATTATGAAAAACAAACACTCCAAAAACTCAACCACTTGCCCGATTCATGGAAGCTAAGAAAGTAATCAAACATCTTCTTACCCCCTTGTGAATTACGAACTTTGCATAAACGACTGCTTGCTGTTTCGATATGCAAATGCTGATAAAGATACCCGTCCAGAATACGGTGAACCCAAAACAGTGCAATGGGCGTATTAGGAAATCTTTTACCGACATGTCACTAAGACCAAGATTTGCACGATTGATTGGAACCTAAGTTTGTGCCAGTTATTATATTCACATAAAATTAAAATTAGTAGAATTTACTGATGGAATGCTCAACAAGTCCTGGTTTCAAAAAAAGATGTATTTGAAGACTGGCGTAAGGGACTATGTGTCCTTTATTCCCCATTTCATTGATGGTGTGAATTCATCCAAACAGAAATCAATACGACCGCTTCGGCTTCTTCTTACTTGGATTCGGCATGAGCCTCACTGAAGAAACATAATTTGTCGAAATGCGCATCTGGTGCATCAAAATTGGTACCGTTTAAGATTTACATCGGATAAATCTGCCTAAGAAACATAGGTCAATTTCTTGGACCTAGTTTTCCAAAAAAGAAATTTGGACGAAGAAACCTACACATTTACGAAACTTCCATATCATGACCGAGGAAATCAAATGAAACCAGACAATATGCACACTACTGGTAACTATATAAGCCTTTAATATTTTCGTCTTCTCGCTTAAGAAATAGTTCCAGAAATATAGACAGAAGATGTGCATTTATTCATCGGAGAACTTAAACTAAAACAATCTGAAATCCATAATAATTATACTTTGATTTACTATTCTAAAAAATTGATACTGTTAAATATCGTAAACTCAAGTTAACTATGGTATTTTTTGTTAGGGAATGGATGAAAAATTTTGAGATTTTTTTTTCTTAAATTCATTAAATTCTTTTTAGAGTTTACATTTAAGTTATTGCCTTCGTGATCCCTACTCAGCTGAAAAAATGACACTTCTCTCCAGACCAATGAAAGTGTCTCGTCATCGTTTTTTTTTGTTTTTAGGTCACCTGGGTCACTCAGGTGACCTATTGCTATCCGTTCTCGTCCGTCGGCGTGCGTCGTGTGTTAACATTTGAACATTTTTAGCTTCTACTCTGAAACCGCTCAACCAATTTTAACCAAATTTAGCATATAGCATCTATGGGTGAAGGGGAACAAAAATTGTGAATTTCATGGTCCCTGCCCCCCGGGGCCTGAGGGGTGGGGCTTAAACCACCAAAAATAATGCAATCTTTAAAAATCTTCCTCTTTACTCGTAGACATCAAGCAGTCAAACTATTGGCATCATTGTAATAAGCATTAAGCCCTCTACCAAAATTGTGAAATTCATGGCCCCAGGGTCAGGGGTTCTGGTGCTAGGGTGGGGCTATATAGATCATACAGTGAAAGTGCATTATTTCTTTGAAAATCTCTTCTGCTCCTGGGTATTAAATAAACTAAGTACATAGTTATGAAGAGCAAGAGTGCCTCTTCCAAAATTGTGAAATTCATGGCCCCTGGGTCAGGGGTTCTGGTGTTAGGGCTGGGCTCTATTGATTATATAGTGAAAATGCATTAATTCTAGATCTATGAAAATCTTCTTCTCTGCTCCTGGGAATAAAGTAACTAATTACATAGTTATGATGAACAAGAGTGCCTCTTCCAAAATTGTGAATTTCATGGCCCCAGGGTCAGGGGTTCTGGTGTTAGGGCTGGGCTCTATTGATTATATAGTGAAAATGCATTAATTCTATGAAAATCTTCTTCTCTGCTCCTGGGAATAAAGTAACTAATTACATAGTTATGATGAACAAGAGTGCCTCTTCCAAAATTGTGAATTTCATGGCCCCAGGGTCAGGGATTCTGGTGTAAGGGCGGGGCTCTATTGATTATATAGTGAAAATGCATTAATTCTTTGAAAATCTTCTTCTCGGTAATACAAAGACTTGCAAAGGAATTTGAAGTCGAAAAACATACGAGGTGGTAAATGCCCCGAAAAATCTCGGTAGTCCTCAAAATCTCTGACCCAGTACCAGTACTCCTTTAGAGAACAGAAATCTATTCCTGAGTCGTTGTCCGATTCTATAAAGCGTCTGATAGAATCACAACAGAAGTTGTTTCAAAAATTCCAGTCATTGGTATTTGAAGAAATTAAATCAACTAATGTGCAGAATGACACCTTTATTGAAGAGCCCAAGTTGATCTCACTGGAGATGAAAATTCCTCTCGAGAAAAAGAAGAGGCAAAGGCAGAATCAAATACTTCAATTTTGTCTAAACTTTGAGACATATTCACATCTACCAAAAAAACGGTCCCTTCTGTTAATGCAGAGCTTTCCAAGATTTTAAAATCCATTGTTCGTGATCGGCAAACCCAAAAAGATGATGAAAGAAGAACTGATAGATTAGAAAAGAACCCTCGACCTGAAAATTGTGGGTATCTCTCAGCTGCGCGGGTGAATCCTGAAATTTGAAGGAAGATATTGACTAATACAAAAAGATCAAAAGATGTCGAATTCTAATCGTCTCTTCTACTGGCTCTTGGACCGGTTGCCAATGTATTGAAAAAAAGGTGGAAAAAGATCAAAAATGAGAGAATGAGGAAATTTCACCGCTTATCGAAAGTTTTATGGATGCTGTCGTTCTCGTTTCTATGGCCAATAATGACATGAACGAATTTAGAAGGAGCAACATCAAGCCTGATTTAAACACGGAGTATAGATCTTTGTGTTCTAACCAGGTTCCTGTGACAAAATTCTGTTTCGAGACAACATTGCCGATCAACTAAAATTGATCCAGGAGGCCAACAAAGTTGGAAAGAAAGTTGACAAATATCAACAGTCGACAAAGCGTTTTTTAGGATCAATTCCTTCTTGAACAAAAGGATCCAGGAAAGGAAAAACGGGGTGAGGAAAGCAAACCCGAGACAACACCCAGTCATCCGCAAGGAACAAGGGCAGCAGTGTGCGAACCCCTTAAAAAGCGAAGAAGTTCTAGAGTCAAAGGTCAGTATACACAATGCTGGTCGTATATCAAAGTAAATTCGATACACAAGAGCATGCTCTACGTATGTACAATTTCTAAAAGGAGGTAAATTATTGACAAACAACTTGATGAAACAAGAATATCAGCAGTCTCGTTTGAAGTCATCATTTCGTAAGTTCTATGGTCGATACAATGACCTTATCAGCAAATACAATTTATCATCTAGTCAAATTCTGACTGACGTTTCTTATACTAATTGTTAGGCCATTATTTACGCACTGAATTGTCGACGGATTTTTCCGTTATTCCTGATCATGACAAAGAGCACACGGCGGGTGTGACGGGTCGGCAGGGGATGCTCACTCATCTATGGCACCCGATTCCACCTCTGATGTTTTGGAGGCCCGTGTTTGCTCTGCAGCTATTTTGTAATGTTTAATGGACTTTTGGGCTTGAATACTGTTCGTTATCTCCATATATTTCATATTGTAGACTGGCAAGACCTGGCATCAGATCCTTATATTCTTGGCATTGTTAAAGGATATAAAATTGAATTTAGTGACGTTCCATTTCAGACATGGTCTAGACCCACAATTGCTAATAAGCGCTATCCTGAGATAATTGATGATCTCATTCTTTCCTTCGAAAAGAAGCGCATAATTGGAAAAACTCGTCATTGTGATGGTGTATACCTACGTTTTCACCGTACCAAAATGTGATGGATAATTTTGACTTATTTTAAATCTTAAGATCACAATGAATTTGTTGTCTGCATGTGCAAACATTGTGAAATGGAACATTTGCAATCGGCACTAAATATAATGACTCAAAATTGTTCAATGGCTAAAATTGATTTGAAAGACGCTTAGTACAGGTAAATGTTCACCAAGAATTTAGACAATTTATAAGATTTATTTGGAAGGGCAATGTGGTGGAATACACATGTCTGGCGATGAAGAATTTTTACAAAATTATTAAAGAAAGTATTTTCTTCGTTCAGATCAATGGGTTTTATCTCTGTTGTTTACATTGACGATGTGTATTTACAGGGTGCAACGTTTAAAGAATGTGCAGAAAATGTGTCTTACACTTGTGATCTTCTGGAAAAAATGGGATTTATTATACATGAAGATAAGTCAATTTTTAAACCAATGCAATCATTTGCGTTTTAAGGATTTGAACTCGATCCTGTTGAAATGACGATCAGTTTTGAAAGTTCGTTTATTTCTAATGAATGTTCGTTTTATAAAAATTTTCAAAATGTTATCCAGCAACATCATCGAGACGACATCGCCTTAAGGTCAGAGGACACGTTCCTCAAAAATATTTAATTTTTCCCAAGAATTTGTCATTGAAGTACTGCTACTTTACCAACTTCCTACACAAAAAATTGAGATACCTTACCACGCATTTGTGCAAGATACCAGAAGGTATTTAATCCTATTTGAAATCACTTTATCAATATCACAATTTTAATGTATTTATTTTTTAAGAAATTTTAAAAACAGTTTAGAAATCACAAGATTATGATTTTTTCTTATACATTACAAGGAAAAAACGACAGGAATTTGAGTAATTGTAATAGGGAAACTTTCAACATTTCTGGTATCACTTTTTAACCTGAAAATATCAATGAATCAAATACAGAGCATAATCGGTAACAAATATCCTCAGTTGAAGATAATCCACAAGGTTAGTGGTGTTCATCTTTGTTTTAATGGTGCATTTACACAAGAAACTATTCTGTCACAATACATCTTAATTTGTTACCGTATATATTTATATAATACGTCTTGGCAATGCTTATTATCTGTAAACAATTGTGTAACTTATTGTTTTAAAGGTGTAATGAGCAGTGAAATTATATGTGCCACTGCATGTTTACAACATTTACTTGGCATTTGCTAGTATCACTTTGCGATTTAAGGACATACGCAACGTAGTTTGAACTTTATTGTCTTTTTCCCTGGAGCTGAAGAGTTCCAATACTTAAAGGAACTGTGTGATACATTTTATTGTCTATATATGCTGTTGTACACTTCTTCTAAAACAAGTTTTGATAAACAAAACATCTACAATATATGTTTAGTAATTTTTGTATATTTTTCTTTAAATTATACAAAAAAATTCAACAATTGATATCTTTTCAAAACCCCTGGTAATGCATGCTGATTTTTTGTCTACGAACATTTGATGGCACTATAATCTTAAATTAAGAATATCTTGAAAAATTATCAGTAGGTAAGGTACGTTGCGTATGTCCTTAAAGATTATCTTATTAACTTTTTCCTCGAACTTTATATAAATACGACGTCTCAAGTCCTATTATACAGGATCAAGTTTTGATTTAGCACTAAATACATGCAACTCCGGGTCAATTTCGTGTACCCATTACAAAAATAATACTTATTTTCAAACGTTGTCTTATTTGGTAGTCCTGCGATGGTATCTGATGGAAAAAAAAAACTGTCATACAATTTGAATAAATGTTATGGTGTAATTGGATCCTGTTTTGATTAACCGACACCATTTTTATTCAGTTTGAAAAGAAAAGCTTTGAATATATCGTTGGCAGCTTTGTTCGTTTCGTCAGTGATGATGTCCTGTTTCCTTGCTTTCAAAATATGTTTCTGCAGTTCATACCGAAGTAAAATCATCAGTTCTTTACATAAGCCTCTCCGTTAACTCTCTTAGTTTCCGCGTAAAATTTCTTTAAGAGACGGTTCATTTCGTGGAATAAGAAAAACATGCATTTATCATAAGTAATCTCTTACACGCTTTGGCATTTCTTTTAATGTTTTTTCTGTCAATAATGATCTAATATTTTGGTAACTATACTGAAAGTGAAACAGGTCGGCTCATAAAGGAGCAGAACTAGTTACCACTGGCATTCCAACATTTTGATGGAAGACCTAGTCTGCAATGACGACGTAGATTTTGTTAATCAGGAATTCCAGCATTTTTTCAATATTTACCTCGGAATACTTGTGTGTAGAATCAGAATGATTTTTAACAAAGTGATTTTGACCAATCACAAGAGATAAAAGTTCCAATTTCAACCTTTATTGAAGAAGCAGTTGTCTATATTATCAAAACACTTTTTTTAATTTATCATGAGAGATCGTCACGGTAGCTCAGTCGGTAGAGGTATTTTCGGTTTTGAGGCTTTCCTCCAGTGTCATAACTGAGAGGTAAATCTACTGGTATGTTGAGGTCTTCGGCTCCTGCCTCATCCTCATTGTCTCCTTTGTCAGGTGCGTCTATCCGTTTTAATACATTATGAAGCAAACTTATGTTCAACTTCACTTGAACTTTAACTTCTTCAACAGATGATTTTATTTTCAAATGCTGAAAATTAATGAAACAAGAAGTCTGTAAACCAATGCTCACTAGTAATTCCTCCGCTTTGATGTGAATGTACACAAGTTCAGTTAGAGACACAGGAATGATTAATTGATTCATTCTTTGTTATTTAACGTCCCATTCCAGAATTTTTCACTAATATAGAGACGTCACCGTATGCAGGTGGAGGAGTTCAAATTTGACCTATGCTCGGCATTCGGGGCCATTGAGCAGTGAGGGTTCTTTAATGTGCCAACGCCTATCGTGACACGGGGCCTCGGTTTTCAAGGTCTCATCCGAAAGACCCGTGACTTTCACTTCTAGTGCCGGGCGCTTGGCGAAGGAACAGTCACTAGCTATGTTTACGTCTTAGGCTTGACGCGGCGCGGCGAACGAGAATCAAAACCGGGCCTCCCGATGACGAAGCGAGCGCCCTCACAGGGATGAACAGGAAGTTGACATCAGATTCCTATAAAAATGAATCCTACCATATTACATGCCTCAACAAAGAGTGGGCTAAAATTTCAAGCATCAGCAATGAGTAGGTACTGAGAAAACTGCGACGAAAATTTGTTATGTATGGTACGGACAGATGCAAGGATACACAAGAAGTTGACATCAGATTAGTACAAAAATGAATCCCACCATATTGCATGCCTCAACAAAGTGTGTGCTTAAATTTCAAGCCTCTGCGATGAGTAGTTGCAGATAAAACTGTGACGAAAAATTTGTTCCGGACGGACAGACACGCAAAGGTAAAACAGTATAACCCCCTCTCCTTCGGAGTGGGGGTATAATTCATTTTCTTTGAATGCTGAAAATATAGTCAATTAGTTGAAGTTGTAGTGTAAAAGTTAAAATTTAAATCACATAAGAGACGCCAATGGCTTTAACTTTCATTTAATACATGTATTTCATGATATCAGTTAAACTGCAATAACCTGTTAAACTGACCTGATGTACTTGAAAGTGAAGGTGTTGAAAAGAGTGGTGGTGGTAATGCCTATCTGGCAAGAACAAGTGTAGATGGAGGCTAAGGAATGACTGGTGCTGGAAGACATACCTTTTTCCTGGGGACATTAAACCTACTTTTACGTTTGCCATTTTTGCTTGGGATGCCTCTTCGGTATCGGTTTGCAGGTCCGAAGTAACTTCTGCTAGTTTGAGTTTTTCCTGTCCTTTTTTATAGGCAGCTGAAAAGTTGTAAAATGTATACATTTCCAAGACATTTTTTAAAAGAAAATGTTGAATTATTTGAGGCTTTAATATTTCAGTAAGTGTACATTAGTTTGCATACAAGTATGTCTTTTTTCATGTAACATTAAGAATGCCTCATTTTTAACAATTTGTAAGAAAAATGCAAACCTTAACATTGAATGTAATCTTTATTACGTTATATATATATATATATATATATATATATATATATATATATATATATATATATATACAACTCGTACGACTCTGCATTTTTCACAGATGGCTTTCAGAGCTGGCCACCTGCATTTTTTCTCATTGTCTGTAAGCCATATCAGTGGAACAATATCCACATCTTCCTCCTCAGCAAATTCGATCATTAGAACTACTGAATTAAAATAAACTTTCTTGAAAATTCTGATGGTATGTAGCATTTCATGTCTACTAATCGATCAGAATTTTTTTCTAAAGACATAAATCCTAATCGACAGGTTAATAGACCTTTCATTCACATTAGGAGTATGCGTTTCACAACACGTAAATAAACAAGGTGCATATAGTCTAATGGAATATGTGTAATCATTTCAATATGGAAATGAGACAAAAGGGAAGGTCCTAAATGTTCTTCATCTCTCATTTCATCAAATGATGAATCAGTTCTTAAATCTGCATCTGTTTCTGAAAACGTTAATGTCCCTAACCAAGCACCATTCTGATTACTCCTATCACAACCATGATAGCCAGGATATGATTTTACTTGTTTTATAAAAGCCCGAGCAGGTGTATCACAGACAGTTGAACGGTGGCTGCTATAGGACATATGCTTGAAATATTTTTTTTTTTTTTTTTTTAAATTCTTTTCCACGAAATGTAAGTTTGTTACACGAAATAAAACTTGTTCCCATGAAATAAATTAAATTCGTTCCCAAGAAATAAAACTTCGTTCCCATCAAATAAAATTCGTTCCCACGAAATTAAAAAAAATCGTTTCCAGGAAATAAAATTCGTTTCCACGAAATAAAGAATTTGTTCCAACGAAATGAAACTTGCATAAGTATGTGGCGCAGTTATACTGTATTTCAGTAATACTTTGTCCTTCGAGGAGTTTGTTTTAGTGTATTTAAACTAATCAAAGATGCTTGTGTTGATTAATTACTTTGTTCACATTCAGATTTTAGAGAGTCTATCAGAACACGTAGGTATCGTGTCGAGCTACCAGAGTTAAACTGGTCGGCAAAATGTAAACATCAACATATTTATTTAAGTCATGAATTTGAGTTTCATTTTATTAGATTAGAACCGATACCGGGCATGCAGGCGGATGTGTGAATTAATGAAGTTAATTTATGATGTAAATACAATGTGTATTCCAAACAGTCATCTCAAATCAAACCAAGACAACTCAGACAATAGCAATGTTCACAGTACTGATTTTATGTACCATTCGTTTCAAGAAGTTGAAATTGACCCTCAGCTAACAGATTATTCGAGTGATTCAGTTCTCCACATACACCTATCCACTAATGAAGTTCGTCATCCCCTCAGTTCAGCCATCTTAAAAAAGAGCCTCAGGGTCCATAGTCTGACAGTGACCATGTCAGACTGAAATTGAACACAGCAAAGCCCCTGTCCTGCCAACGTTTGATACACCGACCTTACATCGCATTTCCCCAACAGCAACCTCGTTGAGAAAGGAACAACAAGAACAGAGAAAGACAGGTTATCTCCTCCAAGTATAAAATCATCATTTTATATATCTCCACCTTGTCGCCCGCGTGGAGCAGTGTTTAGAGCTTCTGCCTGAGAGTTGTGGACTAAGGAGCTGATCCTTCAGTGGCAGGTTCGAATCCACTGTGGGACGTGGAGACCGGTCTTTCGGATGAGACCGTGTAAACCGAGGTCCCATGTCGCAGTAGGTGTTGGAACGAAAAAGATCCCTCACTGGTCAGTGGCCCTGCGTGCCGAGAGTATAGGTATAAATTTGCAGCCCTCCATCGGCACCAACACATCTTCATACAGAAGAATTTTTGAAAATTTTATAGTATTTCGACTACAGGCTGAACTGAATACTTCTCTAATTTAATTGTAACTCGACTACATTGCGAGTGAATTATATAGAATAGGACTGTTTCTGTGTCATCGATGGAAGATTATTGTATGTAGCGGTAATGAGTGTTAATCACCAATCGTCTTATTGATAAGATGTAGCTGTAATGAGCACCCGAGGTCTAAATGAAAAGTAGATGTAATTAGAAGTTTTTCATTTTGCAGTGTACCAGTAATTCTGTACGGCCATCAACTTAACGAAGAGTATATTTAAGCATTACTAATTAATCACTAATTACCCATTCAAAAGAGGCAAGATCATTGATTGACCTCTGATGTTTTGCTCTGCTCCAATATTTGTATTGTTTAATGGACTTTTGAGCTTGAATACTATTCGTTATCTCCATATATTTCAATTTTAAAAGGCCCAAATGGTCTTACTTCAAAAATCCAATTTATTATCATACGTAATGGGTATTTTTAATTTGATAACTGCATTTTAATCATAAGTTGATGACGTGAGCTGATAATTCCATAATTTTTATTTTATAGCCACGGTGAGAGTCTCCATATTCGGTTCCTCTTACGTGAAGCGAACTTAAGATTTTACAGAATTTGTCATGCCATTTGAAGTAGGTGGCATGACAGCCTCTCAATCCTATCAAGTCTCATCTACGGGATGGTGAGATACAACCCGGACATCGTTGTCAAGTGTTTAGGGGGAAACGACATTTCAAGTGGAGCCTTCTACAGTCACTGATTGTCAGCAAAATTAAAGTTATAAGTCCCCGGCAACCTGAGGTATTTTTTCACAAAGGTTGTTTCTATAGGAAAATTCTGAATTCCAATGCAACGAGTGGAGACCGATCGAGGACTGTTAACAATAACATGAAGAAAATCCTTTGCAGAACGTATATAAGGGTAGATGTCCAATTTTCCACACATTCCATTCCCGATGAAACTTGAAAGAGCCGGGAACGGTCCTCTTCCTGCTTTAAATAAGCAAGACAGTAAAGCGTCGCTCCTGGGAGTAGAAAATAAACGGCCCTTATAAGGGTCATTCAATTATTCGAAAGATACCTCTGAAAATGAGACGTAGAAACTTTGCAGTTGGCAAACCTTTCAATTTTACCGAAATTTTCAGTAAATTAAAAAGTTCTACCTACAAAATATTGCACAGTACAATATATCCTGATTTTAGCATCGACACGAGTTTGTGTAGATTAAAACAATTTACAGTATAAAAATGAAGACAATTTTTTTTTCTTTTATAAAATTGGCAGATATTTATGAAGGCAGACAGAAGATTACAAATTTGGTAAATGATGGACATATTTTATTGTACGAAAAGACATATCAAGAAAAATGTTGGATATCAGGGAACACACAGAAATGATCAAATATAAACGATATTTTCCATCTTGGACGGACATTTCCTGGCGGCCACCATAATGTGACGATGTTTTTGATAGAAAGGCGGACATTTTTTGACGGCGGACACAACCTGACGATTTTTCCAGAAAAGAGGTGGACATAATGTAACGGCGGACAAAACGTGACTCAATAGTATTCTTTATTCTACTGGACCAACGCTGAGCCAACTTAAGTTTGTAAAACTGAAATAGTGTACTGGCAAACTTAATACACCTTAGCTTTGACTAGCAATATATAGGTTTCTTATTAACGTAACTTGGTTGGTCGACATTGGGTCAACATTACACACCCAACACATAGTGGCTTTGTTTGATGTATAGCAGGAATTAATTTTGTTATATACATTTATGCCTTGTATTTTAAATGTTATGTCGTTATTAATGTTTTCATGCATATATTTGTATACTGCCTTATCCCCCATATCATTTGTTTATATTTACAAACCTTCTTAGATAATTGCACGTGTTGCTTCCATCAAATATTATGGGTAAATGTTTACGTTTGCTATCTAAATTCTCATTGGCTATCAATACGGAAGTTAACTGTTTGGGTGTTACTAATATCAGTCAAAGTTCATACCCTTGGGGTGTATTCACTAGATTTCAAGTTAAAAGTTTCTATTGTTTCCAAAGAGTATATAAACCCGTGTAACTGTTTGACACGTGGGGAAGCTTGGAAAGCATTAATTTGCTGTAAGCTTTAAACCACCATAATAAAGGTTAATTAGGTTTTTAACAGATGGCACCCCTAAAATTATGTTAAGATATTAGGCATTTTGACGAAATTGTCGTCGTCTATTGCTCCTGTTAAATTTATAAGGCCACTATTCTAAAAGTTAGGAGTTAGGATATTCCTAAATAAATAAGTTTTTTTTTTCTAAATTACCCGAGGCCTTTTCCTCCGGCTAGGTTTGGCTAGCGTTTCCGTACCCTAGGTTGGGGGGTGATTTTTATACGGTTGTTAGGATTTTTCTACAAGGCATGAATTTAAAGTTGTTATTTTTTTATACTATTATTTTTTTTGTATATACAAAGGTTAATAAATTTTGTTGTTTATTTGAACTGGTGTTTTCATTACGACTGACATGAGGTGTTGAAATAAGGTACAAATAAGCTCAGAAGTAAGACCAAGCAGAACCTCAAATCAAAATAAGAACCTGGGAAATAATAAATATGAAAATAAAGGAGAGTGTTCAAAAAATTATGAAAATGGTGTTCTAAGATTTCTGCTATTACATATGCTTACATTGGTAATACGTGGAACGCTGTACTATGTAGATGTAGATTTATTACAATGGACCAACGTCGGGCAAACTTCAAATACCCAACACTGACAGACCAACTTTCCTACTAATGTATCATTCACTAATCAGCCTCATTTCATGCCAACATATTATACGTTGGACCAAAGTCGGGCCAACATTACATCTCAAACGCATTAGCCGTGTCCTACATGGGGCCAGCGTTGTAAACCCAACGCTGACAGTCTAGCTTTCATGCCAACATTTAACTCCTTGGGCCAACATTCATTGTCCAACGCCAACACTCGACCAACCATCCAACCGGTAACCAACGTTGGCCCAATGTAGTCTTGCTATCTGGGGTGGTACAAGAATGACATATTACTTTTAATATTTTTTTTTTAATTTTATCAAAACTGCTCCTTGTACAAGATCCAGATAATTGCAATGAATGATCTTGATATTGTGGGAAAAATGGTTTTGTCCTAGCCAGGAAATTGAGTGAATATATACATGAGTGCTTTAAAATTGAGTATGCCCATTATATGACTGTTTAAAATATATTAATACAATTTATCTGACTGGTTGTACAATTTATCTCATCCCAACACGTTTAGTAAACAAACATAAATATATATACGTACGAGCTATTTTGATGCTACCAGTGAATAGTTAACAGTGTAGTTGTACCATAAATAGTTGAAATGTGGTTCATAAAAGTCATGATAATGTATGTTCTGTCATTTTTATCTGTGCAACAGTATTACATACAACAATCTTAATCTAAGTAGGATCACGATTTGCTTTGATTGTATAATTTTTATTAAAGATTTGGATATGACATTTCCTTTTCGGACCCCATAATATGAATTTTTAAATCCTCTACCAAAAACTTTAAATTATGCTGTTTATTTACAAGTAATCTCACAAGACTAAGTTTCTATACTACAACTTTTGAAAACGTAAATTGTACATCTAATTTTGTTTCAACGGAATAGAATGTACCCATTATTGTCTTGCTAAATCACTGATTTTACCCACAAGTACTCTGCAGATGATATTAAAGGGATGCTAGAGTTTCATATTGGCAATGTCTATGAATTCTTCGAAGATCTTCTATCAATGTATTAGAACTCCAATGGACACAAAATGTACTCCTTCCTTATAACTGACCTATTTTACATTCCTATGAAGCAGAATATATCCAAAAACTTGTATAAAGCCAGAAAATACTTGTGGTGGCCTTCACCTCCACATTCAGATACATCAAGGACGTGAAATCATTTAAGAATAGTTACTTCAATTCATGTGTCGACTCTGTGTACTTGATTTATATTTTTAAGTAAAATTTTGAGCTAGAAACTGTTTACTATCTTCATATATCATCGAAATGAAAAAATACCACGGAATCTGTCACGCGTTTTAACATGGATGTTTTACTGACTTTTGATGATAAAGACTAATAAAGAACAAAATCGTATGACAAACGAATTGAAGTTTTTTCATCGTTTATGTCCCCGATGTCCACTACTCCGCTATCACCTGAGTATGGAGTTTACGTCTCGAAACTTACTCGATACTCAAGAGGCTGAGCATGCTTTGAGTGCAAGCAATGTGTAAAAAGAGACAGGTTACTGCCAGATAATTTGATGTTAAAGGACTTTAACAACCTAGTTTTAAATCAGCAGTTCGAAGGTCAAGATATTGCAAATGGGTTCATGCTCGCATTTTGATCGTATATATTAATACGATACTGTTGAAATACTTTTGAGACAAAAGGGCCGTTGATGTTGTGTTTTCGGAGTTTTTCCATTCGTTTGGTGCAATATGGAATGCCTCTATCCCTTGATTTTAAGAAATATTAATGTTCAAATTGTTTAGGCTTTAGCAACATAACATGAAATCTAATGTAACTATAATAATGACTAACCTACTCTCAGGATGAATTCCTTGATGTACTTGCTAATAAAATCGTGCACCAATTGTTTTGTATAATATTACATGAATTATTTTTTGTTTAGATGGACACCATGGCAGAAAAGAGATTGTTCAATATTTAACATACCACACTGTTTACAATAAAGAGGGTTTTTTTTCTTGACAATTCTACTATCAATAATCTCTTTGTTTGAATAACTAGTCCATAGCAAAGTAAAGGTGGATGCACATAGCACTTTCACGAAATAAATTGGAACACACTTTTATTCAGAGTATAACTGTTTGCAAATAGGTTAGGAGGTTTACAGAGCAAAAATTAAGAATTAAAATTTCATTTCAAAAAAAAAAAAGGAGTCGGTCATTTCTATACAGATTTGGATGCACGATCTTTACATGTCGTCACATGTTTAGAAATCGTCATTATTCCGCCCGAAATACTAACAAAAAAGTTCACACCTGCCACCATTTAAGCCACAAGTTTATAAAAGTGTTTATTCAATTTTATATTTTTTTTAACACGAAACTGACTTTTACAGGAAGATTTAGATGTAAATAGTCTACATAATTTTATGAACCTGTGAGGTCAGGTATATTTTTTAGAACTATTTTTAATTTTTAGTCCGTCGGATGGGACGTTAAACGGTGGCCCATGTCAAGGATTGTAACCCCATTGGCACGCAAAAGATCTTTTCTCTGGTTTTCGAAAAAGAGTAGGCTCACTGGGGGCCGCCAAAAAAACTCAAAAACTTTATTAAAAAAAAACAAAAAACAAACAAAAAACAAAAAAAGGCTATTTGATAAAATCTTCACCGCCGAGGTATGGAGGGGAGCTCTATTGATTATATAGTAAAAATGCATGATTTCTTTCAAAATATTTTTTCTACTATTGGTTATAAAGTAAAGAAACAAGTGTATAGTTACAGACCCTGAAACGTGCTACTACCCCAAAAAAGCGTGTGACTTTCGTGCGCTTTTCGTTTCGTGCAAACCGTGTAGCGTTTCGTGTAAACCGTGCAGCGTTTCGTGCAAACCGTGTAGCGTTTCGTGTAAACCGTGCAGCGTTTCGTGTAAGCTCCAAAGCGTTTCCTGCAAACCGTGTAGCGAGCGTGCGAGAAGCGTGTGAGAAACGTGCGACTTTTGTGTAAAAACCGTGTGAGAAACGTGCGACTTTTGTGTAAAAACCGTGTGAGAAACGTGCGACCTTCGTGCAAGAATCGTGTGAGAAACGTGTAGGATTCATTCGGAAGTCTTTTTATTTTAAATATGGGTATTGATGGTTCAACATGGCATTCTTTGTTGTTTGTAAGTAATATTATTCGGATATATGATACCGGTGGTATTTTAAGAGTGAAAAAAATACGGAAACAACAAAATAAAATCACTTGTTAATGTATTACATATTTGTTTGATTTTCTTTATTTTTTTTATTTCAATAAAGATGGACAGAAAATGTGTTAAAAGTAATTAATTATATGCACATAAATTTTAAGGTATTTGATTCAATACATGTTTTAAAGGGAGCAATACTGAACATTTTTTAAAAGAAAATTCATTAGGAATCCCGTCTTGTCCTTTTCATTCATTTACATGTATTTGAATCTCTTCACCATTCTACAATTATGGTATGTGGGATTACAAGAACATATCAGTGATTAATACAAAATAATAGATAGATATGGCAGGCGTGAAAAACAATATGCAAAATTTAGTGCGTTGCTATAAATGTGAAGTATTGGAATTCTAGGCCGGGGAGCAGAGTTAATTGATTTTCTTTATAAACGAACATACATTTCTTATATTACAAGATTGTGATACAAATAATTTTGAAACGATGAGTCATTTATAGTCTTTTTTATGCATAAAATTGGTTGATTAATAATAGTCATATAAATGAATTATAATTCACATGCATCGACAAATACAGGGTTAAAGATTTCCGAGAGGGGGGGGGGGGTGATCAAATGAAAATACTAACTGAGTTTCTATTGTAAACAAGTCTTTTATTGTTGATTTCTTTTTTTTTAATAATCTATTGCTTTTTTCGGGGTGCGCCCGATGCACCCCTTAAAGATGTTGTAGTCTTCTTTACACTTTCAACACTCTTCTTACGACTGTGATCAAGGTCATTTACAACAGCGATCACGGACTCCGCGTGCCAGGACTGAAAACTTGTTCTGCAATTATCTCTTGTCAATCATAGCTAAAGGCCAGTTTACACGGTAAAGCAAGCTGTATAATCCTTGTCATATACATCAAAATGCTACCGTGTGTACGGGGCTATTACACGGAATTTAAACCTTCCCGGAGTCATATATTCCACGCGTTCGAATAGAGCGTGTCTCTATTCTGTACAGCAAGTCGTATGAGACTCTCTATCTTTGGCCAATCAGTGGTCTGGGATTTGGGTGATCTATTTATGCTTTACTGACCAATTCAATATTTTAAAAGAATACTTCAACATTTTTATACGTTATGGCTTGTTCAAATTTAAAATGTAATTTTATTTTAACATTTTCGCTGAATAAATTTGATTGAAACAAATCGTATCAAATAATTAAGAGCGAATATCAATCTTTCAATGCTAAACTCTTAGTTTAAAATGGATGTTTTGAAGATCCATCAAATAAATTTTGGTGTAGCATTCCTTCTTAAATATATTTCAAATAGACGATTAATTTTATATTTGACCGGTGGTCAAAAAGAGTAAATCGTTCTGCTGCTGAAATTGAATTTCTCATTAATGTGTCCCGCTTCTTTATAAATGGCCAGGGATACTACGTCCAGAAGATCATCAAAATCTGCCATATATCCATTCGCAGAAAATTTCTAGAATTTAAAAAGTGGTTCTGATATGCACCATATATAGTGATCAATCCCCTCCTGATCCATTGTCTGACCCGTGGCCTTCCTCTAGATCTTCTTTGCTGGCACAACAGTGAGTGGAAATGAAATTATCAAAAGGCACATTAAGATAACCATCTTCCTCTTCCTGTTCTTCCATGTTAACAAAATGAAAAAAAAATGTACTTCTTCAAAGGGGCATTTTGTTTGTTTAAACAACAATAGAGTGGAATGTAAACCTGTTTTACCGTGTTGACATATAGGGAATATATTACAAAAGTTGTAAACGACAAGTTGTATACGACAGGTATTACCTTGTAAACCGGCCTTAAGATGATACCCGACAATAACGATTGATTTTTAATTCGCGAAATTAAACGGTTTTATTAGTATTTAATGATTATAAATAAATACCCGTTGATTTTATTTCTTAAATTTATCCGATTGTCTGTAAACAGTTAATTAATTTGCCAGTGCATTCGTAAATAAATAAATCCTGAATAATCATATATTAGTAGTTTTATTAATCACGCAGTTCTAGAGCATATATTTTTTTCAGTTTTTAGGACATTGGATATGTGTACACATATATTGAATGTATTGTTGAGAGCCGTGACTATTGATTACATAGATTATTGATTTTTTTTGTCTTGACGGGGTTTGAAATCAAGGATTTTACAAGGTGGTGGGTATAATATTATTTTTATTTGATAAACCAATGCCTCAAAAGAGAACTAAATAATTACAATACCTATCCCCCGGCTTCTTTACCATATAAAATTTTAATGATTTATTAAAGTTTAACTCTGTAATGAAACGATATATTTACCATTCGGAATAAAATGCATTTAATGAATTGCACGTATCGGGTCCCGCTGGAGATATGGATATCCTTTTTTTTCTTAGAATGGGCACTTCTTTCTACAATATTTTTCCCCCCGATGGTATACTTACTGAAACAAGTGCCCGTTAATATATTTTGTCATGTACAGATTTGAAGATACAATAGTAAGATCTCGGTAATCTAACCCCCCCCCCCTTTTCCTGCACAATGTTCCTGTTAGATGCAGTTTACATATTTCCTTTGCAAATTATAAAAGGACCTAATTTACATGTAATCAAATGAAATTACCTTTTTTTAATAGATCATAAAAATGTATAAATCAATCAATAATTAAAAAAAGGAGAATAAAATCAACCCGTTAACAGAAATCATTCGCAATTGAATCATTTTTTTTCTTTCAAATCAATAACTGAGTTTATTTGTTAGTAATAAAACGACTATTTAATATCAAACTATAGGAACTAATTGGAAAAACATTAAATACTGTGAATTACAAATATAATATTTTTTTTCAGTGCGTATTTTAGAGTCTTAGTGAAAAAGGGTTTGTACACAGACGATAATAAGTATTTCACCGGGCGGGTCACACTCACTGACAACTATTTATTAATTACAACTGAACATTGAGTATTTTATCTGTTAATATAATACTGGTGTAGCGAGTTTTAATCTTAACTTATTCTGAATGATTGCAATTCTTAACTAATCTTTGATTAATCCCTAATAATTGAAATAAAATCCGAGAGATTCCGAATAGAAAATCCAGATCGAGGCCAAAGCGTGCGAGAATCGTGTACAAAGCGTGTGAGAAACGTGTACAAAGCCTTTCGTGCAGGCTTTCGTGTAAACCGTGCAGCCTTTCGTGCAAAGCGTTTCGTGTAAACCGTGTAGCGTTTCGTGCAAACCGTGTAGCGTTTCGTGTAAACCGTGCAGCGTTTCGTGCAAACCGTGTAGCGAGCGTGTACCGTTCGTGCAGCGTGCGTGTGGGGTAGTAGCACGTTTCAGGGTCTGTATGATGAGAAAGAGTGCTTCTTCCAGAATTGTGAGTTCGTGGCCAATGGGTCAGATGTTCTGGTGTAAGGATGGGGCTTTATTTATTTAATAATATGGTGAAAATGCATTTCTTTGAAAATCTCCTATGCTTCTGGGGATATTCAAGGCAAACAGAGTAAAAGTTTTAATATGCAAGGGTATTTTTACCAGAATTTTGAACACCTGGACCATATAGTTAAGTGTTCTGGTCCTGGCCTGGGCTCTATTAACTTGTATTCTGCTGAGCAAAGTTATTCCCCTTTGCCATTCACCTTGATAATATTAATAGAACTAGAGCAGAGCTCGTTGCAAAGCAACGAGTAGGTCTTCCGTTGGAGCTGCGAACAGAAAGTGACCTTGAGTCAAGGTCATGCCACATTCTAAGGTTATAAGCAATCTTGTAAGGGGTATCAACTTGCAATGTCTCATCAGTAGAAAGACAGTAAAGGAGTGTTGTTTCTCTGTTGATGACCTTGAACTCATTCAAATGACCTTGCATCAAGCCATGACACACTCTGGTTATAAGCAAACCCCATATATGTGTTACCGACTTGACAAGTTAACACATGTTCTTTCAGCCCATTCATCCAGTCAAAACATTCTTACCTAAGTGACCCTGAATTAAATCAACATGGCCGTAAGAACCGGGGGGGGGGGATATATAGATTACTTTAGTAAAAATAGATACTATAACTTGTGCCCCCTGAAGAAAAATGTCTGATGACTTTTTTTTTTTTGCTTGTCAAGGAATTTTTGGTAGTTGATAACCTTTTTTCTTCGTTTGTCAGAAAATTTATGGTAGTGCCCCCTCAACTGTCAACAGAAAATGTATGGCTGTGCCCCCCCCCCCCAACTGAATTTGCTTCCTACGGGCTTGATCAAGGCAATGATACACTGTGCATGATATCAGCGATACCCTTTTGTACGTTTCGGACAAGTTTACACTTTATATATATTGCATGATAGTGAGGGAGACATGAAAAGACATAAAGATTTCTTCGCCCATAAAAAGTCATATTCTCCGAGGGCAACATGAATATTTCTTCGCCCATGAAAAATCATACTCCCCGAGGGTAACGTGATTTTTCCTTGGCGAAGAAATCTTCATGTCTCCTTCACTATTATGCAATAAATTGTTTATAATATTGAATTGAGCACAATGCAGGAATTATAAAGGAGATCCAATGAAGAAAGCAAACATGCATTTGATGAGAACGATATGAAACAGGTGTAAGTTCCTAACTGACAAGTTTGTGTGATTTTCACACCAGTAACATTCAAACGCCACCCATTGCATTTTTACACATTTAAATCGACACAATCAGTCAACGATAATATGTTGACGGTGCGACCGTTGGGGCGAGTGCATTGTTCACTTAATTTTAAGATCCGCCTCTTCAAACCGCACGAGACATTTGGAACGTCTAGACTGTTTCGTCACATGACGTCGTATGTTAGCTGTATTTCCATGAACGAATTTTGAAAAGTGGAGAAATTTTAACAAAGAACGTTTAATCTACTATCTGTATGCAATTCCATTGATTAAGGTGATTTATGGTGAATTTTTTGTTGTTACCGCGCGAACGAAGTTAGCAGCGTTGCTATAAAGAACCTAACTCCTCAGTGGTTTAATTGCGACGTCACAATCGTGAAACACGACGTTTTGTTGCAGGGCAAACATGATGGACACGTGACCTTCTCAGCCAATCAAATTCTATTTTACTAGTGATTTTTCACTTGTAAGCTAGTTTCATAGAGGTATAATAAACGTTCTTTTTAGACCATACATCGAAATAAATTATCATAATTTCTATAGTCGTAATTTAGGGCCTCTTGTCAAAAACACAGCCATTCTTTGGATCTATGTTTTCGTTGAAGTTGCTCATTGTGTCATTGTGCATGATACACATGTAATGTAGTGTACATGTTCTCGGTATAAGATTATATGGATACGCAGGACAGGTATGTCTCATGCACACATTCTCAAACATGTCTAGAAATAATTTTCAGTCAAATGTAAGCAACATATGTTATTTAAATTCTTTGTTGGTCCTTGATCTTTTAGAAGTTTATTTCTTTACTTTTCTTTTGCTCAGTCAGTAGAGCGCTCGCTCCGTGATCGGAAGGTCGTGTGTTCAAATCACGGCTATCTCCCCTCGCAAAAAATTGTGATTTTTTCCCAATTAAAAGTTCGTTTTTCCTAATTTCAAATGTAACGACCGTTCATGGTAGCTCAGTCGGTAGAGCGCTCGCTTCGGAAGGTCGTTGAGTTCGAGTTTTCGATTCTCGGCGCGACCGACCTAAGTCGATAAAAATTAGGTAGCAACTGTTCCTTGACCAAGCGTTCGGCACTTCGAAGTGAAAGTTGCGGGTCCTTCGGTTGAGACCCTTAAAACCGAGGCCACGTAACACTGTAGGCATTGGCACGATAAAGAACCCTCACAGTTCAATGGCCCTGAGTGCCGAGTAAAGGTCTAAATTTGAAGCCCTTCGCCTGTATAAGGTAACGTCTATATATGAGTGAAAATTTTTTGAACTGGACGTAAAACAACAATCAAATGAAATAAAATCTTTCTTTTTTTTAAATTTAAATCTGAAGTTAACGATTTTCCAAAATACCTTAAGTGATTTTTCTAGTTGCCCTTAGGGCGAACCTACTGTATCTGAGTTTATTATTTTACGAATTAAAAGTTGAATATGTGTAGGGTCTGATTTTTTAATACTCTCTCCTTTGCTGGATGATATCTTCATACTCTGTTATACTATGAATTTCTGTTAATTTTTTTTTATATTTTTGTGGGATGAAAATTTCAAATATGTCCCTAGAAATTTTCAAGTTTAAAGTAAAGTCATTTTAGAAATAATCATTTCCTGGAGGTTAAAAACCGTTTTGAGTCGAGCTATTTCTAACCAGTCAGTCGAGAGAGAGGACAAACAAACAATTTTTATTTCAAAAGATGGCCTGATAGATATGTTAATGTTGCTCTTTTTTCATTAATCTTCATTTGAATATGCTAAGCGATTTCAGCCTTCAATCAATTTTCCTTCAATTGTTAAAAAAAAGGGGGAAAGAAAAAAAGGTTGAATATGCTGAGCGATTTCAGCTTTCAATCCCTTTTCCTTCAATTGTAAAAAAGGAAGAAAAAAAGGTTGAAAAAACTTTTAACACCTTTGCTAGTTCAGCATATAAAGTTCCTGGTTCAGTACATCTGTCATTGTACATTTCTTATAAGAACATTGTGAGAAAAGCCATCTGTAAGTTGTAAAATTCAAATGTAAAAGACGAAAAATGAACGAACTGTTCTTTCTTAGATGCACCTTCTCGGTGCACTAGCCGGACACTAGAGGACCTATCCCCTATTTTCTGGTCGGCATTAATATGGGCTTGAACATTATCTACTACATTTTTACAACTTCTGCATTACTTCATTTTTGCAGAGAAATGGAAATGTAATCACTGTATTTTTGGAGCTCATATCACACCCTATCTTGTAAATCATTTTTCAATTCAACTGTCAAATAATTAAATGGTTTTTTAAAGTCCTATGACTCAGAATTTGAAACATGCTATAGATGTTACCGTTGGAAATAAATTTAAAAGATCATTTTCATCTTGGAATAGTAATTGGGGTGGAAAGTCAAGGAGGGGCATTTGAGGAATGCAAGATGGTAGGTCATGAAAACTTTGATTTGGAATATATTGGCTGCAGAGGCAAACCAGTGCTACATATGTGTTGGATTTTCTTTTTGTTGAGGTTGCCTCAATAAAATTTACATTGTCGCCTACAATCCGAAATCTTATCTGACAGCTTGTACCTCCTCCCCCACACTATCCTTACAGATAGTCTGCTGCTGATAAGAACTCGGGCTGAGTTTCAGCGCTTATTTACTAGCACACTTTAAGAGATATACTCCAGCTGCGATGGAATAAAGACACAAAGCTGCATTAAACTTTTTATTGATCATTATGTTTTTATCTATTTATGTCTCTAAATAACATGAACCGTCACTGTAGCTCAGTCCTTGATTGGAAGGTCCTGTGTTCAAATCACGGGCGCGACTTATTCAGCGATAATTAATAGGTAGCAACTGTTCCTTCGCCAAGCTCTCGGCAATGTGAAGTGAAAGTTGCTGGTCTTTCGGATGAGACCTTAAAATCAAGGCCCCTTGTCACGGCTGACGTTGGCACAATGAAGAACCCTCACTGCTCAATGGCCCTCAGTGCCGAGTAAAGGACTAAATTTGAAACCCTTCACCGGTATATGGTGACCTCTCTATATGGTTGAAAAATTCATCAGCGGGACGTAAAACAACATTTATTCAGTATCATATAGAATGAAACATGTTGAGAGAATATTTACAGTAAAAACATGTTTAAATTATGAAGAAATCTGCTGTTTTCTTACAGAAATAAAACTCATACTGCTTACTTTTACATTTTGTTTATTTTTTGGTGTGTCATTCCCCCCCCCCCCCCCAAAAAAAAATGAATATTGTCAATGCAGAGAAATAAATACTTTGCACTGTTTGCACAGAAAAACACGTCTTTTCTTGTCGACTGCACATTGCTTCCGTCTTCCCCTCTTCTGGTGTTTTACTGGCCAGTTGGCAAGACCAGAAGGGTCAGTGTTGGACATAGCCTTTCTTTACCTTGAACCCCGATATGTCCCAATAAGCTGGCGACTTAGTTGCATTCGGAAGCTTTGCTGAGTTCTGGCCACTTCCCCTCCACTCTTGTTATTTTGTAGTTGACCGATTCTCTCGTGCAAATAAATGCCTTGACAACACAAATGTCAAAAAGAAACCACAGAAGATATTTCCACCATTTCTTTGATATTCTACAGGATGACTACTGCTTTCGTACTTGGTCAGCTCGAACTACACCAAACATAAATTTCTTATATTGCTTGCCAATTATTGGACAGGGAACATCCTTTTGAAATCTGTCCTTTTGCTTTCGTTGAAAGTTGATTTTTTTTCATTTGGATCACAATTTGTAGACAAATAGAAAACAACCCTTTGTCTTTCCATGCCGTTTGCAGCTTGCAGCTATTACCCTCTTGTATACCCTTTCGATTTTCTCGGACAGTCCCACAGCAGAACAAATCTTCTCTGAATAAGGAAGAAAGGAGAAAAAATTGTCCATATAAATATGGTGTATTTATGTTTAATTTTTTTGAATGTGATTGTTTTCTTTGATGCTTTGCGAGCAGCAGCTATTAAAATGTAACATTATATTCGTTGTAAGAAATCTAAAATTAATTAGTACATGTTCTTAAATGAAAATTCCGCTAAACTGGTTCATGCAGTTATTTGTCATCACACATCGCATTATTTGCCTGCATATTTCACCAGCAATATCTATAAATTACAGTGAGGTCATGGCATTTAAGTAAAATAGATGTAATTGTAATGTATAATTTCACGCATGTGTTGAATGGATTTAACGAGTTACAGATTTTGAAATACTACAAATATGATTATTTGCAATATCAGTCTTTGCATGGTAATTAATATGTTAGAAGTAAATTAGAATTTACTTTTCAATTGCTTTAATCAGTATGTTGTATAGAAAATAAAATACAAAATGTTTATTTTAAAATTTTATTCCTTACCAGAGTCCTCGTGGAATTGTCATCTAAGGTCTCTAGGAAGTCCTGTACTTCCCCAACAGAATAAAAAGCTTATTTTCTGATGGTAACAAACTTTCAGTGGTGTCAAAATCAATATCGACGGATGATATGAAATGCACTTTGATGGCAGCTACGTCCGACTGTAGAACATCTTTTTTGGAAATAACTGAAATTTGGAATGAAATGTGTTTCTTATTTTTGGATATAGAACCTAAAGTTTGAAAAAAAAATCTATATAATTATTCCCTGAAATTGTTTTAGTAGAGATTCCCTGAAATTGTTTTAGTAGAGAATTATATGCATTATTGTGGTGGTAATCTTGGATTATTCGATTTTTAGTAAGTGCATGTAGTTAGCACATGATAATTTGTTTATAGATGTTATATACTTTCTTCAGTACTAGTACTAAGTGATTTTGAGTGAGTAATATTGGTATAACACTTCCTTCATGCAGATATAACATGGCAGTTTATTCTTTTTTTTTTTCAATAGGCAATTTCAATTCAAATTGTTTGAAATCAAGCGATTTCGTCCTAAAGTTTCGATGTTTTAATATCACATAGCTGTTTTAAAATGTACCATAGCTCTTGTTTGACTGGTGATATGTTTTACTTGGAAGTTGTGTTACAGTGGAATAAACAAAATATTTTCTGTTGTCATGCCGAGAAGGTATATTTTCACCTTGTTGTTAGTTTATCAGCTTCAGTTGTTCTTATAGTGTACCTTTGGTGAGAGAATTTTGCATGATCAATGATTAAGTCACATGGATTAATGAAGGAACATTCTGACTAATAGTAGACTCGGCACAGAAAAGCCCTTTTTCTCTCAATCAAGAGGTTGGATTAATTCTCAATATTCTTCCTATCAGTTATGTTTAAATTCTTTGGTCTTTTATACATTATTTATTTTACCTTTGCCTGATCCGAGTTGACTTAAGTTTCCATGGACTCAACTATTTGAGCTGCTGGATTGTTTCCACCTAGAACTTTTCTCTTCAACAGTTGCATATTATTTTCAAAGGGCCAAGCAGCATAGATATCAAATGATCCAAATGCATCGGCTTCTGTTCGTTAATACATGTGACTGTGTATGTGATAGACACAAAATTCTTTTCCATACAACCTGTGACAATTTCATACAAAATAACACAGTAAGCGATGCGCTTAATTTGAATAGCTTTCAATCTATCAATTCTTTGGGCATATAATGGTCAAAAACACACGTTTAGTGCTGATCTGAGCAATTTGGCCACTGAGCAGTCTATTATACGCTCTCGGACCCCGCATCCAAATTAACAAAAGATTTTTCATTACACCGAGGCACACCTGATGCATGTAATCGACAGGAACACCTTGTACCATATCTATTTGAAAGTCACGAAATGGAGATCGGACATCTTGTTTATGATGCCCTTCTTGTATTTGGTTCCAGAATGATGCATTTGTTCCGTAAACAAGATTATCTACGACTGGGTAGGTCATCCGTCAAACATATTGCCCACACTGCTTATATTTGTCACATCCAAAATACCCAGAATTTTTTGACAATTTACAAATGCTTTTTGCTGGCGCCTCACAAGTTATACACGGGACTATAATTTGAAATTGTTCTTCATTGATTTTGAAATTTAAGTCCAGCGTATAACTTGTGATGCGCCAGAAAAAAAAACGTAAGTCCTAACGCAGGCCACACTGTTGTTTTGCTGCTTTTAAACAGAGGAAGTCAATTAATTCTCAGAGACAAGATTATTTTTTTATTAAACGCTTCAATGTCTGTTTGAGCGTATTCCTTCTATGCATTAAAAATCAGTAAGTCAAGTCTAAAGTGAAAATATTCCATGTCTGAAACTCTCCGTAGGTCAGTGTTTTTAAAAGCGTGCGCGAAGAAGCTGGAAGGTTTGGATTTACAGTTTTTCTTAATCTTTTCAGCACAGCATCTACTGTACTTGCCTTAACTTTGTTCAAATTAACCCATTCTCTTCGTGTGTCTCTCACCGCACTCTATCACTGTAATCGTATACCTCGTATGTAGATGTAATATATGCAACAAAATGTAAATCTCATTGATCATTGCTATTATCGTCAGATGGTGCATTGTTACAACTGAGTGATAGTTTTTTACAGGTACATGCATATCTTCATAAGATTTTGCATTTTGGATAACATTTGAACATTGAAATGATTCAGAATCTGTATCTTATTGGGACTGTTCCCTCTGAGTCTGTAATTGTAGTTTTCTACGCATTTCTTGTTATTTAGGCGTCTTTTATTTTGATTCTTTTGTCAGGACCCATGATGATTTGTATTTAAAGTAAATTTTTGAGCTTGACAAATACTTAAATGGAATGCAAATTTACTTAAAACTTTGACATTAAGCCAGCTAGCATTTCTAATTATTAATAACCCGTATCTTTCTTTGTTAAATTTTTTTTCCTTCGTATACAAATTGAGAGCGTTAATGGAAGTGGACCACCGGCGTATTGTCGGGACATTACTACTGAAACCGGAATATCATTTGGAACGACGAAACGTATTTTGTGAAATGACAGTAATATGAGGAAAGTGGGTGCGAGATGGATACCCACGCTTTTCTCCAAAGCAGAAATTGAGAAAAAGTACGTTCCGTAGAATTTCTAAGTAGATTTGGACGTTAGGACGAAATGCTCCTGGAACGTGACGTGACATACCTAACATGACTTTACGTCTAAGTATCCTCCAGATTTTACAACTGCTCGTGTTAAGAAAGCCCGTGTGACCTTAAGTGTAATTGGAACATGATGAAATTTTCCAGTATTGTTGCAGAATGACTCTTTATGTATAGACATGTCCATTGTTTACAATAAAATTTTAGAAAGACTTGGATCAACCCTCGTGTGGATGATCTGCGTTAGTGAAAAAGAGTGAACAATCTGCATTCAAGTTAAATGAAAAGCATAATTCTGATCAACCAATACTACATATGCACTTGAAGCTTTCTTTAAAATTTTGGTAATTTTATAACCAGTCAAAACATTAATATCAATAACTTTTGGAACTGTAATGGTTTTGTCAGTACGCTTGTCTGTTACAATACAATACTGTTACAAATTGCATATAATTTACCATAAGGAAATCTGATATTGTTATTGCGATAATATTTGGTTTCTGAATGTCATAATAAGGACACAATGGCAAATGCATGATGGGAATCATCTCACATTGACCACCTGTAGTTACCTCTAATGCCAAAAACGTGTGGATTTTAGATTTTTTATGATAAAGTCAAATGATCAAAATATAAATAAAATGAAAGTCAAAGTACCAATGATGATGTAAGCATGAAGTAATGAAAACTCTTCAATTAGCCTGCCCTAAGAATCTGATGTGGGTTAAAACTTTATAAATGAATGATGGAACTCCTTGTGCTTTAGCTAAATGAATATTCTGTAATAACATGAGTGCAATGTGCATTATGCTGTCTTTGTAAAACAAGAAAATACAACATGCAAGTGCAATAACTGGTAATCCTGATTGAGACCAGTGTTATATCATTAGTACTGGGCTAAGAAGGGGTAAATTCAATTTGTCCATCTATTATAGGTTCTGCCAAATGTTGAAAGGTTTTCTTCTCCCTTTTGGTTGCTTCTACTATTTTGTTGAGATTTAGCATAATTTGCCAGCGAAACAGGTTTTGGAAATGTTGAATTTGCATATGTATTTGGACACCTGAGTGTCATCAAAACATTCTTGTTAGATAGCCAAATTAACAGGATGTACAGTAGAAAATCTTTTGCTTTGATTGAAACGATTTACTAATCTTGGAGAAAAATAAAGATTAGGTGTGGATAAGTGGTATCTACAAGGATGTATTATAGAAAAGGTACATCCTGGAAGTATTTTCTCTTCAGAAGGACAGTTCAAGGAAACTTGGGAACTATGGTATAATAAAACTGAAGTTGAGTTTATTTCAACAATGTTAGTTTGTGATTGGTAATCTTGAAGATATATACATGAAGTTGGCATAGAAATATCATACTGTCTTTTGGGAAAGAAATGTTGGATTTGAAAGTGATGTACAAATTTACAAAGATTTTCATCCGGATTGTGTTGTGGATCCGGTGGTTGTTGTTCTACATGAACTTGTAAGTTTTCTTGGATCATGGTTGTTGCATGTTGTTTTATGTCCGATTCGAGATTTTTCACTTGTATAAAGAGTCGCCCCTGTGGAACAGTGGTAGAGCGACTGCTCTAGAGTCGCGGAGTAAGGAGTTGATCCTTACGTCGCGGGTTTGAATCCCACTGTGGGACGTGGAGACCGGTCCCTCGGATGAGACCGTATAAACGGAAGTCCCGTATCGCAGTAGGTGCTGGCACGAAAAAGATCCCTCACTGCTCAATGGCTCTAAGTGCCGAGCATAGCTTAAAATTTGCAGCTCTCTACCGGCAAGTGGTGGCGTCTCCATATGAGTGAAAAATTCTCGAGAGGGACGTTCACTAACAAACACTCATATAAAGAGGTCACCATTTATCGTTGAAGGGCTTCAAATTTAGACCTTTACTCGGCACTGAGGGCCATCGAGCAGTGAGGGTTCTTTATCGTGCCAACGTCTACCGTGACAACGCCTCGGTTTTTAAGGGCTCATCCGAAGGACCCGCAACTTTCACTTCAAAGTATTGAGCGCTTGGCAAAGGAACAGTTGCTACCTATTTTTTTATCGATTCAGGTCAGTCGCGGCAGTGATTCGAACACACTCTAGCGCGAGCGCTCTACCGACTGGGCTACCTTTACTTCCTGGATCATGGTATATCTGAAGTTTGATGGCGTTCGTGAGGGATTGACTAACTTTTTCGTCTGGGCATGTCTTCAATTTGTATGTAAAGTTAAGGCCTAATCCAATGATTTCGTGGAGACCATGTGCCTTATCATGAAGTTTACTAAAAGATCCTTTGGGAACTTTGTTTACCTTTAAGAGTACTTTGTCACTAAGCCGAAATTCCGGATGTTTGACTTTGGGATCATGTCGTTCCTTGCTCTGCTCTTGATGCCACTTGACATTTACCTGCACAAATTCATTGGTTACTTTGAGATGTTGTAACGACAAAATATTTCTCGAAATAGGACATCTGCTTTCTCTGTGGCAGACTGTGTACGCAGAAGAAAAGGCTACAATCCATCTAGTGAAAGAATCTACACACAAAATGTATTCATAACCATCTTTATTTTTGTATAGAGGACCCAAAATATCAATATGTTATCTTTCAAAACGCTTTGCTGGAGAAAGTGGGATCATGGGTGGATTGGCTGGATTGTAATCCCGTTTAGCTCGCTGACAGCGATCGCATGACTTGACATAGTTGATGACATCTTGGTACTCTCTTGGCCGGAATACTTCATGATTAATGCTGTTCTCAACTTCTCTATGCCAAGATGTCCTCCACCAGCAGACTGTCATGGTAAGCAAGTAACGAATCTTTTTGTAGTACTCTGGGAAGAGTAGTTCGTTTGATGAATTTGATATCTTCTTCTAAATCCATCTCTGGCAACCTTTCACTCTTCTTTGATACCACTAGTATGGAATGTCATCTGTTTTTTTTATTTAACGTCCTTACAACCAGAGTATGATGTTATGCAAAGGTTTAAAAAATGTTTACTGAAAAAGGTTTTTTAATAACGTCCTTACAACCGGAATATAATGTTATGAAAAGTTTTGTGCTACCTGAGACGATATAAAGTAAAAAATTTTATCCATCAAATTGCGCGTTACAATCATAATAAACTAAAACAGTTATAGAACCAAGCCTGTTTATTATGTATACAGATAACAGGTTGCATAGAAATTACTCAAGTAAAATGTCCAGATTTCAATTGTATGCTGCACAAAAAACGCAAACATTTGACAGTTGGTTTAACTTGAAGAGATATTTTTTTAAAATTCTATTTAGGGAGAGGACGGAGGGAGTGTGAACATTCTTTGATGGTCTATCAAAACATATGCAGAAAATGGTTGATTAATAACTCTGGTCAATGAAAGATATTCTAAAAAATGAAATAATGATTGATTGTTCTACTTTTATTGTTTGGGAAGTGAGCTTGTCTGTTATGCTGAAATCTTCTCAAATAACAAAAAACTTTACAGAATGGAAACCAGAAATTGATATATCTTGAACACTTGGAATTGATATTTTCTAGTAGGATGGACACAATAGCAAACGCAGCAGTGGAATAGTGACACAATTACCACCAGATGTAACTTCAAAATAAAGGCTTGTGCCCTTTTGTCTCTTTCTAGAACAGTATATCATTACAAAAATTATTATATGAATTACAAAATTCCTAAAGTTAAAAATGCATGAATCTATTGAAATCTTGTAACAAATGAGGTTTCAAGATTTTCTCCTAATTGTAGTTGTTTAATATAAATGAAAGAAGGCAATTCTTTAGAAATTACATTACCAACTGTCTGCAAAAACAAAAGTGCTGAGCCATTTTTTTAAATTTGAAAAAAAAATCTTGAATTTGAAAAATAACAAAATACAGATATCACCAGCAAAACCTGCAACGATCATTGAAACATATAATAGACTTTGTGTCGAACCCATTATCTAACATAATTTCATCATTTAACAGTGGTTCAATTAACTGCACCCTTTTTAGCTACATTAGCTAACTTCTGGAGACTTAAATGATAAAATCTTTCATCTACTGAAACATTTGAAAAGGTGTGGTTGTAAATTTTAAACTGTGGAACAATTAATTCAATAGGATTTGGAAATAAGGCATATCCAAAAGTAACTATTGAGTCTGAATCATTGAAAAATTCTTGCAACAAAGCTACATTGACCGGGTATGAAACTAAAACATTTTTATTTGTTTTTGACAGTCAACTAACTTTGGAGTAAAAACAATAAAAAAAAAAATTCAGATGCAATGGAGCACTGGCTTGGCAAATCATAAATACAAAAAGTACATCATCCAGTAGTTTTCTGATGATTTTGACAATCAATTACATGTACTAAGTTCTGAACATTTACAATAGGATTAATGATGAAGTCAGTTCAGTCAATTGACGATGCACATGCTCTTATTATTGTGCTTGTTATTTAAGAAAAGCGCCACCATGCAATTTGTAAAAGTAACTTGAGTTAAGGGTATATTATCAGTACATGCAATGATGATTCTGTTCCGATATTTTGCGGAATTCCGCTAATTTGAATCCAATAATCCGATATTAACGAGCGTTTTCCGATATTTCAGCACTTTCTATTTTTGTAGCGGCCCTTTTCCATTTTAGTCCGCGTGAAAAATTCAAATTGTTTCGTCCGTGCTTCATCTAGTCTGCATCATTCAGACGTTTGCTTTTATCTGCAAGTAAGGACAACACATACTTAGGGATGATTCAAACTTCCTTTCAATGGTGTGGCGGGGTTCATTCAGCCTAGTCAGGGTGTATAAGTTGTTAAACAAACTGTCACGCTTCAATTTTCGTCAGTCCTTTAAACTTGCTTTGCCCATATTTCGCCAGCCCCTCGACCCCGAACTTGCTGATGCAATACATTAACCAATTTGTTGAAGATTCGTGTTAGTGAGTTAATATGACTTGCCAATATATTAACGCCACTTACGGTATCTGTGCCAAACAAACCCCTAAAAAGTTTCCTGCAAAGGGAAAAAATGCTCGGGTTAGCCTATCGGTTTTTGTTTTAGGTAAGTTTGTTCGGGGAATCAGGGTGTGAATAGATTTGAATGTATGGTTGACATCAACGTGAAAGGAATGAACATAATGCAAAATTTGGTTTATCATATTGCAAAAAGATGAACTTCCTGAGCATTTAGTTAATTCTCGAATGGAAGCAGAGAAACTATCAATCTTAGCTGAAAAGTATGGGTCCAGCTTTCTTGAGAAAGAATTTTTGCGTCTTCATTGAAAATGGTGCCGTCATTTATTCTTCGAACAATTTTGGGATTTGTGATTATAGATGCTGCTGATAGGGTGATGCATACGATGGTAAACGTCAGTCAACAAAGTACCAAACCAACATCAATCCTTTGCCACAGAACCTACAAAGATGCCAAGGAGAAAATAAAATTAGAATGTCGTATGAGAAAACCGTTCACGGTAGCTCAGTCGGTAGAGCGCTCGCTCCGTGATCGGGAGGTCGCGAGTTCGAATCTCGGCCGCGACAGACCTAAGTCGATAAAAAATAGGTAGCAACTGTTCCTTCGCCATGCGCTCGGCACTTTGGAGTGAAAGTTGCGGGTCTTTCGGATGAGACCTTAAAAACCGAGGCCCCGTGTCACGGCAGGCGTTGGCACGATAAAGATCCCTCACTGCTCAATGGCCCTGAGTGCCGAGTAAAGGTCAAAATTTGAAGCCCTTCACCGGTATATGGTGACGTCTCTATATGAGTGAAAAATTCTCGAATGGGACGTAAAACAATATACAATCAATCAATCAATCGTATGAGAAAATGGGTCAACATGTAAACATGCACTATTAAACAATAGATAAATTGTGAAAGGGGAGACCTAACCATTCCAATTAGAAAAAGGTTTTAGAAAAAAGATACATATGCCAACTACAAATGTAGATTATATGACAAAATAGACAAATGGCTGAAAACCATGAGAACTACTCGTACATGGATAAGTTGGTAGTACATCAAAAATAACAATTAAAGTGTACCAAACTTAAAATGAATGAGTAGCTACCTCAAGGTAATGAAACTTGGTGCGAACAACTACTGAAATATAATGAAACTAAAACATTATTAATAGAAAATTGTATGAGATATAGGGAATTATATTATCAGTTATCAGTTTCCCAAGTCCTCTGACCTGTTTCCCACTTTTTTAAAACTCTCTTTGACCATTTCTGAAACGACCCCTCAGAATACGTTTAAAGACGTATGTCTCATCTGAGACAGGCTTGCGCCTTTGACATTGGGGATTTATTTTATTGTCTGGGACAGGAGGTACTGTAGTATCTGTTTGTGGCCTTGTACCTTAGTCTGTCTGAGGTTGTTGATTCTGTCAGCTGAGATCTGCTATATGGATATCAGGATCATTGTATAGACGAAGGTTAGAGTCATTGACAAGTGATTTCAGTGGTCTCATATTTGAAGCTCTAATTATGAGTTAATATGTGTAGTTGGCCCCTTTTTCTGAGACTATGAAGGGACCCACATATTTCGAGAAACGCTTCTCGGAACATTGTGAATTTTTAAAGTGAAAATTTGTCATCTTCAATAAGGTAAGGAATTGTGGTTTTCTGATCATAGCGAACTTTGTTTCTTTGTTGATAATATTTGAGAAACGTCCGTTATGAGTTTTAAATTGCCCAAAAAGTGTTTTAGAAATTTGTAAGAATCATGTCGCAATTTATCTTTTAGAATGATAGAAGAATCAAGGCATATGCAAAGCAAAGGCAAACGCCAAACATACGAGAGATGGAAGAAAACTGTTGATATCATGCATTGGGATTTTCTAAAACCCAACATTATGATTGGAAGAATGCCAGGCAATTTTTTTCAAGATGAGACTCGCAGAAAGTTCTAAGAAGACTGCGCAATTACACGGTTTTGTCCTGCGTTTGTTTGCGGATGATAACTTGATTTGTCAATGAAATATATGGAGATAACGAACAGTATTCAAGCTCAAAAGTCCATTATACAATACAAAATAGGAGCAGAGCAAACACGGACCTCCAAACATCAGAGGTGGGATCAGGTGCCATGGAGGAGTGAGCATCCCCTGCCGACCGGTCACACCCGCCGTGTGCTCCTTGTCATGATCGGGAAATAACGGAAAAATCCGTCGACAATTCAGTGTGTAAATAATGGCCTAACAACCAGTATGAAAAACGTCAGTCAGAAGAATTTCTTCCTTAGAAAGGGAACTATGAGTATAAGTTGGATTACCACTTGTAGAATTAAATCCAAGTTCCTCTAAAATACATTTAATATAATGAGCCTTACAAACAAAGACAATGTTGTTACCTGCTTTGTCAGCAGGGACCAGGACGTACTGATCATGTAATCTATCTAATTCTTTTTTCACTTCTGGATTATTGAATACAGAAGGATAGATGGTTTTCATATTGCCTCTAAATCTTTTAATGCGCGATTTTAACATACATCTATTACATTTAATCCATTCTGACAAAGTGTCAAGGTCTTCTTTTTCATGTCTGGCCCATCGCCTGGCGTAGTCCTCTACAGAATCCATAATATTTATGAAATTCTTACGCCAGTTGAAGGATCTGAGTTCCCTAAATTTAGGACCTTTTAAAATTAGTGATCTAAGGTCCTCATTATTAACTATATTTACGTCACCAGTAATAACGTGTCCAGCAGGACTATAGTTATAGGGCGAAGAAGAACATGAACACGATGGAGGATTATGTTTCAGATTTTCGAGATTGCTTTGTGAAAGAAAAATGAAGTACTTAAAATCTATTTTCCTGAATTTCAAAACTAATCCATTACGTTCCTGAGTTATTTTCTACTTTCGTTTCTTCTCCAATTATTCCCCTTTGCTAAACAAATCAGATCGTCTGCATGACGACAGTTGCAGTTGCGGGAAAGAAAAAAAGAAAGCATCATACGTATGTTAAATGTTTGTCTTTGAGGTAACTGGTATCAACAATAGAACTGTGAAGAAATGTTTTAATGCCACCAGAGCGGGGATATGCTGTTAATCTGTTAATTCTTAGGAAACAAATGCACGAGAAAAAAGAAACTAGGCCTAACTGAGCACGGAATTCAGTCGGCAACAGATTCTTCTAGATTTTACAGCATGTTGTGTTATGCATGGACAGGTTGTGATACGTACATGTATTTTTATGTTCGGTTTGAAATTCAGATGAAGGGATGCGCAAATGAAATACAAAACTTCATTGACCTAGAAAGAGTTTTTAGGGTTGTACTTGAGTAGCTTCCCTTTGTATTTACGAACCTAAAGATATCAGCTTACCGGGGAAAACATACCCATTGGGATATAGCAAAAATTAATAACACAACAGTTAATTTTTTTTTTTGAGTTAAAACTGTTATTGTTAGACGAGCTGGTAATGACACAACAATATTTGAGAACGTTGTTTCTTCGCTATGTATTACTCTGCGTTTGAAAATTTGGGTAGCCTAAGGTATATGTTGGACAGTCATTCATTCTCAAGTAAAATCTCATCATTGAAAGATAAATATTCAACGATAAGAAATAAATCTTATAATTTTCTTTTGATCGATGTATCAAAGAAAACTTGGACGGAAAATTTCATCAATGCGCGTAGATCTGTACATTCAGCCATTTTGAATTTCAGCAACGTTGAACATTGTGATGTATACCTACGCATAGTTTTTGATGCGTAAGTTAAATATTAAATTGAAAGAAAGTTTCAATATATTATTTTTAAATCATAATTAAACGATAAGAAATGAAAGTAATATTTTTTTTCTATGACCGAAGTATCAAATAAAAATTTCGACATCAATGCGCTTTGAAGACGTTTTCCGTCCAAATTTTTCTTTTATACTTCAGTCAAAGAAAAAAATATTACATTCATTTCTCAAATAAGAAAAGAAGACTAAGAATATATTATTTTTATCGGTAAAATTTGTTATGAACATGAAATATTCTTTAAGAAAGCTTAACTCCATTACGCTTTCTCTTTCAAAATTTTAATTCTTGAAACACAAGGTACACAGGTGATGAAAGGATTGGCCTCAGCCTTGAGATTTGTTGGAAAGTTTGAAATACCATATTTTGTAAAATCTCGAATAGTTCTTTTTTTCGGTTCTCTTTGTTACTTATTTGAGTGTAATCATAATCGTCAGAAATTCTTAAAAGTTGATAGTTTTAGGTTGGCTGTGTTAATTTTTCGATCAGCCTAAATAACCCCCCCCCCCTCCCCGAAAAAAAAAGTACGTACTATTTCCTGTACATGTTTATTATGAACACTTATTTCGGCAAAAACTTACTTTTTCTTCCTCCATCTTGTGGGCAGTTGAATCATCTATCTTCCTTAGTAAAATACGGAAACGACGACCTTTTCATACACTTCCGAAGTATATCCTACAAATTTAAGATATGGTTTTCCAACCTACTTTGTAACATATTAATCAAATATATTTAGTAATAAGTACAGCAATGCCGCACTGTGCGATACGGATGACGTCAAAACACCCCATATCAACGTATCAGACCGGCATGCAAAAATCCATATAAAACTGACAGTTTAAAAAGTATAATAATTTAATTTTATTGAATTACGCATGTGTTACAATTCATGTACATGTACTAAACATTTGTTGACTTAATCAGTTTTATAATGACCGAAAAATATATTTATTAACTTTTATAGAAAGGGGTTCATTCATGCACCAAGCATTCCTTGATAACTCTGATTAAATGCAGAAATATATTAAATCACATATTAAATATAAGATGAATTGAATAGTACATCATATATCAGATTAGCCCTCGGGCTCGATCCATATCAGTCTCAGGCCTTCGGTCCTCGGGCTGATATGGGGTCACTCAGGCTAATATGACATATGATATGGGTTTTGGTATTTAATATTCTCTACATATAGTTTTATCATCAAATTATCAGCGTATCCATCAAAGAATACTTTTAAAGTTATTATCACTACTATTAATAGATAATTTGACTTCATTCGAAAGAAATTTATATGCATGAAAAGCTGTTTGAATTTTTAACGACAAAATTAATGATCCGACAGGAAGCGTCACGTCGCTTTGGTGACATCGGGAAGAATGCATGCCTTTTTTTCTTTTCAAAAAAACAAAAAACAAAAAAACTAGAAAGTACTATTTTCCAGCAGGAAAAGTTTTGGGAAATATTAATATTTTTAAAATATACACGTTTCTACTGGCTATAAGGATAATAAGTCTTGGAGGACAGCAACTACTTCCCGAGGCGCAGCAGAGGGAATTAGTTGCTGTCAAGAGGTACAATAAACTTGATATTGTCGTCATAGCCAGTAAATTGATGTTTTATTACACCAAAGTAGACTCAACTTGTGTCAAGAGTCACGATACGGATAAAACTAGAAAAGTTCCGTTGTGAAGAGTGAAAAAAGCGACGGTAATCGAATGCTGCCTGTGAATAGTTCGATGACCATCAGAGCAAAATGCGCAAAAACTTTTTCACGGTAGAGGCTGTTTAGAAAAAAGCAGGTTTATCAATCATATTTTTTAAAAGAAAAAACACAGGGGTATAATAATCTTAAATATTTATCAAATTTTGTTTTATCATATTTATAAAATCCCGTGTTTTAGAGATTAATACTACCTTTCGTAACGGTAAATCAGATTGTCGCTATAAAGAATCGCTAAAGAACTAGGTACGGTAAAGACATATCCCTGTCCCCATAAAAGTCAAATCTGAAAAACTCTCTAAAAGTGCACATTTTATAAAAACAAATCTTGATTAACAAAATGCTTTATTGATTTTGGAAAATAAGATAAGCATATATATCTCTGTGACGTCACAAACCACTGGGATTTCCCGTTACTTGATAAAAAGATGAGAGGATAAAAAATGTACGAATTTTGATTTAATTTTTGTTTCGAGCGCAAACTTGCCAAGGAACTATTTTCAAACATTTCATTGATATTGTCATTTTACAATGTATTTTAAAAGACGGGATCGAAGCAGACCTGCGCTCGATATTTTTTCACTCTAATTTTCGACGAAAAATAGGATATTTTCTTTCGAAATCATTGAAATTTGGAATTTACGTAATTTCTAGCTCTACTGGGTTGAGCGAATTTATGATTTTTTTTTTCAACAAGAACTTCTGAGATTTGATATCTAATATGATTATCAGTGCAAAGTATAAATAAACTTAATAGACCATTTCCACCAAAAGCACGTACTTTCAAGTTCGAAAACCAGAGCGGTCTCTTATCTTGATCAAAGGCAAAGATTACAATGTTTGTCTATTTCGCAGAGGAACATGGCATCTTATTTATTGTGTTTAGTAAATTTCGTGGTAGTGTATACATGTATTTGTATTACCCACTGTTTGCTGCTTAACGATCCTTTGGTCGTCGAGCAGCGTTTAGCTCGCATGGAATCTTTGGTTGAAGGACTCTCCCAAGAAGTCACTGCATTGAGATCTGAGAATACAGACCTGAAATCTAAAATTACCTCAGGTAAATTTTTAACTGCTATTTATTCACAAAGTTTGTAAACAAAAAAAATAAAAGGCCTGAATTTCTCGTCCTTGAAAAAAGGTACATGTAAATACAGTGCATTTATCTATTTATGAAACAGTTTCGATAATTGTGGATGTGTAGAAAACAAACGAATGTTTATTTTTTTTTTTTTTTTTTACTACACTTTAATTGTATAGGAATTGTAATTCTGTAATACTGCATATGTGTATTAGGTATGTGCAGAAATTCTAACAATAAATGCCGTAGAAAAAATTACAGAAAGTTACAACTGTATTTATTAGTTGAGTGCTTCTCTCTCTTTCTCTCTCTATTTATATAATTTGGTCTTTACGTAGCACGAACACCAGTGTATTTTTCGGCATACAGGAAGAACAGTCTGACCTTGACATCGCCCTCCAAGGTGGATGTTGTGTACGATGTTGTTCGAAGTAACTTCCACAACTGCTATAACCCCACCACAGGCCATTTTACAGCACCAATGAAGGGCTTTTATGTCTTTAGTTGGGAAACCTCAACAGCTGCTGGGAAAATATTTGATACCGAACTACTGGTCAATGGTACAAGACATCAACTAAATTACTGTAACAATTTGGCAACAACTGCTGCCTTTTCAAGCTGCACTGGGGTCGTCCCTATCCAGCTTGAAGCTGGGGATGTCGTTAACATCAGAAGCACTGTTGGGACATATTGCCACGGTAGTGGATGGTCTATCTTCAGTGGCTGGCTCGTTTTTGAAATGTAACAAGAATACTTTTGTAAAGTATCTAAATGAAATAAAGTGTATTCTTATGCCAATGAAAGAATTGTTCATAGCCTTTTTGGAAGGTACTTAATAACTTCCCTTTCTAAGTTAAGATTTCAATGCTACTCAACTTTAAAGAGACCGATCACGGTAGCCTAGTGGTAAGGCGTACTTCGTGATCGGGAGGCCCGGGTTCGATTCTCGTTCACGATGCGGCGTCAAACCTAAGACGTAAACATAGGTAGCGACTGTTCCTTCGCCAAGTGCCCGGTACTAGAACTGAAAGTCACGGGTCTTTCGGATGAGACCTTAAAAACCGAGGCCCCGTATCACGGTAGGTGTTGGTACGATAAAGAATCCTCACTGCACAGTGGCCCTGAGTGCCAAGTAAAGATCTAAATTTGAAGCCCTTCATCGGCATACGGTGACGTCTGTATAAGAGTGAAAAACTCGAGAATGGCATGTTAAACAACATTCAATCAATCAATCTTTGAAGAGATTCTGTTTTAGGCGACTTTAAAAGCGTACGACTACAGAAGCAAGAGTTATTTTGATTCAGTGCCTGCGGAATATGTATTCTAGAGTTGATTGTTGACTGAAAGTTTAAGTACCTCACGAACGTACATTGAAACAAAACATCCTGCAACATTTTAAAAGTAATGAAATATTATAACTAATAATAAGGATTGCAGACACACGTACTTTAACACCCCCTACCTACAAAAGAGAAATTCGACATTTGATAAAAATTCTCTTTTTTTCAGAATTGAAAGATGTGTAAACTCGAGCGTTTGTACTCACAAACTAAAAATGCGAAACATTTGTGATTACAAATGCAAAAGATTACACATCGCAAAATTCTGAGGAAAAAATTCTTATCCTATGATGTCGTAGGTTCGCTGTATTTTGGTATACACACTCGCGCTGGTAAACTGTAGGTACGAGAAAGTTCAGCCAAATGATGAATTAACAAGAAGTCTGTAAGCCAATGCCCACTAATAATAACCCCGCTTTGATGTGAAAACACAACTTCGTTTATGGACAGGCTCAGAGATAAACAGGAAGTTGACATCGGATTCGAACAGAAACTAGATATCATTGAGGTGGTGGCCATCTCAAAGGGCCCCGCTTGCAGCAACGAACATGAAAATGTAAGGTAGCTGCAAAGGTTTATTTTGAAGAGGAACATTTGTGTACTATTAAGGGATATGTAGTTTGAGTATAAAGGGATTCTATGTCATCCTTGTTATAATAAAAAAAAAATGGCACGAAAAATCACGAGTGCTCCATACCCTCTATCAAAAAAACGGCACAAAAATCACGAATGTTGCATATCCTCCATCAAAATATGGAAGGAAAATCAGAACTGTTTCATCCCCAAAGTCGGTAAAGTTTGAGGCTGACTGGACTTAAGGGAAAGAAAATATGCACCGAACAAAGATTTTAAACAGAGAGCTATTTTTGACTTTGTATAAGGTCACTGCACATCAATTGACCAGTGGCACTCTGAGTAAAGTATGAGCCACATTGGACCAGGGGGAGAGAAGATATCCTCTCAAGGATTCATCATATAATTCTGTTGTGACCTTAACCTTAGACCTAGAAACATGGTTCAAGGTCACTGCACACCCTTTACACAAAGGTACTCTGTGGGTGAAGTATGAGCCAGATTGGGCCAAGGAGAGAGAAAATATGCTCCGGGCAAGAATTTAAACAGAGAGGCTTTTTTTTTCCTTGACCCTTGACGTAGAAACCTCATTCAAGGTCAGTGCATATCCATTGACCAGTGGCACTCTGTGAGTGAAGTACGAGTCACATTTGACCAAGAGACCAAGGATTTTTCATATAATTCTGCTATTACCTTAACCTTAGACCTAGAAACATTGTCCAAGGTCACTGGACACCCTTTACCCAAAGACACTCCCTAGGTGAAGTATGAGCCAGATTGGGCCAAAAAGAGAGAGAATATTGATTGATTGTATGTTGTTTAACGTCCCATTCGAGAATTTTCCACTCATATAGAGACGTCACCATAAACCGGTGAAGGGCTTCAAATTTAGACCTTTACTCGGCACTCAAGGCCATTGAGCAGCGAGGGATCTTTATCGTGCCAACGCCTGCCGTGACACGGGGCCTCGGTTTTTAAGGTCTCATCCGAAGGACCCGCAACCTTCACTTCAAAGTGCCGAGCGCATGGCGAAGGAACAGTTGCTACCCATTTTTTAATCGACTTAGATCAGTCGCGGCCGAGATTCGAACTCGCGACCTCCCGATCACGGAGCGAGTGCTTCACCGACTGAGCTACCGTGAACGGTAGGAGAGAGAAGATATGCTTCGGACAAGAGACCTCGGACGGACAGACAGACTGATCACTATAGGACGCCCACAGAGCGGGGCCCTAATGAATCCCACCATATGACGTGCCTAAACAAAGAATGTCCTAAACTTTCAAGCATCTAAGATGAGTAATTGCTGAGAAAACTGCGACTAAAATTTGTTACATGTATGTATGATACGGACAGACGCATGAGAAACAGGAAGTTGACCACGGATTCGTAAAAAAATAAATCCCACCATATGGTATGCCTAAACAAAGAGTGTGCTAAAATTTCAAGCATCTGCGATGAATAGTTGCTCAGGGAAACTGCAACCAAAATTTGTTATGTATAGTACGGACAGACGCACGGATAAACAGGAACTTGACATCGGATTCTCACAAAAATGAACCCTACCAAATGGCATGCTTAAACAAAGCGTGTTGTAAAATTTCAAGCATTTACGATGAGAAATGGCTGAGAAAACTGCAACCAAAATTTGTTACGGACAGACAAAAAGACAGACAGACACACAAGGGTAGAACAGCATACCCCCCTCTCCGAAGGAGAGGGGGCGTATTTAACCTATTGTTAGTTGTTATAATTGCCCGGTACTTTTCTTGAGCTCCTTCAAAGTTGGGCTTCTTGCCGGGTCAATTATCTATCGGACCGTCACGGTAGCTCAGTCGGTAGAGCGCTCGCTCCGTACATGATCGGAGGGTCGTGTGTTCGAATCACGGTCGCGACTGACCTATGTCAATAAAAAATAGGTAGCAACTGTTCTTTCGCCAAGCGCTTGGCACTTTTAAGTGAAAGTTGCAGGTCATTCGAATGAGACCCAAAGATCCGAGGCACCATGTCAGGGTAGGTGTTGGCACGATAAAGAACCCTCACTACCCAATGACCCTAAGTGCCAAGTAAAGGTCTAAATGTGAAGCCCTTCACCGGTATGTCTACATATGAGTGAAAAATTCTCGAACGGGACGTTTAAGTCTCAATTATTATACCCACACTTTCTAAAGAAAGTTCGGGTATATTGTTTCTCATGTCTGTCGTCCGTCTGTCACACACTTCTTTCTCAAACCCCTCTTACATTTTATACAGTAGCCTAATCATCTTTTGGGAGATGTTTGGTGGTGTCATGTAGATCTGCAGAAAGGTTTCGGAATTTTCATTTTCACCCTAGGGGGTCAAATGGGGGTCGAAAAATGACGTTTTTTATGCAAAAAGCCCCTGGTTCCCTGAACTCCTCTTACATTTTACACAGTAGCCTAATCATCTTTTGGGAGATGGTTGGTGCTGTCATGTAGATGTGCAGTGAGGTTTTGAAATGTTTTTTCACCCTAGGGGTCAAATGGGCGTCGAAAAATGACGGTTTTTTTATGCAAAAAGCTCCTGGTTCCCTAAACTCCTCTTACATTTTACACAGTAGCCTAATCATCTTTTGGAAGATGGTTAGTGGCATCCTGTAGATGTGCAGTAAAGTTTCGGAATTTTTATTTTCCCCCTGGGGTCAAACAGGGGTCGAAAAATGACGTTTTTTTATGCATAAAGCCCCTGGTTTCGAGAACTCCTCTTACATTTTACACAGCAGCCTAATCATCTTTTGGGAGATGGTTGGTGGTGTCCTGTAGATGTGCAGTAAGGTTTCGGAATTTTTATTTCCCGCCTGGGGGTCAAATTTAAAAAAAAATATTTTCCATGTTTAAACACCCTGGTTACCAGAACGTCCCTTATATTTTATGCACTAGCCTTAAATCATGATCATTTGGAAGATGATTGATTTTGTCCTGTGGATGTGTAAAATGGTTTTAAAATTTGCATTTCCATGTGGATGGCAAATAGGGGCAGGGAAAAAAGGCCCCTCCCTAACCCATGGAGTCATGATTTGTACAAACTTGAATCTGCACTTCTTGGGAATGTTTCCATATTAACCATGCTTTTGTTGTTCTTTAAAAGAAGAATTTTGAAGAATTTTTTTTCATTTTATTCCTATATAAAAGTTTGATCCCTTATTGTGGCAATGGAAAAATGAACTGCCTATATAGGCTGTTATTAAGCAGTACTTCAGCAGTTTTATGAATTTCAAGCAGTTTTCTAGCAATTTCAGGCAGTTTGATTTTTACTGTTGTTTCATAACTGCTAATGCCTGGGGAGTAAACAGTTTTCATAAGCAGTTTTCTAAGCAGTTAGCAGTATGTTTAAGCTTTACCCCTACTGGGGGAAAGAACAGTTTTGTTAGCAGTATGTAAGCAGTTTCCTTAGCAGTAAATATTCAATTTGATTGGGATAAAGATAAATTCCAATGTTGGGCTCAATGATCAACAAATATACACAACAGGAACCAAACAACTGACCGCCAAAATTGAATTTTGGCTGCCATGTTGTGTAGTTGGACAAAAGGAAATAGAGTCATGAAGAGGGGGTTGGCCACAAAGTTTTAATTGAAATTATGATGCAGACATATAATATCTGGTACGTACACTATATTTTATAAGTGTTCTTAAATAAGAGAGGTAATTAACAATTATTGTACTGCTTGAATCATCCCAATTTCATTATGGTATGTCTCATATTATAATTATTTCCAGTGCACCTTTTAAGAATCACTGTCTCAATTCCATTTAACTACAATAAGCTGAAAATCTTTTTTATTTAACCACAATTATTGTTTTAGGAAAAAAATGTACCTTTTTTATATCTATATTGATATTGAAATTGTCGATGTAGCTTACAAGTACATGAATTAATTAATTTTCATAATGTGGATTGTTTTAACATTTGTAGAATTATGAGTTATATAAATTGTATGTTTAAAATTGGCCCAATTAATGGATTTTCTGTTAAAAATTACAGTTTTCAGGAAATATGTGCATGTTCTCAAAATGAGATTGCTTCACAGCTAGTTAATTATCATCACATATTAAGCAGTTGTCTAACAGTTAACTAAGCAGTACAAAAACAGTAGCTTTACAGTTTAATAAGAAGTACCTAATCAGTTATTTCTAAGGGAGCAACCAGTCCTGAAAAATCTTACCAAAGTAACTGCTTATGAACTGCTAACGAACTGTGCAAAACTGCCTAACATGCAACTGTTAAGGCTTAGAAAACTGCCTATTTTAATCAAATGTTTATTGTGGGCCCAACATGCCATAAGCGGTGCAGAGAAGGTTTAGAAACTGCTTATAAACTGCTAAGATGGTTCAACTGTTAAGGTTAAGAAACTGCTAAATAGCTGCCTTCCACTTTGCCATGGGGCGCCGCCACCACTTAAAATTAATTAAGACGTACAAGTCGGATTTGAGGTTAACATTCATGATAGGAGTTTTCAACAATTAAGACGTAAAGAGATAACTCCTTCCCCTCGCCCCTTCCCCTGTTTGTTCATGAAACTAATACTTTGTTTTGACATAAAAAAATGTGAATATATACAAATAGTTTAATGGTCCATCTCTTTGAATGATTTTCATTCCTATAATTCTACATGGGTTGACCCAAATTCATGAATGAAATGTCAAGCAATCTTATCATTGATGGACTTTTATTTAATTTGATGTAGTCATATTGTGAACATTTCCAGTTCATTAAGAAAGTGGGGATGACCTCCAGGGTTTCATAACCTTAAACCATTAGATGTACATAACAAAATAAGACAAGAAACAAAATTATGTATAGTCAAATGGAAAAGTTTTCTTACTATTTTTGAGTCACATGATCATTTGTCATTTCAGGGACAGGGAGCGGCTAGGGAGATTGGACCCCCCCCCCCCGGAATTTGTAGAGTTATTTAAATAGGATTATATATACTGATTTACAGAAGCAAATAAAAAATGACTTTGGACGCCCTCCCCCTTTAAAAGCATGGACCCAACCATCATTGTGTTTATTTTGTTTGTTTGTTTTTCCAGGAAAAAATTCCTGGATCTGTGCCTGTAACTGAATGTAATGTCGACAACGGGAGATAACTCTTCAGAATGTGAAATTCGTCTATTGTGGCATCCGATGATCTTTGATCTTTTTTAAACTTTTACCTAACCATTTGCATTTCGGTTATTTTACCCCAATCAATACTTAAACTTGTACTTACCGACTGTCATAGGTCCTCTCAACTTCATGAAATATAATCCAATTAAAACACAAAATGAATTTCTACTGATATACATGTAATGATGTTTACACCACCACGCTGCTCCATATGCAATGATAGTGGTAAAACTAGTACTAGTAGGGTGACGCAAGCCCAATGTGATGTAGAAATTTTCAAAAATGTGTTCACATACATGTACAGTACAAGATCAAATTTTAAATTATCATAACAAACGATGTTTTAACGTAACATTGCCATCTAGGCCTATTTCCAAAAACAGGCAATTTGTGTGTGTGTGTTGGTGGGGGGGGGGGGTGACAAAATTGATTGGGTATGGCTTTTCAAGGAGGTTTTTGCCTAATCAAATACTAAATAAATAGTTTGCACATTTTGAAAAATTCATCAAAAACGCTATTACTAAAATAATATTATTTGTTGTTGAGAAAATAAATTTTAAAAGTTCCAATTATGGGCCAAAAATTTATATTCCCCTTTTATCAAAACCTAATTTACATCGTTAATTAAATTCTGTTATTTCAGACTGGTAATGAATTAAGTAAAGGAAATACCAATAAGAGGCTCATAGGCCACATGGTCACCTGAGCATTTTATGCTCGAATTGACGAATACATGTACATGTACTGTGTAAATTATAGAATTATTTTGCCTTTTTCCTTGGTAAGCTCAATATGAAGGAGTGTGCATTTAGAGGCAAATACCTTCGTGCGGGTATTACTGTCTCATGACAGCATCTAGTATATCTTTAAAATGATTGTCAAATAAAGTCGTAATAAAAGGCACACGCATGTTTTTAAAAAAGTTATAATCGATATTGTGCCACGTCCATGTGCTTGCAACACCAAAGAAAAGTCAACAAATAATCCGAATACAATTAATAATTCCAAAGAAACGTTTTTAAGGATTTGTCCTTTTTATGACACAATGATTAAAATGAAAGTGGCATTCCTTCGATATTGAATAGAAGCTACATCCAGTTTTGCTTCTTAACCTTTTTTTAAATGTAAAATTCTTTTCTATCTCTTTAGATTGTAGCTTTCAACAACTTTTTTTACTTTTATCGTGTCTGGAACCCCCGTCCCCCCAGGAATTTGCAGAGCTGTTAAAAGTATAAATCACTTTGGATCCCCCTAGAAAATGTGGACCCCACAATCACCAATACGAAATGGATGTTTTTCACGTTTGGGAAATGGATTTTACCTTTTTATTTTTGGCTGGTCAAGGAATTTTGTTTGGGGTTGGAATTTTTTTTTTTACCAAGATGGACCTCCCCCCCCCCCCCCTTGGAAAAAAAATCCTGGATCCGCGCCTGACTAAACTGTTAATCTGCAAAATGTTCAGCTGATCTGCAAAATAAGGAAAACTGTAGCAGAAGTCATCCGGATACAAATGAATCCTTTCATATGCCACTGGAGTACCCGCCATTTTCACCATTTTAAAAACCGAATTTTTCCTACGGAAAACCCGGTTAAAATACAAGTAAAATAATTAAACAACATTGAAAGGTTTATTTTTTAAATTCTTTATCCTGGTGGTTTGATTAATTATAACTCTCATCCTTGCGGATTGGGGTTAGTATTAATGAAAAAAAAAATTATCTTAATAAAGTGGCTTTTTTTATTTATTTCTCTAGGTGACAGTATGATCAACATCGGGGATCCTTACACAGACCTTTCAGGAATGTACTTCAGTTCTCCGGACAACGACAGGTCTGGATCTAATTGTTCCTCTAACAGAGGCGGCTGATGGTTTAACGCCTGCCATAACGCCTTCCTCAGCGGTGCCTGGACTTTACATTCTTGGTCGAGTCCCTGGTATTCTACATTCAGGACGGGTCGTCAGTGACCGAAACGCTGATGCTGATCAAACGTCACTAAGTAAACAACATTTATTTTAAATACACATCATGTACTTTTACGTAACTTGGGAAGTTTTCAAATAGATATATTTTGTTTGGGGATTTAAAGGCAATTTTTAAGTTTTTTTGAGGAATACATCTTATTTTTATATATCTAGGTATTGTTTTTTTTCTATATTTCACAGATGAGCATTGAAAAGAAAGAGAATCAACGGCTTGGAGATATCTAAATGTCCAAATCTATTATAGATGTGACAGATTTCTGACAAAAGAGACAATTTTACGTCCGTGTAATCAATATTTCTTTTTCTCTTCACATTATAATAGTACATTAAACTGTTCATATAATTTTATCCCTGGTTTTGATAAAATCAACATTTGATACTGTTATCGTCCATTGCCCAGATCATTTGGTAGTAACTATAACATCATTGAATACTGTGTATATGTAGTTTTTGAAAAAGAGGGTGTTGCAGAAACTTGCGATTATTCCCTAAATCGAGAAGGACATTTAAATACCCACGACGCATGAAGAGTTATCTCTAAATATACATAATGCTACATAGATGACTTTATTTATACGGCGGGTATGTCCAGCTTGTTAAAACAAAACATTTCACATTTTACCTTTAATTCATTCATAGTTTTTTTCCTAACATAGACAGGCGACCTGTAAGTAAACTCTTTTTCACATCTATGATAACTGTCGCCATATTGCACGAGAAAAGTTAGAACGATAAAAAGCATAGTTTTAGATCACAATATCAAGGAAAACAATTTAATTCTGCATGCAATTAAAATATTACTCATTAATTTAATACTAATATTACCCATTCTGACAATCTCTCCCTCTCTCTTTCTCTCTCAAGAGAGATGTTACATTGTACTTCCACTATATAAGAAAAAAAAATGGATAATAAATGGATGGATAATAATTTTTATTCGATTTATGAGATTTTCAAAAGTATGCCTCTTTGAAACAAAAATCGGAAATTGCATTTTTTAAGAAAAATCCTGTCTCTTCATGTGTATATCAAATTCATTCTGTTTCAAGGAGGCAATTTTTCAGAACAATGGGAATTCCCTATTTGAAAAACAGAAAACGAGACTTATTTTGCTATGTGACTAATTTACACTTCATTTAATGGCAAACTGGAAGTTAATATGCAGTTTCTAAGTATTGTTCTACGTTGTTCTGTATATACCGTTGTATCTGAAAAAAATTAAGACCGTTTTCTGTTACTTAAAATTTTTCTTTTAAACTGCTACAACTTTAGGGAAAATAACATAAGAACTGCAACACCTTCTTTGTCATGTAACAAGTTTCAACTTCAAATGGAAAATATAAGCCAATAGTATTAGGCATTTCACAGGGGGCAATACATTCAGTAATGTACTAAGTATCAAACTACATCTTATTTAACCTCAAAATATTACATAAAGGGGGCACTTAAGTACTGAAACAAACAACTTGTTAATAATATTTAGGTCAAGAAAAGTGGAATGATTTCGAAAGTAAAACTTCATCGATCTTGGAATTAAAAGGGATGAATTTAGAAGCAGAGAAAAGACTTTAAGGGCAACTGAGCCGACTCAGCGAACAAAAATAGTTTCCTTGTTACTATAAAAGAATGTAGCAATAAATGGAAAAGCAGAAGAGACTATGAAACAGCCGTTGATTACAATGCTAGAAAAGGGAAAAGAAATGTAATTTTTTTTAATGAATTTAACAACCTTCTAGAGATGATTTTAGTACCCTTCCCGGAGTGTTGTGGACACAAGCAGTTGTGCAGACAGGCAGACTCTGCAACAAATAAAATTAAATATTATACAGTCACCTTTGTCGTCACCATCAATATACGTAAAATGCTCTACCAGATTTCCCTGCTTTAACTGAGGAACAACTGCGCATGCAGACATTCGGAGTTAACCAACTCGAACAGAAAAATATTCCGATGAACACCTTACAATTGGAGAAGCATCCTCTATTCAGAGTAGCCTTCCGCTATGCTCCAAATATCTCTATCAACGCTCGTTGTACAAGATTCTTGTACAAGTTTTGAGCGGTGAAAGTTTGAAATTAAAATAGTAATTAATTATTTATCGATAAAGATGATAATTTATCATTTATTTAAATCTATCGATATCATTCCTCAGAAAGATTTGTTTTTAAAGTTTTTAGGGAACTCTTTTGCAGAGTAAAAATTAAAAACTTAGTTAGAAATTCCTTTTAAGCGGTAATAGATTACATAAATTCTGTTTACCGATGAAAAATATAACCAAAAACGATAATTATGACAATTTTTCATTATTTAAAATTTTTCCAAGAATTTTGTATAACAAGCGTTGACCGAGGTGTATATGGGAGCTTAGCAAGAACGACAACGCTGGATCGAGAATGCTTGGAGAAGGGGATTAAAAATTCACCTGTCATATGTAGAACCTGATCTATTACATGCGCAACTACTGTCTCGACATACTTCGAAAAGGCCCTATAATATATGGGTAGAATATTCCTTGGACCCTTTGACTGGCTGGTATTGTGAATGCAATGCTAGAACAGTTGGATTTTGTTGGGTGTTGTACCCACATTTCCTCAGTGGTTTGGTATTTTGCATTTGCTAGACATAAAAACAATAAGGCAACGTCAGATGTTTACACACCCTTTCTTTCCCATGCGGCGGATCCTGTTCTAGATACTGACTCTGATGAGGAATCCAAGTAAAGATTGATTGAAATTATGCACCTTTTCCTGAATCAATATCACATATGAAAATATTAAATATATTGTTATAGCTCACAAACTCTTTATTCTACAACATTTTCAGTATATATGACTAACTATTAAAATGAACCGGTGATAGTTTTCAGTATTTCATTACCTATCTTTAACTTGTTTTGTTTGCTTGTTTATTTGTTCTTTAACGTCCCTCTCGAGAATTTGCACTCATATGGAGACGCCTAAACTTGTTCTTGATTGTCCCTTTTGAAAAAGAAAATTATAATAAGAATATCATTACCATGCAGTTTTAAGGTATACTCTAGGAACATTGTAAATATTAATATTTATGCGAAACACGGAAAAACTTCTGTTTTAGTCTGTATGTTTTCAGAAGTCTAAGCGCTTATTGACAATTCAATCTAAAATGTTTCCTGTCAGAGATTCCTTCAAATTTCCTATCTAAAACGCCCAAAGTCTTTAAAAAAAATCAGGTAAGTGCTGTGGCTCACAGGCTCCGTCTCTGACAGATTATCATATTTCTCTATGTGAATGGTATTGGTGGTTATACTCGGGCATTTGTATCCAAGAAAACAAAGAAAAGCGTCTGTCTTTAAAGTTAAACTGATTTTGCAATGTCCTTTTATATGCATTCTTTGTGTATTTTAGAACTTCATGTAATCATATAGTGATCATAAACTTCTAAAAATACAAAGAAACAATATCTTTATTCAGATTTACGAAAATTCATACAGTAGAAAAGTAGAAGGAAATGCTTTCCAACCCATCGAATGATCACATAACTTAGCACAAAAGCACTTAATATGCTGTTGTCCAATTATTGGTAGAAATTTTAAAAAGTAAAACTCTCTGACTCGCATATTGTAATCTCTAATAATGTCATTAAAATAAATTGCACTCATTGTTACATTTTTACAGTTATTGCTTTCTTATTTCCGAATCAGCTAAAAACTGATCACTCGGGGTTCCTTGCGTCCCTCGGACCCCGCACACTTGCCTCGGACTTGAACGATGTTCAACCGTTTTACTTCTACAATCATTTGATCAAATCCGAAATTTCTCTTAATATTCTTCCTTTGAATTCCGATTTACTTTGTGGCATTCTGCTTTCAATTACTCCTACATTATTAACAAGAGAGATGTTTTGGTTAACTTGTGCAATGCGAAATACAAAATGAATTTAAAGGTACTTCCGGCGGAGAAATTCAGCGATCTGATGCAAATTCCTCCACCAATCGCATCCGAGGTTTATGTGGAGCGTAGCGGAGTCAGCCAAGGATTACCGATTGAAAAACTGACTTCTCTCAATCTCAGTGGCACAAAGTTTAAAATCGTGTCATACCATCGCCTCCAAGATGCAACTGAAAAAAAGAAATGTCTCTAAAGCACAGTAACTCAATGATTAGAAAAGTTTGAGTTTTTCCCCATCATCTGGCTGTTATGCAAGGGATTATCGATTAATTTTTAGCAGACGATGAGTTCTAGACACGGATATCACGAGGGATATATGAAACTCCTTGGTTTGTTCCATTTTCAAATAAAAATGTCTCTAGGGATGAAATAGAAGATACACAAACTAGAGATGAATATAACAGAGCAGGTCGCCGTTGTTTGTCCATTGTTTTTGCTTTGTGATGACAGGAAAGCCGCTGAAAAAGAGAGAATGAAAATTACCCTTATGAAAGAAATCCATTTTGCCTAATGGAAAAGCGATATTGATTTCACTAAACAAACATAATGCTAGGTTTCATAATGACATTTCATATCTTTTCGGTTCACAATCATGATTACGATTCAATATTACTTAATCATATATTTAACGACATTGTTGTTATGGGTAATAGTTGCCGTACATGGTTTTTTGGTGGTCCTGATCGTCATGTTTGTTGTTTTAATTGTTGTTTGTTGTTGAGGAGTAATCTTTAATGACTGCTCGTCGAATTTACATGTGATGTTCATTCCCTTTGTATATGGTGTAGTATACTTTGCCCCATTGGCAAGAGCTAAAAGAGTAAAATACTCAACTAATAAAATAAGCTTAAATGATTTGGACTTTTCGGTTATGCGACGATGTCGTTCTTATCAAACTGACATCACCTTGTTAAAACACGAAACATTCTGTAAACTGCACTTAAAATCGTCGATATTAGTGTTCTTTTACACACAGAATACAATTTCATGTATTACCCTTTCCCGTAAGCAATGGTGATCTACTCCAAACCTGTCATTAACTTTTCATTTTAAAATTATTTTCAAAAATGAAATAGTGTTGGGTAAAAGAACTGAACATGTTGCGTTCATTAGGTAATTTTCATTCAGTAAACTGATAATATTAAGGTTGGTGTTCTGCGTTATTATTGATGATAATCTCCCCTTTAATGATTATGCATCCATATTTCTTCTATGAATTGAAATATATTCTGTTTAATGTAGATATTTGATATTTCCAACATTCTAAAAGGTTGCAAAGCAGATGAGATGAAAATTTCACAAAATTCAGTGATTGAATCAGTCCTTTCTGAAAGAGTGTACCATGCTTGTATGTTGGTCGTTGGGGACTCGCTTTAATTGCGGAAGCCCTGTAGGAATCACATAGTCCGTCAATCTGTCCGTCGATAATTTTTTCAGCACAGTAATTGAAACAAGGACAATGCTAAGCGGAGCATTCCCTCGCAAAAGAGCACATTGCACCCGATATTACTTATCAGATTTACCTACACTATACCCCCCCCCCCCCCATAACGTTGCAAGAGGATAGGACCCTTGAAATAAAGCAAGAGCGCACTCGCACTGCGGCATGCGGTCGACCAAAGTGGTATAATTGTTTACCTTCAGCATCATCGTAGCAATGGTTCGTTTGATTTTCTTTGTGCCATCTGCAGTGTGCCAAATCTTCTTTGCCCACAATGCGTATACCCTTACGGGAGAACCTGAAGGACGCATGCTCACATGAAATATTAACGTGCGTGTTGTTATGGTACGCCATTGTTCGAAACCCAGAAACTAGAAATAGAAAATTTTTACTTTTCATTAATACCTCAGTAATTATGGCATTTAAACTTGAAATGCTGAAAGTTACTCTCGGCTTATGAATGTATCAATTTAGGCCATTTCATGAAAATTGCTACAATTTTAGAAGATAATTTGTTCCACTTAATGAACATCCACTATCTGAAACAAAAAATTATTGATGAAATGTTGAGGCCTCTGTTGTAGACTTTTTGCATGTTTTTCTCCAAAAGAAATAAGTAACAGAATTTTACGCATTATTTAATTAGGACTGATTGTAAAACCTATTATTTAAATAAAATGTATATGGTGTAAAATATCAGAAAGAACTGTACGAAGAAAAAAAATGTTTACAGAAATTTTAAAGAATTGTTTACTTTCAGACATTATGACAACACAGATAACGCCATCACAATCCTGAAGAGATAGAATACACGCATTGCTGTGATACAAAAACAAGTTGTAAAGTGATTAAGAACATTTTGTTTCATTAAGTTTGATTCTAAATATTTATTTGAAGCTTTTTTCTGAAACCTAATCAAAACTAGAGAAAAAAATGGCGATATTATCAAAACAGAAGAAGCGCTGAGTACATCTTTGTGACGTCCTGAGTACTAAGTTCTAAAGGATGTAAGAGGAAGATTGTTTTCACAGACTGACGGAAACCTCGCCATTACAACTTTTCTGGTCTTTTAAAAGTAGAGCTCTATACATGTTTTATTTTATACATGTACTTTTTATTTGTTTATCACCTTTCACTGAAATCGGAAGAACTTCACTTATATTTATTTTATTTTGTATCCATAACAACATTCTTTATTGAGCAGAAAAAAAAAATTGTCAGAGGAATTAAGTATCTTGGTGTACATAATCTACTTCTTCCATTCAAAGCTGACCCAAAACTGTATGAGAAGAGGATTTCAAAGAAAAAAGAAAATAATATTTAGACTTACGACAAGGCCTAAGAAGAATCTTCTCATGTACACTAATATTATGACAGGTAGTGTTTACCCAAAGCGGATAACCAGCATGGATTGTGTGGTTAAATGGTGTAGTAAAGGTCAAAATTCCACTGTTGTTGTCGTGATAATACTGCACAGAGTCTGCTGTGTGGCATAATAATCTGCCATTACCGATAAATATGCAGTCAGCTAAAACATCTGAAACGATGGTGATTTTGAGGCTTTTCATATTACACTTCATTAAAATCTCAATTCCCAGTTTCTCCGAGTGACAAGTCCCGTCGGATAGTGCATCGGAATTGATGATAGTTCCAAAAATTCCTTGACGGGAGAGAAAAGACAAGTTTAATGGCATTAAATAAAATTTGGAATTTAATGTAAAAAGTAAACTATATTACGCATTTACCCCTCTGATCAGAACATATTTTGGATCAAGCAAAGTAAATCTGAAAGCATCAATAGTAAGAACATATTGACTCATATCATTTTATTATAAATTTAGTGTATTCCTAATTAGCCTTTCAAGATTATTTTGCAAACAGATGTCACTGAGTTAACCGATCAAAGAGTAGATTATTTCAGTCAACATGAAGTTGTATTTTTCAGTATTTACTGGGTGTAATTTCTATGTACAACTATTATTATTTCCAAATTTTGTCCACAACAATAACGAATAATAGTCTCACCTTTTTGAATTAAAAAGGCTCCTCCAAAAAATACGCCTACAATAATAATTCCATTCGGCACCATGAGTACGGCTTTCCTGTAATATTTATATTATTAGGTCGTTTGTTTATGCATAGCCATTGACGTATTGCTGCATTCTGTGCAATGTATGCGATATCTGTGTCAAACGTCTGCATCGGCTCTACAGCTGTCAGGTATTGACTCGTTTTAATGCAATCGCATATTTTGCCAACTGCAGCGCAGTTTGATTAAATGATTATTCAGTTACAATTTTATCTTTGGGTTATATCGTTAACGTCCAAACGTTGACAGATACATCATAATGTACTTCTGTTTATTACTTTATAATTATATTTCCTGTCCACTTTTTAGAAAATTAAACCGCTTGTTATGTATGGAGATCGATTAAACATAATGCATGCTTGATTAAATGTGGATTTTCAAGTGTTAAAAGCACAATTTACATTCGTTTTCTTTTGAAAAGAATCTTAATATATCATTTTTTACATGCTTACCAATTTATCTGGCTACTAAGTGAAAAGGGGGGGGGGGGGAGGGGGCTTAAATGCTTACAAAAACATACTATTGGAAGCTGCAGTTTACAACACTATCAAAGGTTTTACTATCGTAAATCAAAGTTACTAGGAGTTTTAATTTGTCATATTTCGTATTCACTAAATCTTACATGTATTTATTTTTAAACTGAAAGGAATTACTACTTGTATATTCAAATAATTAAATTAACATCATTGCTTAATAAGGCCCTAAATCTTAAAAAAACTAACGTTTTATAGTTACTAAAAGTATTTACTTAACTAAACTTTTAGTTAAGTAAACTTTTTTTAGTATGTGCACCAATCAATACTTCTTCGATTCTTTGTTCACATGAACATTGACTATGGGCAGATTTCAATAATGATTTAAAATATGACAAAATAGTTAAAAGGTAATTGTTACATATACAACTTGGCAATTGAAAACAAATTAAAAGAGCAGAGAATGTATTACAAGAGATACTTGAGTAGTAGATAAATACATCTGTATATGGCTGCGTTTATCGTGTTTCCTAAAGAAAGTGGTTTGCCACTTACTGATCCTCGTATTTCTTATTTATTACACGTTAATTGCCTTCAAATGTAACATTCAAGGGTTTTTACCGGTTAAGGAGTAACAAACGTAGAATTGTCTAAAGCATGTTACGTACACAAGTTCTCATAATGTCAGTTTTTTTAAACATCACATCCTGTTGTCCATGTTTTTGCTTCATTAGTTTAAAAAAAAACATTGAAACTTTCATTATTCAGAATTTTTATAGGCAGACCTCTCCTGATGTACAAATAACAGACAGAGAGTTATTTATAATCTTGTTTGTAATTGAACGCACTGAACCGATAACACAGCTAGGTAAAAACAAAAATACACAGTTATGACAGATACAAATCGATTTAAACTCGATTTTAAAGCCAACAACAAAACCTGCAACGATCATTGAATCCGTTGTAGAATTATAGGGAAGCTAAATAACAGAAAAAGATGTAAGTAAGAGTCCTTACCTATCCTCTGTCATGAATGAAATGTGGACGTCATTTGTGCAGTTGGATTACATGAATTAAATACCTTATCTCCAGGTTGTTATTTATACATCCTCAAGGTCACAACAGTGTCCTTTACGGTTTAATAAAAATATTTTTAGTAGTTTGATGCAGTAAATAAAAAAGTGGTTTAAAATTATACGATGACTGCTCAACATCTGATAGACATGCGTTGTTTAATGGAAGCTGTTATGATAATAATTCTTGAAATTCAACATGAAATCAATGTTAACATAGACATTAAAAATGAATAAGGAGTGACATGCACAGGTTTGTTCTTTTAAGTTTCATAAACCCTCAGCTCATTCATATGAAATATTTCTTAAACTAATTATGATTTAAAAAAGATTTTATAAGTAAAATACAAACAATTATATCATAGCTTGTGTGGGGAAATAAATCAAATAAGACAATTCAACTTGACGAAATAAAGAAATAACAGACATACACGGAAGAATGATGTACCCAATGCGCAATATTTTGCAAAAAAGTAAAGTTTAACACCTGGTATTTTTATTATAAATAATCAAAAATCAAAACCCATGTAAGCTTGTTCGTGATATATGTGCAATTGAACTACAAAATAAAGAAAAACTGGAAGAGAATGTTGTACCCTTTTGGCAGCCACCCACCCGCCTAACATTTTCACTATTTCAATAACCGGACTTTTCCTACGAAAAGCCCAGTTAAATATTATATATGTCATAGTAACTTAAATAAATAGACAATTATGAAAACTGTTCAAATGACTATCCTGGTTAAAATGCACTTAATTCGATGATCAAAATTTATCGACTAAGGTCAGTCGCGGCCTTGTTTCGAACACACGACCTTCCGATCACAGAGCGAGCTTATAAAAGAAATTTGCTTTCTATGCGTTAAACTCATTTAAATTCTGAAATTCTTTAAAAAGACACGCCCACATATACATTATTATCCGTGCTTGAATATTCTAATTATGGAGGGAGTAATTGACTCCAAAAGACGAAGAATAAAAATTTCCTACAGAAACACTGTAGTTGGGCATACTCTATTAATTATATGCAAAACTATTAATGACTAGGTTTTCAGCTCAAGTCCTTACTAACTGAAACGTCGTTTTTTTCCGGATGTCTTGGTGGAAAGAATGGAAAACAGAAGACAAAGATGACATTTATTATAAATATTTTCATAAGCCTGGAAAAGACATACAAAATGAAATCAACAGGCAACAAGAATACATATATATTTAATTTTGATTTTTTTTTATCAGAACAAAATATTTGTGCAAATCAATCGGAGAGAAGCACATATACAATGTCATAAACGTGCTTTAAGGTTTATCATCTTGCCTTAACTGATTATTATTAGTCCCCTACCGGTGAAACCGGAGGGGACTATAGGTTTCCTCTGAGTCTGTCCGTCCGTCTGTCCGTCCATCTGTCTGTCTGTCTGTCCCTCTGTCTGTCTGTCAGTCTGTCCCACTTGGTTTTCCGCACTTTTTTCCTAAACGCTTGCAGATATTGAGCTGATTTTTGGTATGTGAGTGTATTTTGATTTTTGACGGAATTACGGCCTTTTCAATTTTTACGGGTTTTCCGCAATTTTCTTCTAAACGCTTGTAGATATTGAGCTGATTTTTGGTATGTGGCTTTACCTTGATTAGTTATAGATCAAGTTTCGCATTTCGTCCCGCTTCATTAATTTTTGACAGAATTATGGCATTTTCAATTCTTAACGGGAACCAGATTACATGCACTTGCCGGTAGGGGACTAGTATTGCTAATGCAATACTCTCAGAATGCTTGTTATGTATATTTCGACGAAAATATGAATTCTAATGCTATTTCAGTAATATTGGTCAGTCTACTCATTGCACGAAAACGCATGTGCGTGCAGGTGCTCATATGAAGACCTTTCTTCTGTTTATTAGTCCCCTACCGGTGAAACCGGAGGGGACTATAGGTTTCCTCTGAGTCTGTCCGTCCGTCTGTCTGTCTGTCCCTCTGTCTGTCTGTCAGTCTGTTCCACTTGGTTTTCCGCACTTTTCTTCTAAACGCTTGCAGATATTGAGCTGATTTTTGGTCTGTGAGTGTATCTTGATGAGTTACAGATCAAGTTTGCATTTCGTTCCGCTTCAATGATTTTTGACGGAATTAGACCTTTTCAATTTTTCAGCGTTTTCCGCACTTTTTTTCTAAACGCTTGCAGATATTGAGCTGATTTTTGGTATGTGACTTTACCTTGATGTGTTATAGATCAAGTTTGCATTTCGTCCCGCTTCATTGATTTTTGACGGAATTATGGCATTTTCAATTTTAAACGTGAACCAGTTTACACTTGCCGGTAGTAAAAAAGTGACTCCCATCAAGCCACGAACCCCGTTTTCACTTAGATCCGACACTAATTTAGTGTTTCGGCGGTGTGATAACAGGCCAAGCAATAAATAGATATTCTATACTAATTATAATTAGTTATATAAGTCCGCCATCATCAGGAATCCACTTATATATATCAATATTGTATATTCATTTTATTTGTTTTATTATATACCGGTATGTTCTTTTTAAATAGTAGAACCGGTAAGGGAATTTCCCAAGGTCACGTAATGTGTAAATAATAAACACAGATGAAAGTTGTTTGTGTAAATAAATATGCAAGAAAGCGATAATTTGTTAACTGTCTCTGACTGAGATATGTCAGTAAATGATATGGTTGATTACATTGTAATTGACCAGTAAGTGAGGCTTTAATAACTTTTATTAAAGTTTTGAACTTGTTAGGAGATCTCCTAAACTCCTGTGTTTTTTATATGCAATAATTGGTTTGTCTTTGAATATATCTTTGAGTTCGGGCTCTCTTGATAGAGTGTGCCAGTATTTTAGCAATTTCTTTTTGATATTGCTAATGGCTGGGTTGTATTTTGTAACCTTGACCAATGGTATATCAGAATTACTGTTAACTTTCTTTTTTTTGATTTAAATGGTCTCTTTTGTAATTTTCTAGAACATTGTTCATTGAACTGTTAATCTCATTTTCATTATATCCTCTTTTCAACAGAGAAAATTTGAACTTCTCGATCGCATTGTGAAAAATATTAGAATCGCTAGTATTGCGTAAATGACGAATGATTTCGCCTCTAATAATTCCCTTGAAAACAGAAGGGCTATGTGCACTATTGCGTTCCAGATACTGGAAAGTATTAGTAGGTTTTATGAAAGTTTTGACATCAAGAATTCCTTCTAATTCAAACCTTTCTCCCTTAAATAGGGTGATGTCAAGGAAGTTCATTTCTTTGTCAGAAATTTCATATGTGAATTTTAAAAGAGGATGATGTGAATTTGCTATTTGGAAAAATTGATGAATTTCATTCATTTCCCCATGATAGATTATAAATCCATCATCTCGATATCGACCGTGATAAACAATATTATGTTGAAATGGAAATTTGTTAAGAATTTCCGAAGTGACTTCATACATTCTGATATCGCACACTTCAGGACTGCATTTTGAGCCCATTGCGCAGCCTATAATTTGTTTATATTTCTTAGAATTAAATTCAAAGACATTATTTTCTAATATTGTTTGTAACAACCACAGAAGATCATCTGTAGGTGGCGAAGAATTTTAAATTCTCCTTTGTTGAATTTAGAGTATGCTTCACTGACAGCTGTGAGTAATTCGTTGAACTGCATATTTGTATACAGGGATGTTACATCATAACTGACCATTATGCATTCTGCTTGCGGTCTAAGTTTTTCTATTTTTATTATGAAATCAGAGCTATCTCTGATGTAAGTGGATTGTGTTTTGACTATTGGTATTAGGAAGTAATCAACATATTGGCTGATTCGTTCCTAGTAATCAAGAACAATTTGCAAAAATGCAAAATGAACTTGAAGAACAGTTCGATTATGGATTGAATCTAACAGATTTTGATTCACCCGAAGTCAAATCGGACAATTTCTCTACTTCTGTGTCCATTGCCGTTGATAATTTCACTGAAAAACTGGGAACACGACACCAAATGGCCTGTGCCCGGGAGGGAATTTATTTTTCAATGAAAAATAATACGTTGCCACCATTCATGAAATGGAATATCAGCTGCAATCCCAATCTTGGAGATAAGGACATTGTCATTTTGTTCCAATCTCTTTGGAAGGAAAAGGCTGATTCTTTGAAAAAGGAATTTATGCAAGAATCCATCAAATTCTTGGAGGATAAAATTGAAGAAACTAATAATCAATTAAAAGAAATCAGACATGAGGCTCTCCAAAAAATCGGAACAGCCACTTCCACCTCAGGATTAGCCCGAAACGAGCTCAATACCCGTATGAATGCCAGCAAGGAAAAATTTGATAAGGAACTGTTGCAATTTTGCACAGCAATAAGAACCAAACCTAAACAGGCGGCTGGAAAAAACAAATCCACTACCGGTACCTCATATAGAGGAGGCAAAGGCAAAGGACATAAAGGGCGAAAATTTTCACCTTACTAAGTGACTTTAATGTCCAGTTATAAAAACTTGAGTGTATCACTCATGCGCAACTGAACTGATTCGCTATACTAAAGTGACTCTATTGTCCGATTATTATATTTGAGTGTATCACTCTTAACTCTAACGAACTTATCCCTATGGGAATTAGTCATTTCTTTAAAGTATCATTCGCTATTGATTACATACTGTGACAAATTATGTTCTGTGAATGATCAATGAATAAAATATCATTCCTTTGGAATTTTGCTATCTTATTGATATGCCTTTTGGTGAGGAAATTGTATTTCTAATTTTCTAATTGGTTAGTTCAAACATGATTACGTCTGGATTATTCAATAATAACATACAGCATTTGTACGCATGCGCTAGCGGCATTTTTTACCACGTGCGAAGGTTTGCTCACATTTTCACATACACAGCCAACAGAATGGCACGTCGTTTCGATCGAAACATCAAAAGAAGAAAACGATCTATTAGGGCAATGAAATACAAAGCCCGCAAAAATAGAAAGTTCTACTCCAATGTTCTTTATGCAAGAGAACATGTATTCAATCTGACCAAAAACAAGTTAACAGATAGTGAATACTTATTGTTAGCAAAAGGGCTGAAATTCATCCCAACACCTTCGACAAAAGTCGCAAAAAACGACTTACTCAAAGATTTTGATGAACTTGCACGTAAAATGAGATGTAAGTTCAATTTCAAGACTAATAACGATGAGATTCATCCTTTCTACACAAAGAGTGGATATGAACCACCTAAGATGATTGGTGCACTTGAAACCTACATCGATAAGACCAAACTTGAACTTTCCTCAATTCAGATAAAAAATGCTCTGATAATTTATCTCAACTTGAGAGAAGAGCACTTAACCAGTTACGATATCGCCACGATATTGTAATTAAAAAGGCAGACAAAAACAACATATGTGTTGTTATGAACAAACACGATTATATTAAGGAGGGCGATCGCCAATTGAACACTAAATATTACGAAATAATTGACGATTTTGATTTATCATTGCTCCAAAGGAATATTGAAAATAAAATCAATGAACTTAAGGCAAATGGGTATCTAGATAAAGTTACATATAGATTTTTAATGGATATTACGTATCCACGAATAGGTAGATTATACTTACTACCTAAACTTCACAAATTAGATCAGACGATGTTTGATCTTATCAAAGAACAGGGCCACTACAATCAAGAAATCATTTGCCCGGCACGACCTATTATCTCGCAATGCGGGTCGGCGACGGAACGAATCAGCCAATATGTTGATTACTTCCTAATACCAATAGTCAAAACACAATCCACTTACATCAGAGATAGCTCTGATTTCATAATAAAAATAGAAAAACTTAGACCGCAAGCAGAATGCATAATGGTCAGTTATGATGTAACATCCCTGTATACAAATATGCAGTTCAACGAATTACTCACAGCTGTCAGTGAAGCATGATCTAAATTCAACAAAGGAGAATTTAAAATTCCTTCGCCACCTACAGATGATCTTCTGTGGTTGTTACAAACAATATTAGAAAATAATGTCTTTGAATTTAATTCTAAGAAATATAAACAAATTATAGGCTGCGCAATGGGCTCAAAATGCAGTCCTGAAGTGTGCGATATCAGAATGTATGAAGTCACTTCGGAAATTCTTAACAAATTTCCATTTCAACATAATATTGTTTATCACGGTCGATATCGAGATGATGGATTTATAATCTATCATGGGGAAATGGATGAAATTCATCAATTTTTCCAAATAGCAAATTCACATCATCCTCTTTTAAAATTCACATATGAAATTTCTGACAAAGAAATGAACTTCCTTGACATCACCCTATTTAAGGGAGAAAGGTTTGAATTAGAAGGAATTCTTGATGTCAAAACTTTCATAAAACCTACTAATACTTTCCAGTATCTGGAACGCAATAGTGCACATAGCCCTTCTGTTTTCAAGGGAATTATTAGAGGCGAAATCATTCGTCATTTACGCAATACTAGCGATTCTAATATTTTTCACAATGCGATCGAGAAGTTCAAATTTTCTCTGTTGAAAAGAGGATATAATGAAAATGAGATTAACAGTTCAATGAACAATGTTCTAGAAAATTACAAAAGAGACCATTTAAATCAAAAAAAGAAAGTTAACAGTAATTCTGATATACCATTGGTCATGGTTACAAAATAAAACCCAGCCATTAGCAATATCAAAAAGAAATTGCTAAAATACTTGCACACTCTATCAAGAGAGCCCGAACTTAAAGATATATTCAAAGACAAACCAATTATTGCATATAAAAAACACAGGAGTTTAGGAGATCTCCTAACAAGTTCAAAACTTTAATAAAAGTTATTAAAGCCTCACTTACTGGTCAATTACAATGTAATCAACCATATCATTTACTGACATATCTCAGTCAGAGACAGTTAACAAATTATCGCTTTCTTGCATATTTATTTACACAAACAACTTTCATCTGTGTTTATTATTTAAACATTACGTGACCTTGGGAAATTCCCTTACCGGTTCTACTATTTAGAAAGAACATACCGGTATATAATAAAACAAATAAAATGAATATTAGTGTCGGATCTAAGTGAAAACGGGGTTCGTGGCTTGATGGGAGTCACTTTTTTACTACACTCTCAGAATGCTTGTTAATCGTTAAGAGGTTTCACCTATATTTGATAAGTAGTTTCTGAGAACAAAAGCAGACAACAAACAGTCCCTAAGAAACAAGCATTCTGAGAGTATTGCATTAGCAATACTAGTCCCCTACCGGCAAGTGCATGTAATCTGGTTCCCGTTAAGAATTGAAAATGCCATAATTCTGTCAAAAATTAATGAAGCGGGACGAAATGCGAAACTTGATCTATAACTAATCAAGGTAAAGCCACATACCAAAAATCAGCTCAATATCTACAAGCGTTTAGAAGAAAATTGCGGAAAACCCGTAAAAATTGAAAAGGCCGTAATTCCGTCAAAAATCAATGAAGCGGAACGAAATTTAAACTTGATCTGTAACTCATCAAAATACACTCACATACCAAAAATCAGCTCAATATCTGCAAGCGTTTAGGAAAAAAGTGCGGAAAACCAAGTGGGACAGACTGACAGACAGACAGACAGATGGACGGACAGACGGACGGACAGACTCAGAGGAAACCTATAGTCCCCTCCGGTTTCACCGGTAGGGGACTAAAAAGAGGACAAGAAATACATGTATGTTCCTGAACGAAAAAAGAGGACAAGAAATACATGTATGTTCCTGAACTTCGTTCAGAGATTATCATTACAAGTCATTTCATTTTGGTAAGAATCCATGTCTGAAGTGTAGGTAGGGGCAAAGCCAAAGGACATGAGAGAGAAATGCCCCGTCAATTTATAGAGCGTGTTTGCTCAAGTATTTATATAAGTGCCATAAATGCATTTCTGTCCCCCGCTTTCACTGAAAGGGGATGATATTAATTTGGGTCTGTCTGTCCGTCCGTCTGTCTGTAAGACTTTTGTTTCCGCGCGATATCTCGAGAAGCCTTTGAGCTTTCGCAATGAAATTTTAGACAACAACTCCGTATGACCTATAAAAGACCCCTATTGATTTTGAGGTCCAAAGGTCAAGGTCATAAATTTTGTCTTTTTTTTTACCACCTTCGTTTGCGCGCGATATCTCAAGAAGCCTTTGTGCTTTTGCAATAAAGTTTTACATAACAACTCCCTTGGGCCTATTGGAGACCCCTGTTGATTTTAAGGTCAAAGGTTAAGGTTGTTATTTCATACATTCTGTCTGTGTGTAACACTTCAGTTTTAAGGGGAAACTAATATTTGAAATTTTGAAACTGGAGACCGCAAAACAACCTTATAATGAACCTTTGCAAATGGCAAATTAAATTGTGAAATGAAATTTTAAACATCTTTTGTAGAGACAATTAAACATTTAATCATAGTTTAGCTCCTATTTTTCCGGTAAATGACTTGTTCTCCACCTAAGTATTGGGGTAATGGGAAGCGATGTTAAAATGTTTGTGGGATTAGTCCAGAAATGAATAAGTTCCAACGGAGCTAGTAACAATCATTCCATTTCATACAGCCTACTTAACTGCTCAACTGTGAGCTAGATCACTACTAAAGAGCTTAAGATAAAGCTTAAAACTATTTACAAAGGTTCAAAAGCACTGCTTCTGTAAACATAAGAGGTTGATGATTCAGAGGACGGGAGTGTCAATTTAAAATTCCAACATTTCTGACCTGTCAGATTCTTTTTTGGATAAAGTATTTTCTTTGCTTTATAAAATGTTTTTGAGATGGGAAGTCGGTAAATATAAATACTCCATCTAAAATTGTGCCTTTTGGATGACAGAAAGGTCAAGCTTGAACTTAGAGGTTTACATGATAATATATTAATTTATGAAGGCTCTAATGGTTTGATAAGGTGTTTTTGTTGAAGCGAGAGAGGGACTGATCTAGATGAAATATTCATACGTGTATCAAATTGAATCGCATACGAATATGCATGGAAGAATAAAAAATATGCATACTATGAACTCCGATAAGCAGCTATAAAAATATTTTTATCTTCTGTTTTGACGAAATACCAGGAATAGAAGTTTAGATGTTACAAGCTTCTGTTCATACATTTTCTCGAGAAAACACAAACACACACAGTCTAATAAGCTAAAGTAGTAAATGGCTTTTAACATTTTCTGTAGTTTATAATGAAAGAGATAAGGATCAGATTGTATCATAAAAAATGAGGTATGCATGCACATGTGCTGCATTTTTATTGGGTTAAAAGATTTCCAATAGATCCATGGTTTTGAAACTACCAGGCTACATTTCAGTGTTGTGTCTATGCTCAGGAAAACTAAATTCAGTAATTTTGAAACAATTCCACCAAGTTTCCGTCGCAGAGAACGACTTTAGTCAGATTCCATGTTGTTTCCATGTTGTTTCAAGTCGGGAAAACTGCAGGAATTATGAGGATAGTTATGGATTATGATGATATTTAATTTGGATAGTTTCCGTTCATGGGAAACCTGATTTACGTTTCAGCTGAAAGATGTCTTACAAAAAACTGCAATATTGCTGCCATCAACAATACCGATATGGTCGCTAATATTGCCACGTCTTCATTGTTAGTGGGGCTGGGTGGGTTATAACTTTTGAACAGTTGCAACTAGGGCTTTCAAATTTCACAGGTATATTCCTTTCTTTGGGTACCAACATTTTTTTATCTTTTGTCCTGGATTTTGACTTGCATTTGAGAAACTTTAACCTTCGCCATAAGATGCCATACAGGGGCATCAGTGTTTCACAAACGATTTTGTTTAAATTATATTTAGTATTTATGAACAATGCATTTTTCCCCTTTTATTGTCGATGACTCTCTAAAGATCATACATAGGTGATAGGTAGAAATACACGTATGGAGTGTATTGGTGTGAAATCTCTGTAGTGAGTAGATTGCATCGCCATCTCCGCTCACATAGCGCATCTTAATCTCAAGGGAAAAAAGTACGTCTATCTACAGTATCTTTTGGGGTTCTTTTCGAATTTTAAAAGCTGTATTCACTATCTTTTAAAATACTACAATCTCCAAATTAGCAAAAAAATAATTAATTTTAAAACATCAAGTTAGAACTTGTGAATGTGAAATAAATCTAGTTATAAGCAATAACGTTTTTAAGAAAAAATAGTTTAAATTTGAATAAGTTAACAAAACATTGGATAGATTTACAATTATACCTTTAAAACATGCAAAAATTGTGCTTCCCACTCGTTATATTCTTCTGATTTTACTGCATATATTTTGTACTTGTTAGATATCATTTTATAATACTTACACTTGCAAATCTTTCCCTCATATATCATTGCATGAATTAATCCTTTCTACATCCGTATAAATACAAATTTTGGGTCAAGAGGTCACAAACCTAGTGTTCATGAATACATTGACCCCTTGAGAGCTGGGTCACTACTTTTACTATGTACGTAAACAAAACCGGCTGAAATCAGATAGGTGTTTAAACACAATTTCGCATTTAAAAAAAATATAATTTTCGCACACAAAATAAAATCTTTTTAATTAAAGCAAAATTTTATTTTTTTCTCAAGATATTTATTATAATACACGTCTCCTTTCAAATTTCCTTACCAAAACATAACTATCATGGCAGGTCAGTATGCTAAATTAATTTTACACTTTTTATGTACTCCTCCTTAAATTTAGTCAAATTATTATTTAAAAATGTACATTTGTTATATCATAATGAGATTCCTAGCCAGTTCTAGATTGACTTTATTTGATTAAGTTCAACATCTTCATAAATTTTGCAAATTAACTCCGAAACGCTTGCATCACAGTTCAACCTAATGATCCTTTATCATCACCCTATGTACACGTAAGAGACGATGTTCGTGAACTGTATTGAGATTTCACTCTCGCAGTAATTATCGTAAGTTTAATTATAGGTTATACTTTCGTTCCAATAAAAAGCCGCGAAATAGCACAAAAGAGAGTACGGTGGTGGGTACGGTTGGCGGATCTGAGTTGATGGCAACATATAATGAAAATGAAGAGCAATATTTAATTCTTCACAAAAATTTTAGTGAATTTTTTTCTAATAAAACTTGATTTACGTGATACAGAGAAAATGGGTTGTGATAACTGATTAATACAAAGTGTGTCGATTAATTTTGTAAGTCCTCGATCGTCTTGATTGAAATTTCTAGAACGTCATATGGCATCGATCCCGATACATGTATTTTAATATTTTCGTTTGTTTGTTGTTTAACGTCCCTTTCGAGAATTTTTCATTCATATGGAGACGCCATTACTTGCCGGTGGAGGGCTATACATTTTGACCTATACTCGACCTGGGGCCATTGAGCAACGAGGGATCTTTTTCTTGCCAGCACCTATTGCGACACGGGACCTCGGTTTATACGGTCTCATCTGAAGGACCGGCCTCCACTCGACACTCAGGGCGAATGGGCAGTGAGGGATCTTTTTCCAACCAACACCTACTTCTACACGGAACCTCGGTTTATACGGTCTCATCCGAGGGACCGGTTTCCACGTCCCCCAGTGGATTCGAACCTTCAACGTAAGGATCAACTCTTTACACCGCGACTCTAGAGAAAACACTTTATCCACCGCGCCACGCGCGCAGCTATTCTGAACAGAAACATAACTGGAAAAATTACACCATCCCATTGGTCCATGCCCACAATTGTACAAATTCAAAATTCCAAGTTTAAACAGAAATCCCACAATGACACCAATGTTTAAGGGTTCATTTTGAGAGAAGGAGACCATGTATTAATCAAAGTATTCAGCTTCGACGGGAAATATAAGATCCAGGACCAATGGGGAGGTAACCCATACATCATCATCAGTCAGTCAAATTTATCCATTCCAGTTTATAGGGAGTAAAGAAAAGATAACCAAGGTAAGATAAGAATTCTTCACAGAAATCGCTAATTACCATTTGGTTCAGCTAATTCACCTATTACAGCACCAAGGACAAAGCAGAAGAAGAAAAATGGACAAAAGAGTAAAAGAAGTCAGACGCCCCCTATCCTCTCATCAAATGGAATCTGTTGATGACGAAGATGATCTGTATCTTACATGAAAAGTCTAAGATATCATCTAAGGATGCAATTAGTATAAACACTGAGACTGGTGACCACCAGATAAGGGAAGTATCTGATAAAACAGATGCTAGTGGAATGGTGCATGATGATGATGAAGACAACCAAGTTGATGATGATGATGGTAGTAATCTGCAAGACAATGATGACAACCAAGTTGCTCATGAGAACCATAAATGTTGACCATGCAGATGATGACTATGCTGATGAGGATGACAGTCCTGATGATGATCAGACAGATGATTTACCAAGGAGATCAGCACGAGTCGAGAAGCCATCATGGATGAAGCATCATTTTGTCGTCAGCAGATACCTCCACAGCCTGAGTGGAAATATAAACTTACTTGTTTTCAGGAAATGGCATCACAACTGACGAAGATGGTCAAGGATATGTCAAAAGCATTTTTTTAAAAAAAAAATGATAACAGAAAAGGTATGTTTTAATTTTATAAACTTTAGTTTTATTTTCAGATATACCCGATTATGCCAGCAACCAAAGTACCAGATTGGTACGTCTCCGTTTTAATGACGTGGAAGTTGATGTATTCCTTGTTTTCATTGGTTTGTATTTTGAAAGACTGTGTTTTAATGGTTTAGTATTTTACCTTCAAACGTTGTTAGTTCTGGACATTCTTCGTCTAGCCTTTGACCAGAGAGGTTGATATATTATATATTCATACATGTATTTATCTGACTTTTGACACTGACAGAGACAATACCTCTGTCTATTCAGGTTAGCTAATATTTATATACTAAATCTAATATGGTTTCTTATAAAGTTTTATAATTCTGTCAAAGGTAATGCCATAGCACTTGCACAGTAAGAATCTGGCTTGTGTAACAGTAATTAAAGAATAACTGTTTATATAGACAGTATATTTTTTAAATATGTAATTTTTATTTTTGATGATAAGTTTACTTGTGTAAACTATGTTAATTTGTAGTTTTATGCCCTGGACATACTGTGAGCCATATAGACACTAAAATGAATTGGAGAGGCTCAATCCTATAGATTGGTATGATAAAAGTTTTTATGACAATTATGAAATAGTACAGTCTGTTTAGACATTATGGTAATTAATGGATCAGTTTTGTTGTAGAAATATTTTATTTTCAAAATGTAATATTGAAAGGGATAATTGTTTTTGTGTAATTCATGTAGAGGTACCTCCCTTTATGCAGTGTATCTGTTAACTGCAGATTGTAATTACTATATTGATACAGATTACATTAGATTATTTTATACTACGTATACTTCCTTCCTTTGATATCGTGGGTTCTATGGTAGCGCAGTTTTTCAGCTTACGAAATGGCACGCCCTGAAAACGACACGTGGCGACCGGATATTTTTAGATATAGTTAACATAACCACGTTGAACTTCGCTGAGCATTTTCTGAGCAGAATGACTCGGTAGCTTAACTTTATTTCTGTGATAATTTTGTACTTTGACCAAAAGTGATAAATTTCACACATACTATATGATATATATCACTTAAAATACCATATACAGTCAAACCTGTATTAAGAGACCTTCCAACGGAGAAAGGAAAAAAGGTCACATATGACAGGTGGTCTCTTAATACAGGTTGCTTAATTTCTTGAGTGTAACCATACCTTTCTTTAACATATAATGTAAACAAAAGAAAAATAACTGTATTTGGAATTTATTTCATATAAAGTATGGATTTAACAGTTGTGGAGTAATATTACCAATAAATAAAAATCTAAAATAAAGAATGATATGTTATAATTTATCAAAAGTAACTTTTTTAAATAACAGTAATATTACCAATAAATAAAAATCTAAAATATACATATGTAGTATGACATGTTATAATTTATCAAAATTAACTATTTAAAATAACAGTAATATTACCAATGAATAAAAATCTAAAATGTATTATGATGTGTTATAATTTATCAAAATTTACTATTTTAAACGGAAATAATATTACCAATAAATAAAAATGTAAAACAAAATACAATAAGTTATAATTTATCAGAATTAACTTTGTTAAAAAAGAAAATTATTTTTATATACAAGCATTAATAAATTATGAAGCTTTGGTAAATTGTCTATGAATATTTCTAAAATCTACAAAATTAAATTTTAAAAATGCATGCATTGATAAAAGAACAAATGCAGTTCATTCAAATGTACACTTGTGTAAGTAAAAATCTACACTGCTTCTCTAGGGGTAAAAAAGTCTGTTATAGAGGACTGCCTCTCCTTTTGTACAATGATACTGGAAATCTGCTCTTCAATTTGAAAGACATTTTTAAGCAATTCACTACAACCCCTGTGCACAGAAAATGTTTTAATTTTTTCAACACATTCCAAGATTTCCTTGTTGGTAGCACATTGAGACTGAATCACATCCTCACCCTCTTCCTCGTTCTCATCATCAGTTTCACAATCATTCTGACCATTAATTTCACTGAGCAGTTCACAAGCTGGTTTAGACCAATCAATTTCGTTACTGTCACAAGTGGACACTGCGTTGTCTATCTCCTTTAGCTCATTAAACTCACAGCCAAATAGTTCCACAGATAACCTCAAAACAGCTAGAGGAATGTCATCATCATCTTCATCACCATCATCACCGCTTTCTGTAGTTTCCTGTCCAAGTTCTTGGGATGAGCAATCAATAAAGCCAGCTTTAAGAAAGCACTTCTCTATGGTGCTAGCTTCCGTTTCCCTCCATGAGCTAGAGAGCCAATAAATAGCATCCAGAATGGTGATCTGCTTCAGTAGGTCGGGACCACTAGCACTTGGTTGTCTCTCCATCTCCTTCACCATATGGATCATCTGTTTAAAAATTGATCATAAATTAGCTTAATCAAAACATCAATTTAATAATTAGAAATTTAAAGATCAGTAAGCTTTGATGCTATCAAAACAGCTGTTAAAAATACAGGTTACGTTTATGTTACGTTTGACACTTATTGTTATAAAAACAAATAAAGACAGCACTAACCTGTCGTTTTCTAAATTTAAGTTTTACTGTCTGGATTATCCCCTGATCCATCGGCTGTGTTTTGGAGGTGGTGTTTGGTGGGAAAAATTTAACAGTTACGTTACTGAGCGTTAATGCTGGATGTGAGGGGGCATTATCCACAAATAGTAGAATTTTTCTATTTTGACGTGACATTTGTTTGTTTAAAAGTTTCAACCACTCTTCATAAATGGCACTGGTCATCCAAGCTTTCTTATTGAAGCGATATAGCACAGGTAAATTTTTGGGATCAAGTTTTTGAAAACATCGAGGCTTGCGGCATTTACCTATGACAAGTGGTTGTAACTTTTCACCAGTCATACTTGAGCATAGAGCGATAGTAATCCTTTCTTTTGATCTTTTCCCACCCGCACAATCTTGGCCTTTAATATGAAAAGTTTTTCTAGTAGTATCTTTAAAGAATAAACCGGATTCGTCCATATTAAAAATGTTATCTCTCGAAAATCCCTCACATAACGTTGGTAACTTTTTTTTCCAGTCACTGACAGTACTGTTGTTAACATCTCCCCGCTCCCCGCTCATTGTTGCTAAAACGATGTTGTTTCTTCGCAAAAAAACTTTCTAGCCACCCATTAGAAGCCTTAAAACTGTAAATTTTTAAATCTCTTGCAAATTTTAAAGACTGTTCTTTTAAAAGCCAACCTGTGACATTTACGCGTCTATTGATAGCCCCCTTGAACCATTCGTAAACTAGTTGATTGATTTCTTCATTCCCGATGAGGTATCTTCTTCTCTTACTGTTTGCTGGCACATTATTTTCATAGTCGGTCAATATCTCCAATTTTCTCTTCCTCAAGTTTTGAATTTGTGTTTTACCAACACCGAAATCTTTGGCAATTTTATAGGCAGGATTCCCAGCGTCTAAAAGTTTAATCGCTTCGATTTTTTGTTGTAAAGATAAAACAGTCCGCTTGGGACTAGCCATGGTTCACAAATACACGCTTAAAATACGTCTGAACTGAATTAAATCAGTGTTGAAATTTATAGTCATTGGATGAGATTTACTCACTATCGAGTTATTCTAACAAGATTTATTGCCTGAAGCAATATTGAGAAAAACGGCTTTCAATAGAACACATAATTTAAATTACTATTTCTTTTTTTATTTTCTGAAATTAAATACATGTAAATATTTTATTTATTTTAATAAAAAGTATGTTGTTTAAATTTATCTACTTCATATATATCTTCATACTCATGCAAACTTGTTTGTTTCACACATAACACATATTGATTAGTGTTAGGAAGAATAACTCTTGCCAAAAAAAGCCCGAGATGTTAAGAAAGATAACTCTTGGAACCTGAAATCGAAAGTAGGAATCGAAAACACAGAGTCGCTAAATAAAGGTAAAATTGCATGAAATCAAACAAACTGGTAACGAAAATCACGATCGTTGGTCGCGTTAGACAGGTGGTCGTTTAATTCAGGTATATGATATAGGATTATCTCTTGGGGGGGGGGGGATTTTTACGGTCACATATGACAGTGGGTCGCTGAATACAGTGGGTCGCTATGGCAGTTTTGACTGTAAAAACTAAGATTACAAAGTTGAACCGGCACATATTGTCATCTGTTTTTTTTTACTATGAAAACGAGGCTTTAAGGATCACGTGTTTTCCTTAAAAGGAAGGGTCGCATAAATACCATATAAAACTAAGATTACAAAGTTGAACCGGCACATATTGTCATCTGGGTTTTTTTTTACTATGAAAACGAGGCTTTAAGGATCACGTGTTTTCCTTAAAAGGAAGTGATGCATAAATTAAAAAGTATGGAAAGCAGTTTGTGTAAAAAGGTTAGAAAAAAAATAAGATTTTTTTCGCTGGTTTAAATTTAGTTTCTGTTTTGCTTGAACAATCAATTAATTAGTTTGTGATTATGTTCTTAGTAATAAAAAAGTAAAAGTATTACTAAGTTTAACAGGCCAATCTGACTAATCAATAACCATTATGTAGATACATACTGAACATCTGTTAACCCCTACCCAGATTACAAGTTGATCATCATGTATGTGTCCATTGAAATAAAGTTTGTTTGTTTATTGTTTAATGTCCCTCTCGAGATTTTTTCACTCATATGGAGACGCCACCACTTGCCGGTGGACAGCTGCAAATTTTGACCTATACTCGGCACTCAGGGCCATTGAGCAGTGAGGGATCTTTTTCGTGCAAACAAACTGCGACACAGGACCTCGGTTTATACGGTCTCATCCGAAAGACCGGTCTCCACGTCCCTCAGTGGGATTCGAACCCGCGACGTTAGGATCAATTCCTTACTCTAGAGCAGACGCTCTACAACGCCACGCGGGCAACGAATAAAATTTTAAGCCATTATCTTGCTTCCTCTGGTTAAAACGTTCTTTCGTCCACCCAGACTCGGTTCACAGGAAATGTTGTACATCGAATTTATCGATTAATGGAACTGACCTCAAGTTAGAAGCCCAAGTAAGGTATATATTTTCTGGGCTGGGATATGCAACACCACCCACAGTCCGACGCTGAATGTTTCTCGGGATATAATCATCCTCGCTTTTTGGATGAAGATCTAACCGTGCTGTCTGATAGCACAGGAGCACCAGCTCCTCTTTAGTTTTGCTACTGTGGTTGACTGAATGTTCAGCAAGGTACTTCTGTAGGACTTCCTTCTTAAGTGTACGTAATAAAGGTAGGGTTACCAGATCTCGCAATGTCTTCAACAACGCTAAATACTCGGCAGACATTGCCCCCAGCTTACTGACGTTTCCTACCTCCAACGCGTAAGAGTTCCGTTACTTCAAGTAATCGCTTTATCAAATATTGTCTCTGTTTTAAAAGTTTTTCATCTTATTTTCTTATCTAGATCAGCATTATGTTCCCTGTTAGAACTGTTCATGTTCTTAAAAAGTATTTTGTCCACACTTTCATGCATATAATTCTTCTTTAAAAAAAACAAACAAAAAAAACAAAACAAAACTGAATGGCTGTTTTTCCATCAGCACTTAGTCTATACTTCATAGTTTGTATGGCACTGTAGGTCTCCTGATTGTAGTCTATAACATCATTCATGATATTAAAAGGATGATTCTACCCGAGAACCATGAAAACAGCTAAGTAAAGTTTGTACCAATTTTTAAAGGCTAGGATATTTCTAAGCAACTTCATCTTTTCTCCACTTGTGATCTATCCTCCTATCTCCGGAATTGAATTGTCAGTGTGAAACTTCCTAGATGCAGAACTGTAGCCTTATGGTTTTATATATTTAATTGTCAAACGTTGGACACGGTGTTACACTCATTAAGAAATCGTTACCTGCGTGGCGCAGTGGTTAGAGCGTCTGCTCTAGAGTCGCGGAGTAAGGAGATGATCATTACGTCGCGGGTTCGAATCCAACTGCGGAACATGGTGACCGGTCCTTTGGATGAGACCGTATATAAACCGAGGTCTCGTGTGGCAGTAGGTGCTGGCACGAAAATAGATCCTTCACTGCTCAATGGCCCTGAGTGCCGAGTATAGGTCAAAATTTGTAGCCCTCCACCGTGATTCGAACACATGACCTTCCCATCAGGTTAAAAAGGTTGAAAAAATATGGCAAAATAAGCAATACATTGAATGCAAAATATAAATAATTGACTTTTTTTAGAAAGCCCTTCGATCAGCGCAAAAATCAAAATAGATAGGGATGTTTTATGTTATATTTTGTTGAAAAAGAAGGTTATTAAAGATTTTATAGCAGCTGTGAAATTACTTTTGGATCACCCCTCGTACCTTAACATCTAATTTAGATTTATGACAACTGAATCTTCAATTTCTAGCAATTCAATTTTTTAATCAAATTGTTTTGAGACTGGAGACCACAAAAAAATATTGACTTAACTACAAGAAATAGCATCTTCTGACAAACTCTCCCATGCCTCTACAATTTCAGGCATTGTCTCTTTTCTTTATTCTATCAGCAATTCTGTGAAAGATTTGTCTATTTCCGCCCTATTCGACATGAATTTCCTAACATCACACAAAACCTTGTGCCCATGTGAAATATTTTACTTCTAGACATACCTTACACAAACCTGAAATGTCAGAAAGTATTCCATCAAAATGTCTTTAGTAGTATTTTAGGACTTCTACATTTCCCTTCAACCAAGCATATGTACAATTTGTCCTCCTCACTCGGGGGGGGGGGGGGGTAGGTTTTCCAAAATTTTCAAGTTTCATCAGAATATAAGGTGGTATTACTTTTTCCCTGTAATTGGAATCAAACTTGAAAAGCACTAACTGCAACTTTCTCTGACACTATGTTGTCAAGAGTTTTGGCTGATGGCATAGTACTCAAATGCTTACCACCAAGCTTAAGACACTCACTGATAACCTCATTTACATTACCTGCTTGTTAAATGCATTAAAGTCTGTTTAAATGAGAGTATGACAGAAATGTAAGAAACATCATAGATTGTTTATTTCTTGCTTATCTTTCAAGAGAGATTCCAAATAATCACAACGGTCACTCAGATTTTCATTTCCCTTTTTATGAAGGTCAAGGTTAGCCTTCTTGAGATTGGAGGAAGGAGTTTCATATTGTTCTTGCAAATGGCTGTTTCTCGTCTTTACTGTATTCAATTCTGCGAAATATTCATTCGCATATTTAATACCATCTACTTGTTCTTTATGGAGCAATGTAATGTAATGTGCAACTGCACTTTTCCTTTTTACTAAATTTTCTAAAGATATTGACACTTAGTTTTATGAGCTTGAAGTTGTAGCAATACTGTTTTCCTTTTATTTTGACTTTCCATTTTCATCTTTTAAGAGATTTATCTGTCTTTTTCATCACCAAGATTTCTTATCTCTGTATTCTTTTGTGCTTCACATAAAGGTATGTCATGTGCCACAAATTCAAGACGTGAAATCTGTTTTTTTTTTTTCTTTTGAGGTTTTTTACCTGGGCATTTAAAATGTTCATTGACAACACCCTCTTTCTGTGCACCACTCTTAGATATTGCTTTAGTTTTTGTTCTTTGTAATTAAGTTACAAAGTTTCTTAAATTAAGAAGTGCTGAAACTGAGAAAACCATTACACATTTCTTTTTCACTTCTTACCTTGAAATCTCAGAAACATGTACATAAAAAATAAAAATTGCTAGTTTATTACTATTTAAAACAATGGAACATTCTGATCACTATACACACCAAGATCATCAAATTATTTTGTTTCACCATGATGATATGTTACTAAAACAAAGCAAATAGCTACAGATCATAAAAAATCTAAACACATACAACATGTAGGATTATTAACACTGAAACAATATAAATAATAGCAAGACAGAGCTAAATGCATATAGCGGAAGTGTACAGTGTATATAAGCAAATGTCCAGAAAAGGACCTGAACATCCTTCGTGTGCTTGGGTGGAGGAGGGTTATCTCAGTGCCATGATTTCATTTTGATCCAACTGGTTTAATCATGAACAATTGTAGGTCTTCCATAAGACTTCATTTTAAAACTTTCATGCAAGGAAAGTACTTTTTCTGCTTTTTCATCTTGACTATTTGGAACACTGAGTAATCGTCATATTTGTAAAAGTTGAATGACTCTTAGCATCGAGCGCCTTTTTCATTTATCTCAGTTAAATGAGTTTCACCAAGTTCTTCCTGCTTGTCATTATCTAAAAAAAACTAGAAATCTGAGCAGTCAGCAAGGGCCCCGCCGTGGGATAGAAATATAAGGGTGCAGACTAGGGGATGAGAATTTTACTTGGTTACAAATATTTAAAAATATGTAAAGAAGAATAAGCAACAGCAACTGCTAATATCCAACAACCTGTAAATAGTATCCTTGTATTTACATAAGGCAATAAAAAACATCATATCTATAATAACTCAATTAAATGTATATTTAAAGAAGAATGAAGTATGTGTTTTTTTTTAAATACCAGCTTTCAGTGAATGCAACTATCACCCAGGCTTGACCTAAACTTCAAAACAAACATCAGTTGCAGACAAAGGTGTTAATTAATCTTAAAGTGACAGAAAGATAACCCTCTAAAATTTTCTGCAACCAGCAAGATAATCAATCCCAGGGGATTAATTATACTGCTCTCTCAACCTTTTCTTATAAGTTTACAAGAACTTTTTCAGCAATGATAGAATGAGATTATTATCTGAGTACATATAAAATAAGTAGTATTCTTGAATTTATATAAGGCAGAAGAAAAAAAATAATAAAAAGGATATCTTTATATCTTGTTTTTAAAATTCAATAAAATCATAACTCATTCTGTATTTGACCAAAATAAAGTATGAACATTATTAAATCCACATTTCAGAGAATGTAGACATCATTCAGAATTTACCTTAACTTCAAAACAAACTTAATTTGCAGACAGAGGTGTTAATTAATCTCAATGTGACAGATAAAGATTAATGCTTTGGATTTTCTTCAAGAGGAAAATTAATCCCAACTCATTGCAGCCTGTCATAGTTTACAATAGGAACATTCTCAGCAGTTATCTCTCTTTACCCATTCACTCTTATATAAAGTTAAGGAATCTACCCCCACCAACCCAGCTCCGAACCCGATGACATAGAGAACCAAACTTAGTATCAAAATATGTCTTACTGCCTATACAACCTTCATACCAAATTTGAACTTAATTGGTCAACCCTTTAAAAAAGTTAGGACCCCCCCCCCCCCCCCCCGAAAATCTATGGACGGAAGACAGACAGAGAGACAGAGTGATTACTATTAGGCATCCGCAAGTCCTTGCGGGGCCCTAATTAATTCAATGTAGAGGTAGTCTTAATTCTTTTTCAAAAAGTGACAAACGTAAATAGTACAGAATTGCTGAATATGCGAGGGATGGGATTGAGGTTGAGATAATATCATTTTATTTGTATATTTCAAATAAACTTGCTCCAAAGTTCCGAATATTTTGGATATTACATAATGTACTTTAGAAATACAGATATTGCATGTGTAAAAACTTTGTTACTTTGTCATTTTATTGTCCCCGCTTTCACTGAAAGTGGGGATATCAACTTGGGTCTGTCTGTCATAACGACTCTCTATGGCCTAAAGAAGACCCTTATTGATTTTGAGGTCAAAATATCAAAGGTCAAGGTCAGAAATTTATAAATTTTGTCAGTTTTATCACTTTTGTTTCCGGGCGATATCTGGAGAAGCCTTTGAGCTTTTCCAATGACATTTCATACCTCAACTCCCTATGGCCTAATGAAGACCCCTATTTATACCAATATGCACAAAGTATTTGGATCCGCATCCAGTTTCATACAAGCAGTTGTGACGTCTGGACGTTACAAGGGCAAGTTGAAATCTGTGATCTTTTCAGACAAAGCACAAGTATTTGTTGGTCAAACGAAAAATAAGTATTTAGAAAAAAGGCCAGTAAGATGTGTGAATAACACGGAAAGCACAAATATGCACAGAGAATTTGGATCCGCGCCCAATTACATACAGCATTTATGACGACTGGCGTGTTCAGATCTTCTCATGAATCATTATTACAGAGTGATAAATATTTTTTATAAAAAAATCTTCTGTACACATTTTGAAGAATTAGCAATTGGCATTTACAATGTGAAAAATTTATATAAGAAAATCGTTATGTAGCTGTTTCTATTAATGTGGTTATATAATTAAAACAGGACAGCATGATTTAAATACATTTACAGTAACTAATGGAATATGGCATTAACTTGTTTAATGTTAAACACTCATCTTTAAACCTTTTAGTGAAATAAGTAGCAAGATATTTTAAGATCGGTTTGCGTTCCTACATATGATTTTTTATATTTGGCCTATCATGCAAACAAAGTACCACTGATGGTGTTATTCGGACAAAAAATGTACCACTCGTGGAAGTATGTCAAACAGGCAGTGTACATCTACCACTCGTGGATTTCTAGTCAGCTGATTTTGAAAACGATTTGACTGATAAAAAGTAGACGTAAACGGATGCACAGAATGAAACTGCACCATTCAGGCAATAAATGATCGCTAAAAGGTCTTGAAAGGTGACTGAATCACAGAGTTCTGCCTTTTAATCTACCTTTTAATAAACTTTGTCACTTTTCAGTTAAATGAATGACATCTTGTGAAGGTCAGATGATTCATTTATTTCTAAGAAAACGTAACGCATTTCTATAGAATTATTTCATACAGTACTGGAATGACATAGACAGAAACCGGAGTCACAAGTTCGATTGATTGATTGTTTGTTGTTTAACGTCCCAGGCCCGTAGGAAGCAATTTCAGTTTGGGGGGGGCACAGCCAAACATTTTTCAGTTGACAATTGAGGGGGCACTACTAAAAATTTTCTGACAAGCAAAAAAAAAAAAAAAAGGTCATCAGGCGGTTTTATTGAGGGGGCACATGCTTATAGTATCTATGTTTACTATAGTAATCTATATATCGGCAAAATTATTGGGGGGGGGGCACGGCCCCCCCGTGCCCCCCCCCCCCGGTTCCTACGGCCATGCCGTCCCATTCGAGAATTTTTCACTCATATAGAGACGTCACCATATACTGTTGAAGGGCTTCAAATTTAGACCTTTACTCGGCACTTAGGGCCATTGAGCAGTGAGGGATCTTTATCGTACCAACGCGTACCGTGACACGGGGCCTCGGTTTTTAAGGTCTCATCCGAAGGACCCGCAACTTTCACTTCAAAGTGCCGAGCACTTGGCGTAGGAACAGTTGCTACCTATTTTTTATCGACTTAGGTCAGTCGCGGCCGAGATTCGAACTCACGTCATAAGTTCCAATACATAGAGTAAATACTGTTTTCATACTTACTTTGTTTGCAAAATCCAAGAACCCGACTTAAAACGTCTTCCTAAGTGTTTTTATATTGTTTGAGAATACTTTGTACTTTTCAATCTGTTTTTTCTTAACATAATTTTATTTGTATCAAATGACTTCTCAATTCAGAATACCATCCATGTATCACCTCCAAATAATACAAATAAAAAGGAAACGGAATTATTTCAAAATGATATTTTTATTATTCCCCCGCTCCGAAGGAGAGGGGGTATACTGTTTACCCTTGTGTGTCTATCTGTGTGTGTGTCTTTCCGTAACAAATTTTCGTCACAGTTTTCTCAGCAATACTCATGGCAGATGCTTGAAATTTTAGCAAACATTTTGTTGAGGCATGCCATATGGTGGGATTCATTTTCGTTTGAATCCGATGTTAACTTCCTGTTCATCCGTGCGTCTGTCCATACCATACATAACAAATTTTTCGACACATTTTTCTGAGCATCTACTCATTGCAGACGCTTGAAATTTTTTAACACTCTTTACGCATACCATATGGTGGGACTCATTTTTGTACGAATCCTATATCAACTTCCTGTTTATCCGTGCGTCTGTCCGTACCATACATAACAAATTTTCGTTGCCGTTTTCTCAGCAACTTTTTATTGCAGATGCTTGAAATTTTAGAGCACTCTTTGCTGAGGCATGGAATATGATGGGATTTATATTTGTACGAATCTGATGTCAACTTCTTGTTCATCCCTGTGTCTGTCCATAACTGAACTTGTTTACATTCACATCATAGTGTATATTCACATCAAAGCGGGGGTATTACTAGTGAGCATTGACTCACAGACTTCGTGTTCACTCTCATATTTACATTGTTAAAAATATATCATTGGGTGAAATAAGCAGTTTCCCATCATGGGAAACTATACGGAAACCACATGGAAACCTCAAGTTTACATCATGTTTCCCAGTGGTTTCCGCAGCGGATGCCAGGTTATTCCGTCAAGTTTCCGTGGCACGGAAACTACTACGCTCCGATTCCATTAGGTATCCCGAACCACGGAAACCTCGGGAAACCTGAAGTTTCCCAAGCCTCCATGTAGTTTCCCGTAATGGGAAACCTGAAGATTCCACTGGTTTCCATAATTAGGAAACTACGTGAAATCGGAGCGTAGTGGTTTCCATGGAATTGGGAAACTGGATGGAATCCTCAGGTTTCCCATGAACGGAAACTAGAGGAAACCTCATGATTTCTCAAGTTTCCATGACTCAGGAAACTACATGGAATTCGAGCGTAGCCATTTGGTGGAATTATCTGGTGTCCTATAAAAGGAAATTACAGGGAAACTTCAAGATTCCCTTAATTTTGTGAGACGGGAAGCAATGTGGAATTGTGGTGTAATAGTTTCCATACCATGGAAACTACAGGGTAGGTTGAGCATTTCAATTTTGGAAAATGATTGACAGGCAACTGGAAGCTCAAGGATCCCTGTATTTTCCATGGTAAATCTTTCTTTTCTAGAATGTGAAAAGAGAACAGCAGTTTTAAATCAAAATATATATTATTATTAACTTCCTTGGTAAACGGTGTTTTCTTTTCAAAATCTATTAAAAAATGTATAATGAAGAAAAAGCATTATCAAATCATATGTTTAATAATTCATTTGATGTACAAAAACATTATTTTAAAATTATATCAAAATAAATAAAATCATATATCTTAGGTAAACAATGTAGTAGTCTTTCACATCTAAGTCCATTCATAAACTTGATTAAATACTCAGTGCTTCTTTGAACATCAGCTTCCCTTGTATTTTCTTCACATCATCTGCGATCTGCAATATATTTTCATAAAAAATTATTTTTTGTAAGAATTGTATGCTTGAATATTATTTAGAAATCTGTCAAGATCACTCAATGTCCTTTAATGTACCAGTATCGGTGATTAGTTTCAGTCTTTAAATTTAATGACCATAAAATCATAATAATGAACATTACATAGTACATGTAATGTTTTAAGCCAGATAAATATCAAAGCAGGTATGATTGAGAATATGACCATCTCCTAGAACACTGCTTTTAGTTGAGTCAATTGGAGAGAAATGTGCTCTGGACAAGGATATTACAAAAATTTTTTTCTTATTAATTGACATTAGACCTAGAAAATTAGTTAAAGATCACTACACACCCTTCATCCCATGGCACACAATCCAGATCATACCAAGGGAGAAAAATTATGCTCTGGACAAGGACTTTAAATAAAGATATATAGTGTATTTTGATACTGACCTTTGACCTAGATAATTGGTTCAAGGTCGCTTTTTACCCTCCATCCAGGGGCACTCTACGAGTTAAATTTGAGTGAGATTGGGCTATGAGGAGAGAAAATATACCCAGGACAAGTGATATCAGATGGACAGACAGATCATCTCATGGCATCCACAGAACAGGACCCTAAAAAATCAATGCATATATATGTAAAGCTATATCCATACAAGTCAATATGAATTCATCATATGTTGCATTGCATACACATGCTTTAATCATGTTTAATACCTATGAATAATTTCAAATTGCATGTACACTCAGTTTACATACAAATAATCTAAATGTCATCAAAGACGACCAACATAACAGCCATTCAAGATTTAGTTAATTAACATTCAGTACAAGTTCCATATGCTATATGTACAGACACATACTAGTATTATTTACCTGCATTCTAAATCTTGTTTTCTGTCACTGAAGATTAAGGCAATAGTCATTAACCTATTTCAGCCCCAATTTACATACATGCAAGGTGTAATGTTTGTTCAAGACTTCCCATTTATAAATATTACCTTATAGTATGTTTAGTTAACATATACCTACAGTTAAAGCTTCAATGTGTTTCACTGAATATTTTAGAAATTACAGTCATCAAAATACTGACCAGCCAGAAATCAGTAAATGTGCATGTCCTTATTTTTCATTCTTGTATTGTTTCATTTCACATGTTTCAATGTTAAAAAGTTTTAGTAAGTTATAATATTTACTAATTTATCATAGCCATACAGTTGAAATTTGGCATCTCAAACACAGACATCTCAAATACCATAGATACATGTATGTTGAAGTAATTTGGAAGTATTCTTTAAGCATTTTACTCCTGATATCTTGAATCCTCAAATATCTCAAAATATTTTCAATGATTGAATTGAACTTTGAACCATGGCAAAAGGACTCTTAACAAATATTCATTATTCTTAAAATAACGTCTACTGGTTACACAATTATAAGTTGCTCAACAAGGATCATATCAATAATATTTAAGAGAGTTGATCATTTCCCCTTGGGGTGAAGAGGGGGGGAGGGGGGCTTCCTCTGTACAATTTAGAATATCCTTACTTTGTGTCAACCTTGGTTAAAATTAGTGGTTCTTGGAAAGAAGTTAAAGATGTGAAAAGCTCACAGATGGATAGACAGTTTGACGGACAAAACACAAAACAAAAGGTGATCAGAAAAGTTCACATGAGTTTTTAGCTCGGGTGAACTAAATTCCTCAGTGCATGGTGTATATTATGCGAGATATCATCCAGACAGAAAATTTTATAGAGGAGTGAAAAAGAAGACTCCAATCCATAATTTTACATAACCTCTTGTAGTTTGCAATTGGTATTCCAATTAAACTCAAGTTCTTTTCTTTTCATGCAATTGTTATACATGCCTATTTATGATTGAATTAATTACCACTTACCACATGATCACATCTTGATTCATCATACATCTTACTGGTTCTCCTTTAATGTCAGTTTTCTTCTCTCTGAAAGAATATATTATGTACAATTACTATTGCATTCTGATTTCACCTATAAGATCAACAATAAACAAGTGTCCCATGGGCCACATTGCTCACCTAAGCACTTTGGGTATGAAAAAATATAAATCAGTTCAGTATTGAAAAGTTTAAATATAAAAGTGGTTGGGGGGGGGGGGGAATTCTACACTTTCTAAGGATGCTTTTGAATATGACACATATTAGCATTGCTGTTCTTAAGAAGAAAATCCTTATTATTCCTTTGTATAATTATGATCCCCTGTTATGGCCCCTCTATTTTCCTGGGGGGGGGGAGGGGGTTCAAGATTTAAATAAATTATATCTACATTACTTCATCGCCCGTGTATATAAATATGACCAATCATGGCTTTGTTGTTCTTGAAAAGAAGAATTTCTCTAAGATTTTTCCTATGTACTTTGATCATTCATTGTGGCCCCGTCCTACCCCGGAGGTCATGATTTGAACAAACTTGACCGCCATCAATAACTGATGATTGTAATTTAGATGATTCATTTGCATTACTTGAAATACTATCAAAAATTATCAATATTTGTACATCATGTAGGCTTATTATTTTTAACATTTTCAGTAAATCTCTCAGCAGGTCACACATGAGAAATTTTGTCTTTTGAACAGTAAACTGTTTCAATTTACAATCTATCACTTGTTTGTTAAACAGTTGTTATATTATTATAGACAGTGTACTTTAAAACCAATAAATTTTCCCTATACAAATCATCACTATGCATATCAATAAGGGTTGTGCTATGGCTTTGTAAGATGTATATGTACTCTAGTTACAGACAATCTATTTAAATTGTTCTTATGATTCTTCATAATTTGTAATAATATCTGCCACATAAAGGCGTTTTATCTGTGTCGGATTACAATAGTCAGAACTCTCTCTTTCAGCTGTCTTTTAAATTTCCATTGATGATGATGTCTTTCGTGAATAATCTGATGATAAGTTGAGATTGCTGACACCTTTTGTTTAAATATTAATGACTTAATCGTAATTTAGTATCAGAAATAATTCATTTATACCTTGTCGTTACATCATAAAAAGTTCCAAAAGTCTAACAAGTTCATGAAGTTGACGATTCGAGAACACATGTATTCAAACCGGATATATGTTTTGTCTGTATTAACAAGGAAACCATATTCGGCACAAACATTATTATCCGATTTAACAACGAAAAAAAATTCAAACACTTTTCATTTATATACATAGAGAGAGAACTATCATAGTAAGCATTCATTTTCACAAAAAAAAATAATAATCTAAAAATGCAAAACGTACAGCATGGAAAAAGACAAATGTGGTGCCATAGGGTCTAGCTATACAAAGTCTACTATCTGCATCTTTGATCGTAAAACACTAAATATTGTATAATTCAAGTTTCTCTTTTCGTTTTTGCAATGTGTAAACTAAAATATTTAAAACTTAGATATCAAACATTTCAAAATGGCGTCAAAACGAATGTGGTCTTCGATGGGAAAGATTTGTTCTCCCATTATTACTATTATTTACCGTAAAAAAAGTATATAAAAATATACGTACACTAATCCTTGGTTGTTGATCATTGCATTTTTCACAGTTTTAAAGACACTGGGTGGCGAAAACATCATTAACTTTTCACATTTGCACCTTACACCCGAGTTCTTCTCCGTCTTGTTCAACTCCAAAAATGGCGCCTCGTGAAAATTGACCAATGAATAAAGCCTCTGCAGAGCGATGCATTATGGGAAACAGAACCTATTTACTTTAATTATGTTAGAGGGTAAAGTTTTTATATATAATATAATTTCCCTATGACGGTGATTATGAGTTCTTATCCTTAATGAAGTTCTTCTCTGTTCATAGAAAGGGGGGTGATCCTCAATAAAGTTGCTGATAATTAGTATACTATAGAAAACGAAGCGTTTATCTGAGGGTGACCAGAGAAAGTTTATGTGTCTGGTGTGACCCCTCAAATTATATGACTTGGGGGTGGGGCGGGGGCTTGGAACGTAGTGCCAATCCAAACAGAAAATGTCCGCTTGCCCTCTCCCTTCCCACACTACTTTTTCATTAAATTATTCATTATTCTGATTAATGTATAATGTCACAACGGAAGATGTTAAACCTTTATACATGTATACATGTTTTAAAATTGGAAGTTTCAACAGGAACCCTTGAAGGAACTACCGTCAGAAATTGAATAATTGTTGAGGACCGTAGAAAATGGGGGGGGGGGGGGCGCATTGTGGACGTGCCATACTTCCCTAATCATATTTTTTGCAGTATAGGAAGCAAAGCTTATTTCCTGTTGCGACCCTCAAAATGAACATGATGACTCTTTATCAGCTGTTTATTATTTTTTGACAAGAATGTTGTTGTCCTTTGAAGTCTGCCGTAAATTTCGATTGGCATTTGACATGCAAATGAACTACATGACATGTATACGGAACAATATTTTATTTTTAGTGATGATGGAAAAGTTCGGCGTCAAAAATTGCTGTTTAGTAAAAGGAATTAGGGTATGTTAGACTAGTATACACTTGTGAAAATCAAGACAAAATAATTTAATTACCGCCAAGGACGGTTCAAGAATAATAAAGATTTGATTTTTTTTTCTCTTATTCGGCTTTAGATACTTTATTGAACCCCTTCCTTTTTTGGTTTCGATTTTGAGCCTCACTTTATCAATAAGAATCAGTGGACAAATTGCTGGACTTTTTCCTATTTGCTATATTTTACTTGAAACATCTTTGGCTTTAGTTAAAAATTTCTCACACCGTTTTAATGTATCAGAATTTTTCACATTTAATTTGAAAATTGATTTATAAAGAAGGAGAGTAAACACAAGGTGAAAAAAAAACGAACCAATATCTAAGCAAAGGTAGGGGAAACGTGCAGTATTTTAATTTGAAAAAACACCGGCCTGTAGAATGCGAGAACGGGGGTGGGGGGAGGGGGCAGGGGGTGAAATTAAATGATTTTTTTTTTTGGCTTGTCAGATTTCTTTGGAAGTCCCCCCCCCCCCCCATTTTGAAACTGTTGTTACAGACCTGAAACACATGATAAAAATAAGCCCAGAATTATTGTAGATAACCTACAATCATGTCCATTGCATTCAGAAATTTAGTTGTGACTGGTAACAATTTGTCAATATTTGATCATCTGATTTGTTGGAAAATAATGCCCGGTGTATACTCGTTGATGTGCAAGGCTGTATAAACATGTATAGCCGTTTAGCCAGTACCGCCCTGTATCTTTCATATATAACTTTTTCCCTTTAATTTCTGGTAAGGTTTGCTAGTTAAGAACTTTCTAGTAAGTTTTGCCCCAAATTGAAATTACTTTCATACAGGCCTGTAGTTTGAGTAGACAGTTTTAAGTGCAGTTTTTTTGTTTTTTTTTTTTAAATAAGTAATGTTACATGTCGGAGTATAAAAATCAAGAAATGGCGTATATAAGGAAATGTTTGTACATGTAGTAGTATTGACAATCACCACATCAGTATATAATACCTATATATCGAAAGAAACTATTTTCTCTCCATTCTTTGAAGAAGGGGAGGGGGCTTAAATTTGTAGGGGTAACCTTCTGCTTAACACAATGCACGATTTAAAAGAATATCTTCGCTAAGCATCTACGTGTAAAACTATTAATAAATTATTGGTTTTTTTTCCTTCAATGAATTGCCTTAGCATGCAGTTCTTCAGAAGACGTTATTCTAAAGGAAAAGAAAATCATTTAAATAAATATCATAGACTTTTCTTTATTTAGAGCCAGCATTGGTCTTTGTGTACAAAATGGCTAAATCAAATATACGTGCATGTATGCATTTAAGACCAACATTATTGTAATTTCATGCGAAAAATGAAGACATTTACTACATCAGGGTCTGTGTACAGATATAAAAAATATAAGTTAATTAGTTAACACTCATTAATTTTGTATACGAATATTATTCTGCTGTTTTATCTTATCAATGTCTTACAGGCAACACATTAAAGTGGATAATTAATCATTCTTTCTATGTTTTCAATATCTGAAGTTTACATTGATGTCAAACAAGGACGATCGTTAATTACCGATTAAAAAATTTAATTTCATTTATCTATTCACTTACAGATTTCTTTAAAAAAGAATTATGATTTAACACATAACGAGAATTTAGATTTATTCTAGACCGATAGAAAAGTATATATGATTTTTAAACGGTGAGGAAATTTCCTTTTTTAATCAGTAACGAAAATATAAATACATTTTTTTCCCTTTTTTTATTGAATATCTTAAAATTAATGTAGCTTATTTTATCAATATTTTGTGATCTTATTGATAATTTAAATTATTTTTTTAAATCAAATCAATGGCCAACAATTATCGCCTAGATTTAGACTGAGTTTGCGGAGACTAGGTGTATGTACATGCTTTACCACAGCCTATTGTTCCCCTTAGGTAGAAAATCCTCTCAAATAACAGAATATACAAGAAATATACAGTCGCAGGTGTCTTCGCGACACGTGTCTCCACCTGTGGCACGTGAGAACAGGTGCCCGCGATTACAAGGGTCATCGCAATGATTGAATTTTATCTGACCAGTTTACACTGATTTTTCAAAAATAAATGTTGTATTAAATCTTCTCTATTAATTCCAGTCCACGTGTCTTAATGAGTTTTACCGAGACTAAAATGTTAAAAATTATTTAATTTGGGTTTACGGTCACAGAATGCTCAATTTTAGTACACAGAATTACACAGAGTTTTTTTTAATTATTCTTTTGATACACGTTTCCAAAATGTCTATTATCGGGAAAATAGGTGTAAACCACAGCATACGTGTTTTCCATATCAGGGAAACATGCTGCAAACTACAGGTTGATTACTTCCATATCGGGAATCTACGTGGAAACAACTACTGCATGTTTCCACGGTTTCCAATATTGGGAAACTTATGGGAAACCATAGGTTGACTGTTTCCATATCGGGAATATACGTGGAAACCACTATGTGGTTTCCATAAAATGGAAACTATATGGAAACTACTTATGTCACGATTCCCATATGTTTCCATCGGGTTTCCAAATTTGGGAAACCTGGCTTTTCATCCTGTGTATATTAGCAGAAAAATTCAACATATTTTTTTAACATATTTTGCCAATACAGTAAATATGTAGTTCTGCTGTTTACTGGTTAGAGTATATGGTATCCTTTGACTCTTAATCCTGTGTCTAGATATACTAGTATTCCAATACAGCTGCATGGATTACCTTTTACTCAGTGTGTGGTGAATGCCATTAGGAAATGTATAACATACAGTGCAGGAAACTAGTTTTGTTACAGCATCGATGCTGATTTGAATGCTTCCTTTGCTTGCTGATTTGAATGCTTCCTTTGCTTGCTGATTTAATGCTAGTAATCCTTATCCTGATGCTGTTTTATAATTAGGTCAATGCTACCGGAAGTAGCATCATGCTACCGGAAGTAGATAATGAATTTCAGCATTGCCGTTTAAAGCAATAAAAGTGCCTTTTACAATTATTTGATCATAATATCTCACTATGTATTAATAATGTGAATACTTTAACCAATATTCTTTCTTTCTTTTTTAATTTTTTACTGAATTAAAACTCATTGATTTTCTGATGCTAGTAGGATAATGCTGATTTTATGTAGGTCAATGCTGGTTTTATCCTTTGCTTGCTGATGCTGATCCTGGTAATGCTGTTTTTTAAATGCTGATGCTGATGCTAGCTCGATCCTGATGCTACTAATGCTTATGCTGATGCTGGTTTATGTAACAAAATTAGTTCCCTGCACTGTATTTCACACAGCCGGACGATCTCAAAATATGGAAATCAAAAGCGATAACTGAAATTAGCATTATATATATATCATATACATGCCAATTCAGACGACTTTTTGCACACCCCAAAACATATTTCAAAGGGACTAAAAGAAAAAAAACGTGCTTTTTGACAAAAAATCTTAAGAAGTAAGATGAAAAGTTTATAAAAATAAGGTATTCCCCACTTATTTACCGTGAACTTGACATTTTCGTCCCGGAAAGTGCTGCACCGTCACTAAAAATACATGCCACTATAGTTAAACTTAAAAGTGCTGTTCTTAAGAAATAGTAATTTGGATTCTTTTGTGTTGCTAGTCATCATCAGTAATTATATGTTTGAATTGTATTGTCTTGATAGTCAACTACAGCAACATTGGTATCCTGTGTTGTAAACTAAATTTGCTTAAAATCCGTATTTATCCCTATATTTCGTACACAATTGACTTCGTTATGAAGAAAAAAACAATCACGTTTTGTATAAAAAGGATGATTCTTCCGTAGAATGATATTGGATTCATATAGGATAATCGTAAAAGCATATATATATATATATATATATATATATATATATATATATATATATATATTATAGCCTCATAAATATCTTTCTAAATATTTATTTCAAATAAAAAGTCCAACAAATTAAAAGTTTTTTTTTTTTCATCGGTCTAACAATTCCATTGTTGCCCGGTGTTTCAGTCCAACATAAGAATTATTAGACTGCAATAACACTGTTACGTCACAAGTAATTAATCGTCGTTCAATATCGGCGATACGGAAATGAGAAACGGCGTCACGGGAAAAATGTTTTGTGTTAATTTCTGTGTTATAATAAGTTAATGATTTTTCTTCATTCTTTGTTATTGTCAGTTGTATTTAAAAAGCCAAAAATATTACTGATCAAGAAATTGTTTAATTATATGAGTAAATCTGTTTAAAGATTTTAATCGTAATGTTCCATCTAAAGTGAAAGATACAACAAAACAGTTATAAACTGAGGTTCAGGCAATATATGATTTTTTAAACCTGAAGGTGAAAATGTTGCCCTTTGCCTGCGGCCTCGGGCAACATTTTCACCTTCAGGTCCAACAATCATCTGTTGCCCTCATACCCAGTCAATAACTGTAGATAGAGAGAGATAGATAGACAGAATCTCCGAAGGTTTGTTGTTAGATATGAATATTTATCCAACGAGTCGTGTGTATCCTCGAATTGGATAAAAAAAAATCATGTCTAACCATAAACCAGAGGAGATTCTTTTATCATGTTTTATGGATAGGTATCACATGCCTTACACCGTTTTTTTTTTATATATAACTTATGTTCATCCACAATATTCGACAGTCAAATTCTCGCAAAAACTAATGTGTTGTTATGACTGTGGATATGAAAACGATATACTGTTGAGTCATCCAGCGTACGTACCTATTAGGGAAAGTCCGAATCGTAGTTTCAAATTTACTTCCGAAATTAACAATTAGTTAAGCTCAGAATTTTATTTCCTTTTATTGTCTCATATATATTCACACAAAAGCGGATCATAGACACAAATATAAATTAAAATTTTCACTGTTGATACGGTAACGTAAACATAAAAATTAAATCTGAGAATTCATGTTGATTGTAAAAATCAACCCAGTGTATTGCCAAAAGCAAATCTCAAAATTACTTTATTGAAAACTGCAGACATGGGAGAAACAACTTATTCTACTTTCATGTTAAATACTAAAATTTGATTGGTTTAGATGCATATAATTTGTTATTAACATTGCATTAGCAACACACTTGACAAGGGGCATCACAACGATAATGTCACATGCGTGTAAATTATGCGCGTACGGTTCGTCGTAGAATTCTCAAAACGTCAATTGTGCATTTGAAAGAAGCCGAATAAACTTGACGTCAATCAACGCTTGCGTCCGATGTAGCTAGATTGAAAACAACAAACGACAGACGAAAAATGCTTGCGAGTGCAGAAATCACGAAACTTTAGATGATAAAGGATTCTCCGAGTATCAAATGAACAATAAAGAGGTCGGTAAATCTTTTTCGAAGCTTTCTTATTGAAAAAAACCGAAAGGGGGGGGGGGGATTTGAAAGCTTTCTAAACGAGAACTTACGACGATTTTTATGCTGATATTCTTAATCAGTAAGACATTCAAAATAATAAAATAAATAGTGCCTGTTTTGAGAGTAACAGTTGAAATTGACACCCAATGAAAACCATTGTCATTGTTATTGTCTATTTTGAAGAACAAAATATTCTGTTCAATAATGTTATGATATCTAGCAAGCAATTAAGTAATGAAAAGGTTATATAAAAGTGTTTGTTTTCACACCAACTCCACGTAATAATTGAGTTCTGTTTTGCTGGAAAGGGAAAACGTGCAAATCTTGCGTTATTTTTTTTTATTAACATGTGCTTTTATCAGCATTTTGCCTAAAGGTTAGCAGTACGATTTTATCACAGTAAACTAGAGTAAATTTATACTGGTACTATTAGCAATTTCTACATAAAACTCTTCTTAATTTAGTGTGTGAGGCACAGAGTTGTTTGTCCAATAGAACCTGTCCTGCACACATAACAAATGTGCGTTTTGTATCGCCGGACACTCAACATTTTTTTTTTGCAGGTTAGTGTTTTTTTAATATCTTAGTTACGTGTAGAAACTTCTATAACCACCTCGCTCACTGGTCGGAAGATCGTGTGTTCGAATCACGGCCACGACTCACCTAAGTCGATAAAAAATAGGTAGCAACTGTTCCTTCGCCAAGCCCTCGGTACTTTGAAGTGAAAGTTGCGTGTCCTTCGGATGAGACCTTAATATACCGAGGCCCCGTTTCACGGTGGGCGTTGGCATGGCAAAGAACCGTCAAAGTAAAGGACTAAATTTGAAGCCCTTCACCGGTATATGGTGACGTCTCTATATGAGTGAAAAATTCTCGAACGGGACGTAAAACATACAATCAATCTATAACCTCCACCATTAGTGTTCAAATTAAAAACAAATTTGGTATGTAGGATGTTACTAATTCCCTTAACCTTAGACGTCATCATGAAGATAATATGGAACATTCTACATTTTATGACCTATACAGTCCGATTATTACGGAATCATTTGACTGATCCTTTTGGTGAACCGAGGTCCAGTGTGGCAATATGAGATGACACGAGTCCTTCAAAATAGTCAAATACCATAAGTGTCTAGATCATGTCTAAATCTGCAGTCTTCCGCCAGTAATTGGCCGCCTCCCAATATAACTTGAAAATTGGAGAAAGAACGTAAAAAAACAACAACAAAAAAAGGAACTGAATTTTGGACTGAAAGTGAAGCTCTGTATTTTAATGACAATGGAGGGTTGCACTTTGCTATGTTTCATAAATAGGATTATTTTATTTAAAATACATGTAATATGTCAATGTTCCATGAAAGTTGCAAGTAAACACGTCTTTAATTAGGTGAGATGGAGGATATTTTCCCATTTCTTAATTCATAGTCTGCATGTTAGCAAGCAGACCTTCTGGATTATATTATCTAATTATGGGACACATATATCTTACAGTTTTACAAGTATAATATTTCAAATACTTCAATTGTAACCCATTTACTTTATTTCCCAGAATTATACGCACCAAAATTAGTTGTGCAGAACAATTTCTGACTGTAAATCGGACTCCAATGCTCCAAATGCAAAGCAGATATTCAAGCTAACAGAATTGACGCTACGCGATCTGAGACAAAATGGTTCAAAGCATAGATGCTGTGACAAATTTGAATGTATATCAAAACAAAAAAACATGCCCATATTTTAGAGATTTTGTTTTGCTTTCTCTATTTAAAACTTTTGTTTGTGAATTAAATGTTCTTCTGGCACTTCGAGAGATCGGACCGGAAGTTCGAGAGATAAGAAGTAAATTTGCTTAGTTATATAGAGAAAAAAAACGGGACCGGAGGTTCACTTTGAGAGATCGAGAACTTCGAAAGATCGGAGTTCGAGCCATCGAGAGTCGCCTGTAGTAGAATAGGTTTAATGGTATGATCAAAAACATGAGTAGAAATTTTCACACCAGGCTTTAAACACAGAAAATCCTTCTGAAGTTTGAAATAAGCTTTTAGTGCTCTTTTTTTAAAATAAATTTCTTCTTTGCCAAAGAGAGACTTCCTGATGCTGTGAAATAAATGCATAGTACTTAAAGGATGTAACACATTCAAGTGGCTCTGTATCCAGCAAAAATTCCTGTGATAAGTGACGACCTGCTTTATTCAAAATAAGAACCTTTGTTCTTGACTCAATGACTGTTACAGAATTTGGCAAGACAGTCAAGTTATTGTTGAAGACCTGTTGGAGACTTTGAAAGCAAAACATCATCATTTGCATACATTAGACAATGAAGAAAGAGTTGCCATTAAATCAACACCATCATCAGTATTTTGCATATAATTAGGCAAATCATTGATATGTTTGGACCTAAGTGATCACCTTGTTTAACACATAGTTTTACAGGGAAACTCTGTGTTACCTGGTCTTTTAAACGAATACACGAGTTTCTAAGATTGTACATACTATCAATTACACTATAAAATTTTGATCCTACTCCAATTTGTAGAGGTTTCATCTTAATACCAACATGTACAACAGTATCATAAGGTCTCCTTAAATCAACAAATGTATGCAAAATAAACATATGCTCAGAGGTTATAGCTTTCTGTAAAAAAAACAATTTGACAACGATTTATAATGTTTTTTTTTGTCTAAAAAGTATCCAATCTATTGTTCAAGATATCGTTAAAAAGTTTACCAATGGCACTTGTAATTGTGATACCTCGATAATTATATCATTTAAGTCACCTGATTTATGCAAGTCAGTGATATACCCATGCGCCCAAGATGTTGGGTATAACCCATATGACAAGCAGGCATTGATTTTTTTTTTCTTTTTGTTTTTTGCAAACAAGGTGGTTATGCATTAAGACCATATTTTATCACGTAATTAGAAATATTGTCTAAACCTGGTGCCTCATTGCATTTCAGCTTGCATATTGCCTGTGAAATTCCTATTCCTGTAATCAAATTATTTCAACTCATAAAAGCAAAAAGATTTTCCATAGAAGCTAACTGTTCCTTTAAATCATGTATTCTATCTGAAAATGATTCATTAAATTGATTAAAATTTTTCAAGTGATCAAAGCACTTGGATGGCGAAATAATTGACTCAGTACATGTAGAATCTTCTTTTCGCAGCTCATTAATCAAATTCCAGTTACGTTTAGGACTTTCTTCACACAAAGTACAAAGTTTGTATATTCAGACTTGTTTGTGTTATCTGCGCTTAAATTTACATAATTTAGCGTATGTTTTTCTCAGCTTGCTTATTTAAGTGACCTCTAACTTGAGAATCCTTTGGATACACTGACATTACTTTTCCGTAAACAGTAAGTCTATTTCTTAAACTTCTCAGGTCTTTATCAAACCATTCTTTACTGTTTGTTTTTTTATACCCCCGTAATCAAAGATTCGGGGGCATATAGTTTTTGCCCTGTCCGTCCGTCTGTCTGTCTGTTTGTCTGCAAAAACTTTAACCTTGCCCATAACTTTTGATTGGTTGAAGCTATGGCTTTCATATTTCACATGTATATTCCTTTTGACAAGACTTTTCTTTGGGCACCACCATATTTGACCTTTTGACCTTGCCCTTGGCGTTTGATCCATTTTGCAAAATTTTATGAGACTTTAACCTTGGCCATAACTTTTGAACAGGTAGTGCTAGGTTTTTTATACTTGGCATGCTTATTCCTTGTGACAAGACCTTCCTTTGGACACCAACAACTTTGACCTTGACATTGGACCTACAGTTTAAAAAACTTTAACCTTGGCCATAACTTTTGAACAGTTGGTGTTAGGGTTTTCTTACTTCACATATGCATTCCTTGTGACAAGACCTTCCTTTGGATACCAACAATTTTGGCATTGACCTTGGGGTTTGACCTACTTTTTAAAAAATGAACCTTGGGCATAACATTTGAACGTTAGGTTCTAGGGCTTTCACAATTCAGGATCATGTGTATCACTTATGACAAGACCTTCCCTTGGGCACCATTTGACCTTGACATTTTACTTACTTTGAAAAAAACTTTATCCTACGCTATAACTTTTCAACGGTTGGTGCTAGGGCTTTCATATGTCACAGGTATATTCCTCGATACAAGACGTTTCTTTGGGTACCAACATTTTTGATCTCTTGTCCTTGAGGTTGGCTTGCATTTGAGAAACTTTAACCTTCGACATAAGCTGCCATACGGGGTTATCAGTGTTTCACAAACACATCATGTTTCCCATACTTTTGTTTTTGCATTGAGTATAAGAGATCTAGAAGCTGCATTAAATAGTAAGTTACTGATGTGTATGTATGTGTAGCTGATGCATTATCCAAAGAAATTTTAAAGTTATCTATATGCTCATTTTTTTAAGAGTTTTATGTTCTGTTGTATGTCAGCTGATGAAAGTGCATCTTGAAATTTAAAAGCAGAATCCTCAGACCAAGTAAAGCGGGGATCAACATATACAGTTTTGCAATTATCAGATAGTGAATCACCCTAAGTAACGAAATTTGTAGAAAATGAACAATGACAATCTGACAGGGTAGGACCAAAGTTGTCAACACAAAAATACCGAATTTGATTATAGAAATTTTCGGACACTATTACATAGTCCACCACACTTAAGCCACTTGGTGTGAAGTGTAACGTATTTACATAAAAACACAGGGATCGTACCTGGTCAATTCCAGGGTTTGCGATGTTCAACATTAACTGATTAAAAAACTGATTGGTATGATTTAAGTGGACTGCCGAAATATACAAATATGTCCTAACCTTATCTAGGTAAACAATAATCAAATGGTAAATCAATATAACAATCGGAGGTAAGCAACACTAAATTATCTGGTAGCCCTAACCTAATACTAAAACAAGAGCCCAGTCGCCCTCAGACTATCACATATACTGTAGGATGCCTTATTCAGGACGGACATTATATGTGGTAGCCCTTCAACCACAACACTCACTGTAGGATGCCTTATTCAGGACGGACAGTGAGTACAGCAGCCTGGACGGACTAGTCAGCCAATGCAGACGAGATCAAACAAACTATGGCTAGCCTCCATATCGGAGGTCAACCTGGTTTGTGGCAGGCATTAACTTGTTTGGCCTTCTAAATTCTCTTTCTAACTGTAAAACAGGCGAGGAATATTGAACGTGAATACTTTATTCACTCCACTCCACTTAAAACCTTGGCTGAATCCGAAGAACTGTAGACTACTGCGGAGTCTCCGTATACGAGGGTTGTCCGTAAAGTTCGTGGACAACATTGATAATTACTGACAAACATTGATAAAATTTATGAAACTATTATTTTCATTACATTCAGGTTTCAATTTATTAATATGCAAGTTTTAATCACAAACAAAGCACAAATAGTTATATTTTTATCAAATACAAGAAAGATACACACTCATACCCGGAGCACTAAAACGAAAATCCTCGACGTTACTGGACGTCAAAAGCTAAATACATTTAAGTTTTCTCAACGTAGTCAACGTTTAAGTCAACACATTTCTTATGTCGCTTTAACCAGCCATCAAAGTTGTGCACAAACTGTTCTGGTTTCAGACGTGAAATATTATTTAACACTTTCTGTCTCAGATCCTGCAAATCATCAAACCTCTGTCCGCGTAAAGCGACTGTATGTACGGAAAGTCACGTTACGAACTTCATTTTTTACAGCACTACAATCTCGGAAAGATGGTCTTCCTTCACGCATGTCATCCAGTAAACTGTCCCTTCCGTCCGAAAATCTTCTGTGCCACTTAAACACTAAAGAATGGATTACTTTACTATGATTTCCCGACTCTTTAAGGAATTAATGAGTCTCTGTTAGTGTTTTTCCGATGTCTACAAAAAAATTTCATCACTGCTCTCTGTTCCACCTTTTCCGAAAACGTCCCTTTATCGAACAATGCAGATCCTGTCTTAATAAACTCTGACCTCGATTTCTCTGCCATTTCGGAACTTTGAACGTTCAAATTTTACAGGTTTGACTTTATAACTTTCGTCAACCTCATAATGTGAAAGCCATTCAAATTTCCGCGGAATTTTACAAAATACAAATGAAATGTATATAGTGATAAATATTTTTTTTAATTAAAACTTTGTTGTGCTCCGGGTCACCATCCCGAGTCTAATAATGAAATCATAATTGCAATTATACATTTAAAATTGAATAAAATTTTTCATTTTGTAATTCACATATAATAGTAAAGGATTATATATATACTAATAATAAATATCTGTGACACAACTTTTATTTAAATTTCACCTTGTCCACGAACTTTACGGACAAACCTCGTATATACACAATTAAAGTCACGTGATGTCAACAGTGACTAATTAAGAACTCCGCATGGTCATACCTTAAAATTCCGGAATCATTACAGAAGCATGAAAATTTTCCAAAACTGTCTTCAAAAATTCTACCGTTTATTATTCTGAATTTTTAACTGATACATACACTGTCATTTCTTTTTTTAAGCATTCAAGAATATCATAGTCAAGCCCCAATGTGTAAGAAGAGGTGACAAGTGGATTGTAGATAACACAAATATACCTTTTTTTCAAATCAAAATGTTCCTTATCCAGTTGAATCCTCTGAAAATCATGACGTGTTTTTCATTATTTTGCTGTATGAAAAATATGTTTACACAAAATACCGGTTGTTATGTCTAGCAACAGGTCTACTAACTGCATGTACATGAAAATTACCTATAGATGATAACAGATTCTGACTCGTTTGTGTCTCAGCTAAAAAAAAATTGCTGACAGTGTTAATAAAATATGGATCTTTAGTTTTATTCTACCCATGAGTGATCGGGCAACCTATGTTAAAAAATTATAACTTCAGAGACTTGCATTCCCTCTTTTTGCCAATTTTTATGAAAATGAATTATAAAATTTCTATATCTTTGTAATATTTTTATCTTTCTTTATGTAAAGAAATAAATAAAGATGTGAAATGAGCTAATATCCGATAAAAATACAAATAAACAAGAGGCCCAAGGGCCTTAACGGTCACCTGAGTACAACAATTTAGAGGATCCATAAACTGATAAATGATGCTTTGTTGCCCAATAGCAAGAAAAATAGTACGATTAAGATCAACAAAATAATTGGTCTAGTATCTTTCTATCTGTCCCCCATTTATCACTGTTACTATGCAGACTTTTAACAAAATGTCTATATTATAACCTCTCACATTGGCCTTACTTGGCCTTTGAAAAACATTTAAAAACACAAGTTATTTTTGTTTAATTTTTATTCATCCATTATTTCCAAGTCTACCTGATTATTAAAACCTTGAAAGTACTTTTTGTATTATACAATAAATGTTCTTGCGTAATTCTCTTATTCTATTAACCTTTCAAATACATTATCTACAGTGATTAATTACCAAAGGTGAAAGGCAAAGGGGAATAACGTCACTCAGTAGAATACAAATTAATAGAGCCCTGGCCAGGACCAGAACACATGACTAAATGGTCCAGATGTTCAAAATTCTGGTAAAAATACCCTTGCTTAATAAATCTTACTCTGTTTGCTTCCAATATGTCCAGGAGCAGAGGCTATTTTCAAAGAAATAATACATTTTCACTATTTAACACAGCCCTACCCTAACACCACATGACCTAGGGTCATGAAAAATTACAAATTTGGAAGAGGTACCCTCATCATCATAACTATGCAGTTAGTTGAAGATTTTCAAAGAATTCACACATTTTCATTATATAATGGAAAAGAACCCCACCCCCACCCCCCTCGGAGAAAAAAAAAACAGAACCCCTGGGACCACAAGTTTTGAAAATTTTGTAAAACATCCTTGCTCATCATAACTATAACTTGTTTCTTTGCTTTATAACCGTTCACGGTAGCTCAGTCGGTAGAGCGCTCGCTCCGTGATCGGGAGGTCGTGAGTTCGAATCTCGGCCGCGACAGACCTAAGTCGATAAAAAATAGGTAGCAACTGTTCCTTCGCCATGCGCTCGGCACTTTGAAGTGAAAGTTGCGGGTCCTTCGGATGAGACCTTAAAAACCGAGGCCCCGTGTCACGCCAGGCGTTGGCACGATAAAGATCCCTCACTGCTCAGTGGCCCTGAGTGCCGAGTAAAGGTCAAAATTTGAAGCCCTTCACCGGTATATGGTGACGTCTCTATATGAGTGAAAGATTCTCGAATAGGACGTAAAACAATATACAATCAATCAATCTTTGCTTTATAACCAGGATTAGAAAAACAAAATTGAAAGAAATTATGAATTTTCACTACATAATCAACACAGCCTCCCCCCTTTTTAACCGAACCCCTGATCCAGGGGCCATGAAATTCATAATTTTGGAAGAGGCAGCCATGCTCATCATAAGTATGTACTTTGTTTATTTCATACCCTGGAGCAGAGAAGAAGATTTTCAAAGATTTAATGCATTTTCACTATATAATCAATAGAGCCCCACCCTAACACCAGAACCACTGACACAGGGGCCGCGAAATTCATAATTTTGGAAGAGGCAGTCCTGCTCATCGTAACTATGTACATAGTTAGTTTATTTCATACCCAGGAGCAGAGAAGAAGATTTTCAAGGATTTAATGCACTTTCACTATATGACGTATATAGCCCCACCCAAGCACCACAACCTCTGACCCTGGGGCCATGAATTTCACAATTGTGGTAATAATAATAATAATAATAATAATATATAGCGCCTTATCTTATGTGAACTCTAAAGCGCTTTACATAGATATAACAATCTACATAATAAAAGGAAGACTAAAACAATCTTATATCACCTATAAAATAGTAAGACATTCTGAAATACAGTCACGTTGATATTAAAACAAGCCATACGTATATACACTTTCCACTTCAAGTAAAGGCTTTTTTAAAAAGATGAGTCTTAAGTTCCCTTTTAAAAACTTCCAATTTGTGAACTTGTCGAAGTTCTACTGACAGCTGATTCCAAAGTGTTGGAGCAACTATATCGAATCTACGATCACCGTATGTTTTTGATCGGACTCGAGGCACAACCAACTTGTTTGACGAAACTGAGCGAAGTGACCTGGCGGGTCTGTATTCACAAACTAGTTCAGAAAGATAAGTCGGTGCCAAACCATGAAGTGCTTTGAAAACATTGACACATAATTTGTAATGCACTCTATATTTGACAGGAAGCCAATGAAACTCAACAAGTATGGGCTGAATATGTTCACGCTTGCCTGTCCTAGTAATAAGTCTAGCAGCCGTGTCATGAACCCTCTGCAATTTGCATATATATGTGCGATTTATGTTGAATAAGAGCACATTACCATAGTCCAATCGTGACGTCACCAGAGAGTTGACAAGTGTTTTACATGCCCCATCCTTAAGAAAATGTCTAATGCGTCCTATTTTGCGAATCTGCGAGTAGCATGTCCTTGAAACAGTATTACATTGCTTTTCAAAAGATAGGATTCGATCGAAAAATGCACCAAGATTTCTGACATTCGGAACACTGTGAATGATTTTTTCTCCAAACGATAAGCTGAATTCGGTCATGGTTTTGATTCGACTCTTAGGGGCAAATACAATAAGATCAGTTTTATCCTCGTTTAATTTCAGCATGTTACTAGACATCCATGACTTGATTTCATTCAGACAGCATGCTAACCGAGAAGACACATTCAGCCAGGTCTCAGTTGGTTCTACTACTAGAGAAACTTGCGTATCATCGGCGTATATGTGGTACCTCATACCATGACGCAAGCAAATCTCGGTAAGCGGATGGGAAAAAAATACAGTATATTTTAAGCCCCAACACTGAGCCTTCAGGTACACCGATATTTAATGGTAATGGATCGGAAATTTCGGAACCAACTGATATGCGTTGAGTTCTTTGACTCATGTATGACTTGATCCACAAATAAGCGTTCTCTGTTATACCAAAAGTGTGTGCAAGCCATTTGTACAAGATGCCATGGTCAATGACGTCGAAGGCTGCCGAAAGATCCAACATAACTAGAACTGCACAACTGTTGTTGTCCAGCGCAGCAGCAATGTCGTGATGAACACGAAGTAGGGCTGTCTCAGTGGAATGGTATTTCCTGTAAGCGGACTGAAGGTCATCGTTAAGACGGTTTTGTTTTAGATGACGATCAATTCGAATGGCGACGACCTTTTCCAAAACTTTTGACATGAAAGGCAAGTTCGAGACAGGTCGATAATTTTTGAAACATTCTTTATCCAAACCTTGTTTTTTAAGCAATGGTTTCACAACTGCCTCCTTGAAACTCGATGGAACAGAACACTCAGATATCGATTTGTTGATGATATCTGTGATATGAGGCACTAATACTGAACTTTCACATTCTTTGAGTAAATTGGTTGGTAACGGGTCTAAACAGCACGTTTTTGGTGCAGAGTTTGACAAAATTTTCAAAACTTCCTCACAAGTTGTAGGATCAAAATTGACCAACGCTTCGCCCTGAAATGGGTTATCAAAAGCCATGGAATTAGTGTCGCCTCTGCTTTCACTGACCAACTCATCTCGAATGTTGTTTATCTTGTTACTGAAAAATGATCCAAACTTGTTCGCTAATTCCAAATCAGATGTTCAGTCGGGAAGAATAGGAGCATTTGATTCTCCAAGTAATGAATTCGTAATTTTGAAAATTGTTCCTTGATCTTTACCGCAAGAATTAATTTTGGACAGATAGTAATTTTGGAAATTGTTCCTTGATCTTTACCACAAGAATTAATTTTGGACAGATAGTAGTCTCGCTTGCTTTCAAAGAGTAGCTTCGTGCTCGATGAACACTTTTCTTTGTAAATCAAATGATGCACAGTCAGTTTAGTGCGCCTCCAAACCCTTTCAGCTTTTCTTTTCTCACGTTTTGCTTCGCGCAGTTCAGATGAGTACCACTTGTGTTCGGTCTTGACGTAATTTCTTTACTTAAGAGAGGTGCGTGTTTGTCGACAACATCGCGCACAATGGAATCGTAATTCGTAACATGGTTGTCAAGCGAAATGTCATCTGATTTCAGAAAACTAAGGGTGTCATCGAGGTCGGAACTCGGGTCCTTAATATTAACTTCACGAAATTGCCTAAAACTCACTAATTTCTTTGGTTTTTTCGGTTTCGAAACATTCAAAACAGTACATATACCCATGTGATCACCGGACACATTCCCTCTCAGATCACATAATAAGGGATCTTTTACCTCCGGTTTAGAAAACAGGAGGTTGTTCGACTCTCTGGTAATGACCAGGTCAAGTATATGCCCCCTTTTGTGGGTTGGTTCATCAACATGCTGTTTTAAACCAAACTCATCAAGAGAGTTAAGGAGCTTTTGCGTATCCGCATTTTTGACGTTATCCACATGGATGTTGAAATCGCCTGTGATAAGAAGTTCTTCTGATGTAACGACTAATGATGCTAAGTACTGAGAGAATTCCCCAATAAAACAGGACAAACTGGCTGAAGGAGGTCTATACACGACAGACATTCGAACTTATAGTCCTGTGTATACACGATGCATCCGATATGTTCAAACTGAACATTGTCCCAGGGTTGCTTTTCTTCAACTATTTTTAAATTTTGTCTTGCTATGATAGCTACATCCCCTCCCTTACGGTCAATTCTGGGTTTATGATAAGTTTTGTAGCCTACAGGGGTTAATTCATTTAAAACTATTTGATCCGTATCAGTTCCAAGCCAAGTCTCCGTGATGGCCAATATATCAATATCATTCGAGACGATGAAGTCTGAAATTGAAACGGTCTTATTTTTCACAGATCAGCAATTTATAGTAAATAAACGTAGAGACTTTTTGACTCTTTGTGATATCGACAATGAAATTTTCGTCAGATTGTCTTTACTAATGCCAAGTGACGAATCAATTCTCTTTGCCCGACTTTGAATTAATGTTGGGATAGGGAAAGCTTCACATACTTTATTGGGAACTTCCTTTGGTACGGTTGATAAGGGATTGTTGAGTATATCACCCAAGATGTACACCAGATTATCTCCATTAACCCCAAGTTGATGCCCCCCGTATTTCAACCGCCCAACACAGACAGTGTGGATATGTCTAATGAACCTGCGTCCACCCCTCGTCCCCCTTCTTACACGAGAATTTTTCGTACGGCCTGTCACACTAGCAATATTTGATCTTGCAAAACACATATGGTAGAGGGCTCAATCCTTATTACAATCATGCCAACAGTTTGACTGATTGATGTCCAGGAGTAAAGAAGGAGATTTTTTAAGATTGCATTAATTTTGGTGGTTTTAGCCCCCACCCTCAGTCCCCAGGGGGGCAGGGACCATGAAATTCATTTTTGTTCCCCTTTACCCATAGGTGCTATATGCCAAAAGTGGTTGAAATTGGTTGAGAGGTTTCAGAGAAGAAGCTAAAAATGTTCAAATATTAACACACGACGCACAACGCAGGACGAACGCCGACGGACAAAAACGGATAGCAATAGGTCACTTGAGTAACTCAGGTAACCTAAAAATGAACTATAATACAATAACCTGACTACCTTGTAACAGGATTTTCTTTAAAAGAAAAAAGCAGAAAGAACAACTGGAATAATTACATTAAAAAGGTACAAAGCAGTTCTTACTATTTACGGCTGAAGGGTCGCCCTCTTGACCTTAAACGGTGTCTTCGATTCTGCACTTGAACAGCAATTGAATCCTGGATAGCTTTCTTGATACTTGCTGCTGAGAAGTTCCACGGTCATTGAGATGCACACCATCAGGGTTTAGCAAGTTAGCATTTGGTTCACTATTGGTCATCAGATATGAGTGATCTATAGTACGAGTACTCAACCCATGGGAGTATTGTCGAGCAAGCATATTGAGAAATCTGTGCGGTAGTGAATCACTCACGCACTTGCACCATTACGGAGATTCTAAGGAGTTTTAGCCCCCCCCCCAAAAAAAAAAATGGAGAGGGCTACATTATTGCAGCTAATCATTACCAAGATTTGGTTCAGCATCTGCTCAGTTAAATAAACTAAATAAATATAATACAGTGAAACTTGTCTAATCCGGATGTTGTGTATTCCGGAATCTTGTAAACAAACTTAAGTGTTTTTCATGGTCTTTCGGACATCCATGAAGTACATTTATTTTTTTTTTTCAAGTCTACCAATAGCTTTTACAGGTACATCTGCTAAATTATCCAGCCCTTTTTCAATATCAGAAAAAAATGATTTTCCTGGACATGTACTACCCTGTGTTATGCTTCCACTAGCGTCTCTTCTAGCCTTTGGAGACCTATTATGGCTTGTAATCCTCTTGTAGACTCTGTAGTATCATCACTGATCTACCATTTGTCTTTGAATGAAACAGGTACATGTACATCAGCACAACAAACACGTGTATTTTCTTGAAGAAGTAACAAGTGTATATAACTGATAAACTGGTAATTTTGTGCAGTTGTAATGTGTCCACTTGTTCAATCATAAATGTTTGACATTCTGTGCAGTCTGATTTGACTTCAAATGTACCTCTTCTCTGTCTGCTTTGCATTTTTGGTGACACTATGATTTCTGGATGTGCAATACTTGACTCTCTCAAGCTTTTCTGTGAATCCTGTTGAATGTTGAATGGTACTGAAGAGTCGTTAAATACAGGAATGTCTTTGCAATAATGGAAAACTTTTCCAGCAATACGGAAGAAATTTGCCTTATCAGTTATTTAAAACCTTTAAACACTGCGTGTCTAACACGATGCACTAGTTTCACACTCCGACCACGTGGTAAAAACTCCGATGGTTTTCTTACGTGCGGCACTGTTAAAGTTCTTTGGAGACATCGTCTATTGACGAGCGTTTGCTCTAGAGTCTCGGAGTAAGGATTTGATACTTACGTCGCGGGTCCGAATTCCACTGCGGAACGTGCAGGCTGGTCCTTCAGATGGGACTGTTTAAACCAAGGTGCTGACACAAAAAAGATCCCTCACTGCTCAATGGCCCTGAGTGCCGAGTATAGATAAAATTTTCAGCCCTCCACCGGCAATTGTGGCGTCCCATTATGAGTCAAAAATTCTCGAAAGGGACGTTTAACAAACAATCCAAAAAACTAAATGGGTTGTAAATAAACAAAACAAACAAGTAAAAATTTAGGGAATGTGGATTTCTTCCATACGATGTATCGAATTCAGCAACAGCATGATGCTTTGAGTATTCATTTAAGTTAAATTATTTATGAAATTGTAATAGTAATTATAAAAAAAAAATATGAAAGAAACTTTAAAATAATTTTTACATAGACATTTATGTTGAGTAAAACCTCCAACTGTAATCTTCAAACTCCAGACGTCGATTTCATAAAATTAAATGTCAGTCACGCAGAAATCTATAACTTTTGTCCTTATTGATAGCAAGTGTAACTACGCAATGTTTGCAATGTAAACTATATCATATACCTAGTAGTGTATCAGCCCTGATACAGGCGTTTCGGACTAGGTGAGACAGCCTCTTGGAACTAGGGCTGCCTCGTCCTCAGGGCTAGCTGAGATATTTCTGTCTTAGCCCGTTGTCAAGGGGCTGTCTCGCCCTCAAATTTCAATCCATTATTTCTGTTTAATTTATGTGAATTAAGAGTAAAAGTTATATTAAAGTGTTAAAGATAAATATTTTGTATACTAAAACTAATGCTGAATCTTTAAGAATTATTTATTTATACTAGATTATTGAGAAAATTGTTTTTAAAAAGTGCGCCAAATGATGGTAGTTGTGACGTAAGAGAGATAACTCTTGCTTACTGAGAGTTGAATGTTTGGAACAGAAATGAAAGTTAATTTGCTTTGACAGAAAGACAATGTAGTGCTATGACACTGTTTTCCTTTCATATTTCTCAAACTGTCACATTCAAGTTTTCTCTTTTTGTGTCATTATTCATTTTAATACATATCGTAAGCAAAACAAACAGTTACTTTAAATCTCAGACCTTTAACGATTTTGTTGAACATGTAACCTGGTTCGATCCAAAGTGAAAGTAGAGATATCAAAAGTTTGGAACCTTTAAATCTTAGCAATTAAATATGCCCTTGAGTGTAACATGTTTTAAAACACCAAGACTCATCTATTTAATAACCAAATTATGTAAATCCTCACTTTACATGAATAATTACCTTTGTCAAGCAACATCTTTACCTATCTCAAGATCGATGAACATCGAAAATAACGATAACTCATCTATACTACTATATTAAAATAATAGACTCGAATTTTTGGTCTTTAATACCGATAAATCGGAAGAGTCCTCTCTTTTGTTTGATATATTTTAAACATCATTGGTACTTGAATATTACCAATTTGTTTTTATTTTTTCTCAATTAAGCTTCGTTAATTAATAATCAACGAAAATTCCTCAAAAAATTCCGGAAATCATCTGCATTTTTTGGATTTTACAATCTTGCGCGTGCGCATTACATTCACGCTAAATCACGGTGTTCAAATCAATCTCCCTTGCAGAGTTGTCGTTCGTTTCTCTCTCATACACGAATGTATGAGCCGTTGGTGGAGTGTGTGTTCAAATCAGAGAAGACAAATGTAATTACTAAGTAGGTATATGTTTGTTATTGTATAACTTTTCTAATAAGAAATCAGTAATATATATGAACAGAATATATAGCAAATTTCCAATGAAAATTTACACGTATTTGTCATAGGGGTCGGTACCGGGGGGGGGGGGGGCAAGGGGGGCTTAGCCCCCCTTTTTTGCGAAGATACGTGTAGACATAATATAGGCATTGAAAATTGGGGCTTACCTTTTTTCGTTGGTTTAGCCCCCCCCCCCCCCAACTTTCAATTTGCTTCTGACGCCTATGTTTGTATTATCGTAATCGTTTCTGAGTTTATATCCATACAAATGTGATATTGTGGCCACGTGGGTAATCATTCGCCATCTCGGAGACACATTTATTATATGTTATTTATATCTCTGGCCATCTCAACGGAGGCAAAAAGCTCATGATCGTAGGAGCAACATTAATGTAACTACCCGATTTATATTATCCCTCCTTTCTTTTATGCTTTTTTGAGGGGAACTGAAAGGGGGGGTGTTACAACTCCAGTTAGAATCACATCTTAGTGAAGTTCTTTTTCAGCTAAAAATTACAATAATAACTACTATATAAAAATTATAGACTCGAATTTTTGGCCTTTAATACCGATAAATCGGAAGAATACTGTTTTTTGTTTTATATATTTTAAACATCATATTTTTTCTCAATTAAGCTTCTATTTTTATTACTTTTTCTATGTACTAATTTAAGGATATTGCATTAATTTTTATCAAAACAGACAGTCTTTTACAGATTATATACCTGTCTATTACCTGTGTATATATAAAGTATATGTATTAGCCGTGCTTAACTCTTTTATTGTTGAGGTCATATTTTGAACAAGTTGAGACCTGCAGTGTTAAAATTGTTACAAATATTTTTATACCTTTACTTTAATAACTGATTGTTTAAAAATACCAGCTTAGCACATTTCTTCATTTCATTACTTTGCTTGATATGTATCAGCAGTGTGCTCAACTCTTTGCTGTTGTCATATTTTCAATGAACATCCATAATTTCTTTTATTAAATTTGTTTGAAAGAGTGTTTATGTAAGCTCCGGCGTGATTCGAACTCAAGACTTGATTTATAGCTAACTGGTGGTCAAACCCATTCTGCGCTACGCCGTTACGCAACAATTAAAAAAACAAAACAAAACAACCCCCCCCCCCAAAAAAAACAGAATTATATTCACATTCATTGTTTATTTAAAAAATACCTTACAATATGAATGTGTCGATGTATCTATTTTGTAAATGTCCGATATGCACATGGATGCATTCATAACAATGTCAACCCGTGCACACACGTGTCAAAGTCTAGTTTTAATTTAATAAAACATTTTGTTGGGAAAAAGTCTTAATATTTGTTCTTCTATTTCTTTGGTTTTGGATATGATATAAACAACATCACACCACTGTTTTGATTTCGTCCCTCGTATCAGCCCTCAGATGGTCTCGGCCCGCGCCCTCCGGGCTTGGGCCGATACCAACAGCTCGGGCTGATACCAGGGCCGAGATCAAAACAGCAGTGTGATATTCTCTCTCTCTTTCTCTATATATTATATATTCAAAAAAGATTTCTCCTAGGGATAACGGGAAGAAAAAAATATCAGGATTTTAAATTTTAATCCGAACGTAATGCAAGTGTGCACTTTCAAAACAACTAGACTGTTCCAAGGAACGCATGTGTCGCCTGCTTTGTAGCGTCATTAGAGATGTAAATACGAGGGTTAATTGTCCGTTAAAATCGTGGACAAAGCGTTTTTCTCGAAAAATAATGGGCGCACTAAGCTGAAATTTTCAGCAAATGTTTATTCATCATATTTAAGTGCATCTTAATTTTTCGGATAAAATATAGACAAGAATAAAGATTGTATTATGCTTGAATGTGCACAGGGTACGGTCCTACGGCGCACGATCAAACACCAGGGTTTTATTAGCGAATACACGAGTATTATTTCGAAATAAAAGTATTAAATAGATAAGGTTGGGATAAAAATTATCCTTTTTTAAATTCACTATATATTATTTCGTCTTTTGTAAAGTATCAAGGCATTTGATTAATTTTTGGCAGTTTCCCGAGCATTTCAAATGGGAAAGTGGTAAACGCAACACACGAAAAATGGTTACGTTTGGTGACGTTACGGCGCGCCGGAGAGCAGTTCAATTTGATTTAGATGTAGTAATGACGCCCTAAGAAACTTTAAATGACTACAAAAGAAAAAAATATATAAAAACATCACTAGATCTTTAGTATACAAGTGAAATGGGAGTTTTCTAAGCGGAAGTTTTTTTGATCGGGTCCCCGGGTAGAACAAAACATACGGACAAACAGCTACTGGCAATAGCAAAAGACGCTGTCACTGTAGATCGTCGATATAAGATAGCCTACTTAGTTGAATGATAGTGAGAGTACTAACCATAACTTAATAATAAATCTTCAGAAGCTCTCATGTGTGTGCGAGATTGGTTCCTCGTCTGTTTTTGGAGGAATAAAGGGAAAATGAAGTTTGTGCATCAATAAAATCCCCGAATTTAAGTGGGGCTTATTTAATTAGCAAAGAAGAAACGTGACGCTGCTTTACACACTTTAACCTTATCATCCGTGCGCCGTAAGGCGATACCACACATAACATAATGTCTCATATTTTGTTTATTTGAGCAGATATCTATTTGAAATTTGCTATATATATTGATGAAAAATGTACTAAAAAGTAGTGAAAGTTTTAGACCGCAGTGATGATTATTTTTTAATCTAGACAACTTGTCCACGATTTTATATAGTTCATGCATTTGCCGGCAAGGCAAACATGGTTCCCAAACCCTCAAATGAATAATTAAATTGAAATTATTAAAAATAACTTTATTATTTTATTAATACGTGTTTCCAATAATCCTCCAAAAGAGATTTCAGTCCGTCTTTACTGCAATTGTCAGTCTACATGATCCATTGCGGAATACTGATCCCGATGTATTTTCATAGTATTTAAATCAAAGTTTGTGTGGTAACTGAATATCATACAGTTTCAAAGTACATTATCATGAGCTCATAAACATGTATAAATGCTAATCAAAATCTTGCCTCTCAAAATCCAAAAGTCATAAGTTAAATTAAACTGCCAGGGGTATTTTTTGTAAAGTAGGTCAAAGGTTAAGTAAGTTGTAATACTTGTATTTTTCAAAATGTCTTATGACAATCAGTGCACATGCTAAATAGCATAGACTTAACTCTTAAATGTCAAAAATATGATGTATATCGGCACTATGAACTATTTCGAAAAGAAGGTCAAGGGTCTCGAGGTCGGTAACCATGGTAATTTACAAAGCCATAGTGCCAAGCAATATATGTACAAAATATGAAATCCATACCTCTTACAGTTCTCAAGATATAGGATGTGACGGACGGACAGACAGACGCCAGGTAAAGTGATCTCTAAGTGCCGCTCTTCTCTGCAGGCGGCACAATAAAAAGTTATTGTTCTTCGTAATTATTTCATAATTATCACATTGTGCATTTTATATACGTATGAATTGGATTTTTTGTTTTCTTTTTAAGAAATTGTTATTGCAACCCAAACAGAATTTAAAGTTCAAATGTATCGGAATATTACGGATAAAAAAAACCTGTAAAATTTCCATTACCTGTACCCTATATAAATAAGTTAATAGAAGCATATCACCATTTACAAAGCGACAAGACAATTTAAAACACTGTTTTCTCGAATTTTTCATGAGTTTTGTTGCGTTTGTCTTTTTGTGTAGATCTGTTTTCTTTTACAAAGACCACATTAGGAGAATTTTGCTGCGTTGAACTTAAGGAGTTCATTAATATCGTTATGTAAGAGGTATGTAGAAAGATGCTTCTTGTTTTCTTAAAAATTTTATTTTTCGTGTTAATGGAGTATATTTCTACAAAGTTAAGTCACGTGTATCAACAACTTAAACAATATGGGATTTATCTGATTTTACATGCATGAAAGTAACCGTTATTTGCTCAAGCACTATCCCATGTAATAAATAATTTTTTTTCTTGCAGGAAAACGATGATTATGAACAAGCCTTCAGTAATTTTCTTTCTAACATGTTATGCTTTTTCCAACATTTTAACTTTAGGTAAGCAAGACAATTGAAAAGAAAAGCTATCTCATGTATTAAATACATTTGAAATTGTTAGAAAAAATAATATTTGATGTTTGACAATATAGGGAGTCATGCCAAATGTTCGTTCTCCAGACCATGGGAGGCCGATGTAGTTGAACATTTAATACGAGCGAATTCTACAGGACATATATGCAGGTACGTCCAATTTTTAACATAGCTGGATACCAATTTCACAAACAATCGTAAAGGGTCTTGGACCCAGTTTGAAGTTAATACAATTGAACTTCGGTATCTCGAACACTGATATCTCGAATATCATGTATGTGTCGAAGTAATTTAAAAGTCCAAACCACTTATTTTTTTCAGTATTTTACCCCTGTTATCTCAAATCGAGATTTTCCTCGGAAACTTCTTTATCTGAAAATTATTAAGGATAAATAACATAAACTTTTTTCCCACAAATCAGCAATATTTTTCATAGACTTATATTCAGAATGGTAAACTAATTATGTTTGCCAAGTAAAGTGGGAGAAAGTTACAAATGTGTGCAAAATTTATACATAATTACACAGAAAATGACGCATAGTCGCATATCTAAGTGCCAACGAAAACAATTTTTTTTTTATATTTTAGAGATTTATTGTTTATGTCATTTATAATCAAAATCTGTCAAAAAAAAAAAAAATCAATCCATGCATAAAATTTTGGTTTGTGTTATGTATCCTTTAAACTAGGAATTTCGGGGGGGGGGGGGGTTGATTGACACATATCCTTGCACTTTTACAAAGTAGATTCTATCCTAAATATTTAATAGAGGTGGGAAATTTGTTGTGTATGAATGTAAAATATTTATACTATGATCAAGAAAATTCAGAGTACAAGGTAAGAAAGCAAAACCAACTCACCAGTATTGTTAATCTGCTCACTTTAAAACATGTATGTGAAGAGTAAAGAAATTGAACACAACTGGTAAAAACGTAAACATTAACAGAGCTTGTCCCCGTGTTTACAACCGCAGGTGTTTCACATGATGTTATGAACAATGTTTGTTCAATTCAAGTTCATTAACCCTTTCTCTACCGGGGCATTTTTAGGGACTTCTGAGACGTTTTGACATATCATTATAAATTAATTTCCAACAGTTTTGTTCAATGAGAAAGCTAGGCTTTATGCAAACCATTTTAGGGAATTTCTTGCAGAAGAAATTACATGAAAATTCAGATGCCTAACGAATGACCTTAGTAGCGGAAATAAAGATCAAAGGTCAAGTAAGTGCACAATTTAATCGAATTTTTTGACAATTTTTAATCTTCAAGCTCAAAATTTACAATAGTGTTGCTTGAAATAGGAAATTAGGAATAGACTCTCAAAAGAGCATTTTAGTGAACTACTTTTGTCACATGAACTTTTTTTTCACTCCTGCATATGGTGACTTTAAAGAAGCTTCCAAGCAACGGGGTATTTTTCAATATTTTGGCAGTATTTCTTGCTCTGTGCTCGTCCTAGACATATTTATGCATTCCATCACATTTTAAAGTTGAAAATGGGGTCATAATAAAATTGATGTAGAGCAAATAAATTGTCTTAAAGTTTCATCTCACTGAATTTTCTTTAGGAGGTCAAAGCTCATATAAATGCAAAATTTTATCAATTTTGTTCACCACTTTTCAATATTCTTGCTAAAATTTTAACACAATAGGTGCTGAAGCAGAAAATTTCGAATATACTCTCTAGAGGGCATCATGCTGAGCTGCAATATCCATATACTTTTTTTTTTCAAATATGTATTCAATGACGTTTGTGTGCTTGCTTAGCAACAACATTTTCAATTCTTGGGCTATATACGTTTGTTATCGCTCATGCTAGACACTTCTATGCTTTCCATGATATTCTATATGGGGCCAAATAATGTACAGAACATACAACAGATGTATGTAATTGTCGTGAGTACTGACCTTGAACTCTTCTGTTGTAAGGGGGTTTGAGTTGACCATTACGTGGGATATGGGGTCAAAGGTCAAATATATGCATTTTTTAAAAAATCTTTTTTCTCTTGAATATAAATACTATTACCTTTCTTACTAGAGTCTAACCTAGGAAATTCTAATGTATGCGCCGATGAGCCTACTAAGATACAACTAAAACATCATAACCACATTGACCATTTTTATTGATAAATGAATATTTTTGGTTGCTAAGTAACAATACTCAATTACGTTTTTAGAACTTGTGCCCAATCCCATTGTATATATTTATTGCAATAATTTATGTTCAAAACTCATAGTACAATATTAACCAAAATTCACATTTCTGCCTCCGTACAATACAAATAAAAATTACAGAGCATAACGATTAGCGTATACCAAATTATTTGAAAAGATATTCCTCAGACATACTTATAAATAAAGATTATTAACGATAGATATTTACATTTTGGAGACAATTAACATCAAAGGCCTTCAAGTGCAAAATTTGTGCTTCAGATTTTCGTTTTTTAAAACAAACACTTGTTTTTTTCTTCCACTATGGGAAATTAAATTAAAAAAATTACAACAATATAAAGGCCTTTCAATCCTATGTTAATTCAAAACAATTTTGTTATTATAAATTTTTGGTTACTAAGAAACAAAACCATGGCAAATTTATCTAAAAATACACAAGGTACTTTCCATGAAAGTGTTAATGTTTCACTTCTTTCTTCAAGGAACAGTTGAATTCGATCATTAAAAAAACAATTAATTGGAAAGTGCCTTTTATAATTGATTTCTCATTTATTTTACAAAGATATCTAAATATGCATACAAACTCTCACAAACTGACATGATTGTTTTTATATCAAAAAAATTGTGGCAAATCACTTTCATATGTAGGTTTTTACATTTAAAATATTCAAGAAATTGAAATTGAATATAATTGTTGAGAAACTTTCATGTGCAGCCACGAAGTCATGTCTCATAATAATTTTTATATTAATGAATATGTACATACATTTGAATTCACTTGACATCAGAAATATGTACTTTAAAAATACTTATGTATGAAAACATGATGTTATTCGAAGCATTCTCTTTTTATATGACATATCTGCACTCTTTTGAATATCTTCCCCTTCTTTACTTGATAAACAAAGAGAAACTTCACATGATGGAAAAATACAAATGTCATAACTAGGAGACTTTTTAAAAATAATTGCCTCAGCATGACAAAATTTACAATCTTTTCTCGTATAAAAAAAAAAATTAGATATACATTTAACAATACTTTCTGTTGATACACAAAGAGTTTTAGCTAAACCCTGGTGTAATGGCGACATAAAAGTAACTACTCTACAATCTATCCACTAAAGAAATACAAATGCATCACCTCTGTGCCATATAAAGTCGTCACAACATGCTGCTACTCTTTCCCAAATTTCTGTCTCTTACGTTCATTAGATATAGATAAGCTATTCGATTTCAGTACACAAACAGGGTACACTTTCTTTGCAAACAATTCTTTGCCAGGAGCTACAGATATGGTATTCTTTTTACCAAGATAAACAAAAATGCCCAATGTGTTAACAGACATGTTAGAAGCTACAACCCAAAGCTTTATTCCGAAGCGAACAGGCTTGTTTTTAATAAAGTGACGGATACCAGAGACCTTAAGAATTGTGGAAACCACATCTACAGCTATCTTCCTTTGTGGCTGGTATAATTCCTTTGACTTTTCTCAAACATAGTAAACCAAAGACTGTACACTTGTCCAACGTCAATGAGATAGAAAGCAATCTAAAATGTGCTTCTCTGACCTACATTGGTTATTATAGAATAAACTGCCTGAAGTATTATGCATTGAGACGCATTTTTTTTAAGAAATACTTTTCAGTCATTGTAAACCAAACATTTCAGAGACTGAGTTAACATTTATGTTACAATGTACATACATCTAAATGCAATTGTGACATACATTTGCAACTTAATTAACCTCACAACAACAAAAACTAGACATATAAATCTTGAAGTATTTGTCATATCCCTGTATATGAATTTTGGTGCATATTCATAAAAAGAGTGAATTATTTTTCATGTTTTGGGGTTTTTTCCCTAAACTTTGCATGGCTATGCTATATATTACATTGTATTTGAGTTGTTTGCTACATTTAATCTTAAGAGTCCTATCAACTAAAAGCTAGACTGTCTTTCTTGATCGGGTGCCTCTGTGTCCTCCATATTAGCATCTCTCCTGTGCATATCTGGATTTGCAAGTGGGTCATCACCCGCAAAAGACATTTGTGAACTTCCCACCGAAGACTAGGATACCAATTCCTTTTTGAAATTAAATAAATTTGTAAAATAACAAGCACCTTGCAATACACATACATGTCTTCCCTACTGTCTCTGAAAATTTCATTGTACTTAATGAACCCCTTCCACACAACAGTCCGAACATAATTAGAATTTGGACATGAAGCTGAAAAATTTTAATCTGAATTAGCAGAGCTACCAAGTCTTACGATTTTATGAGCGTCTAAAATACGCCTTTCGATTTATCTTTACGATTTCTGTTTCTCTCCGTCAAACATTTGAAATAACCTGTCCAAATCAGTTTTCACTATTATAATACAAAAAGTCATAATATTTTCAGGGAGTGCTTGTATTTTCATTGTCCGTTTTCATGCAAACTTGCGATCTAGGGTGAGTTAACCATGCATCGGACACATACCTTGCTTCGGACAACTTTAAGCGATAAACTTTCATTGAACCCGAGTCTCCCCGTGTTTTTACTTGCTTCTGTCTTAAAGGCGAAAATTTAAACTTTTTAATGATGCCGATTTTTATTTTCATGTTGTGATAAAAATATCACAAGAATGGCCTTGAAATTACGCCATATTTTGCATCATCGAAGGGGAGTAACCAGAATTTTACGATTTTGCAATTTTAAGAGTTGTCGTTCTTTTAAATAGACGTCAACAGAACGGGTCGAACCTCAGTAAAATTTATCAATAATTGATAATTTTACAGATTTAAGAAAAAAAAATTACTTCAGTGTTTGTATAATATTTTTAGAGTTGTTTTTAACTAGCATGTTTATTTCACCGTACATCGGACACTTTCCAATGCATGGGTAATCACTTCCATTTTCATATAAAACCCAAATGACAGCTGTTTTTTTTTTTACGGAAATAGAAAATAGAAACTCTAAATTTTCAGTGAAAATACAAATAATCGATATATGACGACTAGAAGTGGACTCAATTTATTTCTTTAAACTAGATGATGGTAACCCACGAGACAAAGGCGCGCGTTGTCATATTACTAGTATTGTAAAGCCTTTCTAAGACGATGTGTTGCAACTAAAATCTCTTCACATTTGTGGATCGAAATAGTCATTCAAATTTAATTAGAAAGTTAATTTTTAAATAAAAGATAAAAATGTTTCGATATCACTAATTTTAAAGCACCGAGATTCAGGTATGACATTTTTCTGGTTTAAATATCGTATGTCCGATGCATGGTGAATATTGTCCGATCCATGGTGAATTCCGACTTTTTTCGAAAAAAAATCGGTTTTTAATGATATTTTCTCAATAAATAGAGCACGGTTGTGTCAAAAATTTATATTTTAACCACATACTACATGTTAAGTTCATGTTGATAATATTCGGTCGGTAGCGATATCGCTAGAACTTGTTGAAGTGCGAGGGTGTTCGATGCATGGTGAATTCACCCTATTTCATTTTATACTAATCAAAGTGAAAATATCTAGCGGCCTCTGGACTTCCTCCTTACGATTTTTCATTTGATGTTGGCAACTCTGAATTAGACAAAAACAATTTTGAATTCTTAAAGAAACCCACATTTATATGACTTAATTGGAAGGAGGGGGGTTCTCAACTGGTGCTACTACACCCCCTTCCTTTTTTTTCCAAGAAATAATTTTAGTTTTGCCTATTTCCATACGAAAATATACCGTTCACGGTAGCTCAGTTGGTAGAGCGCTCGCTTCGTGATCGGGAGGTCGTGAGTTCGAATCTCGGCCGCGACAGACCTAAGTCGATAAAAAATAGGTAGCAACTGTTCCTTCGCCATGCGCTTGGCACTTTGAAGTGAAAGTTGCGGGTCCTTCGGATGAGACCTTAAAAACCGAGGCCCCGTGTCACGGCAGGCGTTGGCACGATAAAGATCTCTCACTGCTCAATGGCCCTGAGTGCCGAGTAAAGGTCAAAATTTGAAGCCCTTCACCGGTATATGGTGACGTCTCTATATGAGTGAAAAATTCTCAAATGGGACGTAAAACAATATACAATCAATCAATCAATCCATACGGAAATACGAGTCAAAATTCAATGTATTTAATTTTTTTCAAATTTTCCTTTGAAAACGGGAAAGTAATCAAAATCTATAAATTTTCACTACAAAAGGACAGAATTGAAAAAAAATATTTTTATATTCTTGAAACTGAGGACACTGTCATTCTGACAATATCTGACAAAATTTATTTAATGCTTAATTTGAAATTTCACCTAACGAACATAAAAATGATATATACTGATTTCAAGTACAAAAAATTCAACTGTGAATTTTGAATAGGAAAAAGGTAAATAAAATTCCCTCAACAATGATGTTTAACATTACAATATTATTTGTGAAAAAGCATGCATTCCTCATTTTTGCGCCACTGGTCAAATGTACCGGAACGGAAGTGAAGGAATTAAACAGATCATTATTTGAATAAAAAAAAGAAACTTAAATTTGCAAAACAAAAACGGCGACGCTACGTGTCAATTCCCCTTTAATTACAATCTTTACGTGCTTCTCCTTCAACAAATTTCTAGGATAGAGCAAGGGCCACTTAGGGCCTTTTTTGGCCCTGTAAATTTCTGAAAAATTAAAACTGCATTGTTTTAGTCGACAAGGCAATAAATATCACTTGAACATTTCTACTAAAAATGACGTAATTTTCTTGCTAGTCAATGCATTATGACGTCATGAATTGCGTCAATATTCACATATTCCAAATATTTCTTTTAGGAATGACTCTAATTCTTGGCCAAATTATTCGAGTATAACCTGGTTTGGGTCAGTTTACGCTTTATAATCCGCGAAGCGGATTATAAAACAGCGTAAACTGGCCCAAACCAGGTTATACTCGAATAATTTGGCCAAGAATTAGAGTCATTCCTTATAATTTAATTTTAAAATCATTAAATAACTATGGGTGTAAAATTTCGTTGTTTTTTATTAGTTCAAATTTGCCGCTCAATAATACAGCCATAGTAACGGAAGTGATGGGAAGCGAGGGGAGGTAAAAACTGATACATAGGCCTAGCAGCCTTGTTGTTTGTTTACATGTGGTAAGATCGAATTATTGTTTGAAGTTAAAGGTACATTTATTAAATCTGGAATTTTCCATGAATCCCGAGGACTGGAAATGAGAGGATTGTATGGATACAGATGATTCAGCTGGTTGTCAGGAGGGTGTGTCCCCATACCAAACCAGGTTATACAGAAATAATTTGGGTTCCTTTTTGATTATAAACCAATCGGAGGCTAGAATACAAACAAAATTAAATTATTCAAAAATAGCCAAAATATGATGTTATTTTTCAATATTTCGTATACAGCACAACCTCCGATCCAAAATGTAAAAATATACTACGAAAGAACTGCTTATTAGGATTATAATACATATTCAATTTTCGGATCGAGGAGTGTGCTCATATTTTAATTCTTTGTTGAAGGTTCTCAAATTCACCTGTTTTCTGTAAAATTCAAGAGCATTGCAATTTCACATAATCTGTTTTCCAGTACCTGGACTCTTTAGAGGAAACTTTTCTATACAAACTGAAAGCGCCAAGTCTCTACTTAATATTGATGTTGAGAAAGGGACATAGTGTGTTAGTGGATAAATTGGTTTATCAACAGGACCATTTTATGCATAAAGTGAACCTAGCTCTTTTATCCGTGTTTATGTATAATGTGTTTTTTAATTTCGTACATTTTTGTACTCACTGTTACAAAATACATGACATGGCAGTCTATATCCCATACGTTGAATGAGGTTCGACTAACATGAATCATTGATCGCCAATTTCGTGGACTGAAAACTTTCCATGTAGTATAATTGAAAAACCATAATAAATATCATAGGCATAACATGGACTGCAACCAAATAACGGAGGCGTAGAAGGCGAGGACAATCCCTTTTTTGTGAAACAAGATATTTTTCAATTGTAAAAGTTCCTAGAAAATTTTTATGAAGATAGAGTGATCTGCCCTTTGATCAAGAATAAAATAAATTGGAATGTACAGTTTATTACTTAAATTGTGATCAAATCAAGCATTCATAACACTTTAAAGGTGCTTGGACACAGATTTGAAGTTAACGTTTTCTCAGATTTTCTGTATAATCTCTTGACTTATATGTTGCTATAGCATTTCATCTCATTTCAGTAGAAATGTTTGAAAGCAAAACCCACTCGCAGTATTGTAAGTCCGTGCTCAGTGGTGTGTGCAGAGTTTAACAATTGAACACACCCGGTGAATCGAAAACTTTAACAATAACATAGCTCGTGTCCTGTTTACAAAAACAGTTTACGTTTCACGGGTGTGTTCAATTTGTTAAACTCTGTACATATCACAGAGCACGGACTGACAATACTGGAGAGTTGGTTTTGCTTTCGAACAATTCTACTTTGAATTTTCTGGAATATAGATGTAATATTTTTCATTAATACATAGCAAAATCGCTTCTTTTCTTAATATTAAGGATAAAGTTAAAATGTGTGTAAGTGCAAAGATGTGTTAATCAAACGCGTCCCGGAATTCGTATTTCCAATAATTTCCAGATAAAATAAGTTTTTAATTATATTTTTGTGTGAAATGCTATTGCAATACATAAGTCGTGATATTATAGCGAGTGCCGCTCATCACTGCGAGCTCTAACGACAACGCCTGGGCGAAGAGAAAATTCGGACTACTGCATATTCATTCTATAGAATTTTTTTCCTCAGTAATTCTGGACCCACAATGCATCGCTTCTTGTTCTTGTTGCTAACTTCGTTCGCGCGGTACCAACAACTTAAATTTCAGACAAAATAAACTCACCGTAATTTAATGGATATTGCATACAGATAGTAGATTAAACGTTCTTTGTTAAAACCATTGCACTTTTTAAACTTTGTTTATGGAAATGCAGCTAACATACGACGTCATGTGACGTCACAGTCTAGACGTTCCAAATCTCTCGTGCGGTATGAAGAGGCGGATCTTAACGAATGAAGTGAACAATGCGCTCGCCCCAACGGTCGCACCGTCAACATATTAGAGAAAATTTGAGAAAATATTAAGTTCAAATCTGTGTCTAAGCACCTTTAATAGGCCAAGAGGAATAAGTAGAACACTTCATTTGCAGGTATTTTGTCCACTTAAGTAAACAACAGTTATTTCTGTTCATCAGTACTTCATTGTCTTTGAACATTTTTCCTCACCTGTCTTCATTTTTTATATTTGAAATTTGAGGAAAATTGCTACAAAAAGCATTTATATTATAGTCAGGAATATGTATCTGGACTTTTCCAGAAGATCAGAAGAGGATAATGTCCCATTTATTAATTGCTTGTTAACGCAAATACGACTGCTGGTTTAAATTTATCCTTATCAGCTCTCTCACCTATCACCCTCTCTTTCTCCATTCTCTTTATAATTTTTTTAACAGTGTGACAAAAGCCAGGATGAATTGTGCAATGCAACTTATTTCTGACTGTAAATCCCCCTTACGTGCCCCTAACTCAATGCTGATAATCATGAAAGCAAAATCGACTATCCGTCAGCTGAAACAAATACGATCGAAGATCGGATGTGGTAAGATATTCATAAAACGTATATTAAAAACTAACTCTTCTCTACATTTTTGAAGCACTTTTCACTTTATGGGAAAGGCTTATGCATTCGAAATTCAAGTTCATAATGGAATAAATATTCTGTCATTATAACTTCGACGACTGTCTTTTTTTAAATACCAATTACATATATTATTATTATTTTGTAGAAAATTCAAGTGGTGCAAATTGGCGAGCTGTGAGCCTTTTGACGATTAATTTAGGACTATCAATATCTGTTATTCTTTTGAAAATAAGAATGTAAACATGACTTTGAAATAAAAAGTTTTTGTTTAATTCTGCATTCCAATGTCCCAGTTGTATGATTTTTCCCCTCAAGGTACTCTCAGCCTTCAAGCAATGGATTTCCTTTACCAAAAAAAAAAACAAAAACAAAAAAAAACGCATACAAATGCTAGCAAACAAATGGAAGTGTAATTTTGTAAACTAGAGTGTTCCAAGGAACACATGTGTCGCCTGCTATAGCATCATTAAGACAAAATAGATGCGGTACACATACGTAATCAAAAAGCCAGAACAGTAGCTCAAGAGTTAATATAAAGCATAGTTAGCGTTTTTGGAACGCATAAGCTAATTCATAGTTATCCGGGAAAATAATAAAGAAAAATCTATCACATTTATATAACATGATTTTCTTTTCCTTAAGAACATTTTCTGAAGTACTGCATGCTTAGGCAATTCATTGAAAACAATATATATTAATTGTTTTACACGTAGATGCTTAGCGAAAATATTTTTTAAATCATTTATTGTGTTAAACAGAAGGTTACCCCTTCAAATTTAAGTAAGCCCCCTCCCCTCCAAGAAATGGAGAGAAAATAATTTCTTTCAATATTTAGGTATTATATACTGATGTGGTGATTGTCAATACTACTACATGTACAAACATTTCTTTATATACGCCGTCCATTTCTCGATTTTTTTACAACATATTCTTTTACTTATTTAAAAAAAAAAACTGCACTTAAAACTGTCTACTCAAACTACAGGCCTGTATGAAAGTAATTTCAGTTTGGGGCACAAACTTACCGGAAAGTTCTTACCTAGCAAACCTTACCAGAAATTACCTGAAAAAAGTTATATATAGAGAATAATACATACCCTTCTCCATATCACATCCTGTATCAGCCCGAGACACCAATATCAGTCAGAGGGCCGAAGGCCTGGGGGCTGATACAGGATGTGATATGGGAAAGAGTATGTTTTATTATGCTCAGTACAACCTGAGAAAAAATACAGCTAAATAATCATGCATTGACTACTAACATGTAGCTAATTATACCAAAGAAAAGTAATTTAAAATTCAGAGGATGTGAACAAAAATATAGTTCTATTAGGGGTGTGATATAAATCTGTGCATTATCCGTATCAGCCCTTGAAGCTGATACGGTTATTGTGACATCAGGGATATTGCATGTGCAAAAAAAACACGTATTTATTACTAAGTATGTAATAAATGAGAGATACAGAGCGGGACTAGCTAAACTGCTAAAGCCACGCACATATAAACAGCCCTGCACATCAATGAGTATTCTATATGACTATTTGCCAGTCGTACATGTGTTTATACCTCAGTCTAGGTTTTTCCTCAATTTTCATGACGAAATCGATCAACGAAACTGAGTAATTTCAGAGAACATTTCTAGATGGAAAGTCAATAACTTTTGAAACAAGACATTTGAGTAAGGTTTAAGACCAAGATTGCTAGAATACGTGTTAACAAGAGGCCCATGGGCCACATCGCTTACCTGAGCACATTGGCTAGGCAAAGCACAAATCATTTCAGTATTGAAAAGATTACCGGGGGGGGGGGGGGGGGCTTAAATTTTAAACTACCTGATGATGCTTCCATGTCAATATAATAAATGGCTTTGTTGTACTTGAGATTTTAAAATTTTCCCCCATGTATTCCTTTGTAAAAATTTGACCCCCCATTGTGGCTCCTCCCTATCCCAGGGGTCACCATTTGAACAAACGTGAATCTACACTACCTGAGGATGCTTCCATATCAATATGACTAAACACAGCTTTTCTGTTCTTGAGAAGAAATATTTTTTTTCTATATGTTCTTATGTAAAATTTGACCCCCCCCCCCCATTGGGCCCCACCTTACCCCCGGGGTAAATCATTTGAAAAAAATTGAATTTACACTACCTGAGGATGCTTTCATATCAAAATGACTAAACGTGATTTTCAGCTCTTGAGAAGAAGATATTTTCCCTTATGTTCCTATGTAAAATTTTCGACCCCCCATTGTGGCCCGACCCTATCCCCGGGGGTCATAATTTTAACAAACTTAAATCTACACTACCTGAGAATGCTTCCATATCAAAATGACTAATCATGGCTTTGCAGTTCTTCAGAAGTAGATATTTTCCTGTATATCCCTATTTAAGACTTTGATCCTCCATTGTGGCCCCACCCTACCCCCGGGGGTCATGATTTGAACAAAATAAAATCTACACTACCTGAGGATGCTTCCATATAAATATGACCAATCAGGGCCTTGCTGTTCATGAGAAGATTATTAAAATTTTACCTATATATTTCTATGTAAAACTTTGATCCTCCATTGTGGCCCCGCCCTACCCCCGGGGGTCATGATTTGAACAAAATAAAATCTACACTACCTGAGGATGCTTCCATATAAATATGACCAATCAGGGCCTTGCTGTTCATGAGAAGATTATTAAAATTTTACCTATATATTTCTATGTAAAACTTTGATCCTCCATTGTGGCCCCGCCCTACCCCCGGGGGTCATGATTTGAACAAACTTGAATTTACACTATCTGAGGATACTTCCACATAAATATGACTCATCATGGCTTTGCTGTTCTTGAGAAGAAGACTTTTCCTATATATTTCTATGTAAAACTTTGATCCTCCATTGTGGCCCCGCCCTACCCCCGGGGGTACAAACTTGAATCTACAGTACCTGAGGATGCTTCCATATATATATGACTCATCGTGGCTTTGCTGTTCTTGAGATTTTTAAAGGTTTTTCCTATATATTTCAATGTAAAACTTTGATCCTCCATTGTGGCCCCACCCTACCCCCGGCGGTCATAATTTGAACAAACTTGAATCTACACTACCTGACAATGATTCCACATGAGGTTCATCTTTCCTGGCCCATTGATTCTTGAGGAGAAGATTTTTCAATGATGCCATTAATTTTTCGCTATTTCGTAATTATCTCCCCTTGAAAGAGGGCGTGGCGCTTCATTTGAACAAACTTGAATCCCCTTCACCCAAGGATACTCTGTGCCAAGTTTGGTTGAAATTGGCCCAGTAGTTCTGGAGAAGAAGATGAAAATGTGAAAAGTTTACAACGACAACGCCAACAACGACAAACAACGGACAAATTTTGATCAGAAAAGCTCACTTGAGCCTTCAGCTCAGGTGAGCTAAAAGCAACTACACGGACAATGACGCATGTTAATTGTTAACTTGTTTTCTCAGTTAACTAAGTGATATTACTGCCTACATTTTTTTTTATCCATGGTGACTGTAGATATGAATAAATTACGATTGTAAGTAATAAAATTAATCAGAAGTGTGTCAAAGAAACTGGTCAAAAGATGGAGAAAGACTCAGTCTTTTGCTTTATTTATTTATTTTTAAAAACAGAATATTCTTCAAATACTTATTTTTCTATAAATAAAGAGACAAACAAACATGCTAGATTTTCCTATTCCACAAACAAAGATACCCTGGTCAGATAAATCGATCTTACCTTTCTTAGAGGTCTTACATGTACACATATCAGAGTACGTAATCGTAATTAAAATGTCATTGGGTGATTGTTGCATTATATGTATCATTTTATTTATTTTTATGCATGTATTTATTTTTAATTTATCAGTTATTTAGAGGACAAAAAAGTACATTTTAATTGCATTTTTATTTGTGGAGCCTCTGAAGAATTCCCTGACGGCGACACGCCTGTCTACCCTTCAAAGAATGTGGGATCAACACATACTGTATCTGACCAACAATGGCACGTTGTATACTTCTTTTCTTTGTAAATTTTACATAGAGCAATATGTTGATAATTTTGTGTCATAAGAGGGCCATTTGTTTGTTTTTTGTTTAACGTCCATCTCGAGCATTTTTCACTCATACGGAGACGCCACCACTTGCCGGTAGAGGGCTGCAAATTTTTAAACTTATACTCGGCACTCAGGTGCCATAGAGCATGCAGTTAGTGATCTTTTTCATTCCAACACCCACTGCGACACGGACATACATAAATATGATGAGACAGTATAAACCTCGGTTTATACTGTCTCATCCGGAGGACCGGTCTCCAGGTCCCGCAGTGGATTCGAACCCGCGACGTAAGGACTAGCTCCTTACTCCGCGACTCTACAGCAGACGCTCTAACCACTGCGCCACGCGGGCGACTTATGTAAGTGTTTAATAGTAAAATAATGATGTTAAATTTGTTAGAAAATTTAAAAAAAAAACATTTATTTTTCTCAGTATCTCATTAATCAAGATTCAGAGGCAGTCGTGCTTTTAAATCTTTTTAATTTATATAGTTTCAGTTCAAAAGATTTCTAAGTCACCTAAGAAAAACTGGGACTTTCTTGGCCAAGAACAAAGAACCCAAGTCACAGACGTTAGGTTCCACTTTACGGTTTAGAAAATTAGAAACTTTGTTGAGAGGATGATCACAAAGCTGATGAAGCTGCTAGGTTAGCGTTACCCAGATGACTTCTTTATGATTAAGTTCCAGGATGTGAACGAGGTCAGCGTGACCCAGATGACTTCTTTAAGAGTAGCTTACTGCTACATCTTATTTCCATGTTTTCTTGGAATGAAACGCTTTTATTATTCTTTATTTGGTGAATACATACGCATTATCACAATTTTCCAACATTATACAAAGAAAAATCAGAATATTGTGTGGTTTGATGCTTCTATACATGAAAAACAGCGCATATATTATAGAACAAATTTGCATGGTGTGGCGCTTCTATGCATGATGAATAGTACGAACATTGTAACACATTATAAATACTTATATACCGATATAGAGATAGGACATACGAAGAATGAATCGCAACTTTTGTTTCATTTCTTAAAATCTAAATCCAATTTTTTTTCGAAATTACAAACCTCAAGAAAGTTTTGGACACGCTGTAATTGAGCTAGTTTAAATGCGGATGTTTTTTTTTCCCAATGGTAACTTTTAATATATTTACTTCTCAATTCTTTGTATAGGGAACAAATGAAAACAGAATGAAGTTCATATTCTATGTTGATTTTACAGAATTCACAAAATCTTCACCTGTTAAGAGTTGAGAGACAGTTTTTTTGGGGGGGGGGGGGGACAAAACAAAATTTAGCTCCTCAGCATTCACATTGGAGAATATAAGATTTCATGTACATGTATGTTCTTCATAAACTTCCGCTGAAAATGAGCAAAACTGAGACGCAGTCTACTTCTCTAACTAAGGAATGAAATTAATAGCTACCTAATATATACGGTATAAACCGGGTGAAACAGCTTACGTTTTCTTATAAACCACTCCGCAGTTTATAAAGCGTAAACTATCAAACTCAGTTTATACCGTATGGACTGGGAAGCTATTAAAGTCATTCCTTATTATTTATTGTTCGAAAATAAGATGATTGCCCTCATTAAATAACTTCAAATGTACGCAATGTAACTAACATATTCAGATTCTATTGGCTTATTTTTGTTTATTTATAAGTAGGTTGATGTTTTTGGGGAGGGGGTGGGGGTCACAGAACTCAAACACTGGAAACGCTCTAATTTTTCTTCTACGCTTTGTTAAATTCGATATCCATTAATTGTTTTTTATTATCATTAAATTCATATTTCAATTTGCCAAATATTTAATGAAATTTGTGTATTAAGCTATTGATTCAGGAAACAAAATTCGTAAAACAAAATCTGATAGGCTTACCCGAGCACTGTTACCTTTTATAGGAAATCTTTTCAGTGGTTTGTTTGGCACAGCTACCATGAGTGATATTTAATATATTAGCAAGTCATATGAACTCAATAACACGAACCGTTAATGTATTGCATGAGCATGCTGCCCATATCTCTTCATTCATGAAAGTAGTAGACCAACGCACAACTAATCTTCTTAGAGGAATAAATAAGAACTACAAGCAAATTGTTAGACTAACCAATTTCTTTAATAACACTTTCTCGGAACAATTATCGCAGATGAATTCCACAGAAGTAACTCAAATATAAATACAGTGACAAATCTTCAAAATGCAATTGAAAGTTTAGTTCAAGTTTGATTCCTGAACATGTTTTGTCACACACACTTCAACTTAGTCAAAGGAAATTGACAAACTCCTACACAATTTTTTTCTTAATCAACAAACCTCTAGCTCAGTATTACAAATCATCAAATATTCTTTATGTTAGGCAAGGATCTTCCCTCTTTATCACCATCAAGTTTCTAATCTCTTCTCACAGGTATCCATTAGTCTTGTATGAAAAATCATATCACTGCCTGTTCCTATTAACAGTTCTTCCACGCATGCTTCCCAACTCCTCGACACTCCATATTACTTTGCTATCACTGGCCATCACCAACAATATGCAACAATCTCTATCAAGTAACTTTCAAAATGTACCAGAAACCCACCTTTTGTCACATTTACTTCTAAAACTGTATACCCTTAACTCTTGTAACTGTTCCTAATTGCATGATGGCACTTTTCTCAAATAACAAGCACCATATTAAGAGCTTGTGCAGTTGTAGATTTATTTCTCACCTTCTGACTTCAAACATGATTGAACTGACTTCATCATCAATGTAATTGTATAATGTTAAGAACTTAGCAGTTGATTGTCAAAATTATCAGAAAACTACTGAGGGATGATGTACTTTTTGTATTTATGATTTGCCATGTCAGTGCTCCATTGCACCTGAAAATCTTGTTTTTACTCAAAAGTTAGTTGACTTTCAAAAACAAATGAAAAATGTTTAGTTTCATACCCAGTCAATGTAGCTTTGTTACAAGATTTTTTCAATGAATCAAAGTTAATGGCTAGTTTTAGAGATACCTTATTTCCTAATACTATTGAATCAATTGTTCCACAGTTCAAAATTTACAACCACACCTTAATAATTGTCAAATATTTTGGAAGCTGATAGATCTCATCATAAGTAACAAAAATTTAGCTAAAGCAGCTAAATAGGATGCAGTTGTTGCATGCATTCAACTCTTAAACTGAACCACTATTATTGTTAGATGATGATTGGCTCGACACGAAGTCTATTATGTTATATGTTACAATGATCATTGGAGGATTAACTTGTGTTATCTGTATTGTTTTATTTTTCAAATTCAAGAAAATGGCACCAGCACTTTTGGTTTTGCAGAGAGTTGTTAATGTAGATTTTAAAGTCGTGCCTTCTTTCAGTTATGAAAACTTAGATAAACAACTACAATCAGAAGAAAATCTTGAAACCTCATTTGTTACAAAATTTCAATGTTTTCATGCATTTTTAGCTTAGATATTATCATTTTTGTAATTCTTATTATGATTTTTGTACATGTAATGGTGTACTGTTCTAAAAAAGAGGCAAAAGGGGACAACTCTATCTTGAAGTTCCATCTGGTGTTAACTGTCACTATTCCTGTGCTACATTTGCCGTTGAGTTCATCCTACTGGAAAATATCAATTCCCATTGTCCAAGATGATTCAATTTCTGGTTTTCCATCCTGTAAAATGGTTGTTATTTGGGGAAATTTTAGCACTACAAACAAGCTCACTTCCAAAACAATGAAAGTAAAAACAAACTTTCAACATTTCAATTTTAGAATATTTTCCATTGACCAAAATTCTTAATCAACCCATTCCTGCATATGTTCTGATAGGCCATCAAAAGAATTTTCACTCCTCTCTACTCCTTAAATGGTATTGAGATTTAGAAATTTGATCTCTCAATTAGCTAGGTTGACCAACTATTATCACAATGTTTACATTTTTTGTGCAGCAAGTATACAACTGAGATTGAAAAACATGGCTTACTGCTAGTATGAATGAGTGTGCTTGTGATTTATATCATAAATAATCATAAAAATCATAGGTAATAAAATCCAGAAATAACTATAGATAATTCATACTCCATGGTATTGGTCTGAAGATTTTTCCCACACAAGTGAATTTGAAGTATTTTTTTTAAATATATAGAGAAAAACATCTAAATTTTGATTGAATTAGGCAACAGTAGATCTTGTTTAGGGAAATTATAGGATTGATTTTTTTTTTTGTTGTCTTTTTTTAAAAAAAAAAAAACCCAAACCTTTTCATTTCATGCACCAAACATAACAAATAGAATGATACATGTGGCATTTGTTCAACATTTATAAAACTACAATATAATTATCAGATTTTATATTATAGAATGGTCAAGCATGACCTCTAATCTATGCATAAATATTTCAGTTTAGGGAATATGATTATTTTCTATAATTACGAAATATTTCAGAATAATAAAATTTTCCAGTAACTGGAAAAGGAGGATGTGTAAATGAAATAAAATATAATTGGAAGGATCAGTTTTTTTGTAACTTTTAATGAGGAAAAGTATGTATGCATGAAATTGATCGACTCCCTGGTGTAAAGTACACTTTTTGAAAATGCCAGTCTCATCATTTTAAACTGAACATACTAGTACTTCTGTTAGACCCTGTATAAGAGAAACTACTAACACGTTTTGTGTAATTCTAATAGTAATTCACACCATTTATGCCTGTCAACAATGCCGTTACATAGATAATTATGCAACTTGTCCACGGGAAAATATGTGTCTTTGGTGCTAAATTTGTTGAAGTGGATTGTTGGATTAGGAAAATAACATCAGATACAAAAATAAAACAATTGCTGGTGAAAGGTGAATGTGTTGATGTTAATGACCCGAAGACGTTTTGTAATGAGAGTGTTGAAACAAACTGATGGAAACGGATGAAACTACCGGTAAAACATGTCATGGTAAAGTATATTAAAGCATTCTCCATTTATTGTATATGATCATAAGAACGTATTTTAGAATGAAAGTGTTACTTTATTAATAATGTACGTACAATTAACGATTTTTTTTTTTTAGATTATACTGTTGATGCATAAATTTATTTTTAAAATCACTACGACTACACCCCTACTCAATGTAACTCTCTCTCTCTCTCTGATTTAAAAACACCCTGTGAGAGTCCTTTAGAGGAAGATAAAAAGTTTTATTGATTGTGAAATTTGAGAGTTAAAAGATGAAATTTTTAATGTCACTTAAAGTAAAGGTCACAGTGACCTTTAAGTAGTGGGACACAGCTTCTACCTGAGATGCATAAATTGGTCAACTTTGATTCTATCTAAATCTTATAGTGCCGGACAGGATTTTTCCATATCATCTTAATTAAAGGTCAGAGCGACCTACTTTTAATGCGCGACACACCTTCTACGCAAAATGTATCAGCTGACAAAGTTTGATAATTCTTTTCCTAATAGTTTTACAGTTATGCGCCGGAAACGAAAAAGCTAACAGACAGACGGACGGATATCAACACCATAACATGATACGTCCTGTCTTAAGAGGGCGTATAAAAAGTAGCAAGAACTGCTTTAGATCATTGTTTGGGGAGGGGGATGAAGATTTCCTAACTTCTGCTGAATTAGCAAGAAAAGAAGTAGAAGGTTACAAGGGACATAAACCAGCTTCAGTGAAAACCCCTTACAGTGGTGGAAGGAAAATGAAGTGTGTACAAGCAACATCTGTTGCTTCAGAGAATAGTACTACTAGAGACAGTGTTTATGCAACGAGGGCCTGTTCGAGTCCAGAACATGTGAATGAATTAGTCGTTTTTGAGGAAAAATATGAAATTTTAAAATTTCAGTTATATTCCCTTAGACACGACCTTTCTTCGAGTCACTTTTTTTCTCCTCTTGACATTGGCGTTTGACTTGCGTTTGAGAAACTTTGATAACCACTTTGAAGTGAAAGTTGCGGGTCTTCGGACGAGTCCTTAAAAACCCGAGGCCCCGTGTCGCGGTAGGCGTTGGCACGATAAAGAACCCTCACTGCTCAATGGCCCCGAGTGTCGAGTATATGGTGACGTCTCTCTATGAGTGGAAAATTCTCAAACGGGACGTAAAACAACATTCATTCAATCAATCAATACTCCAATCACGGAGCGACCGCTCTAGCGACTGAGCTACCGTGACGGCGTGTCGGCATTGAAGAACTTCAAGAAGAGATAACAACTTAACTAAGAAAAAATCAACAGGAAAAAGGCCAACAGAAAAGCAGGGAAAAGTGTCAAGACCATGAGATGAAATCATTGCCGCTCCTGATTCTGTTCAAAAGAATGGAGTATTTACGCCATCACAGAGACACGTTCCCGTTGAAACCGCAAAGTAAATGTCGGATATCGCAGAGGAAGGGGAAATGTTAGGGGAAGGTGCTGCACCATCAGCAGATATTGGTTCTAGAAAAAGAACATCTATTCAAACAGCAGTGAAGAGTGTTAAGAAGGTTAAAGTTTCAGGACATTCCACAACTCCTCACTCAAAGACATCAGAACAATCCAACGGGCGTCCAAACTGGGTTTCAAACGAAAAGAAGATGGGCGTGTTTGGCGTGTGATCTGCAGAAATAAGGCATACGAAACATTTATAGTTTAAATGTCTACGATTTGGTCGGTTGACCACAGCTGGACATACTTTACAAAGTTACGCACATGGGAAAATGTTACATTTAGTTTGAAATACTTTTTCAAATTTAATATATCAGTCCGCTTATCTTAATAACTACTACATGTAAAACTTAGTAACGCTTCACATAAATACTAAACACCTACAGGGTATAGTTAAATGCAATTACAAGTAGATGTGTATATTAAAGTATCAGTAGGTTGGAAGAATTGCTTTCGCTTTCGGTGCAACAGAACCAGAATTTTTCTATTTGAAAATAAATCAGTACATAAAATTAAACTGACAAAAGAATTGATTGTTTGCACTAAAAAAAAATATTAACGCTCCATGCGAGGATCGAACCAAAAATATTTCTTTTCATTGCACTGGACAGGTAACGAATACTACTGTGCTATCACCGCTACATACACTTTATGCTTTTTAAAGCGACAATGAAGCGTTGCATTTACACACTGGAATTTTTTTGGAAAAAAGTTCATTTTTTATCGTCTCTGGGTCTTCTCTCCATTTTTCACAAATGTTTGTTAGTTTCTTTGAATTAAAATGCACACAAATAACGTTTCAAAATCATGGAGAGATGACCCAGAGATAGCAAATTTTTAGAAAAACGTGTTTAAAAATGTACCATTTGTACCAAATGACTCATCTAGCCAATTTTCAAGGTCTTTTTTAGCCAATCAAAATACAATATCGGGAAAATATGTCCCTTTCCTATTTCACAGGAACCTGATACATCAAAAGAATGCTAAAATTTCATGTGACAGATCAATGAAATTTTCACTTTTCAAGTGCGCCCAGATTCCTGCCGAATGCCAATCAAAAGCGCCCTGGTTCTTTTACTTTGAAGATCTGCCACAATAGCATAATTGGAGAAAAACTAGATTGCGACATCATAAATTACTGTCAGAAACTGCTACATAATCAACATCCAGAAATCGGAGGACTCCAGGACACTGGATATGTTCCAATCAGAGAAACTGGTAGATGGCAATATGCCCTGCCTTTCAAAACATAAAGTAAGGGCAAGAACATTGGGTTGTCTCTATCAAGATAGGAGAGAACAACATTAACTTGTATGACAGTTGTACAAGGAAGAAACCAACACTAACAGATTCCTTAAAAATCCAACTTTCCAGAATTTACAGGGATTCACAGCAGATTTCATAAAAAAATGTTAATGTTCCAAGGGTTCAGCACAGCGAGACAATGCTAAAGACTGTGGTTTTTTGCTCTGACATTCCTAACAAATTTTGCAACGAACCAGAGATATTCATTTTGACGTCACGGCTATGAGAGGTCCCTTGACGAACTGCATCATTCATCAAACCGTAACTCCATTTCCCAGAAAAAGAGCAATTGTTCCACCAAGGAGGTTAAGTTTGTCAAAGGCTACAACTATATCATTTGAAGTAAATTTTGCAGGCGAGTGCAGTCTTCTTGATGTCTTGGATGACATGTTATCATGCGATACGTGCGGGGAAGTGGTTTCACAAGCAATATGCCGGAATCCAGCCAGAGGACTCTCGCAGTTTTGAATGGGTTTGTGGAGTTTGTACAAAATGAAGGAATAATTCCGATATAAAGAAGATCAGTACTTTCAGATAGTAGCTTAGGTAGTTTGCATCTGGCTTTACCCCCCCCCCTTCCGCTTGTGAAAGGAAATATTGCTAGCTATAGATAATAGCTTGCAATCTTTATAGCTTGCAATCTTTATAGCCGTCACTGTAGCTCAGTCAGCAGAGCGCTCACTCCGTGATCGGAAGGTCATGTGTTCGAATCACGGCCGCGACTGACCTAAGTCGATAAACCAGAAGCCTATGATGAGACTGTAGCTCTACTGGTCTGTATGTATAACAAAGGAAAAGTAGCACTTGGATTTGAAACTTTGCAACATGCAAAAATAAATAGAATTATGTATCTTAATGTAGTCTTCTTCTGTGCCAAGTTATATTGAAATCTAACAAAAACTGTATGAGGAGTATCATTTTAAAAGTATTTCATAGAAATTTCTATTTTTAGTAACCATGACAACATCATTCACTGAAATCAAAAAACGAAATACATTATATGTATCGCAGTGTATTCTAATTGTGTGCCAAATTAGATTGAAATCAGACCAAAACTGTAGGAGGTGTAACGTTTTAAAGGAATTTCACAAAAATTTCTATTTTTAGTCCATGGCAACACCGTTCATCGAAATCAAAAACCGATGCACTAAATTATGTATCTTAGTGCAGTCTACGTGTGTTCCAAGTTATACTGAAATCAGACCAAAACTGTAGGAGGAGTAGCGTTTAAAAGGAATTTCACAGAAATTTCTATTTTTAGTAACCATGGCAACACCGTTCATCAAAATCAAAAACCGATGCACTAAATTATGTATCTTAGTGTAGTCTATTTGTGTGCCAAGTTATATTGAAATCAGACCAAAACTGTAGGAGGAGTAGGATTTTAAAGGAATTTCACAGAAATTTCTATTTTTAGTAACTATGGCAACACCGTTCATCGAAATCAAAAACATGCACTTAACTATGTATCTTAGTGTAGTCTACTTGTGTGCCAAGTTATATTGAAATCAAACCAAAACTGTAGGAGGAGTAGCATTTTGAAAAATTGTTTACAGACAGACGGACGGACACCTTACTATCACATAAGCTCTTCTGGTCTCTGACCAGTAGAGCTAAAAATAGGTAGCAACTCTTTCTTCGCCAAGCGCTCGGCACTTTGAAGTGAATGTTGCGGGTCTTTCGGATGAGACCATAAAAACCGAGGCCTCGTGCCACGGTAGGCGTTGGCACGTTAAAGAACCCTCACTGCTCAATGACCTGAGTGCCGAGTAAAGGTCTAAATTTGAAGCCCTTCACCGGTAAATGGTGACGTCTCTATATGAGTAACAAATTCTGGAAGGGGACCACTTATTATATTATTAAATATTTACCAACTTAAAAAAAAGTAAACCAAAAATCATTTAATAAAAAGTAATGCACACTTTTAAAAAAGAAGGAAAAAATTGAAAAAAAAAATAAAGGGCTCTGAGATAGAACCATGTCTACGTCGTAGAGCCTGGGAACACAAACATGATGTGGCAAAGAGTTATACAAGAAAAAAAGGGGAACAATGTTTTTTTGTGTATACATATAAACTAGCATTTATATGGGATTTTCTCCCTCTTATTTCATTTATAATTATGTTTCAATTTGTTGTAAAAAATAGCAATTCTACTTCATCACTGTCAAGGTCATTACGGAACCACATGAGATAGCGCTAGCTTATCAGACTTCAGTGTGCGGCTAACTTGGCTTCAGTGTAGATGTTCTTATCTTGTGTCTGGATTAATTTACGAGTGCGTTTTGTGTGAACATTTGTTAAGGGGAAGTTTTTATATTTCATAAACATGACCACGGGTCATGAGAACTCAGACGATATGTCAAAAGATGATTTAATTTTGGAGTCTGATAGACCTTCTACTAGCAAGGTGGACTCAGAAATGAGCATTTTAAATGCTCTGTCATCGCTGCAAGGCAGCATGGATTCAATGGCCATGGGCATTTCAAAAATGGGTGAAGCATGGTCAACCCTGGCTCAATCTAAACCGGTTAAGGACCGGAATGTCAATCTCAAGAACAAACGCAAGGCGGATGATTCTGAGAGTGAAATAGACTCAGATGTGAGTGACAGTGTTTTATATGACGACGAAGATGATGTTAAAAGCCTTATTAATGGGCTGAGTAACAAACAAACTACCAAAGAAGTAGACAAAAAAGAAAAGGATGATGATGAAGATCAGTGGTTGGAAGAGATTGGGCAATCATTAGAAGAAGATGATGATATAGGCCCAGATACTAATCCTAAATTGGCTAACATAGCTAATAAGGCGTTCTCCAAGTTAACTTCTGGAGAAATAATAAAAAAGAAAAAGAGTACTTACAAGAGACCAAAAAACTGTGAGAAGGTTGTGGTGCCAAGAATAAACAAAGAAATTTGGAGGCGCATGAAAGTGGGTTTCATGAAAAAGAGAGATATGAAAATGACACAAATTCAAACATGCATAACTAAGAGTGCATTTGCGGTTATGCAGGTTGCGCAATATTTATTAAAACAAGATAAAGCAGTAGACGGTAAAGAGGATGCAGTACGTGCATGTACTGACGTTCTTTGTCTACTGGGAGATGCTAGCACATCAATATCTTACAGAAGAAGAGAACTATTAAAACCAGTTCTTAAGAGTGACCATGCTGGCTTATGTGACACAAACGTCCCAGTAACATCTTTGCTATTTGGGGACGATTTATCTAAAACTTTGAAAGAAAGCAGAGAAGCAAATAGACTGGGAAGAGATCCTTATCAGTCAAAAAACTGGAAAAGGACGGGCTACAAGTACCAATATGCCCAAAACAACGAGAAGCAGGAAAAACAAAGCCTCAAGAAGAAACAAAGAAAGTTTTAGAAGAAACTGTACAGACTGTAAATAAGGTAAACAGTTTTACTAGCATTCATGTAAATAATGTTATAACAAGGCAAAAAGAATGTGAAGATAAGTTTCAACAATTTGTTTCTAACGCGTGTACACAAGCAAATGCAGACATAAAAAATTTTAAGGGAGGAAGAGTAAAACAATTTTTAGATCAATGGAAGTCTTTAACATCAGATAATGAAATTCTAGGTATAATACAAGGGTTGCACCTCGAATTCATTACAAGTCCACATCAGGATAGAATTATAAGACAGAGGAAATTTAGCGAATCTGAATCATTGGCAATTGATATTGAGATAAAAAACCTACTTAGTAAAAGTGTTATTGTTGAAAGTCAACATGAAGAAGATCAATTTTTATCTCCTATTTTCTTGAGACCTAAAAAGAATGGGACTTACAGGCTGATATGTAATCTGCAAGAATTGAACGAAAATATTGCATATCACCATTTTAAAATGGAATCATTACAATCAGCAATTCAAATGATGACAAAAGATTGCTATATGGCTTCCATAGATTTAAAAGATGCATATTATTGCATCCCAATTAATGAAAAATATCAGAAATATCTCAAGTTTCAGTGGCGTTCTAAGATCTATATGTATACAGCGTGCCCCATGGGTCTTTGTATGAGCCCCAGAATATTTACTAAAACGCTGAAACCAATATTTTCCACATTGCGATATCAAGGTCATCAATCAGTTGTGTATATTGATGATACTTATTTACAAGGGGAGACAAAGGAATCGTGTTGCAGAAATGTTGAAGCAACTGCTACACTGCTAACAAAAGTTGGTTTTGTCATAAATCCTGATAAATCTGTGTGGCATCCCTCACAATGTATTGAATTTCTTGGGTTTATATTAAATTCAGTAACGATGACTGTGTCGTTGACAAAATCTAAAGTAGAGAGAATATCTGAATTGTGCAAAACAATCTTGAAAAAGAAATTAATTACAATTAGAGAATGTTGTCAGTTTATTGGAACTTTGATTTCTACTTTACCAGCAGTTTCTCATGGGAAACTTTTCTATAGGCAATTAGAAAATGAGAAGATAATAGCATTGAAGGAAGCTGGTGGTCAGTTTGAAAGTAAGATGCAGTTCTCACATATAGCAAAATCTGACATTAATTGGTGGCTTGAGAATATACATAAAGTAGTCAATCCCATTTGTAAGGGGGAACCAGATGTGGTCATTGAAACTGATGCTAGTTTGAAAGGTTGGGGAGGCGTTTGTCGGCAACTTAACCTGTTAGCAGGGGGTCCATGGAAAGAGGACGAAGCTAATTTCCATATTAATGTACTAGAATTGCAGGCAGCTCTGTACACATTAAAGTCCTTTTTCTCGGATAAGAAAAATATACACATACAATTGTTAATGGATTCAGTAACAGCTGTATCTTATGTCCGAGAACAAGGGGGCAGTAAATCATTAAAGTGTAATGAGATAGCTAGAGAAATCTGGATTTGGGCTTTACATAGAAATATTTGGTTAAGTTCTGCACATATACCAGGAAAAAATAATTGTCAAGCTGATTTTGAAAGTAGAAATTTTAATGAAGATTATGAATGGAAACTAGATGAAAATATATATTTAAGTGCAACCTATAAACTTCAGTTTAAACCAGAAATAGATTTATTTGCTAGCAGAATAAATCATCAAATTTCTAAATATGTATCTTGGCGCCCAGAACCAGAGGCATATGCTGTAGATGCATTTTCCTTAAATTGGAAAAATTTGAATGTGTATTGTTTTCCTCTTTTCAGTATCATTCCAGCAGTTCTCCAAAAAATGCATACAGACAAAGCAACTGGAATAGTGGTAGTACCAAACTGGCCAACGCAGCCGTTCTATGCAACAATCATGAAAATGCTAATAGACTATCCAATCTTCATAAAGAAAAGCCCTTCACTTCTAATGCTACCAGGGAAGACTTCGGTTCACAAAATATGGGACAGACTAGACCTCCTAATGTGCCTATTATCCGGCGATCCATTGAAAACCACCAACTTCCGGAAAATGTTACAAACATCATCATGTCGTCATGGAGGAAGGGAACAACTAAACAATATAGATGCTACCTCAACAAATGGGAAATTTTCTGTAGTAGACGGAACATCAATTCACTTCACACATCTGTAAACAATGTGTTAATTTTTCTAACAGAATTGTATGAGACTGGCATAGGATACTCTGCCATTAATACAGCGAAGAGTGCATTGTCGAACGTTGTTTCACTGTCAGGAAATGACAGTGTACAATTAGGAAATCACGCACTTGTTAAACGTTTCATGAAAGGAATATTTAATAGTCGACCTTCTCTTCCGAAATATACTCAGGTGTGGGATGTTTCCCTGGTGCTTCAGTACTTGAAGTCTATTTCTATTGAAGACATAACATTGAAACAGCTGACATTGAAAACAGTGATGTTACTTGCTGTATTGTCTGGACAACGTGTGCAAACTTTGGCGATGTTATCTATTACTAACGTGTTTGACGACGGATAGTGTACAGTTTTATATAGATCAACTGTTGAAACAAAGTAGACCAGGAAAACATTTAGGGATACTACGATTTCAAAAATATCATGAAGAAAATGTGTGTATCATAAAACACTTGAATATGTATGTGGAAAAAACGAAACATCTACGTGACACAGATAATTTACTTGTTAGTTACCAAAAACCACATGGGGCAGTAACGCCTGAAACGATTTCTCGTTGGATAAAAAGTGTGTTGGCAGCAAGTGGTATTGATACAACTGTATACTCCGCGCACAGCACGAGAGCAGCGTCTACCTCATCAGCGGTAGCTCAGGGGTGTCCAATTGATGTGATTTTAAAACAAGTGGGATGGTCAAGAGCAGAAACATTTGGAAAATTTTATAATAAAACTACTGATAACAATTATACTTGTACGATTGATCAGAAAGTGTTGGAAACAATTTAAAGAACGCTGAAATGTTTAAGCTGTTTAATTGTACAGTGATTTGTAGCATGCATTTATTGTTTTTTAGCAATAACTGGTAATCATAATAAATACTACAGTTAGTATTTGTAATTTTCTGTTTTAGGCATCCAATGGCCAAATGGCTTTAAAATCTCATGTGGTTCCGTAATGACCTTGACAGTGATGAAGTAGAATTGGAAATTAAACGAGACTTACCTGTAAGTTGAAGTTTGATTGGAATTCTACTTCATTACTGTCGGGAATGGAGGAATCACATGCCACACCCTTGCTAGCTTCCCCACCGTAGACATTTATTGCTACTTCATTTTTTAATTGGATTATTTGACCATTGGATTTTCTTTCTCGGTTTTAAATACTGAAGTCTGATAAGCTAGCGCTATCTCATGTGATTCCTCCATTCCCGACAGTAATGAAGTAGAATTCCAATCAAACTTCAACTTACAGGTAAGTCTCATTTAATTTCCAATTCTACGAAAACATCATTTCTCATTATCGGTGTCTGTTTGAATTATGGATGTTTCGGGACTGGACAACACGTTTCGGGACTTGGGTTAACACGTTTCGGGGCTTCAGGTAACACGTTTCGATACTTGAGTTTTATTAATTCAGGAAGTGAGTTAAATTGTATTTTTATCTTTATAAATGGACAATATCTCAGTTTGATACACCAAAAGTAGGGGTCTACCCACTAGTCCGAAGGTCCAACAGTCCGAAGACCCACTAGGCCGAAGGTTCACTAGTCCGATTAAAAATAGTTACGAAGTTGTTGTTTACATATCATAACAAGGAGCGATATATATTGCTTTGAAAAATATAGCATTTTATGGAACATATACCTTTGTTGATCATCATTATAGAATATGATTACTAGTGAAGTTCACCAAGTTATACATATGTATATCACGTTGAAAATTTTACTGTTATAAGAGATTTCTCTTTAGTTTCTAAAATTAAGTTACTGTTTTATGTTTTTGAAACAACTCTCTCTAAATTCTTGAGCTTTTCCAATTATTTTCTTTGTTGAATTCACGACTCTTAATCTTTATTGAATTAAAATATCGGCGATTTCAGATAATCCAAGCTAATTGGGTGTAACACCTGTCATCGTCTGATATTGCTAAATTTTCTTCAGGCAAAATAACATCAAAAGGACGATAATCTGGCTCTTAATTATTTTAAGGGTTTACTCAAGTGTCAAAATCGTATCTATTTATTTCCAAATGTCATTTTTACACATGTCACACCATAATTGTTATATATACTGTTGAATTTGTTTTGGATGATCAGTCGGAATCGGACAGCCGTCCCGAGTACACTGACTTGTATCAAAATTTGTCAGTTCCATATTAAAAGTTAAAACGCCGGTCGGAGTTTGTCTTGAATCTGTTTAATAAGACTCATAGCTAGAAAGGAACGCAAATCGTGGCTGACAGAATCCGTGAGCTGCATCGTTAGGGAACTCAAAGAGAGGTCTTCTAAGCGAGCAATAAGACGTTCATAGTTTCGACACGGTCTTATTTTAGCACAGTCTGAGTGTTGATCGGGCGAAATTTAAAGAAAATTTTGCAAATTTTAATAGAAAAAATTCAAATTTTTGTAGAGGACATATATATCGATAAGTTTGTTTGTTTGTATGTTGTTTGACGTCCCTCTCGAGAATTTTTCACTCATATGACCATGGAGACGCCACCACTTGGCCGGTGGAGAGCTGCAAATTTTGTCCTATACTCGGCACTTACGGCCATTGAGCAGTGAGGGATATTTTTCATGCCAGCACCTACTGCGACACGGGGCCTCGTTTTATACGGTCTCATCCGAAGGACCGGTCTCCACGTCCCACAGTGGGATTCGAACCCGCGACGGAAGGATCAGCTCCTTACTCCGTGACTCTAGAGCAGACGCTCTACCCACTGCGCCACGCGGGCGACTATATATCGATATGTAATTTTCTATTATTTGTTGAGGTTTTCAAATGTCGATATCTCCGATTTGAATATGCAATATATAATTTTCACATACGTTTTATTAAACTTTAAGCGTATGCATCAGCGGAAGAAAGACTAAAGCTTTATAAAATTGACATAGAGTTACATTATCTTGTGCCTTTTTCGCACGAGCGCTAGACATTCACACACATATACAAAAAACAACACCCCAAACCCTCACACCCCACCCCCTACCTCGCCCAACATAAGCACATATACAAGAATTGTGTCGAAAAAAATATAACTTTTAAGTAGTGCGCATGAGAACAGGGACGTTGCCATGAATTCCCCTACGTCTTGAAGCACTATAGATTTTATGAATTTCAACTAATCAGATAATGGTTCTGTAATCAACTTTTATGTGCTTGACAATTTTTCGAGGGAATAATAGTCACTCATCCCAGTGAGAGTACAAGTACGTATCCCTTTTATTAAAAAGTCACAGAGCTTAATCGTGCACAATTATATTTAAATAGGTAACCCGAATAATGTTTTCCAGGTAAAATGGTAGAATTATGTAAGATTCTGTCACGTTAAAAAATGTGTGCAAAATTTTGTATAGAATTTCACAGAAAAGGACAAAAAATCGCATATTTAAACACCAAAGAAAACTTACGATTTCTTTATTTTTAAGAGATTTATTATTCATGTCATTTCTATTCAAAATCAGCCAAAAAATATATATCAATACGTGCATCAAAATTTTTGTTTGTGGCACACATGTATCACATGTAACTAAAATGTTTTAACTGTAATATATATATATGCATCGGTGTTGTTCATACAGCATATTTAGGATAAACAAGAGCCAATGCTTACTAAATAATACCCCCGCTCTGTTGTGAATACAAAAGTTCATTTATGGACAGACACAGGGATAAACAAAAATAAATATGACATGCCTGATCAAAGAATGTACTAAACGTTCATGCATCTGTGATAAGTAGTTGCTGAGAAAACTGCGACCAAAATTTGTTGTGTATGGTACTGACGAACGCACGGAAAAACAGGAAGTTGACATCGAATTCGCACAAAGATGAGTCTCATCATATGACATGGCTAAACAAAGATTCAAGCATCTTTAATGAGTAATTGCTGAGAAAACTGCGACCAAAATTTGTTATGGACAGACACACAAACAGACATACAGACGCACAAGGACACAAGGGTAAAACAGTATACCCCCTATCCTCCGGAGCTGGGGTATAATTATAGAGGTACACGCAGTCAGATCAAGGAATTTCATTTATTTTGGATACTGCAATTTTGCTTTTTTCTCCTTACACGGGACCTCGGTTTTCAAAGTCTCATTCGAAAGACCCATGACTTCACTCTTAACACCGGCCGCTTTGCTTAGGAAAAAGTCACTACCTATGTTAAAGATTTCCCCTGAGTTAAAGACTTAGAATTGATGCATCGCGAGAATCAAACCCCACAATAGGGAATCTAAGCTTTACTTTGAAATATGTAGAATTTTAAAAAAAATCTTCTCAAGAACCACTGGGCCAGAAAAGTTGAAACTTATGTGGAAGCATCCTGGGGCATTGTAGATTCTAACTTGTGCAAATTATGGCCCCCGGGTTAGGGCGGGGCCACAATAGGGAATCCAAGTTTTACATTGTAATATGTAGTAAAAAATCTTTAAAAATCTTCTTCTCAAGAACCGTTCGGCCAGAAAAGCTGAAACTTAGTGGAAGCATGCTGGGGTAGTGTAGACTCTAAATTGTTAAAAGCATGACCCCCGGGGTAGGGCGGGGCAACAATAGGGAATCTAAGCTTTACATTGAAATATAAAGTAAAAATCTTCTTCTCAAGAACCACTGGGTCAGAAAAGCTGAAAAACAAAGTGGAAGCATACTGGGGTAGTGTAGATTTTAGATTGTTAAAATCATGACCCCCGGGGGTAGGGCGGGGCCACAATAGGGAATCCAAGTTTTACATTGTAATATGTAGTAAAAAATCTTTTCAAGAACCACTCGGACAGAAAAGCTGAAACTTTTGTGGAAGCATGCTTGGGTAGTGTAGATTTTACATTGTTAAAATCATGACCCGGGGGTTGGGGGTGGGCACAATAGGGAATCCAAATTTTACATTGAAATATGTAGTAAAAATCTTCTCCTGAAGAACCACTGGGCCAGAAAAGCTGAAACTTATGTGGAATCATCCTGGAGAAGTGTAGATTCTAAATTGTTCAAATCATGACCCCTGGGGTTAGAGCGGGGCAAAAATAAGTACTATAAGGGGGGAAATCAGGTGAAAACAACAAGGCAAAAGTTACTCAGGTGAGTGCAGTGGCCCATGGGCCTCTTGTTGTAAATTGGAATGGTAATTTATGAATTATTTTGCATTCCTTACTATCCAAGTCAAATGATTCAATCCACTTCTTGTAACCAGCTGTTACAGAGTGGCTTTCTTGCAACCACGCACAACTTTCAGCTCCATCTTTCTCACCCTTCAGTCGACATTAGCAAACACACGCTGCACTATTCCAGTTGACCAGTCATTTTGCGCACAAGCACTGTCTCTCAACGGTTCCATTGAAATATGGAGATAACGAACAGTATTCAAGCTCAAAGTCCATAAAAACAATAAAAATCGGGAGCAGAGAAAACACAAACCCCAAAAAAACCCATCAGAGATAAAATCAGGTGTCATGGAGGAGTGAGCATCCCCTGCCGACCGGTCAAACTCGCCGTGTGCTCTTGTTATGATCGGGAAATAACGGAATCCGTCGACAATTCAATGTGTAAAAAATGGCCTAACAATTAGTATGAAAAACGTCAGTCAGCATTTGACTCGATGAAAGATTGTATTTGCTGACAGGGTCATTACTTTAAACGAGACTGTTGATATTCTTGATTCATCAACTTGTTTGTGAATAACTTACCTCGTTTTAGAAGTTGCTTTTGCGTATCGAATCATCTGACAGATATACACCCCATATGCAGGTGATAGGGTATATTGCTGCATAAGTAAAGGAAGTTGACGATTGAAAAGTTAAATTCATCACGTTTATCATAAAGCTATGTTGTTAGATTTCCAATAACGTCGTTTTCTTTTATTAAAATATCCAAACATGAAATGGTTGTTTCTGACTCTGTAGTGTCTTTTATTTCAAGCTCAATGGGATATATCGTGTCAACATATGAATGGAAATAACTATTGTTTATTATACCCCCGCTCCGTAGGAGAGAGGGTATATTGTTTTATCCTTGCGCAGCTATGTTAAGGCTTCCGGAAGCTTTACATAAAATCATTTCTTAAATTTTCAATCGTACTTTTCTCCGCCATATTGGATTCAGTGTACACCTTTCAACACATGCCCTAAATTTGGTGTAAGAAAGTGTACACAGAGTGTACACCAAAAGTCTACACCCATGCACTTGATTAAGAAAGGTGTACACGGTGTAAGTAAATCAAGCGCGCCCAAAATAGCCAGTACACATTATGACGTCATTATTCTTTACTACACAAGATTATAATCAACATAAATGCTTTGGCGCAAGGGCATGCTCTTTTCTATTTAATTAAAACAAGGTATGTTTAGAAGCAATATATTCCACAGATTGCTGGTATTGCTGCACAAATATCAACAGCTCAGTTGTATAATTTCTACTTGTAAAATTTTAAGTTGAATCAGGGTAAAAATGTACAGTCCGGCAAAAGTTTCCTCAAAATCCAATCATATGAGAAAATGCCTAGGATTTGTGCAGCAGTTTTATTAATCTATAGAATGTTCTTTTTACCATTATGCAATTTTTATGTAAAATTATATAGGGTAATCCCTTGCGCCGAAGATGTTTTGTTGATGTTTTTTATTACCTCCAGTAAAAAAGAACAATGACGTCATAATATGACGTCATGTGTACTGGCTATAACATATCGTGGGTACTTATTATGCAGAAGAAAATAAATCAAACCTTTCTCTGAATAATAGATATACCTTTTATGCGTTTTTATTAGCTCATTTGCAAAGAAACGCCTATACCTAGCCTTAACTCACATGCGCGTGTCGCAGTAGGTGCTGGCACGAAAAAGATCCCTCACTGCTCAATGGCCGTAAGTGCCGAGTATAGGACAAAATTTGCAGCAAGTGGTGGCGTCTCTACATGAGTGAAAAATTCTCGAGAGGGACGTGAAACAAAATACAAACAAACAAAACACATCAGAGCAGGGGTTTTATTACTAAGCGTTGGCTCACAGACTTCTAAATTCGAGTTGAAGGCCACAACAAGAGATTTCTTTTCTCATATATAAGATTTTGAATAAATTCTGCTTCATAATACAAAAATAGGTCTGCTAAAAAACCGGGTGCAATTGGTACCCATGGGAATTCCAACAGATTGTTGGAAGACCTGGTCTCCAAAAAACCACATATATATTGTCAATCAGAAACTCAAGCATCTTTTTAATATCAACTTCAGAGTACTTATGTGTACAATCAGAATATTTACAAAACAATTTTGCAAATGACCAATGACAAGGTAAGTAAATTTACGAGTTCCAATTTTATTGAAAAAGCAGCTGTCGAAAACCCTGGACTTTAATGTTTCGTGCGGAATGGTTGTATACAGAGTTGAAAAGTCGTAAGTTTTTATGTATTGATTTTGGTAAAACTTTTTGATTTCAAAAGTTCCTTGGAATTTTTAAATATCCACATCTCATTTACACCACTTCTCGAATGTACTATTGCAGAGTACTCCTAAGTTTCTCCTTTACTGCTGTTAATATTTTAGTGAGGAGTAAAGAAAGAGGCTTGGTAAGACATTTACTGGAAGCCGCTATGTTTATTTGTTTGTAAGGATTTTTATGAAGTTCTGGAATTTAATATATATATGGGAATTCAAATTCATTTTCGTTGTTAGGAATATTAAAAATATTCCAACTGTAATGTGCTGGTTTTTCAACTTCCATTTTTTACAGAGTTGAAGTTCATGCAAATATTCTGATTTCCACTTCTTCCAGAATTCCTCGGCAAATACTTGGAACATGTTTCCATTGTTTTATTTAAGTATGTCCTTCTGTCCAAAATCTAGGAAGGGGTAAATATCTGTTGCGGACTTTTGAGTTAGCAATATTGTCGGCGTTAACAGGCATGGTGATTCTGAATCATAAGGTACAGCTGTCGAGGGTCTCGCAATGACTATTGCAGTCACTTCCGCCATAAAAGTAGCGAGAGTCTCGTGCATGAGATTTCCTCGGTCTCGTAGGAGAGGAGAAATGCCCATCGTGTTTTTTAGGTCACCTGAGTTACTCAGGTGACCTTTGGCTATCCATTTGTGTCCGTGGTCGTGCGTCGTCCTTCGTGCGTTAACTTTTGAACATTTTCAACTTCTCTAGAACCGCTCAACCAATTTCAACCAATTTTGGCATATAGCTTCTTTGGGTAAATGGGAACACAAATTTTGAATTTCATGGTCCCTGCCCCCCTGGTGCCCCAGGGGTGGGGCTAAAACCACCAAAATTTATGCAATCTTTAAAAATCTTCTTCTTTACTGTTGGACATCAAGCAGTCAAACTGTTGGCGTGATTGTAAAAAGCATTGGACCCTCTACCTAAATTGTGAAATTCATGGCCCCAGGGTCAGGGGTTCTGGTGCTAGGGCGAGCCTCTATTGATTATATAGTGAAAATGCATTAATTCTTTGAAAATCTTCTTCTCTGCTCCAGGATATTATATAAACAAACTAAGTGCATGGTTATGACAAACAATGATGCCTTTTCCAAAATTGTGAAATTCATGGCCCCTGGGTCAGGGGTTCTGGTGTTAGGGTCGGGTTCTCTTGATTATATAGTGAAAATGCATTAATTCTTTGAAATTTTTCTTCTCTGCTACTGGGTATTATTTAACAAACTAAGTGCATGGTAAAGGTGCACAAGGATACTTTTTCCAAAATTGTGAATTTCATGTCCCCTGGGTCAGGGGTTCTGGTGTTAGGGTCGAGCTCTATTGATTATATAGTGAAAATGCATTAATTCTTTGAAAATATTCTTTTTCTGTTCCTGGATATTATTTAAACAAATTAAGTGCATGGTTATGATGCACAAGGATTCCTTTTTCAAAATTGTGAAATTTATGGCCCCAGGGTTGGGGTTGGGGGCTCTATTGACTATAGAGTGAAAAAGCATTAATTTTTTGAAAATTTTCTTTTCTGCTCCTGGTTATAAAGTAAACAAAGTGTGTAGTCATGATGAAAGTGCTTCTTCATGAATCATCACCTCTAAGTCAGATGTTCTGGTGTAAGGATGGGACTCTATTAATAATATAGTGAAAATGCATTAAATCTGTTAAATAATCTCTCTGCTCCTTAGTGTTTAGCAGATAAATAAAGTGCATAGTTATGATGAACAATTGTGCTTCTTACAAAATTTTAAAAGTTTTGGTGTTTCTCGGGGGGGGGGGCTATATTAATTAATAAAATGTAAAACTGTTAATTCTTTGAAAATCTTCAACTAAGTGCATGAGGGTACCTCTTCCAAATTTATGAATTTCATGACCCTGGGACATGGATTTTAGTGTTGGGTAGGGGTGTGTTGAATCTGTAGTGAAAATGCATTATTTCTTTGAAAATCTTCTCTTCTCCTTGGCATATCGAAGGCAAAATAGAATTAAAGTTTTCATAAGCAAGGATATTTTTACCAGATTTTTGAACATCGGGACCATTTGGTCAAGTGTTCTGGTCCTAGTCAGGGCTCTATTAATTTGTAGTTATTCCCTTGGCCGTATACTTTTGATAATTAATCACTGTAAATAATGTATTTGAAAGTTAATAGAATAAGAGAATTATGCCAAAAAAAATATTGAATAATACAAAAAGTACTTTAATAGTTTTAATGATCGGATAGACAAATAATATCAAATAGATTAAAATGAGACAAAAATAACTTATTAAATGTTCTTCAACGACCAAGAGAGGCCAATGTGAGAGGTCACAATGTGGGGTTAAAAGTAGTACAGAGGAACTATTAGTTTGTTAATAGTCTGCATGGTGATAGTGCTAAATGGGGGATAAATTAGAATTTAATGTACGAGTTGTTACTGAATACTAGACTAATTATTTCATTGATTCTGATCATCCTATTTCTCTTGCTTTTGGGCAACAAAGCTTCATCTGTCAGTTTATTTTATACTCTATGGATCTTCTAAATTGTTGATTATACTCAGGTGACCGTTAAGGCCCTTGGGCCTCTTGTTCTGGTTTGCCTCCTCTGGTAGTGTGTGAATTACCTCCCAGGGACCAAAGGTGTCCACTCCACAAAGTTGAAAGCATGACTTAGTCTATCTTTGAGTAGATATGGCATCAGCTTGAACAAAATTCTCCTCTTATCTTTCTGCAGATAACGCAGTTGTGAATAACTGAGTTAATTATGCGTCGTCTGGCCCCAATTATCCAACATCTGGCTGAACGGATCGCACTGTCTGTTAACTTTCTTCCCTGCTGAACTACTCCTTGGTAAAATGACGCACGAGAAGGGCAGCAATATGGTGTCCTTTTGGTATTTGAGAAGGGCAGCAATATGGTGTCCTTTTGGTATTTTGATAGGTTGCTGGTAAGGAGAGTTTACGGAGAGGAGACCAAGAAAAAACAAGAACAAAGAAGGAAATGGAGAGAAGCTAAACAAAGACACTTCTCGGAAAAAAGATCAGTTCGTGAAACGGATTGAGAAAGAAAAAATAAGCGTCAGAAATAAATTCTCTTGTAATACCATTCAGAGTTTTTAACTTGTATGGAGCTTGGCATTGGCAAGATACAAACCCTTACTGCGCAATGGCCGTAAGTTTACTTAAATAAAATATTGTCATAACTTTTTTCTAAAATCCTGTGCAGTTGGTTTCTACACCTCTTCTGAATTATTATCATCAACATTTATATGAAGGACCTTTGTAAGGCGGGGGAAAGTTTAATAAAGTCTGGCATGCATGCCTGACAGTTGTTTTAAACCTCACAGGAACAGTGTCGATGTTACTAAAGCCTGGGCTCTTCCTCCGTCGAGTAAAAGGGAAAGGCATGAGTTTTCGTAAAGTTTTGACACCAGTTTTAAATCAGATTTATTTAAAGGTTTACTGTGACTTCCAGATTTAGGTTTTATATTCACACTCATCAAACTTGGCACAGATATTGGAAATGATTTTGTAGCACTTTCACCTCTTCTGTCTACATTTCACTCTTGATTTGATCAGCATTTTCTGATTGCAAGCGAAATGTTTTGTCCCTGACCACCATTTATGTTAACTTAGATCCCTGCAGAAAACATTCTTTGCAAAGAGCTCAAAAGGTACTTGTATTTCAACACATAGTCAATATTTCAACCAATTATTTCCTTAGTTTAGAGTGAGAGTGAAAGATGGGTAAGGAGCACCAGTGAAAGGTGTGTGTCTTTCGGATGGGACCTTAAAAACAGAGGCCTCGTATCAAGTCAGGCTTTGGCACAAAAAAGAACCCTCACCGTTAAATGGCCCTGAGTGCCGAGTAAAGGTGTGAATTTGAAGCCCTCCACCGATGTCAGTACTCTCCATGAGTGAAAAATTCTCGAATGGGACGTAAAATAACATGCAATAAATTTTGAATTTTATGTATGCTTTTGCGTATCGAATCAACTGAGAGACAATAACTTCATTCATAGGTGATAATGATATACTTCTACATAAATGAGAAAGATTGAAGATGGAAAAGTTGAAGTCATCAAGTTTATCTAAAAGTTTTGTTGCTTGTTTGCCATTCATGTCTTTTTCTAGTAAAATGTCTATATGAGGAACAGAATTGTGAGACTCCGTGCTGTCTTCTAGTTCAAAATCATATGGATATGTCGAATCAACAGATAAAGAAAAATGAGTATTACACAAAAGCTTTTTTAAACGATTTTTTGCAACAAAACTATGCATTTGGTGGTCAAAAAAAATAAATTTAATAATTTGGAACCTTGACCGAGTTTATTTTCCAAATAGCATTGAAATTGACTGAATAAAAAAAAATAATATTGTATCAAATTGATTTTCCTTGACCATTTTTGAATCCATTTCGAACTTTCTTTTGAATGCCCCTTGATATGCAGTATACATGTATAGGTTGGCCAATGCTATATTTGTTTTTTTTTTCCCCTCAATTCTCAAACAGTTCAGGATGTGTTGTCTATTCAGTATCCCCATAGAAGAAACAAACTGGCTAAAATATGTTGGTGATGCTTGTAAGCTGAAACTCATAAAAGTGAAAATCTACTCAAAATGAGTGTCTTAATAATCTCGTAATAATTTAAACAAATATATATTGGTTCAAGGTGTAAAATGTAATTTCAGGATCTAATCTTAATTGGTTTAATTTTTCTTATCATATATTTAAGCAATGAATCATATATTTTTTAAAAGAAATAGTCTCATAATTACAACGGTGTGTACAAACAGAATGAGTAACGCGCGTTAGCGCATTATAAAAATTTGCACACATTGTTGCAGTTATGAGACTATATCTTTAGAAAAAAATGATTCAATGCCTATATTTACATTTTTTACTCTTTGCCTTGACTGCAAATGTGATTTATATTTTTTAAAAATCTCTGTATTATCCTTCGGATATGTTAAAATTAATGGAACAGCCATTGCAACAGCTTTTGTTCAATGTGAGGGTGAATTGATTTTCGCATATGACGTTGCACTTCCATGGCAATTAACTTTTGTGACTTCAAAATGAAAGACCGTTCACGGTAGCTCAGTCGGTAGAGCGCTTGCTCCGTGATCTGGAGGTCGTGAGTTCGAATCTCGGCCGCGACCGACCTAAGTCGATATAAAATGGGTAGCAACTGTTCCTTCGCCATGCGCTCGGCACTTTGAAGTGAAAGTTGCGGGTCCTTCGGATGAGACCTTAAAAACCGAGGCCCCTTGTCATGGCAGGCGTTGGCACGATAAAGATCCCTCACTGCTCAATGGCCTTGAGTGCCGAGTAAAGGTCAAAATTTGAAGCCCTTCACCGGTATATGGTGACGTCTCTATATGAGTGAAAAATTCTCAAATGGGACGTAAAACAACATCAATCAATCAATCAAAATGAAAGGCTTACTTAAACCTTTTGACCCCATGCCCTTGTTATGATGTTCCTTTTAATGTCGTAGCTTTCCTCACACTTTATACACAAAATACATCTGGAATGTAAATATACTTGCATAACGGGTAATTTCCATCTTAGCTACACATTCCAGACCGTCTGCGATTAGGACAGGAGGGGGGACAACATAGATCCAAAACTAATTATCTTCAACCTATGATCTGTAATCTGATTCCGTCTGAGTTTTTTTTATACCCCCGCTCCGAAGGAGAAGGGGGTATACTCTTTTACCTTTGTGTGTCTGTTTGTCCGTAACAAATTTTGGTCGCAGTTTTCTCAGGAACTACTCATTGCAGATGCTTGAAATTTTAGCACAATCTTTGTTAAGGCATGCCATATGGTGGGATTCATTTTTGTACTAGTCCGATGTCAACTTCCTGTTTATCCGTGCGTCTGTCCGTACCACACATAACAAATTTTGGTCGTAGTTTTCTCAGCAACTACTCATTGCAGATGCTTGAAATTTTAGCACAGTCTTTGTTTAGGCATTTCATAAAATGGGATTCAGTTTTTGGAACAAATCCGATGTCAACTTCCTGTTTATCCGTGCGTCTGTCCGTACCACACATAACAAATTTTGGTCGTAGTTTTCTCAGCAACTACTCATCGCAGATGCTTGAAATTTTAGCACAATCTTTGTTTAGGCATGCCATATGTTGGGATTCAGTTTTTACAAATCCGATGTCAATTTCCTGATTATCACTGTGTTTGTCCATAACCGAACTTGTGAATTCACATCAGAGCGGGGGTATTATTAGTGAGCATTGGCTCACAGACTTCTAGTTTCTTTTTTTTTGTGGGGGGTTGGAAACGATTCTACGTTTCTACAAAGAGAGCACATGATGAAACTGTTATATTTGCTTAGAATGAAAAAGAACATATATATAAGTACAACCTTGTCTATTTCTCATTTTGAAGCAGATTTGAGTATCCATGAAACTCATTGAAAATAATTATACAAGCACCTCGTATCAAAACTCCATTATTTCTTAATATTTTCTGTAGCAGTTCCTTTAGCACTTGGACCAGGACAATCCCTGTCTCGGTACCCAAGAGAGCTTCAGAAGGTTGAGAAGTACCATCAAGCAACCAATGAAGGGACTTATCTGCAGGTTGCCTCTTTGGATTGAGAGTGCATTTCCAGACATCAGCAGCAAAATATTTATCTGTTCAACAAGTGATATAATAAAATTAATCTATACATTATGAGAAATGCCTTGATTTCAAGTACAGACTGTAACTTCACAAGTTTTTACCGTAGATATATACATTGACAGTTATCAAAATCCTGTGTTAATTTTTATGCCCCTGGATCGAAAGATCCCGGGGGTACAGGACCCGCATCGTTATTCTTTACAATTCTATCGTGTCCTATCGTGCGTTTATCCTATCGTATCGTGCGTGTATCTTGTCGTATCGTGCGTGTATCCTGTCGTATCGTGTTTTCCGTTTGTCAGGTTTTGCTTTTATCGTGAAGATCGTTTATCAGGTTCTCTCGTGTATCGTGTTTTGTGTTTATCGTGTGCATTCGGAAACTCTCGCTTGTTATCCTTACCTTGAAAAGAAACACCCGAGATATCTCGAGTCAATTTTTCGTTTTGTTAATTTATTTAGGATCAATCTAACTGTTGAACAGAGAGAGAAATTAATACTCTAACTCTGGTATATTTGTTTAAGAAAATAAGTTAATAAATAAATAATTAAATAAATAAACGTCAAGAACCGTGACCAAGTAGAGAGCGTAAATCGAAAGTCAAATTCTTTTTTTGGACATGAAATAATCTATCTACAATTTGAGTCATTCGCTATTATTTTTTTTTTAATTTGTCGATATGCAAGAAATTTTTTTGTCAAAGATAGAAATATTATAATCCCTTTACTAAGTCAGAGTCACAAAAGCAAGATCTTTATTAACTTTGTTTTGATAATTATAGAAACATAAAACATTAGGTATATGTGCAAAATATGAATTATGAATTAAAAAATATCAGCATCTTTATTAAGTTTATCCTTTTTATCAATACGGGAAACATAAATTTTGTCCATGCGCGCAAGTTTTGTTGTTCTTTTTTATTATTATTTTTTTATTTATTTGTTTCTATGATGTCTCTACAAGTTTAATGACAATTTATTATACATGAACATGCTCCATTCAATTCATCATCTGTAATCACTCTGTCTGTCATTCTTCCGTACACAAATTTTCTGTTTTTTTCTAATAACTTTTTTTAGGGTTGACCAATTAAGTTCAAATTTGGTATGTTGGTTGAATAGGCAGTAAGACATATTTTGATGCTAAGTTTGGTTCTCTGTGTCATCTGGTTTGGAGCTGGGGTGGTGGGGTAGATTCCTTAACTTTATATAAGAGTGAATCAGCAAAGAGAGATAACTGCTGAGAATGTTCCTATTGTAAACTATGAAAGGCTGCAATGAGTCTCTTGGGATTAATTAACTTTTCTCTTGAAGAAAATCCAAAGCATTTATCTTTATCTGTCACATTGAGATTAATTAACACCTCTGTCTGCGAATGAAGTTTTTTTTTTAGTAAAGGTCAATTCTGAATGATGTTTACATTCTCTGATATGTGGATTTAATTAATGTTCATACTTTATTTTGGTAAAATACACAATGAGTTATTTATGATTTTGTTGAATTTTAAAAACAAGATATAGGTAAAGATATCTTTTTTATAATTATTTTCTTTTTTCTTTCTTTTTTCTGCCTTATGTAAATTCAAGAATACTATTTATTTTAAGAGGTAATCAGATAAAAACCTCATACTATCATTGCTGAAAAAGTTCTTGTTGTAAATTTAGAAGAAAAGGTAGAAAGCAGTATAATTAATCCCCTGGGATTAATTATCTTGCTGGTCGCAGAAAATTTTTGAGGGTTGTGTTTCTGTCAGTTTAAGATTAATTAACACCTTTGTCTGCAACTGATGTTTTGAAGTTAAGGTCAAGCCTGGGTGATATTTCCATTCACTGGAGACTGGCATTTTAGAAAACACATGCTTCATTCTTCTTTAAATATACATTTAATTGAGTCATTATAGATATGATGTTTTTACTGCCTTATGTAAATACAAGGATACTATTTACAGGTTGTTGGATATTTAGCAGTTGCTGTTGCTTATTCTTCTTTATTTATTTTTAAATTTTTGTAATCAAGTAAAATTCTCATCTCGTAATCTGCACCCTTATATTTCTACCCCTCAGCGGGGCCCTTGCTGACTGGTCAGATTTCTAGTTATATATTATAATATAGCTGTTTGCCATTCTTATTTAAATACTGCATTTAGAAGATGTAAAAAAAAAAAATAAACAAATCCACACAAATTTTTATTATGCAACTTATCTGTGTCGGCGTGGAAATGAAGTAATATATACCGTAACTAAGTGACAGGTGGAAGCGCTCCCGTGACAAGAGAACTGACACCTATATGTACCAGCCTAATCAGTACACTGTATTCTTGTCAGATCAAGACCCCCCCCCCCCCCTTTCCCCTACATGACCGGCCCGTGTGTATTCAACGTAGACATACCTGAACTCCTCTCTCACCTGGTATCAAGTATTTACCTTGAATCCTACTGGGTTTCAATGAAATGCATCTACTTATTTTCTGTATATTATTCATGATTTGTATGAACAACACTTAATTAACAATTAGAGATTTTATACTAAAAAAAATGGTAAACGTACACTTCTGTTACAGATTAAAAATTGAATAATTGAATCAAATAAAATATAGGCGAGGTTTGTCCTCCAAATTCCGTTGATTTAGTTCATTTGTATATTTTTATATAATTTTTATAGGTTTACAGTCAAAAACATGATTGGTGTGATCAAATAAAAAAAACTACGCTTGTGGTACTTCTGGATCTTCGGGTTTTCTGTTGTCTGTCGTTGTTAAAGCCGTCTCAAAGAAAAATGAAAAAAAAAAGAAATCGCGCGGTTCTGCTGTGATACACAAGACTGGTAAATACCTTGAATTTAATTTTATTAGTGTTTATCGATTGCATTTAATACGTGACTATATTGAAAAAGTCGATATATATTTTTTATTTTTTTTTCTTTGGCTCTTTGAATCGGATCTTTTTTTTTGAGTGGTTATGGACCCCCTTCCCCGCTGACTGTGCCTCAAATGGGGTTAAGACTTTCATAATTACAAAGTTTTGTCTAATTTTGCCGATGTTGTCCAAATAAGATAAGGTTTGTAACAATTAATACAGAGTCTAATAGCAATAATTGACAATTATTCAATCCGAAAATCCACTTGTTAGAAATTCATTTTTTATTTATTTTTTGTATTTATTTTTTTTTTCTTTTAGAAAGCAATGTCATTTCTTTGGGGCCGGGGGGGGGGGGTAGGTGTAAAAGAAATGTTTTGAAAAGCAAACAAAAATGGTTAAAGGCATTATTATTGTCGATGGGCATTATTATATAAGCACTATATCTCTACTGTATACTACAAATGTTTGTACATGTTGGAATATGTAAATAATTTCTATGTGCACGGGATATGTGTGACATATATATTTATATATAGGAGAGATTAATTAATCACAGTCCAATGCACGGTCTGTCTCAATGCAACTAGCAAATTTGAGCAATTTTAAAACGTAAAAAATAAATTAATGTATAGAAAATATAAATTAAAGAAAATTCGTAAAAACTTAGAGGAGAAAGCATTAATTTTAAAATAAATATAACAATAATTTTTTCCCATAAATTATGACTAGTAATTTTTTTCGTAAGATTTCAATTATTAAATACAAATTATTAAAGGCGATTTTGGATACTTCGCAGACTTCTAGCAAAAGATATTGAATCCAAATATTTCATTTTTTTTTCGATGTTTGTTATGAATTTCATAAGTTTTTTTTTTTTTTAAAATAATGAATATATTTATAGTGTTTTGTGAATTTATTGCACTTGGGTGTAAAACTTCGCTTGTCTACGGAATTTTTGAGCCACCAACAAATTAAAATTTCCTTAAATAAACGACTCAAAATTCAAATTTAACGATTCGATGGAATTTCGACATTTGTATAATTACACAAAAAATCGCCTAATTTCCATCATAGAGTGGAATTAATCTTGAAATAATTACAGTTTGAATTTGATGACGATCAATTTTACTGACAAAAAAAAAAACAGTATATTTTACAAAACATCATTACTTCAAATGTTTTATCACGATAAATTTAAAATGTTTTATCATTTCGATTTGCGGCTTTGTAAGTAATTAAAATTATCATACTACAGTATTTTCGTCTTGTCAAAAAATGTTTCGCATTTTGAAACAATCCTATCAGTTTTTGCGTTTATCCTATTGTGAAGATCGTTAATCAGGTCCATCTTGTTTTGCGTTTATCGTATTTTGCGTTTATCCTATGTGCGTGTATCCTATCGTATCGTGTATCCTGTAAAGAATAACGATGCGGGTTCTGTATATTTTTTTTTCCTGTCTGTCTGTTTGTCTGTTGTCAACTTTAACCTTGCCCATAACTTTTGATTGGTTGAAGCTACAACTTTCATATTTCACATGTCCTTGTGACAAGACCTTTCTTTGTTTACCATCATATTTGACCTTTTAACCTTGGAGTTTGACCCACTTTTGCAAAATTTTATGAGACTTTAACATCTGCCATTACTTATGAACAGTTGGTGCTTGGGGTTTCAAACTTCACATGTGTATTCTTTGTGACAAGGCCTTCCTTTGGATACCAACAACTTTGACCTTAGAGTTTGACCTACTTTTAAAAAACTTTAACCTTGGCCATAACTTTTGAACAATTGGTGCTTGGGGTCTCAAACTTCACATGTGTATTCTTTGTGACAAGGCCTTCCTTTGGATACCAACAACTTTGACATTTTGACCTTGGAGTTTGACCTACTTTTAAAAAACTTGAACCTTGGCCATAACTTATGAACAGTTGGTGCTTGGGGTTTCAAACTTCACATGTGTATTCTTTGTGACAAGGCCTTCCTTTGGATACCAACAACTTTGACATTTTGACCTTGGAGTTTGACCTACTTTTAAAAAACTTTAACCTTGGCCATAACTTTTGAACAATTGGTGCTTGGGGTTTCTAACTTCACATGTGTATTCTTTGTGACAAGACCAACCTCTTTGAGTTTGAACTACTTTTGAAAAACTTTAACCTTGGCCATAACTTTTGAACGGTTGGAGCTAGGGCTTTCATACTTCACATATGTACATGTAATCCTTGTGACAAGACCTTCCTTTGAATACCAACCACTTTGACCTTTTGAACCTTTGACCTTTTCATTTACTTTTGAAAAACTTTAACCTTGGCCATAACTTTTGAATGGTTGGTGCTAGGGCTTTCATACTTCACGTGTAATCCTCGTGACAAGACCTTCCTTTGGATACCAACAACTTTTACCTTGACGTTTTACTTACTTTTAAAAAAACTTTAACCTTCGCCATAACTTTTGAACAGTTGCAGCTAGGGCTTTCAAATTTCACAGGTATATTTCTCGAGACATTATCTTTCTTTGGGTACCAACATTTTTAGGTCACCTGAGTCAGTCAGTCAACCAAATTTGGCATATAGCATTTATGGGTATAGGGGAACAAAAATTGTGAATTTCATGGTCCCTGCCCCCCTTCGGGCCTGAGGGGTGGGGCTAAAACCACCAAAAATAATGCAATCTTTAAAAATCTTCTTCTTTACTCCTTTACATCAAGCAGTCAAACTGTTGGCATCATTGTAATAAGCATTGAGCCCTCTACCAAAATTGTGAAATTCATGGCCCCAGGGTCAGGGGTTCTGGCCCCAGGGTGGGGCTATATAGATCATATAGTGAAAGTGCATTATTTCTTTGAAAATCTTCTTCTCTGCTCCTGGGTATTGAATAAAGTAACTAAGTACATAATTATGATGAGCAAGAGTGCCTCTTCCAAAATTGTGAATTTCATGGCCCCAGGGTCAGGGATTCTGGTGTTAGGGCGGGGCTCTATTGATTATATAGTGAAAATGCATTATTTTTTTGAAAATCTTCTCTGCTCCTGGATATTCAATAAAGTACATAGTTATGATAAGCAAGAGTGCCTCTTCCAAAATTTTGAAATTCATGTCCCCAGGGTCAGGGGTTCTGGTGTTAGGGCGGGGCTCTATTGATTATATAGTGAAAATGCATTGATTCTTTGAAAATCTTCTCCTCTGCTACTGGAGATTATTTAAACAAACTACATGTAAGTGCATGATTATGATAGGCAAAGATGCCTCTTAAAATTTTTGAATATTTGGCCTCAGTTTTTGGGGTTCTTGAGGAGGGGGGTGGGCTCTATTGATTATATACTGAAAAATCATTAATTCTATTAATTAATCATTGATTAATCCTGTCTGCTCCTTAGTGTTGAGCAGATAAATAAATTGCTTAGCTATGATGAAAATGGGAGCTTCGAACAGAATTTTTAAATCTTGTGGTCCTAGGGTCAGGGGTTCTGGCATAACGGGGGGGGGGGGGGGGCGGCTTTTGATAATATAGTAGAAAAGTTTTAATTCTTTAAAATCCATAGTTATGATGATGAGGTTAACTCTTCCAAATTTGTAAATTTCTTGACCCTTGGTCTTGGGTTCTGGTGTTAGGGTAAGGCTTTGTTGAATCTGTAGTGAAAATGCATTGTACCTGTGAAATTCTTCTCTGCTTCTGAGCATATCGGAAGCAAACTGAGTAAAAGTTTAAATGATATAAGTAAGCGTATTCCTACCAGATTTTTGAACATCTGGACCATTTGTCTAAGCATTCTAGTCCTTGGCAGGGCTCTATTAATTTGTATTCTACTGAGAGAAGTTATTCCCCTTTTCCATTCACCTTTGATAATTAATCACTGTAAATAATGTATTTGAAAGGTTAATAGAATAAGATAATTATGCAAGAATGTTTATTGTATAGTTCAAAAAGTACTTTCTTAGTTTTAATAATCAGGTAGACCTGTAAGTAATAGATAAATAAAAATGAGACAAAAATAACTTATCTTATTAAAAGTTCTTCAAAGACCATAAGAGAGGTCAATGCTAGAGGTTTTAATATGGGTTTAAAAATAGTACAGAAGTACTAATAGTTTGTTAATAGTTTGCATGGTGATAGTGTTAAGTGGGGGACAGATTGAACTTAATTTATGAGTTGATACTGAATACTAGACTAATTATTTTGTTGATCCTGATCTTCCTACTTCTCTTGCTTTAGGGCAACAAAGCTTCATCTATCAGTGTATTTAACTTCTAAATTGTTGTATTATACTCAGGTGACCGTTAAGGCCCTTCGGCCTCTTCTATATCTTTTGGCCTGGATTTCGACTTACATTTGAGAAACTTTAACCTTCGCCATAAGCTGCCATACGGGGGCATCCGTGTTTCACAAACACATCTTGTTCATAATTGTTAAATTGAAGATCGTATTGTTTTACCGAGTAAACTAATATTTTACACTGAAAAATGAAAAAAAAATTCTTTATTTGATTCTGTGACACTCTGTCATTTGTGGAGAATTCATCGTACAAGTTGATTTGGCTATGATGTACTAAATGATTTTTTTATGCACGCAATGCAATGTACGCATGATCTCCACTTTATCCTAAACATGTCTGTGCTACATGTATGAATAAATTCTGTTGTCTTCTTTCTTATACTTTTTTAATACAGTTTAGATGTTACTTAGAGTATCAATTTTAGAGCGAGTCTAATATTTGGACAACACATATAAGGAACAAAATTGGAAATTCTGGTATTGGGTTTTGCCAGTGAATTGCGGCTACCAAGGGGTCAATTTTCAGACTTGAATTCCAGGCCAATTTTAAAAAAATGTCTGCTTGCCCTTTCCCGACCCACGATAAACTAATTGAGTCGGTAGGTAGGGGGAAAATTTTCTTTTTTAAATACTCTTGCAAATGTAAAGTTAAAACACTTATTAATGGGATGAGAAAACTTCGGAATGAAGTAAAAAAAATAATTGTTTTCTGGAGATTTGAAAGAGTTTTGTGTCGGGTCGTTTTCAGGCAGTCGGTCGGGAGAGGACAAACAAACATTTTTTTTAAAGATGGTCCCAGTTGTGGATCCAGATCTTATTCAACTCAACTTGACCCTTATTTAAACCTCCCTTGTAGCGTACGAGCTAAATGTCTTTCCAGGAAACTACCACATATGGGGAAGTTGTGTGAAGTTTATTCATGAAATTGATAACAAGTGATTTATTAATATCCATAAGATCCTGCAGAGTTAAGTTTTTTCTTGAAATGTGATATTAAAATCTGCAAGCCTTTTTTCGTCAAGCGTTAATCATAGTTATGAGGGTAGACTTTTGTTTTATTTACAGCTGACGACTCATGATACCTGTATTTTTAATAGTTAGTATGTCACACTGATGCACAAAATTGCAGTTTTCATATCAAAAATTCGGTCCCAGCGTTCACTCTGGAATCAACAATCTATATTAATTCCGGTTGAAGATCTTCAGTTAAATCAAACCATCGGCGAAAGAACTTTTTTCAAAGATTGATTGATTGTATGTTGTTTTACGTCCCGGTCGAGAATTTTCCACTCAGATAGGGACGTCACCATATACCGGTGAAGGGCTTCAAATTTAAACCTTTATTCGGCACTCAGGGCCATTTAGCAGTGAGGGTTCTTTATGGTACCAACGCCTAGCGAGACACGGGGCCTCGGTTTTTAAGGTCTCATCAATTTCTATATATTAACTTCTTTGAATTAATGCTCCGTGATTGGTAGGTGTTCGAATCGTGGCCGCGACTGACCTAATTCGATAAAAAAAAAAAAAAGTAGCAACTGTTCCTTCGCCAAGCGCTCGGCACTTTGAAGAGAAAGTTGCGGTTCATTCGGATGAGACCTTAAAAACCGAGGCCCCGTGTCACGGTAGGCGTTGGAATATGAGTAGAAAATTGTCGAACGGGACGTAAAACAACAATTCATCAATAGAGAGAAAGCGATGCCATTTTGTCGAAACGGTATAATGATAATTCACCATTCCTATAAGACTCTTATGTGAATACATGAACAGCAACAAAATTTAGCTCCAAAATTGAAAATTCTCAGTCAGCGTCTCAAGTTCAAGCCAGATAGAGACTCCAGCACTTGAGACACGGAGAGGAAAGCAGTTTCTGAAACCTGTCAAGAAAACAGTAGAATAAGCATATTTTGCAGCAGCAGGTAGACGACGTGAAAGAAGAAAGTTGGATAGTACTTCAAAAGCAGGTAAGAAATTGATGGAAGTTGTAATAGAGATGCAAAAAGCGTAAAACAGAAAGGATGGAAAGAGAGATAACAAAAAAGATGAGTGAGCTAACGAAAAAAAGAACCTCTTAAGACAGTTTTTGACATTTAAAAAATATGTTTGGAAAGGGACTATATCAACATCATTTTTTCTTTTTTACAGGTTTCTGTAAAAATTTGTGAATTGCAACTGCACGTTTTGAAAACAATTTTTGAATTCGTTAAAAGGGATGATCTTAATTGATAACTGTGTTTAGCTTGCAAAAAAATCAGAAATCAAGTCTACCTCTCAAAAACTGAAATGGTTATTCCCATCAGAGCACTTACAAATGTGGCATGAATTTGATCCCAGACTTGAAAAAAGTGACAATTATTGGACTATATGGTCGGCAAAAAAAACACTAATGTACTGCTCCTAACAAAAAATACTATAGTTAACTATAGTTTGCAATAGAATCGAAGTTTTTCCTATAGTAAATCAAAGTATTTTTACTATGGATCTCAGATTGTTATATTTTATGTTCTCCAATTGATACCTGCACATTTTTATTTATATTAAATGGAACTATCACTTCATTTACAAATTTTAAGAGATTTTCAGCTTTAAAATCTGAGAAAAGTTCTAGAGTGAGTTTTATTTTAAGTTTTTACTATAGTTAACGATAGTAAATTTTTTGTTAGTTGCCAATTATCTGTTTGATGTAAACTTGTCCAGAAAGTATTTTGTTTCGAAAATAAGTTTTAAATAACCAAGTTCTTTGTCAGATGTAAGGTAACTGGTTTTGAAACTTGTGTTTATTGATATGAACTTTAAAAAATCTTCTCCAGAAAGTATTTTGTTTCAAAATATTTTTTTTAAATAACCAAGTTCTTTGACACATGTAAAATTACTGGTCTTGAAACTTGTGTTTTGTGATAAAAAAAAAACTGTTCGAGAACTGAAACGTATTCTAGAAAAAAATCAACTCTCAAATATTGTGATGTCGAATGCCATTAGGAAACTTTTTTTTTTAATTGGCTCTTACATTTTACAAATTAAGATAAAATACAAACATGTAACATTGCAGAAAGAATATATAATAAATATTACTTAAAATTATTTTATATAATAAAAAAGTCTAATGATTGAATATGTTTTTGGGCTTAATTATGTATAAAAATACTTTAAATCAGTTTTCCAAATTCTCTAATAATTTTTGCCATTCATTGTAAAAGTCTTCTAATTTTCTCTTACTACAATATAGAAATTTTTTGATATATAGTTTTTCCCTAAGCATTTTTCTAAAAACAGTAAAATTCAAATTACATTCACAACTCTCTTGTGCATTTCTAATCTTATAAACATAGTATTTTGCTAGCAGTAAACAGTAATTCAGAGGTTTGTTATAAGTACTTGTACAAATTCCAAATATCATATTTTGACATAACATACCTGGGATAAAACATAAATTTTAACTATTCCACCAGTTTAAAAAGTCATTCCAAAATGCTTTAGTACTTTCACAAAAATAAAACCTATGTTTTTATTGTATCAATTTCCTTACATGATTTGCATAATGCTGATTTGTTTACACCCATGTTATATAATAGTTTTCCATGTGCTATAAATCTATGAATTAATTTATAGTTAGAAGATTGCAAATAAGTTTCACTATTGCATGAAAAGGAAATGGTAAAGATATTCTTCATATCTGATTCTGTAATACTCCTATCAAATGTTGTTTCCCATTTTCTGATACAAGTTGGTTGCTCAATCAAGTGTTCTATCATAGTCCAGTAATAGTCTTTGCATTGCATTTCTGAAATAGGACATATCTTATCATCAATAGAAAGAGTTAATGTATTTCTATTAAAATCAGGTTTTTGTTTTTCTCTAATTTTCTCCAGTTGTGTGGTATTGCCATTCGTAAAGACTTGTAATCTAGGAAAGAAGCATTTATACCATAGAGCTTGACAATATCTTCTAAAAAGTCTTTGTTTTCACCAATAATGTCACTTACAAAAAGTATCCCACATTTGTACCATTTTTCCCAGAAGATGGATAAATTGTTTATCTTTATTTTATCATTAAACCATAAAATTTCCTTAAATATTTTAGGTTCAATACAAACATCATCATTAGTTCTAAATTCCTTCCAACAATTTAAAATATCCATATAAAATTTTGGTATATAAATGTTTAAAATATCTATACAGCATTTTGATTGAAGTAGAGTTTGTAAAATTTGGAAACTGTTTTGGACTATCATGTTATTGCAGAAATAGCTAATGAATTCCTGGGGCAGGTAAACTTAAAATCTTAATACTTCGGATATAGTTCAATCATGTTTACTGAAACACAAGAGCAGAGTGCAGATAAGTGGCCAACAGGACCGCTGTTTCTTAGGTTTAATATTTTAAATTTTTACTAGATTTAAGCAGTCATACTTTTTCGACAGGTGAAGAACAGGACTCGGACGGCACGCTAATGCAAATTCCAATCCTACAGTGACAGTGTCTATGAGAGTAAATGGCAGTTGCTTGTTTAGAATATTCAGTTATATTTTATTTGGAGTGCAATCCTATCATCACGACGCAAGAAATAAAGTTGTTTGCTTTATGAAGAAGAAGAAAAACTCATTGTAAACCATGGAATCGAATTCACTAATGTATTTAAAATATTCGCGGATGGAACAAGAAGGATCCTGGGGTACCGGTACAGATATCCATATATTGGCTACAGTTTTCAAAACAATTATCTTTGTAAATTACAATCATGGGATGAATGGTAAGAACAACAACTATTACCTCAGGCTGCCGTACTCTCAGGTATACGAGGAAAGAAACGAATTAGATGGAAAATACATCTTTATTAGCAATGTCGGAAACCATAACGAACCTGTATTAGATGTCACAGAGGATAAAAAAAAACAGAGATCGGAATTCATACTAAATACACCATTCACTTAAATCAAAGAAAAGTTGTGATCTCTAAAACAAACAATTTAGAAGTCACAATGTCTTAACAAAAAGCTTAGTGCTTTTAAAAAAAAAACAGTAAATGCTATAACTACTAAACCACGTGCTATAATCGATATGTCTTAGTTAGGTAAAGAATGATTGAATCCTTAAAACAGATAAACAAACTTGAAACCTCAAACATAAATATTAAAAACTATGATGCTTTCATACCAGATCGTCTCCGAACTTTAACTGGAAATGAAATAAAAAGACCTTCATTAGAGGAAACTAATTCTCACTTTTACGAAAATGAAGCCATGATAGCGGCCTTCCGCGTCCCAAGAGAAGAGTGTCCTCTACATCCAGGCTCTACACTATGTATTCTTCGATAGTATTGACAAAGAACCACACTTTCAAGTGACCAGAAGTGAAACGCCTAATAAATGGGAAAAGTGGAGCATCTATCTTTATACTATCTTTATTTATGTACATTTTAGGGATTCGGAAGTAAATTCATTTAGAACTACTCTCTTTATTACTACCGGCACAGTACAATTCCATTGGAATAGCAAGGACGTGTATTTGTAAACCAAATTATTCCAATGCGAAAGAATGTGGCAAACAGTATTCCATTAGATTCCACTGTTTGAAACAACCAGTTCAAAGGAACCTGCTACAGCTCAGCTCGAGAAGTCATCAGAGACAATTCAAAGCCAGTCGACAAGGATACAATTAGTGGTAGGTTACCAAAAAACTATAGACTTTAGTCAACAACAGGGTATATATCAAACGCAAACAGGAAGCCATGAATCAGTCAATCAGATTAAAACAAAAGATACACAGACAAGCAGTAAAGAATAGTGGAAGAAAGTTGACTCTCTGCAGGAAACGTGTTAAGGGTTACAGAAAAAATTTACATTCAAGTCGACAACTTGATCATACAAAGTTCAGTGAAATGTACAATGCCTCATGTTTATGAAACCAAATTAAGAAAGAAATGAGCAAAATAAAAGACGATGTGACATCTTGGAAGACAACAGTTCAGAACGGAGACAAGAAAAAAAAGACAAATATATCAGAATCGCACTATGAAAAGCTAGAGCAAGAGAGCAGAGGTCTTTATGACGCTGGAACATAAAATCAAACTGAATATAAATACAAAGTTGAAAGATGTTAAACAATCTCCAGACGCTACAAAGAGTTTGATGAATCTTTACATAGAGGAGGAATACATAACGGCACGAATTGACACAAGAACTGAATAGAACGGGCAGTTCAAACTTTTAAAAAGATTATTAACAACAAAGAAGTGGAGTTGTACCGTATGTACCTTCATGCTGGAAGCATGTCAGGTACCAATGCAGGCAAATTTACGGTGGTTGTCAAAACCACTCAGTCACGTTTTATCAAGGTATTTCCAAAGAACATAGTAGGGCAATCAATGCTGATAGAAAAGGCATCATTTCAAGCTCTGCAAAGGACAAAAAAAAATCTTTCCTACTGATTTGAACTTCAAACCTGAAGCATATTCACCTACAGAGATGGACACGATACACAATGGATAAAGAAACCATGTACACTGTAGAGAGCGGCATTAGAACTGTAACAGAATATTAAAACTGTAACAAAATATGAACCAAAACCACAACCGAAAGCCGTAGTACTACATAATTTGACGAATGAGATGAAGTCTCAGCTAAGAGATATGCACAGAAAATGTTTACAATAGTGAAAAAAAAAATTCCCACAATCAAATCTAATCATATGGCTCGAGATACCAAGAAAAGATTGCGTGGAAAGAAACAACAAGGTCGAACTAGTCAACGTTATTCTTCAAAAAAAAGTTTAAAGATGATGAAAAAATAATTCTTTGTGAAAACAACATTACAATAAATGGGACACGAGTATCAAAATTTCTAGAGCCAGCTAGGGTGAACTTATCAAAGGAAGGAGCAGCAGTTTTAGGTTCCAACATTACAAAAGCTATTGATAAGGCTTGCAAGAACACCAAACTACCAGCATTTAAAGGTCCGAACTCATGACATCTCTACAAGAACAGACCCTACATAGGCTTATATCCACATCGTCCATTCTGGCAAACAAATGGCATGGTAATTCATATCAAAGGAATCGCTGGATTGACCTCTGGCTTAACAAGGCAGAAGCAGGCAAGAGTTATCATTCTTTAATTTTTTGGTCACTCAGGTGACCTATTGCTATCTGTTTTCGTCCGTCGTGTGTTAACATTCGAACAATTTTAGTTTCATCCTGAAACCGCTGAACCTATTTCAGCTAATTTTAGCATATGGCATCTATGGGTGAGGGGAAGAAAATTTGTGAATTTCATGCGCCCTTGCCCACTTGTGCAAATCAAAATGAGTGCTATCTTTAAAAATCATCTTTTTTTACTTCTGGGCATCAAAGTGTCAAACTGTTGGCATGATTATAATTAGCACTGAGTCCTCTACCAAAATTTTGAAATTCATGGCCCCCGAGTCAGGGGTTCTGGAGTTAGGATCGGGCCCTGTTGATTATATAGTGAAAATGCATACATGCTTTAAAAATCTTCTTCTCTCCCCCGTATATAAAGCAGATAACCTAGGTGCATGGTTATGATGAACATGGGTGCCTCTTCCAAAATTGTGAATTTTGTGGCCCCAGGGTAAGAGGTTCTTGGGGGGGGGGGGGGGGGCTCTATTGATTATATAGTGAAAGTGCATTATTTCTTTAAAATCTTCTCATCTCCTCCTAGGTATTTAACAGATAAACGAAGTATATACTTATGATGAGCAAGGACACCTCTTCCAAAAATATGAATATCTTGGCCCCTGGGTCAGGTGTTCTGATGTTAGAGCGGTGTTCTATTTATCATATAGTGAAAATGCATAAATCCTCTGAAAATCTCACACGGTAGAGCGATCGTTCCGTGATTGGAAGGTCGTGTGTTCGAATCACGGCCGCGACTGACTTAAGTCGATGAAAAATAGGTTGCACCTGTTCCTTCACCAAGCGCTCGGCACTTTGAAGTGAGGGTTGCAGGTCTTTCGAATGAGACTTTAAACACCGAGGCCATTTGTCACGGTAGGCGTTGGTACGATGAAGAACCCTCACTGCTCAATGGCCATGAGTGCCGAGTAAAGGTCTAAATTTGAAGCCCTTCACCGGTATACGTTGACGTCTCTGTATGAGTGATGTATAACAACAAAGAATCAATCAATCAATCTCAGAAAATCTTCTCTTCCCCTGTTTATAAAGATAAACTAGGTACAGTATGGTAATGATGAGGTGCAAGGTGCATTTTCCGAAGTTATGAAATTTGTGGCCCCAGGGTGAAGGGTTCTGCGGGAGGGGGGAGGCTCTATTTATCAAATAGTGAAAATGCATTAATTCTTTAAAAATCTTCTTCTCTCCTCTGTATAAAAAGCAGATAACTACTAGCATGGTTATGATGATCAAGGGTGCTTCTTACAATATTGTGATATATGTGGCCCTAGGGTAAGGAGTTCTGCGGGAGGGGGTCTCTATTGATTGTATAGTGAAAGTGCATTATTTCTTTGAAATCTTCCCCTGTTTATAAAGATAAACTAGGTGTATGGTTATGATTATCCAGGTGCCTCTTCCGGAATTGTGAAATTTGTGGCCCCAGGGTGAAGGGCTCTGCGGGAGGGGAGAGGCTCTATTTATCAAATAGTGAAAATGCATTAATTCTTTATTAATCTACTGCTCTCCTCTGTACAAAAAGCAGATTACTACTAGCATGGTTATGATGATCAAGGATGCTTCTTACAAAATTGTGAATTATGTGGCCCTAGGGTAAGGGGATGGTCTCTATTGATTATGTAAAGTGCATGAATTCTTTGAAAATCTCTGCTCCTTGGTAGTTTGCAAGTGCATGATTATGATGATTACGGATGCCTCTTCCAAAATTGTGAATTTCTTGGTCCCAGGGTCAAGAGTTCATGTCGTGGGGGGGGGGGTCTATTTAATATAAAGTTGAATTTTTTTTTTTCAAAATCTCTCTGCCCCTGGGTTTTTAAGTGAAAAACAAATGGCATGGTTGTGACGAACAAGGAAGTCTTTCAAAAAAAAAAAGTTTTAAATTCATAACCCCGGGGTCAGGGATTTTGTGTTTCGGTGAGGTTATTTTGAATATATGTAATAGAAATGTATTATTACTTCTTTTCTGCCCATTGTTATTAGGGAAACATACTAAGTGCATGGTTATGATGAGTAAAAGTGCCTCTAAATTACGAATATCTTGGCCCCTGGGTCAGGGGCTTTGGTTTTAACGTTGGGCTATATTCAATCTATAGTGAAAATGGATTTTTTTTTTTGAAAATCTGCGTCTCTGCTCCTGGACTTCTAGGAGGCAATTGGAATATATTAAGTTGTAATAAGCAATGGTGTTTTTACTAGATTTTGAAATTCTGTACCCTTTGGTAATTTTTTTCAATTTCTACTAAAAGAAGTTATTCCCCTTTGCCGTTCACCTATAATATGTTGCCACATAATGGAAATTATGAAAATTCATAGTTGCAATTTAAATTGTAATTAAATCTATATAATCAAATAATTTTGCACAAATTGCTCTTTAAATTGCAAATTGGTTTCATATTTGAAATTCTAAGTGGTAAATCTTATGCATAAAATTCCCTATATTATTACTGGCACAAACGTATCAGTATGGTACCCTCTCTATTTACCTGGACAGACATACGACTACACTAATGAAGACTAACAAACAAATTTTCATCTAACAGTAAAAAGGATAATGCATTTTAATTTCTCCTACATGTAATATAGACTCTATGAATGACTCTTTTGCATATCAAAAGCTCAACCACAATTTGTCTCCCTACAGCAAAGGCTCACTTATAATCTGAATCTAATTATTTAGGGAAATGTACAAAGGTTTGTGGTCTGAATAATAAGATTCTTGTGTACCCCAAGTTTGAATGGTGGTTTCAGGCACATTTGTATAAATGTAGTCAAGTGCTGAACGATAACCAGTGGTGCTACCTATTTGCAAGTACTTCAGATGAAATTTATCTGAAATATATTTGACAAGATCATCTGTTGCCAAATTGTCAAAATTAAAATCCCCTGTTAGAACAACTAATTTGTTTTCAATTGCAACAGGTACATGATTGTCAAATACTTCAACAAGTTTTCTTTTCACATTATCTTTTTCTTTTGGAGGGTTGTACAAAAATAATGTAACCTGTTCTCCCCTATGTTGCACTTCTACTGACAAAGCCTGCATTGGACCAAATTAAAGACCCTTTTTGAAATTTGTCGCCTAGTGTGCAATTGTATTCCTTATGTACAAGGCCAATCAATATGAAGGTCTCCTTTCAATGTGAACAGGAAAATCATATCTGTACAATATAAACCCTGAAAAATTGAGATAAAGACCATCATCACTTTCCATAATGCGACTTTCTGAAATGAATATAAGATCTGATGACAGAATGTTGGGAGTCCTTTCTTAAATCAACAACATGACAATGAAGAGATCGGAAATTAAAGAACGTGGCAGTTTTTGACGACTGATTGTCATGGAAATTCCTCTAACACATTTAAATTTGGCCATAGTTTCTTAGTCTTTCCATCTCTTCAATCACAGATGTAGAAACAGAAATTTTCTTTTCATTCAAATGTAATATGTGTAAATTTTCCGTACACGTAACTCTGCTAAGTCCAACATAATGTATGTGATCATGTTTTCTTGATCCAAAATGCACAACAGCATCAGGAAGAGTTGAACCTTGAGACTTATGCACAGTTTTTGCTGCACTTAGTTGCAAGGGAAACTGTTCCCTCTTTACCTTGTAAGTTCCATTATGTGATCTTTAAACATTCTGGTAATTTCTAAGATTGGGGTCCATGACTTACTTACGTCATATTTATACAAGTTTTGCTTAATCTGATCGCATCGCTTTTCCGACCTTCTCATCATTAAATTCAACCAATATGATACTACATCTACTTGAGCCTTCTACTCTGTAGTCAAAATGTTTTACAGTGCATGCTGCACCATTTGTAATCCCATCCTGCACATCTACATTATTGATAATTTCAGCTTGGGTATAAACAACTAACCTCAACTCTGATGACAGGCCCATGGTGTGATTGATTGATTGTATGTTGTTTTACGTCCCATTCGAGAATAATTTTTCACTCGTATAGAGACGTCACCATATGCCGGTGAAGGGCTTCAAATTTATACCTTTATTCGGCATTGAGCAGTGAGGGATCTTTATCGTGCCAACACCTGCTGTGACACGGGGCCTCGGTGTTTAAGGTCTCATCCGAAGGACCCGCAACTTTCACTTCAAAGTGCCGAGCGCATGGCGAAGGAACAGTTGCTACCCATTTTCGACCTCCCAATCACGGAGCGAGCGCTCTACCGCAGCTATCGTGAACGGTCCCCATGGTGTTTGAACTATCCTCCGAAATGCGACTCATGACTTTAGACTGTACATTTGTACTTGAAGTTCCTTACACCCAATCAATAGCTTTAATGTTGATTTTTATACTGTCTTCTGCCTTATCATATATCATGGTATTGTACTTTTGAACATCATCCCTTGTGTACAAATGTGGAACACGTCAGGTCTGGATTTTCCTCCTTCACACACATCTTTAATTTGTCAATATCATCAGAAGTATGTCTTCACTCCTTTAGGCTATTTAACAGTGAAGCAGAATTTTTGTCATCTTTTTGTCTCATTATGATAGTCAGTTCATACATCATGAAATTGTCCTTCCACAGGTTGGCACCCAGTGGACCATAGTCTTGTACTGACTTGGAAAATATCCATCCATCCATAACTGGTTTTAGTTGAAATAAATCCCCTACTGTTGTTACACTGACACCACCAAAGGGCACTGTACAACCTTATATTTCCTGTAGCCTCAAGTTTACAAAATTAAACATGTTTCTGCCTACCATAGAAATTTCATCAATAAAGAAAATTTTCAAATGCATGTATTTTGTACGCAGTGTGTTCAACTGCTGCATATCCAGTGCGCAGTACAGTTAAGGTGACAAATGGAAATATCGGCGAATTTTTTATATAGAAAATACATTATTTACAAGGATGGGCGATTCTTTTTAGGACTTTACCATTATCAGACAAATGTAATGTGGTTGAAAACTACATGATTTCTTACCTAGACTTGTGACGTAATGTGGCAGTGACGTGATTTTAGTAAATATACTTGCAGTATTGAGGTCATCTATAAATTCCAATATTGCAAGGGCATAACCACGTTGAAAATCTAAATTTAATTTATAATTATTTTCAACACTCTTTGTAGTTTTTGGAACGTGCTGCGAACCTATATAGATTCTACTATGCTAAAATTACGTTTGTTAGACCGTATGCTGAATATTTTGCTGGTCAAGTACATTTAATATACGTATAATTAATTCATTTGCAAGATTTCATCAGGTTCGCAGCACTTTTCAAATATCTTCATACCTCTTGAGTTTATGTGTAAAAGCTTGTCATAATTCATTGAGGGTATGCCCTTGCAATATATCGATTTATTACGACCCTTCCATTACCCTTCAATGAATCTGCATACAAATATACGGCAGTATCGCTTGTCTAGGAAATGTACGGGAAGTATATGATTAAAATCATAAAATATACATCGCATCCAAGTTAATGGCTTCTTATATATCTGCAAATATATTTTATTTACTTACAAAATACATTTTTCATTGTATAAAATATAACTTGATCCGCCTCTCACTGCATACAAACTGCGTCAAATTTTGCGATATGACGTCACATTGACAAGTGCATTGCGATCAGTGAATTGTTTATATAATGCTCTGTGGGATTAAACCAACGACAAAAAATACATGCAATAGTAAGTATTGATGTAGCTTAAAGCTATCCAACAGTTTAAAATAGCAAATCATTTCATTTTGTGGTTTTGTTTTTTGTTTGTATGTTGTTTAACGTCCCTCTCGAGAATTTTTCACTCATATGGAGACGCCACCACTTGCCGGTGGAGAGCTGCAAATTTTGTCCTATACTCGGCACTTACGGCCATTGAGCAGTGAGGGATCTTTTTCATGCCAGCACCTACTGCGACACGGGACCTCGGTTTATACAGTCTCATCCGAAGGACCGGTCTCCACGTCCCACAGTGGGATTCGAACCCGCGACGTAAGGATCAGCTCCTTACTTCGCGACTCTAGAGCAGATGCTCTAACCACTGCGCCACGCGGGCGACTCATTTTGTGGTAATTTGAAGAACATATACATTTGTGTGATGTCATAGTAAGCATTTCCCGTAAAAATTAGGCCCCGCCTCCTTACTGCAGCCTTAACTGTGCTGCGTGGTTTGTAAGAAAATCCACGTCCAACAGGAATACAGAAAGATGAGTGAAGTGTGGCTCCACAGATGTTATGAGCTGCTTTTCCAGTTGGTGCACAAAGTAAAAGATGCATATTGTCAGTTTTTTCAGCCAATTGATGGAAGTAGTATTTCAACAATGCTTGATACAATGCCCTTGTGACAACACTTTTCCAAACACCAGCACCACCTATCAAAAATGCATACAATGGATTTTCTTGGTCTTCAGCCAATGTAGTACATGATTAAAGAATTCTCTTTGTTGTAAATTTAAACTTCTCATCATTTCGCTGTATGATCTCATCATCAAGTTCTCCAAGTTGTGAAATATCCTCTTGCAATTCCTTTCTGGCAACTCTTAAGTCTAGACCAATATCATAATCTGGTGCGTGTTGACCAGGATCAAAACATCCATATTTCTCTGACAATGTTCCTCCTTCTTCCCTATCAATCTGTTCTTAGTGTTCACAATCAGTAGCAACAAATTCAGAGAATGTCTCTTCATCCATACGTTGTTTAAAGTGATTCCATGCAATCAAGAACCTCTCTGTTTTTCTCGTATTTTTGTTTCTTTTCAGTTTGTTCCTTGCAGGACTTGAATCTCTCTTCAAATGATTCAAATGTTTTCATTAAATCCTTTCCTTCATTGCGCCAGTGGGTAAAAACATTAAAAGTTCTCGATAATATTTTTCATCATCTGTCTCCTTATCATAGTGTATCCATCTAAGGACACAATGTCTTCTTCTTTTCACAATTTCAACACATAGGACTGAGCCAACTCTTCTCCATCAAATGTGTTAATTTGCTGGTCCTCTGACATATCTTCATCATTCTCATTCACAGGTAAATGTTCCTTCATCATTGGCCTCTTTTTCTTGGATTTCTGATACTTAACATAAAATTGAGATACAAAATCTGCTAGACACAATCCTTCTTTTGCTTTTGGTCTTTGCTGGTATAGTGTCAAAATGTTGCCAGACTCTGTATCAGTGCTATTGTCTCCAAGTTCTTCTAAAACATGTTTTGGTTTTAACAATACTACGCGCTCCTCTGAAGGTGAAGTGTTTACAAAAGTAACATATCTGGACGAATTGCGCAACGGCATCTGAAGCACAAGAGAAAGAGCTTCCTGAGCTCCTATCTCAACATGTGTCAGAAACTTACTTCCAATGCGACGAACTTGCTGACGAATATAGGAATCACTTTGCCTGGCCTCTTCACATGCATGTCGAAGCAAACTGGACATTCCTCTTTGTCCTTTTGAAATGTATGACACAATATAAGTCGCACATGCATATGGATCCAATATAAACTGAATATCCATGTTTGCTTACCAACCCTTCAACAATGTAGCATTTTATGCATTAACTCTCATTTCACTCGGGCTTCTTTTCAAATACACTTTATTCTGCACGAATGTAGACATTGATGTCCAAATTCAATTCTGAGAGAAATTCTTGAAATCTTAACTCACTATTCTTAAATGTCTCTGAATTCAGAAAGCCACAAATTTCTTGGTATGTAACTGCTGCTGAGGCAAAATTTTCGTCTTCCTCATCAAAAGGTGAAAGTACATTTGTGAATGGCATTGGAGGAATAGGGAAGTTGAACCTGCATATTGGCTTATTTTTCTTCATACATGTTTTAGCATGTCTGTGGGTCTGATAATTAACAAGAAAAAAACCGGCTCCATTTTTTGCTACATGTAACATACTTGTCAATGAATTTTCCTACCTCTTCATATCCATGTAATGTTGTATTTGGTGCATTCTTAATCCATAAGAGCATGTGGATATGAGACGAACCTCTCTGCTAGAATTCAACTCTGTAAAAGTAGTCTTCAATTTGTCCTATAGGATGCAGTTTATTACTCATGACCTCAGAAAAAAAAAGATAAATCTGTAGTCAAAATATCTAGCAGAATTCACAGGGTCAGCTTTGATAAGTTTGCTTTTATTTTCCCAACTCTTGTTTAAAATATCATCATCGGTATAACACAGTTTCAAGGCGTTCACCCAATGTCCTCAAAAGTGGCACCCATTTAGTTTCTACAGCTGAAAATGAGCAAAACCAAGTAGGGAGGCCTAACTGCCTTAACATTGCAAATATGTCCTTTTTAGCCTTTTCCCAGTAAGGAGGTGAGCCACGAAGAGTGCGTGAAACCTTCATTCAATTTTACAGGTGCCACAAGACGTTCTTCCAAAGGTGTTATGTCGAGCTCAGGAGGTTTGTCAGGAAACTTTAAACCATTCATTGATGAACATGCTAGAATGTTTTGTCCTTTTAATATCTGAAACGTGTAGCAACGTTGAAGAAAATCCTCTGATTTTCCTGTAGCTTTTCTTACAGTATGTTTAAACCATGTTTGTGAGCAATTTTTGCAAACAAATGTTGGGCCTGTATTTACAGCTTTGTGAAAGTTTTTCAATAACTTTATTGGATTCATTAGATTATGCGACAGAATTTGAACTTGTATTACAATGATCACTGTCCTAGTCCAACAACCGTGACAGACAAAATCGATGTTTGATTTGACGGGAAGTATTTTTTGGTAACACAAGATGCATTCATTTTATGCAAGTCAAAAGCACAGCTTTCCTCAATGTGAAACACTTTTCTTAACAAAGTCTGCAGTTGTGAAATAGTGTTAACAGACAAAATGACTGCAGAACTATTTGGACATGGATTACCACCCCTGTCACGTGCGTGCGGGTCAAATACATGAAAAGTGTTGTTTTCATAATACACTGCTATAGCACTATTGTTACACACAAGTTTTCCTGCACAAGATCCATCTATGAAGCAATAGTTCAATGCCGTTGCTTGTGAATAAAATGGCATTTTGTGTTTTAATAAATGACACATATCACCAGAAAATCTAGACTGAATTGTATATTTTGCATACTTCTCCTTCAAGCATAAACCTTTAGGTAAATCATTTGGATGAAGGTAGGGAAATGGCCATGTCTTGCGTGCATGTCTGTACAATTCATCACATTTCCATAGCAATTAATTAAGATCACTTGAATTCTAATCCTTGATAGGAATTCGAACCACTTCTCTACACTAAATGCTTACAAGTACATTAGCAACACACTGTCTACCTCTTCTATATTCTGAGAAATTGCTTGATAGTGAACTTTAATTCAGTATTTTTATTCCCCGGGATGAAAGATTTGGGGGGGGGATATAGTTTTTTTTCCTGTATTACCACTGGTCATATTGACTACCTGCCATAAACTTTAACCTTTACTAATAACTTCGCAACACAGTTAAGGCTGCAATAAGGAGTAGGAGTGAAACGGTTCACCGCGGTATCGATTCACCGCGGTATTTTTTCTCGGTTTGATACACGGTGCAAAATCTCTAATTTTCGGTTCGGTTCATTTTTCGATCGGGATCGTTATTCAGTCGGGTTTGGCATGAGGCAAAACACGTTACTCAGTATAAATAAGTATAGAAAACGTAAATTTTTGATGACTGATAGCTTGTAAATAATTTTTGACAGTCAAATAATTTTAATCAATTTCTTCTAGTCAATTTGCAAATAAAATTCGTAAAATATGTGACTAGATTTGGAAAAAGAAAGCATAAAACAACGTTGATTTTGTTTCTTTCTATCAAAATGTATCGTATCGAAAATAACCGAACCGAGACAAAATTATACAATACGTATCGAACCGTGAAGGAGGTGTATCGTTTCACCCCTAATAAGGAGGCGGGCCTAATTTGTACAGGAAATGCTTAGTATGACATCACACAAATGTATATGTTCTTCAAATTACCACAAAATGAAATGATTTGCTATTTTGAACTGTTGGATAGCTTTAAACTACATCAACTACATCAATACTTACTATTGCAAGTATTTTCGGCGGTTTTTTTAATCACACAGAACAATATATAAACAATTCACTGATCGCAATGCACTTGACAATGTGACGTCATGTCGCAAAATTTGACGCAGTTTGTATGCAATGAGAGGCGGATCAAGTTATATTTTATACAATGAAAATGTATTTTGTAAGTAAATAAAATATATTTGCAGATATATAAGAGGCCATTAACTTGGATGGGATGTATATTTTATTTTATTCATATACTTCCCGTACATTTCCTAGACAAGCGATACTGCCGTATATTTATATGCAGATTCATTGAACGGAAATAGAAGGGTCGTAATAAATCGATACATTGCAAGGGCATACCCTCAATGAATTATGACAAGCTTTTACACATACACTCGAGAGGTATGAAGATATTTGAAAAAGTGCTACGAACCTGATGAAATCTTGCAAATGAATTAATTATATCTATATTTAATGTACTTGACCAGCAAAATATTCAGCATACGGTCTAACAAACGTAATTTTAGTAGTCATATAGTAGAATCTATATAGGTTTGCAGCACTTTCCACAAACTACAAAGAGTGTTGGTCGCCCGCGTGGCGCAGTGGTTAGAGCGTCTGCTCTAGAGTCGCGAAGTAAGGAGCTGATCCTTACGTCGCGGGTTCGAATCCCACTGTGGGACGTGGAGACCGGTCCTTCGGATGAGACCGTATAAACCGAGGTCCCGTGTCGCAGTAGGTGCTGGCACGAAAAAGATCCCTCACTGCTCAATGGCCGTAAGTGCCGAGTATAGGACAAAATTTGCAGCTCTCCACCGGCAAGTGGTGGCGTCTCCATATGAGTGAAAAATTCTCGAGAGGGACGTTAAACAACATACAAACAAACAAACAAACAAACAAAGAGTGTTGAAAATAATTATAAATTAAACTTAGATTTTCAATGTGGTTATGCCCTTGCAATATTGGAGTTTATAGATGACCTCAATACTGCAGGTATATTTACTAAAATCACGTGACTGCCACATTACGTCACAAGTCTAGGTAAGTAATCTAATCGTACCCCAACATGTAGTTTTCAACCACAGTACATTTGTCTGATAATAGTTAAGTCCTAAAAAGAATCGCCCATCCTTGTAAAGAATGTATTTTCTACGTAAAAATTCGCCGATATTTCCATTTGTCACCTTAACTGTACTGCGTTTTGAGCCACGGACTTAAAACAGATGCTAAACAATTTATAATCTTATAATTTAATTCGATATTTATCTCACTGCTTTATAGTAATTTCGTGCTTTTAAATTTATCTTGAAACGTTGTCAATCGATCGTTTGTTTGTTTATTGTTTAACGTCGCTCTCGAGAATTTTTCACTCATATAGAGACTCCACCACTTGCCGGTGGAGAGCTGCAAATTTCGACCTATGCTCGGCACTTAGGGCCATTGAGCAGTGAGGGATCTTTACGGTCTCTTCCGAAGGACCGGTCTCCACGTCCCACAGTGGGATACGAACCAGCGACGTAAGGATCAACTCCTTACTCCGCGATTTTAGGGCAGACGCTCTTACCACTGCGCCACGCGGGCGACTCAATCAATCGTAACAATTCAGCAACTTTGTAGGTGAGCGCATCATTACAGATTACAGTTAAGTAATTAATGTATACAGAGTTATCCCCCCCCCCCCACAAATTTCAACAATTCCCACCCCCTTTTTTTAAATTCGCAAAGGCACTCTTTTTTGTCCAAGAAATGTACTGTTTACTTTAAATTCGAGACCTTCAAAATTCGCCCACTTGCATCAAGGACGAAAAAAAAAAAACAAAAATAAAACTAGGGCAAAATTCCCAATGAACAGTATGTCTGGTGACAGTACCAAGTCGTATATCTTAGTACATTTGTAGATATTGTCCCCCGCTTTCAATGAAAGTGGGGGATATTAATTTGAGTCTGTCGGTCCGTCCGTCTGTATTTCTGTAACACTTTCGTTTCCGTGCGATATCTCGAGAACCCTTTGAGCTTTCGCAATGAAATTTTGCATAGAAACTCCCTTTGGCCTAAGGAAGACCTCTATTGATTTTGAGGTCAAAGGTCAAGGTCATACATTGTCTGTTTTAACACTTTCGTTTCTGCGCGTAATCTCGAGAATCCTTTGAGCTGTTGCAATGAAATTTTACATAACAACTTCCTGTGGCATAAGGAAGACCCCTATTGATTTTGAGGTCAAAGTTCAAGATCGTAAATTCATACATTCCGTCTGTATGTAACACTTTCGTTTCCGGGCAATATCTCAAGAAGCCTTTGAGCTTTTGCAATGAAATTTTATACCATAACTCCTTAGGGCTTCTGTCGTCCCTCTCAAAGTGTCCCGCCCCGTTTTTTTATTATTATTTATTGTATTTAAAGTCGCTTGGCACTAGTTTTAGCACAGGGGCATGTGGAGATTTATTATTTAAATACAGGTTGTCGGCGGACTTTATATTCTTATTACATCTATTAGAACTAGTAAAGGCTAAATTAGACAACATGTATTGTGTAAAATTTTGACAATATCGAACGTGAATATAAACATTATATGAGACCTAATGTTTGCATTTAATTTGCTGTACAATCAAGCGACTCCGTGGTCTAGGGGTTATGACTCTCGCTTAGCATGTGAGAGGTCCCGGGTTCAAATCCCAAACGATCCTTCTTTTTTTTTTTTTTTTGATTTTTTTTATTTACTTAATGATAGTATTCAGCATGTGAAGTGAAAAAGTTATGACGTCTGGCTTGTACAAACTCGTAAAATCATTATTACAGTGTGATAAATATTCTATATGAAAAGAATCATCTATACACGTATCAAAGAATAAGCAATCAAATCTTTATAACCATATCGGCATTTTTTTTTTCAATATACATGTATACATTTAATAATTCTATAAGTCCAGGGGGGGGGGAGTAGAACCCCCCCCCCCCCCCCGAACTGCGCAGGCACACAAATTCTCTGAATTAGCTTGTTTTTCTTATTCTAGACTGTTTAAAACATTTGTTTGTCCCTCTGTCAATATAGAAAATTTAGCCCTTGGAGGACCTGTCTGGCAGGAATATCCCTAGTTCTGGGGCAAAGAAATGTGGGGAGCAGATAAGGCAGTGGATGGGAATTATTCTGACCGCAGTGCAGGAGGCAACCAGTGTACAATATCAGCAGACAGAAAGCAAACAGCAACATGAAGGGTGGATTAAGGGAGTGTGGTTAGCATCATTTATATCGACATCTTCTACAGGACTGATAATAGACCTAGAATGTGCTGACTTTTCATTCGACCATAGATTTAACCATTTTGTTTAAATATACATATTTTGGAGAGAAGATAATTTAGCGAAGTTATGTTAAATGCATTTCTTACAGTTATATAATTGCTCGTGTATACAGAATATCTCGCAACATGTACAACATAGCAGCAGTTCCTCCGATATTAGTAAGTGGAAATACATGTACAAATGAAATGAGATGTTAATTTTAAATTATATATAAGAGGCCTATGACTTGTATCAGAATCCATGCAAGGTAAGTTTTAGGATTAACAATTGGTCGTTCTAAAGAAATTCATATCACTCTCTTACCAGAGGGCGCGCTTCTTCATGCACACTCTCTGGTCAGTGATAGATTGATGAGACGGCCTCTATTTATATAGACTGGTCTGCTCTCTAAGACTCAAAGTAAATGGCCTGTGTACTTTATAGCTAGAGCAAAACAAGATACTTATTTGTCCCTCCCCCCTCCCCAAAACTCACAATACTCACTTGCGATGATGGTCCCGTGTCGCAGAAGGTGCTGGCACGAAAAAGATCCCTCACTGCTCAATGACCCTGAGTGCCGAGTATAGGTCAAAATTTGTAGCCCTCCACCGGCAAGTGGTGGCGTCTTATGAGTGAAAAGTTCTCGAGAGGGATGTTAAACGACAAACAATCAATCAATCTGCTCAATGACACCGATTGTCGGTAATCAATGTCGTCACATTTTAATGAAATATTTTGGAAAAGAAATTAACACAAGAATCAATGAACAAACATCATATATGAGAATACACTTAAAACTTGCACAAACATATACATATATATACCATGACTACTTAATGTTTAGAACGTCAGAAAAACTTTCAAGTATACCGTTTAGAGGTACATTTTAAGTATAAGGTTTTAAATAACTTGAACTGAATTTCCTAGCTTACAAAAATGGTGTTTAATTGAAGATTTTGATTTATTCACATCATCAACTTGGGGCAACAGATATTAGAGTCAATTTCATATGGAACCAAATAATGTTCTTTTAAATAAAATATGAGGACTAGGACTATCAAATTCCGTCAATTAAGGAATCCAATTAAAAAGTATGACAGAGAATCTAAAGCTCGTCAGTTTATCTGACTGAAGTTAACCCTTTGTCTCTGGGTGTGATTGACATAATTATTTTAATAAAAAGAAAGAAACCTAAGAAAACCAAGAACGACAGAGGACGTTAATAGTAACATACGTCTAAGATAAAATTTTCTATTGAAAATTGTATACAAAATGACCACAGAACCAAACTAACATATCTGCATAAGCAATAAAATTCATAGAAAATTCAAATTGATTTCTCGCAGAGATACAGATGCGGCGTGAAACAATTAGCCCACCCTTCTCTTTGATACAGGATTAAAAGACAGTGTTCGCTGTTTCCATCGTTGTTGGGTTCTCCGTCCGTATAGTTCAGACTGTTCCTGCTCCATCTCCAGGAAAACGAGCCCTCACTGTCAACGTCTGATCCCCCAGTTCCAATATCTTTCAAACATTGTGCTACAAACAAGTAAAAAGGATGTGGGTTTTTTTTTATGATAGATGATGAAGACGAATGATGGACAAAATGTGACCAGAAAAGCTACTCGCTTACACTTTATGCTTCGTTGAGCTAAAGTCACAATATTGAGTATTTCATTTTAAATTCTTTTATATTTAAAACAGCATAAATGTCTTCCAAGACCAAATTACACATATAAATGTACTTACTTAAAATAAAATAAATACACGAATGATGACATGTACAAAAGTGTAAGAAATACTTACATGTACATGTTCAAAAGTAATCTAAATACATACAATAATTAATCATACACAACATTACAGAACCAACCAGTTGATATACGATTTACATATAATAATAAACATTTCTCTTCTGGCAAACTTTTCCCACTCTCGCTGTCTGAATCATCAATAATTGGAGGAGTACTGGCTGCATCCAAGACATTTTTGCACCAATCTCGCACTACAAATTATTTCTCTCTGTACCTTGCACCGCTTAGATACTATATGACTGCTGCAATATGTGAGCACATCCTCGCCACTCTAAAACCAGATCTACACGTTCAGTACCGATTCCTCTCAACTCGTATTATAACTAGAGTTGGTACTTCTTGGAAGATGTGTGCTTACTCTCGGTCTTGGCTCTGAGCAGGGTGTTTTCCTCTTCATACAATATGAACATGAAATGATTTACCATAAGGAAATTATAAACCTGTCATGAATTTTACACATTTTCAACCAGTGACCTTGAACTTTCCGGAATTACAGGCCCTGAAACGTGATACTACCCCCCCTCCCCCCCCCCCCCACACGCTGCAGGAACGGTACACGCCACGTCAGTGGTATGCACGAAATGATCCATGATTAACACGTTAAATGACAAGCTTTGCACTAAAGGCTGCAAGGCTTACAAGAAAGCCTGCACGAAACACTTTGCACACGTTTCTCGCAGGCTTTGGCCTCGATCTGGATTTTCTATTTGGAATCTCTCTGACTTTATTTATATTATTACGGATGAATGAAAGATTAGTAATGAATTGCAATCATTCACATTAAGTTAAAATTAAAACTCGTTACACCAGTACTGCATAAACTGATAAAATGCTCAATGTTCAGTTGTATTTAATTAATAGTTGTCATTGCATATGTGACCCGCCCGGTGAAATACAAACCTTTTTGACTATATTAAATTACGCTCTGAAAAAATGTCATTAATAAACTCTTAACGCATTCAATGTTTTTACAGTTCTAGTTTGATATTAAAAAGTCGTTTTATTACTGACAAATAAACTCAGTTTTTGATGAGAAAAAAATATTAAATTGCGTTTGATTTCTATAAAAGGATTGATATTTTTTTTTTACTAAGTCAAATAAATAATCAATATTTAAAAAATATATATATTGATTATTTTTTGACTTAGTTAAAAAAAATAATTTCATTCAGTTGATTCAGGTTCTATTTATAATTTGCAAAGGTATTACCAGTATGTACACTGCTTCAAACAGGAAATTTATGCGGGAAGGGGTGGGGGATTAGTATAGTGAGGGACTTAAGATTTAAACAAATTTGAGGCACCTACGATATATCGGGGAAGTGTGTTATACCCGGATAACAGGATCAGAAAGTCAAAACAGGACATGAATAGATCAATAACACAAAAGTTTTAATCATTTAACGACTTAATCCGATAGTCAATATACTCAATATATAGAAGTAGTATTTAGAAATTAAAATACTTTTATAACTATTTCTGTGTTGACAAACTACAGGTGTGTAATGTATATCACAATCTTTGGGTTATGAGAACAAAGTTGTTTCATCAATTAATTTGTCAATGTGTATTCACGACTTCGGAGGATGTCAGAGACTGATAGTATTAAGTGTAATAAAGTAGGGGAAATACATTTGTTTTGCTATATGTTTTGATAAGAGGAGGCAAATTTGAGAATGAATATTAAAAAAAAATTGTTCTACCCAAGTGCTCTGGATTAATAGAATGCATTGCTCGCTGAAAAGAAATCCTACTAGCATCGAAATGAAAAAAAGACTGTAAAATTTGTAGGTTATGATAAATAATTAACGTTCCTTGGGAGGATCGTAAGGGAGAAGGGATGTTAATGGCTGTGGACAGATGTCGTTTTCGGAGACGGATCGATAGTCTATCACATTTAGTTTCATATAGAATAAGATACTCCTTCAAACGTTTAATGATGAAACAATATTAAATTAAACTTTATAGAATTCCGTAATCCAATCACACGTTCAATGTAAATGTCATAAACAAAAGTCATAATAGAAAAGACCTCCTCAATGGAAAGAAGAGTTTTCCCTTAAAAGTACATGCTGGACTCATGTTTGATACATATATTTATTAGAATACATATACTTAATACGAATCTACACACAAAGTAAAAAAATAAGATTTACAATACATAAAAAGGTATGATTGTCACACACGAATTCTACAGTTTTCACATAAAAATAATATTCGACACATCTTGTCTGTAGTCGTTTCTGGTATTCTAAGTGATTTTAAATCGCAAATTGAAGCATCCCTAGCTGATTTTGATGATCGTCTTGCAGGAAATGAGGTACGGTGTTTTCGAGTTCGGGAACCGCTTATCAACTCACATGTGATTTCAGATTCAAGTATTCGAGAGGGTGGAGGCAAATCCCCTTCTTGGTAGGTATGAGGTTTTCTTCATACTCTGGTTTCCAGTATTTTCTCGTTAACACAGGGACTGTCACATTTTATCGTCAGGAAAATATTAGCACCGATGTGAAAATAGAGATCTTTTTTCTTGTTCAAGGCTGCGTTCAAGGCAGCGTCGACATATCAATAAAAAAGCAAAATACCCACCACCTCGTAAAATCCTTCATTTCAAACCTCGGCTAGACCAAAAAAATGTTATTAATAGTCGCGGCACCTAATAATACATTCAATATGCATGTTCAACGTCTTAAAAATTAGAATTTATGCTCTAGAACTGCGTAATTAATAAAACAACTAATACATGTATATAATTATTCAGTTTTTATTTCTCTATATTATTTTTTTTTATTCACGAATAGATTAATTAATCAATTCACTGTTTACAAACATAAAGAAATAAAATACACGGGTATTTATTTGTATCCATTAAATACTAATAAAACCATTTCACGAATTACCGTATATACTCGCATATGAGTCGGTCCGCCTATAAGTCGGTTGTATTTTTTAAGCTTATATTAGAGGGCTTGACCCTCTAAAATACCAGTCTTTTTATAACTCGTCTATAAGTCGGACATAGTTTTGGACCAAAGTTTAACTCCCAAAAAACCGACTTATAGGCGAGTATATACGGTAAACAATTAATCGTTATTGTCGGATGTCATCTTGGCCAGGATTAACAAGAGATAATAGCAGAACACGTTTTCAGTTCCCGGCACGCGGAGCCCGTGATCGCTGTTATAAATGACCTTGATCACAGATGTAAGAAGAGTGTCGGAATTGTAAAGAAGATTCCAATATATTTTTAAGGGGAACAACGGGCCCACCCCCCAAAAAGACAGTAACTTTCTTTAAAAAGAAAATTATCTATTAAACACTTGTAAACAACAGAAAGTCCAAGTTTGTTCGTTTATAAAGAAAATAAATAGAATGTGCTCCCCTGCCTAGAATTCACGTACTTCACATTTATAGCAACGTGCTAATTTTTGTCATTTATTTATCACGTATGTCATATCTATCTTTTATTTTGTATTTATCACCTAAATATTCTTGTAATCTATATATTTTATAACTGTAAAATGGCAATTTAATGGTGAAGATTCAAATACATAAAATGAAAAGGACAAGACCGGATTCCTAATGAATTTTCGTTTAAAACAAGATGTGTTTGTGAAACACTATGCCCCCGATGGTAACACAATTCTAGAGTGGGACGTAGACAACAGTGCAATAGTTATGGCCAATGTTAAAGTTTTTCAAATGTAGGTCAAAGGTCACAGTTGAGGTCACATGATCAAAAATTTCTGTACCAATGGAAAGGTCATAATGAACACTCATGTTAAATATTAAAGCCTTACCCTTGACAGCGCAATAGTTGTGGGTAGGTTAAAGTTGACAACAGAGTGGCAGAAAAACAGACAGATTGGACAAAAACAATATACCCCCGGGATCTTTCGATCCGGGGGCATAAAAATAATCAGTACTTCTCTCTTTAAAACCAGAAGTCTCTGACGAGACTGTAGCTCTACTGGTTTGTTTGTTTAACGCCCCTCTCGAGAATTTTTGACTCGTATGGAGACGCCACCACTTGCCGGTGGAGGGCTAAAAATTTATACCTATACTCGGCACTTAGGGGCATTGAGTTTTGATTCTTAAACATAACGATAATATGATGGTAATAAGTGTTAATGTTGAATTACACAAACTATAATGAGATTGAAGTACTAATTACTAAGCACAATGTCAACATAGACTAGATTTTTTATATAGACATATTTTAAAATGTAATGTTTGTAAGAGCATGAATTATTAATCATAGACTATTTAGACTATCATAAGCTATCTATAATGGATTGATAAAATTGTACAATTTACTTACTAGGCAAGGCAAAATATAAATCAACACAGTGGTCTATGAGGGGCCACTCTCTTTCAACATATGCCCAAAGCTAGGGAATAGATCCGACTCTTTAGGGACCGAATAAGTCATATCCCCATTTTCACGGATGCTAATCTTCCCTTTGGACGTACAGGCCAGCTTTAACTTGCGTTCTCAAAACTCTCACAGATGTTCTAACGGCATCGGCTATTTTTATAAATCATCACTCGATATTGTTAGAGGTTTAGGATTAACTATGTATATTAACGGATAACCAAAGTGTGGAGGTGGATGTTGCATCACTGTCGAGGAGTGGGTGTCAGGGGTGAAACTGCAAACTGGAGCCCCTAGTTTATTTGATACACCCTCTATACCAGAGTTGTTTACAGATCCACTCGGTTATTCTTACAACATCCGAGTATGCCAAGGAAATGTCACTTCAGTAACGTTTATTTTTGTCACACATACTATAGAACGTTAATTTAAAATTTAACTCTGGTGAAACAGAGAATGAGAGAAGAGTTCACAAACATCAGTCACAAATATAAACAAAACTTAAAAAAAAAACATCTAAAGCGCAAAACAAACATATGTGATGTTTCCAAAAATGCATATTAATCCTTAGTTCCATCAACATAACCAATTATTTTACCAAGAAACCACCTTTACGTACACGAAATAACATTTTTGGGAGAGAGCGACTGTGAATACTGTCAAACAAGGAACACAACTCCAGATTATTACATTTAGTTTGTAGATTCTAGGATTCATTTATAACGTAAGAAATTATGTTGCAATTAATTGTTATGTTTTCTTATAAACTGACTAGACTATTTCCGTAACAACGTAGTTGCAAGTGATTATGAAAAGGCTGCAAAAATGCACATCAAAAAATGTAGTTCTGGCTAATTATCCCCTCGCGCAACTAGTTGCGGAGGGAATATAGCATCGCTACTGTGCGTATGTGTGTGTGTTAGTGTGTCCATTACAGCTTGTGGGCAAGATTGAAAGAGAACCTTTGCACTATCATTTCTCAGCCTTCACATACTTATGTTGCATTGTAAAAGGACGAACCCTATTCATTTTCAAGTTAATCAGTGAAATAATTCTTAAAATATCTCGTTTTTACTACCTTCAAACCCTGCAATTTTATGTACGAGTTGACAATACTCACTTCCGGTAAATGCAACAGGTTAAATTCGGGTCGTTTCGATAGAGCCGCTTCTGTAAGTTCTACTTTGCATTTGCGTATTGTCATATTATTGTGCGCATCTTGAGAAAGTTTGTATGAATTAAAAGATATTTATATCGATGCTGAACATGGGCGGGAACTCTGTCTCTATTTGGACATAGAATACCAATTATTTTGCTATATATGCCTTTATGACAAAAATGAATTTAGAAAATTCCATCGCCTCTACTCACCTAAATTTGGCAGAGAACTAGAACAATTCAAGTTCAAAAATATTTCCAAATCTCAGAAATATCCTTAGTCTACAAGCCTTGCTATAGCATCGCAAGTAACCCGTATTTTCAATTCCCTTAGGAAAACAGGTAAACAGAGGCCCTTTTTACACCCTTCCTACCACGCACTTAAAAGCAAAATTCCCATTATTCTAAATGTTTTAATTTTTTCAGATCCTTTCCATCTATGCCCTAAATTAACCCCCATTCGACTCCATTTAAATTCCCAATACCCTTTTATTTTTAAGAAAAAACCTCTCTTTTTTAACTGGCACTACTTGCGTGTCAATGAAAATGGGGTAAAATTAGAAGCCTGTAACCCTATGCAGTGACCATCATTTTCGCTCACTTTTCCTTTGCAAGCCTATACTTAGAAAATTGATTATCATACTTGAACAAGAATGGACAGTACAATGTAATTACAGGATTGGTAATATATAACGACGCGGTAGATAAAACGATATTTATTGCTATTGATTCATATAATCTTATTTGTACAATTAAGTATTCCTTTAATACCGGTATAGTACCTCAAATAAAAGAAGCTGATTGTTATATATTTGTAGCAATCAAGAAGCTGCCTTCAATTAGTGTATCCCATTTTTTTCTGGTTTTAATTTAAGTATTGCACTTTTGTTATTGAATTTTTAAAATGAAGTTTACTTGAGCCGAAGGCTGAAGCGAGATTTTTTTTTTTTATATCAAAGGGTGTCCAGCATCAGTCTGTCTTCTTACATGTGTCATATATTAAAGAGCCAGGCCCACGAAGGGTCAAAATATGCCCTGTAAAATGAAACTGAAGTTTTGGCCAAATATTTTTTTGCTTAAAAGATAGTCTAGGTATTGTAGTTTATCAAAGTGGAAAAAATCTTGGAGTTCCGTACTTGTATACCTGAGATCTACATCCCCAAACTACATCAGATACAGGAATTTGCTTAAATTTATCACATTTTTGGGATGAAATGATCAATTTTTATACAGAGCACAGGCCTGCCCCAAATTTATTTAGGGTTCAGTTTAAAAATAACATCAAGATGTTTCTATTTTTGTTAAAATTTTTGCGGGGCAGATATGTGCTTAATACCTAAAAAAGAACATTCAACAAAAATCCGATTTTCCTCATTTTCAACCCTTTTGCCCATTGTAATTAATACGATTATAGATTTTGTTAAAAAATTAAACATTTTTCATATAAATTATAATGCTACGATTTTAAGTTGTTTACTAACACTTTAGTAGGTGTATAGGTCCACTATTTAATTGTTTTATTATGGGAAACAGGTTTTACTGTAATTAGTTGAATCCCACACTAGAGGTAAACAAACGTCTTCTGTACATATTGGAACCTTGCTTTGAAGTTATGCATATATAGCCTCTGTATCATGTAGGAGCAAAAGAAACGAATGCATTTAAAAAACTACCAAATAAGAGCTACATTACTTTTCCGAAAACCATTACTTTTGAATTTATGTACCGATACTGGGAGTATATTCAAAGTTTATACGTCATGTTCGCTATTGTTATTGTTTGGCATTGTTCAGTAAAATCGACAATACCTGAAAACGAAATACGCACGTATAATTATAACAAGTAAAAATCAACATCTTCATCCCGAATTAAAATCATGGCTTTTGCTTGAACCATGTTTGTATACAATGATATATCGGCCTATACGAACTACCTTCAAGAATATCGACCTACAGCAGGTGAGAAGTGAAAGTATAGGTTTCACTAAATACCAGGAACGACATAAAAACGTACTAAAACAGATATAAAGACAAATTCATTTTCTTTTTTCATTTAATACTAATAGATTAGGGTAAATTCGTCAAGAAATGTTAATTTTTTTCAGGCATTAATAAAGCTATAAAGGTCGTAGGAAGAAATATTGGGGGGGGGGGGGGGTTGCAGCCACGACCCCACAAAAAATTCCTTGACTAGCAGGAAAAAAGGTAAAGGTACAATATTGTTCAGGGGGTAAAGGCGCAATTTATCATTATCTATCTTTTAGTGTAAATTGGCATAAATTGAACATAAAACACCCTATCGGATATACTGATCTTCAAATATGTTTTACACTTAAAACTACTAAGTCATTTTAAGAGCCCCCTCCTCCCCCTCGGACTGTACAACAGGCCAGACGTAAATGAACACAATACCTTTTTTAGTTTAAAAGTGCCCCCCTACCTCAGTGCATGTAATATTAAAGTTTCCCTAAGATGTTTCACTGATTCCCGTTAGATAATGCATTCAATTTGTTCCTCTACAGTTTTGGTATTAAAAGGGGGGGGGGTGGCATTATTTGTTTATTGGAGAGGGGAATATACGTATTTAGCAATCATATGAGAAATAAAATGCAGTCGATTAGTACTGCACTACCTTTAGACTTTGATGAAATACATATTTTGGTTTCTGTACACTTTTCACCAAATGAAGGTTTAATATTTATTTTTTTTTTGGGGGGGGGGGGGGATTACTGACTGCTTTTATGGTTTAAGAATGGAGGCGTCCAAGGTGAGGACAATACCTGCTGTGAGAAAAGAAATTTTAATTCTAAGAGTTCATGAAAAGATATTTTTTAAAAATTGTATTGTCAGTATCATGTTTTACATATCTGCTTCCTTTATTTTATTAAATAACTTATCTATAAATACTTTTAATTTTTCACTTCTGTTTTTAAGGTATGTGAAAAAAAAAGCTTCACACAGGATTCGAACTCTCTCCAAAGGTCAAGGTTAGGCATAAGAGTGAATGCGTTTTTTTCTCTCTTTTATTAAGACTGAATGCGTTGACCACTACGATACGATGGCTTCTTGTCATCGATGTGTGTCAGTGTGCTTTAGATAAACGAATTTGTTGAAAGAAATGTATTTTTCATAAATATTCGATTTCCATATTGAATGGATTCAGTCTCCGCTTTTCTTTTCTTTTTTTTTTCTTTTGAGACGTAAAATAGATTTTACAATTACTTTTCCATCTTTTAAACATTAATGTAGAACGGAGGCCTGATCCATTCATATTAAAAAAAAAATCATTTTTAGAGCTCTATTATACCCATTTTCCACTAAATATGCGTAACTGTCAGCTTTAAAAAATAATTATTAATTAATAAGTCATGCGATAAGGTAAATGAATCAAATGTGTTGACGATGACATAACTGACGACATAATTTTAGAAAAATATAACTTCCTGAATATTGGAAATTGAGAAATATATATTCTCAGAACAGGGGATTGTCCTCGTCTTTTACGCCCTCTTTCTTTTAGCAGTCATTTGCAGTTAAATTAAAAGCTATACTTTCAGATTTAGTCGTTGATTTTTTTTTTTTTTTTTTTTTTTGATTTAATAGACTTTTAAGCATTTGTCTGCCAATAAGATGCATGAACATGTCTAACTTGAAACTTAACAATAGTGAAACTTATTTGCAATCTTTTAATTATAAATTAATTCATAGATTTATAGCACATGGAAAACTATTATATAACATGGGTGTAAACAAATCACCATTATGCAAATCATGTAAGGAAATTGATACAATAGAACATAGGTTTTATTTTTGTGAAAATACTAAAGCATTTTGGAATGACTTTTTAAACTGGTGGAATAGTTTGAATTTATGTTTTATCCCAGATATTTCATGTCAAAATGTGATATTTGGAATTTGTACAAGTACTTATAACAAACCTCTGAATTACTGTTTACTGCTAGCAAAATACTATGTTTATAAGATTAGAAATGCACAAGAGAGTTGTGAATGTAATTTGAATTTTACTGTTTTTAGAAAAATGCTAAGGGAAAAACTATATATCAAAAAATTTCTATATTGTAGTAAGAGAAAATTAGAAGATTTTTACAATGAATGGCAAAAATTATTAGAGAATTTGGAAAACTGATTTAAAGTATTTTTATACATGATTAAGCCTAAAAACATATTCAATTATTAGACTTTTTTATTATAAAAGATAATTTTAAGTAATAATTATTATATATTGTTTCTGCAATGTTACATGTTTGTATTTTATCTTAATTTGTAAAATGTAAGAGCCAATAAAAAAAAAAAACAAAAAAAAAAAAACATGTCTAACTTTGTTTTCATCATATTTATCTATATTTGTCACATATTTGTATACTCGCTTGAGGTTGCCACTATTGTATTAATTAGTAAAGGCCTCTTTACACACAAAGGGAGACATTTCGGCACAAACGTGTGTGTGAAATTAAGTCAATGATTTTTCAAGCTCAAGAAATACTCATCATACTCACAGGTGTGCTGTTCCCTAGTAAAAGTGATGTCTTTGTCATAGCAGTCCACTATAATGAATTTGTAGGTTATTTTTTAGTAAAACAAGCATTCTGAGAGTATTGCATTAGCAATACTAGTCCCCTACCGGCAAGTGTAATCTGGTTCCCGCTAAAAATTGAAAATGCCATAATTTCGTCAACAATCAATGAAGCGGGACGAAATACTAACTTGATATATAACTCATCAAGGTTAAGCCACATGCCAAAAATCAGCTCAATTATTTGCAAGCGTTTAGAAAAAAATTGCGAAAAAAACCTGAAAAATTGAAAAGGTCGCAAGTCCGTCAAAAATCATTGAAGCAGAACGAAATGCAAACTTGATCTGTAACTCATAAAGATATACTCACATATCAAAAATCAGCTCAATATCTGCAGCGATCTTTTATTGTTTATTTCTTTTTTATATTTATTAATTTCCGAGTTACTCAGGTGACCTATTGCTATCTCTTTTCGTCCGTCGTCGTGCTTCGTCCGTCGGTCATAAACTTTTGAACATTTTCAGCTTCTTCTCTGGAACCAGTGAACCAATTTCAACTAATTTTGGCATATAGCATCTATGGGTAAAGAGGAACAAAAATTGTGAAATTCGTGGCCTTTGCCCCCTTAGGACCTTAGGGGTGGGGCCAAAACCATCAAAATTAATGAAATCTTTAAAAAAATCTTCCTCCTTACTACTGGACATCAAGCAGTCAAACTGTTGACATGATTGTAATAAGCAGTGAGCCCTCTACCAAAATTGTGAAATTCATGGCCCCAGGGTCAGGGGTTCTGGTGCTAGGGCGGGGCTATATAGATCATATAGTGAAAGTGCATTATTTCTTTGGAAATCTTCTTTTCTACTCCTGGGTATTATTGAAACAAATTAAATACATAGTTATGATAAGCAAGGGTGACTCTACCAAAATTGTGAGATTCATGTCCCCAGGGTCAGGGGTTCTGGTGCTAGGGCGGGGCTTTTTATAGATCATATAGTGAAAGTGCATTATTTCTTTGAAAATATTCTTCTCTACTCCTGGGTATTATTTAAACAAGTTAAGGTATTAAAGGTGTAATACGCCATTTCCGGTAAAAATGACGGCATTTACCGAGGTGTCTGACATCGGCAGTTTTCGGAACACTGTACTTCGTAAACAAAAATGGCGTGTCGTCAAGACGGCCTAGGACGCTAACATAAACCATACACCAAAGAAAAGGAATATATCTTAGCGGAGGAGAGAATAAATACGTTAATATATTTTGTTAGACAAAATATGCAGTCAAAACGATGATACCTTCAAATACACACTTCATGGGTTTTTCCAACTTCTAAAAATAGCACCATTTTCGAAAAACGAACTCAGTATACCTTCTTCAAAACTTTACATTCGCATAGCGATTTCTTGTGATTCTCTCAATATCAGCAAACCGTTTGATGGGAAAAAATGTACGTAATAGGTAGCATTGCGTGCATTGTAGAATCTGCAATTTATAAGTGACATTCAATGTCCATACGTAAAATATCTGAGATGTTCAAAATATATCAGTAAAAAATAGAACGTAAATATGTTTACAACACTGAAGAAAAAAAAATTAATATTAGATATGGGAATAAATGATTTATTCTGTGTTGGGTTAGGGTGATTTTTGTTATTTTATTTACATTAATTTATTTATTTATTTTTACATAAGTTTACTGTTCAGAAGGGGGGGGGGGTGAACTTCATGCACATGGAAGCTGCAAAAATATAGGTCATTTTGCAAATCTTTGTCTGGGTCGAGGTCAATGTGACGAGGTCAATCTTCTGAACAAATGAATCTGACTAAAGTGAAGTGTATTCAATATGACAATAACCTGTTGTTTATATATGCTCATTATTTCATTAATTATCACATATCCCATGACATTTACAAAAAATAATGGCTTGAATATTTATGGGTACATCGCTATGACACAGAATATAGATAAATATTGTGGATGGAATAATTTTTTTTTTTTTTGTTATATTATCACAAACACACCTTACACAAAATTGATATTGTTCTTTTATTGATCTTTCCTACCATATTTTCTTTGACAGAATATTACAAACGGTTTTATGAAAAAAATCGCCAAAATTGTCACTCAAAGTAGACAGGTTCTCTCGATTACAAGTATTCATATATCATACCTGATGAATTTGAACTAAAAAGAATGCATTTATGCAATCTGTACTGCTTAGTGTTGCAGCTGAATACATGAAAAATTCAACTGTTTGCGACTAACTAGAGTAGAGGTAAAAATTACATCTGTACCTTTTGTCTATTAAAGGTGCACCAGTGGTTAGAGGGTACAGGCATGAAAATAAGTATAGAAAAATTATGTTTGGACAGAATTGCATGAAACTTTGGTGTTGTCCATTATAACTAAAGTGAATTTAGTCATATTCAAGGCCATGACCATTACACCCCTAATACCTTAAATACAAAGTTATGATAAGCAAGGATGCCTCTTCCAAAATTGTGAAATTCATTACCCCTGGATCAGGGGTTCTGGTGTTAGGGCGGGGCTCTATTGATTATAAAGTGAAAATGTTTTAATTCTTTAAAAATTTTCTTCTCTGCACCTGGGTATTAATTAAACAAACAAAGTGCATGTACATTGTTATGATAAGCAATGATGCCTCTCCCAAAATTGTGAAATCCATGGCCCCGGGGACAGGGGTTCTGGTGCTAGGGCGGGGCTATATAGATCCTATAGTGAAGGTGAATTATTTCTTTGGAAACCTTCCCTGCCCCTGTGTATTATATAAACAAACTAAGTACATTGTTATGATACGCAACGATGCCTCTTCCAAAATTGTGAATTTCATGACCCCAGGTTCAAGGGTTCTGGTGAGAGGGTAGAGTGGGGGCTTCTGGTTAAAAAGCAAAGAAGCTAAATGTATAGTTATGATGAGCAAGAGTGCTTCTTCCAGAGTAGTGAATTTCATGACCTCTGGGTCAGATGTGCTGGTGTAAGGGTGGGGCTCCTGATAATATAGTGAAAATGCATTAATTCTATTAACTAATCCTGTTCACTCCTTAGTGTTAAGCAGATAAACAAAGTGATTACTAGTAGTTATGATGAGCAAACTTATGGTCCCAGGGTCAGGGGCTCTGGTGTTTCACGGGGAGGGGGGTGGGGTCTATTGATAATATAGAGAATGTGTAGTAAAAATGCATTATTTCTTTAAAAATCTTCTCTGCACCTGGGCATATCTGAGGCAAACAGAGTAAAGTTTTTATAAGGAAGGGTATTTTTACCAGATTTTTAAATATCTGGACCATTTAGTCAAGTGTGCTGGTCCTGGCCAGGGCTCTATTAATTTGTATTCTACTGAGAGGAATTATTCCCCTTTGCCATTTACTTTTGATAATTAATCACTGTAAATAATGTACTTGAAAGGTAAATAGAATAAGAGAATTATGCAAGATTTTTATTGTATAATACAGAAAGTACTTTCATAGTTTTAATGATCAGGTAGACTTGTAAGTGGTAGATAAATAAAAATGAGACAAAAATAACTTGTCTTATTATATGTTCATCAAAGACCAAGAGAGGCCAATGTAAGAAATGTAAGCAAGAGATTAAAATAGTACAGAAGCATTAAATTTGATAATTTGTTATACTGTATAGTGATAGTGATAAATGGGGAACAGGTTAGAACCTAATTTATGAACTGTTAATGAATATTAAGACTAATTATTTTGTTGATCCCGATCACCCTATTTTTCTTGCTTTTGGGCAACAAACCTTCACCTTTCAGTTCATTTTATACTCTTTGCATCCTTTAAATTGTTGTTTTATACTCAGGTGACTGTCAAGGCCCTTGGACCTTTTGTCTAATATACAGGATACCTAGAGGCTTCAAATAGAAGTGATAGGGGGTATAATTAATCAGAAAAGCGATTCAAGGCCCTTAGGCCACTTGTTTCACAAACCGATGTTTCCATGGGTACTAAAACATAGAAGATTGAATGATTTCGTACAGTGTATTATATAAGGCCAGAGTTTTTTTTATTTTCTGTTTAACGGGAATTTTTAAGAAAAAGTCGGGTCGAGGGGAAAAAATAAAATAAAAATAAAAAGTTCAAAATTTGTCGAGTCGAGACCATAAAAAAAAAAAAAACACCTCAAAAATGGTATGAATTTTTTTTATAGAATGTTGAAAAATGAAAGAAAACACAATAAAATTTTGTTTATCATTTATTTGGATTTCAAATATGGATAAAAAGATACAATTCCTAACTATATGCATGTGTCATCCTACTGTGGTTAATTACACTTGTAAATTCTAGTATGAAAGCAAAACAATAAAATTTAAAGTTTAAATTATTATATAGCAACAATAATGTTGGATACACGGATAACAGAAAAGTCCACACTGCTTAAAAATTTATAGATGTATTCTGGTGGTCATCTCCTACTGTATAAAATTTATAAAAGTAATGATAAGAAATGTTTTAAGCTACATATATTATGATTAAACAGAAGTTTGGAGAAAGATACGGGGTTGATAGCTAACTTGACAATGAATTCCTAGTATAGGACTAACACATTCTTCAGGTTCAGAATGGAAATTTGTCAGCTGAAATTATTTGACGAACAACAGCAGTCATCTTGGAAGTTTTCTGAACTCTTCACAAATGGTTGGGTCTCCACCAAGAAATCAAACTGCACAAAAATGCATTGTTCCTTTAAGATCTTTATTAATATAACCAAATACATGCAGTAGTTAGAAAGTAGAAGATTAAAAAAACAGTATTTACATGAGATTATTTTCTTCTCTAAATGAAGATACAAAACATTTTTAAAAAATTTTTGATAATTACATATTTCTTATATTATAAATATAATAATTCTGTTCTTTGTTCAATTTGCATTTAAAATATTAAATTCGGCGTTTCGATGCACCGTAAATTGGACAATTTGTTGACTTAATTCTTTCTATCTCTACCTTTCCACAGGATATTGTGTGCAACTCTAATTAGCTGTCACATGTCATTGTTAGTTTTAAATACTCTTTTCCAATCGTAATTTTGTTGGAATCCCGATCTCATTTAATTCAACCAAGCAGACATGGACTTGTATCTAAAATATTTTAATCGTAATTTTATATCCCTGATATAGTTAAACATAATTCATTGTAAAATTAAATTTTACCGCGAATTTTACCTCAATTTGTTATGTGATCAAATTAAATATACAATGTAAACATCTTTAAAAGAAACAAAAAACGTATCAAAATATGTCAACCATCGAACAATTGTAACAGAAAGTTTATTAAGACGTCAAAAAACTTACCCCCAACTCTTTAGACACAAGTTCAACATTTCACATGGTTCATTGTGCATCTAGTATTTAGGTTGTTGATTCCTTCATTCCGATTTAAGGATCTTTTTTCTCTTTATCGTCAATGGAATTAATATTACTATCTCGTCATTTTTATCTATAAATGTCTCGAAATGGCATTTTTGCTTGTTGATCTGTTGATAGAACCCGCGAAAAGTGCGATAAACTAGTTCTTTAAACTTGTAACGATATCATAATCAGCAAGACGCTCGTACAAGAATTTGATTAACGCAAGCTATGTCAAACATTTACCTGATTTATTAAAAATATGGTGTACAACAAACCCGATTTTATTTCAAACCATCAATAAATGACACATTCGGCGGGTATTTTATAAATAAAAGTGAGATTGACCTCTTTTATTTTTTTTTCGGTATTTTGAAAAAAAATTGGTCGGCGCTTCCCGTTAAACAGAAAATTAAAAAAAAATCTGGCCTAACTACTTCGTTAGCTCGTAAAAAACTACCTCTTTAAAACTGCAGCTACATGTAATTCTATTTTTTAACAGTTTAATTACATATTCAACATTGTTTTGTGTTGGTAAATTGTAAAGAAACAATAGTATTATGAAATCGGTACACCATGGCTACGAAAAATATTGAGCCTCAAAAATCAATTATTTACTCATACTTTTATTTTTGTTTGATACACATATAATGATAAAATGCATGCAAGTAATTAGTGTACACCACAGCGAAGTTTCGAAATTATAATTTTTCGTATATCATACAGCTTTGACAAATATACAAATGGATTCGCAAGAGAATTAAAAATACACATAAAAATCGCTACACTTTTGGAATTGGAGGAAACTTGTTCGTTGTCAGTCCATAATGAAAAAATGTAAGGCCCTGTCAACACTACGAGAAGAGCAATTAATATACCAATGAGCTTCAGGGTACTGACAACTTTTTTCCGTCTCAATGAAAGGATCCGGGCCCGACTCTGGGACTGAGATGTGTCTTGAAGATTACAATCTTTTTTATCTCTTGTGGCACCGCAAGTTGCAGATATCTGTGTCGGTTGAACATGAATCGTGTTTACATTTGTGGAATTTGTATTGCCAATAGGATTAACTTTCTTGTAAGATTTCAGAACAAAGCGAACTGAAACAATGTAGAGGATGATCGTCAATGACAGCAGAGACAGTGAAAGAAACCGAAGGTATATCGAATGTACCAGATAATGTCCATGATAGACATACAAAAGAGCACGTTCAGTAAATACATTAAAATTCCAGTGAGGCGGCGAAATAACAAGAAAATTTATGATTGTAATAACAATCGAACTGCCAAAACAAACAAAATACTTTCTTTTTTCTTGAAAGATGTACAAGTTCCAGTTTTCTTTACATAGAACTAAGTATCTCTGTAAACTGATCAGAAAGGTCTGTAAGAGAGACAGACATAAGCCATTAATCATCAAGGATGTCTGTAAAACAACTAAAATCTTGTTACTGTTCAAAGAAGGTTTGATAACAAGGGGGCTGATGCTCATTACTGCAAGTCCGACTGTAAAATCGCTAACACATAACATGAGAACGAGAAACTTGTATGTGTTCTTTCGTATGTCTTTATCTTTGATTAGGACAACAAAAATACCTCCATTAATCAAAAGAAGAAGGATACCAACAATCGTCGATAAGATATATGCCGGTAAAATATCAGAATAGTCATGTTGATTATAAATTGTACAGTTAAAGTTTCCATGTGATGAGCAATTCCCTGTTTTTATGTCATTCATACTGTTTTTTTTGGACAGCACTCTCAACCAGTTCTTTCCTTTTTGATGCTCTAGTCTCAATATGAGGTTCCCAGAGAAGATCTGATAACAAAGGAGACCTGTAGTTTGATATGAAATTACAAAATAAAAGTATTTTAATCAATTTAAACAGAATGATCTAATAATTTATTCATTAAGCTCAGTGTTGAGTCACGTTTTTCATACAAATTGGTAGGCAATCATTTTCACTATTTCCGTTTACTCGATCATGACAAGGAGAAGGAGTGACCTGTCGACAGAAGATGCTTACTCTTCCATAGCACTTAATCCCACTCTGTCTATAAAGCACAAGATTAATCTCTTCCGTTCATTTAACTGAAAGATTACAAGATTAATCTCTTCCGTTCAGTTAACTGAAAGGTTACAAGATTAATCTCTTCCGTTCAGTTAACTGAAAGGTTACTTCAGTTGACTGAATGACAGAGTTTCATCATGTGAAGGTTCGTTTTTGATCTGCTCCAAATTTGTACTGTTTTAAAAGACTTTTGAACTTGATTACTGTCTGCACATTATTTAATATTGATACATCCAAAAAATGGTGTAAAATACTGGAAAGTCTCCACATTTATAACACTTCATCATTATGTGATGAAATAAAAAATATCCCTTGACCCGGGGAGGATATGGGGGGGGGGCTGTCTACAGGCAACTGTTGTTAACAGAATTAAGTTATCATTGGAACCAAAAGCACGCGGTTATGTATATGTATACACTAAATTTAAGCCAATTACATTATACCCTGAATAAGATTTCTAAACAAAAGTTGTTTTATATTGTTTAAATCCTACAGTACAGGCAACGCGGATCCCGTATTTCTCTCGCCCCGTCGCGGTATAAACACAACGCGGGATTTGGCCAGGTGAGACAGGTAAACCGCGTTCCCTCCGCGGGAAATTCATCACCTACCTATCCCCGCCGCGGTTAAATCATCGATCAACTAGTATTGTAAACAAACGGGAGTTATCTCCCAGAACAGGAATTTTGCGAAATTCCCTCTTTAAAAAAAAAATTAAAAACCCGCAGTGTATGTATATTTATGAAAGTATTTTCTTTTATTTTGCAACAGTTAGGTGAAAATAATGAACCAAAAAAAAAAAAAAAAAAAAAAAAAAAAATTGTAAACCAGAATATCTTTAACCGTTTTTATTTTATTTATTATTATTTATTTTTGTTAAGTTATATATCAATACTAAAGCGACATCTTTTGTTTTAAATAGTATCAAGAAGACTTTTTATAAGCTGTGTCATTTGAGAGTTTAACGTGACAAATTTTAATGTCGGGAATACAAGTTTTAATAACTTCTCTTTTCAAATTATATGCGAACTGCAATGTTACATACACGTGCTAAACAATAGTCAGTGCGAGTTCCGATTAACCATTTTCAGCATTCCTATGAGGAAAAAAATACATCTATATACTGTTCATGTTTTTGTATTTTTACTTAATTTAGAACAGTATAATTCATTTAAATAATTTCACTTTACTGTATTAATGTGCAAGCATTTCCCTGAAATTGTCCAATGACGGGAAAGCTGTAATATTCGATGGTGAGCGTTTGCAGTGAGTGGGCGCGTGAACATTATAAAAGATATCGATAAAATATAACAATTTTTTTCCCTCGATATTTACTTCTTTTGTAAACAGTGATTTGTTTTTCATATATAATCATTTCTCCAATTACAGAAGATGGAATGTGCATGGTGATGAACTTCACAAAACAATTTAAACGGGGGGGGGGGGGGGGGGGGGGGGTATATCACTAAAACTTATTATTCTCAATAATACTCAAGATAAAAAATCAAATGCCAAGTTAACTTGAATATACTCTGTTTCTTTGTGTATTAAGTATTAGTCGCGATCATTTCCTGTGTATAGGGATTAGCAGAGCAAGAGCAGGAAACGGCATGCCCTGGGGGTTTCACACCTGTCCTAGAGTACCTGGGATAAATTTCTTTGCATATGCAAGGCGTTGTCTAGCCATACAACACACCAGTCCATTTAATCTTTCATTATTTCTTCATTTTCAAATGAAACTACAACCATGAAAGTTATGCGAGTCAATATATACTTGCTATTTTTTTTTACGCTGAGTGTATATTAAAAGGAAAAAGATAAATAATACTTTTAAAACAAATTAATAGAGTTTAAATGAAATAAAATAAATCAAATCAAATTATGTTTTATTACTATTTTTTTAAATGCCGACGGGCTTGGTATTTATGTTTTATTACTATTTTTTTAAATGCCGACGGGCTTGGTATTTATGTTTCTGTTTAATATGTATGTACATGTGCATGGACATGTATTGTGCAAGTAGAATGTAAAATAAAAAAAAAAACGTACAGAATGTTACGGCACGTGCATCGTTTTTCCTTCAGTCAGTTTATTGATTTATCGAGTCCATCGATTATAACAAAATATTCATGATAGAATTTCAATGAAATGAATTGCTTCTGGATTATTTTTTTTTCAGTTTCAATATGTCGTTTCTGTGAACAGATAATATACTGTAGCCGATTTATCAGTTTATTGTCCAGTTTTGGACTTTGACTAATTCTACGACCGAGTTTCTGAAAAACACCGTAATAATGACAGCCACAGAAACTATTTTACTAAACTAACTGCTTCCAAGACATTTATTAGATCACCAATATTGCTTCACGATGTAAGATTACGCAATCTGAAGGTATTACAGGTATTTCGTTGGGGTATTGGCCAGTTACACAGACACCTGAAAATTTGTAGCCTATCGCTATGACACATTTTGTCTCTGAAAATAATAGATGTTTTCTTGTGTGATGTATGTTCAAATTATTTTAGGGCCCCAAATCAGCTGATAAAAGAGGGTCTTTCTGATTTGACGAAGCGTGTAAATGAAAATACTGATGAGCATGATCATATTAATTTCAAACAGAAAGAAAATGGAAAAACTTACTATGAAATTATCCTGAATAGATAGGATGATATGATTTTGTAAACAACATTAAAAAAATGATATATTGGTATATCTTTAGTTTACAGTCTTACATGTTTAGCGCATAATATTAGCAGTTAACTGGTTAATGGTGCAACATATTCCTAAATATACACGTGTTTAATACTGTTAACATCTCTATCATCGTTTTTCATTCTAATAATATCCGATATATATATACAATGGCATATTTGTTTTTTAAGAAACCAAAGACTGTGATCGAATCTCAAAGAAAAAAAATTCATTTAATGGTATTCATGCTATAATGTAGGCCATGATCTTTAATAAATTATTCCCCCCCCCCTTTTTTTTCGTCGCGATAAAAAATCGAAAATACTTTACAGGTAACAACTCTAAGCTAAAGAAAAACGGTAGCTGGGCCCGCCGCGGTGAAAACACGGTCGCAGGTTGTACCGCGATCAAAACCCGCGACGGTGTAACGCGGAAAGGATTAACACACCGCCGAGGGGACGCAGTCTAATACGGGATCCGCGTTGCCTGTACTGTATATTCCCATAATCATCAAGTTTACTGTTAACATTGTCATCATTTATGAAGAACTCAACATTTCTTGTTCGAGGATATGAGAGACCGTCACGGTAGCTCAGTCGGTAGAGCGCTCGCTCCGTGTTCGGAACGTCGTGTGTTCGAATCACGGCCGCGACTGACCCAAGTCGACAAAAATAGGTAGCAACTGTTCCTTCGCCAAGCGCTCGAAACTTTGAAGTGAAAGTTGCGGGTCTTTCAGATGAGACCTTAAAAACCGAGGCTAAGAAACCCTCACTGCTCAATGGCTCGAAGTGCCGAGTAAAGATCTAAATTGGAAGCCCTTCACCGGTATTTGTGACGTCTCTCTATTGGTGAAAATTTCTCGAATGGTACGTTAAATACCATACAATCAATCAATGAGTTGAGGTAATTAATTATTAATTGAATTCTCCAATACTATAATTTAAATATGAAATCGATCTTATTTACACTGATAGCAAATTGAATCTTTAATTTGTTGATAAGGGGAAAAAACCATTTTCAATTCATGTTAACATTAGAAGATACAAAATGACAGAAAATATAAATAGCTCCTTAGCTATAATTACTTTATTTGTTAAAAGTGTACATACTTTTGTCTTTATTCTCCGATTTAATATGTACATTTCGTTTACTTGCAAAGTTTTTAAAGATTATTTTGAATTTCAGTTGACGTTTTCTTCTCTATCTTTCATGAATTAATTATCCGTATTATTGCTAAGGGTTTATTTAGAGTAAATGTATTTTAAAAAAGAATACGCGTTTCGTAAATGAAAAAAAATTTTATTCTTACCTCTTTATGTTTTATTCTTACCTCTTAATGTTTTATTCCTTCCTCTTTGTAACCATCAACCGAAATGTTGTTTCTTTTATGTTCGTAGGGCTGTTGTTAAAGAAGACGAATGCGTCTAAATGCCACCTGGAGACTAGATCGAAAATTATATACCAATTACATGTAACTACGTGATGATTACAATTATCAAGCAACTGGTCATATTTGTTTCTTACATAAATTCTTTTTCAAGGGCAGAACGTGCCATTTGTTTGTTCGATTATATATTTCCTTACCGATTCGGTTCTTATATGATATTCATGTTCAATAATTTTAAAGGGTTACTTATAGAAATGTGGGTGATACGGGTCTTTCAAGCGTTTTCGAAATTTTTTCTTGTTATAATGACTTGTTTGCAAATAAAAAATTAAACGAAGTATTCTGACTTGCATGTGTGAAGCTATTTTAAGTACATTTCACCAAAGAAGATATGTACCCAGCTGAGCTGGTCACCTGAGCCCACTGCATCTGTGAGCGAACGAAATGGGATTCTAACACCTCCTTGATATCTTCAGCGTGCTTGATTTAGCTTAACTTGGTGTACACCGGTGTGAAAGGTTGTGGTGTATAATCAAGTGCATTTTACGAGGTGTAGTGTATATGGTGTAGTGTATGTTTTGCATCTCGCCAGTGTGGGGCTAAAATTTTTTGGTTTAAATTGAAAAGAAAATTAAAATACATTAAGAATTGACTAAATGATATAAAATGATTAAAAAATAATTTCAATGTCATCACTTACACACAAAAGACAACTTGAATGTGATTTCTTATCCTTTATATTACATAAAATCATTGCTTAAATGTTCAATCGTATCATACTCCGCCATATTGGATTCAGTGTACACCTTTCAACACATGCCCTAAATTTGGTGTAAGAAAGTGTACACCGAGTGTACACCAAAAGTCTACAACCATGCACTTGATTAAGAAAGGTGTGCACGGTGTAAGCGGTGTAAGTAAATCAAGCGCGCCCCTTGTACAATAGTTAGGTGTGAATTCTTTTTTAAAAATGTTCTATAAACTCAGGACATCGAGTCGGGACAAAAGATCATTTCAAAGAATTAAGCCATTTTTTTTTTAATCAAACAAGCATTCTGAGAGCATTGCATTTGTAATAATAGTCCCGTACCTGCAGGTGTAATCTGGTTCCCATCAAAAATCGAAAAGCCTTCATTTAGTCTGAAAATCATTTAAGCGGAACAAAATACAAACTTTATCTATAACTTATCAAGGTAGACTAACATACCAAAAATCAGTTCAATATCTGTAAGTGTTTAGAAAAAAGTGCGGAAATCCGTTCAAAATTAAAAGGGCCCTAATTAACTAAAATCATTGAAGCGGAACGAAATTCAAACTTGATCTGCAACACATCAACGTACAAAAATCAGCTCAATATCTACAAGCCTTTAGAAAAAAAGTGCGGAAAACCAAGTAGGACAGACTGACAAACAGACAGAGGGACAGACGGACGAGAAGGAAACCTATAGTCCACCTCTGTTTCACCGGTAAGGTTCTAACAATAATCCAGACTAGACATACCAAATTAAAGAGGGAAAAAATTATGAATTATAAAAAAGCATAAGATAATCATTATCAATGGAAAACTTACATTTTAGACTTTCTCATGACCAAGAAAACATTACCTTAGTATTGAGAATATTGTTCAGTGTTGGTATTACTGGTATCTCTTAAATGATCTCAATATCACTCTTTTAATATAAATGACTGAGTTTTAGATTGCATCTAAATGTACAAATTCCTAAACCTTGTTAAATATTTACAATTACTGTTAAAACAAATGCCCTACGTACCTTCATGCACGAGGAAAGTAGGTAATAAGTAAAAAAAAATTAAGGTCATAAAAGGTTTGTAGTAATTAATTTTGACGTTTTAAATATAAGAAATTAATCAAATCAACATGTCCCATTGAAATCAAGCACATTTTCAATAACGCAAATCAGTCAAATATCGTAAGAACACTTAGACAGGGCTCTAATTGGCGACTAATTTCGTCTTTCGTTAAAGAAAAAAAATTCTATAAGTCGCAAAATTTGCAACCATTGACATGGCGATCGTCAAATTCCGGGGCTATAAACATTTTCATTGTTTTTTTTTCGCAAGAGACGAAAAGAAATAAAAAAAAAAGTAAAGATAATATGGTTTGGTAATTGACATGCTCTTTGTCACTTTGTTTTTTTTTTTTTTACTGATATGAACGCAAGTGCGAACGAAATTTTCCGTCGCCTTAGTGCACACAGAGCTTAGCTATAAGGTAGACCAGATAAGACAATAGTTGGCCCTCGTCAAGTAATTTTTTGTCTCCAGAAAATCGACACTTGTAAAATGCAGTTGATGTGGTCATTTGTTTGCCACTTAGATTCTCACTCATAGAGATATCGTCTACATTAGTGCTTGATCATTATTGTTTGGACGAGTGTAACACGTCAATCATATAAAAAATCCTTAATATTATTATATTTCATTAGATCCGAGTTTCTTAAAAAGAAATGATCAATTAAAACTTTTTGAACATTAGAGTTTTACATGCCTGTTAAATTAAAACCTTTTTGGCATTCAAATGGCTTATATTTTATGTTAATTTTTTTTCTTTACGCTTTTGTTTGCAATTGCATTGATTGCATGTGGAACCTTAAAATTTGTGGGTTCAATCAAGTATAAAATATTTGACACACAAAAACTTTTTACAATATTATTCTACTTTGAATATAGTATCCCCTACATTACTATTCAGATCGGGGAGGGGGGGGGAGAGAGAGAGAGAAAGATACTCTATCGGTCACTATATGAATAGTGTTGGCACATAAAAATATTTTGACTGACGACTAAAAATTTTGCATTCGCAACTTAATTTTTTCCATTAGGAGCTAACTGGCAAACTAAATTTTAGAGGTCACTTAGAGGCCTGTTTGATATGATTTTTTTTAAATTATGGTATAAGTCAGTTACCTCATATAATATTGTTGATTATGTGCCGATGGTCATAATGACAACTCTGGAAAAACATAATCTTTATGCCAATCCTTTATAATGCTTTCCAGGCAAGAATCTGACCCTGAGCATGCTTTGCTAATTTAAACCAACCATTCATTTTTATTTTGTTTCTATATATATATTTGTTTCTTTGTATGTTGTTTAACGTCCCTCTCGAGAATTTTTCACTCATATGGAGACGCCACCACTTGCCGGTGGAGAGCTGCAAATTTTGTCCTATACTCGGCACTCGGGGCCATTGAGCAGTGAGGGATCTTTTTCGTGCCAGCACTTACTGCGACACGGGACCTCGGTTTACATGGTCTCATCCGAAGGACCGGTCTCCACGTCCCACAGTGGGATTCGAACCCGCGAATTAAGGATCAGCTCCTTACTCCGCGACTGTAGAGCAAACGCTCTATCCACTACGCCAAGTGACCCACTTTTCAGTTTACATACTCCGTGGACCCAAAATGCAAAAAACCAACAACGTTTGATGATTAAAAGCCAATTTGTACCTGAAATATTTAAATATAGTCATAAGATTTCAAAACTAAGTCAAGGTGACCTTTTCAGTTGACTTACTCCTAGGAAACTTTCGAGAACATTATTTACAAAAATTCATCATCAAAAGTAAATGGCAAAGGGAAATAACACCTCTCAGTAGAATACAAATTACTAGCGCCTGGCCAGGACCAGAACACTTGAACAAATGGTCCAGATGTTCAAAACCTGGTAAAAATACCATTTTATTAAAAATTTTACTATGTTGCCTCCAATATACCCAGGAGCAGAGAAGATTTTTTTTTTGAAGATATAATGTATTTTTATTAAAGAATCAACACAACCTCTCCCTAACACCAGAACCCATGACCCAGGGTCAGGAAATTGACAGATTTGGAAAAGATACCCTCAGCATCATAACTATGCACTTAGTGTAAAAGAATAAACACATTTTTACTATATTATTTCTAGAAAGATATACATTTCCTTTCAGACTGTGGGATCCCAAACAAACCTTGCATTACGTGGGATGTACAAGATGGAGGCGGGATAGGAATCTATTAATAATTGCACATTTAATTCCCCAATTCCTAAGAAGAGCGAATTTGACGGTTTTGTATCTAAAGTCCCCTACATAAGCCGTTCACTTAATCACTGTTCAGTGTTATCAGTTGTCACCTGTGTGGACGGGCGTATACTACATAGCTATTGTAAAAAACTCGGTAGCGACGAAAATAACTGTTTATGTCTTCCAAGACAGGAGAGAAGGAAACTTACAACTGTTGGACAGGACAATGCAAACGTATACAAACGAACACAAATACAAGTCAACTGCTGTAAAATGTAAACAAACGTAATGTAAGATAACGAAAACGAACATGTGTCGTCCATTCCACGCCGGTAGCCGTGAAAATAAAACAGGTGCAACGAATGCGAAGGGTATACCCCAATGCTGATAGCAAAGATAGTGAATCTAATATGATGTATCCCTATTTACTAGTCGTGTTCAGCTTTAACATAAAAATTCATTTTGCAGCGGCAGTCAGAAATGTGTCTGGTCATTATTTTGATCTGCTTTCAGTATACCAAATTACACGTATACCAAATTGAAATTCCATCAATTTTGAACACAATGCAAAACAATCTTTTTTCTTGCCCATGTTTTTGTTAAATTGTTATTTGACAACGTAGATCAATTAAACTTAATACCAGCTTAGACAGAACGCCGTGAATTGATGCTTCAGTTCCTATACCTGTATTTTATTAATCTGTCTCAGAGCTATTAATGAATATTTTACTCTGTCTTTATTGATTGTCATCTATCATATACAAATTGGAACCTCTGCAAACTACAATGAAAAACCAGAAAAAAACCGTTTTAATATTTTATACATGTTTATATTCATAACATTATTCTTCGTAAGAAGCAAGAATCATGCAGACTTTCAAACATTTAGAAATCTTTATAATTTTGATTAATATAGTGTATTGCAATGGAAATTTAAAAGATAGTTATTCTACATTACAATATGGATATAGATTACATCAGAGAATGATAAAATCTTACATGAACTATAGTATATTGGAATGTGTTGAAGGGTGTTTAAAAACTTCAAGGTGCAAGTCGGTGAATTATTACAAAGGAGCAAACTTCTGTGAAACTAACTTTCAAATAAACAGAACTGAACCATCAATGTATAGAAAAAGCCTGGGCTGGATATACACCGCCATAGAGAACTGGGACGAGGTAATTATATATTTACAACTATTATTATTTTGTCACTCTACATTTTTTTTTTAAAACAAGTGTTGTTTTTACAGTGTTAATTAAAAAACAAAATTTATTTTATATAAATTTTTGGAAAACAATATGAGGAGGAAGATTTTGGTTAAAGATAAAACTTAAAGTAATTTAAAATTGAATGCTTTGAAAATGGCGTGAATATAATATTGCTAATGACAAAATATAAGTTCACTTAAGTTGCCTAGTTTTAACACTGTTCTAAGAAATAAGGTATATTTAAACAAAAACAGGTTGGCCATGTGATCAAACCAAAGGGCTTTATGGTAGATTTGATATATATATCGCGGGTTCAAATGCACAAGACTTAGTGGCCGGTCTTCGGATGAGACCGTATATAAACGGAGGTCTCGTTTCGCAGTAGGTGTTTGAATGAAAAAGATCCCTCACTGCTCAATGGCCCTGACTGCCGAGCATAGTGGTGGCGGAAAATTCTCAAGAAGGAAGTTAAAAAACAAACTTCATGACAATAAAATATATGGAAATAACAAACAGTATTCAATCTCAAAAGTCCATTAAACAATACAAAATAGGAGCAGAGCAAACACGGACTTCCAAAACATCAGAGGTGGGATCAGATGCCATGGAGGTGTGAGCACCCTCTGCCGACCGGTCACACCCGCCGTGTGCTCCTTGTCATGAATGGGAAATAACGGAAAAATCCGTCGACAATTCAGTGTGTAAATAATGACCTACAATTAATCTGGTGCAATGGCAGAGCTTTTTCTCAGAGTCGCGGATTGATCTTTACATCGCGGGTTCGAATACTTCTGCGGTGACCGGTCCTTCGGATGAGGCCGTATAAACCGAGGTCCCCTGTAGCAGTAGGTGCTTGCATGAAAAAAGACCACTAAATGTTCAAAGTCCGTAAGTGCCAAGAACAAGTCTAAAGAACTAAGTACGTTACGTATTATTCGAAGGCCCACAATTTTTCGTATTTTGATATACAAGTTTGTAAAAATATAACTACTATGTACATGTAGAAGACGATTGGTAGTTTTCATATATGCATAACAAAATTTCGCAAGTACGTTGATTAGAGGTATTCACATGATTTTAACATCCGTTCTTTCCGGAAATTGCTATTTTTTCCACTATTTTTACAACAAATTTCCAAAATTGAAGTAGTGCACACTCCTCGAGCAAAATAAAACATATATATTTGAAAATAAATTGATAAAAGACAAGCAAAAATAATGGTAAGAATTTGCTCGAGGAATGTGCAGTATGTTATTTTTGACATTTCATGACTATTTCCGGTGGCGGATACCGAGTTAGTCGAGGGGCGATTTCTTATCAAGGAGTTATAATAATGGTGTATTTCGTGTAATAATGTTAAAATATAAATTTATCATTGATTGACTATATTTATATTGCTCATACAAATATATTTTTCATGAAAATAGCATAAAAGCTCAAAAAAAAATGTTTATAGAAATGACAAATTGCAATATTGTTTCATACAAATAAGCCTTACACTTGATAAATGCTGCCAGGAAGAAGGGAAGAGATCAATTTTAATAATATACTAAATAAAAATGTTCAGCTAATAAATGATATCACTTAAAGTATTATTGCAGAAAAGAAAATGCTTAAATCCTAGCCTTTATTTTATTTTGCTACTGAAACGGCCTAGTTGACTTCTGCATGTATGTAAATAAATTACGCAATAAACTCAAAGATGACGTCACAATAGGTCCCCTTGCAACTCGTACATTTTTTGTAAAGGGGGGAGGGGGGATAAATTCCCAATCTTTTGGATGCCGTTTGTCAGGACTGACCAGATCAATTAATATTCTGAAGTCTTGTATATTCAGTCATTTATACAAGTGCACGGTTGATGCTTCAATATATTTTCAGATTTTATAATTCCACGCACAAAATAAGCGTGTTGCATCTGCACAAGTTTATATTGTAGACATTGCCTGCCGTTAATATTATGCATATAAAAAAAGGCTCATATATCACCTAGTAAAATTTATTTTTTACCCGTATATTCTACTTAAGATCATTCCACATATATACCATGCAGATTTGTAATTTCTTATCTGTCGAGGATCCAGTGACGTTAAAAGAAGACTGGAATGAGAAAGCGACAGAAAGGTCCAAAAAAGAATTTCTGTCAAAAAAAAAAAAAAATAAAATAAATAAATAAATAAAAAGCTGTATCGGACGAAAGGTTCACTTTTCAGCAACTACCTGTCACTAAATTATTTCACCCCATTACGGCGGTGTATGTGTATCACACAATTTAATATAAGTACTGTGGAACAAAACTATCAGTCAGTGTGAACAAGTCTGAAAACAAGTTATTTATCTGGCACGAAGAGTCAGGGGAGCAGGGCCCCTTCCCACTTTTTTCCCAAACTTCGAAAATGATCATTCCAAGGGTAACCCCCCCCCCCTCCCTCTTTTTGCTGTAGCATAGGTAAAGTTAAGGAATTTGGTGTATTGGGGGAAAATTGGTTGTGAAAAAATAATTGTGAAAAGAAGTTTGAACTTTCCGTGACACGGGCCCTCGGTTTTTTAAGGTCTCATCCGAAAGACCCGAAACTTTCACTTCAAAGTGGGTCGCCCGCGTGGCGCAGTGGTCAGAGCGTTTGCTCTAGAGTCGCGGAGTAAGGAGTTGATCCTTACATCGGAGGTTCGAATCCCACTGTGGGATGTGAGACCGGTCCTTCGGATGAGACCGTATAAACCGAGGTCCCGTGTCGCAGTAGGTGCTGGCACGAAAAAGATCCCTCACTGCTCAATGGCCCTCAGTGCCAAGTATAGGTCAAAATTTTCAGCTCTCCACCGGCAAGTGGTGGCGTCTTCATACGAGTGAAAAATTCTCGAGAGGGAAATTAAACAACAATAAACAAACACCTAAGCACAGGCACTTGTTCCGTATACGGGGCACCCCTACTTATAAGTAGGGGTCGCCCTCATACGAAACAAGTGCCTGTGCTTAGGTCGGTAGCGGTCGTGATTCGAACACACGACCTTCCGATCACGGAGCGAGCGCTCTGCCTGAAATGGATTGAAAAGCAGGCATAAAGGCCTGGGATCTTTCTTCCCATAGGTTTGGTATCGAAGGCTTACAATACTTAATAAAAGATAGGCTCTCATATTGAGCGAAACTTCAAGCAACAAAGTCGAAACTTTAAGCAACAGTATTTATCTTTAATTATATGTAGTATTTTAAAAAGATCGTAAATGTGTTCTTCAAAGAAAGTAAATGTTTGTGCATGTTTATTTTAATTCCTTTTTTTTGAAAAGCTATACTAAGTTGGTAAAAAAAGCCTCAATAAGTTGCTAAAAAAAATGCGATAGAAAATTGCCTATGCCAGCTATACAAGAGAAGTGCTGCATCTCTACCAGCTTGTAAAGGGGTGCGGAGTGGGGTGAAACTTGATTCGTGCATTTGAGAAATACCATCCAGTGACATATAAAATTATTAATCGAATGACAGTCCTTTTTTCCAGTTTTTTTTTTTAAAACTTTCTCAGATGACAAGACAGAAACGTTTTAAACACATTTTGTTTAGATAAATTCATGAATGACGCCGCGACTCGTTGGAAAGGATGGGCTGGGGAGTTTGCCCTTTCAATGTTATCTATTAATTAAAATTTTAAATACTTTTCGAAAATATCTTTAATGCTTTAATGCTTTCTCATAAAATTTCATAGGGAATCTGACATTCTAGAAAGTAGTGTTAAAAGTTTTAATGCAATCTTAAAATCAAACCAAATAATTTGCATAAAAAATATTGTCTAGCTTTTAAAAATCAAAATTTTGCTTGAATTATAGAATAATCGGATACTTATAATAAACGTACTATTAAATATATGCGTTACGCATCTCTCTCTCTCTCTCTTGTTTTAAAATCATATAAATTATTCTTTCATTTGAACGTATATTGTCGGACCCAAAAAATCAAACTGTTTGTCTGAGGCCGTTATTTAATCGATCGATGGGTCGACAAAACTCATTTTCCCATATATTAGTCAATAAATGTTTTGTTATACCTTTGAATCTTGAGCTGGCTTCCATGAGTAAATTAACTTAAACCACACTGCGTTTAAACTTGGTTAATTTCGTCACTGTCGAAGACCAAGGAATGCAAATAAGATTTAGCTGAACCCGCCCACAATTTTGACGTGAGCGGTCTAGTTTCTCATCGACGGGTCAAATATCTTACTCCGCGGCCAAACATCGATGTTTTTAATTACCATTCAGTACAACACTGGAAATGTGTATAGATGTATATAGAATCCAATTTCTAAAGTTTTACAAAATTTTGTGTTGTACTCTGAAAATCTTCAGAATAAACTCTGAAAATATCTCAAAAGCGATTTGTGCATATGTGTATAAATGATAGAGGCTGTATTCGAATGATTAAAACTCTGTATCAGACAAGGGCGTTCCGTGAGAAAATGAATTTTCTGTAAAAATCTTAACAGAAACTTTGAGTTGATAAAGTCATGGAAAGAGAAAGGCGCTTCACAGTTGCTGATCTTGTAAATGCACAGTTACGCGGTAAAATAATAATAATAAAAACATGGACAAACAAAATTATGCTACTGGTACGATTGTTAGCAAAATAAATTAAAATTGATAGAGAAACGTTTTTAATAAGTGGCTATTGGGCCAAACTTTGTGAAATGTAAAGGGAGAAATTTTTAAAACACCATGACGCAATGTTTTTGACGTTATAATGCATCTCCGGGGTTACCAAAACGTGTTAATTTTAAAATTAATTAAATTGATTTCTGTTAAGTCGAATAAAATGGAACTTCACACATCAACAAAATAAGTATTTGATATAAAAATGTGTTCTTTTTAATATTTCTTGAAAGTAATATAACGAACTTTCCAATAACCCTCGTATTTGCGTAACGTTGCTAGGTTGACGTCATAACGTCATAGTGTTATTTTCCAAAGAAACTCTATATTCAGATAGATTTGTAGGAAAATTGATTTGAGATAATTACAAAAGTTAAGCTGAATTAAAAAGAGGACATCTTAGACATGTTTCAAAAAAATCTTCATCAGATTTGGGGGCAGGGCCGATTTTGGTCCATAACGTACTTTCTTCTTTGCAGATCTCCACTGGCAAATGGTGGTGTCTCAATATGAGTGAAAAATTATCGATGAGACGTTAAACAAAGAAAACTTAATGACAAATACATGTTTATTAAAGTTTTTAACCCATAAAATGATTTTTTTTTTTTAGAAATTCAGTTCATTGAACGCACGTCGGTACCCAATGACTTAACAGAGAAACTATGTCGACTATTTATGTGGTTAGGTCACGAATCTGTATTTCATACTGAGATAGATTTGAATTAAAATAAAAGAGGTACATAAGGGAAATATTTGGAAATGGGAATATTTGTCAAAATATATGTGTTTGATCTTATATAGATTAGTCATTCGCATCAATAAACATTCATTTCAACAACCCATCTTGCCTTCCAATTTTTGTTTCAAGGTCTTAACGAGTTTTGCTCAGCATCATCCTGTGCCATCAATGAAAAATGCATCCCCCGACCACTGGGGAAGGTCAAGTGCGTTTTATTGAGTGAGATTTCGAGCCTAACAAGGGATGGGGCTCAAGCAAGTCAGTGTTCATTGTTTTTTGAAAAAATTATAGTTGATACGTTATTGTATTTTGTCAACGTTATGGGACTTTCTGATATTCATTCTTTCTCATTTTTTTTGCAAATTTCACAATCCATTGAAGGATTAATTCAAAATTAATGACCGGCAAATAGAAAATTGTTGAAAAAAAAAATTCAACATAAAGTAACATATTTTTGAATTATAATTGTGTCATATTGTAGATACATTCTGTTTAATATTTCTAAAGTGACAATAAAATTGACAAATGCATAAAAAAGTTTCAGATTTTTGTTAATAAAGCTTCATTTAGGAAAAAGAAAATATTACTTATTTCTAAAAGACTTAAATGCATAATCCAAAGAAACTGTAATTTTTTTATCTGTAAGACTGATGACAGGAATAGAAATTATTAGATGAAAATTTTGATCGAGTTTCTTCTCTTATATAAGTGACAAAAATAATTTTTTAATTGTTATTTAACATTAATTAGGGTCTTCCGTCTTCAGCGGAAGACCCTTCTATTATTCTTAGGTTTCTTTTTTACCTTTATTAAGGTCTTCCGTCTCCAACGGAAGACCTTATTGTTTTCGTTCGGTTTCTTTTTCCTTATTATTATTATTAGGGTCTTCCGTCTTCAGCGGAAGACCCTTCTATTATTCTTCGGTTTCTTTTTTACCTTTATTATTAGGGTCTTCCGTCTTCAGCGGAAGACCCTTCTATTATTCTATTGTTTCTTTTTCACTTTTATTAGGGTCTTCCGTCTTCTGCGGAAGACCCTTCTATTATTCTATTGTTGATTTTTCACTTTTCTTTTTATTATTATTATTCTTTTTTTTCCTTACCGATTTTGTGCAGAAGATTTCTCGGAGATCTCTCAATCGATTTGCTTCAAATTTTCAGGGTTAGTGCGTTGCTATCTGAAGTTTATAACGCCGCTTCAGTTTTTGAAAAATCACTTCCGGTCAGAAGTTATCGCCCTTTGATCGATTTTTACATAGACCTTGTGTCTGCACAAAAACTCAAGAACGACAAATGCTAGAGTGTTGAAACTTTCAGTGGTGATAGAGGACATACTCTAGATGTGCACCTTGGTTTTCAAATTTTCCGGAAGTCCGATGTATGGAAGCTCGGTAGGGGTAGAAATTTAGGATGTGATTTATGAGTGAATTTTAGAGACATTTCTGATAATAACATTTTAAATAGAAGTATTTTGTTAAAACATATTGAACAAAAAGTCTTCAAAATCACAAGACCTTTCATTTGATATCAAGAAAAAGGGGCTGACCCCTCAAATTAGGGGCTCAGAAGGGCCAAAAATCTTTCATCTATAACTCTTTAATGATGAGTATTTTGTCCTAAGTCATTGAAGCAAAAATGTTTATCTTAAAATTCTACAACTATATATTATAAAATTTTGATCATATGTTACGTAATAAGGGGCCATAAGGGGCCAGAATGCTAAATCTTTGACACGTTATATCTCGAAAAGGGGAAATATTTTGATAAACAATATTGAACAAAAGATGTTCAAAATAATGTTCTAAACAATATACATCCTTTTAATTTTTGTAAGACATCCCCATTAAGGAGTTGGAGGGCTGGCCCCTAAATAGTGTTATTCTATATATCTCTTAAACGAAAGGAAATTTCTGAATAGTTGTTGAACAAAAAGTCTTCAAAATCACAAGACCTTTCATTTGATATGAAGAAAAAGGGGCTGACCCTCAAATTAGGGGCTCAGAAGGGCCAAAAGTCTTTCATCTATAACTCTTTAATGATGAATATTTTGTTATAAGTCATTGAAGCAAAAATGTTTATCTTAAAATTCTAAAACTATATATTATAAAATTTTGATCATTATACGTAATAAGGGGCCATAAGGGGCCAGAATGCTAAATCTTTGACACGTTATATCTCGAAAAGGGGAAATATTTTGATAAGCAATATTGAACAAAAGATGTTCAGAATTATGTTCTTAACAATATACACCCTTTTAATTTTTGTAAGACATCCCCATTAAGGAGTTGGAGGGCTGGCCCCTAAATAGTGTTATTCTATATATCTCTTAAACTGAAGGAAATTTCTGAATAGTTGTTGAACAAAAAGTCTTCAAAATCACAAGACCTTTCATTTGATATGAAGAAAAAGGGGCTGACCCCTCAAATTTGGGGCTCAGAAGGGCCAAAAGTCTTTCATCTATAATTCTATCATGATCAATATTTTGTTATAAGTTATTGAAGCAAAAATGTTTATCTTAACATACTGCAACTATATATTAAAAAATTTTGATCATATGTTACGTAATAAGGGGCCAGAATGCTAAATCTTTGACACATTATATCTCGAAAAGGGGAAATATTTTGATAAACAATATTGAACAAAAGATGTTCAGAATAATATTCTAAACAATATACACCCTTATAATTTTTGCAAGACATCCCCATTAAGGAGTTGGAGGGCTGGCCCCTAAATATTCTTATTCTATATATCTCTTAAACGAAAGGAAATTTCTGAATAGTTGTTGAACAAAAAGTCTTCAAAATCACAAGACCTTTCATTTGATATGAAGAAAAAGGGGCTGACCCCTCAAATTAGGGGCTCAGAAGGGCCAAAAGTCTTTCATCTATAACTCTTTAATGATGAATATTTTGTTATAAGTTACTGAAGCAAAAATGTTTATCTTAACATTCTGCAACTACGCAGCTAGGTTAAGGACTCCCATATCTACGTCAGCCTATGCAGAGGTTTGGGAGATCTATTATGACGTCACGTTAAAACAATACAAATGAATCTCGATGAATAAATACTATAATGTTCTTTTTAAAACACACGAAATTCTTTCGTTTCTCATAAATGTTATAAAAATAAATGGATGTGCAACTTATCTTGCCATAATAGCACTTAGCGTATGCAGAATGAAAGCCAGCTTGATCTCGCTGTACTTACTGAGATGACGTCATTTTTTAGTTTGACACGCAGTTTCTCTGTATTTTAGGCGTGGATCAAACTTCTATTGTGGCTTGTAAAAATGAAAATAAATACGAAACATGCGTAGTCAGACAAAAAGAGAGACATATTCTGAAATATATTAATCCACATTTTATTGTCAAACTAAATTGATAATGTGTAGACTTCATATATAGCCGTAGGGAGCACATTTGTACATTAACGTGCTAGAATGAGGGGTCCAGCCCCTAGAAAATATCAAAAGTTCAACGATATCCGTTTCACTATAAATTCTAAATTTTTCAACACGTGTAGCCATTATTCCTACTGTTCTGAAAAGTGCTGGGAGCTGGTTGTACATTGTTTATTTATTCCGTAATCTCACATTATTCCAATGCGTATTAAATTTTTGTCTGGAGTTTATAGAAAGACGGCTAAATTTTAAACAATTCTCAAGCATGAAGAAGTTGCTCCTAGCACTTTTCGGGTTAAGGAATTTGTCTCAAAGAAAACAAAATAAATTTTATAGCGGAAGAATGTCCGTATATCGTTGAACTTTGACGATCTTTGTAGTAGTACATATATGGTCCAATTTTAAACCTGTCACGTGACAAACAGCTGATGTAAGCGATGTCACTTTGGCCGAACTCAGCAGAGACCCGATATATACAAATGCATTCACCACAATTCACATTTATCAAAACTACTGCTGTTAAAAAAATATTAAAAATTGTATTCATTTTCCCTGAATATATAAAGGCGTATATTTTATGGGCGTCCTTAACCTAGCTGCGTATATATTATAAAATTTTGATCATATGTTACGTAATAAGGGGCCATAAGGGGCCAGGATGCTAAATCTTTGACACCTCGAACAAGGGGAAATATTTTGATAAGCAATATTGAACAAAAGATGTTCAGAATAATGTTCTAAACAATATGCGTCCTTTCACTTTTTACAGACGAATATCTCAGTCAAGATCTTGACTAATCTTATCCAAAATCAGACGGAAGACCCACTCGTTGCTCGCAACGAGAACCATCTAGTTATTATTCTTTTTTTTTCTTTACAATTTTTGTGCAGACGATTTCTCGGAGATGGCTCGATCGATTTACTTGAAATTTTCAGGGAAGATGTATCTTTGTCTGAAGCTTATACGTTTTTTTCAATTTTTTGAAAATCACTTCCGGTCGGGAGTTATCTCCCTTTTATCAAAATTCAGAGGACCTCCTTGTCTGCGATGGAACTCAAAAACGGCTTAAGCTAGAGCGCTGAAATTTTCATTGATGATAGAGGACATGTTGCCATTTTGCACCTGGGTTTGGATATTTTCCGGAAGTGCGTAGTATGGAAGCTCGGTAGGGGTCAAAATTTAGGACACGAATCATGAGTGAATTTTTGAGACATTTTGTATCATATCTTTTAAAGTATAATTATTTTGTTAAAACATTCTGAACAATATTTGTGCAGAATGACAAGATCTTTAATATGATATCAAGAAAAAAGGGCTGACTTATCATATTAGGGGTCAAGAGGGGCCAAAAGTATTAAATCAATAACTCTTTAACGATCAATATTTTGGTAAACATTGCTGAAGCAAAAATGTTTATCTTAACAATTTACAACCATATATTATGATATTTACATCATATGTTACATAATTAGGGGCCATAAGGGGCCAGAATGCTAAATCTTTGACACTTTATATCTCGAAGAGGGGAAATATTTTGATAAGCAATACTGAACAAAAGATGTTCAGAATAGTGTTCTAAACAATATGCAACCTTTTAATTTTTGCTAAATTTCCCATTTAGGAGTTGAAGGGCTGGCCCCTAAATATATCTTTTATATATAGCTCGGAAACGAAAAAGAATTTCTGAATAGTTGTTGAACAAAAAGTGTTCAAAATCATGAGAGCTTTAAAGTGATATGTAGAAAAAGGGGCTGGCCCTTCAAAATAGGGGCCGAGAGGGGCCGAAAGTCTTTGAACAATAACTCTTTAACGATCAATATTTTGTAATGCATTACTGAAGCAAAAATGTTCATCTCAACAATTTACAACTATATATTATGATATTCACATCATATGTTACATAATTAGGGGCCATAAGGGGCCAGAATGCTAAATCTTTGACGCTTTATATCTCAAAAGTGATAAATATTTTGATAAGCAATATTGAACAAAAGATGTTCAAAATAATGTTCTAAACAATTTGCAACCTTTCATATTCTGCTAAACATCCCCATTAAGGAGTTGAAGGGCCGGCCCCTAAATACTTCCTTTGCAAATATCTCAGAAACGAAGAAAAATTTCTGAGTAGTTGTTGAACAAAAAGTGTTCAAAATCATGAGAGCGTTAAAGTGATATGAAGAAAAAGGGGCCGACCCCTCAAAATAGGGGCTGAGAGGGGCCGAAAGCCTTTCAACAATAACTCTTTAACGATCAATATTTTGTAATGCATTACTGAAGCAAAAATGTTCATCTCAACAAATTACAACTATATATTATGATATTCACATCATATGTTACATAATTAGGGGCCATAAGGGGCCAGAATGCTAAATCTTTGACGCTTTATATCTCAAAAGTGGGAAATATTTTGATAAGCAATATTGAACAAAAGATGTTCAAAATAATGTTCTAAACAATATGCAACCTTTCATTTTTTTGCTAAACGTCCCCATTTAGGAGTTGAATGGCCGGCCCCTAAATACTTCCTTTGCAAATATCTCAGAAACGAAAAAAAAATTTCTGAATAGTTGTTGAAAATCATGAGAGCGTTAAAGTGATATGAAGAAAAAGGGACTGGCCCTTCAAAATAGTGGCTGAGAGGGGCCGAAAGTCTTTGAACAATAACTCTTTAACGATCAATATTTTGTAATGCATTACTGAAGCAAAAATGTTTATTTCAACAATTCAAAACTATATATTATGATATTCACATCATATTTACATAATTAGGGGCCATAAGGGGCCAGAATGCTAAATCTTTGACGCTTTATATCTCAAAAGTGGGAAATATTTTGATAAGCAATATTGAACAAAAGTTATTCAAAATAATGTTCTAAACAATATGCAACCTTTTGATTTTTGCTAAACGTCCCCATTAAGGAGTTGAAGGGCCGGCCCCTAAATATATCCTTCGGATATATCTCGGAAACGAAAAAGAATTTTTGAATAATTCTTGAACAGAAAGTGTTCAAAATCATGAGAACTTTAAGGTGATATCAAGGAAAAGGGTCTGACCCATTAAATAAGGAGCTGAGAGGGGCCGAAAGTATACAATCAATAACTCTTTAATGATCAATATTTTGTAATATATAACTGAAGCGAAATAGTACATCTTCACACACTTTATCTAAATAACATGATGTTGATATCATATATTACGCAGTAAGGTGTCTTTAGGGGGCCAGATTGCATAATCTATGGCGCAATATATCTCGAAAAGGAAGAATATTTTGATAAACAGTATTGAACAAAAGACGATCGAAATAATATTCTGAACAATATGCACTCTTTCAATTTTTGCTAGACGTCCCCATTTAGGACTTGAAGGGCCGGCCTTTAATATTTCTTTAGCATATATCCCGAAAACAAAAAAGAATTTCTGACTAGTTGTTGAACAAGAAGTGTTCAAAATCATAAGAGCTTTAAAATGATATCAAGAAAAAGGGGCTGACGTCTCACATTAGGGGCCAAGAAGGGGCGAAAGTCTTTAATCTATATTCCTTTAATGATCAATATTTTGTAAAATATTATTAAAGCACAATTGTTCGTCTTAACAATTTATTTATATCATTATATTTGAACGAAAATCTCAGTCAAATTCTTATCTCATCTTATCAAAAATCGGACGGAAGACCCACTCGTTATTATTCTTTTTTTCTGCACAAATTTTGTGCAGACGATTTCTCGGAGACGGATTGATGGATTTGCTTCAAATTTTCAGGATTGTTGCTAGGTTATCTGAAGTTGATTCCGGCTGAACAGTTTTTCAAAATTCACTTCCGGTCGAAAGTTATCGCCCTTTTATCAAAATTCAGAGGATCTCCTTGTCTGTGATGGAACTCAAAAACGGCTTAAGGTAGAGCGCTGAAATTTTCAGTGATGATAGAGGACATGTTGCCATTTTGCACCTGGGTTTAGATATTTTCCGGAAGTGCCTAGTATGGAAGCTCGGTAGGGGTCGAAATTTAGGACATGAATCACGAGTGAATTTTCAAGACATTTTGTATCATATCTTTTAAACTATAATTATTTTGTTAAAACATACTGAACAATAATTGTGCAGAATGACAAGATCTTTTACATGATATCAAGAAAAAAGTGCTGACTCATCACATTAGGGGCCGAGAGGGGCCAAAAGTTTTAAATCAATAACTCTTTAACGTTCAATATTTTGTAATGTATTACTGAAGCAAATATGTTTATCTTAACAATTTACAACCAGATGTTATGATATATACATCACATATGACATCATTAGGGGCCAGAATGCTAAATCTTTGACACTTTATATCTCGAAAGTGGGAAATATTTTGATAAGCAATATTAAACAAAAGATGTTCAAAATAATGTTTTGAACAATATGCAACCTTTCAATTTTCCCTCAACATCCTCATTAAGGAGTTGAAGGGTCGGCCCCGAAATATTTCTTTTGCAAATATCTCAGAAACGAAAAAGAATTTCTGATTAGTTGTTGAACAAAAATTGTTCCAAATCATGAGAGCTTCAAAGTGGTATGAAGAAAAAGGGGCTGGCCCCTCAAAATAGTTGCCGAAAGGGGCTGAAAGTCTTTAATCAATAACTCTTTAACGATCAATATTTTGTAATGCATTACTGAAGTCAAAATGTCTATCTCAACAATTTACAACAACATACCATGTTATATACATCATATGTTACATAATTAGGGGCCATAAAGGGCCAGAAAGCTAAATCTTTGACACTTAATATCTCGAAAAGGGGGAACATTTTGATATGCAGTACTGAACAAAAGATGGTCAGAATAATGTTCTAAATAATATGCACCCTTTCCGTTTTGGTCAATTGGCCCCATTAAGGACTTGGAGGGGTGGCCCCTAAATATTTCAATTCAGAATATCTCAACAACGAAAAGAAATCTCTGAATAGTTGTTGAACAAAAAGTCTTTGAAATCACAAGACCTTTCATTTGATATCAAGAAAAGGGGACTGACCCTTCAAATCAGGGACTGAGAGGGGCCAAAAGCATGTCATTTATAGCTCTTTGATACTGTTATATAAATCAAAAGAATGAAATCTAACTAGGGAAGTCTATATATTATAATCTTTTAACAAAGGTTATAGTCAAAATCATATCTCATCTTATCGAAAAATCGGACGGAAGACCTACTCGTTGCTCGCAACGAGATCTCATCTAGTTATTATTAGGGTCTTCCGTCTTCAGCGGAAGACCCTTCTATTATTCTTCGGTTTCTTTTTTACCTTTATTAAGGTCTTCCGTCTTCAGCGGAAGACCTTGTTATTCTTAGGTTTCTTTTCCACTATTTTTATTATTATTAGGGTCTTCCGTCTTCTGCGGAAGACCCTTCTATTATTCTATTGTTGATTTTTCACTTTTCTTTTTATTATTATTATTCTTTTTTTTTTCCTTACCGATTTTGTGCAGAAGATTTCTCGGAGATCTCTCGATCGATTTGCTTCAAATTTTCAGGGTTAGTGCGTTGCTATCTGAAGTTTATAACGCCGCTTCAGTTTTTGAAAAATCACTTCCGGTCAGAAGTTATCGCCCTTTGATCGATTTTTACATAGACCTTGTGTCTGCACAAAAACTCAAGAACGACAAATGCTAGAGTGTTGAAACTTTCAGTGGTGATAGAGGACATACTCTAGATGTGCACCTTGGTTTTCAAATTTTCCGGAAGTGCGATGTATGGAAGCTCGGTAGGGGTAGAAATTTAGGATGTGATTTATTAGTGAATTTTAGAGACATTTCTGATAATAACATTTTAAATAGAAGTATTTTGTTAAAACATATTGAACAAAAAGTCTTTAAAATCACAAGACCTTTCATTTGATATCAAGAAAAAGGGGCTGACCCCTCAAATTAGGGGCTCAGAAGGGCCAAAAGTCTTTCATCTATAACTCTTTAATGATGAATATTTTGTTATAAGTCATTGAAGCAAAAATGTTTATCTTAAAATTCTACAACTATATATTATAAAATTTTGATCATATGTTACGTAATAAGGGGCCATAAGGGGCCAGAATGCTAAATCTTTGACACGTTATATCTCGAAAAGGGGAAATATTTTGATAAGCAATATTGAACAAAAGATGTTCAAAATAATGTTCTAAACAATATACACCCTTTTAATTTTTGTAAGACACCCCCATTAAGGAGTTGGAGGGCTGGCCCCTAAATATTGTTATTCTATATATCTCTTAAACGAAAGGAAAATTCTGAACAGTTGTTGAACAAAAAGTCTTCGAAATCACAAGACCTTTCATTTGATATCAAGAAAAAGGGGCTGACCCCTCAAATTAGGGGCTCAGAAGGGCCAAAAATTTTTCATCTATAACTCTTTAATGATGAATATTTTGTTATAAATTATTGAAGCAAAAATGTTTATCTTAAAATTCTACAACTATATATTATAAAATGTTGATCATATGTTACGTAATAAGGGGTCGCGAGGGGCCAAAATGCTAAATCTTTGACACGTTATATCTCGAAAAGGGTAAATATTTTGATAAACAATATTGAACAAAAGATGTTCAGAATTATGTTCTTAACAATAAATACCCTTTTAATTTTTGCAAGACATCCCCATTAAGGAGTTGGAGGGCTGGCCCCTAAATAGTGTTATTCTATATATCTCTTAAACGGAAGGAAATTTCTGAATAGTTGTTGAACAAAAAGTCTTCAAAATCACAAGACCTTTCATTTGATATGAAGAAAAAGGGGCTGACCCCTCAAATTAGGGACTCAGAAGGGCCAAAAGTCTTTCATCTATAACTCTTTAATGATGAATATTTTGTTATAAGTCATTGAAGCAAAAATGTTTATCTTAAAATTCTACAACTATATATTATAAAATTTTGATCATATGTTACGTAATAAGGGGCCATAAGGGGCCAGAATGCTAAATCTTTGACACGTTATATCTCGAAAAGGGGAAATATTTTGATAAGCAATATTGAACAAAAGATGTTCAAAATAATGTTCTAAACAATATACACCCTTTTAATTTTTGTAAGACACCCCCATTAAGGAGTTGGAGGGCTGGCCCCTAAATATTGTTATTCTATATATCTCTTAAACGAAAGGAAAATTCTGAACAGTTGTTGAACAAAAAGTCTTCGAAATCACAAGACCTTTCATTTGATATCAAGAAAAAGGGGCTGACCCCTCAAATTAGGGGCTCAGAAGGGCCAAAAATTTTTCATCTATAACTCTTTAATGATGAATATTTTGTTATAAATTATTGAAGCAAAAATGTTTATCTTAAAATTCTACAACTATATATTATAAAATATTGATCATATGTTACGTAATAAGGGGTCGCGAGGGGCCAAAATGCTAAATCTTTGACACGTTATATCTCGAAAAGGGTAAATATTTTGATAAACAATATTGAACAAAAGATGTTCAGAATTATGTTCTTAACAATAAATACCCTTTTAATTTTTGCAAGACATCCCCATTAAGGAGTTGGAGGGCTGGCCCCTAAATAGTGTTATTCTATATATCTCTTAAACGGAAGGAAATTTCTGAATAGTTGTTGAACAAAAAGTCTTCAAAATCACAAGACCTTTCATTTGATATCAAGAAAAAGGGGCTGACCCCTCAAATTAGGGGCTCAGAAGGACCAAAAGTCTTTCATCTATAACTCTTTAATGATGAATATTTTGTTATAAGTTACTGAAGCAAAAATGTTTATCTTAACATCCTGCAACTATATATTATAAAATTTTGATCATATGTTACGTAATAAGGGGCCATAAGGGACCAGGGTGCTAAATCTTTGACACCTCGAACAAGGGGAAATATTTTGATAAGCAATATTGAACAAAAGATTTTCAGAATAATGTTCTAAACAATATGCGTCCTTTCACTTTTTACAGACGAATATCTCAGTCAAGATCTTGACTAATCTTATCCAAAATCAGACGGAAGACCCACTCGTTGCTTGCAACGAGAACCATCTAGTTATTATTGTTTTTTTTTCTTACCGATTATTTGCACACGAGTTCTCGGAAACGGCTCTCTCGATTTTCTTGAAACTTACAGGTCTGATAGACCATAAAAAAATCTAGATACATATTTTTTTGTTTTGATGACGTCACTTCCGGTTCCGAGCTTTCCGCCATTTAGTGATTTTCGGAGGGTCACTTTGTCCAGCAGTTTTTTCAAGAGCGCTTCTAGACAGAAACGTGACATTTTTCGGCGATGATAGAGCAACATGTGTAGATGTGACATGCGCATTTCTCTTTCCCGGGAAGTGCCGCACTTCGTCCTTCGCTATGGCCCGAAAAAAGTCCTATCGGGACTTTTAAAATTTCTAACACTTTTTCTACAATATCTTTTTACCTGTAAATATTTTGTTAAAACATATAGAGCAAAAGTTGTGTAGAATGATACGATCTTTCAAAAGATATCAACAATAAGGGGCTGGCCCCTTAAATTAGGGAGCTAGAGAGGCCAAAAGTGTTTTCCTGATATCTCAAAATGTATTGAGAATTTGTATAGCATCATAGAAGCAAAGTTGTTCAAAATGACAAGTAGCAGCTAAGGAGATCATCAAAAGTCGTCAAAATGACGTCACTTCCGGTCACACTGGAAGTAATGGTAAATGGCTCATTCTTGCTCATATGACCGTAGATGTCTCCCGAACTCGATCTCATCTCCTTAAAATTTAGACGGAAGACTTATTTGTTGCTTTGCAACAAGCTCGTCTAGTTAAGGTCTTCCGTCTCCAACGGAAGACCTTCTTGTTTTCGTTCGGTTTCTTTTTCCCTATTATTAAGGTCTTCCGTCTTCAGCGGAAGACCTTCTTGTTATTCTTAGGTTTCTTTTCCACAGTTTTTATTATTCTTTTTCTTACCGATTTTGTGCACGCGAGTTCTCGGAAACGGCTCGCTCGATTTTCATGAAACTTTCAGGTCTGATAGAGCATCAAAAGATCTAGACATATCTTTTTTTGTTTTGATGACGTCACTTCCGGTTTGGAGATTTCCGCATTATCGTGAATTTTAGAGGGTTAGTTTGTCCGCGAGTTTTCTCAAAAATGGCTCAGAATAGAAACTTGGAATTTTCAGCGACGATATGGTAATATTTGTAGATGTGACAAACATATTTCATTTTCACCGGGAGTACTGCACGCCGACGCTCGCTATGGTACGAAAAATAGCATATCGAGAATTTCCAAATTTCTAACACGTTTTCAACAATATCTCTTTACCTGTAAAGATTTTGTTAAAACATATAAAACAAAAGTTGTGCAGAATTACAAGATCTTTCCAACAATATCATTGAAAAGGGGCTGGCCCCTAAAATAAGGGGTCCAGAGTGGCCGAAAGTTTTCTCTTAATATCTCAAAAGTATTGAGAAATTGTAATACATCAAACAAGCAAAGTTGTCTAAAATGACAAGTAGGAGCTAGTGAGACCGTTAAAAGACGTCCAATGACGTCACTTCCGGCCAAACAGGAAGTAGTTAAAAATTGTTTATTTTCACAGATACTAGTACTGGCATGAAATTTAATTATACATGTCACAGAGGACATCTGACCGTATTTCCGATCAAGCAACGTCACTTTCGACCACTTCCGGTTCAACCGGAAGTAGCCAGAAATGACTTATTTTTGCAGGTATTACATGAAATCAAATGATTAACTTCAACCAAGACTTCCGACCTAATTTTCTGTCGATTGGCGTCACTTCAGGTCAAACCGGAAGTAGTCTTAAATTGCTTTATTTTACGAAAATCAGCCTAGATTTCAATCTGAATAATATACTAAATACGGATCAACATCATTTTTGGTTTAGAGGCCTTCTTTTTAACGCATGGTTTATCTTCCTTTACCCATCTTTCTAGCAGGGATACTGAGAATCGACGGAAGACCTACTCGTTGCTTTGCAACGAGCTTTGCTCTAGTTATTATTATTATTAGGGTCTTCCGTCTTCAGCGGAAGACCCTTCTATTATTCTTATGTTTCTTTTTCAAGCTTATTATTATTAGGGTCTTCCGTCTTCAGCGGAAGACCCTTCTATTATTCTTATGTTTCTTTTTCAAGCTTATTATTATTATTAGGGTCTTCCGTCTTCAGCGGAAGACCCTTCTATTATTCTTAGGTTTCTTTTTTACCTTTATTATTATTATTATTATTATTATTATTCTTTTTTCTCCTTACAAAATTTGTGCAGAGGATTTCTCGGAGATGGCTCGTTCGATTTTATTCAAATTTTCAAGGTAGATGCGTTGACATCTTAAGTTAATTCCGGCAAGTCCGTTAAGAGATATTTACTTCCGGTCGAGAGTTATCGCCCTTTTATTAAAATTCAGAGGACCTCCTTGTCTGCGATGGAACTCATAAACGGCTTAAGCTAGAGTGCTGAAATTTTCAGTGATGATAGAGGACATGTTGCCATTATGCACCTGGGTTTAGATATTTTCCGGAAGTGCCTAGTATGGAAGCTCGGTAGGGGTCGAAATTTAGGACACGAATCATGAGTGAATTTTTGAGACATTTTGTATCATATCTTTTAAAGTATAATTATTTTGTTAAAACATATTGAACAATATTTTTGCAGAATGACAGGATCTTTGACATGATATCAAGAAAAAAGGGCTGACTCATCATATGAGGGGCCGAGAGGGGCCAAAAGTCTTTCACCTATAACTCTTAAACAAGCAATATTTTTGTATATATTTTTGAAGCAAAAATGTTCATATTTACAATCTGCAACCATATATTTTAAAATTTTTATCAAATATTACGTAATAAGGGGCCAGAATGCTTAATCTTTGACGATTTATATCTCCAAAAGGGGAAACATTTTGAAAAGCATTATTGAACAAAAGTTGTTTAAAATGATGGTCTCAACAATGTGCATCCTTTTAATTTTTCCTAAACAGTCCCTATAAGGACTTAAAGGGACGGCCCCTAAATATTTCAAGTCCACATATCTCGAAAACGAAACGAAACTTCTGAATACTTGTTGAACAAAAAGTCTTTAGAATTACAAGACCTTTCATGTGATATCAAGAAAAAGGGGCTGACCCCTCAAATTAGGGGCTCAGAGGGGCCAAACGTCTTTCACCTATAATTCTTTAACGTTAAATAATTTGATATTAATTATTGAAGCAAAAATGTTCATCTTCACAATCTGCAACCATATATTTTAAAATTTCATCAAATATTACGTAATTAGGGGCCATAAGGGGCCAGAATGCTTAATCTTTGACGATTTATATCTCCAAAAGGGGAAACATTTTGAAAAGCACTATTGAACAAAAGTTGTTTAAAATGATGTTCTCAACAATGTGCATCCCTTCAATTTTTCCTAAACATCCCCTATAAGGACTTAAAGGGACGGCCCCTAAAATTTTCAAGGCTACATATCTTGAAAACGAAACGAAACTTCTGAACAAAAAGTCTTCAGAATTACAAGACCTTTCATGTGATATCAAGAAAAAGGGGCTGACCCCTCAAATTAGGGGCTTAGAAGGGCCAAAAGTCTTTCATCTATAACTCTTTAATGATGAATATTTTATTATAAATTACTGAAGCAAAAATGTTTATCTTAAAATTCTGGAACTATATATTATAAAATTTTGATCATATGTTACGTAATTAGGGGCCATAAGTGGCCAGAATGCTAAATCTTTGACACATTATATCTCGAAAAGGGGAAATATTTTGATAAGCAATAATGAACAAAAGAAGCTCAGAATAATGTTTTAAACAATATGCATCCTTTCACTTTTTACAGACGAATATCCCAGTCAAGATCTTGACTAATCTTATCCAAAATCAGACGGAAGACCCACTCGTTGCTCGCAACGAGAACCATCTAGTTATTATTAGGGTCTTCCGTCTTCAGCGGAAGACCCTTCTATTATTCTTAGGTTTCTTTTTTACCTTTATTATTATTATTATTATTATTATTATTATTCTTTTTTCTCCTTACAAAATTTGTGCAGAGGATTTCTCGGAGATGGCTCGTTCAATTTTATTCAAATTTTCAAGGTAGATGCGTTGACATCTGAAGTTAATTCCGGCAAGTCCGTTAAGGGATATTTACTTCCGGTCGAGAGTTATCGCCCTTTTATTAAAATTCAGAGGACCTCCTTGTCTGCGATGGAACTCAAAAACGGCTTAAGCTAGAGTGCTGAAATTTTCAGTGATGTTAGAGGACATGTTGCCATTTTGCACCTGGGTTTAGATTTTTTCCGGAAGTGCCTAGTATGGAAGCTCGGTAGGGGTCGAAATTTAGGACACGAATCATGAATGAATTTTTGAGACTTTTTGTATCATATCTTTTAAAGTATAATTATTTTGTTAAAACATATTGAACAATATTTTTGCAGAATGACAAGATCTTTGACATGATATCAAGAAAAAAGGGCTGACTCATCATATGAGGGGCCGAGAGGGGCCAAAAGTCTTTAATCTATAACTCTTAAACAAGCAATATTTTTGTATACATTATTGAAGCAAAAATGTTCATATTTACAATCTGCAACCATATATTTTAAAATTTTTATCAAATAATACGTAAATAGGGGCCATAAGGGGCCAGAATGCGTAATCTTTGACGATTTATATCTCCAAAAGGGGAAACATTTTGAAAAGCATTATTGAACAAAAGTTGTTTAAAATGATGTTCTGAACAATATGCATCCCTTCAATTTTTCCTAAACAACCCCTATAAGGACTTAAAGGGACGGCCCCTAAAATTTTCAAGGCTACATATCTTGAAAACGAAACGAAACTTCTGAACAGTTGTTGAACAAAAAGTCTTCAGAATTACAAGACCTTTCATGTGATATCAAGAAAAAGGGGCTGACTCCTCAAATTAGGGGCTCAGAGGGGCCAAAAGTCTTTCACCTATAACTCTTTAACGTTAAATAATTTGGTATTAATTATTGAAGCAAAAATGTTCATCTTCACAATCTGCAACCATATATTTTAAAATTTCATCAAATATTACGTAATTAGGGGCCATAAGGGGCCAGAATGCTTAATCTTTGACGATTTATATCTCGAAAAGGGGAAACATTTTGAAAAGCATTATTGAACAAAAGTTGTTTAAAATGATGTTCTCAACAATGTGCATACCTTTAATTTTTCCTAAACAGCCCCTATAAGGACTTAAAGGGACGGCCCCTAAAATTTTCAAGGCTACATATCTTGAAAACGAAACGAAACTTCTGAACAGTTGTTGAACAAAAGAATTCAGAATTACAAGACCTTTCATGTGATATCAAGAAAAAGGGGATGACCCCTCGAATTCGGGGCTCGGAGGGGCCAAAAATCTTTCATCTATAACCCTTTTACAGTAATGTTCATCTTCAATGATCTGCTACTATAAATATTTTAAAATCTTCATCAAATGTGGCGTTTTTAGGTGCCATAATGATCAAAAACATAACTGAAGGAAATTGTACGTTTTCACTATTTATATATTTATAAACGAAAATCTCAGTCAAATTCGTATCTCATCTTATCAAAAATCGGACGGAAGACCCACTCGTTGCTCGCAACGAGATCGCATCTAGTTATTATTCTTTTTTTCTGCACAAATTTTGTGCAGACGATTTCTCGGAGATGGATCGATGGATTTGCGTCAGATTTTCAGGATTGTTGCTAGGTTATCTGAAGTTAATTCCGGCTAAACAATTTTTAGAAATTCACTTCCGGTCCGGAGTTATCGCCCTTTTATCAAAATTTAGAGGACCTCCTTGTCTGCGATGGAACTCAAAAACGGCTCAAGCTAGAGCGCTGAAATTTTCAGTGATGATAGAGGACATGTTGCCATTTTGCACCTGGGTTTGGATATTTTCCGGAAATGCCTAGTATGGAAGCTCGGTAGGGGTCGAAATTTAGGACACGAATCATGAGTTAATTTTTGAGACATTTTGTATCATATCTTTTAAAGTATAATTATTTTGTAAAAACATACTGAACAATATTTGTGCAGAATGACAAGATCTTTAATATGATATCAAGAAAAAAGGGCTGACTTGTCATATTAGGGGCCGAGAGGGGCCAAAAGTATAAAATCAATAACTCTCTAACGATCAATATTTTGGTATACATTACTGAAGCAAAAATGATATTTTGATAAGCAATATTGAATAAAAGATGTTCAAAATAATGTTCTAAACAATATCTAAACTTTCGATTTTTGCTAAACGTCCCCATTAAGGAGTTGAAGGGCTGGCCCCTAAATATATCTTTTGCATATAGCTCGGAAACGAAAAAGAATTTCTGAATAGTTGTTGAACAGAAAGTGTTCAAAATCATAAGGGCTTTAAAATAGTATGAAGAAAAAGGGACTGGCCCCTCAAAATAAGGGCCGAGAGGGGCCAAAAGTCTATAATCAATATCTTTTTAATGATCAATATTTTGTTATAAATTACTGAAGCAAAAATGTTTATCTTAACAATTTACAACTATATATTATGATATTCACATCACATGTTGCATTATTAGGGGCCCTAAGGGTCCAGAAGTCCAAATCTTTGGCACTTTATATCTCGAAAGTGGGAAATGTTTTGATAAGCAATATAGAATAAAAGATGTTCAAAATAATGTTCTAAACAGTAAGTAACCTTTCGATTTTTGCTAAACGTCCCCATTTAGGAGGTGAAGGGCTGGCCCCTAAATATATCTTTTGCATATATCTCGGAAACGAAAAAGAATTTCTGAATAGTTTTTTGAACAAAAAGTGTTCATAACCATAAGAGGTTTAAAGTGGTATGAAGAAAAAGGGGCTGGCCCCTCAAAATAGGGGCTGAGAGGGGCCGAAAGTCTTAAATCAATAACTATTTAATGATCAATATTTTGTAATATATTACTGAAGCGAAATAGTTCATCTTCACACTCTTTAGCTATATAACATGGTGTTTACGTCATATCTTATGCAATAAGGGATAATTAGGGGTCAGATTGTATAATCTTTGGCGCAATAAATCTTGAACAGGAAGAATATTTTGATAACCAATATTTTAACAAAAGACGTTCAAAATAATATTCTTAATAATATGCAATCATTCAATTTTTGCTAGACGTCCCCGTTTAGGACTTAAAGGGCCGCCCCTTAATATTTCTTTTGCATATATCTCGGAAACGAAAAAGAATTTCTGAATAGTTGTTGAACAAAAAGTGTTCAAAATCATGAGAGCTTTAAGATGATATCAAGAAAAAGGGGCTGATCATTCATGAAAGGGGCCAAGATCGGCCGGTGGTGTTTAATCTATAACTTTTTATTGATCAATATTTTGTTACACATTACTGAAGGGAAATTGTTTGTCTTAACAATTTATTTATATAACTATTTTTTAACGAAAATCTCAGTAAAATTCTTATCTCATCTTATCGAAAATTGGACGGAAGACCCACTCGTTGCTCGCAACGAGATCGCATCTATTATTCTTTTTTTTCTTTACAAAATTTGTGGAGAAGATTTCTCGGAGATGGCTAGTTCGATTTTATTCAAATTTTCATGGTAGATGAGTTGACATCTGAAGTTAATTCCGGCAATATCGTTTTTTGAAAATCACTTCCGGTCGGAATTTATCTCCCTTTTATTAAAATTCAGAGGACCTCCTTGTCTGTGATGAAACTCAAAAACGGCTTAAGCTAGAGCGCTGAAATTTTCAGTGATGATAGAGGACATGTTGCCATTATGCACCTGGGTTTAGATATTTTCCGGAAGTGCCTAGTATGGAAGCTCGGTAGGGGTCGAAATTTAGGACACGAATCATGAGTGAATTTTTGAGACATTTTGTATCATATCTTTTAAAGTATAATTATTTTGTTAAAACATATTGAACAAAATTTGTGCAGAATGACAAGATCTGTAACATGATATCAAGAAAAAAGGGCTGATTCATCACATTAGGGGCCTATAGGGGCCAAAAGTCTGAAATTGATAACTCTTAAACAAACAATATTTTGGTATATATTACTGAAGCAAAAATATTTATCTTAACAATTTACAACTATATATTATGATTTTTACGTCGTATGGCACATAATTAGGGGCCACAAGGGGCTAGAATGCTAAATCTTTGACGCTTTATATCTCGAAAAGGGGAAACATTTTGAAAAGCAATATTGAACAAAAGTTGTTTAGAATGATGGTCTCAACAATGTGCATCCTTTGAATTTTTCCTAAACAGTCCCTATAAGGACTTAAAGGGACGGCCCCTAAATATTTCAAGTCCACATATCTCGAAAACGAAACGAAACTTCTGAATACTTGTTGAACAAAAAGTCTTCAGAATTACAAGACCTTTCATGTCATATCAAGAAAAAGGAGCTGATCCCTCAAATTAGGGGCTCAGAGGGGCCAAAATTCTTTCATCTATAACTCCTTAACGTTAAATATTTTGATATTGATTATTGAAGCAAAAATGTTTATCTTCACAATCTGCAACTATATATTTTAAAATTTTCATCAAATATTACGTAATTAGGGGCCATAAGGGGCCAGAAAGCTTAATCTTTGACACTTTATATCTCGAAAAGGGGAAACATTTTGAAAAGCAATATTGAACAAAAGTTGTTTAGAATAATGGTCTCAACAAAGTGCATCCTTTGAATTTTTCCTAAACAGTCCCTATAAGGACTTAAAGGGACGGCCCCTAAATATTTCAAGTCCACATATCTCGAAAACGAAACGAAACTTCTGAATTTTTGTTGAACAAAAACTCTTCAGAATTACAAGACCTTTCATGTGATATCAATGGAAAGGGGTTGACCCCTCAGATAAGGGGCTCAGAGGGGCCAAAAGTCTTTCACCTATAACTTTTTAACGTTAAATATTTTGATATTAATTATTGAAGCAAAAATGTTCATCTTCACAATCTGCAACCATATATTTTAAAATTTTGATCAAATATTACGTAATTAGAGGCTATAAGGGGCCAGAATGCTTAATCTTTGACGATTTATATCTCGAAAAGGGGAAACATTTTGAAAAGCACTATTGAACAAAAGTTGTTTACAATGATGTTCTAGGGGCTCAGAGGGGCCAAAAGTCTTTCATCTGTAACTCTTTAACAGTAATGTTCATCTTCACGATCTGCTACTATATATATTTTAAAATCTTCATCAAATATTACGTTTAGGTGCCATAAGAGGGGACAAAAACCTTTTATTTATAACTCTTTAATGATCAAAATTTCGTTTAACGTAACTGAAGCAAATTGTACTTTTTGACTATTTATATATTTATGAACGAAAATCTCAGTTAAATTCGTATCTCATCTTATCAAAAATCAGACGGAAGACCCACTCGTTGCTCGCAACGAGATCTCATCTAGTTATTATTAGGGTCTTCCGTCTTCAGCGGAAGACCCTTCTATTATTCTTCGGTTTCTTTTTTACCTTTATTATTATTATTAGGGTCTTCCGTCTTCAGCGGAAGACCCTTCTATTATTCTTATGTTTCTTTTTCAAGCTTATTATTATTATTATTATTATTCTTTTTTTCTGCACAAATTTTGTGCAGACGATTTCTCGGAGATGGATCGATGGATTTGCTTCAGATTTTCAGGATTGTTGGTAGGTTATCTGAAGTTAATTCCGGCTAAACAATTTTTAGAAATTCACTTCCGGTCCGGAGTTATCGCCCTTTTATCAATATTTAGAGGACCTCCTTGTCTGTGATGGAACTCAAAAACGGCTCAAGCTAGAGCGCTGAAATTTTCAGTGATGATAGAGGACATGTTGTCATTTTGCACCTGGGTTTGGATATTTTCTGGAAGTGCCTAGTATGGAAGCTCGGTAGGGGTCAAAATTTAGGACACGAATTATGAGTGAATTTTTGAGACATTTTGTATCATATCTTTTAAAGTATAATTATTTTGTAAAAACATACTGAACAATATTTGTGCAGAATGACAAAATCTTTAATATGATATCAAAAAAAAAGGGCTGACTTATCATATTAGGGGCCGAGAGGGGCCAAAAGTAATAAATCAATAACTCTTTAACGATCAATATTTTGGTATACATTACTGAAACAAAAATGTTTATCTTAACAATCAACAACCATATATTATGATATATACATCATATATTACATAATTAAGGTCCATAAGGGGCCAGAATACGAAATCTTTGGCACTCTATATCTCGAAAGTGGGAAATATTTTGATAAGCAATATTGAATAAAAGATGTGCAAAATAATGTTCTAAACAATATCTAACCTTTCTATTTTTGCTAAACGTCCCCATTAAGGAGTTAAAGGGCTGGCCCCTAAATATATCTTTTGCATATAGCTCGGAAACGAAAAAGAATTTCTGAATAGTTGTTGAACAAAAAGTGTTCAAAATCATGAGAGCTTTAAAGTGATATGAAGAAAAAGGGGCGGGCCCCTCAAAATAGGGGCTGAGAGGGGCCGAAAGTCTTTGAACAATAACTCTTTAACGATCAATATTTTGCAATGCATTACTGAAGCAAAAATGTTCATCTCAACAATTTACAACTATATATTATGATATTCATATCATATGTTACATAATTAGGGGCCATAAGGGGCCAGAATGCTAAATCTTTGACGCTTTATATCTCAAAAGTGGTAAATATTTTGATAAGCAATATTGAACAAAAGATGTTCAAAATAATGTTCTAAACAATATGCAACCTTTCATTTTTTGCTAAACGTCCCCATTAAGGAGTTAAAGGGCTGGCCCCTAAATACTTCCTTTGCAAATATCTCAGAAACGAAAAAGAATTTCCGAGTAGTTGTTGAACAAAAAGTGTTCAAAATCATGAGAGCTTTAAAGTGATATGAAGAAAAAGGGGCTGGCCCCTCAAAATAGGGGCTGAGAAGGGCCGAAAGTCTTTGAACAATGACTCTTTAATGATCAATATTTTGTAATGCATTACTGAAGCAAAAATGTTCATCTCAACAATTTACAACTATATATTATGATATTCACATCATATGTTACATAATTAGGGGTCATAAGGGGCCAGAATGCTAAATCTTTGACGCTTTATATCTCAAAAGTGGGATATATTTTGATAAGCAATATTGAACAAAAGATGTTCAGAATAATGTTCTAAACAATATGCAACCTTTTATATTCTGCTAAACGTCGCCATTAAGGAGTTGAAGGGCCGCCCCTAAATACTTCTTTTGCATATATCTCAGAAACGAAAAAGAATTTCTGACTAGTTGTTGAACAAAAAGTGTTCAAAATCATGAGAGCTTTAAGGTGATATCAAGGAAAAGGGTCTGACCCCTTAAATAAGGGGCCGAGAGGCGCCGAAAGTATACAATCAATAACTCTTTAATGATCAATATTTTGTAATATATTACTGAAGCGAAATAGTTCTTCTTCACAAACTTTATCTAAATAACATGACGTTGATATCATATTTTATGAAATAAGGGGTCTTTAGGGGGCCAAATTGGATAATCTTTGGCGCAATATGTCTTGAAAAGAAAGAATATTTTGATAAACAGTATTGAACAAAAGACGTTCAAAATAATATTCTGAACAATATGCACTGTTTGAATTTTTGCTAGACGTCCCCATTTAGGACTTGAAGGGCCGGTCTTTAATATTTCTTTTGCATATATTCCGAAAACAAAAAAGAATTTCTGAATAGTTGTTGAACAAAAAGTGTTCAAAATCATGAGAGCTTTAAGATGATATCAAGAAAAAGGGGCTGACCTCTCACATTAGGAGCCAAGAAGGGCCGAAAGTCTTTAATCTAAAACCCTTTAATGATCAATATTTTGTTAAACATTATTAAAGCAAAATTGTTCGTCTTAACAATTTATTTATATCATTATATTTGAACGAAAATCCCAGTCAAATTCTTATCTCATCTTATCAAAAATCGAACGGAAGACCCACTCGTTGCTCGCAACGAGATCTCATCTAGTTATTATTATTATTATTATTATTCTTTTTTTTCTTTACAAAATTTGTGCAGACGATTTCTCGGAGATGGCTCTTTCGATTTTATTCAAATTTTCATGGTAGATGCGTTGATATCTGAAGTTAATTCCGGCAATTCCGTTAAGGGATATTTACTTCCGGTCGGAAGTTATCGCCCTTTTATCAAAATTTAGAGGACCTCCTTGTCTGCGATGGAACTCAAAAACGGCTTAAGATAGAGCGCTGAAATTTTCAGTGATGATAGAGGACATGTTGCCATTTTGCACCTGGGTTTAGATATTTTCCGGAAGTGCCGAGTATGGAAGCTCGGTAGGGGTCGAAATTTAGGACACGAATCATGAGTGAATTTTTGAGACATTTTGTGTCATATCTTTTCAAGTATAATTATTTTGTTAAAACATACTGAACAAAATTTGTGCAGAATGACAAGATCTGTAACATGATATCAAGAAAAAAGTGCTGACTCATCAGATTAGGGGCCGATAGGGGCCAAAAGTCTGAAATCCTTAACTCTTAAACAAGCAATATTTTGGTATACATTACTGAAGCAAAAATATTTATCTTAACAATTTACAACTATATATTATGATTTTTACGTCGTATGGCACATAATTAGGGGCCACAAGGGGCCAGAATGCTAAATCTTTGACACTTTATATCTCGAAAAGGGGAAACATTTTGAAAAGCAATATTGAACAAAAGTTGTTTAGAATGATGTTCTAAACAATGTGCATCCTTTGAATTTTTCCTAAACAGCCCCTATAAGGACTTAAAGGGACGGCCCCTAAATATTTCAAGTCTACATATCTCGAAAACGAAACGAAACTTCTGAATAGTTGTTGAACAAAAAGTCTTCAGAACTACGAGACCTTTCATGTGATATCAAGAAAAAGGGGCTGACCCCTCAAATTAGGGGTTCAGAGGGGCCAAAAGTCTTTCATCTTTAACTCCTTAACGTTAAATATTTTGATATTAATTATTGAAGCAAAAATGTTCATCTTCACAATCTGCAACTATATATCTGAAAGTTTTCTTCAAATATTACGTAATTAGGGACCATAAGGGGCCAGAATGCTTAATCTTTGACGCTTTATATCTGGAAAAGGGGAAACATTTTGAAAAGCAATATTGAACAAAAGTTGTTTAGAATGATGTTCTCAACAATGTGCATCCTTTGAATTTTTCCTAAACAGCCCCTATAAAGACTTAAGGGGATGGCCCCTAAATATTTCAAGTCTACATATCTCGAAAACGAAACGAAACTTCTGAATAGTTGTTGAACAAAAAGTCTTCAGAATTACAAGACCTTTCATGTGAAATCAAGGGAAAGGGGCTGACCCCTCAAATTAGGGGCTCAGAGGGACCAAAAGTCTTTCATTTGTAACTCTTTAAAGTAATGTTCATCTTCACGATCTGCTACTATATATATATATATAAATTAAAATCTTCATCAAATATCACGTTTTTAGGAGCCATAAGAGGGGCCAAAAACCTTTGTTTTATAATTCTTTAATGATCAAAATTTTTGTTTTGACTATCTATATATTTATGAACGAAAATCTCAGTCAAATTCATATCTCATCTTATCAAAAATTGGACGGAAGACCCACTCGTTGCTCGCAACGAGATCGCATCTAGTTATTATTCTTTTTTTCTGCACAAATTTTGTGCAGACGATTTCTCGGAGATGGATCAATGGAATTGCGTAAGATTTTCAGGATTGTTGCTAGGTTATCTGAAGTTAATTCCGGCTAAACAATTTTTAGAAATTAACTTCCGGTCCGGAGTTATCGCCCTTTTATCAAAATTTAGAGGACCTCCTTGTCTGCGATGGAACTCAAAAACGGCTTAAGCTAGAGCGCTGAAATTTTCAGTGATGATAGAGGACATGTTGCCATTTTGCACCTGGGTTTGGATATTTTCCGGAAATGCCTAGTATGGAAGCTCGGTAGGGGTCGAAATTTAGGACACGAATCATGAGTTAATTTTTGAGACATTTTGTATCATATCTTTTAAAGTATAATTATTTTGTAAAAACATACTGAACAATATTTGTGCAGAATGACAAGATCTTTAGTATGATATCAAGAAAAAAGGGCTGACTTGTCATATTAGGGGCCGAGAGGGACCAAAAGTATAAAATCAATAACTCTCTAACGATCAATATTTTGGTATACATTACTGAAGCAAAAATCTTTATCTTAACAATTTACAACCATATATTATGATATATACATCATATGTTACATAATTAGGGGCCATAAGGGGCCAGAATGCCAAATCTTTGGCACTCTATATCTCAAAAGTGGAAAATATTTTGATAAGCAATATTGAATTAAAGATGTTCAAAATAATGTTCGAAACAATATCTAAACTTTCGATTTTTGCTAAACGTCCCCATTAAGGAGTTGAAGGGTTGGCCCCTAAATATATCTTTTGCATATAGCTCGGAAACGAGAAAGAATTTCTGAATAGTTGTTGAACAAAAAGTGTTCAAAATTATAAGGGCTTTAAAATGGTATGAAGAAAAAGGGACTGGCCCCTCAAAATAGGGGCCGAGAGGGGCCAAAAGTGTATAATCAATATCTTTTTCATGATCAATATTTTGCAATTCATTTCTGAAGCAAAAATGTTTATCTGAACAATTTACAACTATATATTATAAAATTTATGTCATATGTTATATAATAAGGAGTCATAAGGGGCCAGAATGCCAGATCATTGGCACTCTATATCTCAAAAGTTGGAAATATTTTGATAAGCAATATTGAATAAAAGATGTTCAAAATAATGTTCTAAACAATATCTAAACTTTCGATTTTTGCTAGACGTCCCCATTTAGAAGTTGAAGGGCTGGCCCCTAATTATATCTTTTGCATATAGCTCGGAAACGAAAAAGAATTTCTGAGTAGTTGTTGAACAAAAAGTGTTCAAAATCATAGGAACTTTAAAGTGGTATGAAGAAAAAGGGGCTAGCCCCTCAAAATAGGGGACGAGCGGGGCCAAAATTGTTTAATCAATAACTTTTTAACAATCAATATTTTGCAATTCATTACTAAAGCAAAAATGTTTATCTTAACAATTTACAACTATATATTATGATATTCACATCACATGTTACATTATTAGGGGCCCTAAGGGTCCAGAAGTCCAAATCTTTGGCACTTTATATCTCGAAAGTGGGAAATGTTTTGATAAGCAATATAGAATAAAAGATGTTCAAAATAATGTTCTAAACAGGAAGTAACCTTTCGATTTTTGCTAAACGTCCCCATTTAGGAGGTGAAGGGCTGGCCCCTAAATATATCTTTTGCATATATCTCGGAAACGAAAAAGAATTTCTGAATAGTTTTTTGAACAAAAAGTGTTCATAACCATAAGAGGTTTAAAGTGGTATGAAGAAAAAGGGGCTGGCCCCTCAAAATAGGGGCTGAGAGGGGCCGAAAGTCTTAAATCAATAACTATTTAATGATCAATATTTTGTAATATATTACTGAAGCGAAATAGTTCATCTTCACACTCTTTAGCTATATAACATGGTGTTTACGTCATATCTTATGCAATAAGGGATAATTAGGGGTCAGATTGTATAATCTTTGGCGCAATAAATCTTGAACAGGAAGAATATTTTGATAACCAATATTTTAACAAAAGACGTTCAAAATAATATTCTTAATAATATGCAATCATTCAATTTTTGCTAGACGTCCCCGTTTAGGACTTAAAGGGCCGCCCCTTAATATTTCTTTTGCATATATCTCGGAAACGAAAAAGAATTTCTGAATAGTTGTTGAACAAAAAGTGTTCAAAATCATGAGAACTTTAAGATGATATCAAGAAAAAGGGGCTGATCATTCATGTAAGGGGCCAAGATGGGCCGGAAGTGTTAAATCTCTAACTTTTTATTGATCAATATTTTGTTACACATTACTGAAGGGAAATTGTTTGTCTTAATAATTTATTTATATAACTATTTTTTAACGAAAATCTAAGTCAAATTCTTATCTCGTCTTATCGAAAATTGGACGGAAGACCCACTCGTTGCTCGCAACGAGATCGCATCTATTATTCTTTTTTTTCTTTACAAAATTTGTGGAGAAGATTTCTCGGAGATGGCTCGTTCGATTTTATTCAAATTTTCATGGTAGATGAGTTGACATCTGAAGTTAATTCCGGCAATATCGTTTTTTGAAAATCACTTCCGGTCGGAAGTTATCTCCCTTTTATTAAAATTCAGAGGACCTCCTTGTCTGTGATGGAACTCAAAAACGGCTTAAGCTAAAGCGCTGAAATTTTCAGTGATGATAGAGGACATGTTGCCATTATGCACCTGGGTTTAGATATTTTCCGGAAGTGCCTAGTATGGAAGCTCGGTAGGGGTCGAAATTTAGGACACGAATCATGAGTGAATTTTTGAGACATTTTGTATCATATCTTTTAAAGTATAATTATTTTGTTAAAACATATTGAACAAAATTTGTGCAGAATGACAAGATCTGTAACATGATATCAAGAAAAAAGGGCTGACTTATCACATTAGGGGCTTATAGGGGCCAGAAGTCTAAAATTGATAACTCTTAAACATGGAATATTTTGGTATACATTACTGAAGCAAAAATATTTGTCTTAACAATTTACAACTATATATTATGATTTTTACGTCGTATGGCACATAATTAGGGGCCACAAGGGGCTAGAATGCTAAATCTTTGACGCTTTATATCTCGAAAAGGGGAAACATTTTGAAAAGCAATATTGAACAAAAGTTGTTTAGAATGATGGTCTCAACAATGTGCATCCTTTGAATTTTTCCTAAACAGTCCCTATAAGGACTTAAAGGGACGGCCCCTAAATATTTCAAGTCCACATATCTCGAAAACAAAACGAAACTTCTGAATACTTGTTGAACAAAAAGTCTTCAGAATTACAAGACCTTTCATGTCATATCAAGAAAAAGGAGCTGATCCCTCAAATTAGGGGCTAAGAGGGGCCAAAATTCTTTCATCTATAACTCCTTAACGTTAAATATTTTGATATTAATTATTGAAGCAAAAATTTTTATCTTCACAATCTGCAACTATATATTTTAAAATTTTCATCAAATATTACGTAATTAGGGGCCATAAGGGGCAAGAAAGCTTAATCTTTGACACTTTATATCTCGAAAAGGGGAAACATTTTGAAAAGCAATATTGAACAAAAGTTGTTTAGAATAATGGTCTCAACAAAGTGCATCCTTTGAATTTTTCCTAAACAGTCCCTATAAGGACTTAAAGGGACGGCCCCTAAATATTTCAAGTCCACATATATCGAAAACGAAACGAAACTTCTGAATTTTTGTTGAACAAAAAGTCTTCAGAATTACAAGACCTTTCATGTGATATCAAGAAAAAGGGGTTGACCTCTCAGATAAGGGGCTCAGAGGGACCAAAAGTCTTTCACCTATAACTTTTTAACGTTAAATATTTTGATATTAATTATTGAAGCAAAAATGTTCATCTTCACAATCTGCAACCATATATTTTAAAATTTTGATCAAATATTACGTAATTAGGGGCCATAAGGGGCCAGAATGCTTAATCTTTGACGATTTATATCTCGAAAAGGGGAAACATTTTGAAAAGCAATATTGAACAAAAGTTGTTTAGAATGATGATCTGAACAACGTGCATCCTTTGAATTTTTCCTAAACAACACCTATAATGACTTAAAGGGACGGCCCCTAAATATTTCAAGTCTGCATATCTCGAATAGCTGTTGAACAAAAAGTCTTCAGAATTACAAGACCTTTCGAGTGAAATCAAGACACCTCGAATTAGGGGCTCAAAGGGGCTAAAAGTCTTTCATCTATAACCCTTTTACAGTAATGTTCATCTTCACGATCTGTTACTATAAATATTTTAAAATCGTTATCAAATATTGCGGTTTTTGGTGCCATAATGATCAAAATTTTGTTAAACATAACTGAAGCAAATTGTACGTTTTCACTATTTATATATTTATGAACGAAAATCTCAGTCAAATTCGTATCTCATCTTATCAAAAATCGGACGGAAGACCCACTCGTTGCTCGCAACGAGATCGCATCTAGTTTTTATTCTTTTTTCTTCTTACAAAATTTGTGCAGACGATTTCTCAAAGATGGTTCGTTCGATTTTATTCAAATTTTCGTGGTAGATGCGTTGATTTCTGAAGTTAATTCCGGCAATTCCGTTAAGTGATATTTACTTCCGGTCGAGAGTTATCGCCCTTTTATTAAAATTCAGAGGACCTCCTTGTCTGCGATGGAACTCAAAAACGGCTTAAGCTAGAGTGCTGAAATTTTCAGTGATGATAGAGGACATGTTGCCGTTTTGCACCTGGGTTTAGATGTTTTCTGGAAGTGCCTAGTATGGAAGCTCGGTAGGGGTCGAAATTTAGGACACGAATCACGAGTGAATTTTTGAGACTTTTTGTATCATATCTTTAAAGTATAATTATTTTGTTAAAACATATTGAACAATATTTTTGCAGAATGACAACATCTTTGACATGATATTAAGAAAAAAGGGCTGACTCATCATATGAGGGGCCGAGAGGGGCCAAAAGTCTTTAATCAATTACTCTTAAACAAGCAATATTTTTGTATACATTATTGAAGCAAAAATGTTCATCCTCACAATCTGCAACCATATAATTTAAAATTTTCATCAAATATTACGTAATTAGGGGCCATAAGGGGCCAGAATGCTTAATCTTTGACGATTTATATCTCGAAAAGGGGAAACATTTTGAAAAGCATTATTGAACAAAAGTTGTTCAGAATGATGTTCTCAACAATGTGCATCCTTTTGATTTTTCCTAAACAGCCCCTAGAAGGACATAAAGGGACGGCCCCTAAAATTTTCAAGTCTACATATCATGAAAACGAAACGAAACTTCTGAACAGTTGTTGAACAAAAAGTCTTCAGAATTACAAGATCTTTCATGTGATATCAAGAAAAAGGGGCTGACCCCTCAAATTAGGGGCTAAGAGGGGCCAAAAGTCTTTCACCTATAACTCTTTAACGTTGAATATTTTGATATTAATTATTGAAGCAAAAATGTTCATCTTCACAATCTGCAACCATATATTTTGAAATTTCATCAAACATTACGTAATTAGGGGCCATAAGGGGCCAGAATGCTTAATCTTTGACGATTTATATCTCCAAAAGGGGAAACATTTTGAAAAGCATTATTGAACAAAAGTTGTTCAGAATGATGTTCTCAACAATGTGCATCCTTTTGATTTTTCCTAAACAGCCCCTACAGTCCCTGAAACGTTCTACTTTCCCATTTTTCCGTTCGCTCACCGTTCGTTCAGCGTGCGTTCACCGTTCGTTCACCGTGCGTTCACCGTTCGCTCTCCGTTCACAGTTTTGCGTTCAGCGTTCACCGTGCGCTCGCGTTCACCGTTCACAAAGCGTTCAGCGTTCGCTCTTCGTTCGTTCACTTTGCGTTCACCTTGCGTTCAGCGTTCACTTATCGTTCAGTCTTTATTGTCATTCGGAACTCCGAAGTGAATGGACTTATCTTTTTTTAAGTAAGGATTTACAAATTTAATAATTAATATATCGTGATCAAAGAAAAATTATCTACAATATTTATTTTTATTATTCTAACTTAGCTGTTAGGTTATTTATTAAATTTATCTGGAAAATAAATGGTTTTATAAGTACATGTATGTACCTATGTTGAACGGTGCTGAAAAATTAAGTTTAAATACGGGCAATATACAGATGCTTCAAGCACTGCAACATTTTGTTGTTATGCTAAAGACGCCAAATCGTTAGTGGATAGATAATAAGCGAAGTCAATTAATTTACCAACTTCAACAGAAATACGAAAATATTTATTTCTAACACATTTTTTTTCTTCAAATAATACAGAAATACATGTTAGAACTAATTCTGAGGATCATAAACAGTACTGGAGCTATCCAGTTAATTAAATATCTTTAGAGGGAATTAAATTCATAGTGTGGTTTGAAAAAAAATTGTTTAAAATGTAATATATTATAGAATTTTTTTTCTACTTTACAAATATAAAGTCTTTAATTAGAGAGAGAGAGATGCCTTTATAACATGATTATCATTAATATAACCAAAGTGATTCTCCAGTAATGATATTTTTCACCGTAACTTTGTTTGCCATTAGATATAATTAAGAGCCCCCCCCCCCTTTCCCGTAAATCTGTTACTTAGTTAGTATTTCCAGTATATTTTAATTAACATTTAAATAGAAGTTAATGTGTTTTGTAGCACAAAAATTTCAGTCTCAAAACAAACATGCATCTAAACAAAGTCATTAAACAATAGTCAAAATATACATATACCGGCGGTGATATTTTAAATTGGCAGGGAGTAGGTTTCAAATTCAAGCGGCTTAATCATTCCAAGTGTTTATTCCCAATGTATTTTATTCATTTATTATTATTATTTTTTTAGAAATGTTGGAATCAGATCTAAAAATGATAAGAAAAAATGTTAAAACTTCTTGGAAATACTTAACAGTTTGCCTTCGGTGTGACGAGACTTTCACACCTGCACAGTGTCCAATGATTTTGATTGACAGGTCAAGCACGTGGACTTCGTGTGAACTTGAAGCAGGAAAATAAAAACCGATTATGACTGTAACACAAATAGGTTTGGTAATAAAAATAGTTTTTTCATTGCCTGGTATATTAGAAAATAATGAAGAAATTTTATTTGATATAGGTACAAACATTTGAGAAAGGGGGGGGGGGTAAAACCGAATCTCTCTCTCTCTCTCTCTCTCTCTCTCTCTCTCTCTCTCTCTCTCTCTCTCATTTGTCTGTTTTATAAAAACTATGACAGCATATTACTTAAATATGAAGTTGTGAAAATTTAATATATAACAAATAATATGAATGCCTCTTTGCGTCATCTTGTCCGAGTATAATCACGGCCGGGAAACATGTAGAAGTCTGCTCAATAAATCATCATAAAAAATAAAACTGACTGATAAATATATTATTGCATTGAAATTTTAAAATACGGGTGTATTTATGCAATACGTCCTCAGACCTTTGTAAAATATTTTTTTTTCTCATTATTTTACACGGAATCGTCTTGGCACGGAAATAAATGTATGGTTGTTACAACCGTTGTAATTCATTCTATAAGTCCGTAGTTTGCTTTTTAAATTCCACATTATTTGTAATGTTTTTATATATCAAATAAGAATAAACATATTTATTTTACAACTAGATTAATTTTATCTTTTATACTACAGCGTTCGGTAACAATTACAATGTTTTACAGATATAAAAATCGTGTTATTAAAAAGTTGAATTTAAACGTCGTACATATGCGCAGAAAATATTGTTAGAAACTTAAATTAATAATTTTACTCAATGTGCATGTATCGTATTTTTAGGATACTTTTCATTGATTTGTTTATTTATTTATTATTCATTTATTTTTTGGCACCAGGCATACATACAATAGAATAGTTTCAATGTAAGGAAAAGATCAGAGGCATTCCGAACAAATCGTTAATTTTGCGTTCACCGTTCGTTCACCGTTCACTTTGCGTTCGCGTTTGCGCTCCGTTCGCGTTCTACGTTCGCTCACCGTTCACCGTTCACCGTTCACACATCGTTCACCAAGTTGCGTTCAGCGTTCACACTTCGTTCACTCACCGTTCGCTCTGCGTTCGTTCAGCGTTCGTTCAGCGTTCGCTCACCGTTCATGTGGGAAAGTAGAACGTTTCAGGGACTGTATAAGGACTTAAAGGGACGGCCCTTTAATATTTCAAGTCTACATATCTCGAAAACGAAACGAAACTTCTGAACAGTTGTTGAACAAAAAGTCTTCAGAATTACAAGATCTTTCATGTGATATCAAGAAAAAGGGGCTGACCCCTCAAATTAGGGGCTCAGAGGGGCCAAAAGTCTTTCACCTATAACTCTTTAACGTTGAATATTTTGATATTAATTATTGAAGCAAAAATGTTCATCTTCACAATCTACAACTATATGTCTTAAAATTTTTATCAAATATTACGTAATTAGGGTCCAGAAGGGGCCAGAATGTTAAATCTTTGATGCATTATATCTCCAAAAGGGGAAACATTTTGAAAAGCAATATTGAAAAAAAGTTGTTAAGAATGATGTTTTAAATAATGTACATCCTTTGAATTTTTCCTAAACTGCCCCTATAAGGACTTAAAGGGACGACCCTAAATATTTTAAGTCTACATATCTCGAAAACGAAACAAAACTTCTGAATACTTGTTGAACAAAAAGTCCTCAGAATTACAAGACCTTTCATGTGATATCAAGAAAAAGGGGCTGACCCCTCGAATTAGGGGCTCGGAGGGGCCAAAAATCTTTCATCTATAACCCTTTTACAGTAATGTTCATCTTCACGATCTGCTACTATAAATATTTTAAAATATTCATCAAATGTGGCGTTTTTAGGTGCCATAATGATCAAAAATATAACTGAAGGAAATTGTACGTTTTCACTATTTATATATTTATGAAGGAAAATCTCAGTCAAATTCGTATCTCAAGTTATCAATAATCGGACGGAAGACCCACTCGTTGCTCGCAACGAGATCGCATCTAGTTATTATTCTTTTTTTTCTTTACAAAATTTGTGCAGAAGATTTCTCGGAGATGGCTCGTTCGATTTTATTCAAATTTTCATGGTAGATGCGTTGACATCTGAAGTTAATTCCGGCAATATCGTTTTTTGAAAATCACTTCCGGTCGGAAGTTATCGCCCTTTTATTAAAATTCAGAAGACCTCCTTGTCTGCGATGGAACTCAAAAACGGCTTAAGCTAGAGCGCTGAAATTTTCAGGGATGATAGAGGACATGTTGCCATATTGCACCTGGGTTTAGATATTTTCCGGAAGTGCCTAGTATGGAAGCTCGGTAGGGGTCGAAATTTAGGACACGAATCATGAATGAATTTTTTAGACATTTTGTATCATATCTTTTAAAGTATAATTATTTTGTTAAAACATACTGAATAATATTTGTGCAGAATGACAAGATCTTTATCATGATATCAAGAAAAAGATGCTGACTTGTCATATAAGGGGCCGAGAGGGGCCAAAAGTATTAAATCAATAACTCTTTAACGATCAATATTTTGTAATGCATTACTGAAGCAAAAATGTTTTTTTCAACAATTTACAACTATATATTACAATATTCACATCATATGTTACATAATTAGGGGCCATAAGGGGCCAGAATGCTAAATCTTTGACACTTTATATCTCAAAAGTGGGAAATATTTTGATAAGCAATATTGAACAAAAGATGTTCAAAATAATGTTCTAAACAATATGCAACCTTTCATTTTTTGCTAGACGTCCCCATTAAGGAGTTGAAGGCCCGGCCCCTAAATATTTCTTTTGCAAATATCTCAGAAACGAAAAAGAATTTCTGACTAGTTGTTGAACAAAAAGTGTTTAAAATCATGAGAGCTTTAAAGTGATATGAAGAAAAAGGGGCTGGCCCCTCACAATAAGGGCTGAAAGGGGCCGAAAATCTTTGAAAAATAACTCTTTAACAATCAATATTTTGCAATGCATTACTGAAGCAAAAATGTTTATCTCAACAATTTACAACTATATATTATGATATTCTCATCATATATTACATAATTAGGGGCCATAAGGGGCCAGAATGCTAAATCTTTGACGCTTTATATCTCAAAAGTGGGAAATATTTTGATAAGCAATATTGAACAAAAGATATTCAAAATAATGTTCTAAACAATATGCAACCTTTCATTTTTTGCTAAACGTCCCCATTAAGGAGTTGAAGGGCCGGCCCCTAAATACTTCTTTTGCAAATATTTCAGAAACGAAAAAGAATTTCTGACTAGTTGTTGAACAAAAAGTGTTCAAAATTATGAGCGCTTAAAGGTGATATCAAGGAAATGGGTCTGACCCCTTAAATTAGGGGCCGAGAGGGGCCGAAAGTATACAATCAATAACTCTTTAATGATAAATATTTTGTAATATATTACTGAAGCGAAATAGTTCATCTTCACACTTTTTGTCTAAATAACTTGATGTTGATATCATATGTTACTCAATAAGAGGTCTTTAGGGGCCAGATTGCATAATCTTTAGGGCAATATATCTCCAAAAGGAAGAATATTTTGATAAACAGTATTGAACAAAAGACGTTCAAAATAATATTCTGAACAATATGCACTCTTTCAATTTTTGCTAGACGTCCCCATTTAGGACTTGAAGGGCCGGCCCTTAATATTTCTTTTGCATATATCCCGAAAACAAGAAAAGAATTTCTGAATTGTTGTTGAACAAAAAGTGTTCAAAATCATGAGAACTTTAAAATGATATCAAGAAAAAGGGGCTGACCTCTCACATTAGGGATCAAGAAGGGCCGAAAGTCTTTAATTCATAACTCTTTAATGATCAATATTTTGTTAAACATTACTAAGCAATTTATTTATATCATTATATTTGAATGAAAATCTCAGTCAAATTCTTATCTCATCTTATCAAAAATCGGACGGAAGACCCACTCGTTGCTCGCAACGAGATCACATCTAGTTATTATTATTATTCCACTTTTTCTTTACAATTTTTGTGCAGAAGATATCTCGCAAACGGTTCGATCGATTTTCATGAAATTTTCAGGGGTAATGCCTTTTGATCTGAAGATGATCCTTTTTTGTTCAAATCCTTAAAATTCACTTCCGGTCGGAAGTTATCGCCCTTAAATCGATTTTCAGATAACTATTTTGTCGACACAAAAACTAAAAAACGGCAAAAGACAGAGCGCTGAAATTTTCAGCGATTATAGAGAACATGTTGAAGTTTTGCACCTGGGTTTTCAAATTTTCCGGAAGTACCTAGTATGGAAGCTCGGAAGGGGTCGAAATTTAGGACATGAATCAGGAGTGAATTTTCGAGACATTTTTTATCATATCTCTAAAACTATGGAGATTTTCTAAAAACATATTGAATACAAATTGTGTAGAATTACAAGATCTTTTATATGATATCAAAGAAAAAGGGCTGACTCATCACATAAGGGGCCGAGAGGGGCCAAAAGTCTTTAGTCAATAGCTCTTTAACGATCAAAATTTTATAATGCATTACTGAAGCAAAAATGTTTATCTTAACAATTTACATCTATATATTATAATATTCATATCATATGTTACATAATTAAGGGCCAATAGGGGCCAGAATGCAAAATCTTTGACGCTTTATATTTCAAAAGTGGGAAATATTTTGATAAGCAATATTGAACAAAAGATGTTCAAAATAATGTTCTAAACAATATGCAACGCTTCATTTTTCTCTAAACGTCCCCATTAAGGAGTTAAAGGGCCGGCCCCTAAATATTTCTTTTCCTAATATCTCGGAAACGAAAAAGAATTTCTGACTAGTTGTTGAACAAAAAGTGTTCAAAACCATAAGAGCTTTAAAGTGGTATGAAGAAAAAGGGGTTGGCCCCTCAAAATAAGGGCTGAGAGGGACCAAAAGTGTTTTATCAATAACTCGTTAACGATCAATATTTTGTAATGCATTACTGAAGCAAAAATGTTAATATTAACGATTTACAACTACATATTATGATAATCACATTATATGTTACATAATTAGGGGTCATAAGGGGCCAAAATGCAAAATCTTTAACGCTATATATCTCAAAAGTGTGAAATATTTTGATATGCAATACTGAACAAAAGATGTTCTAAATTATGTTCTGAACAATATGCAACCTTTTATTTTTTGCTTAACGTCCCCAATAAGGAGTTAAATGGCCGGCCTCTTTTCTTTTGCAAATCTCTCGGAAACGAAAAAGAATTTCTGAATAGTTGTTGAACAAAAAATGTTCAAAATCATAAAAGCTTTAAAGTGATATGAAGGAAAAGGGACTGGCCCCTCAAAATAGGGGCTGAGAGGGGCCGATAGTCTTTCATGAATAACTCTCTAATGCTCAATATTTTGTAATTCATTACTGAAGCAAACATGTTTATCTCAACAATTTACAACTATATATTATAATATTCACATCATATGTTACATAATTAGGGGCCACAAGGGGCCAGAATGACAAATCTTTGGCACTCTATATCCCGAAATTGGGAAATATTTTGATAAGCAGTGTTGAATAAAAGATGTTCAAAATAAGGTTTTAAACAATATGTAACCTTTTCATTTTTGCTAAACGCCCCCATTTAGGAGTTGAAGGGTCAGCCCCTAAATATTTCTTTTGCATATATCTCGGAAGCGAAAAAGAATTTCAGAATAGTTGTTGAACAAAAATGTTCAAAATCATGAGAGCTATAAGATACCAAGAAAAAAGGACTGGCCCCTCAAAATAGGGGCCAGGACGGACCGAAAGTCTTTAATTTATAACTCTTTAATGATTAATATTTTAATACACACTACTGAAGCAAAAGTTTTTATCATTATATTTGAACAAAAATCTCAGTCAAATTCTGATCTCATCTTATCAAAAATCGGACGGAAGACCCACTCGTTGCTCGCAACGAGATCGCATCTAGTTATTATTAGGGTCTTCCGTCTTCAGCGGAAGACCCTTCTATTATTCTTCGGTTTCTTTTTCACCTTTATTAGGGTCTTCCGTCTTCAGCGGAAGACCCTTCTATTATTCTTCGGTTTCTTTTTCACTTTTATTAGGGTCTTCCGTCTCCAACGGAAGACCCTTCTATTATTCTATTGTTTCTTTTTCACTTTTATTAGGGTCTTCCGTCTCCAACGGAAGACCCTTCTATTTTTCTATTGTTTCTTTTTCACTTTTATTATTATTAGGGTCTTCCGTCTCCTACGGAAGACCCTTCTATTATTCTATTGTTTCTTTTTCACTTTTATTATTATTATTATTATTCTTTTTTTTTCTTTACAATTTTTGTGCAGAAGATTTCTCGGAGTTGGCTTGATCGATTTACTTGAAAATTTCAGGGAAGATGTATCTTTGTCTGAACCTTATACGTTTTTCTCATTTTTTTGAAATTCACTTCCGGTCCAAAGTTATCGCCCGTTAATTAAAATTCAGAGGACCTCCTTGTCTGCAATGGAACTCAAAAACGATTAAAGCTAGAATGCTGAAATTTTCAGCGATGATAGAGGACATGTTGCCATTGATCACCTGGGTTTTCAAATTTTCCGGAAGTGCCTAGTATGGAAGCTCGGTAGGGGTTGAAATTTAGGACACGAATCATGAGTGAATTTTAGAGACATTTCTTACGATAACTTTTTAACTATGAGTATTTTGTTAAAACATATTGAACAGAAATTGTGTAGAATTACAAGATCTTTTATAAGATAACAAAGAAAAAGGGCTGACTCATCACATTAGGGGCTGAGAAGGGCCGAAAGTCTTTCATCAATAACTCTTTAACGATCAATATTTTGTAATGCATTACTGAAGCAAAAATGTTTATCTCAACAATTTACAACTATATATTATGATATTCACATCATATGTTACATAATTAGGGGCCATAAGGGGCCAGAATGCTAAATCTTTGACGCTCTATATCATAAAAGTGGGAAATATTTTGATAAGCAATATTGAACAAAAGATGTTCAAAATAATGTTCTCAACAATATGCAACCTTTCATTTTTTGCTAAACGTCCCCATTAAGGAGTTGAAGGGCCGGCCCCTAAATACTTCTTTTGCAAATATCTCAGAAACGAAAAAGAATTTATAACTAGTTGTTGAACAAAAAGTGTTCAAAATCATGAGAGCTTTAAAGTGATATGAAGAGAAAGGGACTGGACCCTCAAAATAGGGACAGAGAGGGGCCGAAAGTCTTTGAGCAATAACTCTTTAACGATCAATATTTTGTAATGCATTACTGAAGCAAAAATGTTTATCTCAACAATTTACAACTATATATTATAATATTCACATCATATGTTACATAATTAGGGGCCATAAGGGGCCAGAATGCTAAATCTTTGACACTCTTTATCTCAAAAGTGGGAAATATTTTGATAAGCAATATTGAACAAAAGATGTTCAAAATAATGTTCTCAACAATATGCAACCTTTCATTTTTTGCTAAACGTCCCCATTAAGGAGTTGAAGGGCCGGCCCCTAAATATTTCTTTTGCAAATATCTCAGACACGAAAAAGAATTTCAGACTAGTTGTTGAACAAAAAGTGTTCAAAATCATGAGAGCTTTAAAGTGATATGAAGAAAAAGGTACTGGATCCTCAAAATAGGGGCTGAGAAGGGCCGAAAGTCTTTGAACAATTATTCTGTGACGACCAATATTTTGTAATGCATTACTGAAGCAAAAATGTTTATCTCTACAATTTACAACTATATATTATCATATTCACATCATATGTTCCATAGTAAGGGGCCATAAGGGGCCAGAATGCTAAATCTTTGACGCTTTATATCTCAAAAGTGGGAAATATTTTGATAAGCAATATTGAACAAAAGATGTTCAAAATAATGTTCTAAACAATATGCAACCTTTTGATTTTTACTGAAAGTCCCCATTAAGGAGTTGAAGGGCCGGCCCCTAAATATATTCTTCGCATATATTTTGGAAACGAAAAAAGAATTTTTGAATAGTTTTTGAACAAAAAATGTTCAAAATCATGAGAGCTCTAAGGTGTTATCAAGAAAAAGGGTCTGACCCCTTAAATAAGGGGCCGAGAGGGGCCGAAAGTATACAATCAATAACATTTTAATGATCAATATTTTGTAATATATTACTAAAGCGAAATAGTTCTTCTTCACACACTTTATCTAAATAACATGATGTTGATATAATATGTTACGCATTATGGGGTCTTTAGGGGGCCAGATTGCATAATCTTTGGCGCAATATACCTCGAAAAGGAAGAATATTTTGATAAACAGTATTGAACAAAAGACGTTCAAAATAATATTATGGACAATATGCACTCTTTCAATTTTTGCTAGACGTCCCAATTTAGGACTTGAAGGGCCGGCCCTTAATATTTCTTTTGCATATATCCCGAAAACAAAAAGAATTTCTAAATAGTTGTTGAACAAAAAGTGTTCAAAATCATGAGAGCTTTAAGATGATATCAAAAATGGCTGGCCTCTCACATTAGGGGCCAAGAAGGGCCGAAAATCTTTAATCTATAACACTTTAATGATCAATATTTTGTTAAACATTATGAAAGCAAAATTGTTCGTCTTAACAATTTATTTATATCATTATATTTGAACGAAAATCTCAGACAAATTCTTATCTCATCTTATTAAAAATCGGACGGAAGACCCACTCGTTGCTCGCAACGAGATCTCATCTAGTTATTATTATTATTCTTTTTTTTTCTTTACAATTTTTGTGCAGAAGATTTCTCGGAGTTGGCTCGATCGATTTACTTGAAAATTTCAGGGAAGATGTATCTTTGTCTGAACCTTATACGTTTTTTTCATTTTTTTGAAATTCACTTCCGGTCGGAAGTTATCGCCCTTTAATCAAAATTCAGAGGACCTCCTTGTCTGCAATGGAACTCAAAAACGATTAAAGCTAGAGTGCTGAAATTTTCAGCAATGATAGAGGACCTGTTGCCATTGATCACCTGGGTTTTCAAATCTTCCGGAAGTGCCTAGTATGGAAGCTCGGTAGGGGTCAAAATTTAGAACACGAATCATGAGTGAATTTTAGAGACATTTCTTACGATAACTTTTTAACTATGAGTATTTTATTAAACGATATTGAACAGAAATTGTGTAGAATTACAAGATCTTTTATATGATATCAAAGAAAAAGGGCTGACTCATCACATTAGGGGCTGAGAAGGGCCAAAAGTCTTTAATCAATAACTCTTTAACGATCAATATTTTGTAATGCATTACTGAAGCAAAAATGTTTATCTCAACAATTTACAACTATATATTATGATATTTACATCATTTGTTACATAATTAGGGGCCATAAGGGGCCAGAATGCTAAATCTTTGACGCTTTATATCTCAAAACTGGGAAATATTTTGATAAGCAATATTGAACAAAAGATGTCCAAAATAATGTTTTAAACAAGATGCCACCTTTCATTATTTGCTAAACGTCCCCATTAAGGAGTTGAAGGGCCGGCCCTTAAATACTTCTTTTGCAAATATCTCAGAAAAGAAAAAGAATTTCTGACTAGTTGTTGAACAAAAAGTGTTCAAAATCATTACAGCTTTAAAGTGATATGAAGGAAAAGGGGCTGGACCCTCACAATAGGGGCTGAGAGGGGCCGAAAGTCTTTGAACAATAACTCTTCAACGATCAATATTTTGTAATGCATTACTGAAGCAAAAATGTTTATCTCAACAATTTACAACTATATATTATGATATTTACATCATTTGTTACATAATTAGGGGCCATAAGGGGCCAGAATGCTAAATCTTTGACGCTTTATATCTCAAAACTGGGAAATATTTTGATAAGCAATATTGAACAAAAGATGTCCAAAATAATGTTTTAAACAAGATGCCACCTTTCATTATTTGCTAAACGTCCCCATTAAGGAGTTGAAGGGCCGGCCCTTAAATACTTCTTTTGCAAATATCTTTGAAAAGAAAAAGAATTTCTGACTAGTTGTTGAACAAAAAGTGTTCAAAATCATTACAGCTTTAAAGTGATATGAAGGAAAAGGGGCTGGACCCTCACAATAGGGGCTGAGAGGGGCCGAAAGTCTTTGAACAATAACTCTTCAACGATCAATATTTTGTAATGCATTACTGAAGCAAAAATGTTTATCTCAACAATTTACAACTATATATTATGATATTCACATCATATGTTACATAATTAGGGACCAGAAGGGGCCAGAATGCTAAATCTTTGATGCTTTATATCTCAAAAGTGGGAAATATTTTGATAAGCAATATTGAATAAAAGATGTTGAAAACAATGTTCTAAACAATATGCAACCTTTCATTTTTTGCTAAACGTCCCCATTAAGGAGTTGAAGGACCGGCCCCTAAATATATCCTTTGCATATATTTTGGAAACGAAAAAGAATTTTTGAATAGTTGTTGAACAAAAAGTGTTCAAAATCATGAGAGCTTTAAAGTGATATGAAGAAAAAGGGGTTGGCCCCTCAAAGTAGGGGCCGAGAGGGGCCGAAAGTCTTTGATCAATAACTCTTTAACGATCAATATTTTGCAATACATTACTGAAGAAAAAATGTTTATCTCAACAATTTACAACTATATATTATGATATTCACATCATATGTTACATAATTAGGGGCCATAAGGGGCCAAAATGCTAAATCTTTGACGCCTTATATCTCAAAAGTGGGAAAATATTTTGATAAACAATATTGAACAAAAGATGTTCAAAATAATGTTCTTAACAATATGCAACCTTTCAATTTTTGCTAAACTTCCCCATTAAGGAGTTGAAGGGCCAGCCCCTAAATATATCTTTTGCATATAGCTCGGAAACGAAAAAGAATTTCTGAATAGTTGTTGAACAAAAAGTGTTCAAAATCATGAGAGCTTAAAAGTGATATGAAGAAAAAGGGGCTGGCCCCTCAAAATAGGGGCCGAGAGGGGCCGAAAGTCTTTGATCAATAACTCTTTAACGATCAATATTTTGTAATACATTACTGAAGCAAAAATGTTCATGTCAACAATTTACAACTATATATTATGATATTCACGTCATATGTTACATAATTAGGGACCATAAGGGGCCAGAATGCTAAATCTTTGACGCTTTATATCTCAAAAGTGGGAAATATTTTGATAAGCAATACTGAACAAAAGATGTTCAAAAGAATGCTCTAAACAATATGCAACCTTTCAATTTTTGCTTAACTTCCCCATTAAGGAGTTGAAGGGCCAGCCCTTAAATACTTCCTTTGCAAATATCTCAAAAACGAAGAAAAATTTCTGAGTAGTTGTTGAACAAAAGGTGTTCAAAATCATGAGAGCTTTAAAGTGATATGAAGAAAAAGGGGCTGGCCCCTCAAAATAGGGGCCGAAAGTCTTTGATCAATAACTCTTTAACGATCAATATTTTGTAATGCATTACTGAAGAAAAAATGTTTATCTCAACAATTCACAACTTTATATTATGATATTCACATCATATTTATATAATTAGGGGCCATAAGGGGCCAGAATGCTAAATCTTTGACGCTTTATATCTCAAAAGTGGGAAATATTTTGATAAGCAATATTGAACAAAACTTATTCAAAAAATGTTCTAAACAATATGCAACCTTTTGATTTTTGCTAAACGTCCCATTAGGGAGTTGAAGGGCCGGCCCCTAAACATATTGTTCAGAACATTATTTTGCTCGTCTTTTGTTCAATACTGTTTTTCAAAAAATTCTTCCTTTTCGAGATATATTGCGCCAAAGATTATTCAATCTGGCCCCCTAAAGACCTCTAACTGTGTAATATATGATATCAACATCATGTTATTTGTGTGTGAAGATGAACTATTTCGCTTCAGTAATATATTACAAAATATTGATCATTAAAAAGTTATTGATTGTATACTTTCGGCCCCTCTAAGCCCCTTATTTAATGGGTCAGACATTTTTCCTTGATATCACCTTAAAGATCATGCACTCTTTCAATTTTTGCTAGACGCCCCCATTTAGGACTTGAAGGACCGGCCTTTAATATTTCTTTTGCATATATTCCGAAAACAAAAAAAAAAAATTCTGACTAGTTGTTGAACAAAAAGTGTTCAAAATCATGAGAGCTTTAAAATGATATGAAGAAAAAGGGGCTGACCTCTCACATTACGGACCAAGAAGGGCCAAAAGTCTTTAATCTATATTCCTTTAATGATCAATATTTTGTAAAACATTATTAAAGCAAAATTGTTCGTCTTAACAATTTATTTATATCATTATATTTGAACGAAAATCTCAGTCAAATTCTTATCTCATCTTATCAAAAATCGGACGGAAGACCCACTCGTTGCTCGCAACGAGATCTCATCTAATTAGGGTCTTCCGTCTTCTGCGGAAGACCCTTCTATTATTCTATTGTTGATTTTTCACTTTTCTTTTTATTATTATTATTCTTTTTTTTTTCCTTACCGATTTTGTGCAGAAGATTTCTCGGAGATCTCTCGATCGATTTGCTTCAAATTTTCAGGGTTAATGCGTTGCTATCTGAAGTTTATAACGCCGCTTCAGTTTTTGAAAAATCACTTCCGGTCAGAAGTTATCGCCCTTTGATCGATTTTTACATAGACCTTGTGTCTGCACAAAAACTCAAAAACGACAAATGCTAGAGTGTTGAAATTTTCAGTGGTGATAGAGGACATGTTCTAGATGTGCACCTTGGTTTTCAAATTTTCCGGAAGTGCGAAGTATGGAAGCTGGGTAGAGGTCGAAATTTAGGACGTGATTTACGAGTGAATTTTAGAGACATTTCTTATAATAACATTTTAAATAGAAGTATTTTGTTAAAACATATTGAACAAAAAGTCTTCAAAATTACAAGACCTTTTATTTGATATCAAGAAAAAGGGACTGACCCCTCAAATTAGGGGCTCAGAAGGGCCAAAAGTCTTTCATCTATAACTCTTTAATGATCAATATTTTGTTATAAATTACTGAAGCAAAAATGTTCATTATAACAATTTGCAACTATATATTATAAAATTTTGATCATATGTTACGTAACAAGGGGCCATAAGGGGTCAGAATGCTAAATCTTTGACACATTATATCTCGAAAAGGGGAAATATTTTGATAAGCAATATTGAACAAAAGATGTTCAGAATAATGTTCTAAACAATATACACCCTCTTAATTTTTGCAAGACATCCCCATTAAGGAGTTGGAGGGCTGGCCCCTAAATATTGTTATTCTATATATCTCTTAAACGAAAGGAAATTTCTGAATAGTTGTTGAACAAAAAGTCTTCAAAATCACAAAACCTTTTATTTGATATCAAGAAAAAGGGGCTGACCCCTCAAATTAGGGGCTCAGAAGGGCCAAAAGTCTTTCATCTATAACTCTTTAATGATCAATATTTTGTTATAAATTATTGAAGCAAAAATGTTCATCTTAAAATTCTACAACTATATATTATAAAATGTTGATCATATGTTACGTAATAAGGGGTCGCGAGGGGCCAAAATGCTAAATCTTTGACACTTTATATCTCGAAAAGGGGAAATATTTTGATAAGCAATATTGAACAAAAGATGTTCAGAATAATGTTCTAAACAATATACACCCTCTTAATTTTTGCAAGACATCCCCATTAAGGAGTTGGAGGGCTGGCCCCTAAATATTGTTATTCTATATATCTCTTAAACGAAAGGAAATTTCTGAATAGTTGTTGAACAAAAAGCCTTAAAAATCACAAGACCTTTTATTTGATATCAAGAAAAAGGGGCTGACCCCTCAAAATAGGGGCTCAGAAGGGCCAAAAGTCTTTCATCTATAACTCTTTAATGATCAATATTTTGTTATAAATTACTGAAGCAAAAATGTTCATCTTAACAATCTGCAACTATATATTATAAAATTTTGATCACATGTTACGTAATAAGGGGCCAGAATGCTAAATCTTTGACGCTTTATATCTCGAAAAGGGGAAATATTTTGATAAGCAATATTGAACAAAAGATGTTCAGAATAATGTTCTAAACAATATACACCCTCTTAATTTTTGCAAGACATCCCCATTATGGAGTTGGAGGGCTGGCCCCTAAATATTGTTATTCTATATATCTCTTAAACGAAAGGAAATTTCTGAATAGTTGTTGAACAAAAAGTCTTCAAAATCACAAGACCTTTTATTTGATATCAAGAAAAAGGGGCTTACCCCTCAAATTAGGGGCTCAGAAGGGCCACAAGTCTTTCATCTATCATTATTTTGTTATAAATTATTGAAGCAAAAAAGTTCATCTTAACATTCTGCAACTATATATTATAAAATTTTGATCATATGTTACGTAATAAGGGGCCATAAGGGGCCAGAATGCTAAATCTTTGACACCTCCAACAAGGGGAAATATTTTGATAAGCAGTAATGAACAAAAGATGCTCAGAATAATGTTTTAAACAATATGCATCCTTTCACTTTTTACAGACGAATATCTCAGTCAAGATCTTGACTAATCTTATCCAAAATCAGACGGAAGACCCACTCGTTGCTCGCAACGAGAACCATCTAGTTATTATTAGGGTCTTCCGTCTCCAACGGAAGACCCTTCTATTATTCTATTGTTTCTTTTTCACTTTTATTATTATTATTATTATTCTTTTTTTTTCTTTACAATTTTTGTGCAGAAGATTTCTCGGAGTTGGCTCGATCGATTTACTTGAAAATTTCAGGGAAGATGTATCTTTGTCTGAACCTTATACGTTTTTTTCATTTTTTTGAAATTCACTTCCGGTCGGAAGTTATCGCCCTTTAATCAAAATTCAGAGGACCTCCTTGTCTGCAATGGAACACAAAAACGATTAAAGCTAGAGTGCTGAAATTTTCAGCGATGATAGAGGACATGTTGCCATTGATCACCTGGGTTTTCAAATCTTCCGGAAGTGCCTAGTATGGAAGCTCGGTAGGGGTCAAAATTTAGGACACGAATCATGAGTGAATTTTAGAGACATTTCTTACGATAACTTTTTAACTATGAGTATTTTGTTAAACCATATTGAACAGAAATTGTGTAGAATTACAAGATCTTTTATACGATATCAAAGAAAAAGGGCTCACTCATCACATTAGGGGCTTAGAAGGGCCGAAAGTCTTTAATCTATAACTCTTTAACGATCAATATTTTGTAATGCATTACTGAAGCAAAAATGTTTATCTCAACAATGTACGACTATATATTGTGATATTTACATCATATGTTACATGATTAGGGGCCATAAGGGGCCAGAATGCTAAATCTTTGACGCTTTATATCTCAAAAGTGGGAAATATTTTGATAAGCAATATTGAACAAAAGATGTCCAAAATAATGTTCTAAACAAGATGCAACCTTTCATTTTTTGCTAAACGTCCCCATTAAGGAGTTGAAGGGCCGGCCCCTAAATACTTATTTTCCAAATATCTCAGAAACGAAAAAGAATTTCTGACTAGTTGTTGAACAAAAAGTGTTCAAAATCATGAGAGCTTTGAAGTGATATGAAGAAAAAGGGGCTGGACCCTCACAATAGGGGCTGAGAGGGGCCCAAAGTCTTTGAACAATAACTCTTTAACGATCAATATTTTGTAATGCATTACTGAAGCAAAAATGTTTATCTCAACAATGTACGACTATATATTGTGATATTCACATCATATGTTACATGATTAGGGGCCATAAGGGGCCAGAATGCTAAATCTTTGACGCTTTATATCTCAAAATTGGGAAATATTTTGATAAGCAATATTGAACAAAAGATGTCCAAAATAATGTTCTAAACAAGATGCAACCTTTCATTTTTTGCTAAACGTCCCCATTAAGGAGTTGAAGGGCCGGCCCCTAAATACTTCTTTTGCAAATATCTCAGAAACGAAAAAGAATTTCTGACTAGTTGTTGAACAAAAAGTGTTCAAAATCATGAGAGCTTTAAAGTGATATGGAGAAAAAGGGGCTGGACCCTCACAATAGGGGCTGAGAGGGGCCGAAAGTCTTTGAACAATAACTCTTTAACGATCAATATTTTGTAATGCATTACTGAAGCAAAAATGTTTATCTCAACAATGTACGACTACATATTATGATATTTACATCAAATGTTACATAATTAGGGGCCATAAGTGGCCAGAATGCTAAATCTTTGACGCTTTATATCTCAAAAGTGGGAAATATTTTGATAAGCAATATTGAACAAAAGATGTCCAAAATAATGTTCTAAACAAGATGCAACCTTTCATTTTTTGCTAAACGTCCCCATTAAGGAGTTGAAGGGCCGGCCCCTAAATACTTCTTTTGCAAATATCTCAGAAACGAAAAAGAATTTCAGACTAGTTGTTGAACAAAAAGTGTAAAAAATCATGAGAGCTTTAAGGTGATATCAAGGAAAAGGGTCTAACCCCTTAAATAAGGGGCCGAGAGGCGCCGAAAGTATACAATCAATAACTCTTTAATGATCAATATTTTGTAATATATTACTGAAGCGAAACAGTTCTTCTTCACAAACTTTATCTAAATAACATGATGTTGATATCATATGTTACGAAATAAGGGGTCTTTAGGGGGCCAAATTGCATAATCTTTGGCGCAATATGTCTTGAAAAGGAAGGATATTTTGATAAACAGTATTGAACAAAAGACGTTCAAAATAATATTCTGAACAATATGCACTCTTTGAATTTTTGCTAGACGTCCCCATTTAGGACTTGAAGGGCCGGCCCTTAATATTTCATTTGCATATATTCCGAAAACAAAAAAGAAATTCTGAATAGTTGTTAAACAAAAAGTGTTCGAAATCATGAGAGCTTCAAGATGATATCAAGAAAAAGGGGCTGACCTCTCACATTAGGAGCCAAGAAGGGCCGAAAGTCTTTAATCTAAAACCCTTTAATGATCAATATTTTGTTAAACATTATTAAAGCAAAATTGTTCGTCTTAACAATTTATTTATATCATTATATTTGAACAAAAATCCCAGTCAAATTCTTATCTCATCTTATCAAAAATCGGACGGAAGACCCACTCGTTGCTTGCAACGAGATCTCATCTAGTTATTATTCTTTTTTTTCTTTACAAAATTTGTGCAGAAGATTTCTCGGAGATGGCTCGTTCGACTTTATTCAAATTTTCATGGTAGATGCGTTGACATCTGAAGTTAATTCCGGCAATATCGTTTTTTGAAAATCACTTCCGGTCGGAAGTTATCGCCCTTTTATTAAAATTCAGAGGTCCTCCTAGTCTGCGATGGAACTGAAAAACGGCTTAAGCTAGAGCGCTGAAATTTTCAGTGATGATAGAGGACATGTTGCCATATTGCACCTGGGTTTAGATATCTTCCGGAAGTGCCTAGTATGGAAGCTCGGTAGGGGTCGAAATTTAGGACACGAATCATGAGTGAATTTTTGAGACATTTTGTATCATATCTTTTAAAGTATAATTATTTTGTTAAAACATATTGAACAATATTTGTGCAGAATAAAAAGATCTGTAACATGATATCAAGAAAAAAGCGCTGACTCATCACATTAGGGGCCGATAGGGGCCAAAAGTCTGAAATCGATAACTCTTAAACAAGCAATATTTTTGTATACATTACTGAAGCAAAATTATTCATCTTAACAAACTACAACTATATATTATGATTTTTACGTCATATGTTAAATAAATAAGGGCCACAAGGGGCCAGAATGCTTAATCTTTGACGCTTTATATCTCGAAAAGGGGAAATATTTTGAAAAGCAATATTGAACAAAAGTTGTTTAGAATGATGGTCTGAACAATGTGCATCCTTTGAATTTTTCCTAAACATCCCCTATAAGGACTAAAAGGGACGGCCCCTTAATATTTCAAGTCCACATATCTCGAAAACGAAACGAAACTTCTGAATACTTGTTGAACAAAAAGTCTTTAGAATTACAAGACCTTTCATGTGATATCAAGAAAAAGGGGCTGACCCCTCAAATTAGGGGCTCAGGGGGGCCAAAAATCTTTCATCTCTAACTCCTTAACGTTAAATATTTTGATATTAATTATTGCAGCAAAAGTTTTCATCTTCACAATCTGCAACTATATCTTAAAATTTTCATCAAATATTACGTAATTAGGGGCCATAAGGGGCCAGAATGCTTAATCTTTGACGCTTTATATCTCGAAAAGGGGAAACATTTTGAAAAGCAATATTGAACAAAAGTTGCTTAGAATGTTGTTCCCAACAATGTGCAACCTTTTAATTTTTCCTAATAAGCCCCTTTAAGGACTTAAAGGGACGGCCCCTAAATATTTCAAGTCTACATATCTCGAAAACGAAACGAAACTTCTGAATACTTGTTGAACAAAAAGTCTTCAGAATTACAATTTAGACAAATTGCATAATCTTTGGCGCAATATGTCTTGAAAAGGAAGGATATTTTGATAAACAGTATTGAACAAAAGACGTTCAAAATAATATTCTGAACAATATGCACTCTTTGAATTTTTGCTAGACGTCCCCATTTAGGACTTGAAGGGCCGGCCCTTAATATTTCATTTGCATATATTCCGAAAACAAAAAAGAAATTCTGAATAGTTGTTAAACAAAAAGTGTTCGAAATCATGAGAGCTTCAAGATGATATCAAGAAAAAGGGGCTGACCTCTCACATTAGGAGCCAAGAAGGGCCGAAAGTCTTTAATCTAAAACCCTTTAATGATCAATATTTTGTTAAACATTATTAAAGCAAAATTGTTCGTCTTAACAATTTATTTATATCATTATATTTGAACAAAAATCCCAGTCAAATTCTTATCTCATCTTATCAAAAATCGGACGGAAGACCCACTCGTTGCTTGCAACGAGATCTCATCTAGTTATTATTCTTTTTTTTCTTTACAAAATTTGTGCAGAAGATTTCTCGGAGATGGCTCGTTCGACTTTATTCAAATTTTCATGGTAGATGCGTTGACATCTGAAGTTAATTCCGGCAATATCGTTTTTTGAAAATCACTTCCGGTCGGAAGTTATCGCCCTTTTATTAAAATTCAGAGGTCCTCCTAGTCTGCGATGGAACTGAAAAACGGCTTAAGCTAGAGCGCTGAAATTTTCAGTGATGATAGAGGACATGTTGCCATATTGCACCTGGGTTTAGATATCTTCCGGAAGTGCCTAGTATGGAAGCTCGGTAGGGGTCGAAATTTAGGACACGAATCATGAGTGAATTTTTGAGACATTTTGTATCATATCTTTTAAAGTATAATTATTTTGTTAAAACATATTGAACAATATTTGTGCAGAATAAAAAGATCTGTAACATGATATCAAGAAAAAAGCGCTGACTCATCACATTAGGGGCCGATAGGGGCCAAAAGTCTGAAATCGATAACTCTTAAACAAGCAATATTTTTGTATACATTACTGAAGCAAAATTATTCATCTTAACAAACTACAACTATATATTATGATTTTTACGTCATATGTTAAATAAATAAGGGCCACAAGGGGCCAGAATGCTTAATCTTTGACGCTTTATATCTCGAAAAGGGGAAATATTTTGAAAAGCAATATTGAACAAAAGTTGTTTAGAATGATGGTCTGAACAATGTGCATCCTTTGAATTTTTCCTAAACATCCCCTATAAGGACTAAAAGGGACGGCCCCTTAATATTTCAAGTCCACATATCTCGAAAACGAAACGAAACTTCTGAATACTTGTTGAACAAAAAGTCTTTAGAATTACAAGACCTTTCATGTGATATCAAGAAAAAGGGGCTGACCCCTCAAATTAGGGGCTCAGGGGGGCCAAAAATCTTTCATCTCTAACTCCTTAACGTTAAATATTTTGATATTAATTATTGCAGCAAAAGTTTTCATCTTCACAATCTGCAACTATATCTTAAAATTTTCATCAAATATTACGTAATTAGGGGCCATAAGGGGCCAGAATGCTTAATCTTTGACGCTTTATATCTCGAAAAGGGGAAACATTTTGAAAAGCAATATTGAACAAAAGTTGCTTAGAATGTTGTTCCCAACAATGTGCAACCTTTTAATTTTTCCTAATAAGCCCCTTTAAGGACTTAAAGGGACGGCCCCTAAATATTTCAAGTCTACATATCTCGAAAACGAAACGAAACTTCTGAATACTTGTTGAACAAAAAGTCTTCAGAATTACAAAACCTGCCATGTGATATCAAGAAAAAGGGACTGACTCCTCAAATTAGGGACTCAGTCGGGCCAAAAGTCTTCCACCTGTAACTCTTCAACAAAAATGTTCTTGTTCACGATCTGCAACTACATATATCTTAAATTTTTTTTTATCAAATATTACGTTATTGGGGGGCCATAAGAGGGGCCGAAAACCTTTTATTTATAACTTTTTAATGATCAAAATTTTGTGAAACATAGCTGAAGAAATTGTACAAAATTGTATGTTTTGACTATCTATATATTCATGAACGAAAATCTCATTTAAATTCATATCTCATCTAATCAAAAATCGGACGGAAGACCCACTCGTTGCTCGCAACGAGATCGCATCTAGTTATTATTATTATTCTTTTTTTTTTCCTTACCGATTTTGTGCAGAAGATTTCTCGGAGATCGCTCGATCGATTTGCTCCAAATTTTCAGGGTTAATGCGTTGGTATCTGAAGTTTATAACGCCTCGTCAGTTTTTGAAAAATCACTTCTGGTCAGAAGTTATCGCCCTTTGATCGATTTTTACATAGACCTTGTGTCTGCACAAAAACTCAAAAACGACAAATGCTAGAGTGTTGAAACTTTCAGTGGTGATAGAGGACATGTTCTAGATGTGCACCTTGGTTTTCCTATTTTCCGGAAGTGCAAAGTATGGAAGCTCGGTAGGGGTCAAAATTTAGGACGTGATTTATGGGTGAATTTTAGAGACATTTCTGATAATAACATTTTAAATAGAAGTATTTTGTTAAAACATATTGAACAAAAAGTCTTCAAAATCACAAGACCTTTCATTTGATATCAAGAAAAAGGGTCTGACCCCTCAAATTAGGGGCTCAGAAGGGCCAAAAGTCTTTTATCTATAACTCTTTAATGATCAATATTTTGTTATACATTACTGAAGCAAAAATGTTTATCTTAACATTCTGTACCTATATATTATAAAATTTTGATCATATGTTACGTAATAAGGGGCCATAAGGGGCCAGAATGCTAAATCTTTGACACTTTGTATCTCGAAAAGGAGAAATATTTTGATAAGCAATATTGAACAAAAGATGTTCAGAATAATGTTCTAAACAATATACACCCTTTTAATTTTTGCAAGTCATCCCCATTAAGGACTTGGAGGGCTGGCCCCTAAATATTGTTATTCTATATATCTCTTAAACGAAAGGAAATTTCTGAATAGTTGTTGAACAAAAAGTCCTCAAAATCACAAGACCTTTCATTTGATATCAAGAAAAAGGGGCTGACCCCTCAAATTAGGGGCTCAGAAGGGCCAAAAGTCTTTTATCTATAACTCCTTAATGATCAATATTTTGTTATAAATTACTGAAGCAAAAATGTTCATCTTAACATTCTGCAACTATATATTATAAAATTTTGGTCATATGTTACGTAATAAGGGGCCATAAGGGGCCAGAATGCTAAATCTTTGACACTTTGTATCTCGAAAAGGAGGAATATTTTGATAAGCAATGTTGAACAAAAGATGTTCAGAATAATGTTCTAAACAATATACACCTATTTAATTTTTGCAAGACATCCCCATTAAGGACTTGGAGGGCTGGCCCCTAAATATTGTTTTTCTGAATATCTCTTAAACGAAAGGAAATTTCTGAATAGTTGTTGAACAAAAAGTCCTCAAAATCACAAGACCTTTCATTTGATATCAAGAAAAAGGGGCTTACCCCTCAAATTAGGGGCTCAGAAGGGCCAAAAGTCTTTTATCTATAACTCTTTAATGATCAATATTTTGCTATAAATTACTGAAGCAAAAATGTTCACCTTAACATTCTGCAACTATATATTATAAAATTTTGGTCATATGTTACGTAATAAGGGGCCATAAGGGGCCAGAATGCTAAATCTTTGACACTTTGTATCTCGAAAAGGAGGAATATTTTGATAAGCAATGTTGATCAAAAGATGTTCAGAATAATGTTCTAAACAATATACACCTATTTAATTTTTGCAAGACATCCCCATTAAGGACTTGGAGGGCTGGCCCCTAAATATTGTTATTCTATATATCTCTTAAACGAAAGGAAATTTCTGAATAGTTGTTGAACAAAAAGTCTTCAAAATCACAAGACCTTTTATTTGATATCAAGAAAAAGGGGCTGACCCCTCAAATTAGGGGCTCAGAAGGGCCAAAAGTCTTTTATCTATAACTTTTTAATGATCAATATTTTGCTATAAATTACTGAAGCAAAAATGTTCATATTAATATTTTGCAGCTATATATTGTAAAGTTTTGATCATATGTTGCGTAATAAGGTACCTTAATGGGCCAGAATGCTAAATCTTTGACACTTTATATCTCGAAAAGGGGAAATATTTTGATAAGCATGTTGAACAAAAATTGATCAGAATAATGTTTTTAACAATATGCATCCTTTAATTTTTTATAGACGAATATCTCAGTCAAGATCTTGACGAATCTTATCCAAAATCAGACGGAAGACCCACTCGTTGCTCGCAACGAGAACCATCTAGTTATTATTAGGGTCTGCCGTCTTCAGCGGAAGACCCTTCTATTATTCTTATGTTTCTTTTTCACTTTTATTATTATTCTTCTTTTTTTTCTCCTTACCGATTTTGTGCAGAAGATTTCTCGTAGATGAATTGATTGATTTACTTCAAATTTTCAGAGTTTATGTCTTATCATCTGAAGTTTGTACCGGCATTTCAAAATTCGGAAAATCACTTCCGGTCGGAAGTTATCGCCCTTTTATTAAAATTCAGAGGACCTCCTTGTCTGCGATGGAACTCAAAAACGGCTTAAGCTAGAGCGCTGAAATTTTCAGTGATGATAGAGGACATGTTGCCACATTGCACCTGGGTTTAGATATTTTCCGGAAGTGCCTAGTATGGAAGCTCGGTAGGGGTCGAAATTTAGGACACGAATCATGAGTGAATTTTTGAGACATTTTGTATCATATCTTTTAAAGTATAATTATTTTGTTAAAACATATTGAACAATATTTGTGCAGAATGGCAAGATCTGTAACATGATATCAAAAAAAAGGGCTGACTCATCACATTAGGGGCTGATAGGGGCCGAAAGTCTTTAATCGATAACTCTTAAACAAGCAATATTTTTGTATACATTACTGAAGCAAAATTATTTATCTTAATAGACTACAACTATATATCATGATTTTTACGTCATATGTTACAAAATAAGGGCCACAAGGGGCCAGAATGCTTAATCTTTGAAGCTTTATATCTCGAAAAGGGGAAACATTTTGAAAAGCAATATTGAACAAAAGTTGTTTAGAATGATGATCTGAACAATGTGCATCCTTTGAATTTTTCCTAAACAGCCCCTATAAGGACTTAAAGGGACGGCCCCTAAATATTTCAAGTCTACATATCTCGAAAACGAAACGAAACTTCTGAATAGTTGTTGAACAAAAAGTCTTCAGAATTATAAGACCTTTCAAGTGATATCAAGAAAAAGGGGCTGACCCCTGAAATTAGGGGCTCAGAGGGGCCAAAAGTCTTTCATCTATAACTCTTTAACGTTAAATATTTTGATATTAATTATTGAAGCAAACATGTTCATCTTCACAATCTGCAACTATATATCTTAAAATTTTCTTCAAATATTACGTCATTAAGGGCCATAATGGGCCAGAATGCTTAATCTTTGACGCTTTATATCTCGTAAAGGGGAAACATTTTGAAAAGCAATATTGAACAAAAGTTGTTTAGAATGATGATCTGAACAATGTGCATCCTTTGAATTTTTCCTAAACAGCCCCTATAAGGACTTAAAGGGACGGCCCCTGAATATTTCAAGTTTACATATCTCGAAAACGAAACGAAACTTCTGAATAGTTGTTGAACAAAAAGTCTTCAGAATTATAAGACCTTTCAAGTGATATCAAGAAAAAGGGGCTGACCCCTCAAATTAGGGGCTCAGAGGGGCCAAAAGTCTTTCATCTATAACTCCTTAACGTTAAATATTTTGATATTAATTATTAAAATAAAAATGTTCATCTTCACAATCTGCAACTATATATCTTAAAATTTTCTTCAAATATTACGTAATTAGGGGCCATAAGGGGCCAGAATGCTTAATCTTTGACGCTTTATATCTCGAAAAGGGGAACATTTTGAAAAGCAATATTGAACAAAAGTTGTTTAAAATGATGATCTGAACAATGTGCATCCTTTGAATTTTTCCTAAACAGCCCCTATAAGGACTTAAAGGGACGGCCCCTAAATATTTCAAGTCTACATATCTCGAAAACGAAACGAAACTTCTGAATAGTTGTTGAACAAAAAGTCTTCAGAATTATAAGACCTTTCAAGTGATATCAAGAAAAAGGGGCTGACCCCTCAAATTAGGGGCTCAGAGGGGCCAAAAGTCTTTCATCTATAACTCCTTAACGTTAAATATTTTGATATTAATTATTAAAGTAAAAATGTTCATCTTCACAATCTGCAACTATATATCTTAAAATTTTCTTCAAATATTACGTAATTAGGGGCCATAAGGGGCCAGAATGCTTAATCTTTGACGCTTTATATCTCGAAAAGGGGAAACATTTTGAAAAGCAATATTGAACAAAAGTTGTTTAAAATGATGATCTGAACAATGTGCATCCTTTGAATTTTTCCTAAACAGCCCCTATAAGGACTTAAAGGGACGGCCCCTAAATATTTCAGTCTGCATATCTCGAAAACTGAATAGTTGTTGAACAAAAAGTCTTCAGAATTACAAGACTTTTCATGTGATATCAAGACCCCTCGAATTAGGGGCTCAAAGGGGCTAAAAGTCTTTCATCTATAACCCTTTTACAGTAATGTTCATCATCACGATCTGCTACTATGAATATGTTAAAATCTTCATCAAATATTGCGTTTTTTGGTGCCATAATGATCAAAATTTTGTTAAAAATAACTGAAGGAAATTGTGCGTTTTCACTATTTATATATTTATGAACAAAAATCTGAGTCAAATTCGTATCTCATCTTATCAAAAATCGGACGGAAGACCCACTCGTTGCTCGCAACGAGATCGCATCTAGTTATTATTATTATTCTTTTTTTTTCTTTACAATTTTTGTGCAGAAGATTTCTCGGAGTTGGCTCGATCGATTTACTTGAAAATTTCAGGGAAGATGTATCTTTGTCTGAACCTTATACGTTTTTCTTATTTTTTTGAAATTCACTTCTGGTCGGAAGTTATCGCCCTTTAATCAAAATTCAGAGGACCTCCTTGTCTGCAATGGAACTCAAAAACGATAATAGCTAGAGTGCTGAAATTTTCAGCGATGCTAGAGGACATGTTGCCATTGATCACCTGGGTTTTCAAATCTTCGGGAAGTGCCTAGTATGGAAGCTCGGTAGGGGTCAAAATTTAGGACACGAATCATGAGTGAATTTTAGAGACATTTCTTACGATAACTTTTTAACTATGAGTATTTTGTTAAACCATATTGAACAGAAATTGTGTAGAATTAGAAGATCTTTTATATGATATCAAAGAAAAAGGGCTGACTCATCACATTAGGGGCTGAGAAGGGCCAAAAGTTTTTAATCAATAACTTTTTAACGATCAATATTTTGTAATGCATTACTGAAGCAAAAATGTTTATCTCAACAATTTACAACTATATATTATGATATTCACATCATATGTTACATAATTAAGGGCCATAAGGGGCCAGAATGTCAAATCTTTGACGCTTTATATCTCAAAAGTGGGAAATATTTTGATAAGCAATATTGAACAAAAGATGTCCAAAATAATGTTCTAAACAAGATGCAACCTTTCATTTTTTGCTTAACGTCCCCATTAAGGAGTTGAAGGGCCGGCCCCTAAATACTTCTTTTGCAAATATCTCAGAAACGAAAAAGAATTTCTGAATAGTTGTTGAACAAAAAGTGTAAAAAATCATGGGAGCTTTATGGTAATATCAAGGAAAAGGGTCTGACCCCTTAAATAAGGGACAGAGAGGGGCCAAAAGTACACAATCAATAACTCTTTAATGATCAATATTTTGTAATATATTACTGAAGCGAAATAGTTCTTCTTCACACACTTTATCTAAATAACATGATGTTGATATCATATGTTGCGCAACAAGGGGTCTTTAGGGGGCCAGATTGCATAATCTTTGGTGCAATATGTCTCGAAAAAGAAGCATATTTTGATAAACAGTATTGAACAAAAGACGTTCAAAATAATATTCTGAACAATATGCACTCTTTGAATTTTTGCTAGACGTCCCCATTTAGGACTTGAAGGGCCGGCCCTTAATATTTCTTTTGCATATATCCCGAAAACAAAAAAGAATTTCTGAATAGTTGTTGAACAAAAAGTGTTCAAAATCATGAGAGCTTTAAGATGTTATCAAGAAAAAGGGGCTGACCTCTCACATTAGGGGCCAAGAAGGGCCGAAAATCTTTACTCTATAACCCTTTAATGACCAATATTTTGTTAAACATTATTTAAGCAAAATTGTTCGTCTTAACAATTTATTTATATCATTATATTTAAAAGAAAATCTCATTCAAACTCTTATCTCATCTTATCAAAAATCGGACGGAAGACCCACTCGTTGCTCGCAACGAGATCTCATCTAGTTAGGGTCTTCCGTCTTCTGCGGAAGACCCTTCTATTATTCTATTGTTGATTTTTCACTTTTCTTATTATTAGGGTCTTCCGTCTTCAGCGGAAGACCCTTCTATTATTGTACTGTTTCTTTTTCTTCTTCTTCTTATTATTATTTTTTTTCCTACACCGGTATCTCAGTAACGGTTCAGTGGATTTTTATGAAACTTTCGGAGATGATAGGGAACGATGTTCCCTCGGGACGTTTTTTTCATTTTTGATGATTTCACTTCCGGTCGCGAAATATGACGTATTTTTGACGTTTTTCTGCAATTCCGGTCTGTCCTACTCCGAAGAAACTGCGCAAAATAGAAATTTGAAATTTTCAGGAATGATAGAATTGTGACCTTGACATGTGCACCTGACTTTTGAAATTTTAAGAAGATGTTTAAATTTTTCAAATTTTAAAGTTAAATTTTTCAAAAAAAATTTTTTAATCCAATTTTAAAATTTTTTATATTGTCAAATAGATCTTGGCGAGAACTTTCCAAAAATGTATTTGTTTTGCATGTGAGTACATTAATAAACAATATATAAGCTCAGGTGTGTTAGGCCACTTGAGTGCAAGTGTACTTTTAGAACTTTTCTTTAAAAAATCATTACTCTTTTATTTCTTGACCGATTTTAAAACTTTTTACACCGTCAAATAGATCTTTACGAGACCTTTCCAACAGTATATTTGGTGTTATTGTAAGTGCACTGATAAAGAAAATATGAGCTCAGGTATGTTTGCTTTTTTTTGACAGGACATGTCAAAATCATTGTCAAGGACACTTGTTGATGACCGTACTCTTTGATCTTTGGCGGATATCCTTTTATTTCTTTTTTAAAAATCTTTACTCTTTTAATTCTTGACCGATTTTAAAACTTTTTACACCGTCTGATAGGTCTTCCTGTGATCTTTCCTACAGTATATTTGTTTTGATTTTAGGTGCAGTTTTAAAGAAAATATGAGCTCAGGTGTGTTAGAGAATTTTGACGGCCCATGTATAAGTTATTAATTTTCTTCAGCGACGTTTAATACACAGTGACCTAGAAGAAAGCAAGGACATTCAATTAAGTCTGAAATAGTGATTTCATAATGTACCTGTGATTATGAAAAATTGTGTATTCAATTTAAATCATTGAAAGGTTTGAATACTATAATTTCAAATTTTAATACCTTTAAAATCGTAAGATTTTGATATATCCTCTAATGTTTAAAGCAGTGAGCCCTTACTTGATGAATTTTTATTGCAGCATTTAAAACTTCAAAAAATTTTCAAATTTAGAATAATTTAAAAGACTTAAAATATGAAATCAAGGGCATCTAAAACATGAGAACATGAATGAGAGTGATTTGGAGTCTATTGGAGGTCAAAAAGAGTGAAATTTAAACGATTTAAATTTTTGAAAAAAAAATTCAAAACTGCTCCCAAAGATGGAGAACATCATGCAATGTTGAAATCTCTCAAAGGTCAAATAGAGTGAAATTTAAACGATTTAAATTTTTCAAAAAATTTAAATTGAACCCAAACGTTAAAACAAGGACTATCTCTGTATTTTGAGAGATGGAGAACATCATACAATGTGTTTTGAATCTCTTAAAGGTCAAATAAAATGAATTTTGAACGATTTAAATTTTTCAAAAAATTTAAATTGAATTCAAATGTTAAAACAAGGACTATTTCTGTATCTTGAAAGATGGAGAACATCATATGATGTGTTTTGAAATCTCTCAAAGATCAAATAGAGTGAAATTTAAACGATTTAAATTTTTCAAAAAATTTAAATTGAATCCGAACGTTAAAACAAGAACTATCTGTATATTTTGAGAGATGGAGAACATCATACAATACGTTTGAAATTTCTCAAAGGTCAAATAGAGTGAAATTTAAACGATTTAAATTTTTCAAAAAAATTAAATTGAATCCAAACGTTAAAACAAGGACTATCTCTATATTTTGAGAGATGGAGAACATCAAACAATGTGTTTTGAAATCTCTCAAAGGTCAAATAGAGTGAAATTTAAACGATTTAAATTTTTCAAAAAATTTAAATTGAATCTAAATGTTAATACAAAGACTATCTCTGTATTTTGAAAGATGGAGAACATCATACAATGTGTTTTGAAATCTCTCAAAGGTCAAATAGGGTGAAATTTACACGATTTAAATTTTTCAAAAAATTTAAATTGAATCCAAATTTTGAAAAAAGGACTATCTCTGTATTTTGAAAGATGGAGAACATCATACAATGTGTTTTAAAATCTCTGAAAGGTCAAATAGGGTGAAATTTAAACGATTTAAATTTTTCAAAAAATTTAAATTCCTTCCACAAACCTAAAAACGCAACAAATGATGTTCTCTTCCTTCAAAATATGGAAGTTGGCTTTTATTTAATATTTCATTGCAATTTAAATTTTTTGAAAAAATTAAATCGTTTAAATCTCACTGTAATTGACCTTTGAGAGGTTCCAAAACACATTGTACGATGTTCTCCATCTTTCAAAACACAGAGACAGTCCTTGTTTTAACATTTGGAAGCTATTTAAATTTTTTGAAAAATTTAAATCGTTTAAATCTCACTCTATTTGACCTTTGAGAGATTTCAAAACACATCATATGATGTTCTCCATCTTTCAAGATATAGAAATAGTCCTTGTTTTACCATTTGAATTCAATTTAATTTTTTTGAAAAATTTAAATTGTTTAAATCTTACTCTATTTGACCTTTAAAAGATTTCAAAACACATTGTATGATGTTCTCCATCTTTCAAAATACAGAGATAGTCCTTATTTTAACTTTTGGAAGCAATTTAAATTTTTTGAAAAATTTAATTCCTTTAAATCTCACTCTATTTGACCTTTCAGAGATTTCAAACAACATTGTATGATGTTCTCCATCTTTCAAAATACAGAGATAGTCCTTTTTTCAAAATTTGGATTCAATTTGAATTTTTTGAAAAATTTAAATCGTTTAAATTCCACTCTATTTGACCTTTGAGAGATTTCAAAACACATTGTATGATGTTCTCCATCTTTCAAAATGTAGAGATAGTACTTGATTTTACCATTTGGATTCAATTTAAATTTTTTGAAAAATTTAAATCGTTTAAATCTCACTCTAATTGACCTTTGAGAGGTTTCAAAACACATTGTATGATGTTCTCCATCTTTCAAAATACAGAGACAGTCTTTGTTTTAACATTTGGAAGCAATTTAAATTTTGTGAAAAATTTAAATCGTTTAAATCTCACTCTATTTGACCTTTGAGAGATTTCAAAACACATCGTATGATGTTCTCCATCTCTCAAAATATACAGATAGTCCTTGTTTTAACGTTTGGATTCAATTTAAATTTTTTGAAAAATTTAAATCGTTTAAATTTCACTCTATTTGACCTTTGAGAGATTTCAAAACACATCATATGATGTTCTCCATCTTTCAAGATATAGAAATAGTCCTTGTTTTACCATTTGAATTCAATTTAAATTTTTTGAAAAATTTAAATCGTTTAAATCTCACTCTAATTGACCTTTGAGAGGTTTAAAAACACATTGTATGATGTTCTCCATCTTTCAAAATACAGAGACAGTCTTTGTTTTAACATTTGGAAGCAATTTAAATTTTTTGAAAAATTTAAATCGTTTAAATCTCACTCTATTTGACCTTTGAGAGATTTCAAAACACATTGTATGATGTTCTCCATCTCTCAAAATATACAGATAGTCCTTGTTTTAACGTTTGGATTCAATTTAAATTTTTTGAAAAATTTAAATCGTTTTAATTTCACTCTATTTGACCTTTGAGAGATTTCAAAACACATCATATGATGTTCTCCATCTTTCAAGATATAGAAATAGTCCTTGTTTTACCATTTGAATTCAATTTAATTTTTTTGAAAAATTTAAATCGTTTAAATCTCACTCTAATTGACCTTTGAGAGGTTCCAAAACACATTGTATGATGTTCTCCATCTTTCAAAATACAGAGACAGTCTTTGTTTTAATATTTGGAAGCAATTTAAATTTTTTGAAAAATTTAAATCGTTTAAATTTCACTCTATTTGACCTTTGAGAGATTTCAAAACACATCATATGATGTTCTCCATCTTTCAAGATATAGAAATAGTCCTTGTTTTACCATTTGAATTCAATTTAAATTTTTTTAAAAATTTAAATTGTTTAAATCTTACTCTAATTGACCTTTGAGAGGTTTCAAAACACATTGTATGATGTTCTCCATCTTTCAAAATACAGAGATAGTCTTTATTTTAACTTTTGGATTCAATTTAAATTTTTTGAAAAATTTAATTCCTTTAAATCTCACTCCATTTGACCTTTCAGAGATTTCAAACAACATTGTATGATGTTCTCCATCTTTCAAAATACAGAGATAGTCCTTTTTTCAAAATTTGGATTCAATTTGAATTTTTTGAAAAATTTAAATCGTTTAATTTCCACTCTATTTGACCTTTGAGAGATTTCAAAACACATTATATGATGTTCTGCATCTTTCAAAATGTAGAGATAGTACTTGATTTTACCATTTGGATTCAATTTAAATTTTTGAAAAATTTAAATCGTTTAAATCTCACTCTATTTAATCTTTCAGTGATTTCAAAACACATTGTATGATGTTCTCCATCTTTCAAAATACACAGATAGTCCTTATTTTTACATTTGGATTCAATTAAAATTTTTTGAAAAATTTAAATCATTTAAATTTCACTCTATTTGACCTTTGAAAGATTTCAAAACACATTGTATGATGTTCTCCATCTCCTAAAATACAGAGATAGTCCTTGTTTTAACATTTGGATTTAATTTAAATTTTTTGAAAAATTTAAATCGTTTAAATTCCACTTCATTTGACCTTTCAGTGATTTCAAAACACATTGTTTGATGTTCTCCGTCTTTCAAAATACAGAGATAGTCCTTGTTTTCACAATTGGATTCAATTTAAATTTTTTGAAAAATTTAAATCGTTTAAATCTCACTCTATTTGACCTTAAAGTGATTTCAAAACACATTTTATGATGTTCTCCATCTTTCAAAATACAGTGATAGTCCTTGTTTTAACAATCAAAATCACATCTCATCGATATCGGGCGGAAGACCCACTCGTTGCTCGCAACGAGATCGGATCTAGTTATTATTATTATTATTCTTTTTTTTTTCCTTACCGATTTTGTGCAGAAGATTTCTCAGAGATCGCTTGATCGATTTGCTCCAAATTTTCAGGGTTAATGCGTTGGTATCTGAAGTGTATAACGCCTCGTCAGTTTTTGAAAAATCACTTCCGGTCAGAAGTTATCGCCCTTTGATCGATTTTTAGATAGACCTTGTGTCTGCACAAAAACTCAGGAACGACAAATGCTAGAGTGTTGAAACTTTCAGTGGTGATAGAGGACATGTTCTAGATGTGCACCTTGGTTTTCATATTTTCCGGAAGTGCAAAGTATGGAAGCTCGGTAGGGGTCAAAATTTAGGACGTGATTTATGGGTGAATTTTAGAGACATTACTGATAATAACATTTTAAATAGAAGTATTTTGTTAAAAGATATTGAACAAAAAGTCTTTAAAATCACAAGACCTTTCATTTGATATCAAGAAAAAGGGGCTGACCCTTCAAATTAGGGGCTCAGAAGGGCCAAAAGTCTTTTATCTATAACTTTTTAATGATCAATATTTTGTTATACATTACTGAAGCAAAAATGTTTATCTTAACATTCTGTAGCTATATATTATAAAATTTTGGTCATATGTTACGTAATAAGGGGCCATAAGGGGCCAGAATGCTAAATCTTTGACACTTTGTATCTCGAAAAGGAGAAATATTTTGATAAGCAATATTGAACAAAAGATGTTCAGAATAATGTTCTAAACAATATACACCCTTTTAATTTTTGCAAGACATCCCCATTAAGGACTTGGAGGGCTGGCCCCTAAATATTGTTATTCTATATATCTCTTAAACGAAAGGAAATTTCTGAATAGTTGTTGAACAAAAAGTCTTCAAAATCACAAGACCTTTCATTTGATATCAAGAAAAAGGGGCTGAACCCTCAAATTAGGGGCTCAGAAGGGCCAAAAGTCTTTTATCTATAAGTCTTTAATGATCAATATTTTGCTATAAATTACTGAAAGAAAAATGTTCATCTTAACATTCTGCAACTATATATTATAAAATTTTGGTCATATGTTACGTAATAAGGGGCCATAAGGGGCCAGAATGCTAAATCTTTGACACTTTGTATCTCGAAAAGGAGAAATATTTTGATAAGCAATATTGAACAAAAGATGTTCAGAATAATGTTCTAAACAATATACACCCTTTTAATTTTTGCAAGACATCCCCATTAAGGACTTGGAGGGCTGGCCCCTAAATATTGTTATTCTATATATCTCTTAAACGAAAGGAAATTTCTGAATAGTTGTTGAACAAAAAGTCTTCAAAATCACAAGACCTTTCATTTGATATCAAGAAAAAGGGGCTGACCCCTCAAACTAGGGGCTCAGAAGGGCCAAAAGTCTTTTATCTATAACTCTTTAATGATCAATATTTTGCAATAAATTACTGAAGCAAAAATGTTTATCTTAACATTCTGCAACTATATATTATAAAATTTTGGTCATATGTTACGTAATAAGGGGCCATAAGGGGCCAGAATGCTAAATCTTTGACACTTTGTATCTCGAAAAGGAGAAATATTTTGATAAGCAATAATGAACAAAAGATGTTCAGAATAATGTTCCAAACAATATACACCTTTAATTTTTGCAAGACATCCCCATTAAGGACTTGGAGGGCTTGCCCCTAAATATTGTTATTCTATATATCTCTTAAACAAAAGGAAATTTCTGAATAGTTGTTGAACAAAAAGTCTTCAAAATCACAAGACCTTTTATTTGATATCAAGAAAAAGGGGCTGACCCCTCAAATTAGGGGCTCAGAAGGACCAAAATTCTTTTATCTATAACTTTTTAATGATCAATATTTTGTTATAAATTACTGAAGCAAAAATGTTCATATTAATATTTTGTAGCTATATATTGTAAAGTTTTGATCATATGTTACGTAATAAGGTACTTTAATGGGCCAGAATGCTAAATCTTTGACACTTTATATCTCGAAAAGGGGAAATATTTTGATAAGCAATATTGAACAAAAGATGATCAGAATAATGTTTTTAACAATATGCATCCTTTAATTTTTGCAAGACATCCCCATTAAGGACTTGGAGGGCTTGCCCCTAAATATTGTTATTCTATATATCTCTTAAACAAAAGGAAATTTCTGAATAGTTGTTGAACAAAAAGTCTTCAAAATCACAAGACCTTTTATTTGATATCAAGAAAAAGGGGCTGACCCCTCAAATTAGGGGCTCAGAAGGACCAAAATTCTTTTATCTATAACTTTTTAATGATCAATATTTTGTTATAAATTACTGAAGCAAAAATGTTCATATTAATATTTTGTAGCTATATATTGTAAAGTTTTGATCATATGTTACGTAATAAGGTACTTTAATGGGCCAGAATGCTAAATCTTTGACACTTTATATCTCGAAAAGGGGAAATATTTTGATAAGCAATATTGAACAAAAGATGATCAGAATAATGTTTTTAACAATATGCATCCTTTAATTTTTTATAGACGAATATCTCAGTCAAGATCTTGACGAATCTTATCTAAAATCAGACGGAAGACCCACTCGTTGCTCGCAACGAGAACCATCTAGTTATTATTATTTTTATTCTTTTTTCTTCTTACAAATTTTGTGCAGACGATTTCTCGGAGATGGCTTGTTCAATTTCATTCAAATTTTCATGGTAGATGCGTTGACATCTGAAGTTAATTCCGGCAATTCCGTTAAGGGATATTAACTTCCGGTCGGAAGTTATCGCCCTTTTATCAAAATCTAGAGGACCACCTTGTCTGCGATGGAACTCAAAAACGGCTTAAGCTAGAGCGCTGAAATTTTCAGTGATGATAGAGGACATGTTGCCATTTTGCACCTGGGTTTGGATATTTTCCGGAAGTGCCTAGTATGAAAGCTCGGTTGGGGTCAAAATTTAGGACACGAATCATGAGTGAATTTTTGAGACATTTTGTATCATATCTTTTAAAGTATAATTATTTTGTTAAAACATACTGAACATAATTTGTGCAGAATGACAAGATCTTTAATATGATATCAGGAAAAAAGGGCTGACTTATCATATTAGGGGCCGAGAGGGGCCAAAAGTATTAACTCAATAACTCTTTAACGATCAATATTTTGGTATACATTACTGAAGCAAAAATGTTTATCCCAACAATTTACAACTATATATTATGATATTCATATCATATGTTACATAATTAGGGGCCATAAGGGGCCAGAATGCTAAATCTTTGATGCTTTATATCTCAAAAGTGGGAAATAATTTGATAAGCAATATTGAACAAAAGATGTTCAAAATAATGTTCTTAACAATATGCAACCTTTCATTTTTTGCTTAACGTCCCCCTTAAGGAGTTGAAGGGCTGGCCCCTAAATACTTCTTTTGCAAGTATATCAGAAACGAAAAAGAATTTCTGAATAGTTCTTGAACAAAAAGTGTTCAAAATCATGAGAGCTTTAAAGTGATGTGAAGAAAAAGGGGCTGGCGCCTCAAAATAGGGGCTGATAGGGGCCGAAAGTCTTTGAACAATAACTCTTTAACGATCAATATTTTGTAATGCATTACTGAAGCAAAAATGTTTATCCCAACAATTTTCAACTATATATTATGATATTCACATCATATGTTACATAATTAGGGGCCATAAGGGACCAGAATGCTAAATCTTTGACGCTTTATATCTCAAAAGTGGGAAATAATTTGATAAGCAATATTGAACAAAAGTTATTCAAAATAATGTTCTAAACAATATGCAACCTTTTGATTTTTGCAAAACGTCCCCATTAAGGAGTTGAAGGGCTGGCCCCTAAATATATCCTCCGCGTACTTCTTGGAAACGAAAAAGAATGTTTGAATAATTGTTAAACAAAAAGTGTTCAAAATCATGAGAGGTTTAAGGTGATATCAAGGAAAAGGGTCTGACCCCTTAAATTAGGTGCTGAGAGGGGCCGAAAGTATACAATCAATAACTCTTTTAATGATCAATATTTTGTAATATATTACTGAACCGAAATAGTTCATTTTCACACTCTTTGTTTAAATAACATGGATGTTGATATCATATGTTACGCAATAAGAGGTCTTTAGGGGCCAGATTGCATAATCTTTGTATATATCTCGAAAAGGAAGAATATTTTGATAAACAATATTGAAGAAAAGACGTTCAAAATAATATTCTGAACAATATGCACTCTTTCATTTTTTGCTAGACGTCCCCATTTAGGACTTAAAGGGCCGGCCCTTAATATTTCTTTTGCATATATCCCGAAAACAAAGAAGAATTTCTGAATAGTTCTTGAACAAAGAGTGTTCAAAATCATGAGAGCTTTAAGATGATATCAAGAAAAAGAGGCTGACCTCTCACATTAGGGGCCAAGAAGGGCCGAAAGTCTTTAATCTATAACCCTTTAATGATCAATATTTTGTTAAACATTACTAAAGCAAAATTGTTCGTCTTAACAATTTATTTATATCATTATATTTGAACGAAAATCTCAGTCAAATTCTTATCTCATCTTATCAAAAATCGGACGGAAGACCCACTCGTTGCTCGCAACGAGATCGCATCTAGTTATTATTCTTTTTTCTCCTTACAAAATTTGTGCAGAGGATTTCTCGGAGATGGCTAGTTCGATTTTATTCAAATTTTCAAGGTAGATGCGTTGACATCTGAAGTTAATTCCGGCTAGTCTGTTAAGGGATATTTACTTCCGGTCCGGAGTTATCGCCCTTTTATCAAAATTCAGAGGATCTCCTTGTCTGCGATGGAACTCAAAAACGGCTTAAGCTAGAGCGCTGAAATTTTCAATGATGATAGAGGACATGTTGCCATTTTGCACCTGGGTTTGGATATTTTCCGAAAGTGCCTAGTATGGAAGCTCGGTAGGGGTCGAAATTTAGGACACGAATCATGAGTGAATTTTTGAGACATTTTGTATCATATCTTTTAAAGTATAAATATTTTGTAAAAACATACTGAAAAATGTTTGTGCAGAATGACAAGATCTTTAATATGATATCAAGAATTAAGGGCTGACTTGTCATGTTAGGGGCCGAGAGGGGCAAAACGTATTAAATCAATAACTCTTTAACGATCAATATTTTGGTATACATTGCTGAAGCAAAAATGTTTATCTTAACAATTTACAACCATATATTATGATATATACATCATATGTTACATAATTAAGGGCCATAAAGGGCCAGAATGCCAAATCTTTGGCACTTTAAATTTCGAAAGTGGGAAATATTTTGATAACCAATATTGAATAAAAGATGTTCAAAATAACGTTCTAAACAATATTTAACCTTTCAATTTTTGCTAAACTTCCCCATTAAGGAGTTGAAGGGCTGGCCCCTAAATACTTCTTTTGCAAGTATATCAGAAACGAAAAAGAATTTCTGAATAGTTCTTGAACAAAAAGTGTTCAAAATCATGAGAGCTTTAAAGTGATGTGAAGAAAAAGGGGCTGGCGCCTCAAAATAGGGGCTGATAGGGGCCGAAAGTCTTTGAACAATAACTCTTTAACGATCAATATTTTGTAATGCATTACTGAAGCAAAAATGTTTATCCCAACAATTTTCAACTATATATTATGATATTCACATCATATGTTACATAATTAGGGGCCATAAGGGACCAGAATGCTAAATCTTTGACGCTTTATATCTCAAAAGTGGGAAATAATTTGATAAGCAATATTGAACAAAAGTTATTCAAAATAATGTTCTAAACAATATGCAACCTTTTGATTTTTGCGAAACGTCCCCATTAAGGAGTTGAAGGGCTGGCCCCTAAATATATCCTCCGCGTACTTCTTGGAAACGAAAAAGAATGTTTGAATAATTGTTAAACAAAAAGTGTTCAAAATCATGAGAGGTTTAAGGTGATATCAAGGAAAAGGGTCTGACCCCTTAAATTAGGTGCTGAGAGGGGCCGAAAGTATACAATCAATAACTCTTTTAATGATCAATATTTTGTAATATATTACTGAACCGAAATAGTTCATTTTCACACTCTTTGTTTAAATAACATGGATGTTGATATCATATGTTACGCAATAAGAGGTCTTTAGGGGCCAGATTGCATAATCTTTGTATATATCTCGAAAAGGAAGAATATTTTGATAAACAATATTGAAGAAAAGACGTTCAAAATAATATTCTGAACAATATGCACTCTTTCATTTTTTGCTAGACGTCCCCATTTAGGACTTAAAGGGCCGGCCCTTAATATTTCTTTTGCATATATCCCGAAAACAAAGAAGAATTTCTGAATAGTTCTTGAACAAAGAGTGTTCAAAATCATGAGAGCTTTAAGATGATATCAAGAAAAAGAGGCTGACCTCTCACATTAGGGGCCAAGAAGGGCCGAAAGTCTTTAATCTATAACCCTTTAATGATCAATATTTTGTTAAACATTACTAAAGCAAAATTGTTCGTCTTAACAATTTATTTATATCATTATATTTGAACGAAAATCTCAGTCAAATTCTTATCTCATCTTATCAAAAATCGGACGGAAGACCCACTCGTTGCTCGCAACGAGATCGCATCTAGTTATTATTCTTTTTTCTCCTTACAAAATTTGTGCAGAGGATTTCTCGGAGATGGCTAGTTCGATTTTATTCAAATTTTCAAGGTAGATGCGTTGACATCTGAAGTTAATTCCGGCTAGTCTGTTAAGGGATATTTACTTCCGGTCCGGAGTTATCGCCCTTTTATCAAAATTCAGAGGATCTCCTTGTCTGCGATGGAACTCAAAAACGGCTTAAGCTAGAGCGCTGAAATTTTCAATGATGATAGAGGACATGTTGCCATTTTGCACCTGGGTTTGGATATTTTCCGAAAGTGCCTAGTATGGAAGCTCGGTAGGGGTCGAAATTTAGGACACGAATCATGAGTGAATTTTTGAGACATTTTGTATCATATCTTTTAAAGTATAAATATTTTGTAAAAACATACTGAAAAATGTTTGTGCAGAATGACAAGATCTTTAATATGATATCAAGAATTAAGGGCTGACTTGTCATGTTAGGGGCCGAGAGGGGCAAAACGTATTAAATCAATAACTCTTTAACGATCAATATTTTGTAATGCATTACTGAAGCAAAAATGTTCATCTCAACAATTTACAACTATATATTATGATATTTTTACATCAGATGTTACATAATTAGGGGCCATAAGGGGCCAGAATGCTAAATCTTTGACGCTCTATATCTCAAAAGTGGGAAATATTTTGATAAGCAATATTGAACAAAAGATGTTCAAAATAATGTTCTAAACAATATGCAACCTTTGATTTTTTGCTAAACGTCCCCATTAAGGAGTTGAATGGCCGGCCCCTAAATACTTCCTTTGCAAATATCTCAGAAACGAAAAAGAATTTCTGAGTAGTTGCTGAACAAAAAGTGTTCAAAATCATGAGAGCTTTAAAGTGATATGAAGAAAAAGGGGCTGGCCCCTTAAAATAGGGGCTGAGAGGGGCCGAAAGTCTTTGAACAATAACTCTTTAACGATCAATATTTTGTAATGCATTACTGAAGCAAAAATGTTCATCTCAACAATTTACAACTATATATTATGATATTCACATTATATGTTACATAATTAGGGGCCATAAGGGGCCAGATGCTAAATCTCTGACGCTTTATAAAAGTGGGAAATATTTTGATAAGCAATATTGAACAGAAGATGTTCAAAATAATGTTCTAAACAATATGCAACCTTTAATATTCTGCTAAACGTCCCCATTAAGGAGTTGAAGGGCCGGCCCCTAAATATATCCTTCGGATATATCTTGGAAACGAAAATGAATTTTTGAATAATTCTTGAAGAAAAAGTGTTCAAAATCATGAGAGCTTGAAGGTGATATCAAGGAAAAGGGTCTGACCCATTAAATAAGGGGCTGACAGGGGCCGAAAGTATACAATCAATAACTCTTTAATGATCAATATTTTGTAATATATTACTGAAGCGAAATAGTACATCTTCACACACTTTATCTAAATAACATGATGTTGATATCATATATTACGCAGTAAGGGGTCTTTAGGGGGCCAGATTGCATAATCTATGGCGCAATATATCTCGAAAAGGAAGAATATTTTTATAAAGAGTATTGAACAAAAGACGATCGATCAAAATAATATTCTGAACAATATGCACTCTTTCAATTTTTGCTAGACGTCCCATTTAGGACTTGAAGGGCTGGCCTTTAATATTTCTTTTGCATGTATCCCGAAAACAAAAAAGAATTTCTGACTAGTTGTTGAACGAAAAGTGTTCAAAATCATGAGAGCTTTAAAATGATATCAAGAAAAAGGGGCTGACGTCTCACATTAGGGGCCAAGAAGGGGTGAAATTCTTTAATCTATATTCCTTTAATGATCAATATTTTGTAAAACATTATTAAAGCAAAATTGTTCGTCTTTACAATTTATTTATATCATTATATTTGAATGAAAATCTCAGTCAAATTCTTATCTCATCTTATCAAAAATCGGACGGAAGACCCACTCGTTGCTCGCAACGAGATCTCATCTAGTTTTCTTTATAATTGTTTGAAAAGTTACATACAAAGGAATTATGATGCAAGACATTTTCCCAGAATTACTTTGTCTTGTGAATTTAGTATATTCTTCAAATCCAAGTCCAAAAGAATAGAGTAAGTTTTCTTATAAATATACAAGATTTTAAAGTAATCCTACTGTTAACTTATTTTTGCTGACATTAAGTATGGTACATTAAGATATATCGACGACATTCTAACAACTAAAATAGTAACTTCTATCGTATGTTGACTTGATATAATTTTACACTTGAAAGATAAGAGAACACAGAATCTGTCACATCTGATTCAGATTTAGATGTTTTACTGACTATAAACGAACAGGGCTGGGACGATATAGCGTTTTGCCGTATCGATACATATCACGATATTTGCATGACGATAAGATACGTATCACGATATTTCCATTGGCTTTACAGTACATGTAAAGATCAATAAGTTTTAGAACAAATAACATTATATATATATATATATATATATATATATATATATATATATATATATATATATATATATATATATATATATATATCAACATTTGTGTACAATCATAGAAAAAAAAAGAATTAAGAAATGCAACTTAAACATGCTTTTGTTTTACATTTATGAATGGCACAGAAAAGTGAACATCTTTTTTAATTGATTAAACTTTGATTTGATTTGATTTCTTCTTGTAAGCCAATATCTAAATTTCATCTCCAAAAATAGCAGCTTATCTACCAGCTCAGGGTCTAGACAGGATTGAGTAGCAGTAATAATATCAACTGCACAACTGAACACCCTTCACCAGCTACAGATGTACCAGAAATACCAAGGAATGCCTGTGCAACAATAGAAGGCTTTGGGAATTTGTCAAGGTGGCTTTTCCACCATTGTAATGGTTCAGCATTTAAAGCGATATTGGATTCTGATCTGTATCTCTCTACTACATCGTGGACTAATTCAGAAGTACTCCTCCCTGGAGTTGCATTGACAATAAATACATCTCCATAAAATCCTTCATTGCTCCTTTTGAATGTCTGATTTGTCTTCAACTGAAATATTTCTATAAAATAAAGACATGACATGAGCTTCCCGTAAAACACTACTTAATTTGATTAATATGAAACAATGATTTATATCATCATTGATATAATCAAGTTGAGGTAACTGGCTTAAATTAGCGCTGGGGTTCGATCATTGTTTGTTATCATTACCTTTTTCATAATCAGAGAGTTCGATATATCGAGGTTATGTTTTGTTTGTTTGTTTTGTTTTTTTTTCACATGTAGCAATATTTAAATACTTAATACCTGCGTATGGTGTTTATGTCCTCCAGTTTTAATATCAAATGCATGTTTTAAATACACCTACGAATAATTTCTAAACTGAAGTAGACAGCATGAAATTAGGTAGATGATACAAGGTTATTGGAAATCTCGTTTAAAGTAACCGTTCAATAACTGTAAGGCCATTATTTGTTTACACTGATTTTCTGCTCCATATCTGTCGTTGAAATTGGTTGATCTGTTTGCTCTGCTGATTTAGAAAAATTTAGTTGAACTTTCGATTATTGTTTCACATGTTCATATTATACACTTAAATAAAAAAAAATGAAAATGCAAAACTTCAGAAAATTTATTAATATTTTAATTTTAACCCTTCCCGATTCAAATCAAATCGATTCCGATGAAAGAAAAAAAAAAAGAAAAAAAAAAACAACTAATAAACAAAACTATTTACTACTAATATTATGTTGCCATTTAAAAAATCTTTATATTTTCAATTTATTTGTTAACCATATGACTGCCAGGTCTTTTGATAATATTATTATATTTGCATTTTTTATAAATAATATAGTGTTCAGTGCTTTCGTAGCTTGTCTTTTAAATTGTTGGTACATTTCATAATGCAATGTCTACATTATTTTTCTTTCTGTTTAAGTTACTATAGATTGCAAAGACCTCCATGAAAATGGTCACACTAATTCCGGTGTGTACGAGATTTATCCCTATGGTACCAGCTCCCGTCCTGTCAAAGTTTACTGTGATATGGAGACAATGGACGGAGGTTGGACGGTATCTTTTTCATTTTTAAAGCTTTGGTGTAGGAAAAGTGAATTTTAATTTTGATGTTCAAATGATTATAAAAGACAGGGATGATGGTACGTATTGTGGTTCTGTACATACGGTGACAATATGCACCTTTACCTTATCTCACTGCATGTATTGTCATTTTTATCGGTTTACATTGTCGCCGGCGGAAAAATTAATAATGTATATAATGTAGCTGTAGACCATATTTTTTTCAATTGGTGGCACTGTAGCTGTCTGGTCGGCCCTCTATTTTTTTCAGACTTGCAGCTAATAACGTTGCAGCCGAGAATATGTGCTTACCCTCACTGCAGATATTGCTGCCCCTTTATTTGGGTTGATTAATATTTTTGTGCTTTCTGGATTCATTTTGATATATCACACAGACTTGAAAAGTATGCATAATTCATGATGAAGTATGGTACGTAATACACGCTGCATTTCTCAGTCAATAATAGATTGAAAACTGAAATTATCCTCAGGTTTAATGAGATTGCATGTTCTTTAATAAAAAAAAATGAATTCTTGTGAAACAGCTTCAATAAAAACCTCAATACTTAATATAAGAATGTGTTATTAACATATTAAATATTCATTGAAAAGAACCAGGAGCATCTCTCCCTTTCTTTCTCCGATCCAAGAAAAATTCTCTTCTGGCTACAAAATATGCTTCCTGCCGATAAGTTAGGTATATATTGTACTTAACCTGCAGGGAAGGAAATATCTCATTCCAGCACATATTCTTGCCGGTATCAATGATGGACGAAATGTGCATTCAAGGTGGAGTATTAATATGTACCAATGGACGACAATACTTGCCCTATGGTAGGCATTGTTGCCAGTGATAATAGCGAGCTCCATAGACAACGTGTACGAACGGAGGAAATTCTGGTTTAAATCTACAGAAATTTTTGTCAGTCCACGTGCAAAAATTCCAAACTTCAAATAACCCTTTGCGGTGCATAACAATGGGATTGCTTAAGCATAGCAACAACTCACTTTAAAAAAACAAATAGCAATTTAATGCAATTTCCATACCATAAAACTATAGTTTGTATTCTCAAACTAAATGATTTTAAATGTGACGTCATAATTTTGTCACTTTTGTCGCTCAGGTATTACAGAAATTGTCGGGAAAGTTCATAGTCTCGGTGCGTGGAAGTCAGAATATTTCTATTTTGTCAATTTTTTTAAAGTTGAAATTATGAGACGCAGTAGACGCAGACTAAAGGAGTTTACTGAAAAGTGTAACGTCAGAATGCAAAGTGTATAAATTTTAGTTGTGGAATAATTATTACGAAAATAAAACAGGGCTCGTCTTAAAGGTTTCACTTTCGGACATATTATATACAAAGCGATAAAATGCGCCGTCACAGACAGGCAATATACACATTCTGTCTTTCTTCATTGCATATTAAAAGGAATAAATGTAATCTTTTGAAGGTTATCCAGCAACGAGTGGACGGATCCCTGAGCTTTGATAAGGCATGGTCAGAATATAAGAATGGATTTGGTGCCCCGGGACAGAATATCTGGATCGGTAAATCTATAGATCTACATTAAAAATTGTCAATTTGTCAATTTTTAGCAAATGATCAATGTTGGGACATATCAATTTCAAAAGAAAACAAATATTTGGTTTTACCTCTGTGTAATGTGTTCGGTTATATTCAGTGATAGTGCTGTATTGCATTCGCAAAGAACGATTTAAACAAAGATAGATAAAAAAACGAGGAAAAAATATTACTGTTTGAAATGACCGTACTCGAAAACTATTCAGTAATAGAAACAATTTAACTGAAAGGTTTATATATTAAAAGTTTTGAAGAATAAATTGTAGATGAAAAGGATTTTAATTTCTCATAGTATCTTTTTTTTAAAAGCATTGTAGTACTCTTATAAATATATCTCAAAACAGGAAATGACGCAATCCATCAGTTAACAAAGGGGAATGACTCATCCCTCTATGTTTCCATCACACTAGCGAATGGTAGCAGACTATATGCGTTGTACGATCAATTTTCTGTTTCCAATGAAGCAGACAAGTATCAGCTCTTTCTGGCAGGGTACCTGGACGGAACCTTGGGTACGTAACAGGTCAAAGGTTACAGAATTTGAAAAAGGTAAATATTAAGAACAGTGATCGATCAAAAAGAAAAATTACAAATAATACAAATCTGTCAACAGGGCATTTTTATTTCGGTAAAATATGAAAACTTAAGTCCAAATTTCATCTGCATCACTATACATTTACTTAAGTAAATGTATAGTGATGCAGATGAATAAAATCCGTACCGTAGTATTTTGAAAGTTAAGATTCTACGTATTTCTTTTCAATCAAATGCTTTATACATGTATAATGTATGATAGTTTTTTGTTATATTTAAACATTTTTTTTTAAATTACATGCAATATATAGTAACAAAAATATGAACAATACAAACAGCATATAATTATTTTATTCGTTTTTTGAAACTTTAATTGTTTATTTATATTTCGCAACATTATTGTATTATAATTATATTTTATCACCAGAGAATTTTGTTATTTATTATACTTTGTTAATATAGAAAACGTTTATAATACCAAAAGAAATCTTAGAACGAGTTGTCGAAAATTACTTCTTCCGGCCGAGATCAAGTGGATGTCAGAGAAATGTCAATAAACGCGACAAAATACTGCTGGACTGTCGCTTGCAATTATTTTATTTTAATAAATTGCTCCACTCGATGCTGATGAACAGCCCAACTGATTCAAGAAACCCTTAAAGTAAGTCGATAATAAGTCCAAGTAATAAGCCTATATGACGGGTAGTTGCAGGCCTTATTGATTTCATAGTATAGATAGGTAGACCTATGTATACTTATCATTTCGTCAGCTACAAGTCTATGATCAAAATTTATTCAAATACACTGTATTAAAACATGTAATTTTGAAACTTGTTTATTAAACGATAATGTATTTTGTTTAATTTAGAACAGTATTTGATTTAAGATGTACTTTATAGCAATCCTTTTCTTTTTTGGTCAACTAAACCCTGAGTAAACACCTTCCTTTTTCACATAGGTGACAGTATGTTAGACAATGAGAATTCTGGTGATAATTTGTCTGGGATGTACTTCAGTACTGCAGACAGAGACAACGACATGTTGGTCATAGGAAGCTGTGCTGCTGTCCACAAAGGAGGCTGGTGGTTTAATCAATGTTACAACGCCTTCCTTAATGGTGCCTGGTCCCCAGGATACTGGTACGAGCCTTGGACTCCTACGATAAGGATTGGGACTTCAGTGAGGAAGACAATGATGATAATCAAACGTCACTAGGTACCGCATCAGCACTCGTAGAAAAGAAATTAGTCCGAACTTTGGGGAGAAATTTCTTTTTTAAAAGTTAATTTTGGGCTTAATTTAGGAACTTCTAACTTAATTGGAGTACTATTTGATATTTGTCAGTAAATAGATTTCCCTTAAATTTGACAATAGATTTCAGACCCCCAAAATTATCTAAGTACAGGAAGGGCGTTTTATCACTGGCCTAATGCCTTTCTTGCAATCTGAATAAGAGCCATAACCACATTTAGACGCATTTTGAATGAATTTTTTATTTTCAAAATTGTTAGAATAGAAATATGAAGTAATATATTAAAGGTTTTTTTTAGATTTACCTTGAAATCAAATTTTGTTCATGAATTTTAGAAGAGCTAAGGAAGATTCTTTTGGTGGGTATTCTGGGATCACTGGAAATTAAAGTCAGTATCGTTCCTAATATGGATTATATAATTCTTGATAATTTCATTAACGTTTTAAACGATGTTATTTAATATATTCAGTGTTCTTTGGCTTTAATATGGTTTCCGAAGAATAGATTTTACAGATTTGTATTTTTCATTTCTGACATTTTTATTTGCTTATCCTTACAGATGATGATAACTAAAATGGGTTAAGACTAATGCTGTAGAAACTTCCAATGGATGGCATGTTTCTCTTGTTTCACTCTTTTAAGTTTGTTCATTCTGGATTTATAAACGATTTGTCAATAATCAATGACCACAGCAAATAATGTAATGACTCTAAATAAAATATAACAGCTAGACATCTTTTGTTTTTATTTAACACATTGGGTTCACGGCGGCTGTGACTGATAGACAGGGGATGTTTTCTTCTAGACACTTGATCCCACCTCTGGAATTTCCAGAGGTTTGCGTTTTATACCCTGTTGACCAGGGATGGGGTAATTGAAAAAAAGTAATTGTAATTGAGTGTAATTAATTTCATTTTTCAAAGTTATTGGATATAGTTTGTAATTGACCATTTTATCAATTACTTGTTATTTAATTCATTACACTGAACAAATACCATGTAATTTCAATAACATCTGAATTACATTTCAATTACTTTTCATAATACATGAACATAAAATACTTATTTAAAAATATGTGTATTTAAAAATATTTTTATCACAGTCACGTTTTACAGTTCTTTTTATTCATTTATAACATCTTCAGCTCATTTTTCCAAAATAGTAACTTTCTTTCCATCCTAAAAATGAATTTGATATACATGTATTGGCTTATTTTATAATATTAGTTTATTTTATAATCATAACCACCTAAAGAATTGAAACAAATGAAATGATTCTCTAAAATTTTGTTCAACCCTTCTATGGTACAACCTAGAAGCAATTCAATTTTTTGATAATCAAACTTGAAGAATATGAAATTGTTTTATGACAATAATTTGTCATTACGTCCTGTCTCTTTACTCTTCAAATCACAGAGCTGTAAAATGCTTTCAAAACGATCCTCCAAGGCATTATTTATAAGCCACTTTGTTTAATTTCAAAGATACCACCAATAGAGTTGTTTTATTTCATGCAATTAAGAATGCTCTACTATTTACATAATTCAGAAAAGAAATTTTAATTAAATCATTATTTCAACATTCAAGAGATAACTTTGAAATGCATCTATGATCTAAAAATAGCTATTGTATAATTCAAGTATTATTTATTGTGTGAAAATAGTCAACGTTTGCAAGTTAAGGCGTTAGGTTTACCTACAAATGAAATAATCAGAGAGTATTTTACATTTGATTCAGAAAATCTTGGAAACTCGCTTATAACTAAATTTCATTAAGACATTCGATTGATAAACGTACATGTAGGACTAGGTCTTGTGATGAAACACACAAACATCAAAGGCACACCTGGCGCTATTTATTTTAAATATACCTCCTACCCAAAATTTACATATACATGCATTAATTCTTCCAAGATGTTTAAAAATAAAATTAAAGTAATTTAAATGTATTTAATTACATTACAGGTAATTGAGAGTAATTAATCACATTTGAAAAAAAAATTATTGTAATTGAAAGTAACTGACAAAATTATGAATGTATTTAAAATATTTAATTGCATTTCAAAGTACTTGACCCCAACCCTGCTGTTGACGGCTTTGTATTTTTGCAGTTTTTTTGTGGACCCTTGTTCAATATCTTCATTTTTTTCACACTTGGAAATGCCTGGGCGAAGGATTTTCGTAACGTCTTTTCAATGCCCTGAGAAAAACTGTTCCGCGCAGCATATTTTTCTAAATGTTTGTCATTTGGTCTTCATTATATAAGACACAGTGCAATATCCTCATGACCAACCGAATAATGGAATCACCCTTCGCAACCATTTTATCGATTTCAGTTATGTGGTCCAGATACATGTATTACCCTACATATGAAATGTTCTTCATCACTTTGTATTTTCTTTTTGTCATTTCGATTTTCTCATATATCATTTTTTAGTAATTGGTCCTTGTAATTAGTCATATTTTGATGCTAGTATATTGTACACGTTCACAGGTCTTTTATTACTCAAGCGGTTAGCCATTTCAAGAAGCTTATCGTACTAACAAGTTCATTTTTTATGTAAAATTCTTCCATACATCTATTTGAATATACTCTTGCAACACATGTACATTTGCGTTACAGAAGTCAAATTAAATTTGAATCTCAGTTGGTCTGGAAAACGCTGACAGGCCTGTTTAAAGTCTTTGATGTGTAGTAAAAACAGGGACTGGCAAAGAGTCTCATGTTACATTATTCGCACTCGTAAGACGAAGGAACTGCTTCTCTGCAATCACCAATAGTTGACCAAACTGGCCAAGTCCTTAATGGCTTTGATTCTGTTTAGTCCTTTTGTTGTCCGGTAGAAAGATGTTCAACATCACCAGGGTGGGCTGTTCCTCGCACACGAAGCAGATTTCGAACTAAAGTTTGCTTCATTTTCGGACATTTCTGATGAAAAACTTGTATGCTTGTCAGGATATTGAACCTTTCTTACATCCTTCAAACTGTCACGATAGCTCAGTCAGTAGAGCGCTCGATCCGTGATTGGAAGGTCGTGTGTTCGAATCACACCCGCGACTGACCTAAGTCGATAAAAAATAGATAGCAACTGTTCCTTCGCCAAACGTTCAGCACTTTGAAGTGAACGTTGCGGGTCTTTCGGATGAGACCTTAAAAACAGAGGTTCCGTGTGACGGTAGGCGTTGGCACTATAAAGAACCCTCACTGCTCAGTGGCCCTGAGTGTCGATGAAATGTATGGAGATAACGAACAGTATTCAAGTTCAAAAGGTTATGAAACAATACAAATTTTGGAGCAGAGCAAACACGGACATCTAATACATCAGAGGTGGGTGACGAGTAAAAGTCTAAATTTGAGGCCCTTCACGGGTATATATATAGTGACATCTCTCTGAGTGAAACATTCTCGAACGGGACGTAAAACAACATACAGTAAATCAATCAATCTTGCATCCTTCAGTCAAAAGAAATTAAACGAGCTACCGAAGAAAGGACTTTAAAACTCATCACTCAATCAAAATATCTTCTTGCAATAAAAAAAGAAGGAATACTTGGACCATAATTCATTTTGTATCGTTATCGCAAGAAGATATTTTGAAAATGAGTGATGAGGAACTATACTCAGAATAAAATTGGGGAAAACTAAAAAAAAAATAAATACCCCTATCAAATGGCTTGAGCAGTATAACATAACCTTCGAAATGACAACCTCCAGAAAGCTTGTGTAAATTCTATATGAAATTTTAGGAATAAAGGAACTATCAATTCGTGGATTGGAAAAACACAAGACGCACAAAAGTGATATCAGAGAAAAGGAGAATATAATGTGGTCAAAAGGTATTCTTAGGTCAGATATTCCCCAAAAGTTGCTATATACACTCGTTCTTATATTGGGACTATACTTTCCATTAAGAGCTGGACAAGAGTACAAAAACCTAAGGCTTGGACCGATATCAAATCACCGTCACTTTTGACTGGTGGAACAAATTATTTCGAATTCAAGTAGAATGTCCATGGCAATAGAGGAGGACTACAAATAAAATAAAGAAAAGGCAAAAGTTAACCAGGGCCTCCCAAAGAACGGTGTCGAAAGATACCCAGTTTGGGATGTCTTGAAACATATTGCCTTAAGGCAAACACATGTAGTCAAGACTAAAGTATTTTACTTCTAAATACTATCTCCATTTTGTTGTTAGGGAAATGTGATTCTTTCTGTGGAAAAAAGGTGAATATAACGAACACTGGATCGATCTCATAAAAACTACAAAAAAATAGAAAAGGGTCCAGTGAATTTTGAATTGTGTGGCTGATGTGTGTTGCCTAAATGCACTAACCTTAAGGGGACAGTGTCTCACCAACACCTTCACGAGTATCGTTCCCCTTAACCTGCGATCCGCATATCTTTGTTTATCCCATCTAACTAACAGGCTGTGGTTTTGAAGCAAAAAGATAAATAAAAATTCATATTTAACTAAGAAATACATATTCCCAGAAACAAGGCGAGAAAGGCCGGAAGATGACATTATACACAGTAAATTATTTCTCCATGCCATACCTTAATTTAAAAAAAAACTTTGTAAAAAATGCTGAGAACATGAAAATCTCACTTGAAGAGATCTTAAGCCGAAATTGTCATCTTATTCACGACAATCTATCTTTTTTTAATTTATCTATATTAAAAAAGTAATTGTAAATTGTAAATAAACATCTTTACATTTATGAGATTCTTACACGCTCACAATATCCCAATCCATTATTCACACTTCTTATGTTGTAAATAATAATAAATACAGTTTGTCACTTTGTCCTCCTAAACCTTATACATATATTTTCCAAATTATTGAATACACATATTCTTTTAAAAGACAGTTTGAGGATAAACAAAAGAGAAGAAAAAAAATGGTAATATAAATAAACTGAACCCAGGAACAAGTGCAAGAGAAATTGTGACATGGCTCCATTTAAAGAACTACTTTGAGCAGAAAATGTTGCAGGAAATCGCAAGGTGTTATTTGATTACAATGAAGATAGCTGGTGTTTTGCATAGAATGATACATTACTTTTGCTTGCTCTTCACAGTTTTGACATGGAAAATTTTGGAGATATTCCAGTGTTGACGATAAAGTTGCATGCTTCCGTAACATTTCAAACAAAGTTGTAGACAAAGTTTTTTCAATTTGCATCATCTGTCGTTCAGAATATCACAAAAGCAAGAGGACACAGAATGAATCATATCCATTTGTGTTTGCAAGTTGGAAAAACCAGATGCTGTCATGTTTATTTGTGACAACAGAAACTGCCCAAGATGTGTCTGGTTCCACATAGAGTGTGTTGACATGGAAATAGGAGACATTCCGGAAGGTGCTTGGTATTGCAGTGGTCTCTGTAAACAAGAGAAGTCAACTCGAAGGCAAATAACGACAATTTATCTTGAATCTTACAGAAAATAGCTTTACAAAATTCCAAGAACTAATATCAAACTCTGACTAAAAACGAAAAGTAAGCAGAGTGCTATGGCCGAAAATAATATTCAGAACGCTATGGTCGAGGATGATGATATGGAGTTTTGTCTTAATCAAGAGGGACTACAACAAGAGGATGAAATGGACTTTTCTCTAAAATCCAACGATCCTAATGACGTAAACAAAGGTAACGACAAACAAAACGTGGCAAAGTCCTGCAAAAGTGAAATCAAGATTTTAATGATGGAAAGAAATGAATGAGCAAAGATTAAAGAAAATGTCAATCTCTATCTGCAGGAGGGCAACAGCCCGCCATGGCTCGCAGTCATTTTAAAGTGCAGTCCAAAATGAAAGAAAAAGTGAGCAAGCTCACATACCCCACGCTCCCCCAAAACTCGACAATGCAACACGTAATGAATCGCACAGTGCATTTTAAATACACAGTATAATTCAAAAAGGGGCATTACTTGCAAAAACCCATCACATCAAAACATATAAGGACATTCAAATCTTGGTATGTTACAAATTTAATTGGGCTGAAGTTTCTAGATAAATAATGGAATCAAAATTTCTTGGTAATATACAAATCTATACATTATGTCTGAAATACCTACAAAGTTTCAGGAAATTCAGTGCAGGAGTAAATTCTGCGCAGCGGTTTAAGAGGAGTTGCAGAACAAACTGTTCATCTCTATATTCAAGATATGGCCGAAAATCTCAGTTGAAAAGTGCCAAAATTCCCAGAAAATAATGGAATCAAAACTTTCTGGTAATATGCACATCTACACACTGCGTACTAAATATCTGCAAAGATTGACAAAATTCTGTGCAGCGGTTTAAGAGGAGTTGCACTAATAAACTGTTTATCTCAATATTCAAGATATGGCCAAAAATCTAAGTTGAAAAGTACCGAAATTCCCAGAAAAATAATGGAATCGGAATTTCCTGGTAATATGCACATTTACACATTGTGTCTTAAATATCTGCAAAGTTTGACGAAATTCTGTGCAGCAGTTTAAGAGGAGTCGCGCTGACAAACTGTTAATCTCTATATTCAAGATATGGCCAAAAATCTAAGTTGAGAAGTGCCGAAATTCCCAGAAAAAAATAACGGAATCGGAATTTCCTGGTAATACGCACATCTACATTACCGACCAGACACAACCTAACACCAGAGCGAACCCAAAGCGCACCCCGGGTCCGCTTTCTGGGTTGGCTCGGGGTCCGCTACGGGTCCGCTTTCAGAAATTTTGGGTGTGCTCTGGGTTCGCCTTGGGTGCGCTTCGGGTTCGCTCTGGGTCAGCTCTGGGTCCGCTAGAGCGAACCTGGCGTTCGCTTTCTGGGTTCGCTTTACGCACTCAAGCATGAAGCGGATCCCGCTTTAATCTTGCCGCAAGTAAGCCCCGCCCATTGTATATTCCAAATACAGTAGTGAAATCGATCATTGTTGTTTTTGTGGCGATCGATACATGAGCATGTACAGTGGCTGCAACGTTATTGTTGACAACATATACACGAACTATTCCGCACGATTAAACCTGTTACACGAACGATCCTTCACGTACACGATTCTTCACGTTACACGATCGTTCACGATTGTTAACGCAAACGCACGATTTTTTTACGCAAAATAGTTAAAAATATATAGGAGTGGATATTTTTAAAACGAAATAAGGCTTAATTAATAGATATTTTAGATTAAAAATAATTATTGGTGAAATTCATCGATTTGGAAAACTGAAAAAATATTTAGAAATGGATATTTTTGAAACTACATGTACATGTAAATAAGAGTTTATACATGTAGTTATTTTAGATTACAAATAATTATTTCTGTAATTCGATCTCCGACTTTGGAATATTGTGTTGTTGTTTTTTTTAAATCTTTTTGATACTTAAAGATTTGATTTATAATCGAAGCTGCTTGTTCTATCACATGATATAGGTTGTCCGTGAGTTTTGATTCAACTGGATTTTATTATATTCAGTAATTATGGGGGTACAAGATTTTTAAAAAATGGCCTAAACATGATTTAAAACTATATCGCTCTTTCCATTTATGAATTTCAAAGATCAACAATTTTTTTAAATTCATTTGCCGAAATTATATTAAAAAATAATAAGCATCAGGGATTAAAAGTAACCTCGACAATCATGTCGTGTACATTTGCCGACAAAATATTTATCGTAAGTATTGGGAATTTTTTTTTTTATGTATATTTTTGATGCATTGATATAAAACAATCAAGACCACAATAAGCAGTTAATATAATAAACATTAGAGAAAAAATCGTTAAATATCTTAAATACGCTTCATCATACAATACTGTACGACTTACTAGATATATATCTTATTTACTACCGCTTTTATCATTTTGGACGAATAATGAAAGAAAAAGTGAGCAAGCTCACATACCCCACGCTTCCCCAAAACTCGACAATGCAACACGTAATGAATGGCACAGTGCATTTTAAATACACAGTATAATTCAAAAAAGGGGCATTACTTGCAAAAACTCATCACATCAAAACTTCTTGCATATAAGGACATTCAAATCTTTGTATGTTACAAATTTAACTGGGCTGAAGTTTCTAGATAAATAATGGAATCAAAATTTCTTGGTAATATACAAATCTATACATTATTCTGAAATACCTACAAAGTTTCAGGAAATTCAGTGCCGGAATTATGCTGACAAACTGTTATTTAAATTCCTCAGTGATTTCGATTTGTTAATGAGTGTAAGTCCATGTCCAACACATGACAGTTTACACATTTAAATAATTGATGGAAACAAAATTATGATGTAGTCATATGAATCTGTTTATATACTGTACTTATGAAATTATTTAAGGCAAAGCACACCAATTTGAAGGGGGGGGGGGGCGGGGGGGGAGAACTATCGAAGATGGTGTGAGTGTGTGTTTGTGTTAAACCATTAATATTTTGATCTCAAAATCAATAGGGGTCTTTTAAGGTCATAAAATATTTCACATAGAATTTCATTATAAAAAGCTGATTCCAGTGGAGTTTCTTATTACCTAGCTGGAAATTTTCTTCAATAAAAGGCAAAACTCTTAAGGCAAAAATAATGGAATCGGAATTTCCTGGTGATATGCACATCTACACACTGTGTACTAAATATCTGCAAAGTTTGTCCAAATTCTGTGCAGCGGTTTAAGAGGAGTTGTGCTGACAAACTGTTCACCTCTATATTCAAGATATGGCCAAAAACCTAAGTTGAAAAGTGCCGAAATTCCCAGAAAAAATAATGGAATCAGAATTTCCTGGTAATATGCACATCTACACACTGTGTACTAAATATCTGCAGAGATTGACCAAATTCTGTGCAGCGGTTTAAGAGGAGTTGCGCAGACAAACTGTTCATCTTTATATTCAAGATGTGGCCAAAAATCTAAGTTGAAAAGTGCCGAAATTCCCAGAAAATATAAAGGAATCGGAATTTCCTGGTAATATGCATATCTATACATTGTGTGCTAAATATCTGCAAAGTTTGACCAAATTCTATGCAGCGGTTTAATAGGAGTTGTGCTGACAAACTGTTCACCTCTATATTCAAGATATGGCCAAAAACCTAAGTTGAAAAGTGCCGAAATTCCCAGAAAAATATGGAATCGGAATTTCCTGGTAATATGCACATCTACACACTGTGTACTAAATATCTGCAAAGTTTGACCAAATTCTGTGCAGCGGTTTAAGAGGAGTTGCGCTGACAAACTGTTCATCTCTATATTCAATATATGGCCAAAAATCTAAGTTGAAAAGTGCTGAAATTCCCAGAAAAATAATGGAATCGGAATTTCCTGGTAATATGCACATCTACACATTGTGTCCTAAATATCTGCAAAGTTTGACCAAATTCTGTGCAGCGGTTTAAGAGGAGTTGTGCTGACAAACTGCTCATCTCTATATTCAAGATATGGCCAAAAATCTAAGTTGAAAAGTGCCGAAATTCCAAGAAAATATAAAGGAATCGGAATTTCCTTGTAATATGCACATCTATACATTGTGTGCTAAATATCTGCAAAGTTTGACCAAATTCTGTGCATTGGTTTATGAGGAGTTGCGCTGACAAACTGTTCATCTCCATATTCAAGATATGGCCAAAAATCTAAGTTGAAAAGTGCCGAAACTCCGAGAAAAAATAAAGGAATCGGAATTTCCTGGTAATATGCACATCTACACATTGTGTCCTAAATATCTGCAAAGTTTGACGAAATTCTGTGCAGCGGTTTATGAGGAGTTGCGCTGACAAAAAAACAGGACTGACGGACTGACTGACTGACACACTGACTGACTGACGGACGGGTCAAAAACATTATACCTCACGCAACTTGTTGCGTGGGGTATAATTAGCACAGTATTACTGTAACATCAAATTTGTTTATATACTGAACAAAGTTCCCGACCACGCTATGAAACGATTTATTTATTTATTTATTTATTTATTTATTTTTGATGAATTGCCGTTGAGTTTGATAAAACCTTTGCTGGTAATTCATTAAATAAATCTACGGAAAATAAAATTTTAAATTACTACAATAGATAAAAGGAATTAATTTCTAATACATAAACTTTAAAAAAAATCATACAGATAGAGGGTATGAAGATCATCAGTTACACATGTAAATACGATTTGATTTAAACATTCTGTCATTTAATATACGATATCTTATTAGAGACATATATATTTATATGTTTGCATGATCTAATGCACCATGCATCTTTGTGTTAACTTACAAAATGTGCACACCTCAGTGCGACATCAAAACCTTACCATTCAATCAAGCGAGAACGTATCAAAATAATTTCTATCGATTTTATTGACATATCAATCGTTCGCACAAAATAAAAAATTACATACTATGATTGTTTCTGGCTCAAAATTTTCACAGATCTCGAAAATTTAAGTACTAATTAAACCCAACAGTATTATTTTAACATTCAAGCATGTTTGCTGTTATCTTAGGAAATCGGCTACTGTTATATTATAATACGTCTTTATTAAAGATCGCACGTGTCGTCCCCCCCCCCCCCCCCGACTATTTAAATTTGATAGGAAAATGGGTAAGAAGGTCTAGCAACATTCCATTTGATAAGAGGATGTATATGGATTTCTAGCAACATTCTATTTCAAGATGCCGCATCAACAAATAAACTTTTGAAAATATTAAATTAGCAATTCAAGGAGCATTTTACTTAACTTGAAAGCAAGAATTGTCAATACATATGTATCATTTTGAATCCAAATTAAGTTAAAATATACGAACTAACGATATTTTGTCTCAAACCGCTGAATTTATTTATTTTTTAATAGCTCATTTATTTATTTATTTTTTTATCACTTAATATCAAATGAATTGCCGTGCATCACAAATCATATGTAATAATTAACCCTAAAAAAATACTCTCATGTAGGGATCCAGAAATCCCGGATATGGAAATCAACTAAAAGATGTACATGCATTTTATTCAAAGAATAGAATGGACAGTAACTAACTAATCAAAGAATATCAAGGATCGAAGAATATCAATACAACCCCGTAGCCAAAAAAAGTAAACTGTCCAAACTTTAAAAAGCTAAAAAAAAAATTATATCCTATTTCGGGGGGAGGGGTACCTAATTTTTTAGAAGGTTTTCTTTATTTCTTTCTTTCAAATGCTCGAATTTGGGTATGTTTGACTATACAGCACACAAATGGGAAGGGGGGGGGGCAGCGTCCACATCAAAATTTACATAAGAAAACTACATCAAAAGACTATTCTCAGAAAAGCCCCCCCCCCTCCCCCACCGCATACTCTGGGTATGAAATATTATAATTATTCAAAATTAATTGCATATAAAGCATCTACCCAGACAGTTTTATTTTTTAAATATGAAATTATAAACAAAAAGGGGGGTTACATGTACATTATAGGGAATATATATTAATAATCATTTTTTTATAATCAGGAGGAAAAGATCCTGTAAACGCCATTTTTTCCTAATAAACGCCTCTACAATTAATTTATAAATTGCTTATCTGCTGAAAGGTTCTGAAGTTTTATATGTTTTCCTTATGAAATATTTTCAAATAATTCTTCTATAAATTGATCGCAGGAGCTTTTAAAAATATTGGGGCATAGTTATAAAAATTATTTTTAAAAAATCAAATGAACCCTCATTAAGATTAAAAAAAAATCAATTCCATTCCACTGCAGCCTCCCCGAGAGCGAGAACAATAGGGACAGTAATTATCAGTAAATGTCAGAACTTGTCTTAGTTTTTCAGCAGGGACAGTAAAACGGGTCAGTAATTGTCTAAGTTTATCAGCAGCGACTAAGATTGTCAGCACTTTTCTAAGTTTATCAGCACCGGCAGTAAAGAGGTCAGTAATTGTCTAAGTTTTGCAGTGAAGATAGCACATTTTCTTTTCAAGAACCTTTAGGCCAATTTCAACCAAACTTGCCACAAAGTATCCTTGGGTAAAGGGGATTCAAGTTTGTTCAAATGAAGGGCCACGCCTTCAATATTATGATTTTGTGAAAATTTAATGGCATCATTTAAAAATCTTCCTCTCAAAAACCACTGTGCTTGAAAATATGAAACTTATCTGGAATCATTGTGAGGTGATGTACATTCAAATTTGTTCAAATCATGACCCCTGGGGCAGGGTGGGGCCACAATGGGGGATCAAAGTCTTACACAGGAATACATAAGAAAAATCTTCTTCTCAAGAACAGCAAAGCCATGATTGATCATATTTATATGGAATGATCCTCAGGTTGTGTAGATTCAAATATGTTAATCTCTTGAACCCCGAGGGGTAAGATTGGGCCACAATGGGGGATCAAAGTTTTAAATAGGAAAACATAGGGAAAATATTTTAAAAATCTTCTTCTCAAAAACAGCAAAGCCATGATTTCTCATATTTAAATGGAAGCTTTCTCAGGTAGTGTAGATTCAATTTTGTTCAAATCATTACCCCTGGGGTAGGGTGGGGCCACAAGGGTTGAAATCATTACCCCTGGGGTAGGGTGGGGCCACAAGGGTTGATCAAATTTTTAGATAAGAAAACATAGGAAAAAATCTTTAAAAAATCCTCTCAAAAAGAGCAAAGCCATGATTGGTCATAATGATATAAAAGCATCCCCAGATAATGTAGATTTAAATTTGTTGAAATCATGACCCCCAGGAGAATAGAGCGACCATAACAGGGGATCAAAGTTGTTAAAAGGAAACAAAGTATATATCAATAAAAAAATCATCTGAAGAACAGCAAAGCCATGATGTATCATATTCAAAATTAGGAGGTGTAGATTCAAGTTTGTTCAAATCATACCCCCCCCCCCCCATCCAACCACTTTTCTATACTGAACTGATTTCTGCTTTTTCCTAGCCAAAGTTCTCAGGTGAGCGATGTGGCCCCTGGGCCTCTTGTTTTCGAAATAGCAAATGAATGCCATCCTGTATTGAAATTTACCCATGAAATATCTGAAGCATCACTACCATTTCTGGAATTATGTATATACAAAGGAAACCGTTTCAAGGAATTTCATATTCTTAATGTTAATACACCCGGAAAAATTCTATTTTTCTTTCGACAGTCCATTCACCTTTGAAAAGATTTTTTGTTCGGACATGTAAAACAAGGAACAACTTTAATGTTCTTTTACTTCTTCGGTTTCCACAGCCACAATACAAGCATTCTGGAACAATGTCCTTATCCATATATCCCCGGCACTGTTTTCTCCATGGCGTCCATGTGATTCGTAACACTCAACATTGAAAAAACTTCTCAACGAAATAATTGGACCTATAAGTAAAGAAATGGAACGTGTAGTTACCACAACTGCACACTTGTTAGAATGTGTATCACTGTGAACAATATATACATCGGCAGTCTTTGTGCCCTTGTTAGTCTGAAGTCGTTGTGAAATTTTTCAGCCCATTCTTTAAGAAAATAAAAATTGAAATAATGTTCATAGTGACCTCTTACATTGTGTATATATAACAGGACAAATAAATTGTCGTATCAAATGACACTTTAAATTAACGCCTATCTGGTTATTCTTGTTTGTAAAATGTTCTGTAATGACCAGTACATATTAAAAACCACCTTTTCATTGGTCTAAGCATAAAAAAGCAAGACAGACAAGCTCTAATGGTTGAGATGTTTTAATATTTACTAAAGGAGCTTTTATATTTGTTGGTGTCTTCCTCCTGATACATCTTCCACAGTTATGGATATAGTCTTCAATGCTCCCGTCATGCCATGCCAGAAAAATCTATCACTTCCTTGATGACCCATTTTGTAATGTAGAAGAAGTAGGACGTGGCTTATAAGTGATGATGGTAAAACGAGTTGATGTACCGGACCCTTTTCAGTTTTGACTTCTCCGTATAATTTGTCATCAATAATTTTGAGTCGATCAAAACGTTGAAATAATGTCTTGCTATACGGGGTTTGGGGAATGTCATATTTGTTTGGTTTGTATTTGTAATAAACATGGTCAAACCTATATGAAATATCAGGATCTTGTATTTGTTCCTGTATAATATCAATACTTTGTAAGTTTTCATTCAGAGTGTTGATGCTCATGCTGACAATCTTCTCTGATACAGGACGAGTTTCAATCAGTGATGTACCCTGGGTAACATTACAAATAGCATGAATTGATTCAGTTGATAAAGTATTATGTTCTAAACTAGTTAAAGGCGATAGTGCATCAGCATCTGTATTTGTTTTGCCTGGTCTATATTTTAAGTCAAAATTGTAAGCAAACAAGGCTGGAAGCCATCTATGATCAGTAGCATCGAGCTGGGTAGTTGTAAGGACATACGTTACATGTAAAGGATAATTATCCATAAAAACAGTAAAATTATGTTCATATAAATAATCTTTAAACTTTTCTGTAGCGGACCATTTTAGCGCGAGAAATTCTAATTTGTGGGCTGGGTTATTTCGCTCAGCTTTGCTAAGACTTCTGCTTGCATAAGCTATAACATGTTTGAGTCCATCATCTTTTTGTTGATAATGTACTGCACCTAACCCATGCAAAGATGCATCAGTATATAACTCAAATAGTTTTGAGTAATCAGCGAATACATATATGGGATAAGAAGATAAGTTTTTAGAAAATTGAACGCATGTTCTTGTTCATCCCATTTAAATTCTGGTAAGTCTTTATTGAACATTTTCCTTTTACCACGACTTTTCTTTGTGGGAGTACCTGGAAGGCATAAGATTTAATAAAGGTTTAGCAATTTTCGAATAAAATTTATCAAATTTTCTGTAGTAACCTACAATTCTCAAAAATTGACGGACTTCTTGACGAGTTTTGGGGATAGGCCACATTTGAACCTTTTTAATATTCTCCTCATCAGGCTCAATGCCTTCCTCTGATACAGTATCTCAAACGTATCGAACACGAGTCTTAAGTAAAGAACATTTCTTTGTTGACAGTTTAATTCCTGCGTCACGTAGTTTCTGAAACACTAAACTTAATGGTTCAAAGTGTTCTTCGAAGGTGTTAGAAAATATAATAATGTCATCTAAATAGATGAAACTATTTTTTAATTGCAAATCTCTTAGACATTGTTCCATTAGCATTTGATAAGTGGCAGGGACATTAGCTAGCCCAAAGGGCATTCTATTGTACGAGAGGGCCAACTATAAATGTAGTGCGCTCTTAATGTTTTTCTTCAGTTTCAATTTGATGATACCCAGATTTCATACTTGTATCTAGTATTGAAAAATATTCATTTCAAGACAGAGAATCTAAAATTTCATCAATTCTTGGTAAGTAATAACTTACTTTAATTGTTCTTTGATCAAATTCTCTAAAATCAATGGAAAGACGTAATTCTCCCGTTTTCTTTTTTACGAGAACAACGTCTGACGCAAAAAATTGTCACTGGCGAATAATGCCTGCACTAAAACAGGGGATGCTCACTCCTCCATGGCACCTGATCCCACCTCTGATGTCTTAGAGGTCCGTGTTTGCTCTGTCCTATGTTGTAATGTTTGATGGTTGTAATGTTTGATGAACTTTTGAGCTCAAATACTGTTCAATATCTCCACATATTTCATTGAAGATGATTTCTAACTTCATCAAACAATGATGGAGGTATTCTCCAATACCTTTGTTAAAAGGGACTTCATTTGACAATTCTATTTGATGTTTAACACATTTTGTAAACTCAACATCTGTGTCACCTTTTGAAAATATGTCTTTTAAATTGTGAATCAACGGATATAGCTTTTGGAAAATGTTCCTTTGACAGTTCATCTTTTGGTATATTAATAAAATCTATGATATTAATATCTGAGGAATCATTGCTCTTTTTGAAAAGACAAGTAATATCGTCCACATGTACTGGCTGAGCTTCACAAAGTAAAGTATGTGGGGCAGAGTTACTGTTCTTGTTGTAATACTGCTTATATGTACTGGCACTATACCATTAAATTGGTATTTGTATAAGTACGGGGGAAATGTCTATATCATTTGGTATTTTTGACTAAGGTGTAGGTTGTAATAATGCACATACTGACTGGTAAGGAAAATCCTTTTGAAGTTAGCCTTGTACACCATCTGTATTTGGGGGGAACAAATGCAGTATATTGTTGTGTCTATGCAGTTCTTTTTCTCGTAAAGAAACACACCTAAATGCAAGATACCAAGGTATAAATAACTTGGCTTCTTGTAAGTATCTAGGACCATGGGATTCTTTGACTATGTTCGTTAATAGAGAGATAATATCTGTACCTATTAAAACAGGAACACTGTTATTATAAGGTATTGTAGGTACAATAAGGAACAAACCATCTATTGACACTTGATTGCATGCCATTGATTTTCAAAGCACATTGTATGCAACCCGAATATGGTAAAGTTTGACCATCTGCACATTCAATGTGCAGAATATCTGTCACCGGTTTCAAAGGTAAATGGTGTAGGTGTACGTCATACAAACCTTGAAAAATTGTTGAGATAGAAGAACCTGTATGAAAAAGTGCTGTTGTAATTGTACGATTAATATCAACAGACTTCATTAGTTGTACCTGCTAGAGTACCAGTTCTGTTAGTTTGTCTATAATTTGTGCTATTATGACACCTTTTCTGATAGGATCTTAAATGATCTTTCCTAACTCTACAATTTAATTCAGAATGACCAAATTGATTGCATATTTCACATTTTATCTTTAAAACATTCATCAGAAAAATTTGAGCTTTGTTGTAATTCAGCAGACATTATCTATTTTTTTCCGGTTTTCTGTGTTGGAACTAAGAGATGTAATTCCTCTGTTGGGATATACTCTGCCAAAACCCCTATTGCCTATAAATGAGTTGCCCCTGAGTCCTCAAATTGACGATGGCCTACTATATTCCATGGTCTGTTATGACTCTCTGTTAAATGTATTTGACGTCTGTTGATGGTAAAATCTACCTCGGGTGTAGTTATTAGCACCTCTGGTATGTTGGAATCTACCATGACTCCTTCCTACTCTGGTAGAATTATCTCCCCCTGATCTACTCATACCAGACAAAGTATTTTCAAAAGAATTCATCTTCTGGTCCATCCTTTCATTTTTCTTAAGTATGTTTTCTAAGACATTGTTAGTAGAGTCTGTTGTAAAGGTCAAAGGCTTGTAGGCTACATTTGTTTTTGAAGTTGGAATTTCTGTATCGCTATTACCTGTGGAATTTGAAATGTCTAGCTCTATTGCCCTAATTTCTTTTCAAAAAAACATCAAAATCTTTTACGGTTTCATATTTGTATCTGCTGGCCTTTTTCAGCTCAGTCTCCCTTACTTCTGACCAAAATTTTGTTCTTAACATGTCATTTCTGGCCTCTTTACTAATGTGACCCTTGTCCACGGCTGATTGTTATACTGATTCTAATTTGATTCCATATTCTGCTACTGATTCATTAGCTTTTTGTCTTTGCATGTTAAAATTTTGAATAATTGTTTCGCTGTCATAAATATTGCCAAAAAACGCCTTCCAATTTTTCAATGATGTTTGCAGGAATTTCTTCCCCTGATAGAGAAAGTAGTAATCCCCTAGATTTTCCTTGCAAAGAATTTCTAATTGCCTGTAATATAATAGGCATAGAGAAATTTCTTTAAGAATACTTTCCACACTTCGAAAGATGTTTCAGATTTTTCTTCCCCTGAAAATATTGGAATCTTTGGGTGTGATAAAGATATAGTATTGTTAGGTGGTGAATTGCTAAACATGGGAAACGAATCTACCCAAGAAACATTAGACACACTGTATTGTTTTGGTGTGGAGGATCTGGGGATACTTTTTTCATCTCTAATTCTGATTGAGAATGTGTGTGAGGTTTTCATACTCTTCTGTGTGTCAAGATTTTGTATTTGGTATTTTGTTTTAAAAACTGAACCATAGTTATAACATCAGCTTGTGTGACCTCTTGTTCTTCCGGATCCTTGACAATTTTTTTTCTGTTTCTTTCTCAGTATCTTTTGCAGTCATTTTTTTTTTGACTTAAGAAACACCCATTTTTTATTCTACATTCATACACTGGTGACCAGAAAAAAATATAACACGAGGTTTAAAAGAAACTGCACGATTGCATGCACTATTGTATTTCGACGAAAAATTGCACGAGTAAAATTGCACGAAGTACATAATGATGTCTATGTGTACTTGTATATGTTGTCGCAAAAATATAAATGGGGGAAAAGTTGTAATGGTCATGAGTATTGAAATGTATACTCTGTAATCTATACAAAGTAATCAAAAGCACACATATTTTATGACATACAGAGTTATTGACCCTTTGATATTTAATGAGGTTGACTCACCTAATTACAGGTCAGATCAATAAACATGGATATTGACAATAAGGAGTGTACTTTAGACATATATGGACAAAAAAATTCAACACAAATAATGAGACAAACAGAAAATTTTAATCAGAAATTCAAATTTAAATCAGAAATTCAAATGCCTAACTGTCGCCCGCGTAGCGCAGTGGTTAGAGCGTCTGCTCTAGAGTCGCGAAGTAAGGAGTTGATCCTTACGTCGCGGGTTCGAATCCCACTGTGGGACGTGGAGACCGGTCCTTCGGATGAGACCGTATAAACCGAGGTACCGTGTCGCAGTAGGTGCAGGCATGAAAAAGATCCCTCACTGCTCAATGGCCGTAAGTGCCGAGCATAGGACAAAATTAGCAGCTCTCCACCGGCAAGTGGTGGCGTCTGCATATAAGTGAAAAATTCTCCAGAGGGACGTTAAACAACATACAAACAAACATACAAATTCCTAACTACGTCTATAACATGAATTCAAAGACGCTTAATATATATATATATATATATATATAATCAGTCACCTTATAACAATCCTGAACAATCGTATACATCTCCTTAGTGATGGCCAAATTTTCTCAACAGATTACTTGGATGTACCCTATCGTAAATTAAGTGCCAAATTTACAGAATGTCCAGAATTTTGCCTTTTACTTTACATGATTTAAAATAGAACCAACCGACTCTGATAGTATTTTAAGAATTTTCTAAATTGAGTTTCTGAATTTCAGTGTTCAGCAAAATAATCTGTTCAGTGGCTAGTTTATCTTCATCCTTAAATAGATCAGGATGATTCTGTGGTGGATATTTATGGACTGTTTAAGTTTTATTTTTTAAGCTGTTGATAGTCAAACTTTTGTCACTACCTGTTTATCAATACTCTAGACTACGACACTACAGAGCAGAGTTTAGTAACGAGGAATTATTTTTAAAGAAGAAAGTTTGATTAGAAACTAGTAGTCCATTTCACTCTGACTTTCTCTTTTTGCTTTGTTACCAAAATATGATAAGAAAAAAAAATTAAATGTAATACTGTATGTGTACTTAAATAAGCGGACTTTATATTTTAGCGGCTTTGGCGCAGACAACGATGCGCTTATTCATGAATACCGCTAAGAAATCATGTATAAATATAATATACGACACGGACATATATAACGCTAATTCATGATTTTGCAAACAACTCCGTACCCAGAGATTGCGCTAAATTTTGAATACGCCAATTTATGAACACGTACAGTATTCACCAAAATTAAATGTATATATAAAAATTAATACTTTACAGGGAGTACATTGAGATCTGAAATTTCATCAATAATAATATAAACACTATATGTGCACAAGTAATTTGAATTGTCAATAGTACATGTAATGAAATATCAATTTTAGCCAGGGTAGGATGAAGTCCATGGTGAAGTTTATGATCACAGAGTAGTTGTTGAATCTTTAGTAAAGTCCTTTAATCTGATCCAGAGATGATGATGTTGTTATTGTAAAAGTTGTTGTTGATGATGATGGTATTGATTTCCACCAGTCCCAACGTGAGTGCCATTTTTATCACAGGGGTCTTGTAGATCGTAATGATACAATAAGACACCTGCGGGTTGATGGTTTTTATTTCTCAGTTGTAAGTTACATTGATAAACTGGCAATCAATAATAAATCACCCTGTAAATATACATATAATTAATATAAGTAAAATTTCATCAAAACAGGAAGACATTTTTTTTTTTAAATCAACATACAATATACGCATAAAATCACAATACATTATTACTTTGTACCATGTGAAAGTTGTTCCCCTTTTCACAGCATTTTATAAAAATTTACACTTATGCTTGTGCAATTTATATATATTCTCTTAAAACATATACTGAATTGTTTTTTCATTGTTCATAATAAATGAATTCTGTTTCCATTTATTTAATTCAGAATATATAAAAATGATCAGTGCATTTAAAAATAACATGAAATGTACCTCTTTATGGAATAGAGTACCTGGTACCTTTATGCGGTTATATCACTGGCACTTTACAAGTAAAATACTGTAAAAATTTTAGCATTCACTCTAAAATGTTGCGCACTCAATGTTTTCACTAGTTTATTAATTTCAGATAATTCAGGTAAATTAGATTTTAAAATATATTGTGTTAATGAGAAGTAAATAAGTTACTTACATATTAGCAGCTGGTAGCCAGGTCAAATTCAAAGATATAAAATATATCTGAAAATCATATGTCTTCTCAGTCTGAAATCAAGTTGAATAATGTCGTTGTCTCATGTGAATTTGTAGGTAAAAGTTTTGACCAATAGGATTAAAGAAAGTTGAATTCTATTCAGGGTAGCTTATTACAGATGTACCAATAGTACAATGGGTGGATCTAAAGTTTTAGCTGATTGTCTATTTTATTTCAATTATTTCAATTTATTTCTTTAAAAAATTATTTTATTGAATGATATTATTTGATTTATACATTCATTTTGGTCAATATTGATTAACACACAGATCCATACATGTATTTTGATTAAAAATCAGTTGTGACATATTCATACATGTGTAATTAATAAATTATACATTTGAATATCATAATAATTAAAATAGCATAAAACTATCACTATTATATACGAGAGCCCCATAGTAATAGACGTCAAACAACATACAATCAATCAAACAATCGTAGTAACAGAGGAAAAGAGTATCCCCTACAATATCTTAATAAAATATTGTCAAACATATAACCTCACCCTGGTCTATATATCAAATTCGCATTCGTTTGCCCATATTCAGTTAGTCAGAAAATTATCTTGTCAGAATTGATTATAAGCTTCTATGGGAAATGAATACTTATTACACTTATATATAGACCTAAATCAGGGACGTATAGTTTTTGTAGGAAAGAAAACTATCTCGAATAAAATTTTGATATTTTAATTAAAACCAGCGGACAAAGAAGATCCAGAGACAAATTGAATGTATAAATTAAATTAAATTTTTATTTCAATTTTCAAGAACTATGACAAAAGTTCGAAGTGTGAAAATGTAAAACACGTGGATAAAAAAAAAATGCGTCGACGCTCACCGTATGCAACTTCACGTCTTTATGACGTTATTTCTCCGTTATAGAAAAACTGCCATAAGTCCATTTTGTCATTGGCGCAAATATATATATTATGTATGTATGTATGTATATATACAATTCTATTTATCATTTTTATTTCAAAAATTGATGTTTCCATGTTTACTAAAAATAGAGAATTTAATGATTTAAGATTATCTTAATGTACAATTTATTATGTTGGTACTTCCTTAGCTTCTAAAAAGCATCCTCTTCTAAACTGCCACTAATTCTATTTCTTCAACCGTTGGATAATATTCAACGCTGTCATGTGTTGGTAAATAAGTAAGGAGCAATAGGATTTTATAGTCGGTACAACAGTGGCTACGAAAAACTATTTTGCTTCAAAAAAGTCCATTACTATTGAATCATATCTTCTCGTGCATATAACCTGAGAAATACTGAATATAATTAACGTACACCACAGTAAAGTTTCGATTTTACAATTCTTCGAATATCATACAACGTCGACAAATATACAAACGGATTTGCAAGAGAATTTAAAACACACATGAGAATCACTACACGTTTGGAATTAGAGGAAACTTGTTTGTCGTCAGTCCATAATGAAAAAATAAAAGGCCCTGTCAATACTACAAGCAGAGCAATTAATATACCAATTAGCTTTAGGGTACTGACAACTTTTTTCCGTCTTAATGAGAGGATCCGGGCATAACTCTGAGATATGGCTTGAGGATAACAATTTTTGTTATCATTAATGGCACCACTAGTTGCAGATATCTGTGTCGGTTGAACATGAATCGTGTTTACATTAGTGGAATTTGTATTGCCAATAGGACCAACTTTCTTGTAATATTTCAGAACAAAGCGAACTGAAACGAGGTAGAAGATGAGCGTCATTGATAGCAGAGACAGTGAAAGAAACCTCAGGTATATCGAATGTGCCAGATAATGTCCATGATAGACATACAGAAGAGCACGTTCAGTAAATACATTAAAATTCCATTGAGGCGGCGAAATAAGAACAAAATTTATGATTGTAATAATAATCGAGCTGCCAAAACAAACAAAATACTTTCGGTTTTTCTGAAAGATGTACAAGTTCCAGTTTTCTTTACATAGAACCATATATCTTTGTAAACTGATCAGAAAGGTCTGTAAGAGGGACAGACATAAGCCATTAATCATCAAGGATGTTTGTAAAACAATTAGAATCTTGTTATGGTTTAAAGAAGGTTTGAAAATAAGGGAGCTGATGCTCATTACTGCAAGTCCGATTGTAAAATCGCTCACACATAACATGAGAACTAGAAACTTGTATGGATTCTTTCGTATGCCTATATCTTTGATTAGTATAACGAAAATACCACCATTAATCAAAAGGACCGGGATTCCAAAAATCGTCGATAAGATATATGCCGGTAAAATATCAGAATAGTCATGTTGATTATAAATTGTACAGTTAAAGTTTTCATGTGATGAACAATTCCCTGTTTTTATATCATTCATACTGCCATTTTTGGATTCCAGTCTAAGCCTGTTATTTCCTATTCGATGCTCTATTCTCAATATGAGGTTCCAAGAGAAGATCTGATAACAAAGGAGACTGTAGGTTGATGTGGTTCAAACTGAAATTACAAAATAAAAGCTTGTTAATCAATTTAAATAGAATGTTCTTTATTTTTATTTTTTAAGTCCCCGTGTTGACTCAGGTTTTGCATACAAATTTTTAGGCCATTATTTTCACACTTACCCGTGATCATGACAAGGAGCGGTGTGACCAGTCAACAGGAGATTTTTTATTCTTGCATAGTTCCTACTCCCACCTTCTTTTTAGAAGTCCGTTTTTGATCTGCTCTAAATTTGTACTGTTTTAAAAGACTTGAAGTTGATTACTGTTCATTATCTACATATTTCATATAGCAAAATGCAAATATATATATATATATATATATATATATATACATATATATATATATATATATATATATATATATATATATATATATATATATATATATATAAAGCACTAAGAATGACCAACGACACGAACAACAATAATTGTCAAATTTTCGGGACAGCCTGTCCCTTCCTCAGGACAAAGAAAAAAGTTAAGAAGTCATAAAAACAAAGGAAATAGAGAAGCAAAAATAACTAGCACTACTACTAAACTACCAAACACTAAATATTTACAATGTTACATGTTTAATTTGGAGTTTATAAACAGTTGTGAACAAAGAAATCCGGAGCGCTATGAATTGCGTCCGGTCTATCGGGTGTAGTCTGGTGAAGTGATTTATATAATTGAACGAATTAATTATCGCTAATTATAGCGACATATAGAAAATATATATATAGGTTTTAAATACTAAAAAGTTTAAAAAAAATTTTGTATCAATTCTATGTTATTATAAAAAAAATGTCAGTGATGCCTCGCCAAACTTAATTTTCAATTTTAATACAACGTTTTGTGTGTATTCATACTGTCACATCATTGATTTTTATATTTAAAAAAATGCTTCGTTATTGTAACAGCACATACTGTTTCCCCTGTATATTCTTCCAAAAATATGACAGAAAAACGTGATTTTGTAGGTCTTACTCAATAAAAAAAGAGAATGAAAAAAATCTTTTGTATAAAAACTATTATTCCTCTTCAGTATTATATCAGAATTTCCTAAAACCTGTAATTTACATTATGTTCAAAACAACTTTTATCTTTGGGGATTTTGGCATTTTGCCAAAAGAAGACTATTTACATTTCAGACCCCTTTTCAAAGTGATTTTTTATTCAACCTTTGCAAACTGATTTGTAATTTATGAAGGAATGCATTATAGAGATGGCATATAAGTCAGTCTATACACATAAAAATATCTTTGGGACATTCATTATTTTTTAAGAAAGCTGATGAAAAATTACCAAAATTTACAAAATCCACACATTTCAATGAACATTTGTGCATTTCAATTGAGAATAGAAATGTTTTCATTCTACCTCTAGTAAATGTAGTACATATAGAGGGATATGAGTCATGAGAAAATAAGTACATCCCATTTCCATAGGCATTAAGATTAGTTAGGAATATACGTTGCCTCTCTGTCCAACTCCAAACACCATACCATAAGTTAACATGACCTGAATTGAATGTGTATCCTGTTAATATTGGTTAATTGCATTGAATTGACTAATGATCTAATTATGATTCATCAACAATCCGAAGTACGAGTTGTTTACTGCTAATCTTTATGCAATATGATCCTTTAAATAAAGTTTCCTAGATATATTTATATCAAGCTGTTCTAAACTAAGAGAAATGTGAAGAACTACCCCCCCCCCCCCTTTCTTTTAAATTAACACATTCAAGCAGACTGTCTATGGCATGTCTCCGATTTCCTGAAACTATCCCCCTAGTAGGTTAAAACTAAAATATATGAAATAATATTTTTTCCTACACACTCTCTTGTTACCATGGAAACAGAAATAAATGATATGTAACCAAAATGGCTAATTGTGAATAACTATCTTGCCAAAACTACACTTATAAAAGCAACATGAGCTGCATTTTCGAGAATTTAATTTTGCTGTTAAAATGTCTTATTTTGATAAATGTTTATTAATTTGAACCTTTCTGATGAATTTAACTTAAGTAAAGTATTAAATTGTTTCAGAAGAAAGACTTCTGTACAATCGAATATTATACACTTATCCACTGGCTGTGTGTGGGAAAGCTTTTTAATCAAACCCGCGACAGGGAACTATTCCCCGAGGACTTGCCCGAGGGGAATAGTTCCTGTCAAGGGTTTGATGAAAGAGCTATCCCACTCACATCCAGTGGATAAGCGTTTTATTATACTGATGTGTGTCATAATTTCTGAGGGTTGGATTTACCTGATACTACAGTTCCATAGAAAAACCATGAAAAAAATTATTATAAAAGTTTTGAACAAGTATTTGGATTAACACTGCTATCATGAGCTGAAGTCCTGATGACGTCACAATGCTACTGAAGTGAGGATGACATCATAAGTCTACATAGAACAGGAAATCAAAATTGACGGCAAAAATTGCAAGAAAATTTTCGGAGGGGTGGGTAACAAAAATATACCCCGGGGTATAGCTTTGCTATGCGTGGAAGTTTTCCGACTATAAAAGATAGTTATTTTACCTTCTAAAATTAAATAGGAATCATTTTTACAGAAGTATAATAAATAGTATAATATAATATATGAATATTGTACAGGGCGACAATAATGTAATTCTGCTTCAACCAAAGCTTAAAAATAGTTCTTACATCTCTAATATGAACAACCGAAGTTTATAAACGTTCTTTCTTCCTGTCATTGAAATAGTTTATTAAAATTTTGCAAGAAAAAAATTTGGAATTGAACCTTGATTCAAATATTTTAAAATATTTCCATATTTATTATATCGCAAAATTATTTTGAATATTGTAATGCTTATCCAAATAATGGTAAAATATCGTGTTTTTTTTATTTGGTCGAAATTAAAAAAATTCTGGGATGAAAGATAAAAACAAGCAGGACATTCAAGATAATGTTGACCGTTCACGGTAGCTCAGTCGGTAGAGCGCTCGCTCCGTGATCGGGAGGTCGCGAGTTCGAATCTCGGCCGCGACAGACCTAAGTCGATAAAAAATAGGTAGCAACTGTTCCTTCGCCATGCGCTCGGCACTTTGAAGTGAAAGTTGCGGGTCCTTCGGATGAGACCTTAAAAACCGAGGCAGGCGTTGGCACGATAAAGACCCCTCACTGCTCAATGGCCCTGATTGCCGAGTAAAGGTCAAAATTTGAAGCCCTTCACCGGTATATGGTGACGTCTCTAAATGAGTGAAAAATTCTCGAATGGGACGTAAAACAATATACAATCAATCAATCAAGATAATGTTGCTCATTTCAACTTCCAGTATTTGTCAAATTTTATGAAAATCTTCAAAAACACTCCTGGGCAACTGTACACCAGAGGTACTGTGAGTGAGGTCAACAACTTATACCCCCCACCCCCAACTATAATTTTTTAAGGAAAAGTGCCCATTCACAATTTTGTAAACATGACCTTTAACTTGATAAAATGACACATCCTCTGGTCAAAGGAAATTCTGGAGTGAAATATAAACATCTAAAATTGTTTCTCCATTGGAAAATTTAAACCTTGCATGAATTTAACGCTTTTCCTGCCAGCAATCTTCAGCTTATTAGAATGACCTTGGGTCAGGGTTAAGACATACTTTTAGCTCAATTTGGATAAGAAGTTTCAATTTTCATAATATTTTAAATACTTTTTCTGCTAGTAACCTGGAACTTGCAAGAATGGCCGCAAACACAATTTTGGAAGATGCAGACTTGCTCTAATGACCATGCATCTAGTTTATCTTATTTATATACAGGAGAAGAGAGAGAGAGATTTAAACAAAATAAAAAAAAAAACATGCATTTCTACTATATGATCATTAGAACTCCACCCTAACTCCGGATCTCCTGACCCTGGTGATAAATTTCACAATTTTGGTAGAGGGCCCAATGCTTTCTACAATCAAGCCAACAGTTTGACTGCTTGATGAAAGAGAAGATTTTTTAAAGATAGAATTAATTTTGATGTTTTAGCCCAACTTCTGAAGCCTCAGGGGGACATGGACTATAAAAATCACAATTTTTTGTTTCCCTTCACTCATAGATATTCTATGCCAAATTTGGTCGAAATTGATTAAGTGGTTCTAGAGAAGAACCTGAAACGCACGATGGACGAAAACAGATAGCAATAGGTCACATGAGTGATCAGATGACCTTAAAAATGGTGTTTTCTTATTGTCTCCTTATTTCCTGAATTATGAAATATACTTATATATCTAATTCTTATTTTTTTTTTAATCTCTATACAGCAAACTCCGGATATATTGAAATTCAGGGGACCACGCAAATTATTTCAATATATCCGTAATTCAATATAAGCGTAATCGACTGACGTGGAGACGCCATTTTTAAAAGCTCAATCCCGATTTAAAATAAGGAACAACAAACCCAAATAAATTAATTTAGTCATTGTTTATCTATTACAGTGAACAAATTACATAGAATATTGGTCCTTGAAAGTTTAATTTAAAAATCAGTTAGTTTTGTTTGTTTCTTTTTGCTGCATTCATTCATTGAAGTCAGCAACACCCAACTGAATTCTTCAGATTTCTCAGCAAGAATTTCGCCGGAAATACCTATGTTTGAGAATCTTCAACCCACAGGCACTTGGGGGCTGGACCCCCCCCCCCTCCGTTCTATTTTTTTTTTCTTTTTTAAATCTGGGGTCGACACGCCTTTTTCCTATTTTTGTATTCTAACGTGCACTACCTGATATCCATGATGTAGCCCTTTTGTCTCAATAAGCTGATTTTTTTAAATGCATCGTTTTCGTCATTCACCTTACCTCGCCTAAACGTCGCCCGCGTGGCGCAGTGGTTAGAGCGTCTGCTCTAGAGTCGCGGCGTAAGGAGTTGATCCTTACGTCGCGGGTTCGAATCCCACTGTGGGACGTGGAGACCGGTCCTTCGGATGAGACCGTATAAACCGAGGTCCCTTGTCGCATATACGTGAAAGAATTCCACAGTGAATAAATTTTTGTTAAAAACTCATAAGGTGAGAACATCAATTCACACCTTTGTATATCAACCGGTCAGTCAGGCATACGCCAGGGAGTACTTCAACATAACCGTTATGAAAAAAAAACCTTTATCACCTCTCGGGGCCGATCAGTGGCTTCAACTTAAGCGATATTTCAAACTAGCCGATTTCATTATTATTTTAATGCAAAGAAAATAAAAGGCTTTAACTTGGGATTTATTTTTATTTCAAAATAAGCGATTTCAATATAAGTGGTGTAAGCTGTATTCAGTATGCTTTATTTTTTCTCTACCTTCACTAAATTAAATATTAGTATAAAGTATTATTTCTAAGGTTTTTTAAAGTAAACATATATATAAAAAAAGATGTTTTATTCTTACCTATTCATGTTTATTTAAATCTCTTGGTAACCATCAACATTTGGATTTTTAATTCTTGTGTTGTCAAAGAAGACGAATGCGTCTAAATGTCACCTGGAAACTATATCGTCACTATTTATACACATGGAATCGATAAATTCACTACATGGAAATGTGGAGATAACGAAAAGTATTCGAGCTCAAAAGTCAATTAAACATTACAAAATAGGAGCAGAGCATACGCGGACCTCTGATATCAGAGGTAGGATGAGGTGCCATGAAGGAGTGAGCATCCCCTGCCGACCGGTCACACCAGCCGTGTGCTCCTTGTCATGATCGGGAAAGAACAGAAAAATCCGTCGACAATTCAGTGTGTAAATAATGGCCTAACAATTAGTATGATTGATTGATTGTATGTTGTTTAAAGTCCCATTCGAGAATTTAACGTTCCATTCGAGAATTTTTCACTCATATAGAGACCTTACCATATACCGGTGAAGGGCTTCAAATTTTGACCTTTACACGGCACTCAGGGCCATTGAGCAGTGAGGGATCTGTATCGTGTCAACGACTGCCGTGACACAGGGCCTCGGTTTTTAAGGTCTCATCCGAAGGACCCGCAACTTTCAATTCAAAGTGCTGAGCGCATGGCGAAGGAACAGTTGCTACCAATGGCGAAGGAACAGTTGCTACCCATTTTTTTATCGACTTTGGTCACTTGCGGCCGAGATTCGAACTCACGATCTCCCGATCACGGAGCGAGCGCTCTACCGACTGAACTACCGCGAACGGTAACAATTAGTATGAAAAAAGTTAGTCAGCATTTGACTTAATGATAGATTGTATTTGCTGACAAGGTCATTTTATCGACCATGGAACTTACGAAATGGTGACTTTAAACGAGACTGGTGATATTCTTGTTTCACCAACTTGTTTGTCAATAACTTACCTCGTCCTTGTTCATACGTAGAGCATGCTCTGGCGTATCGAATCAACTGAAAGATATAAACCCCGTATGTAGGTGTTAAGGGTATATTGCTGCATAAGTAAGGGACTTTGACGATTGAAAAGATAGTCATCACGTTTATCATAAAGCTTTGTTGTTAGATTACTTGATGTTTACAAATATCAAGCAACAATTTTCCGTGTCATTTCAGTTTCTTACATAAATTCTTTTTCTAGGGCAAAACGTGCTATTTGTTTGTTCGAATAATACTTGCATTTCTTGTTTATATCTCCGTACCGATTCGGTTCTTATATGATATTCATGTTCAATAACTTTTTAAAGGGTTAATTACTTATAGAAATGTTGTTGATACGGGGCTTTACATTTAATCGTACATTTTTTGTTGTTGTTGTAATTACTTGTTTGCAAATAAAACATTAAGTGAAGTTGTATTCTGACTTACTTGTGTGAAGCTATATTAAGTACATTCTACCACAGAAGATATGTACCCAGCTAAGCTGGTCAACTCAGCCCACTGCAGCTGTGAGGGAATGAAATGGGATTCTAACACCACCATGATTTCTCGTACCATAGTTAGGTGAATTCGTTTTGTAAAAGTGTAAGTTATCTATTCATAACTCACACTTTCTATAAACTCCGCCCATCGAGTTGGGACAAAAGAGCATTTCAAAGAATTTAACCACAATTTTTAAATCAAACAAGCATTCTGAGAGTACTGCATTAACAATACTAGTCCCCTATCGGCAAGTGTAATCTGGATCCCATTAAAAATTGAAAATGCCGTAATTTACTTAAAAAACACAAAAAAAAAACAATGAAGCGGAACATAATACAAACATGATCTATAACTTATCAAGGTAAACTCACATACCAAAAATCAGCTCAATATCTGGAAGCGTTTAAAACCAAAGTGCAGAAAACCACTAAACATTAAAAAGGCCATAATTCCCTAAAAATCATTGAAGCGAAACGAAATTTAAACTTGATCTGTAACACATTAAGATACAGATACATACCAAAAATTAGCTCAATATCTGCAAGCCTTTAGAAAGAAATTGCGGAAAACCAAGTGGGACCGACTGAAAGACAGGCGGAGAGACAGACGAGGAGGAGTATGAAAACCTATAGTCACCTTCAGTTTCACCGGTAGGGAACTAACAATAATCCAGACTAGATATACCAAATTAAAGTGGGAAAAAATTATGAATTACAAAAAAGCATTAGATAATCATTATCAATTGAAAACTTGCATTGTAGATTTTTTCTCATGACCAGGAAAACATTTGCTTAGTATTGAGAATATTGTTTGGTATTGATATCATTGGTATCTCTTAGTTGATTTCATTATCGCTCTTGTAATCTTTGTACATAAAATCCAAAAATGTACTTAAATTACTGTTTTAGATTGCATCTATTCTAAATGTACAAATTCCTCAACACTGTTAAATATTTACAATATCTGCTAAAACGAAGGCCCTAAGTTCCACCATGGACAAGGAGAGTAGGTATTTGGTAAAAATAAGAAATTCAGTAAGTTCATAAAATGTTTGAATTATTTAATTCTGACGTTTAATATATACGAAAAATCAAATCTTGTTGATTTGATTTTTTTCGTATATATAAAATGTCCGAATTGAAATCATTCAAATCAAGCACATTTTTATAACGCAAATTAGTCAAAGTTCGTAAGTAAACTTAGATATGATTATTTTTTGAAAACTATCGTACAAACCACTTACCCAAGATAATATTGTTGATTATGTGCAGATACCCGATGGCCGTGGTCATAATGACAACTCGGGAGCTACGCTCTCTCGTGTCATTATGACCACGTCCATCGGGTATCTGCACATAACCGACAATATTATATGGGTAGTTTCTAGGGGTATGATGGTATGATGGATTTTTTATTGCTTCAAACTATTCAAGAAATTATTAAAAATCTTGGTGAGCATACTTTAATACAATTCTTTCTTACCTTTATACCATTGTTTGTCAATTTGCATTTCATTTTTCTTTTTAAAAAATGGAACCTTTAGAGTGCTTAAAAATATTAAAGTGCTGCAGAAATCGTTCCTCTAACAGCCTGACTCCTGGGTGAGAAAATAGGTCCAAACTAATAATTGACAAATTGTAAATCAGCTCTCCATTTATCTAATATGTCGGGAAATAGCTCTACAATAAATCGACGTAAAATCGCTGTACAATAATTAAACACATCGTAAAACTGCTCTACAATAATTCGACAATTAGTTAACAAGTGTTCAATGACATTTTTCTTGAGCACTGATGTCAACTGCCTATCCTTGAATATCATAAATACCACGATTGTACCCTCTTTGCGCATGTGCTTCATAATATGACATTGACCTCATTTAGAAGGAAAATATGAAGGTTAAAACTTTTGGTTCATATGATTCAGGAATCATATATAGACGTCAAATGTTTAGTTTGTATTTAATGTATATACCTACAATTGTGTAAAAAACAAGAGACCCAAGGGCCTTAACGGTCACCTGAGTACAACAATTTAGAGGATCCATAAACTGATAAATGAAGCTTTGTTGCAAAAATGCAAGAAAAATAGTACGATTAAGAGCAACAAAATTATTGTTCTAGTATCTATCTATCTGTCCCCCATTTATCACTATTACCATGCAGACTTTTAAATAAATGTCTATTTCCTCTCACATTGACCTCACTTGGCCTTTGAAGAACATTTAAAAAGATAAGTTATTTTTGTTTCATTTTTATTCATGTATTATTTCCAAGTCTACCAGATCATTTAAACTAAGAAAGTACTTTTTGTATTATATAATAAATGTTCTTGCGTAATTCTCTTATTCTATTAACCTTTCAAATACATTATCTACAGTGATGAATGGCAACGGGGAATAACTTCACTCTCAGTAGATACAAATTAATAGAGCCCTGACCCTGAAGACACTTGACTAAATGGTCCAGATGTTCAAAATTCTATTAAAAATACCCTTGCTTATTAAAACTTTTTACTGTGTTTGCCTCCAATATGCCTACGAGCAGAGAAGATCTTCAAAGAAATAATGAATTTTCACTATTTAACATAGCCCTTCCAGAACACCAAAACCCGTGACCCAGGGTTATGAAATTTACAAATTTAGAAGAGGTACCCTCATCATCATAACTATGCAATTACATGTAGTTGAAGATTTTCAAAGAATTCACCCAATTTTCACTACATTATCAATAGAGCCCCATCCCCTCACAGACACAACAGAACCCCTTGGACCACAAGTTTTAAAAATTTTGTAAAAGCACCCTTGCTCATCATAACTATACACTTGTTTCTTTGCTTTATAACCAGTAGCAGAAAAAATATTTTGAAAGAAATTTTCACTATATAATCAATAGAGTCCCCCCCCCCCTTTCACCAGAACCCTGACCCTGGAGACATGAAATTCACAATTTTGGAAGAGGAATTCTTGCTTATCATAATCATGCACTTTCTTTGTTTAAATAATACCCAGGAGCAGAGAAGAAGATTTTCAAAGAATTGATGCATTTTCACTATATAATCAATAGAGCCCCGCCTTAACACCAGAGCCCCTGATCCAGGGGCCTTGAAATTTACAATTTCTGAAAAGGCACTCTTGCTCATCATAACTATGTACTTAGTTTATTTAATACCCAGGAGTAGAGAAGAAGATTTTCAAGAATTAATACATTTTCACTACATAATAAATAGGGCCCCTATCCTCACACCAGAACCCCTGACCCAGGGGCCATTAAATTCACAATTTTGGAAGAGGCAGCCAATTTTGGTAGAGGGCTCAATGCTTATTACAATCATGCCAACAGTTTGACTGCTTGATGTCCAGGAGTAAAGAAGAAGATTTTAAAAAAATTGCATTAATTTTGGTGACTCAGGTGACCTAAAAACCGTGTCGCAGTGGTTAGAGCGTCTGCTCTAGAGTCGCGGAGTAAGGAGTTGATTCTTACATCGCGGGTTCGAATCCCACTGTGGGACGTGGAGACCGGTCCTTCGGATGAGACCGTATAAACCGAGGTCCCGTGTCGCAGTAGGTGCTGGCACGAAAAAGATCCCTCATTGCTCAATGGCCGTAAGTGCCGAGTATAGGACAAAATTTGCAGCGCTCTACCGTTAAGTGGTGGCGTCTCCATATGAGTGAAAAATTCTCGAGAGACACATACAAACAAAACATAAAAATCGTATTAGTGAGTAAGGGTGCATTTTTCAAAATTATAAAAAATTGTAGCCCCAGGGCCAGGTGTTCTGGTAGACGAATCTATTCGTTTAATAGTGAAAAGGGATTTTTCCTTTGAAAATATTGTTTTCACTTGGGAAATTAAACAAGCAAAATAAATGCATAGTAGTGATTAGCAATGGTTCCCTTTCCCAACATTTTGAATTTAATGGCCCCTGGTTTTGAGGTTTTGGTATGGGGCCGGGCTTTAAAGACAATGAAAAATCTTCAAACATCTTCTTTGTCCCTGGGTATTTAACAGAGAATTAATTGCATGGTTATAATGAGCTACTACGACAAGGGACCTCGGTTTATACGGTCTGCAAGTCCCACAATGGGATTCAAACCCGTGACATAAGGTTTAACTCTTTATTCACGGCTCTAAAGCGAACGCTCTAACCACTGCGCCACGCGAGCGATAATGATTGGTAATGGAACTTAGGATTCGATGCCAAATATATCATCATCAATTCCTGGGCATTATTTAATAGACTATGTCGAAAATTACTCATTTTTAGATAGTTAAATTTCTGCAGATTTATTGAGTTTTATTATTGATGTGCTAAGAATCAGACCATTTCGAAAATGATCTAGCATTTTTTTTAAATTGCAGTTTATAAGTTCATATGAACAATATACTTTCTGAGATCCCTGATAATTATGATCTACAACGCTCCTCTTCACTCCTGATAATAAGCTTGTATCTACTTCTTGATTTTATAAAAAAAAAAAAAAACGTCAAGGAGCGCTGCACGAGTCTAGATTGTCAGACATTTATTGAAGATAAATTTATCTTTCATTCATCAAAATGATCTAGCTAATTTGAGTGAAAAAAGAAATCTGCAAATTATTCTAATATAAACGCTTTAACTTGTTAATACATTTGAGTGAAAATAAAGAAGTGCGCTTTGGTATAGTAAAATGCAATAATTTTACCCTTTTAATTTTGTTGTTTGTCAAGCGCTAAGGTAGAATATCCCATAATTCAAATGATGACTGACGTTTTTCATACTAATTGTTAGGCCATAATTACACACTGAATTGTATACGGATTTTTCCGTTTTTCCGGATTATGACAAAGAGCTGCTCAGCAGACGGGGGTGTCAACGGTCGGCGGGGAATGCTCATTCCTCCATGACACCTGATCCCATCTCTGATATTTTTGGGGGTTTATGTTTGCTCTGCTACTGATGTATTGTTTAAATGGACTTGAGCTTGAAAACTATTCTAAAACTCCATATTTCATAGACGTGTACCATCCCCATTGCACTTCACGGTAGAAAGGATTGAAGGACAGTAGTTAAGGTCTTCCGTCTTCAGCGGAAAACCCTCTCATTATTCTGTTTCTTTTTCACTATTATTATTAAGGTCTTCCGTCTTCAGCGGACGACCTTCTTGTTATTCTTAGGTTTCTTTTCAAACAGTTTTTATTATTTCTTTTTCTTATCGATTTTGTGCACTTGAGTTCTCGGACACGGCTCGCTCGATTTTCATGAAACTTTCAAGTCTGATACAACATTAAAAATTCAGACATACATGTATATATATATTTTTTTGATGACATCACTTCTCAAAAAAGGCTTAAGATATTGATTGATTGTATATTGTTTAACGTCCCATTCGAGAATTTTTCACTCCGGCTTACGATAAAAATTTGAGATTTTCAGCAATGTAAGAACAGAACAAAATATGTAAATATGACAAACGTATTTCATTTTCACGGAATTGCTGCACGCCGACGCTCGCTTTGGCCCGAATAAAGGCATATCGAGAAATTCAAAATTTCTACTTTTTCTACAATATCTTTTTACTTGAAAATATTTTGTTAAAACATTCAAAACAAAAGTAGTGCAGAATTACAAAATCTTTCAAACAATATCATTGAAATGGGGCTGGCCCCAAAAATAAGGGGTCTAGAGGGGCCGAAATTTTTTTCTCTCAATAGCTCAAGAAGTATTGAGAATTTGTAACACATCAAAGAAGCAAAGTTATTTAAAATAACAAGTAGCAGCTAGTGTGACCATCAAAAAGAGGTCGAATGACGTCAAATCCGGCCAAACAGGAAGTGGTCAAAATTGCTTATTTTTTAAAGATATTGGCATGGAATAGATTGATTGAATGTTTGTTGTTTAACGTCCCTCTCGAGAATTTTTCACTCATATGGAGACGCCAGGCATGGAATAGAATAATGAATCTCACAGATGATTGAGGATTGGATAGGGTAATATGGCAGACTGGTCAGCCCAGTGGACAATCGCTCTGGCAATAACGACCTTGCTCTGCAGAATAACACCAGCAGATGAACGATTGAACCGAGCAAAATTACAACTACATGTGTGGGAAATATATTCATACACGGTATTTATTTTGATGATTACTTATTGTATGAACTCTATCCCCCGAGAATTTCTTTGTTTATATCCCGCCATGATGAAAACAATTCCCCATGAGACTCAGCCTGTTTAGGAAGAATCCAATTCAGTTATCCGAACATCAACTCTTCGTAAAACGTGATATTCACATGCTTTGATCACTAAAATGCGTCGTTTGAATATGCATAGAAATGTAAATACATATTTCTTCAGTAATGAAATAGTCCATTTATCTATAACTTGTCGGCACAAATATAAAATTGTTTGCTGAAATTGCAACTCCCCGGGTCACTTAGTAAAGCACTATTCCCAACTTGATTTCGGAAAACAGGAAAATGCAGAACAACGTACCCTCTTAAAATCAAACCCCTCTAGCTTTTAACAATCTTTGCAGTGAAATATCATGCCCCCTTTTCTGTAATGTATACGGTACCAGAGACTCATCACTAGGATTGATGGTCTAGTTAATAAACTTATCTCTTTCAGTGTGGTGTAAATTCCGTCAAAAAAGTATTTCATAGTAAACCTCATACCTTCCCGATTACTAGGCTATCAAAACGAAATTCTAATTTAACAAGTTTTGAAAATATTGATCAATTATAAAAACCCTTAAAATTCAAACTGAAATAAACCTGGACTCGCCAAAAGAGATTTTAGATTTGGGAGTCTAAAAATATGTCATATTTTGCCATAAATCATCCAGCATTAGCTTCTTTTATCAGGCTATCGCTCTACAAATGTATCTTGATGTCTAGAAACATTTTTACGAAACTATTTTTATACCATGTCCCCATCTGACACCTCCTGCTAGGTAGAAAGTCTTGCACAGGAGGAAAATTGTGTATTCCGGTGTGATGTTGTTAAAAAAAATTTCAACAGATGACTTTAATTAAATTGGTGACAGTAGGTCTGTATCATATAACTGTTGACTGTGTAGAAACGGGAAAGTTATATAGAAAGAGATAGGACTCGAAATTTAGCATTGAGATAATTATCAGAAATATCTCTGTAAACTGGATCCATTATAAAAACTCACATGCTGATCCCTCAAAAGCACATGTTCGGCTTTTACGAGTCCCCATGCCGGTACATACGATATTTTGAGCGGGAACAAAATTTGAAAAAATTAATTAACACATAAATTACAGGTAATCCTGTTAATTTTGGATAAATATTATACTGAATGAATATAATCCTTTTACAAAGATTCGAATATTATTCGACGCGACTGACCTAAGTCGATAAACAAGAGGCCCATGGGCCACATCGCTCACCTGAGTAACTTTGGCCATGCTGTTCTTTACCAGATTTCCCCCTTGCAATACCTATTGTGGGCCCGCCCTAGCCCCGGGGGTCATGATTTGAACAATTAAGAATCTACACTACCCCAGGATGCTTCCACATAAGTATCAACAATTCTGGTCCAGTGGTTGTTGAGAAGAAGATTTTTAAAGATTTTTCTTATATATTTCAATGTAAAACGTGGATTCCCTATTGTGGCCCCGCCCTACCTCCGGGGGTCATCATTTGTACAATTTAGAATCTACATTACCCCAGGATGCTTTCATATAAGTTTCAGCTTTCCTGGCCCTGTGGTTCTTGAGAAGAAGATTTTTAAAGATTTCTCCTATATATTTCAATGTAAAACTTGCATTCCCTATTGTGGCCCCGCCCTACCCCGAGGGGTTTTGATTTGAACAATTTAGAATCTACACTACCCCAGGATGCTTCCACAAAAGTTTCAGCTATTCTGGTCCAGTGGTTCTTGAGGAGAAGATTTTTAAAGATTTTTCTTTATATTTCAATGTAAAACTTGCATTCCCTATTGTGGCCCCGCCCTACCCCGAGGGGTTGTGATTTGAACAATTTAGAATCTACACTACCCCAGGATGCTTCCACAAAAGTTTCAGCTATTCTGGTCCAGTGGTTCTTGAGGAGAAGATTTTTAAAGATTTTTCTTATATATTTCAATGTAAAACTTGGATTCCCTATTGTGGCCCCGCCCTACCCCGGGGGTCATGACTTTTACAATTTAGAATCTACACTACCCCAGAATGCTTCCACATAAGTATCAGCTATACTGGTCCAGTGGTTTTTGAGAAGATTTTTAAAGATTTTTCTTATATATTTCAATGTAAAACTTGGATTCCCAATGGTGGTCCCGCCCTACCCCCGGGGGTCATGAGTTTTACAATTTAGAATCTACACTACCCCAGAATGCTTCCACGTAAGTATCAGCTATTCTGGTCCAGTGGTTCTTGAAAAGAAGATTTTTAAAGATTTTTCTTATATATTTCAATGTAAAACTTGGATTCCCTTTTGTGGCCCCGCCCTACCCCCGGGGGTCATGATTTGAACAATTTAGAATCTACACTACCCCAAGATGCTTGCTTCCACATAAGTTTCAGCTTCCCTGGCCCAGTGGTTCTTGAGAAGAAGATTTTTAAAGATTTTCCCTATATATTTCAATGTAAAACTTGGATTCCCTATTGTGGCCCCGCCCTACCCCCGGGGGTCATGATTTTTACAATTTAGAATCTACATTACCCCAGGATGCTTTCATATAAGTTTCAGCTTTCCTGGCCCTGTGGTTCTTGAGAAGAAGATTTTTAAAGATTTTCCCTATATATTTCAATGTAAAACTTGGATTCCCTATTGTGGCCCCGCCCTACCCCCGGGGGTCATGATTTTTACAATTTAGAATCTACATTACCCCAGGATGCTTTCATATAAGTTTCAGCTTTCCTGGCCCTGTGGTTCTTGAGAAGAAGATTTTTAAAGATTTTTCTTATATATTTCAATGTAAAACTTGGATTCCCTATGGTGGTCCCGCCCTACCCCCGGGGGTCATGATTTTTACAATTTAGAATCTACACTACCCCAGAATGCTTCCACGTAAGTATCAGCTATTCTGGTCCAGTGGTTCTTGAAAAGAAGATTTTTAAAGATTTTTCTTATATATTTCAATGTAAAACTTGCATTCCCTATTGTGGCCCCGCCCTACCCCGAGGGGTTTTGATTTGAACAATTTAGAATCTACACTACCCCAGGATGCTTCCACAAAAGTTTCAGCTATTCTGGTCCAGTGGTTCTTGAGGAGAAGATTTTTAAAGATTTTTCTTATATATTTCAATGTAAAACTTGGATTCCCTATTGTGGCCCCGCCCTACCCCGGGGGTCATGACTTTTACAATTTAGAATCTACACTACCCCAGAATGCTTCCACATAAGTATTAGCTATACTGGTCCAGTGGTTTTTGAGAAGATTTTTAAAGATTTTTCTTATATATTTCAATGTAAAACTTGGATTCCCTATGGTGGTCCCGCCCTACCCCCGGGGGTCATGATTTTTACAATTTAGAATCTACACTACCCCAGAATGCTTCCACGTAAGTATCAGCTATTCTGGTCCAGTGGTTCTTGAAAAGAAGATTTTTAAAGATTTTTCTTTTTATATTTCAATGTAAAACTTGGATTCCCTTTTGTGGCCCCGCCCTACCCCCGTGGGTCATGATTTGAACAATTTAGAATCTACACTACCCCAAGATGCTTGCTTCCACATAAGTTTCAGCTTTCCTGGCCCAGTGGTACTTGAGAAGAAGATTTTTAAAAATTTTCCCTATATATTTCAATGTAAAACTTGGATTCCCTATTGTGGCCCCGCCCTACCCCCGGGGGTCATGATTTTTACAATTTAAAATTTACACTACCCCAGGGTGCTTCCACAAAAGTTTCAGCTATTTTGGCCCAGTGGTTCCTGAGAAGAAGATTTTTTTAATGACCCCACCCTATTTTTGTCTTTTCTTGATTATCTCCCCTTGTAAGGGGACTTGGCCCTTTATTTTAACAATTTAAACCCCCCTTTACCCAAGGATACTTAGTACCAAGTTTGGTTAAAATTGGCCCGGTGGTTCTTGAGAAGAAGTTGAAAATGTGAAAAGTTTACAGACGGACGGACGGACAACGGGTGATCAGAAAAGCTCACTTGAGCTTTCAGCTCAGGTGAGCTAAAAATAGGTAGCAACTGTTTCTTCGCCAGGCGCTCGGCACTTTGAAGTGAAAGTTGCGGGTTATTCGGAAGAGACCTTAATACCCGAGACCCCGTGTCAGGGTAGGGGTTGGCACGATAAAGAGTCCTCACTGCTCATGGCCCTAAGTGCCGGGTAAAGGCAATCAATCTTCATCATCACTGTCTGCTATTGGAGGTTCCTCATCACTCTCAGAAGTTTCAGTGTTCCCTCGTTTTTTGGCCATCTTTTTTGCAACTTTTTTTTTCTTGTTTTTATTTTCTTGAGATTTTTTTCATCTCTCGTTCCTTCTGCTTCCTGACTTTTTTCTCCTCTTTAGCTTTCTTCTTTTTTTCTCTGTTTCTTCCACGCCTCTTTCGCTTTTTGTTCATCGTCTTTTCTTTTCTGTCTCTCAATAAGAATTTTCTCGAAATTTTTCACGGGTTATTGCTTTCATTAGAAGATATGTAAAGTTAGCTACTAGTAACTGGCTATTAGTAGCTGGCTACGACAAGTGGGTAAAGTTGGCCACTAGTAACTGGCTACAATAGGTGGGTAAAGTTAGCTACTAGTAACTGGCTACTAGTATCTGACTTAAATGTGAATGAAGCTAGCTATTAGTAACTAGTTACGACATGTGAGTAAAGCTAGCTACTAGACTAACTGACTTGCAATGTGAGTAAAGGTACGTAACTTCTAGAACTGGCTAAATTACAAATATTAATTTGAAGGAAATAAAATTAATGTATTGAATGCATTTAAAAAAAATTGAATACAATCTCGTATTTTTGTTTCGCTAGTCAAATTATCTTTCATAAGAATATGATACTTTTAATCTCTACTTGCAGATTAATACTATCATTATGCATTTTAAATTAGTCATATCTTATAAAAACCGTCAGTGTGCCGTTTCTTTTATAAATTTCGAAGACATCTATTCCGTCCGATGTTCTGGCACTGAAGTTACCAAGATATCTGTAGTGATATACTCAGCTACTCGTACTTTTTATGTAATATAATGCATGTTTGGGATAGAAATGTTGATATCATTGAAGAAAATGGATTCTTATTTATCTAACATCTACTTATATTGCTGAAATAAACTTCCTGTTTGGTTCTCCACATCATCTTGCACTGAAGTTGCCAAGATATCTGTAGTGATAACTTCAGCTACTAGCACTTTTAGTGCAATATAATGCAAGTTTGGGATACAAATGTTGACATCATCGAAGTAACTGGGTTCATATATAGTTGATATCTACTAAAATTGCTGATGTAAACTTTCTCTTAGCTTCCCCACATGATCCGGGACTTGAGAAACCAAGAAATCTGTCGCTACTAGTACCTTTTGTGAAATATGATTAATTTTGGGGTAAAATATTGACATCCTTCAAGTAGTTGTGTATTTAGAGAGCTGATATCTACTGATACAGCTAATTAGAAATTTCTTCAAGGTTCTCCACATAAAACATGATTGACGATTTACGTTTATCTTTTGTTATCTTTCCGCCACTAGTATATTTCGTGAGGCATGCGAAAAGTTTGCAATACAAATATTGACATCATTGAAGTGACTGGATTCTAACTAAGCTGATATCTACAAGTATTGCTGATGAAAGCATTCTCTTAACTTCTCCACATGATCTGGCACTGAAGTTTACAAGATATCTGTAGTAATATACTCAGCTACTAGCACTTTTTGTGTAATATAATGCAAGTTTGGGATACAAATGTTGACATCATTGAAGTAACTGAGTTCTTACATGTTTAGGGTTGCATTTTCAACATAATGGCATCTTTACATAAAATGTTTTCAAAGGTACTCTCTTTATGGCTTTAGGGAGTTAAGGGCTGTGCAAATAACGAGCTATTTATCAAGTTGAGATTAAATTTAAGTTCAGTAAATCCCTTAATATAGAGCTAAAACATTTCCCCATTGATTTGTATTATTTTAATTCAATAACTCAAAACTAATGAGGATTTTTCAGTGTCGATATTTACACTGAAACTGTGGAATACCAGCATCTGCCCTGGAAGTGTTCGATATCACATCTTTCCAATGACACTGCCAAGCCTTATGATTTGATTAAAAAGGTTGTTATTGAGGTACAAAATTATTAAATTATTGTCCGAAAATAGATACATCTTAACTAGCTGTCACTTCCAATGTTGAGCGATATTGAACACTCGCCTTCGGAATGTTTCGGGGCATACATGTACTCGTTGCGTATTGCACACTCAGCCTTCTAGAAAACGTCAAGTAGTTTTTCATTATATACTTTTTTTAGCTATAATATAAATAATTAAAAAATATTAATTATTGAACTAATAACATTTTTTAAATACTAGGTATTTTGACAAATAAATCTCCATATTATGCTGACATATTTACTTTTTATTGGCCTTAGATCCACAGGACACATCGCTGAATTTACTTTAGATGTATCAATAAAAATGTTATTTTAGGTACTTAGATTTGTGCGAGTAACTTGTTATCTGTTGTAATGTAACAAAAAAGGGTCCAGCATGGGTGTTCTCATAACCTCGAGGTTAATATCTGCTTTGTTTATTCACAATTTTATTTTGAGCAGCCTCTTTTGGGTCGCTTAACATAGCAATCCGTGCTGTATTACTCGGAGGTTGGCGTCAAGAATCTCAGAATGGAACAAAAGTCTTAGTAAAGTGGGAAACGGGTGAGTATATTTTATAATATTTATATAGTACCCCTTTTCTTTTATCACTCTCTCTCTCTCTTAAAATAATACCCTTCTCTCTCGAGATCTTTTTTGCTCTTCAAAAAGATTCAAATTGTAACAATTTACTAAAAAATAATTTTTTTAAAATCCTATTTTTCTCAATTTTATTCCCCCCCCCCCCCCCCCCAAAAAAAAAAGAGAAAAAGCGAGAAGACTTGTAAACCTAAAAGTAAAAAAATAAAATAAAATACTGATTGAATGTTGAACAACAAAAATTCAAGTCTTTATCTCATACTTGTTTTACTTATGTTATCTGTAAGAGTTCAATCACTGTTCAAGCATACAAGTAAATCACACCCAATTTTCTCGTTGGCAGAAATGTGATATCAGTCTCTAGCCGCTACATTGATGTCAGGTTTATTATTTTAACCCTTCACTGCCGCTGAACACTGTTTAATTAAATTACTAGAAACTGCACCCTGTTAGAAATATCTTGAATTAGCATTTCTCATTCAATAATCATTCCTTAGGTCCTACAGGCTACAGATGTAGTTTGGACCGAGTTCAGTTTTTAAAATTGAGATAGAGAGAACAACCGTTAAGAAACTGAGAACTATTTTGAAAGGAAGAGAAGGCAAAGAGGAAAAAAAAAACATGCCCGGAGCGTCCGAGACGTTTTTTAAAGTGTGTGTGTTGTGTGTGTGGGAGATATGCTTTTATTGTGTGACTCTGGAACTATGCTACCCCGCCACAGCATGATACGCCCGTCAAATATTGTTCACTTGTCTTAAACAGTTTAGAGTGCATGAAAATCATGTTAACCTTGATATAAAGATGTCAATGATTTTTCCATTCCTTATAATGTTTGAAGTACATACATCTCCTGTGGAGTAGGTTTTAATTATAACAAATGATACATCATATATTTCTCAAATGGTTGTATTAGAGTTTAACAAGTTACAGCTTTGTTTATTATATATTTCATGATTGATTAACAATGCTACAGCCTAATAAAACATCAAAACAAATTATTCTATTCTAAATTTTAGTCTATAAAATTGTCATCTTAGTGAGACATGACACTCTGCAATTTGTTCTAAAAGATATAAAAAGATATATAAAAATTAAAATAAAAAAATATTAATATACAATATCAAATTAGTTTTAATTACTTTACACCAAATTTATCTTGAAAGTTAGGCTAGCCAAAAGGAACTTTTTAATCCTTGTCCAATTCCCAAGAGATATAGATAACACCTGCTTGATCAGAGATGCTCTACCAGTTATCTCCTCACATTAAACTCATTAATTTCTCTCTAATTTGACATGCAATTTTCTTTTATCAAAATTCTACTTGACCAGTGCTTGATGATTACACCCATGTGAGAGGTGGAATTTCTCATTGAACATTACATTTGTTATAGGTTGCTTGTAAAGTATATAATGGAAAAAATAAGTATTTTGATTTAAATTTTTTAATAAAGGTACAGCAATACTCTTACATATTTTGAGATAAATGAAGATAACATAAGCAAAACCAAGGATAAAAAATGCAAGAAAGATGACCTGGATGATGGGGTCGCTGAGTCAGTTAAAAACAATTCCACCACAAGTTCTTGTGATCGCGAGATAAATCAAGATATCATTACGGAAAATGAGAACACAGAACACAGAGAAGATGCAATTAACGATGAAACCGAAGATTTGAATATCAATAAGAATAGTACTAGTCAGGAGAGAATGGAGAATGCAGATAAGCATTCAAATGATGTCAAGCTACTATCCGATGGTAAGAAAAAAGGTGACGTAGAATCCAGTTTGGATACCACTGACGATGATCAAGACTGTTCACCAAATGAGAAAGATTTTGTGTACGAATATCACGACAACAGTTTTAACGAAAACTCTAATGACGACAGCATTGAAGTAAGAAGCATATGCTCGTCAGATAGTGATGTCTGTAGTTTTTCCCACTCTTATTAAAAAGGTAGGTACTTCAATGATTCAACTGACAGCGAAAAAGAAGACTCTTTTGAAGAATTCAAAGACAATATTAAAATTAACGAACGAGAGATCGACGACAACGATAACAAAAATACTGTAACGATTTTGACGTACATGTAATGATTTTTGACTGTTTATTATTAAAATGTGTGTTTATCTATTTGTGATTCTTAATTTCTGCCGACCGGAAGATTCCTTCATCATTATTATATGTTTAAAATATTATAAATTTGTTGTACATCATTGTTTTACCTTATTTATAAGAGATTAGATTTTCCATTACTTCCGGTCGCGGGAAATTATGTATAGGTTTTACCTAAAATGTGTCATGGTATGGGTTGTGCAACGTCACGTTTGGTTATGCTACGTCACATTAGCGTTAACATTTAGGGGCGCTTTCCATTAAACAGGCAACGCCGGATTTGCCGGTGTTGCCGTCGACGCCGGATAATGGAACGCGCGTTGCCGGCTGGCAATTGCGGTCACGCATTTTACCATTGCCGATTAGGAAACAATATGGCGTCGAGTCATCAAGAAGAGATTTACAGATACTACAAAACGGCGATTTTTCCTAAGATGGGTCATAATATGCTCAATAACAACATCAATGCATAAAAATTAGTTCTGGAGAACACCTACCAACACATTTCAAGATAAGTATCCGTTTCATAGTTAATTATATATGATTTTTTTAAATTCAACCTGTAAAGTACAACCACCCCGAATTTTCTCCACACATAGAATAAACGGTTGTTTATTTATATCCTTTGGTAAGTAAACGCAAAACGCATGGTAAGTATTCCCACCTTTTTACGTCATATTTGACTGCTTATTGCGTCATATCACCTGTCTGGATTAAGAAGATCTTGTCTTTTACGTTTTATCTGTTTGTTGACGATGGCGTCTCTGGAGCTACTGCATTGTCCTGGATGCAACTCGTTATTTCTTTCGTTAGCTCACTTTAATCAACATAACTGTCCAGTAAATTCGCCAGTACAACCCCTTATTCTTAAGGATAACATGGCTACTGTGTATAGGTATTTTACGTTAAAGTCTTGACGAGTTAACATTTTTTTCACAATAACTGTAAGTACAAAGTAAGTAAAAGTTCACACACTTCAAATGGAAAAGGTATGTTCACATTGTAAATAAAATAATCATAATATATTAAATTAAATTTTAATTATTTTGCATATGTTGTCATTAGTATGCAGATTTTCATTGATGTTTTATTTAAGATATGAAATTTTGTGCAGCAATAAGAATGATAAGAAATAAACACTGCTACGGATAACCAGAATTTAGAAGGTTCAAAATTTTTTAATACCACTCTAGTTTTCAAAATATTTGCAGGGAAGAAGAACCACATCATGGTCAGGGGGCTGCTTGTCAGCCGATGCATAAAGCTGCAACAAGCACTGTGGCAATTGCACATGGTAACTAAGTAAAGAAATCTTTATACATGTGGGAAGGATTTTGGTGTAATGCCTCAAAATTATTCTTTTAATTTATGATTTAAGAGTCATGTTAATTGACTTAAGGGTACATACCACAAACAAGAATTTGATGCATGGATTGATATATATATATATATTTTTTGACTGATTATGAATGGAAATAACATAAATAATCAATCCCTAAAATATAAAGAAATTATAAGTTTTCTTTGGTGCTTATACATGTGTAAGCAACTTTGTATCGTTTTCTATGAAACTCTATACAAAATTTTGCAGGTATTTTTGACATTGTGACAAAATCTTACAAAATTCTTCCACTTTACCCAGGGAATATCATTCAGGTTACCTATTTGAATATTAATCTATGAGAAATATTGCTGATTTCTGAAAAAAAGTTTGTTTGTGTTATTTGTCCTTAATATACATTGTTTTGCAATTCTAAATAAGTGTTCAGAGAATATATTCTCAATTTATTAAAAAAAAAAAGTAACTCATGCCAAAAGTGTGCACAATAATTGATACATGTGTTGTTTACCAATTACTGAATTATAAAATTTTGCCATGTATTCATTATATGAATTCCTAATAATTCAATAATTAATTAACAAACATGTATGCCATTGAAAGATGAATGAAGTGATCAGAATAGATTGCATTTTTATTAGATAGCATATAAATTTCTAATAAATATTTTTTGTATCAATAGGGGAAGAAAATGAAACAACTGTCACAGATATTTCTCCTGCCACACCTGTGCAAGGTACATCATTTCTTGTTGTACAATCTGTTAGATAAAATTTTGAAAAATGCTTTTGAAATCTGTTTGTACAGAATGAAAACTTAATGGATTCCATATTTAAAAAGAAAACATACAGCTTCCTAAATAAATTGTATATTCCATGCCCCCTGGGACAGAGTTTTAGGCACTAAATTTGGACTCTTCTATTTATATCAGTACATATACTATTAATATATTTTCTTTCTCACTGATATCATTGTCCCCTCCCCCCCCCCCCTTTTCGCTAAAGCAAGGGGAAATTAAATCGCATTCGTCTGTCAGCCTGTCTGTCTGTCAGTCAGTCCGTCTGTCTTAAAATCTTTGACCTTGGTCATAACTATTGATAAAAGATAGGGCTTTCATATTACAAATGTATATTACCTGTGGTAAAACCTTTCTAAATATACCGTGATTTTTGACCCAGCTACCTTGACAATGATGTTTGATCTACTTTTCAAAATGTTATCTTTTCTTATAATTTTGATTGAGAAGAGATGGAGCTTTCATATTTGACAAGTACACTACTGGTGACAAAAAGTTTCCAAGCACGCTATGATTTTTTGCCCCTTGACCTTGACTATCATGTTTGCCCTAATTTTCAAAAATGTTAACTTTGGTGATTACTTTAGAATGACATATGATAGGGCGTTCATATTTGACACGATATGACATAAATAACAGCATCCCATCTACTAAGACACCGAAAGCGGGGGACCACAATTCTTTGAATTTGCTTGTTGAATTTAATTTTCACGCATTATAAGAGATTATAAAATTGTCTATTTTGTAGATGAAAAGCAAACGTGGACCAACTGTCTCACGAAAGGCCTCATCAATTTAAGAGGCGAGTTGGATGCAGAGTTTGCCTCAAAGAAGAAGACCCATAAAGCTCTATGGAAAGAAATTGCAGCCAAATTGAAGGAAGAGTATGGGTTTACTGGTGACTGGCTTCAGTGTCAATCAAAATTCAACAAGCTTACTGCCAAGTATAAGGCAGTAGAGGATGCGAATAAGAAGTCTGGTGAGAGACGGCGGTCCATGGAGTTCTATGAAGAAATGATGGAGGTTATGGGTGATGATCCAAAAATAACGCCATTAAAAACAATATCTGTTGGTGTGGGTAAGAGGTTAAGTATTATTAGTGGTGAGAAGGGGGAGAAAGGGGAGGGGCATGAGAGAGTGAGTGTTAAAGTAGGGTGTGAGAAAGTGAAGAACGTGTCTAAGCGTAAGAGGGAGGATGAGTTAATAGATTTGTTGACTGAGGTGAGGGATGACAGGAGAAAGTTTCAGGAGGAGCAGATGAGAGTGAATGAAAGAAAGCTGGTGCTTATGGAGAAATTAGTGTCTTTGCTTGAAAAATAAGTTTATTGTGTTTTCTGATATCATAGATCAAATAAGTAAATACATGACCCCAAGACCATAAATTGAGAATTGATCAAAGTCAAAATTTTGCTTTTTAATATTTTTAGTTTTATTGAATGTATTTGCTTAAAAATTTTCAATGTTGTCTAACATTTTAATTCAAACATATGTTGAATATTTTGCTTCATTTGTTTCATTATCAAAATTATTTCAAAAGATATATTGGTTTGAAATTTTGACTAAAGTTTATATTCTCGGTTTATGGTCTTTAGACCTGAAGAGAATGTTTATCTCACTTCTTCAAAACAATGCAATTTTGTGTAATATTCAAAAACAAAGACATACTGAAAATTTTGTTATGTTTTCATACATCAAGAGCCATCCATATTTTTATATTGTACTCTGACCATCATTTTTCAAGGTGTGTTGGTAGATAGTTTTGTTATTTTTTTCTTTTTAAGTTACAAGTACTTTTGATAATTATCTTAAAACTCACACTTTAAATAATTTATTAATGTTCTCATTATGCGAAGGACTGTTATACAGATAATATTTGTGACAGGTTGTACATCAAACAAATCATTTTTTATTGTTCAAGTAGGTACATTAATTTGAAATTTTGACCTTAGTATGTAAGTAGTTTATGGTCTAGAGGCATGTGAGTATTGAAGTTGTTACCCAATAATTACCCATTGTTTATTGATAGTGTAGACAAGTCCATTCAATTTACGTCAACACATGTAAATATTGATGTTAATCTACTATTAGTTGTTCATTGATACATGTATGTATATGCATTCATTGATGATAATTAAGGATTTTTCAACCCAAAAATTGGATTGGATTTAACTTAATAGCTACAATTTCAGGAGGCATCATCCTGATTATGGAAAAGTTTTAATGTAAATGTTACATAAAAAGCTTTTTTCTTAAATTGTAATAAAAAAGGAAACATTTGTAAATTTAGCATTGTTTTCTTTATTTCGTTGAATTTAATATCGGTTGGTAGACCAGAAATACTGGGCTAGGGCATTCCGTTTTACTGATCCACTCTGGTTCAAAGGCTCACTCACAGCTGGAGCATCAGGAAAGATACTGGCATCACTGCACATGTCCAGGTCATTCTCATTGTTCTGTAAAAAAAAAAAAAGAAATCAAGTAAGAGCAAGATTCATTTTTACATGTGTTTCGTATGCCAAAATTCACGATGATTTTTTTTTCAAAGTTTGGGGGGGGGGGGGGGTACCTCTATGCACATATTGTGAAGTGTACAGGCTGCTGTTATAACACTTGGGACATCTTCAAGTTTGGTCATTTCCAGGAATCTCAGCCTCCTCCATTTTCCTTTCAACAAACCAAAGGCTCTTTCAATCGTTTGACGAGTGTTGGCATGTATGAAGTTATATCTTTTCTGACACTCTGCCAGATTCCCCGTATCTTTATACGGTGTTAAAACCCAACTGAAATGTAATACAAATAACTTGAACATAAATGATGTACATGGTTTTCAAAAAAGTATAATCTGCCCATTTCTTTAAATAAATGTCAATTTTTATTAACCTTTGCAGTGGATATGCTGCATCTCTAACAATATGTGTATCGCCAGGAAAAAGGTTTTCACTGCAGCTGGCTTCATAAAGGGGTGAATTTTTGAAGACTCTTGCGTCATGTACTGACCCAGGCCATCCGGATAGAATGTCCGTGAACCGTAAAGTATGATCACATACAGCCTAAAAAGTAAATGAATGAATTAAATCACAGGAATCATGGAGGCGATTAAGAAGTGCTGTTGTTTGCCTTATAGTATTTTTAAACCGAATTGTATGTTCACCTGTAATATAACCGAATAGTCCCGTTTCCTGTTCAGATAAGACATGGGATGGTATTTTTCTTGTGGAGCTCTTATCTGTATGTGGCATCCGTCGACAGCCCCTAAAACTCCAGGGAAACCCATGATCTTTTCAAAGCCTTCATTGACTTCATTTGCCCTAGCACCTGTAACGAAATAAATTCCAGGTTGTGTTTTTTTTTTTTTTTTTTTACTGAATTATTCAAATTATATATATATATATATATATATATATATATATATATATATATATATATATATATATATATATATATATATATATATATATATATAGTTTTGTGCCATGCGGATTGTGGGATATTTTGTGTCTTTTTCACTCACGTTGTGGGTATCATGGATGGTTTATGGGTCATTATATATTGACCCACAAACCATGTGCCTAAAAATTTGTTTATGACAATAATATAGTTACTATTTTCATTTTTTACGAAAAAAATTTTTTTGACCCATAATTACACACTCAAAAAATGACCCACAATGCAATTATATATATATGAAATCTTACCACTCTGTGGATTGGCAGAATTTCGCGCGTGACCCACAATTTTTTATATACTTCCCCATGAGTATTGGAGGGATTATGGGAAGCAGCTAGATTTTATAGCCTAATTGCAGTGAATCATTATCAGATTGTAACGCATTATTTATTTACATGTATGTCATGCCATGCATGAGCTTTTGCTTTTAATGTAATAAATTGTATAAATCTAGAAAAAATAAGGTTAAATAATTTTATAAGTTTTAATCGTACTATAGTTGTGTTCTTCCTAAAGTCTATATAATTATTCAGATATGAAAGAAAGCTTCAAGTATATCATTTTATAAGATATAATGACTTTAAAATGTTACTATAAAGAAGGCACGTTACCCTGATGTGAACCGTGAAGTTTAAGTAATAAAGGAATATGTCAGTATGAAGTCGCAGAAAATCATTCACAACTCAAGGATTATTCAGAAAAAAATTATTACGCGTTAAGATTTTAGGGAAGTGTAATCAAATCAACAGTGATTTTAATATTTTATAGATAGACAAGTACAACTGTACATATCCCACGATGTTCTTTATATCAATATATTGACCCAGAATGATGTATAGTTGCCTGTAATTTGATCCTGCAATATTCTATATCTATATATATGTACATATAAATGACCCATAATTATCCGATACATGCATTACATGTACATGTAGAACCTTGATACAGATATATAGATATATTTATGTAATATATGTGTTTATAATATTAACATATTTATGTGAGAGAAAGAGATAAAAGATTTGGGAACAAAAAAATTACGTCTAAAACGTATTGAATAAAACAATTAATTCAAAATAGGACAATCACTAACCATTTTACTCGCTAAATAGTCTCGAGTATTTGCTTTAATCCTCCCACGGGATGAACCTCTGCCATTCAGTCGATTGAATGGTCCCTGAAGGTTTGAAAAGGTGACCACTTCGCGGTTTATAAAGCTTAAACTGCCTAAACCCAGTATATATCCAACAATGTTCTTTTACTTTTTAGCTCACCTGAGCTGAAAGCTCAAGTGAGCTTTTCTGATCACATTTTGTCCGTAGTCCGTCTGTCCGTCCGTCCGTCCGTCTGTAAACTTTTCACATTTTCGACTTCTTCTCCAGAACCACTGGGCCATTTTCAACCAAACTTGCCACAAAGCATCCTTGGAAGAAGGGGGTTCAAGTTTGTTCAAATGAAGGGCCATGCCCTCTTCCAAGGGGAGATAATTAAGAATAAGTGAAAATTTGGTGTCTTTTTTAAAAAATCTTCTTCTCAAGAACCATTGGGCCAGAGAAGTTGAAACTTATGGGAAACCTGCATTACATAGTGTAGATTCAAGTTTGTTCAAATCATGACCCCCGGGGGTCGGGTGGGGCCACAATGGGGGATCAAAGTTTTACATAGGAATATATAGGAAAATTCTTTAAAAATCTTCTTCTCAAGAACAACAAAGCCACAATTAGTCATATTGATATGAAATCATCCTCAGGTAGTGTAGATTTAAATTTGTTCAAATCATGACCCCCGGGGGTAGGGTGGGGCCACAATGGGGGATCAAAGTTTTACATAGGAATATATAGGAAAATTCTTTAAAAATCTTCTTCTCAAGAACAACAAAGCCACAATTAGTCATATTGATATGAAATCATCCTCAGGTAATGTAGATTCAAGTTTGTTCAAATCATGACCCCCGGGGGTAGGGTGGGGCCACAATGGGGGATCAAAGTTTTACATAGGAATACATAGGAAAATTCTTTAAAAATCTTCTTCTCAAGAACAGCAAAGCCATGATTTGTCATATTGATATGAAATCATCCTCAGGTAGTGTTGATTTAAGTTTGTTCAAATCATGACCCCGGGGGGTAGGGTGGGGCCACAATGGGGGTCAAAGTTTTACATAGGAATACATAGGAAAATTCTTTAAAAATCTTCTTCTCAAGAACAGCAAAGCCATGATTTGTCATATTGATATGAAATCATCCTCAGGTAGTGTAGATTTAAGTTTGTTCAAATCATGACCCCCGGGGGTAGGGTGGGGCCACAATGGGGGATCAAAGTTTTACATAGGAATACATAGGAAAATTCTTTAAAAATCTTCTTCTCAAGAACAACAAAGCCACAATTAGTCATATTGATATGAAATCATCCTCAGGTAATGTAGATTCAAGTTTGTTCAAATCATGACCCCCGGGGGTAGGGTGGGGCCACAATGGGGGATCAAAGTTTTACATAGGAATACATAGGAAAATTCTTTAAAAATCTTCTTCTCAAGAACAACAAAGCCATGATTTGTCATATTGATATGAAATCATCCTCAGGTAGTGTAGATTTAAGTTTGTTCAAATCATGACCCCCGGGGGTAGGGTGGGGCCACAATGTGGGATCAAAGTTTTACATAGGAATACATAGGAAAATTCTTTAAAAATCTTCTTCTCAAGAACAGCAAAGCCATGATTTGTCATATTGATATGAAATCATCCTCAGGTAATGTAGATTCAAGTTTGTTCAAATCATGACCCCGGGGGGTAGGGTGGGGCCACAATGGGGGATCAAAGTTTTACATAGGAATACATAGGAAAATTCTTTAAAAATCTTCTTCTCAAGAACAACAAAGCCACAATTAGTCATTTTGATATGAAATCATCCTCAGGTAATGTAGATTCAAGTTTGTTCAAATCATGACCCCGGGGGGTAGGGTGGGGCCACAATGGGGGATCAAAGTTTTACATAGGAATATATAGGAAAATTCTTTAAAAATCTTTTTCTCAAGAACAACAAAGCCACAATTAGTCATTTTGATATGGAATCATCCTCAGGTAATGTAGATTCAAGTTTGTTCAAATCATGACCCCCGGGGGTAGGGTGGGGCCACAATGGGGGATCAAAGTTTTACATAGGAATACATAGGAAAATTCTTTAAAAATTTTCTTCTCAAGAACAACAAAGCCACAATTAGTCATATTGATATGGAATCATCCTTAGGTAGTGTAGATTCAAATTTGTCGAAATCAAGACCCCCGGGGGTAGGGTGGGTCCACAATGGGGGATCAAAGTTTTACATAGGAATAAATAGGAAAAATCTTTTAAAATCTTTTCAAGAACAGGAAAGCCGTGATTAGTCATTTTGATATTGAAGCATCCCCAAGTATTGTAGATTCAAGTTTGTTCAAGGCATCCTCCAGTAGTAGGGTGGGACCATAATCGGGGATCAAAGTTTAACAAAAGAATATATATAAGAAATATCTTAAAAAATCTTCTTCTCAAGAACAACAAAGCCATAATTAGTCATATTGATATGGAAGCATCCTTAGGTAGTGTATATTCAAGTTTGTTCAAATCTTGAACCCCCCCTCCCTTCCTTCCCCCCAGGGTAGGATGGCAGACATCTTTAAAATTCCGTTTCAAGAACAGCAAAACCATGATTAGTTATATGAATATAGAAGCATCCTCAGAAAGTTTAGATTCAATTTCATTCAAAACATGGCAAATGGGGATAGGTTATGCCTAGAACAGTTGATCAAAGCTTTACGTATGAATATATAGAAGAAGAAATCTGCTGACAAAGAACAGCAGGGCCATATTGACTCAGGTGAGCGTTGTGGCCCATGGGCCTCTTGTTTGGATATATACGTATATCTTTATACTTATATACTATCCCACAACAATATACTCGTACTGTACATTGATCCCGCAACATTATATATATACAAATTAATGACCCACAATTATATCATACATACATTGTACCTAAATATTGAATTATATAAACTAGCTAATTAAAAATAGATCAATTAATGACATAAAATGTCTCTAAAATTTATCTTAAAATAAAAGGGTGGGTCATGATGTTGGATTAAGAAATATATACGCATGTTGATCTGCCACTTACAAGTCTTCAGCATCTGACCAGATATTTTTTTGTAAGACATAAACACAGCGGTTCTTAATCAATGGAAAGTTTTGCACCAAGAAACTTCTCGCACTCGATCATTTTGCTTAGTAACTTATATTATAGAGATACATTGCTTCTAGTCAAAAAGGCTTTGTTTCGGGATAGTGTATTTTGTGTATTGAGTGTTTAAATTCACTAATTATATTAAAAATCGGAAATCACTGAAATCCACAGTTTTTTTTTTTAAATCATATTTCAATGTACATAAAAAACAAGGGATGACACTCGACATCTTCGATACCAGGAAGTGCCTCGGTCCACATTATAAATAGGCGTCGGAACCGGGGGGGGGGGGGCTAGGGGGGCTTAACCTCCCACTTTTTTGCTAAGATATACATAATATAGACGTTAAAATTGGGGCTTACATTTTTTTTTTAAGATTTAGCCCCCCCCCCACACACACACTTTCAATTTGCCCCTCACTTTAATTTTCTTTTGACGCCTATGCTATACAATTATTTAAGGTAGATCGCGGGTTTGCTGACGTCACAATAGGATTCGACGTAGAAAGCCTATCGCGTTTACGTATCAAACTACAAACAAGCAAAAAATATCTTCAGCAGTATACGGTATTATATGAAACATACAGTAAAGCTTGTGTAGTCTGTAAAAATATCTATTCATTTATAATTATAGCTAAAGGATGGATCATTAACTAAAATAAGAGTGTTCTTGATGTTGGAAAATTCAGGGGCTAAAACTAATTCTGTTTATCAAAGTAAAACGCAATAATTCCTCATTCTTTGCATATATAATTGTCATTCAATTTCTTTTTGCGGAATTAAAAAATTACATCATTTTTAAAAAGAAAATTGCGTCACAATCAACAAATCATCAAAACCTTTTCGCAATGAACATAAAGGAAAGTTTGTGTAACAGGAAAGAATAGCAAGCTTGAATAACTTGGTTTTTAAAACAAAAAACCCAACACAAAGAAAAGTCGGAAGATGCCCCCGCACTTGCAAAATACTGCATGGACGAAAATTCATGGGAGGCAGGGAGGCGAGTAGTTGAATTGAAATTGTTGCAGAGGGATTGAAAGAGTGTGTATTTTTCAATTAACCTTTACATCTTTTTTCTTGCACTGGTGAAAATAAAATACGGATTGGCATCCATTCTCTATATAGAATATCAGTAAGTGCGACAAAACGAATTCCGTGTCCACAGGAACACGCCACAACACAAATGGCAAAGGGCTGTTGCTTTGACATCAACACCAAACTGGCATAGTTTCGTGAATTATGTTATTTGATTTAGTTTATTTCAGATCAGTTTAATACAGATTAAAATTCCCAAAGTGGAAGCTTGAACAACACCCCCCCCCCCCCTTACCCCCGGAATGGCGTGTCAGCAATGTTGAGGTCAAGGCAGTCTTTTACATGTAGTCCTTCACATGATATATGTATATGTACCCTTCTAAGATGTCATTATGTTGATACAATACAAAGGCTGATCCAGCGCCGGAGTGTCAAGCGCCTGCCCTCCTATTTGATGATTTATTCGGTACTTATGTAAAATTTGTTTTGTTTTGTTTTAGTCTACATGCTACTTTACGTGACTAGATATTAATTTGTTTTACACATAAGGTTACATATCTCTAAATCATTATTACAAAGTTATTATCTTGATGAAATGCACACTTGGAATTTGTAATATCTGGAATTTGATTTTTAAAGATCAACACTATTGTCTTAGCCATGCACAGTTATGTGAAAAAAAAAAAATAGTATGATCATATCTACATATGTGTGTGTGGGGGGGGGGGGGGGTGTCAGTGATGAATTAGATAATTCTCAACAAGGGAGGCTTCATCAATATAGTTTTGAGGTGATTTTGTTTTTAATCATATGTAGAAATCGATTCTAAAAAAGAAATAAAAGTAGTTAACATCATGAAATAAAATATATGTACGTTCTAAATTGCCATCTATTCTTGTATGTCATCCAATAGTGATTCGCATTACATGTAGACCTGCTGATAGTGTTGTGTGTGTGGGTGGGTGGGGTCAAGGCAAGAGTTGTCCCTCTCATTCTGTAATTTCTGGATCCGCCACTGTAATACTTGATTTATTCAGAAGTCATAAGCTGAAAACAAACATGCTAAACTGATCAAAATTGGCCAAATTTCCCCTTGGATAAGACGTCCTTTTTTGTAGAATTTTTCCGCATTGCTTGAGTTTATTGAGGGAAAAAAATCATATGACTTCTCTCCTGTGTTTCATTGAAATAGTGCCACGCTGTGGGTAAAGTATGGCAACTTTTACATGAACATTATCATCAATCAATAAAAATTGAATTTACGGATAACATGCTTTATTTTGAGTGAATTGTTGATTAATTAATATTTTTTTCTGGTCACGCAGGTATACGAAAATAATGATGTCGCACTAACATAATATAACGTCGTGATGAAAATACAATGTTTGATGGAAAATTGTAAAACTTTAAAGTTCTTTTTCGAGAAATTGAGCTAGAGTACACATTAATTTTTTTTTAATAGATCTATTCTAAATTTACTCCACATTTATTGTGTTGAGTAATAACAACATAACCACGCAGACGAATCTCAAAAAAATTTCAGAAAGAAAAATTTGAAACGAAAGGATTTAGCTGACAAATATTCAGCGTATGTTTTCAGACACAGTAAACCCGCGATCTACCTTAATGCCTGAGCAGTCAATAGACCAGAATATTTTTCCCGAGGTGCACGGAGCAGCTCTGCCTCAGTGTGTTCTATTGCCCGAGGCCAACAGCCGAGGGCAATAGAATACACTGAGCTGCTCCCTGCACCTCGGGAAAAATATTCTCGTCTATTAATTGCTCAGGCATTAAATTATTATTTTGTTACCTAATTCCATTTTCATTATTTATAGCATTGTTTCAAATTATTGTTTACCATTGACGTCTGCGCAATGTTACATATAAATTCGAAACCCAGATCGGTTTTTCCGAAATTCGTTGCGGTCCAATAGATCGCAGTCTATTGACCGACAGTTGGTCCAATAGATCACAGTTTATTGACCGGCAGTTCATAGATCGGTTTCAAAAAATAAGATAACTTAAAAGAAAAATTACATTAACTTTTAGGGACCTTGTAGAAAAGAGTTATCCGTAGTAAGTATAAAAACAAAGGCCTGACAATAAGGGCGAGGTGAATATTGTACTTCGAAGGTGTCTAAATCATCGTATTGACCGAAAACCCCCCAGCAATAATTGCTTTATTATATGATTCAATGATTAAATGACACACACTTATTAAGCAATCCATGCCATCTTACTTGTTCACATCTACTGAAGTACTAGCCAAACATAATGAGAGAAACGGGGTTAAAAAACAACCAAATGTATTATTTTGGAATTTTTAATTCTAGTTTAGGTGCAATGTAGAAAAAATAAATGTCAAGTACATATATAGGATTAATTTTGAAAAAAGGGGGTATTAAAAGAAAAAAATGGCAAATTACCTGAAAACAAATCTTTGACTAGCCCCCCCCCCCTCCCTCCAAAAAAAGAAAGAAAAAGAATTCTCCCAACTCAAAATTTTATTTGGTGGGATGTAAAGGTCCATAAACGAGGGGAGAGGGGAGCTTTCATTGCAATTTTTCATCCTTAAAATTTAAATTAAAAATTTACATTCTCAAAAGGTGGGGAGAGGGGCAGGCCACCTGCAGCCCCCACTCCCACCCCTCACCCAATAATCTATGTGCCTTAATCAGGTCGAGGAAACTATTTTCTGTGACGTCAGGAAAAATCTACATGCTAAATGAGGCACCCAACTGACTGGCAAACTGACCAATCAGCTAAATGAGTTGCATTATGGGTTACTACAAAAAATACTACATGTACGTTTCGTAAAGGCCAGTTTTTGAAATCGCTCTCGGAAAGACATGATGCACTTTTCCAAGAATTTTACACACTTAATATAATATGTAAATCATTATCTACTAGTTCCATACTCACATTTACATACAAATGTTTTACAACGGAAAAATCTGGATTTTCTCTACTCCATTGTATAAGTCCGTTTGTTGACAATAGCCTGGCAGTTTTTCCCGTGCTGTACTATCAGTCAGTATAAATTTCACTTGACTATCCCCTGGTCCAAAACAAATCGACTCTGAGGTGTACTCACGTAATGTCATTGTTTACTACGTATACAACTTCGATATATACATGTATGCTACTCAATATACACGTTCTATGATCAATGTACATGAGAATTAAAAAAAACGTACAGCAATAGACTTATGTTTTTTTTATAACTGAATAACTGAAATAACTTTTAATTTCTAGTAAACAAATAACAAAGTAACAACGAATAACACCAGTAGCATGGCAAATTTACGAATATCAAGTTATAAAAACTCTTATTTACTTGTGAAGACTTTGTGAGCGCTATTTCAATGTACTATTTAACACGGAAAATTGACTTTGTTTGTTAATGTGAGCATGGAAAATCTTAATTAGAACCTATTCTTCGTGTTTTTCACAAAAACATTAAAAATAATTATTAGTTGACTTTCCCGCAGTCATTTGAAATCGCGTCCTAAATTTGACTGACCCACGTGTTTGTAGTAAAATATAAACAGTAGTAGACCATCATGCTTTTCGGCTCATTCATTGGATTGGACGATTGCTCGCTGTAAGCACCTCTGTGCGCAATGACGACAATATCCATATATGGTAAATTCCTCGACCTGTTAATGTTATGTTCATATGAGTGGAAGTCAGGTGCAAGTGAAATAACTTTCCAAAACTATTTGCATCAATTTGGAATTTCCCTATCTATTGGTCCAATGAAGAATAAATAATTCCTTATATTGACCTGGAAGGTCACGTGCAGGTCAATATAACAGTATTTTTCTAACATTATTGGATCTCAGCCAATCAGAGAGATGGGAATTATTCAATCATATAATAAAAAATACTAACTACTTACAACATACCAACTGATCAAATTCCAAAATTCAAAGAATGAGAAAAGAAATAAATGTTCTTGTAAATGAATGGAGAGAAAATATTTATTTTGGAATATTTACACCATCCCCCCCCCCCCCCCCTTGGTTTTGATACAAATTTAATTTTCCAGTAAGGAAGAAGAGAGAAAGGGAGATCGAGAATCTGTTACAATTTTATGTACTTGTATACTTATGTACAGATGTAACTGTGCATAGGATGGACTACTAAATTATTAAGGATCGATAAAATGATACAAAATATGCATCATCATCATCATGAAAAAAATAAAGATTTTCTTTTATGACATGACTTTGTATGCCATATGACATGACCTTGTATGCCATTCCGTTTGTTCTTAAAAATTTTAGCATTTATGACATGACTTTGTATGCCATATGACATGACCTTGTATGCCATTCCGTTTGTTCCTAAAAATTTTAGCATTTATTTTTAAAAATGCAGATTTTTTTTTCCCGATAGAATTTAAAACATGGCATTAATATTAAAATATTAATTCCAAACTTCAAGTTTACTAAATATGGTTCAAAAATTGAAGTTTTCGCAGACAGAAAGGTGGACAAAAACATTATGCCCAGATCTTCGACCTTCTGGGGCATAGAAAGTACTGATGAGATATAATCCCAAAACTTTTAAGAATTCATGAGTTTAGCAAGTGTAACTTTTCTTTATTGCGTGGAGGGTTCTAAGCTTCAGGCAAAAATATATAAGCGAATTGAAACCGGATGCAATGCAGCTTGCACATGCACCTGAGCGCTTGACAGATCGCTAAGACAACTCGCTCTTAGGACTATGCACCCCAGTCAGAATCGACTCACCGTCGGGAAAACTCGTTATATTCACACGTACATGTACATGTACATGTAAAACTCGCCTAAGCATATGTATTTTAAGTGATCGACTTACACAGAAAGTTTACACTTCTTTTAATCTAATCAACAATTCTAAATACCATATAGGTACAGTGTATATATTTAATTTGCTGTTACAGTTCTAATTATAAGCTCGGAATCTTGATTAGTGAAAAAAAAAATGTTATAGCTTTGTAAATTGTATGAAGTATAGAAGAAATATTTAATATACGTGTATTCACCAATTTAGACAGGGAATATCTACGATACAAGTAACTTATAGAGAATTAAGTGTTGGTGGGTTGGGGTGGGGTTGCTGATTCATATGATCTTAGAAAGATCACATCCACTGCGGTATGTGAATAACCATCCCTTTATTCTGAGGCCACTGATCAAGCCAATATTACAATTAATAATAGATGTGTAGATCATAAGACTGAACTTTTGTCCCCCGCTTTTACTGAAAGTGGGGGATATTATTTTCGGTCCGTCCGTCCGTCCGTAGGGCAGTCCGTCTGTACACATGTATTTCTGTCTGTCTGTAATATTTTCGTTTCCGCGTGATATCTCGAGAAGCTTTTGGACTTTTGCAATGAAATTTTACACAGCAACTTCCCATGGCGTAAGAATCATGTAAATTTTGAGGTCAAAAGATCAAAGGTCAAGGTAGTAAATTCATAAATTCTGTCTGTTTTAACACTGTCGTTTCCGCGCGATATCTCGAGAAGCCTTTGGAATTTTGCAATGAAATTTTATACCACAACTCCCTATGGCTTAAGAAAGACCCCTATTGATTTTGAGGTCAAAAGATCAAAGGTCAAAGTCGTAAATTCATACATTCTGTGTGTGTGTGTGAAACTTTCATTTCCGGGCGATATCCCAAGAAGCTGTTTTTGCAATTAAATTTTATACCTTAACTCCCCATGGCTCCGCCCGCCCTTCTTAAAGTGTCCCCCCTCGGACCCGCCCCGCCCCCCCCCCCCCCATCACTGCATGCTCTTCTTCTTTTTTTCCTTAAGCGGGGGACACAGATTCTCTGAATTAGCTTGTCCTGATTACACCCCAACAGCATATTATTCAACGTCAATGTAACATTAACTGTACAAATCACAAACACTTTTTATTGGTAAGAATACAATTCAATTAAAAAAGAGAACATAAAATCAATATTCAATACAGTCAAATTATTCTAACAGCTTGGTCAATTTCGTATTACTTTGAATTTAAAGTCGACCTTAGAAACGTTTGGGCCGGAATGTGTCGAGCACATTCTGTCGTCGGTGACAACATGTACTGTGAACATATGCACACTTTGTCGCCGATATATTGTGCTAAAGAGTATTTACTAAGGTCGTGAAGAGAGAGAGAGAGAGAGAGAGAGAGAGAGAGAGAGAGATTGACACACACACACACACACAGAAGGATAGGCAAAGTGTAAGGCAGATAAATAAGTAAACAAGCTGTATTTATTTAGCATAACTCGCAATAATGTAGGAAAAAAGTTTTGGTCAGAAAATTGTGTCCAGGATTGGTGTACATCACTATGATATGTCAAGATACCGTATTTCTTGAGATATCTGATAAATCAGTCTATCCTTTTTCCTCGTTATATATACTTGGAAATAGATTTTTTTTTCAGTAGTAATGATTATTGGAAATTATTTTTTGCGTGATTCTTATTCATGTGCCGATATAATTGGTGTTGGGGTTAACATTTTTTTGCTCAACTGAGCTGAAAGCTCGTTAGCTTTTCTGATCACATTTTGTCTGTCATCATTCTTTAAACTTTTCACATTTTCAGCTTCTTCTTATTATAAGTAGATCTACTTCTGGGCCAATTTCAACCAAACTTGCCACAAAGCATCCGTGGATAAAAGAAATTCAAGTTTTTTTCAAATGAAGGACCATGCCCTCTTTCAAGGGAAGTATAGTTATGAATTAGTTGAAATTTAGTGACATCTTTTAAAAATATTTCCCAAGAACCACTTTGTAAGAAGAGTCAAAATTCATATGAAAGCTTTCTTATAAAGTGTAATTCAGTTCTTTTAGATCATGCCCCTCGGGGAGAAGGGTGGGGCTACAGTAGGTTATCAAAGTTTTTCATAGAATAACTCTTTCAAAATCTTTTAAAAATTTTGAAATACGCATGCTTTTTCTTTTCACTTGCATCCAATAACTTACTGCCCGACTATTGCATTTTCACGTGACCCACAATCATATATATGTAGTACTGGATAATGCCGATGTCGGCCGCTAGTGAGTGTGGATCGTGATTGCTGATCTGAGGGAAGAAATTCTGTGGATTTTCTCCGGTGTAGCTTTAGACTGAACTGTATCGAAGTGCAATTATCGCTAATCTTTATATTACCCATGAGAGTGGTGCGAGGCAACTGATGTCAGCAGTTTTGAGGAAAGGATGCAAAACTTTTACAATTTTCAAATTAAAGCTTTAAAACTTTATTCTCAGAGAACAATATGAGGCCTTTCAACATTTTTTGGAGGAGGTGGGGGAGGTAATGATTTCAATATCCTTCGTGCTCAATAATAATACTGAGTAAAATTATAAAATAAACATAAACGAGTAAACAATAAACAAAGTAAAATAAAAAAAAAAAGAAAATAAATGTTCGAAACTGTAACCCTTAATTTGATGTTATAGACAGCCCATTACATTGACCATGCAAGTAATACCAATTATCCCATACAAATGTCTGGAAATGTATACGGGGTGGAATGGGCTGATTTAAGGGCATAGATGGAAAGGACAGTGTCTGTGAAAAAAAATATTGAGAAATGTGTCTTTAAATGCGTAGTAGAAAAGGTGTGAATAGGCCACATTTCCCTTCTAGATCTTCTGAAGGGGTAAGTGAAATATGCAGGGTAGGGTACATGTAACTTGCGGTGTTTTAGCAGGACTTGCACACTATGGATCCTCCTTAGATTCAGAAATATTTTGGGGCTTGAATAAAAAATTGCTATGTTCCAAGATTAATTTAATTAATTCTGCATAAAATTGAAATACATTCCACATGTAAGAAAAGAAGAACGCATGGTAACAAAATAATTGACCATATTTAATAAAGGAAATGAATGCTATAAATGACATTCGAAGGAAATATTTGTGAAAAGTTTATTTTTTCCAAGCTTCTAGCTGCAATCATTTTTCTCGAATCATTCCTAGGGGAGTACCGGTAGCACTTTTATGGAATTCAGCTCAAAGCTAAATTGGCACGGAATTCTTGGGATGCATCTGACAGTGAATATCGCCACCCTGTACATTTTTTCGCCGGCGATAATATGTACCTGGCTACCCTTACTGTACATGTCGTTCATTGATACAAATTAACACCGACGACAAATTGATACTTTTTTCCCTTTATGAAGAATGGACGATGGAATGGTCCATGCATACATATCGGCACATAGTCATAATGTGATAATACAATGTAAGTGCAGCGAACTTCTACATATTTTATCACCAAAAATATCGTTTTAAAGAATGTTTTCCTGGGGTCGGAGAAAGAGAGATTCTTTTATTTATTTTTTTTTAAAGAATCTATATCTCTTAATCATGTTAATCATCCTCATAAGAACAACCCGAATACACGTTTTACATGCAATATGACTTTTTTATTGCAGCTGCTTCCACGGAGTTAAAAATGACACTTGTGCTTGAAAAAAAAAAAGATTTGTCATTTAGTGAACATGCAATCTCATGAAATCTTAATACTTGATTCTCGATTTGAATACGATTTTCGTGTATACTCACATGCATTGATGTACACCGAGAAAATTTGATTTATGAACTTAACAGTAGCTTATTGAAATATGCCTACTTAACAAGTCTGTATGAATTACACGTCAATAATATGTATACACATTTTATAGTATGTAAGTATTTGAAAGTTGCTTTGTATTTCAAGTTAAAACGTTATCCAACAGAATTATTGTTGAACACCACTAATTCTGTATCAGATGTAGGTAATTTCGGGAGGGTTCACGCTTCATTAAGAAGCTTCAATGGATCAATTCCCTCTCTGGGAGCGTAATCTTTTGATCTGAACTTTCATATCAACAAGTAGCCCTACAGAGCATACGAATAACATAAAAGTTTCTGAAGATATTTTTAGGTTTGGGAATCTGATGCACAAACACTAAATATAATATGTCAAGATGACACTATTCTGAAGTTTGAAAATGAAGATACACTTATTTGTATATTCAGTTATTAATAAAATTTGTTTAAATAACTGAACCCATCTTAAGCAGAAATAAAACGTGTATGCATACGCAACAATATTTATAAAATATCCTGTTTACACTTTGACGCGAGTGGAACTCGTCAACACAATTTTTATAGGGAACGTGGTTTTTATTGTGAAAATTATTTAATACTCCATACTGAATCACACACTGTAACGCAAAGTATAATCCACTGCACTAGTAAATCCCAAGATATAAATCCCAATGTATGAATTTGATAAAGTAATCCTTGTATTAATAGATAAACCTTTACTTTTCTTTAAGAAATAAAACCAATTTTATTCTACCATTTATTTACAGTTTAAAAAAAATAAAGAAACTTATGAACATAATGAGATTAATTCACCCCAACTTTTTTTATTCACCTCACTTACCTAATAATTTCCAAAGTTATATGTTATTACCAATGAATATTTTATTTTTTATTCAATTCCCTAATTAATCAATCACCAGAGCTACACCTTGGTAAATATTTCGGTGCGGCTCGGTGTTTACTAAAATTAACCAAGTCACCAATACACAACACCTTGGTAAATATTTCGGTGTAAAATTGGTGCTGGTGTTAATTCCCAGAAATAAGAGAAGTAATAGCCGTTTAATAATTTAGGCTATCACAAATAATTTCTCCAAAAGCCCTTGGTGTGCAATAATTTTACCAAGGATTTCGGTGAAATATCAGGTGCCACTTGGTAAATCCTAACCAAACTATAATAAATGTTTAATTACCAAATCCTCTCTAGCCCGTCTTATTTGTGCCTCCGACATCTTCAAAATAATCAACACGTCTACAGAGCAATTAACCAATTGAACCCGTTTTATACTGGTCATCCCCTCAATGACAGTTATATACTGCGGATTAATAGAGATGCTGGCTACCAAACTCCCCCTACCAGACGGCACCCCACTGTGAATAACTAGAAGTTGGGAAGCGATACAAATTAACAAACAAACATTAAGCAATGTATTTACACAGCAATTCACTACTGTAAAATTATATCATTAAACAATTATCAGGAAATATAAAGTTACAAAACTTACTTAGCTGCAAGCATAAGCGTAATCACGGGGGAAGGGCGGCTGAGGTTAGTGTCCTATTTATTTATTTTTTTTTTGAGAGGACAAGGAATTTTTGTGCCCACACCTACATTTCGGGTAGAGTTGTACAAAAGAAGATATAGTAACATGTTAACTAGGAAATGCTCGTAGTAGGTTTCAAATTGTAAAACAAACTGTTACTTTATTTGCTTCTCAAATATTTAACTCAGTTGACACCCCCACCCCACCCCTTCCACTTAATGACTGCGTCTTCGGCAGGTTTGTAATGGAAAAATGATCTGTCTGTTAATATATTTTCGAAGTGCTACGTTTTTCTACACTTTTCGTCCAGTTTTAATATAGCTGCAGAACTGTAGCCCTCCGGAAAAAAATATTGACAGACCGGAAAGCTACAGTGCCACCCATTGAAAAAAAGTGTATATTTATTGCGCACAGAAAATTACGCTTTTTCTCGATTAATTTCTCCGTGTTTTTCAAAGTGCCATCTCAAAATATTACTAACCATGTGTTTCTAACATATTCTTTTACTATTTCAACAACAAAACATTCCTTATAGCCATTGAAAATATCCCTCCTGGGTCTGAAATTGAAACCGTCGAAAATTTTGCCTATGTACCATTTGGGACGGCAAGATAATTCAATCCAACGCGCTTCGTGCAGATATCAAATATGAGAGTAGTTGATAGAAATCAAAGGAATATTTTAATATCGAGCTTTTCTGCAGTTGAGGTAAGAATTTGGAGAAATTAATCCAAAATTGAGCGCAACTTTTTGTGCGCAATAAATATACAGTTTTCTCTATGGGTGGCACTGCAGCTCTCTAGTCATCCATCACAATTTTTTTCAGAGCAGCGAGCTACTGATCTGCAGCTAGTTTTAATAAAACTTGGAACATAAGTTGGTAGACTACATAAAGATAGAACATAATTAGTTTATTATATGTACTAGGGATGTCATCGAGTACTCGACTATCTTTCGATCATAAAGATTATCGACTAAATATTTTTTACTCGGTTACTCGTTAAAAATGTGCTATTGTAATCTAAATTCATTTATAAATCGCTTTTTTTTTTATCTTCGGTTGTTATCAAAGCTTAGACCCTTTAATTTGCGAACCGAATTATTTTTAACTAGAATGATTACATACTTAATGTCTAATTAAATTAATTCCATGGTGAACATCAAATTCCACCATGGAATTAATTTAACACATTTGTTCACACAAAACTTGCATAATTAAGATTTATCACAGGCTTTTCTTAAATTTTGATGAAAAGAACAGTCTAACTGTTCCACTGTCAATCGGATCAATAAATGAGTTGGAATTATAGACACGATTGATCGTTCAATTACTTATACATGTATTAGCATCTGGAGAAGGAATTACACGCCATAGTTAGTATTTGATAAAGTGAACTTAAAGACAAGATATGCGGTAGAGATTTTAATTTTAATTAATATACAGAAGCATAAATTATAGGTGTGACAGTGGCTTGCTTTTAATATTGAGTGTACAAGCATTTTGACAAGAAAGTACAGATAAACAGATAAGACAAAAATTATTTTAATGAGCACTCGATTATCGCTTGACTAAAGACCCCGGTTATTCTATTAGGCTACCCGAGTAAATTAACATCCCTAATATGTATATTTTTAAAGATACGTTGATATATATATACATGTAAAGGAAAAAACTGTCATTATGCTAAAATGTTTAAAGTAAATTATGTTGAAATGCGATTAATAGAAACATGTTAATGACTTGGAATATACGCGGAAGTCTGATTTTGCCGTCCATGAGATCTTACACGATGATCTGTATCTTGTGCCGAAACTGCAAGTATCCGAAAAAGCATGAGGATTGAAAATCTTTAAGCCCAAATTATGTGTTCCCAACTGCATCCCCCATTGTTCGAAATAATATCCTTACACATTACAAATATTTCATAAAAAGTCAATGTTTTGTAAATTTTCAAGAATTGTTTTGATGCTTATGTAGTGTTGTAATGATATACTGATATATCCTGATACAATGTACGTTTGGACCGCAGTCGGTACATGTAACCGGCCAGTACGGCAATCCAGAAAATTCCTTTTTTTTTTTGATATGGTTTATAAGTTAAAGCTGAACAGGATTCGTAAAAGGTAGAAATCTAGGTTTGTCTGCCATATTACTTTGCATTTTCCGTTACCTGTACAGACCCAAAATAAGCCGTTAACTTGGTCACAGTTCAATGTGATCAGTTTTCATCGGTGACGGACGAATTGTATTCTACATAGCTATTGTAAAACTCTCGGGTAGCGACAAAAGTAACTGTGCTTCTTCCACGGCAGAAAAAAAAAGTACTAAAGAAACTAACATCGGTTGCACAGGTCAGTGCAAAACAAACACTAATACACGTAAACTGCAATAAAATGTAAACAAAGGTAATGTAACATAACCAACAGGAACACTACATTCCACGCAGGTATACCCCTGACAAGAAAGCAGTCAGGTGTAACAAATGCGAAAAGTATACCCCATTGCGTATATCGGAGATAGGAAACCTAATATGGCGTATGCATTTTTACGAGTTGTGCTTTGCATTTAAAAGCAATAAACATTACGATTAAACGCAGTCTTTTTATTTTTTTTTGTTTAAACGCAATTATTTCTGCGATTTAGGAGATTGGATCATGTTACAAAAAACATTAAGAATACTAAGTAGTATATTTTTTTTAATCTACACATAGAGCTTGATTAAAAATGAAAACAAAAAATGAGTGTTAGTGCTCTTTTTTGGCATTTTGGATCATTTTATATGACCTTTTTGCACTGTAATTATGTCTGACAAATATATCAATTTTTCTAAGTTTTTCCTTCAATATTTCTTATCCAAACAAATCATAAAGTCTTATTTTATCCAGAATAAACACATTAAAATTTATGACAACGAAAAAGTTTCAAATTACTTTGCATAGTCAATTATTTGACCTTTCTGCATTCAGAAAATGTCATTTTTCTGGCATTAAAAAAAATAACGAGCAATAAAATCATTTTAAAATATACTATAGAAAACAAAGTTAATAAATCATTTGACTTCAACCTTAAACGTCAAGACGAAGTGATTATTTCAAAAATACGTATTGGTCATTCAAAAAATTAACATGCATACTTAAAATATTAAAACGAGGGTTTGAGCCAGAATGTATATCCTGTGACTGTCCGCTAACTATTAATCATATTCTTTTGGAATGTTCCGATTTCTCGCCTATTCAAAGGAGACTTTTAGTTAATGTGAGAATGATGTAAGAACTTTCTTACAAATGTTAATACAATTTTAGAATATTTGCATGAAACTGGTTTTTACAGGAAAATTTAGAAGTAGGTAATTCAAGCAATTTTGATGAGAAATATACATAGCTCAATTTATTTTTTAACAGTTTACGTATTTTTAAGTCCGTCGGATAGGACATTAAATGGTGCCCCTTGTCAAGGATTACAACCCCCTTGGCACGTAAAAGATCTTTTCTCTGGATTTCGAAAAAGAGTAGGCTCATCGGGGGCCGCCAAAGAAACCAAAACTTTCAAAACCAGATCATATAAACAGAATTATCCACCGAAATATAGCTGAAATATTGCCGACTCGGCGTTAAACATTAAACAAGCAGTCAATCATTTTAGAATATAAAGATTTTGCTGAATTTCAGCAGAATGGTTAAAATTATATTATATCACAAAAGAAAATTAAATGTGGGGGTTTATGATGTAATTTAAAAAAAAAAAAAAAATTAAAAATGTGTCAATTTTTAGCATAAAGTGAGGCTATTTTTTATCTGGACTTTCACAATAAATTTGCTATATTTGTCACAAGTTGATAATAGAATTCATGGCAGATATTTTGATAAATAATTTGCAATTGGGACCAACATAAAACATTTCACTGCACAAAATAACTCTGTGTGCAACTTGCATGGAAAAATAGGAATTCAAACTTAACAGTGGTGTAAATACTTCGAAAGAGAAAAATCTATCATTTTTTCTATATAAAAAAAAAAAAAAAAAAAAAAAAAAAAAAAAAAAAAAACACTTCCGTCAGAAAATTTTTCTAATGCTTTTGGTATGGAATTTAGTCTTGGAATTTTAATTGAATATAGTTTAATTGGCATTGTAGACTCAAATTTATTGGAAGAACTAAAATATTATGCAGATTTTTTTTTAAATAGAGATCGAACCAAAGACATGCTCAAAAGCTGTGGAGCGAACCTCTTTAAACGCAATTTTCTCAGCGGGTTTCTGTTCAAACCCTTACTCCTAAACTTATACCAAACCTCTTATAATTTTTGATATTCTTTTCTAACTTATAGAACAAGAATGAAAAATGATATATATGTTTTAATATCAACATACATGTATCACGAAACATTTTTTTTTTCAAATCTGTGTGTATATATCGTACAAAATTAATTATATATTCAAATTAGGTTGGTTTGTGAGGAAACAATAAAAGACATGACCCGCCCCAAAATCCTCTCTCAGGATCAAATTGAATCATTCTTCAATAATAATCCCCTAAATAATGACCATGATGACCAGTTATCAAAATGAAACTTATTGTATTCTGTTCACAATGTACATGTAAGATATCACGCCATTTGCGTTGTCGGTTTATGATAAAAAATACGATAGATGTGTTCGGTATAAAATTTATCATTTCTTTATTGAAAATTTCCTTCCATTGTCAAAATTCGAGTGTTGGTAAAATGTGTTGGTGCTGTCGGACCTGTACGGGCAAATTAAAAACCCGGGTTCTTAAATATTCTTAAATATTCTCCGTTAATACTCAGTCAATTGAATTGAAATGGGTGGATTCTGAAGGTCGATCATAATAAGAATATTTATTAAATCAGATGTTTAACTTTTAGTAATTCTATTTGAATAATATTCAAGTTCTGTGAAATGGGAGTAAAATTTCTTGTCAAATTAGACATATATTTGCTTTCAAATACATTTTGTTGAGTGTGTTCTGCAGATAATACTAGTTGGAATATTGCAGTTTTAGATTAGCCTTTTAATGTTTGTTGTGTCGACATATATCCATCAAAATTCATACAATCTTTAAAATCTTCTTAACTACTGTACATTATGTAAACATTTTCACGGGGTGCACCCCCTTCCTGTAAATTATTAGGATCAATGCACAGGCACTTGACGCTTTAAACCTTTCTCTTCATTGATAAAAATATCATCATATTATAATGGTATTATGGTATGGGATGGACATTATGGGATGAATGAAGTGATTATACCGGTTTCTGGGTCACTGTATATATGTATATATCGAATTGTGGGATAACTATAGTCACTATACCTGTTTGTGGGTCACTGTACAAATGTATATGTAAATGTATTGTGGGATAAATAAAGTGATTATATGCCACTCTGTGGTTCACTATATTTAAATATGCATAAAAAATTATTGGATACGAAACATATAGATGAGATATTTTGTTAAAAATTCATAATATAAGGTTGATAAGCTCTGTGTTGAATAAATAAATAATACATTTTGGGATGGACATTATGTGATTAATGTAGCAATCATACCAGTTTGTGGGAAACTATAATATATGTATATTACGAATTGTTGGATAAACAAGCGATTACATAAAATATAATGTGAAAATCTCATAGTATTAATTTGATAACCTGTATATTGAATAAAGAAAAAAATACGTAATGGATTGAACATTAAGGGATCAACGCGATGATTATACTTGTTTTTGGTTAATTAATAATTACGTTTAAAAGAAATTCTGGGATAAGTAGGCGTTTAGATAAAATATCTTGTTACGAATCTAATAATTTCGGCTGAAAAGTTGTATAATGAATAAATAATTAATACACTTTCGAGTTGGACATTACGGGATCAATGTATAGTACATGCTAATACCTGTTTGTGGGTCACTATATACACGAATATACATGTATATGAGGAATTGTTTGAAAAGTAGGTGATTGCAAAAAAAAGTGTAACATGCAAGAGTGTTACAATATAAGGTTTATTAGCTGTATATTGAATAAATAAATAAAATATTAGTACGATAAGATGAACATTATGGGATCAGTCTAATGAATGCACCAGTTTGTGGGTCATTGCATGTGTATGTAAGAAATTGTTGGATAAGTAGGTGTTATGCATAAAATAATCTTTTTAATAATGTCATAATATTAAATAAATAAATAAAATATTATGAGATGGACATTATCGGGCTAAGGTAGTATTTATACCTATTTTGTGTCACTATCTATGCGTATATAGAAACTGTGGGATATGTAGGCTCGGGGATAAAATATCTTGTTGAGAATTTCTAATATTAGGCTGATAAGCTATATGTTGAATAAATAGATTATGGTAATAGTAAATATATTACGATAAGGGATTGACTTATGGGATAGTTGAAGTGATTATACCTGTTTGTGGGTCATTGTATATACGAATTGTGGGATATATATATTGCATGTGATTATACCTGATTGTGGGTCACTGTATATATGTATATAATGAATTGGGGGATAAATGTAGTGATTGTACCTGATTGTGGGTCACTGTATATATGTATATAATGAATTGTGGGATAAATATAGTGATTATACCTGTTTGTGGGTCACGGTACATGTATCTATGTATATATGAGCTGTGGGATAAATATAGTGATTATACCTGTTTGTGGGTCATGATATAGATATGTTTATAACAAACTTTTGGATATGTAAGCATATACGTAAGATATTTTCTTTAAAATCTCATAATATAAGGTTGATAAGCTCACGAATGGAAGGTCATTATGTTATAAATGTAGTGATGATAGCTGTTTGTGGGTCACTATATGTATATATATATATATATATATATATGTATATAACGAATTGTGGGACAGGCGATTGCATAAAATATATAGTGTAAAATCTCGTAATATTACTCTGCTATCCCATATGTTGAATCAATAAAAATACATTACGGATTGGACATTATGGAATCAATGCAGTGATTATATCTGTATATTTACTTTTAAAAATAAGAATTCAATGCTTAAATGTGGTTCACTATATACATGTATATAAGAAAATCTGGGATAAGTAGGCATAAAGATAAAATATGCCGTTCAATATCTAACAATGCTTAATGAATAAATAAATTATAAATAATACATTGTGGGGTGGACATTATTTGATAAATCATCTTTGTCACTATATATATTTGAGTATGTAAGAAATTGTGGGATATATATATAGAGAGAGGATATCCCTAAAATATCTTGTTAAGAATCTCATAAATCGTATATCGCAGTGAGTCATTCCATATTGTACATATGTAAATATACATATATATATTTATATCAAACATTAATTCTTATGTCTTACATTGCGAAATGCAGCACATAATATATATAGCATATGATAATATTGTGGGTCATGATATTCATATATATAGAGCATTGTGCGATGTATATACTTTATCCCACAATGCTCTATATATATGAATATAATGACCCACAATGATATACAACATTTTTAATCTTATCTCAATAATTATATTATATATTATATAATGACCATATATAACGCCTAAATCATGAATATGACATAGCTATGCAATGTAGAAATGCGAGATCCCACAAACCTGTTTAGAAGGTCGGTGCCCACAAACAACCTCATATACCTATATATATATATATATGAATGAATGCAGATCATGGTATAAAGACGTTATAATTTTTAGATATATTGTATATACTACAGAAAAGAAAGCTGCTTTTTCATTATGTCCCCTAAATAATAATGCCATATTTTTGTGAGGAATTTTTGCTTGGCACCCCCCCCCCCTTATTAAAAAAATTGAAAGTGAATTAAGCTTATAAATGAACACTTTTTATTACACACACACACACAAATGCACTAACCAGTAGGCCACTTGATTTTTTCTGCAGACAGGCATTGTAGAGCTGTACAAGTCCGCATGAAGCATCTGTACACAGAAGAATAAGTGACGTTAAATCTGTCACTTATTTGCCTGTACCCTTCCATGTTGGCCAGCATCCATATCGAAATCATTATTTGTTTGGAAGGTTCGATGATTTCTCTGCCATGAACCTGTTCTTTTGGAATGTGGCCTGTTGACAGTATCTGTTGATTCAATAAATAAAGTATACACTTCGATGATATATTGGATAATGTTTTCGCGTACCCCCCCCCCCCTCCACCGTATTTGTACACATAAACCATACACGAATTCCATAACCGGACATTCATTTTTTTTAATAACATATGTACATTTCACTTTTTTAGGGGGGGGGGGGTTTAAATATTTATTCATAATTATAGCGTGTTCAAAACTGAAATGCAGCAATTGAATAATTAAATTTATCAATATACGCCGCCGTGTTCGTGTATAAACTTAAATATAATCAAAGTGTAAATAATCCTCATAAAAATCAACCCGTTTCTTTATTCGACTAAACATAACATGATATTGAAAATTTAATTTTAATTCAGTTAATTTAAAATATATGTAGTGCTTGTAATTCTGCTCTTCTATGGTACTCTAAAAGGAGCGCAATTTTAAATATTTTTTTTTTTTTACATAGAAGATTTTGTGAATAGTCCTTAAAATTATAATAACATATCGAACAAAGAATTTACAGAGTTATAAAATTCTAATCTTATTATGAAAAGGTGCATTTTCTTATGTTATTTATTAATAATTTAAAACATACCTGTCTACAGACTTCCTCGAAAGTCTCTCTACGCATTCGAAAATGTGAGGAGAACTCATCTGGGGAGTATGCTGTTACGGTAACGTTAAAATATTCAGCAATACGCTGTCGGCTTCTTTTTTCTGTCAATAAACGACGAATAACATCTGGCGTAACATCGTCGTCACAATCATTCATGTCACTGTCTTCAAATACTTGAAGCAGAAATATTTTTAATATGCGAGTGCTTCGTTTTAATTCGTAGTCCTCCATATTTGGTAATTGTGACGTTACCAACCGTTCCATTAACGCCACCGTTTCCAGATGACGTCGCCGGGAAGGCAACGTTAATGGAAAGCGCCCTTAGTTTTGTAGTTCAGTTGAAGTTTTGGGATTCTAGAGAACAGATGTAAAAATGTTTACAGTTACTTTTGTCCAGACCAGACTTGTGGATTTTTTTTTATTCAATCTTTAGTCGTTCCCAGACTATCTTTGTGTTACATTAAAGTTTTAGAATTCATAGAATTTAAAACTAACTAGTTAGTTTTAAATTCTATGAATTCTAAAACTTTAATGTAACATTTGGAATCTCGAGATAAATATATAATTGAAATTTATATTATTTATTTATTATTTATGAAATTGGATATTAGAAATTAACTTTTTCCGAATTTCGGGGGTCTTGTAACTAGCAAGTGACGTTGTGCGACCATATATAGAAACATATATTGTTGTTGCTTTTGTTATCTATAATAAAATTTTTAATATCAGAATATAATTTTTGAAAACTTTATTATCTTTTGTTGGTTTCTTTCGTAAAAAATCGCTACCAGGTTATTCATAATTATACTCGCTACCAGAAATTAAGAGACCCGATTTTAGCCACAACCAGGCTTTTTAAAACCATATCATATTTAGCCACATTTATCCTATCTTAAGAACTCATTACGGTGAAAACGTTACAATACTATTGATGGGGAGAAGGAAAATTTTTACATTTATCATTCCTCTTTCTGAATGGGTAAAATTTCCCTTTGTAGACAAAGACCCTTATAGACGCCTTGATGGGAATTGGTCAGATGTATGTTCAAGGCATTTTAACAAAGTCCAACCAACATGTGATGTGTTTTGGTGTTCAAATATAATAGAATATCCAGAAGTAATAAGGCCGCTCAATACAGCTCATTTTCAGCCAATTGTAAGCACAAAATGTGTTCAGCAGTTTACAAAATGACAATCAGCGATGAACCCGACGGAAAATCAGCAGTAGAGGTAAATGTTAGCCGAACAGGAAAAATGTCAGAGAGGAACGAAGAGAAATCGAGATTTGTGAAAGACCAGAGACGAAGTCTCGTGAAACAAGTGTTGACGACTAATCTCCATACATGTACGGGTCCGAACTTTTACTCGAAGCAGACACGAAACAACTTAATGCCGGTAATTTTACAACAGTTCCAACAAAAGATGTTCTGAAACAGATAAGAGCGGAGGAAAGACAATACGAAAAATTGAGTGACTGCGTAATAAGAGAAATTTATGCCGTGAATAAAACATTCAAAATTTTGGATACAACAGTTAAATCAGTAAATGGATACATTCAGTTTATCAGATTTGAACCGTTTTTTTAAGAATGTTGCGCCTTCCAACTCGGGAAAGAGTGGGGCAACTTTGTGGGCTTTCCACTCCCGTACGTCAACTTTATTTAGAATAAATAATTAAGTCAGGATAAAAGTTCAACAAATAAAATTTATTTACACTATGTACAATTTGATATGACTATTGTAATAATAAAATCACAATATCTGACACCTTAAAAATATGTCACTCCCACAATACGTATGAATGATCTAAATCTCCCAAAATAATTATAAAAACTAGCTACTTGTACTGAAAATATATATTCTGTTGATACTTAATTTATAAGCCTTTTATACTGTTATTAATAAAATGTAACTCCCATAGATTCTCCCATACGTTTTCACGTCGATGGGTCTCCCAACTCTACTTATGGGCCTCCCACAGGGGTATCTCAGCGCCTATCTTCTCTTTATATAATTTAACTAAGTGTAAAATAATTACCCATCTGCTTTGCATAGGCATTCCTAGTAAAAGGGTGTATATGGGAGATGCTCTCGGTTTCTGACTTCCCAATTTCTCTCCCCCCTTTCTCCTCCTAGCAGACGAATTTTCGGCTCTTTATATACTCTTACAGTACCCACTGGTTACCTCAATTAACCAATCGCTGACCGGAAACTACACTACGTCACTTCCGGAATAAACAAGTCAGGGAAAGTGCAGGCAGTGAAGTTTTCTAATGTAGAATCATTAATAATCGTAAAAAATGGGATTTTATATTCCAAAATGTGATAAGTACAGGTCGCTATTACTTTAAGTTGATATAAACAATGACAATGAAATGTTCTAAGATGAAACGTGATAAATGACATCAAACACGCTATCGAGATCGAGACCGGGTCGAAATACAGTGAACCCGACTCCAAAACAATAATATACGATTGACAGCATATAATCAATATCTTACAACCATTTACCGATTATTTAATAACAAACATAGCGTGTGTTATATGTTTCTATACATATTTATCTGATGAAAACAACGGCTGGATAGTACAATATGTATGCGCTGCGAGTGATCAACTGGTATAAATACACAACGTGTAGAAATGAATTTCTTAACAGAATTAATTTTTGCGCCGAGCAAATCAGCCTTCTCATACATGCTTGCAGACGAGAGGATTGCTACCTGTATTTTGATTCAACTGGACTCTCTATGAAACGACCTATGGGCCAACCCCAAAGAATGTATATGTACTGTCTTGTTCTCCAAACTCGAAGGCATGAAGGATGCGTTAGAGTGGTAGAGATGTTAACAAATGACCATTTTACTCCATCCATTACTATTCCATCCATTACTAACTTTCTCTTGCGAGTAAGACAAGCTATCACAACAGGCAGTTTTTTTTCGAGCACCAAGAAAAATCGAGACGGATTTTAGCTTTGCTATGATTCATGCTGCATGCAGGGCATTGAATTCTTGCAGTTTAGTAAATTATCTAACAGAGTGTAGGAACAGCATAACTTCATCTACAACTATGTCATCAAAATTTACCGTTCTACACATTTGCGCTGCCCACATGCTGAAGTTATTTCAAAAATTAATTGCTCAATAAACAGAGATCAAAGATGTGAGGAAATTTTGGTTGTATGTATTGGCAAGATTACAAACCTCAACATCACTGGAAATGGCCACAAGTTTAGTTGAGGATATAACGACAATTTCAATAAGTAAGCTGATCAGTAAGACAGCAAAAAAAAAAAAAAAAAAAAAAAAAAAAAGCATTAGATCGATTAAGTACCACCATAAAGATGCAAGGCACCAGTATTGAAGAAGGAAATGCATTTAATTATACTTACGATGTGCCACGCGAATTGCTCGATGGGGAAACTTTAAGGTCTCAATCCCCGTTCTACGAATACTTCGAGAAAATTGTAGATGAAGCCTTTGTTTCCTATGCATTAGGATACAAAAACCCATTTTACATTCCAACGCTGGCTGAGAAAATCCTGAAACAATACTTACCATTTTTTCCTCTTTGGTCCGGTCTTCTATTATTAGGACCAGACAGAAATGTAATTGAGGGATCCAACAGAGACACCAATGCTGTTGTTGAAAGCCACTTTTCAACAATTAAAAATGAAATCTTACAAAACGAAAAAAAATCCAGCATCAATCCAGCAAAGGTCTGTCGTCCATTCTAGGTCTCCGCAAAAGGCTTGGCCAAATCCTCTCTTGTTTCTACGGGGAAAAAAGAGTCAAAGATGACACCGAAGAAGAGGAAAAATGGGAAAGATCGGGACAATGAAACGTTACAAAAAAAAAAAAAAGAAATCAAAATACTTTTCAAGTCCATCAAACTTAAAGTTGATGAAAGTCAACGCGGAAGTAAATGATAGTTTAGAGGAAGCAGCATTAAATTCAAAAAGTCAAAAACATCTCCAAAAAAATCAAGCAAAGATCGAAAAGGGCGTGACACAGACAAGAAAAGAGGCCAGGAATTTTTAGTACAGAAGAGTCATCATTTGACTTTACAGATGAGAATGCCATGAGATGGGGTGGCTTTGACAAGGTTAAGACAGGGATTTCACTGTCCAACACTTGTACAATTGACAACATATTAACTGCTCTGCAAATAATAATATCCTCTCGTTCCGATGTTAAGTTGGAACTATTAAAATGCAAAGATACTGCAATCCACTAGTGTTAGAGATATGTCTAAATGACATGCGACAGCGGAAGTAGACAGATGCCAAAATTAAATTTGTGAAAGACCTCCTACGGAAACAAGGTTCAAACGTAGATTTGTTTGGTTCTGAATTTGAAATGACGATGAAACACCTTGTCAAACCTCAAAGTCACATAACTCAAACAGAATGCATTCAGTGTTTGAAGAAAAAGTCTTTCCGAAAGGACCTTATCGAATTAGGGCTAGGGAGGCACAGTCAAAACACTAATCACGATCTTCTATTTGTTTGGGAGCATCGAACTTCATCTCGTTGCCCTTTAAGATGCGGTGGCAAAACAAAACCACGACATTTTGAATCCACACCTGTGTTTTTGTTTGTTACATTTGACTTGGCATCTTCTGAAGGCAGATTAATAACTGATTCTTTATTAGATCCCATCATAATTGTTGGTCAGCAGTACGATTTGTATGCTGCAACTCTGAATCGGCATGGTCATTTCCGTTTGTTGGTAAGGTCTAAATCCGATGGTTCGTGGCATAGTTATGATGGTTTTCGGGATAAAAACAGATTTGAAAAACTTGTAACATTTCAGATGTAGGTCAAATGAATCAGTTGTCAATCTTATATATGTAAAAAGTCGGAGCAATTGAGCATATCAACGTTCAGGTGAATTAAAACGTACCGGGTATATACAGTACAAGTACATATCTTTGCATATTTGGTGTTATTGACATTGCCTAATGACAACTTCTGTATAACAATGAGTTATATATGAATGCAGTTTAGGTTAGGTTGAACAAGAAGTCTAAGCCAATGCTCACTACTAATACCCCCGCTCTGGTGTGAATACACAAGTTCAGTTATGGACAAACACAGTGATAATCAGGAAATTGACATCGGATTTGTAAAAAATGAATCCTAACATATGGCATCCCTAAACAAACAATGTGTTAAAATTTCAAGCACCTGCGATGAGTAGTTGCTGAGAAAACTTCGACCAAAATTTGTTATGTATGTATGGTACGGACAGACGCACGGATAAATAGGAAGTTGACATCGGATTTGTACCAAAATGAATCCTATTATATGGCATGCATAAACAAAGATTGTGCTAAAATTTCAAGCATCTACGATGAGTAGTTGCTGAGAAAACTACGACCAAAATTTGTTATGTATGGTACGGACAGACGCACGGATAAACAGGAAGTTGACATCGGATTCGTACAAAAATAAATCCCACCATATGGCATGCGTAAACATAGAGTGTGTTTAAATTTCAAGCACCTGCAATGAGTAGTTGCTGAGAAAACTGCGACCAAAGTTTGTTATGTATGGACGGACAGACGCACGGATAAACAGGAAGTTGACATCGGATTTGTACCAAAATGTATCCCATTATAAGGCATGCCTAAACAAAGAGTGTGTTAAAATTTCAAGCACCTGTGATGAGTAGTTACTGAGAAATCTGCGACCAACGTTTGTTATGTGTGGTACGGACAGACGCACGGATGAACAGGAAGTTGACATCGGATTAGTACAAAAATGAATCCCACCATATGGCATGCCTAAACAAAGATTGTGCTAAAATTCCAAGCATCTGCGATTAGTAGTTGCTGAGAAAACTATGACCAAAATTTGTTATGTATGGTACGGACAGACGCACGGATAAACAGGAAGTTGACATCGAATTCGTACAAAAATGAATCCCACCATATGGCATGCCTAAACAAAGATTGTGCTAAAATTTCAAGCATCTGCAATGAGTAGTTGCTGAGAAAACTGCGACCAAAATTTGTTACGGACAGACACACACACAGACGGACAGACAGACAGACACACAAGGGTAAAACAGTATACCCCCCTCTCCTTCGGAGCGGGAGTATAATGATACGTGTACATTTATTTCTACTGGATTTCAAATATTTCATCTTTCTGTTATACATACTAGTATTGCAATGTAAAAACACATATGTCAAAATGATGCATATATTACAAAATGTAGTAATAGCGGGCGGAAGAACAAGATGTATGTTAGTAATAATAGTACTATGTCAAGTGAGGACCTATTTTAGAATATTTTGTCAACAATATTTCTGCATATCCACTCTCTGTATATCCAGTTACTTGATGCATATCTCATAAAATAAAGCAGATGACGAGAACAATAACGATACCGTTTAATTTTAGTGAAACGTCATGAAGAAAACTTGTAAAAATGTTTAAGTAAGAACCAAGTTAATTCGATGATGTTTACATTTGTATCAAAAAGTTTACGTATGTCTAACAAAATATGCAAGTGGCCAAAGAGATAACAAAAGAAAAACGTAAAACGTCAGTCATATGCCATGTGGCGAACCATGAAGAAATGTCTTATTAGCTGTATCAGTAGATATCAGCTCTCTAAATACTAGGTACTTTGAAGATGTTAACGTTTTTACCCCCCCCCCCCCCCAAAAAAAAAATTCATATGTCACAAAACGTTCTGGTATCTAAAGATATCACTACAACTATCTTGGTAACTTCAGTGCCAAATCATGTAGAGAACAAAGCAAGAAGTTTATATCTCAGCTGAGCAAGAACCCAGTTACTTCGTTGATGTTAAGAGTTGTATCGCAAACATGCATTATATTACACAAAAAGTACCAGTAGCTGAGTTTATCGCTCAGATATCATGTGGAGAAGCTAAGAGGATGTTTACGTTAACAATACTGGGATATATCAACTTAGTAAAAACCCAGTTACTTCAATGATGTTAATCGCAAAATTTACGTATGTCTCACGAAATGTACTAATAATTGAAGAGATGTTAAACGTAAAACGTCAGTCATATTTTATGCGAAGAACCTTGTAGAAATATCTTTTTCTTACTGTATCAGTAGATATCAGCTCTCTAAATACCCAGCTTCTTGGAAGATGAAACCTTTTATCACAACATGATTCATATCAATATTTGTATCCCATATCAACATTTGTATCCCAAACTTGCATTATATTGCACAAAAAGTGCTAGTAGCTGAGTATATTACTACAGATTTCTTGTTAACTTCAGTGCCAGATCATGTGGAGAAGCCAAGAGAATGCTTTCATCAGCAATACTTGCAAGGCCGTAGGCACCGTGCCCCAATATTTTTTCCAAAAAAAAAAATCATATAGTAAAATTAACATATAGTGTAATGTATAATTATTTTTAAGCAGAAAGCTCATTTAAATCAATACCGTTCACGGTAGCTCAGTCGGTAGAGCGCTCGCTCCGTGATCGGGAGGTCGTGAGTTCGAATCTCGGCCGCGACAGACCTAAGTCGATAAAAATAGGTAGCAACTGTTCCTTCGCTATGCGCTCGGCACTTTGAAGTGAAAGTTGCGGGTCCTTCGGATGAGACCTTAAAAACCGAGGCCCCGTGTCACGGCATGCGTTGGCACGATAAAGATCCCTCACTGCTCAATGGCCCTGAGTGCCGAGTAAAGATCAAAATTTGAAGCCCTTCACCGGTATATGGTGACGTCTCTATATGAGTGAAAAATTCTCGAATGGGACGTAAAACAATATACAATCAATCAATCAATCATTTAAATCAATGATACTGAGAGGCAGTCAGCGTGACTGTCCTTAGCTTAAATAAAAAAATTATTATGAAAAGCACTTAATGCCTTAACATTTCTTAGGGCATCATCCAAAAGGTCGTAATCATGAGGTCATAGTTCGATTCTCGTTCCCAGCACCGCGCCTGGCGTCAAACATATGTAGTGACTGTTCGTTTGTCAAGCTAAGCACCTGGCACTACAAGTGAAAGTCAAGGATATTTCGGATATGACCTTAAGTTGTTAATCAAAAGGTATCTTATATGTGTGCCAAATTTCAAAGTCTAGTAATTCATTACATAGCTTGTTTGTAGAAACTTCGTCTTGATACAAAAATGCCTATACCGAACTGCCCTAATACCAGTTCAACGTTTGTATCACAGGCACTTGTTTCGGTAATAAATTTTTAACCCATAGTATAATAATAACACAAGGTATCCAACTCCGAATTACACGGAGTACCCCCCTCCCCCAGAATCGCACTCATTTACACTTTCAGAGGAAATACACTGACAAACTGTTTATACCTGTGTTTTCTACGATAATTTATCTATACAACCATATATGACATGCTTGTCTTTATTTTCTTTAGTCTCCGTAAACAGCGTCAAAACTCTGCTCGTCGAGTGGAAAAGTCGAATTCAATCATGAAATGGTATGTGCTAATCCCGCACAGAGATTTTGATTGGCTAAAAATCTGTTTCTAAAATTACATCAGATAAACATCGTAATGTTTTCAGGGAAAATCAGACGTAAACAAGTTCTATTTACTCATGCAATATTTAAACACTGGAATTGAATTTTTAAACCCACTCATTTTTTAATTTTGTTCTCTGTGCGGGATTAGCACATACCATTTCATGGTTGAATTCGACTTTTCCAATCGACGAGCAGAGTTTTGACGCTGTTTACGGAGACTAAAGAAAATAAAGACGAGCATGCCATATATGGTTGTAGAGATAAATTATCGTAGAAAACAGGTATAAACAGTTTGTCAGTGTATTTCCTCTGAAAGTGTAAATGAGTGCGATTCTGGGGGAGGGGGGTACTCCGTGTAATTCGGAGTTGGATACCTTGTGTTATTATTATACTATGGGTTAAAAATTTATTACCGAAACAAGTGCCTGTGGTTTGTATATATTTAAAATCTTTTTGTAAAGCTAATATGATGAATTGTTGACTTTTTTATCATCACAGTTTTTATGGTAAAGGTAAACCCGACAATGTGTGAAGTATGATCTATCAGTGACGTAACACACCCCCAGTGACGTAGGTCATGACTTGTAACAACTTTTTCAAAGCTTGTAAAGTCTCGGGCTGTCTACATCTGTTTCATTCTTGGTCCAAGAGTAGACACTATCGTATCAGTGTAAGATCAACCTTCCGCACTGTTTCAACTTTGATCCTATTTCACAATGTATGCCCAGACGGATGAAAGAAAGGCATTTCTCGAAAAAGTGCACGAAGAAGCAAGGAATGCGGGAAAAAAGGGATGGGGAGCACTAAATTTTCTTGTTAGACTCAAAGGGCAAAGTTTTAAGAATTATCCCCTTCCAACAACCATTCCTAATATCCCAACTTCGAATATTCGAAAAGATGATGTTTCCTCAGAGATTTATCCAAATGATGCTCCTTCTGAGCTTGTCCCGATTCAGATGTATGGTGATGGGAATTGTTTATTCAGAACTCTCTCTCTTTTTGTGTGTGATAGGATTGGATTTTATAATGTTATAAGTCTTTATAACTGTTAATAAAATTTGCATTAATAATCGATGGCAATGTTTAAGTACTGATTTTTAGCATTATTTACCATGATCTCTTTCTCCCGCTCCTGTGTCAAAAAACATTGTCGATTCAGCATAGAGTTAACAGCAACAAATTTTCTGATTGGTTAAATTTTTATTTTACATTCGGAAACTCTCTTGTTTTACAGTATGATTTGGGAAATGTCCTTGTCTGAGTTATACATAGAATTCAGTTGTTGATTGGATAAGAGAAACACACCTCTATATCGCGGTGTATTTAAAGTCCACTATTTAACTTACACTTCAGTTGGTCTGGAACCTTCTCAAAGGTTCGTACCAGCTCACTTTTTGATTAGAGGGGTGGATCCCGGTCCCTGTCTCTGTCTCGTTCATTCGTTTAAGTTGTCCTTTTTGTTTTCCTTATTTATACGTCCATTTTATTGTTAATTTCCAGTTCCTTATTTCTATTTTTGGTAAACCGGTTAAGTTAGGCATAGTAGATTTTTCGTGCAGGGGTGGGTCACTTTTCTTCGGACTTAGCATTGGGTAGAACGGGCTCTGGACTTCGTACATCTGTTAGGTAGGCAATATTTTTTATTGAGGCCCATAAGTATATAGGAAGGTCGTTAGTACATCAGTTTTCGTTGTAAATATATAAATGTAAATATTTTTGTGCTGTTAATTAAACACAATTGTTGCCATAATAAATACTTGTTAATTTGCAAACTCTTGTTATTAAAATTCTTGGGTTAGTAAGTCACTTTCGTGACTATTTGAGATACAAAAGGTTTATTAATTGGTTAATAAGAAGTTGGTATAAAACGCGAAGTACTATTATTCATAAAGAAAATGTGTGTTATTTAACGAGTTAATTTGAGAAATAAAAGAAGTACTTTAATACGATCAAATACGGTTACATTGGTGCCGTGAGTGGTACCTAAGACTGAAGGTAAAACCAAATCCTGTCACATTGGTGCCGTGTAATTTTCTAATTACATAGGTACCGTGTAACCAAATCCTGTTACATTGGTGCCGTGACGGTCCTTGGAATTGAAGGTTATTATTATTATTTTTGATAGTATTTAACCTTCCAGGGACGAACCTGGGTTATTGATAATTGAAAAAATAAAACTGTGTTTAATATTGTAATTTTTTTGTCAGTATTTCTGTTCACAACAATGTTATCAAATAAGACAAAACAAAAATCACGGGTAACTTGGAGTGAACCCATGGTCACTAGTCAGCCACGCACGAGCGAGGGCGCGAGTGGTGGTTACGATTTAAGTCAAACACCTGAGAGGGTTCTTTTCATGCGTGACAATAACATGCTTTCAGACACAGAGGGTCACAATTCCCCACCTTCCCCATGCAAACGTTTGTTAGATAGAATGACTTTGCGACGTCAATATGACGATACAATTAATGACAGCGTTTTCATTTCACCTTCTCAAGAATCTACACGCAGAAATAATATTTCTACGACAGTTTCAGATTATTTGCTTGGAAATGAGCCCCCTTCAAGTGTTCCAATCTACACTACAAGTGTTACACCAAACCAGACTTTTGTTCATTCAGGTAACGCGAGTAATTATTACTCAAACGTACCTAACTATTCTACAATAAATAGCCCCCTTTTTCAGTCATCTCACACGTCTTACAATTCTACCAGTACCCCCCTTTCTCAATCAAGGTCTTCTAGTGATTCTAGAGCAAGTGATTCTCTTTATCAAGCACCCGAAGTGCCAGTTCGTAGATCATCATTAATGACAAGGCGTGAAAAAGAACCTGATAAATTTGATGGAAAAAGTGTTGACTGGCAAGATTTCATTGTGCAATTTGAACATGTGTCCTCATGGAATAATTGGTCCCCCCATGAAAGAGCCCAACAATTGGTCATGTGTTTGCGGGGTTCTGCACAAAAAATGTTGGGAGATTTGACCTACAATGAGTTGAACAATTTTGAAGCATTAAAATCTATCCTGTCAAGTAGATTTTCTCCGGTTGAAAGGGAGTTTTCATATCGCTCAGAATTTAGAAATAGGCGTAGGCTAAAACACGAATCTCCCTCTGATTTTGGCTATGCTTTAAGGAGACTGAGTTGTCTCGCTTACCCTGAAGTGCCCCATCAATTCAGAGAAATAAATGTAATTGAACAATTCATCAATGGCCTTGGCACGTTAGATTTGAGAAAACATGTATCATTAAACCATCCTAAAACTCTGGACTCTGCCATTGCATTAGCAACAGAATATGAAGCTTTTGAGGGTTCTCAAGTGCCCCTAATGAAACCAAAAGAAACAAATGAATATGAACAAACAGGTGTTAGGTCAGTTTCTTCTAAAACAACAAAAGAGAAAAATTTGTCAAACAACAATGAACAAGAAAAATCAGATATTAATAAATTAGTACAAACAATGCAAGGGTGTTTGGAGAAAATTTCAAATTTAGAGTCCATGATTGAAAACATGAAAATTTCTAAACATCAGCACTCAGCAAGCTCTTCCAATTATGGCCAATTTTCAGTAAGAGGGAGGGAACGCGGAAATTTTCGTGACAGAGATAGAGGTTCAGGTTCTTATGGAACTTCTCCTGATGTAGAATGTTTCAATTGTAGGAACAAAGGTCACTTTTCATTCCATTGCCCTGAAAACACAAAGAAACAACATTCAGAAAACAAACACAATTCGTTAAACTAGAAGGGGTTGTTCTTGGGGCCGAAAGTTCAACCCAGACCCAATTTCAAGATAATCCTAGGCCTACAATACAATTAAATAGCATTACAGAATCATGTCTTTTTGCCGAAGTGAAAATCAATGGTGTCATTGCTAGATTCTTGATTGATACAGGTTCAGCAGTTAGTATTCTGTCATCAAAAATATTTCAAACTTTAGAAAATTCACCTAAAGAGTTGGAGAATGTATTCAATACATTGACAACTGCTGATGGTGGAACCATCAAAACTTACGGCAAAAGTTGTTTTTCATTTATGCTTGGAGACATAGATTTCACTCAAGAATTGATAGTTGCAGACATAAATGAATTGCATGGAATTCTAGGGTTTAATTTTCTAGAGAAATATGACATTGCCATTCATGTCTCAAAATTCTGTTTACAAATACAAAACAAATTTATCAAACTTTTCAAGCATGAAAATCAAAATGTAGCTAAAATCAGCATAAAAGAAACCACGGTTATTCCACCCAAAAGTCAAGTATTTTTAAATGGGAAATTAGAAACATTTTTGACAGAAAATACAGAAAACATGGTTTTTGAGCCTTACAAACAATTTCAGAAAATGGGTGGTTTAGTTTCAAGAGCACTTTTTCAAACAAATAGAAGTGAGTTGCCTTTGTCATTCATAAATGTCACAAAAGATCCTGTTACAATTTGTACGGGGACAGTTTTAGGTACAGTTGAATCCATTAAAAATATACATCAGAAAACTTGTGTAAATGTAATTCAGAAAGTCCCCAATTGTTCATCTGATTCAGATTTTCCAGAACATTTAAGACCAATTCTTGATAACATTTCAAAAGATCTTGATCAAAATCAAGTACAGGAAGTAGAGAAATTATTAATTTCTTATCAAGACATATTCATGGGTCCTGATGGTAAATTAGGTCGGACAGGTTTAGTGAAACATTCAATCAATACGGGTAATGCTCATCCCATCAAACTACCCCCCAGACGACTATCTATTCATCAAAAACAAACAGTAGATACTGAAATTAACAAAATGCTTAAAGACGACATTATTGAACCTAGTTCTGGGCCTTGGGCAAGTCCTATTTTATTAGTAACTAAAAAAGATGGAACAACGCGCTTTTGTATTGATTATAGGAAATTAAACACTGTAGTCAAAAAAGATGCATATCCCCTTCCCAGATCAGATGAATGTTTAGAGCCTCTATCAGGTTCTAAGTACATGTGCACTCTTGACTTAGCATCAGGCTATTGGCAACAGGAAGTTGAAATAAAAGACAGGGAAAAAACAGCTTTTGCATCTCATAGAGGACTTTTTCAATTTAAAGTTACTCCTTTTGGCTTGTCTAATGCACCTGCATGCTTTGAAAGACTTATGGAACTAATGTTAAGTGGTCTTCAATGGGAACACTGCCTTTGTTACTTAGATGACATCATAGTATTTGGGAAAACCTTTGATAAGACACTTCATAGTTTGAAACTTGTTTTTGATAGACTTCGAGATACAAATTTGATTTTGAAGCCTAAGAAATGTATTTTATTTCAAACTGAGGTTCTATTCTTAGGTCACATTGTATCTGAACAAGGGATTAGATGTAATCCAGAGAAAGTAAAGTGTGTTTCCGATTGGCCTATTCCAACAAATGTTTCAGAAATTAAAAGTTTTCTTGGGCTCGCAGGGTATTACAGAAAGTTCATTGATAATTTTTCTGAAGTTGCTTCCCCATTAACAAACCTTACTCGGAAAAATAAAAAGTTTTCTTGGGATAAAGAATGCCAAAAATCATTTGAAAAACTGAAAGAAAAACTAGTATCAGCCCCCATTTTATGTTATCCGCAAAAGAATGGAAAATTTATTTTAGATACAGATGCTAGTTTACACGGAATTGGTGCAGTTCTTTCTCAAATTCAAACTGAAAATGGTCAAGAAATTGAAAAAGTCATTGCTTATGCTAGTAAAACTTTGTCAAAAACCCAACAGAATTATTGTACAACCTACAGAGAACTCTATGCTGTAATTACTTTTGTCAAACATTTCAAGCATTTTTTGTATGGAAACAAATTTTTGATTAGAACAGATCATGCATTGCTCATTTGGTTGAAAAATTTTAAAAATCCCGAGGGCATGCTAGCAAGATGGATATCTTTGTTAGAAACATATGATTACGAAATTCAACATAGAAAAGGTACCTTGCATGGAAACGCCGATAGTTTGTCTCGTAGGCCTTACAGATATTGTCAACGTCCTGATTGTCCTGGTTGTTCTGTATATTCATCTGGTCGTGTAGCTACAATTGCAGAGGAGAATGATAACATATCATTGTCTGCAGTAGACTCAATTCAAAATGACTTACATGATCAGAGAGAATTAGAATCAAGATCAAATGAACATTTTACTGAAAATCAAGGTTGCACTGTAAATACCTCATCTGATCGTGTAGCTACAATTGCAGAGGAGAATGATAACATATCATTGTCTGCAGTAGACTCAATTCAAAATGACTTGCATGATCAGAATGAATCAGTTTTACATTCAAATTGGTTAGAATCATGGACACGTGAGGATCTTATTAAAATGCAGAAAAATGATCCTATTCTATCTCAATTCATAATTTTGAAAGAAACTTTTTCAACAAAACCAGAAAAGAAAACTATTGAAGGTTACAACAGTAATATCAGAGCTCTTGTTGCAAAATGGGATTTATTTGTTATAGAAGACAATCTGTTAAAATATAAATGGCATGAACAAGACAATTTAAAACTATTATTGGTAGCTCCTTCATCAGTACGAAAAACAATCTTTGAGGAATTACACTGCCGAAAATATGCAGGTAATCTTGGTAGGGATAGAACAGTTAAGTCAATTAAAGAAAGATTTTACTGGATGGGAATGAATTCTGATATTGGTAGATGGTGTAGACAATGTGATACTTGTGCAAGGGGTAAGCCTGGACCTGGATTTACTAAGTCCCCATTACAACAATCTGAGGTGGGCGCACCTTTAGACAAAATAGGAATTGATATTGTAGGCCCGTGTCCCATAACTGAAAATGGTAATGAATACATCATCGTTTTGTCAGATTATTTTACAAAATGGGTAGAAGCTTACGCGGTTCCAAATCATACTGCTCTTACTGTAGCTGACAAAATTGTAACAGAATTTTTTTGTAAATTTGGTGCCCCAAAACAAATACACACAGATCAAGGTAGAGAATTTGAAAGTGAATTTTTTAAATCTGTTTGTGAAAAACTTGGTATTGAAAAGACACATAGTTGTGCCTATAGACCACAATCTTCTGGACTTGTAGAACGTTTCAATGCTACGTTACAAAAAATGTTGTCATTTTTAGTTAATGATAGTAGAAATAATTGGGACGACCATTTGCCCTTTGTTCTCATGGCATACCGAGCTACAATTCATGATAGTACTGACTGCTCCCCTAATCTATTAATGCTGGGTAGAGAAGTTAATTTTCCTATTGATCTTATGACAGGTACAAAACCATCAGAGTTATCTTCCCCTTGTCCTATACAGTATGTTGAATGGGTGAAATATGCAATGAATAAAGCATTTGAATTAGCTAAATCAAAAATGGGAAAGGCCGCTATTCATCAAAAGAAATATTATGATCGAGGTTTAAATCCTAGAAGTTTTAAAAGAGGGGATTTAGTTTTAAGATGGTACCCCCCTAGAGCAAACCTGAAATTGGGTCTTGGATGGATTGGACCATACACAGTTTTAGAAAAATTAAGTGAGGTCACATATAAGATCAAACTCAACCCCCAAAATAATTCCATTATTGTACATGTTGACCATTTAAAACCTTACCAGGGTGAAAATGTTGAAAACTGGTTAGATTTAGAGGATAATGTATCCCAACCAAACTCCCCACCGTTAAGTGAAAGCAATTTACCTTTGAACGAGACGGAGGCGGGGCCCGGTGATCATTATAGGACCTTAACGCCTCAAAATTTCGAAACGTTTTCAAAATTTGGGAGAAAAATAAGACCACCAGAAAAATATTCTCCATGATTTTAAATATTAATTATGTTTGACTTAACGTTCGCTGTCATGCTGAAAAGGAATTCAGACGTTAACTGAAATATATTTAATTTAAAAGTTGTTTACACCTAAACTTTTTGTGTCCCCTAAGTAGATGTAACTTATTTTTATTGCATATATTTTGGCTTAACAACAGTCATGCTTACTGCCTGGTGCAGCAAAGGTTATTCTCGATGTTAACCCAACTATATGTAGTACTTTGGCACTAAGATTACTTTGAATTTGTAGTAGTAAAAGTAAGCTTTCATTATTTGCCGATTTCTTTAATAACTTAGAAAGCATCGACTACTTTTTATAAAAATTGGTTTATACATATATTATTTTTAGTTTATTTAATTATCGGTTAAAATGACAAAATCAATGAAATTTGTCAGGATTAATGAGAGAAATTTTACATCTTGACAAGACAGTATTCAATACTGTTGCTTTATGTTCTCGATGAATTAATAATGATAAATTTTACTTAGAATATGGTTCGAGTCATTTCATGAAATGTGAATTGGCCTGTAAATAGGTGAAAGTACAATATAGAGCTAATACTGCGGGATTAGCTGCCAATACTGCGGGATTGGGGTTTTATTGTGGATTTAAATATTGTACTACCCTTGTCATGTGATGTGATAAGCTTTTATAATTTAAGAATCTATATTCGGCCCAATGTTATGTTTACATTTCGAAATGCTAAAATGCAGTGGGGTTAGTTTCCTACTGCAGGAGGGGGTTGTGGCTCTGCCGAACTACAGGGGTACACTTATTGCAAGGTATCCAATACTAAAACGCAACGAGGTTAGTTTCTTATTGCGGGAGGCTGTAGGGACTGGGGCTGCAACTCGAATGTACTCATAATATCTGTGACAGCATTAGTAGTCTGCTTTATATTTCAGATAATTTTTTTTTTCTCTGGATTTTATGAATAATACTTAGTTATTATTTCTTTATCTTTATATAATAGAATGGACGTATTAACCATTGATGTACAGGAACAAGAAATGTTAGGCCTGAACAACGATCTTAGGGAGGAGTTCCCAGATGGTGGAATGATGTGTAAAGTAGTATCTTGTCCCGAGTCCAGGCATTTCAACAGCCTAGCAACTTATCGTAAGCATTGGAGAAAATACCACTCTCAGTACATCACTCTTTTCAAATGTCCACACTGCAGTCTTAAGGAATTGGAAAAACGAAATATAAGTCATCATTTAAAGAAAAAACACAAAAATCTACAGCAGTCAGAAATTTCCAGCACAAAATCTATCAACAAATGTTTCATCAATCCTGGAGATGTCCTCCCGCCTAAGAAGAGCCAGGCCAAACTCTTAGAAAACATGTTCAAGGAGGATTGTGTGGGCGTCCCCCGAGATTGTGATTCAACTTTGGAATTCCTGGATGATGGGTCTACAAAATTCAGTGTTATTTAATTCTACATGTGCTAAAGTGAAAAAAAAAAAATCAGTGCAATTAATAGTGAAATTTATCTCCTACATATTTATCTTGTGTTCTACTTAATTTCCAATACCTTGTGATAAATTATCAGTGTTCTCGTTAAAAAAAAAAATCTTACCGTTTTGTGTTTCCGGCCGCCATATTTGATGTCTCCTGCCTGGTGAAGAAGTGAATGATTATTAACTGTTTAATATACACATTGAATAAAAATTTTGTGAATGTTAAATAAAAGTTATCAAAATTTAAAATATATATATATATATACACATATTTCAAATAATTTGTACATGTACTAACATTTTTTTCTCAAGTCACATTTTTTTTAACCCTCAATATCTTTTTAAGATATTTCGGTTTTGAGGTGGGGGGAGTGTGATAGGATTGGATTTTATAATGTTATAAGTCTTTATAACTGTTAATAAAATTTGCATTAATAATCGATGGCAATGTTTAAGTACTGATTTTTAGCAATATTTACCATGATCTCTTTCTCCCGCTCCTGTGTCAAAAAACATTGTCGATTCAGCTTAGAGTTAACAGCAACAAATTTTCTGATTGGTTAAATTTTTATTTTACATTCGGAAACTCTCTTGTTTTACAGTATGATTTGGGAAATGTCCTTGTCTGAGTTATACATAGAATTCAGTTGTTGATTGGATAAGAGAAACACACCTCTATATCGCGGTGTATTTTAAGTCCACTATTTAACTTATACTTCAGTTGGTCTGGAACCTTCTCAAAGGTTCGTACAAGCTCACTTTTTGATTAGAGGGGTGGATCCCGGTCCCTGTCTCTGTCTCGTTCATTCGTTTAAGTTGTCCTTTTTGTTTTCCTTATTTATACGTCCATTTTATTGTTAATTTTCAGTTCCTTATTTCTATTTTTGGTAAACCGGTTAAGTTAGGCATAGTAGATTTTTCGTGCAGGGGTGGGTCACTTTTCTTCGGACTTAGCATTGGGTAGAACGGGCTCTGGACTTCGTACATCTGTTAGGTAGGCAATATTTTTTATTGAGGCCCATAAGTATATAGGAAGGTCGTTAGTACATCAGTTTTCGTTGTAAATATATAAATGTAAATATTTTTGTGCTGTTAATTAAACACAATTGTTGCCATAATAAATACTTGTTAATTTGCAAACTCTTGTTATTAAAATTCTTGGGTTAGTGAGTCACTTTCGTGACTATTTGAGATACAAAAGGTTTATTAATTGGTTAATAAGAAGTTGGTATAAAACGCGAAGTACTATTATTCATAAAGAAAATGTGTGTTATTTAACGAGTTAATTTGAGAAATAAAAGAAGTACTTTAATACGATCAAATACGGTTACATTGGTACCGTGAGTGGTACCTAAGACTGAAGGTAAAACCAAATCCTGTCACATTGGTGCCGTGTAATTTTCTAATTACATAGGTACCGTGTAACCAAATCCTGTTACATGTGTTTGGACATGACGACAAGTTTAAGGAAATGAGGGTACGAATTGTGTTTGAACTTGTTTCAAACCTGAAGCGCTACACAAATGAAAACTCTTGTCCACAAACAAAAGTTCAATTCAATATATCTTTGAAAGTTCCCTGTCAGAATATTGTTTAATTACTAGTGATTTGGTTGCTTCATTACAAAAGGAAACGATAAAAACAACCGAGAAGTTGAACGGTTACTATTCAAGCCTTTTACATATGTTCGTCGCTTCTAACGTTTTGTAGAAACCAATCATGTCAATATTCCCCGAGGTGCAAAACCCTGGTGTAAACAGACAAGATCATAATCAGCTTATTGTTCCTCTTGACCGTTCTGATGCTAAAGAAAATCAGCATGCTATCCACATCATGTGGACTCAAACAATTGGTACAAAAATAGATGGTTGGACACCTAATCATTTTGTTGCCTGTATTCACAAGTATAAGGAACCTCTTTCAAAGCGTTCTAGGTTATTCTTTGAGGATTCTGAACCTCATCGCTCATTTGAACCAAAACAATCACAAAATAGTCCTTCCCCATTCTTCGAGTCTAACACAAACGAGGAGTCTATTGAAACAGGTAAATTGGGGGAAACTGCAAAGAAAGAAACGGACAAACATGTTGAGGTTGCTTCCTTTTTTGATTCTTCTTCATCAGAAGATGATATGTCAGAAATACCAATTCAAAAGGCCCAGGTTGTATATGAAAAATGGCATACACCCGAGATTGGTAGTTCCCCAAATCAGCCACGGAATATTTTCTTTCCAGCAAAAAGGTTTGATAAAAAGATGAGATCTTTCAACGCCTCCTGGTTTGATCGGTCTTGGTTACATTATGTAGTAAACAAAGATGTTGTATTCTGTTTTACTTGCATAAAATCATTTCAGAAGAAGACTCTCAGTTGTCACAAGAAAGAAAAAGCTTTCATATGTAGTGGTTTTAAAGAAATGGGAAAAAAGCAACCACAAAATTCGCCGCACATGAGAAAAGTGATTGTCATAATGAGGCAATGGAAAGCGAGTTTACGATAAAAAAGGAGGTTAAAGATGTTGGAGAATCTCTTTCAAAGACACACGAAGTCGAGAAGAAGTCTAACAGAGAGAATTTTCTAAGAATCACAAACATTGTGAAGTTTCTTGCTCGACAAGGAATTGCTCTTCGGGGTGACAAAGACGAGAAAAACTCAAACTTTAATCAACTTCTCGTGCTTGAGGCTAAACGCGATCCCCAGCTCTAGGAATGGCTTCAACGCAAGACAAATAAGTACGTTGCTCCAGATATACAAAATGAAATTTTGCAGGTCATGGGTTGCAGGTTTTACGACAAATTGTTGCCTGCATCAAATCGTCTGAATTCTTTTCAATAATGGCAGACGAAACACGAGACATTTCCAACAAAGAGCAAATTGTTTTATGCATTCGATGGGTAGATCAAAATTTCACCGCTCATGAAGATTTATTAGGGATGTACTGTCTTCCTGACATTGGGGCTAATTCAATAACCCTAGCAATTAAAGATGCCCTCTTGAGGTTCGATCTGCCTATCAGCAAAGTACGAGGCCAGTGTTATGACATGGCTGCTTCTATGGCTGGTTCAAAGACAGGTGTTGCAACACAAATTTATGCACTTGAACCCAGAGGCCTTTACATACACTGTTATGGTCATGCACTTAACCTAGCTTCCAGTGATTCTATTAAGGGATGTAAGTTGCTTCGAGACACCCTGGACATTGCAAAGGATATAACAAAGTTGATTAAAGAATCTCCAAGAAGGGAGATGATTTTCAATTCATTAAAAAATGCCCAAGATCTAGAGAAAACGTCAGCGGTAATAATGGTTTTGTGTCCCACAAGATGGACAATAAAAGCCGACACATTTTTGAGCATTTTTTCAAATATGAAATTTTAAGAAATGTGTGGGATGAAAGCCTCCAATACATGCGTGAGGTAGAAATGAGAAACAGAATTAGGGGAGTGGCTGCTTATATGTGCAAGTTTGATTTCTTCTTTGGGTGTTTTCTGAGTGAAAAACTTTTACGTTATAGTGATAATTTGGCAAGGGCTCTGCATGCTCCAAATCTCTCAGCGAGTGATGGTCAAAAAATGGCATCAACGACAATGGGTGCTTTGCAAAGTCTCCGAGATGAGACGATCTTCACTCAGTTTTACGAGGAAGTTGTTGAAAAAGCAAAACAGATGAACATCGATGATCCTGTTCTTCCTAGAAAACGCAAAATTCCTCGTAAACTTGAACACATACATTTTCATCGTGTGCAGATATGTATAGGAAAGATTTCTACGAGGCATTAGATCTGCTTTTAGCTGGCATAAAGTCTAGATTTGACCAACCAGGTTACAAAGCTTCTGTAAATCTTGAAAACCTCGTAATTAAGGCTTGCACAGGTCAAACGTTTGAAGAAAAAATTCAATTTTGTCACGACCCTATATCATACAGATTTGAAGCCAAAGGATCTTCCCTGCCAGCTTTTAATGCTGAAGACTGCTTTACCAAAAGACTTAAGTCGCCCGCGTGGCGCAGTGGTTAGAGCGTCTGCTCTAGAGTCGCGGCGTAAGGAGTTGATCCTTACGTCGCGGGTTCGAATCCCACTGTGGGACGTGGAGACCGGTCCTTCGGATGAGACCGTATAAACCGAGGTCCCGTGTCACAGTAGGTGTTGGCACAAAAAGATCCCTCACTGCTCAATGGCCGTAAGTGCCGAGTATAGGACAAAATTTGCAGCTTTCCACCAGCAAGTGGTGGCGTTTCCATATGAGTGAAAAATTCTCGAGAGGGACGTTAAACAGCATACAAACAAACAAACCAAAAGACATAATGCCAGATATACCAAGTTTGGTTGAATTTTTCAGACATTCAAATGAAAAAAGTCTGTTTGCCGAGATCCTCAAAATTCTCAAACTAATTTTGGTACTTCCTGCAACTAACGCTACCAGTGAGCGCTCATTCAGCGCCTTGAAAAGATTGAAAACATCACTGAGATCATCAATGAGCCAAATACGAACAAACAATTTGCTTTTATTGCATGTTCATAAACTTGAGACAGATGAACTGGATCCCGAAAAAATAGTTGAGGAGTTCGTAAACGAAAGTGAACACAGACTGGCGATATTTGGAAAGTTTACCGATTACTAAGTACCTCATGACTCAGAAATGATAATGATTGATAACAAAATGATAAAAAAATAAACAAAAAAGGGTGAAAAATAAATCCTTAACCCCCCCTCTCAAAAAAGGAAAACAAAACTTAAAATTAAAGGAGAGGGGTTTTCTGGGAAACTAATTAGATTGATGTACATGTCGTGCACCTCAATGCATGCACATACTTAACAATTATCTTTTACTAATGGTTTTCTCAATATCACTTTTTTGTAAATTACTTTGGTGTCCCCCCCCCCCCCCCAAGTGAAATTCCTACGGGCCTGACTTGTAGATATCACCTTAGTTAGAATCCAGTCACTTCAATGATGTCAATATTTGTATTGCAAACTTTTCGTATGCCTCACGAAATATACTAGTAGCTGAAAAGATAACAAAAGATAAACGTAAATCGTCAGTCATGTTCTATGTGGAGAACCTTGAAGAAATTTCTAATTAGCTGTGTCAATAGATATTAGTGGATATCAGCTCTCTATATACCCAACTACTTGAAGGATGTTAATATTCTACCAAAAATTAATCATATTTCACAAAAGGAACTAGTAGCGAAAGACATCACTACAGATATCTTGGTTTCTTAAGTGCCGGATCATGTGGAATCAGCAATTTTAGTAGATATCAGCTATATAAGAACCCAGTTCAATGTTGTCAACATTTGCATACCAAACTTGCATTATATTACACTAAAAGTGCTAGTAGTTGAAGATATCACTACAGATATCTTGGCAACTTCAGTGCAAGATCATGTGGAGAACCAAACAGGAAGTTTATATCAGCAATATAAGTGGATATTAGCTAAATAAGAATCCAGTTACTTCAATGATGTCAACATTTGTATCCCAAACTTGCATTATATTACATAAAAAGTACGAGTAGCTGAGTATATCACTACAGATATCTTGGTGACTTCAGTGCCAGATCTATTCATTTAACTAAATAGCGAAACTTGAGTAAATATCACATCAAGATTTTTGGGTTTCTCTATAAAAAAAAGGATATCAACGAAAAGTTGTACGAAAACGCATGGTTATACGTGAAGTTAATCGAAAAAAGCGATTATCTTGGTGTTAAGGGAAACGACGACTGACAGTGGAACAATATTGGCAAAATATCATATTTTCTGACGAAAGTCAAGTTGTCATTGGAGATAATCACAGGGTTTATGTCTGGAGAAAAGCAAATGAGGCATATCTACCTCAGTGCATGTGCCCTCCTCGTAAATGTCGGATTTCAGTTATGGTGTGGGGATGTATTACTTACGAAGGTGTAGGGACTTTGTGCCTTGTTGATGGCAACATAACTGCTCAAAAGTATATTGACATTCTCGACGAGCATTTGTGGCCAGTTGTAGCGAGACATTTTCCCAATAAAGCTTACCTATTTCAAGATTGCACCCGTGCACAGAGCCAGGATTACGTGTCAATACGACAAACAACAGCATTCCTTCCATCACATGGCCGGCAGTCCCCGGACATCAATATCATTGAAAATATTTGATTGAAATTAAAACTTTCTCTTCAAAACACGGCCAGAGACATCAAATCCCGAGATGAACTTTTTAATGCAATACTTGACATTTGGCAAAACATCGCCCCTGAGTATGTAAAAAAACCTATACCTATCGATTCCCCGTCGGATCCAGGCCATAATAAGATCCAACGGTCAACTCACAAAATATGGAGAAAAGTAAGTCAGTTTTTCATACTTTTTTAAATAGTTTAATATTTTTTGCGCGTCCTTGTTTACGGCCGCCATTTTGAAAAATCGCGAATACTTCTGCTATGGCGCTGTACGTACCTTTACTCACATTGCAAGCCAGTTACTAGTAGCTAGCTTTACTCGCATGTAGCCAGTTACAAATAGCTAGCTTCATTCACATTTTAAGTCAGATACTAGTAGCCAATTACTAATAGCTAACTTTACCCACTTATCGTAGCCAGTTACTAGTAGCCAACCTTACCCACTTGTCGTAGCCAGCTACTAGTAGCCAGTTACTAGTAACTTATTTTACATATCTTTCATTAGAAAAGGCAAGGCCTTCTTTTGTGGATTTTTCGGTCTTTACAACTAGAATCACTACAATACTATTGGTAGATATAAAAAAGAAGGTGAAACTGGGTATGTAGATAATGTGTAAATTATTGTAAGTACCTCGGTCCTTTATTTTAATAATTTAAACATAATATTGTTCTTATCTTGCATTTAAAAAGTATTATACAGAGGAGTGGATTTAGTAGCTGAAAAGATACCAAAGGAAGAGTGGATTTGTGACCCTCGACAGGTACAGGCGAAAGCAGTGGCAAGTACAAATTCTGTATAAAAAATTTAAATGATATGCCACTGTTTCATATTCATAGAAATCTTTTTAATATATGTGATACAAAACTGATGGGGTGTGCATGTTACATGGGCACTTAATCCAACTTTCTCTTTCTGGATATTTTTCTTAGCACTGGAGTGACTTCACCAAAATCACATTGTTAAATTGCAGTTATTCTATTTTGGATGTTTATCACATATCGGAGACCGGTCCTTCGGATGAGACCGTATAAACCGAGGTCCCGTGTCGCAATAGGAGCTGGAAAGAAAAAGAACCCTCACTGCTGAATGGCCCTGAGTGCCGAATATATTTGCAGCCCTCCACCTGCAAGTGCTGGCGTCTCCTTACGAGTGAAAAATTCTCTCGAGGGACGTTAAACAACAAACAAATACATATATATCCGGGTTTTTTTTCGCGATGATTTTTTTTTGCGATCATTTTTAATTCGCAAAAAATAAAACACGCAGAAAATATGTCGGTTACATTGTGCGATAAAAAAACAATCTTCTAGTTTACTTTGAATAGAAACCCACACTTTGACTCAGCCACGTGTACACTGTAATTATCCGATTTACCTACAGAGCCATTGTCACACCTATTTTAGAGTAAAGTTTTCTTGTAAGATGTCCATCTTACGAATTTTTGCGAAAAAGGATAGTGACACACAGCTATCGGGTCTAGAGTTTGACATGGCGAAATCGTTAGAAGAAGAAGTACAGATTGCTGGTTTAAGTCCTTCACGCCAAAAAAAAAGCGAGGACAGAATGGAACTTATAGTCCCCCAAAAAAATTTTAAAATACTTATTTAAAAAGAAATAAACACTCGAAAACGCAAACTGGACTATTTCCAGGAATCGGAAGGTACTGTACGGACAGAACTGCATCCTAATAAATGGTGGCGCAAGTCTCATTTTCTCACTAGACTGAAAAAACTCGATGCTAAATGGCACTGTATGATCACATGAAATCAAACCCGACATAATAAAACACGGCTTCACCGAGAGTGGTATTCTTAATCGCTAATCTTTGAACTTAAGCATACAAAACGGAAACTAGAAAAAAGATGGTGTTCACAATAATAAATAACTAAATTAATGTGTAAATGTAGATCCATGCATGTTTTGTTCTCCATAAAAATACTTGTAAAACGTTTTGTTTATTTAAAATGACATTATCTGTCATGGATATATGAAAAGAGAAATAACTCTCCAATTAAGATTGTGTTGTTAGAGACCTGACTCCATTCAAAAATATTACCCATTTTTATTTTTTATTCTCGCAAAAAATAACTTAAAAAGGTACAAATCTACCCCTTATTTTGCACAGAAGATGGGCGTGTTTGGCGTGTGATCTGTAGGAACATTTATAGTTGAAATGTCTACGATTTGGTCAGTTGACCACAGCTGGACATACTTTACAATGTTGAACAGCTGGACATACTTTACAAAGTTATGCACACGGGAAAATGTTACATTTAGTTTGAAATACTTTGGCAAATTTAATATATCAGTCCGCTTATCTTAATAATGACTACATGTAAAACTTAGCAACGCTTCAGATAAAGAATAAACACATAATTATAGGGTATAGTTAAATGCAATTACAAGTACATACTTGTATATATTAAAGTATCAGTAGGTTGGAAGAATTGCTTTCGCTTTCGGTGCAACAAAACCAGAATTTATCTATTTGAAAATAAATCAGTTCATTAAATTAAACTGACAGAAGAATGGATTGTTTGTGCTAAAAGAAATATTAACGCTCCATGCGAGGATCGAACCAAAAATATTTCATTGCACTGGACGGGTACCGCATACTACTCCGCTATCACCGCTACACACACTTTAAGGTTTTTAAAGCGACAATGAAGCACCGCATTTATACATTGGAATTTTTTTTTGGAAAAAGTTCATTTTTTACAAATGTTTGTTAGTTTCTTTGAATTAAAATGCACATAAATAACGTTTCAAAATCATGGAGAGATGACCCAGAGATAGCAAATTTTAGAAAAACGTGTTTAAAAATGTAACATTTTGTACCAAATGACTCATCTAGCCAACTTCCAAGTTCTTTTTTAGGAAATCAAAATACAATATCGGGAAAATATTTCCCTTTCCTATTTCACAGGATCCCGATACATCAAAAGAGTGCTAAAATTTCATGTGACAGATCAATGAAATTTGCACTTTTCAAGTGCGCCCAGATTCCTGCCGAATGCCAATCAAAAGCACCCTCGTTCTTTGCAACACGCGAAAAAAATTTCGGATATACGGTATGACGAAGTGAAAGAGCGTTTTTGGCCATCTTGTTTGGGCCTATCAAAGGGATGGGGGCAGAGGGAAAGATTAAATAAAACAAGGAGGGGGAGTGGCTTTGCATTGCGGACGCTATGACCTCGTTAAAATGACTGAAAAACGTTTGTCACAAATAGCGAAAATATTGTCTTCAGATATAACAGTGTAAAATTAATTAATTTTTTTTATTCGGTTTTGGGCACAAACGGAAAAATCAAAACTATCTGCCGTAGAATTCGTATAGTTCCATTATTATATATTTTATTTTATTTTATTAAAGGTTGTTTTGTTTATCTTCCCATATAGTCAGTCTGCCTTTCTTGGATGTAACACAGTAAAATCCCCAACGGGACTAAATCAACTCACCCCAAATAACTGCTTTTTTTCTGGTTGGTGTAGCTGTAGGTAGTTCAAGTGCGATATGTTTAACTGCCAGACTTTGTTTTTTCAACATCAATACGTCTGCATAAACCTCAAAACTTTCCTCAATTACCTTTACCTTTGGAAGAAAATTCTATCATCATTATAAAGCATTCACAGAGAGACAGTTACAAATGCAACCTTTAGTCCAGGACTCAACATTAAGGCACATCCGACCTATCTAGACTAGCAAAAGTGAAGTACAATCTAGTCTGTTTTGCGCCAAGTTACTTTGTTGAATAAATTCAAAGAGACAAGTTCAAGGTTCTCCACATCTCTAAATTTCACTATGGAGGAAGAGCGTTTGGTCAAATTGTTTCGGCCTATCAAAGAGAGTGGGCAAAGGGAAAGATTAACCAATTCAAGTACAGGGAGTGACATTGTATTACCAATGCTATGGACTCGTTAGAATGGCTGATAAAAGTTTGTCACATGTAGCGAAAATATTGTCTACCAGCCAAAACTGTAGAGTAATTTTTTTATATCCTTGGTTTTTAAATTCTGTCTTTGACACAAACGGAAAACAATGAACCATCTGCCGTAGAATTTATATAGTTCTATTATAATATATATATTTTTTATTATAATAAGGGTATTCATGTTTATCTTTCCACATGTCAGGCCTCTAAAATTTAGGCGCCAGCTGGCGCCTAAACAAGAAAATTTAGTCGCCTATGAAATATTTAGTCGCAACGAAATTTTTCTAAGGTGCCAACTTTAAAAGTTAATAGAATATAGGGACCCATGACACGGCGGGGAATCTACGTCATCATTCGGTATCAGAACACACAATAATGGCTGGTGAATACTCCACCTCGAGGTAAGTATTTGATATTTTTGCACTTATAAAGAATGAATATAAATTCAGTCCCCTGTCTAAAGTATGCGAAAGAAAGTCAACTACTTTATATATTGCACGTTGTCTCGTAATAGAATCTTATTGCTCCAAACACTTGGACACAGTTTGTAAACAAGGGAGAAAAACCCGGGATGCAGGGCACACATTTTGAAAATTCGACCAATTATTCGCATGTCCAAGTGCACTAGACACTTTCTTCTCTCGTGTTCGCATTAGAACTAATATTTAAAATATCTTGACTTCTTTGAATTGAAAGTTTAAAAATGTAAGGAAAAAAGTATAAATTTTATTGATTTTTCAGAAATGATGTAGCGCACACCAACACTAAAACGGGATATGGGACACATTTTAATTTACATCTTTTTTTCAATGCATTCAAATCTTGATGTTTTTTTTAATAAGACTCTGTTTGATAGTATATATATAATGATTTGTACCACTTATCCTTGTAATACGTTTCAAATACTGAAATGACTAAATACATGTACTTGATTTCGTTTTGGTTTGCTTATATCCATACAAAAATTATAAGATGAAAACCTCAATCCAATCCTCACATAGACTGCCAAAATTAATTTAGAGTTCGACTTTTATTGAATATTATACGGAAATTCACCAGTTTTTACATGCGCTGATCTAGAAGGAGGGGGAGGTCCGGGGTCTGTGTATATTTTATGTATTCTACGATATTTCTATGTTAAGTATCATGACAACGCCCCCCCCCCTCCCCTCTCTCTTTCACACACACACACACCCACGAAATAGGTCTTTCAGGTTTGAACAGTTTGTTTACGTTTTTGTTTCTTATGAAAATGTTTCGGAGTCAGAAATATTTTTGAGTTTGTGTAAACCCCCCCCCCCCGAAAAAGTGATACGCATTTGGGTATTAGACTTTTGACACTAGTATGTTAATTGTTGCTAATATTTGTACATAAAATAAGTTCTTCCACTCTTTTTCTCATCCTTTGTAGTGCGATGTCAAAAAGAATTTGCATTTGCCAATTTTGTGCCAAGGAACTGTCGAACTCAAGTTCCTTACAACATGAGTTAAGGCATTCAAGGACTGGCCCTTACAAATGTGCGGTGTGCGGATTGGCTTTTTATTAGCTCACCTGAGCCGAAGGCTCAAGTGAGCTTTTCTGATCACTTTTTGTCCGGCGTCCGTCTGTCTGTAAACTTTTAACATTTTCGACTTCTTCTCAAGAACCACTGGGCCAATTTCAACCAAACTTGCCACAAAGTATCCTTGGGTGAAGGGAATTCAAGTTTGTTCAAATGAAGGGCCACGCCCTCTTTCAAGGGGAGATAATAAAGAATTAGTGAAAAATTAATAGCATCTTTTAAAAATCTTCTTCTCAAGAACCACAGGGCCAGGAAAGATGAAACACATGTGGAAGCATCCTCAGGTAGTGTAGATTCAAGTTTGTTCAAATCATGACCCCCGGGGGTAGGGCGGGGCCACAATGGAGGATCAAAGTTTTACATAGAAATATATAGGAAAAATCTTCTCAAGAACAGCAAAACCATGATGAGTCATATTTATATGGAAGCATCCTCAGGTAGTGTAGATTCAAATTTGTTCAAATCATGAGCCCTGGGGGTAGGGCGGGGCCACAATGGAGGATCAAAGTTTTGCATAGAAATATATAGGAAAAATCTTTAAAAATCTTCTTCTCAAGAACAGCAAAGCCATGATAAGTCATATTTATACGGAAGCATCCTCAGGTAGTGTAGATTCAAGTTTGTTCAAATCATGACCCCCGGGGGTAGGGCGGGGCCACAATGGAGGATCAAAGTTTTACATAGAAATATATAGGAAAAAACCTTTAAAAATCTTCTTCTCAAGAACTGCAAAGCCATGATAAGTCATATTTATATGGAAGCATCCTCAGGTAGTGTAGATTCAAGTTTGTTCAAATCATGACCCCAGGGGGTAGGGTGGGGCCACAATGGGGGATCAAAATTTTTATATAAGAACATATAAAACAATATTTCTTCTCAAGAACAGAAAAGCTATGTTAAGTCATATTGATATGGAAGCATCCTCAGGTAGTGTAGATTCAAGTTTGTTCAAATGATGGCCCCTGGGATAGGGAGGAGCCACAATGGGGGATCAAATTTTTACAAAGGAATATATGTGAATTTTAAACTTCTCAAGTACAACAAAGCCGTATGTTATAATGACATGGAAGCATCATCAGGTAGTTTTAAATTCAAGCCCCCCCCCCCCCCCGTAATCATTTCAATACTGAACTGATTTGTGCTTTTGCATAGCCAATGTGCTCAGGTGAGCGATGTGGCCCATGGGCCTCTTGTAGTAATGCCAATTTCAGACGACACGATTGCAAACATACAAAAATTAGGAAATATGAATGTGGAACTTGTAAGAAGAAATTTTTCACATCAAAAGATCTGGAACGTCATAAGAGGAGGGAGGAGAAAAGGATGAAGTACAAGTGTGATGAGTGTAATATGTCATTTGAACAAAAAGGACAATTAATGGATCATATGGGAACACACACTGGTGAAAAAGAGACACAGATGCAAAGAATGCAACAAAGTGTTTAGGTTCCAAAGTAATATGAATAGACATTTCAAACTTCACAATGCCTACTCATATCCTTGTAGAGTTTGCAAGAAAGTGTTCAAAACAAAGCTTTATCTTGATAAACACCTAGAGAGACACAGTAAAAAAGAATAAGGATAGTTTTAGGTTTATTTGGTGCGAGCAGATATTTTAGTATGTAGTCAAATTCCCTTTCTGTAACGTTCGAGTGATATGTGATTATCATTTAAAGTTTTAGTTCTGGTTAATGTGAAAATTTTATGTTTTTGTAAATATACTACCATTTTTTTCTTTTTAGGACAGACGATACGTTCCTAAATAATATATATATATATATATATATATATATATATATATATATATATATATATATATATATATATATATATATATATATTCTAAGATTTTGACATTGAAGCATTGCTACTTTAACATGTTTACTCACAAAAATTGAGGTACCTTACCAGGTGTTTGTGCAAGGTACCAGATAATGATTTTTCTTATATAAACTTAATTTGCCAATATAAAAAATTAGCATATTTATTTTTTAAGACAATCAGAAACCAGTTTAGAAATCATAAGATAATTAATATGTCACACATTGTTTTAACTAACACATTTTGAAGATTTACAAAACAGACATCTGAGGAACGTATCGTCTGACCTTAATAGAAGCATTTTTTTTTTCAAATGAGTACGAGATATTCGGAAGAAATCCGGCTGATTTTTCATGTTTCTCAAATGTTTTAATCATAAAATTGTGCTTAAAAAAGTAACGTTTTGCTCCTTTTGATTAATTTTGTTACATGTATTCAGGTAGGAATTTAACTTGATATTGTTTATTTTTTCAGATTACTTTGCAAACATTGTTACTTGGTAAGGCTAAATACATCTTAATAAATAAAACGATTTGAGCATATCTTTTATTGTATTTCTCTAAAATTCTGCAAATTAATAAATGCATGATACACAATTGATCAAAGAAGTGAACGTCAGTTTTTAACAATTTGTTTGAAAATCGTGTTAAGTAAATGTACAAATCTTCACGTTTATCAAAAGTCAAAAATTTTCTCGTCATAATTATTTACAGTGTCTGAAATACCCATTTTCTTAGTTGGTAATATTTTCGATATATTCACCCGAGCCTTGTTCCATCGCACACCAAGAGTACCCTTTTCTACAGAGTTCCTCATTGTTGAAGCAGTTCCATAACGTTGTTTCCCCTTAACACGTCTCTCTTCTGAATGAAAGAAATGGTCCCTGTCAAATTGATTTAAAAAATAAAATTAAATTGAATTTTTTAAAAATCTTATTTTAAAGTCTAAATGCTTTTGTGACTTGCCTTATTTCTATACATCACACTGTCTCCTGACTTGGATTAAAAACATCTGTTCGTTGCAACTTGTCATGATCTGTCTCATGATCCGTCTCCTTTGAAGTCTTTGTTGTCAACTAAATTATATACAGTTGTCTTTGATGTTCTATATGTGAATGTCCTATAACAACAAAAACGTTGCCATCAGAAATTTTTTTTTTTTTTTTGAGATTTAGAATTCTTTAAAAAAAAACCCAGATATATTCTTTTCAACATACCTTTCTCTATCCAGTCTAATGTGCATTTGTTCAATTGACGACCCCATAAAGTGAGCAAAGTCATCTGCAGTTAGGGTTCCATGTGTTCCACGTTTATCTTGGTTGCACACTTCTGAAAAGAAAGTCTCTCCCATCATGGAACTAAATCCACGAACATTATAGGTCCCCATTTTTGTCAAAGAAAAAAGAATAGTCTTGGCATCAATGTTTGCAATAAATGCTTCCCATAACTGAGCCGGCCAACCTTTAATATACATGGTTTTTGGAGGGAATTGGCTAAAATCGACGTTTTCCAACAGACGATCCCTCAATTTCATTCTCATTCTCAATCTGTCTAACGCCGATATCCCAGGCTCATCCTCTGCCAGCCACCAGTTCCTTATTGCGTTACAAAGTGTCGCTGCTTGGATATCTCCATTCTCTAACAGGAGTTGTTCTACGTCTGCATTGAAGTGTGAAATAGCCATGGGAACTGACATCGGATCACTTGTGTCTTCTACCATTACTGGAATAAGTAAGGTTTTCTTTGTCCTTGCTACATTCAACCATGGTTTGTTTGTCAAGCCCTCTATCCCACCTTTGCAGATTTTTTGACGCGTTCTTGTCAAGAGGTGTGAAGAATCTATGAAGAATCTATGCAGCTTACTTCTAGTTGAGCCCGAACAACACTGTAATCTGGGTGGTGGAACCACATATCTGGATAGTTTAGTCCAGTCACCTGCAAGTTAGCAGATAAATTGGATTTTTTTCCCCACTCTTCCAATTTCTGAGGCCAAATATACTCGGCGTAGGCAACATTTAAAACGTATTTTGGTACCCTTTTCCCCGACAAAATTTTCAAACATTGTTGACGCAGTGATTTTACTTCATGTTTCTTCATGGTGCTCCTGAACCCATTTCCATGATCTATCTGGAAGCCAAGTAAACAACATATTCTTGAAAGTTTCTCCGCCTTTTTAACACTAAGTTTCTCACTCATTAAGTTTTTATGTTTGAAATACTTCATTAGAACTTTTAATTCTACATCTTTGAACTTAACCAGCTCCTCTTTTGAAGCACAAGATTCCACTACGTATTGTGAATCTCTGCCATTCCAAAGTCCTTTTGCATTTGCTTGAATATCTGCTTGCATTAGTTTGATTATACAATCTGCATCTTCTATGGACAGTCTGTAACAATTACATGTGGTTGTGTCTTCGGGAATAACTGATTCTGATTCTTTCAAGGTTAAAATTTCATCTGTAGCATCTAATTCATTGAAAACATCTTCTAAATTCTCTGTCATGTCATGGTAAGTTCCATTTTCAGAATCTGTTGTATCTGTTATTTCCTTAATCCAATTTGTATCACTTATGTTGCACTGAACAACTTCTTCTGCAACTGAATTTTCCATAGACATCTGTTCCACTATATCGCTATGGATGTTATCGGACACTGCATGTAAAACGTCTTTTGGTATAATTTCTGTTACCTTTTGCTCCTGACTGACATCATCAATAGTACTTTTCTTTGTTGACAACCGAGCTCTCTCCCAGCTTTGTTTACGGGTAATAGGCAAATGAATTCCAAGATTGGTAACTGTGAATAAGATACGAACAGTCTGATTTCTTTTATCTTCTTCAGAGCACCTGACCTTCGTAGTTGTCCAAGTGGGATTCGTGTTGATTGTGCTGAAAGCTTTAACAATCTGGGATTTCTGTGTTTTCTCCACAAAACGCGTTTGCAATTGATAGATCGTCAACGGCTCGCCATTGACACTTCTAACTGCAATATTATGCCATTGCCCATCAAAGGAAGAACACGGTACGTGTATTCCATTTTGATGACACTGGTTTCGGACCTCCTCCACAATTGGTCTGAATATCTCATTTGTTAGGCTGTACCCCTTTGGAAACCAGCAGACTGGGGCCCATCTAAATGAATCCTTTGACCAGTTTCTGTCCAGGTCACAACATAAAAACACCATTGCCTCTGTAGCTTTCTCTCTTTGAAGCTCATAGCCGTCTATCAATAAACAGCGGAGTTTTTCAATCAAATCTTGTAGGTCTTTGTTAGTAACAGTTCTGGTAAAATTTTTGTTAATGCAATCTTCCTGACAATCAAATGTAGAGGGAAATTCTCCTAAGAACTTTGCCTGATTACACTCTTGCTTTATAAGTGCCCTAATATCTGCTATGGAATTTGGAAGTTTGCTTGGGCGTTTTGGATTTTCTATGCAATACATAGTAGCAGCTTCTCCTAACACACGATCGAAAAGCTTATGATTATGGGACACTTAAAAAACACCGGTAAAGTCTGGTCTCCAGCAGACATAAAGAGATTTTTCTACTTTTAAAGCTTCCATTTCTGCAAGGCATTGAAGCAAGTACCTTTCGGGCAACACCTCATGCAAACTTCGTATTGGACACTTGAATTCAACGCTCATCACATCGACCGTCTTTCCATCGATTCTCTGTCGTATGCTTCCATCAGGTGATACAATCATAAATGTATTTCCGTTGTATGGTAATCGAATACAACCTTCTTCAAAGTACACTAAATCTGGATAAAGAACGGGAAGAACTTTAGATACCAAGATTGAAACCGCATTTATCTCATTCTCTGTTCCGTATTCTAAAATCTGTTTCAATGACTCTGCTTTCTCCTTCTCGGGAAGTTTGCAAACAACACGCTCAAAATGCTCTTGTAGATTTTTTAATCCATCCAAACCAACTGCTGCATATAAAGTACTACCGGAAACTCTCCTCTCCTTTCTAATTTTAAACCATGTCTCGGAACGCTGCTTAACAAGACGACGATCTGTAGATTCTGTCGCGGATAGGGCCTCATAATTTTCACAAGAGTTCAAATGAACATTTTTCCCTAAAATGAATTGACCATGGGATCCTTGAAGCAAGGACACATAAAAGCATATTTTCTCTATGACGTCTTTGTAACTTGTTAAGAAAGCGTCGATTTCAAAAAGTAATGCGTTAATGGCACTGATGACATACACAAATTGTCCTCGCTTCCAGTCTGCACCAGATCTCTGGATGAATTTTTCTTTTGCGTAGCTCTTTTTGACTTTTGTTTTTCGAGAAATCTGAGCATTTTGGACAGTGATAATAGAATGTCTTTGAGCAGTTTGCATATATTTCTTTTCAAATCAAATGGCATTTCGTGTATATCTTCATCTGCTCTAGTTGTAATTATGTCTAAAATTTCCTTTATTCTATCTAGTCCTTTACATCTTTCTTTTTGCCTCTGGTGCAGTGATTTTCCCTTTTCAAAACCGAGTAGATCAACATCGCCTGTTTTGTCTGTCAAACCTTGTTTAAGTTTTTTTTCCATCAAAAGATAAACATGCAGAGGTGTTTTGCAGTGCTGTTGCAATTTCCTTCATCAAATCGGTAAATATTCCTGGTGATCTGTAGGGAGATTGGGTACCATATGGAGAAAAACTGCGAAGAACAGAGATATCTGGAACAGCAAAGTTAACATCAGCTTTCTCAGGTTTGAATTTTCCACGAATTGTTTCTCCACATGTAATTTGTGTGACATTTTTGAATCCACTCATAAATCTTATGAATTTACCACCAAATATAATCCAACCCAGCTTCCAGAAAAGTTTTGATTCATTACTATATCGCATGCATGTTGTATTTTCTTTGCTGTGCCACTGAATAATATCACTGAGCAGGGAGTATGTAATATTTCTCCATGGAAACCTTTCTTGTGCTATTAATTGAAACATATTATAAAAATTGCAACCCTGCTCATGTCTTTGAATCGCAGTAACAACAACTGGTGCCAATTCTAAAAATTTATCTAGGAGAGTATTTTTTTCTCTTTCATTACATAATGGTAACATTTCAAAATCGTCTTCAGAACAAGTGGTCAATAATTCGGAGAATAACTGTGTTCGAGGTATTTTCCTGGCTGGAGATTTTGTAGGTGATTTTTTGTCCGTCTTTGAAGGGGTCTTTCATGTCGATCTTGTGCGCTGAAAATTAGTACACCATGGGCGGAATGAAATCCTTTTTGATGGTGTTGATAGAATTTGTTTTCGCTTTTAGGATGTCGAACTACATTTATTTTCATCATTTCCGTTTCTATGTCTCTTGGGGCGATTTAAACTTAAATTGCCTTTCCTCTTTGTCATTACTCTCGATTGACCTACAATTTTTAGATTTATATTTTTATTATATGTTTATTGATTTCTTTCACCTAAAACATTATACATGTATAAAAAGTGTGCCCCATATCTTCTTTCTAAATTGTGAGACCTATATCAGTTTTACCAAGAAACGAATAAATCTGGTTTTCCAACCGTATTTTAGAAGACTATCATAAAACTAACGTACAAAACATACTTCTAACATACTGGATATTATATCTGTGCTTAGACAGTCACTGTTTTGCAGATATTCGGACATATGCGAACTTTTTGAACATTGTGTGCCCTATACTCCAACACTTCGCGCTCACGTCAGTAACTGTGTCGAAGTGTTTGGCAAAATTAACGTTTAATTCAGGAAAATTTTTTAAAGATTATAGACCTGTTAGCTATTCTACCTTCTTTAGGTTATATGTAGATTCCATATATTGCGATTCTAAATTATAAATGCCAATTTCATACCTTCAGCCGACAATAATGTTCGCCATTTTTGTGTGTTCTGGTCCCGAATGATGACGTAGATTCCCCGCCGTGCATGACGTGCCTAAGGAACCACGACATGACCATTGCTAAAAATATTTTCTTCATTTTTTAAATTTCTTATCGTTTTTTCCAGAAAAATTGTTAAAAGTTTGAAATTTGCGGAATTCGATCATCGCCAATTCAGTTTCAAATTTTTAGGCGCCATTGGGACTAAATTAGTCACGAATTAGAGCCCTGCATGTCTGCCTATTTCTTTACATGTAACACTGTAAAATTCCCAACCGGACTAAATCAACTCACCCAAAATAACTGGGTTTTTTTCTTATTGGAGTTTATAGGTAATTCAAGTGGGATATGTTCAACTGCCCGACATTGTTTTGCATCATCATGTCTACATGAACTACAAAACTTTCTTCATTCACTTTTACCTTAGGAAGAAAAATTCAATGATCATTATAAATAGCACAATTATTACGCCAGCCCAAGGGTTCTTGAAAAAATTATAGACGAAAGCCAGGAACCTTGCCAATGTCCTTACTCGTTATATGGAGGAAGTCAATACTTGTGTTGACCATCATACAAATACAGCCCTGTCAAAATGTATTTAGACATATCTAGAAAAACACACAGTGCTCAAAATACAGCATCTTGAAATTCAGCGCCTACGGATTAGATCTCCTGTCGGGAAAAATGTTTTGTATTCGTTTATGTCAAATTTGAGATCAAGGATCAATCTTAATCTTAGCTAATGCTGTGTTAGAGCCACGAGCATATAAACATTAGACCATCAGGGAATCGAAGCCAGACATATTATTTTATGTAAATGGCCATAAAAATAACAAAGCAGCAACAACCAGTTTAGGTTTATAAACTGTAATGTTATCATCAACTTTACATGGGGTCTACCCACTAGTCCGAAGGTTCATTAGTCCGACGGCCCACTAGTCCTAAGGTTTACTAGTCCGATTAAAAAGAAAGTTTCGAACTTTTTGTTTACATATCTGACAAGGAGCGATATATATAATTGCTTTTAAAAAACATTGCGTTTTGTGGAACATACACCTTTCTTTATTATCATTATAAAATATGATTACAGATGAAGTTCGCCCATTTAGTTACATGTATATATCGATATGTAATTTCATATTATTTGTTGAGATTTTCAAATGTCGTTAACTCCGATCTGAATATAAAGTAAATATTTTCAAACACGTTTTATTAAACTTTAAGCGCATGATTTAGCGGAAAAGAGATTAAAGCTTTGATTGATTGTTGTTTTACGTCCCATTCGATATATATCGATATGTAATTTTATATTATTTGTTGAGATTTTCAAATGTCGTTAACTCCGATCTGAATATAAAGTAAATATTTTCAAACACGTTTTATTAAACTTTAAGCGCATGATTTAGCGGAAAAGAGATTAAAGCTTTGATTGATTGTTGTTTTACGTCCCATTCGATATATATCGATATGTAATTTTATATTATTTGTTGAGATTTTCAAATGTCGTTAACTCCGATCTGAATATAAAGTAAATATTTTCAAACACGTTTTATTAAACTTTAAGCGTATGATTTAGCGGAAAAGAGATTAAAGCGTTGATTGATTGAATGTTGTTTTAGTCCCATTCGAGAATTTTTCATTCTTATAGAGACGTCACCATATACCGGTGAAGGGCTTCAAATTTTGACCTTTACTCGGCACTAAGGGCCATTGAGCAAACAACATGCAATACGCAAGTTTCGAGGTTATCTCCCTTGGTGCGCTCTTTCGTTACAGAGGGGTTTTTTTTCGGCGTAAGCAGGCAGGTGGGGCAGTTATTTATACTGGATACATTACATCATCGATATACCGGTCTATCAAAACTGACTGTTGGGATGTACTCATTACCGAATTAAAGTAAAGGCGTCAATTTTTTCTACGAAAAACGGAACAAAAGAAAAGTAAAATCGGAACAAAAGAAAACATCAGTGGATAAGACTTTTCAAACGATATGGATCACTAATAAATAAACACGCATCTGATCATTGTACGTCGGTTTTCTGAATGACTCTTTTCCTTATAATAACTTTTAGAAAAGGTTTATACAATCAAAGAATTATTTTTTTATGAAGGCGACGACGGTTCTTTCGTTTCAAGTATCCTAACTGAAAGTAAATTTTGTAAATATGTATAGAAAAGCTTTACAAAATCATCAAAATGATTACTGCTTAACATTATCATCTTTATATAACATCAAATGAATTTTAAAAGCCATAGCCATCCTTCTTTTATTTATGCAAGTTTGTCCAGTACATTAACAACCTGTCCAACTTCCATGCTGATATGGATATCTTTTGAGCCTCTATTGTAGGCGAGTTAGAATCTCGAAACTCGCGTATTGAAGCATGCAAAGGAGCGAAATATCTTATAGTAATCTTTTTTGAAGATTGTATCAAAATTCATGGTCTACCAACTTCATTTTTTTGGTATTTGAGACCATGGTAACTTCTTCAATACTCTGCGCACGCGAACAATAAGGAAGAAGTAAAGCAAAACAAAAATTATTTCTGTCTCCATAAAAGTAGTTTTTCAAGGTTCCGAAACCTGTAATTTTCTGAAACCTAATACTTTCAGAAATTAAAAAAAAAATTTGCACGGCTCATAAAAATATTCTACGTTTGCCAATTTTCCTGTTGGTGCTTCGCGGCGTCGCTTAAATAAGTAAAATGTTTTGTTTAACTGTAATATATATACATGTATCAGCGCTGTTCTTGTCTTCAGCATATTTAGAATAAATTATAGAGGCATACGCAGATCAAGGAATTTCATTTATTTTGAATACATTCATTTGGGTTTTTTGCAGCCCGGAGGACCGGGCTGCTCTATATAATAAGTTTAAGTGTTGGTATATGGGGATTGAGGTGGGAGAAGTTATTCAGAATTAAAGGTTTTCTAAACATTAAAAAGATTGTTAATCAGAATGTTCTTTCCCTTTATAAATTACGAGATACACAATATATTTACTTCCATAAAGTGAATCTGTAAAAATATATATGTTTTTCATATTTAATATATAAAGTTGCTTATCATTTACTATCGAAAAAACGACAGGTCCCTTTTTTTAGAACATCGAATTTTACTTATCGCATAAAAACGTAAAAAAGTACTTTACACAGTTCGTGTTTTATATTCTTTAAGTGAAAGACATTTTTGAAAATAGGTGATGCATGTGTCTGGTTTCAAATTATATTTTATGCAGCCAACATTTACTTGAGGAATTGATAAAGTTTAAAAGGGTATCGTTTTTGTTCGATTTTCATCCGACTATAAGTTTTCAAAATATTCTCGACTATCGTCTCCATCATTTAGACGCATGCCTTTTTCACACATATCGAGCGGTTTGATGATCAAGACTCATTTCCATTGTTTATTTTATTTATTTCCCGGGCGACAATTGATGGTTACATCAATGTTTTCTTGTTTTTTCTGTGACACGGGACCTCGGATTTCAAGGTCTCATTCGAAAGACCCGTGACCTTCACTCCTGATACTGGCCGCTTTGCTCAGGGAAAAGTCCCTATCTATGTTAACAATTTCCCCTACGTTAACGGGCCGTCCGATCACAAAGCGAGCGCCCTTCCATAACGCCAACTTGACCTGTCCACAGTGGAGAAAGAAAGGGTTGAGATGCGGGGATATGAATATATGAAGGAAGTTTCAAATTTGCATCAATAATTTTTAGTCTTAGTATTTTATGGTCCGAATTTCAACCCCAAACTCAGGGGACCTTTTAAGATACAATATAGAACAAATGCACAGAGCCAGACACTTTGAACTGTTTAACTTACGAACTATATTGGGTTTTCTGACTATTGAAACTTCGGACTAGTGGACCGTCGAACTAATGAACTTTCGGACTAGTGGACCGTCGGACTAATGAACTTTCGGACTAGTGGACCGTCGGACAAATGAACCTTCGGACTGGTGGACCGTCGGACAAATGAACCTTCGGACTAGTGGACCGTCGGACTAGATAACCTTCGGACTAGTGGACCGTGACCCTTTACATCATAGCTCATATACTGAACTTGATTACTTAATAATAAGATTTGATTATAAAAATGAACTTAATTCTTTCATGATTGTTATGAATCCCATTATTTTTTTTTATATAGTTGGGTGCTTGAATGATTGAAATTAAACATTGTATTAATTTCAACTTGTTAGCTCACCTCGACGAAGTTGAGATTAGCTAGGCTATACCCCCGGCGTTTGCGTTCCAGTTAAATGTTTCAGGAACAAGTCCATTCCCAAGTAACTTGTAAGCCCTATCTGGACCAAACTTGCATGGATGATGCATCTAGGGATGAACACTACTAGACTTGCTTTGGATGCTGGGTCTGACTTACATTTTCCACATGAGTGACCAGGTTAATGTTTTTGGAGCAGGTCCATTTCCAAGTAACTATAAGCCCTACCTGGACCAAACTTGCAAGGATGATGCATCTAGGGATGGAAACTGCCAGACTTGCTTCGGATGCTGGATCCAACCTTATATTTTCCACATGAGTGACCAGGTTTAAGTTTTTGGAGCAGGTCCATTCCCAAGTAACTAATAAGCCCTTCCTGGACAAACCTTGCTTGGATGATGCATCTAGGGATGGACACTAAGAGAATTGCTTCGGATGCTGGATCTGACCTACATTTTCCAAATGAGTGACCATGACAATGTTTTTGGAGTAGCTCTATAATCATATGGCTCGTTACAATTTATCTTGCATGGATGATGCATCTAGGGATGGACAACTGCAGACTTGCTTCGGATGTAGGAAATGAAAGAGATTTTCTTGATAAGTGAACATTAAAGTTTTTGGAACAGGTCAATTCCCAACGAACTTACACAACTTGCATGACTATTGTTTTCAGGATGCACACTCTTTATAAAGAAAATACAATGTGAGATTTGCATTACTTATACTGATAACATTCGTCGAGGTGAGCTTCGTAATCTTTCATTACCTATGTTTCAGATTTCTCGTTTGTATTGGACTTTTAAAATTGACTTTTAAAATCGATGGCCTCGAGTTTTAAGGTCTCATCCGAAGGACCTGCAACTTTTACTTCAAAATGCTTGGCGATGGAACAGTTGCTACCATTTTTTTAACTGTCTAAGGTCAGTAGCATCCAGGGATCGAACCCACGACATTTCGATCACTAAGCGAACGCTTTACCAATAAGCTGGACTTTGTTGATGTTTGTTGTTTAACGTCCCTCTCGAGAATTTTTCCCTCATATGGAGACGCCACCACTTGCCAGGGGAGGGCTACAAATTTTCACTTACACTCGGCACTCAGGGCCATTGAAAAGTGAGGGATCGCTTTCGTGCCAGCACCTACTTCGACACGGGACCTCTGTTTATACGGTCTCATCCGAAGGACCGATCTCCACGTCCCGCAGTGGGATTCGAACCCGCGACATAAGGATCAACTCCTTATTCCGCGACTCTAGAGCAGACGCTCTAACCACTGCACCACGCATGAAGAGAAATAAACCTTATTTTAATATACATTAATTTTCTATCAATAAGCTTTAGTCATTGATGCCTAACGCTTATTTATAAATCAAACTAAAGGTTGTTGCTCAATTGACTTCATCAGAGTCTTCTGCATAGCCTCCATGATAAAAGTCAAGTACAAAGTCTTCCCTGTGTTGAGAACAGGACAAGTCAGTTCACCTATTAAGAAATTGAAATGAAGAATAGAAAGTTAAAAAAGTAAAAGTCAACATCTTCCTCAGTTGTAGTCTAGCCCAAACATGCAGCCATATTGCTCTTTTATTTGCACCACATACATCTGACAGAGGTAATCAAGTCAGAAAACGCAAACTCCAGACCATGCCACTGGAATGTCCCTCGTCCATTTAGGATGGACCTTATGCCATTTAGGGAGTGAAATCTTGGGATGCACAACTGTTTCATACTTGGATATATTACTAGAAAGACATTCATTGCACATTAACAAAATTTAATGGTAAGGGTAACGACAAACATTTTTATTGTCACTTTCATATAAGAAAAAATATACAATTTTCACTCTCATATAGAGTTTATGTCTCCCAGTTGATTCGATGCGCAAAAGCATAATCCACGTATGAAATAGAAGTAAACGGGCGGAACCTTAATTCATAATACTGGTTCAGGGTTTTACTACGAGTTTGACACAGACCATGGCTTTCATGTTTAAATCGTGGTATCGCTTGAATACCGGCTAATTTCTATTCTTACTCGAACCAAGGAAAGTGTTACATATACCACATGGATTATTTGTCCTTAAAGACAAGAAGAGATAAGAAAGTAGGCCATTTTCTATTCATATGATGACGGCAAACGCTTGAAAAAGGTTAACTGAATATATGCTCGAGGGGCATTTGAAAAATACTGAGAACTGTTTGATGAACCATTTAACGGAAATAACTGTTTTATATCATTGGACAGATCACAACAATATACAGGTATTGTGACGTCAATTTGTAATTTTTATTACGTAATAACTCCGAAAATGACGTCAGAATCTCGAATAGATGTCCAGCATACTGACCATAAAAATGACGTAACAAGAGACACAATTTCAGTGAAGTTAAATTTTAAAGTCAACGTACGTTCATTAATTGGATACAACTGCTAGCATGGAGAATGTTAAACTCGACTACACTCTATCAAATGGAGTTATATTCAGGAGATCCCATGGTTCTGAGTGGTTTAAGAGTGTGTCAAACATAGCACGTTATTATCGAATCTCGTGCAAAACAATTACATTGGGTAAAAAAGACGCTAACTGTGAAAATATCACAAAGTTTACAATTACAAGAGATGCAGAATTTGCTGGCACTAATTCGTCAGGTGTTTTACCCAATTTTGGGTGAACGATTTAAGCTCAAGAGAGGTTAAGCCAAGGGTGTCCCATAAACACCGTTTTCCATTGGTGACCTTATTACCCATTATCCTCTGCGCGCGGCGCCATCTTGTATGACTATTAGAGCGAAGCGGCATTTAATCATGTCAACAAAAGATAAACCACAACACAGCGGGATATCGGACTCGAGGGCAAAAGAGCGTTATCGGGATACCTTAGACACTATCACGAGGGCCCGGTACATGGAAAAACTGCGAGTAAATGAAGATAAAGATCCTTCTGAGATGGATAAGAGGAAATGGACAAGAGACATGCCGCTCTGGCCAGAAGTTACATACCCCGACATCGTAAACTACCTTGTTTACACCCAGAGTGCATATATCCTGGCAGAACTAAAGGCTTACAAGTCTCTGCAAGCTTACAATTATTTTGTGAGTGGTTTTGTCCAGGACATTGGTCAGAAGTGCATCAACGGGATGAAGGTATTTTTGGGAAAGTGAAGCATTCCCAGCGTATGTCAGACCCTAGCCTGCAACCCTGGTTGATTGTTGAAAATCCCGGTTCGGTGACATCAGGGCATTGCACATGTATATATTGTATATATGTTTTTCAACACACATTTTAATATAAATGACTTGTAAAAAATGCTCTCTAGACAAGTAATGACTTCTTTTTATAATCATAAACATGATAAACAGTGTCTTCATTATAGTGCTTGTATTTTTTATCATAACTCTTTAATAAATATAATATTTCTTCTAAGATTGAATGGCTTAAAGGAGGACATCGGAGTATAAATAGCAGCCAATGAAATAAATGGTGGGTTATTTGATTTTTCTGGCCACATTCAGATTGCAGAGAGTTATTTACAAATATTAAAATACTGATTCCCCTTTATCATCAGATGTTTGTCATGCTTGTTCTTCTCATTAATGTGCATCCTTGGTCACAAATTAAATTTACTGTAAAATTTTTTCTTAGCTGTATTTTTCATTGAAATATTTGAAGCAGGGCTTCTGTTTCTATTTGAAATTCAAAACTGACAGCAGTGGGCGTGATTTAGTTTGTTATTGTTTACACCGGATGTTGTCTACATCACATGCTGGCATGGCGGGCAGAACAGAATGCTGCAGTGTTTGACTTACTTTCATCTCTAGATAAATCCAACTTCCAAAAGATAAAATCCATGATTCAGATTTTTGACATCTGTATTGAAATTGGAATAGTTATAAAATCCTCACAATATATGTACAAAATAAATATCAAATCATAACACCTAGCCTATACAAACAGAAACAAACAAACAAAGAGAAGAAAATATCAATTTGATCATGTTGATTGACTGTCAACTATGAAATAAAAATTATTCCCACAAGTGACCCATGTATTGTACATCTTTTGGATTTGGTAGCCATGTTCTCACGGTATTCACTACACATGTCGGCATAATGTCACGTCTGTGCCATTCCTGTCCTGGCTGATAATGTTCCAAAGCTCGCATTTTTTTCTCAGCATATCGGGGATCACTCCAGACTCCACGATGTAAGAGCATTGTCCAAAACCTTTTATATTTCTCCTTTCGTAATTTTGAATTCCTGGGATGGGGCGGTCTGAATGGTTCCACTTCCCACCATAATTGCCTGTTGTTTGCAGAGGCAGAATGGACATTCCTCTCTGTTAATGTCTGGAAGGATGACAAATTTTTCTTCATCATTATTGCCACTGCATTCGACTTCTATAACTCCAGTATCTAATTCTATATTTGTCTGCACACCTTTGTCTACACATTCTGATCTTACACAAGTGTTCCCGCCAAATTTCTCTTCCTGTGATGTGTCAATGGGGCGAAAATCCCAGTCACTATGCAAAAAGAAATGTTTTATGGCCTCCATTTGCATTTCACTCACATCCAAAATTAATCTCTGTCTTTCCCCCATTTTGCTTACAAAATACAGTAACAAATTAATGGAAAATGGCCTCTAAATGATTACAGTGTAGGTACTAATATATGCAGTGTAGGTACTAATTGATGCAGCTGTGTGAAGTCCAACCTCCCCACATGATTAAATGGGTGATAAGAGAATGGTTTATTAGTTACTGCAATTTTGTGAATAGGGCCAAACAAAGGAGAATTTTATTTATATTAATATATATTTTCAATTCTGTTTATTTCTGGAAATAACAACTTAGAAATAAAAAAAAATTGATAAATTAAAAAAAAGGGAATTTTCAAAACTAATAATGTTATAGTGAGGTTACACATCTATTTCTCTTTTGTTATCAATTACTCTCCCCCTTGGCCTCACGTAGAATATAAGGATGGTTTTGGGTTACTGATAACCAATATATATGAATACAATTTCTCTCAGAAACATCAAAATCTTGTATTTGAAATCATGGCAAAAAATGAAGAGTCCTCAAAGAAACGTCCACCAAATTTTAGGCTTGAAATTCCTGGTGATGGGGAATTTAAAACTAAAATTCAAGGAAAACTGCAAGAGGTGAAAACATTTCTCAATTCTAAGCGCAATTCACCTGTAAACAATGCTGTAATAATCGAGGAACTTTTGGACTTTTGGTTAAAAAAACACTCAGAGGACCAAAGTGTGGAGCTGGATCAAACACAATTTCCATCAACATATCTTCAAGTCAGGAAGAGGGATGTAAATCAGAAAATGTTTGTTTGTGCAGAGTCATCACTTCTAAATATATGTGAACTTTGTGAAGCTCATACCAAGAACTGTAATGGAAAATTGAAATTCTTTAAGAAAACGATGAAAGGACATGTTATCTCTTTGCGCCTCCAATGCTCCAAGGATAAAATACACAGTTATTCCTGGTCATCATCACCATATCTGCCCAATGATGAATATCTGGTCAACCACAGAATATGTCATGGTCTCATGTGTAGTGGAATGCTACCATCTCATTACACAAGATTTTCCAATGGAAGTGGATTAGGATGCATCAACTGGGCCAGGAGAAAACATTTTTTTGAAGAATATAAAAATTCTGTTGAGGCCGAATATCAAGATTCCGTCCAAGATGCTCTACACGAAGAAATCGGGAGTTATGAAGACTTGGATGGCATCAATATTTTAACAGATGCTAGACATGGATGGCGAAAAAATGCAAAAGATACATCTGTAGTGGCCATAGGTGAGAAATGTCATAAAGTTTTGGATTGTGTCCATGTCACAAAACAACAAGATCCCGTTTCTCAACGACATAAAAGAATTGGCACAGAAGCTATTTATGAAAATTTCACCTCGCAAGATGTCACCATCAAGATTCATTCTCATGACAGAAATCTTAGTATCAACAAATGTATTAAAGATTCAGAAGAAACAACAAATCAGAATGATTTATGGCACTCAGTGAAAGCACTGAAAAAATCACTTAAAAATATCTCCAGTGGCAGTAAGAAGTCTGAGGGTTTTACCTGAAGTGAGCAGCTAGTGGACAAGACCGAACCGATTGCCTCTCATATTCATTGGGCTGTTAGGCATTGTGAAGGAAATCCAAAAAAGCTACAAGAATTTATAGAGAATATAATTCCTCACTATGAAAACTCGCATGAAAAGTGTCATCCAGAGTCGAGATGCAGAAAAGATGAAAATTATGAGCCTTCCCGAGTTGTGTTAACAAGTAAAATTGCCAAAAAACTGTTAGAAAATGCACTGAAAGGATCAGTTATTTATAAATATCCTGAGGATTATGTTTTGGGTAAAGATACTTTTTATGTAGAGAGTTTTAATAATGTCATGAACATATTCCAGGACAAGAGACTAGTTTTTGGAGAAAACCAATATAAACTGAGATCAAACTTAGCTGTGTGCCACTGGAATGAAAACGTTGACGGGGAGCACACCTCAGTGTATCATTCAAGGAACCCAAATGCGCCACGAAGCCAGAAAGGGAAGAAAGTGTATAAAAAACTAACATTTAAATACGGAGATAATATAAATATGTAGAAAGCTTTTATTGAAATGAACTGTCATAATATTGAGCCGAGATTATTTTGTACATTGAGTATCAATATTGTAATTGAAACAAGTTATAATATTTTTATTTTAATCAGAATTGTATATATATATATATATATAATCAATTATATAGTCAATCAATAAATCAGCAGTATGTCTTGTAAATCCTGCTTTGTATATATACACTGTAAAGATTATCACTGTGGGTTACTTGTTTAGCCTAGTAACACGTGTGCTGCCTTCTGTTATCAGCATGCTGGAGTTTATTTTTAACTTAGCTGCAGCAATAAGCGCCGCCCTACACCAAATTTGCTTAATTGCACTACCACCGGATTTTCAAGTAGGTCAAGCTCGGCCTTTAAAGTGTTAATGTTTTATCCATGGCAGGTATTGGGGAGATATGCTCACATGTTGGTGCTCTGTTGTTTGCCATTGAGGCCAGTGTTAAAATACGAAGACAGTAACAGAAGAGAAGGCTTACTAGATGTTACCTAATCCTGTTAACAAAGTGGAACATAAAAGTGTGCAGGATATAGATTTTACTTCGGCAAAGACCAAGAAGAGAGAACTAGATCATGTCATTGCAGAGGATTCCCCTGTGAACCCAGGACCGAGACGGCGAAAGTTGCCAACAGTACAAGACCCAACACCAGATAAATTGAAGAAATTCCACACAGATCTGAACCAAACCAGTGACCTTGTCTCTTGTGCCACAGTTTGCCCAGTCTTACAGACCTCAAACTTTGGATAAGAGGTATCCAGCAGTGCTTTCAGAACTGTGCAACGAGGAGTGTACCTCACTTCAAAGAGATGAATTGTTAAAACATTGTGAGGAAGCATTCTCAAAAATCATTGTGACAGAAGAAGAAGCCGTAAACTGTGAAGTTGCTTCCAGAGAGTAAGCTAGCTTCAAACAGTGGTTTCATTTTAGGACAGGACGAATTACAGCTTCTTTAGTTAAAAGAGTATGCCGACCTTCTACAGAAAATCCATCCAAAAGCTTAATAAAGACATTTGTTATCCAGTGGACAAGAAGTTTTCTTCAAATGCAACAGAGTGTTGCCGTGAACATGAGACACGCTGTCAGTATGCTACCAAAATGGCCAAGACGCACACAAATTTTGAAGTCAAGGATGTGGGTTTCGTAATTAGCACACAACACCTATATATTGGAGCAAGTCCAGATGGAATTGGTAGTTGCGACTGTTGCGGGAAATTTCTTATTGAAATTAAATGTCCATACTGCAAACGGGATTCTGAAATTAGTGATTCAATAGACTGTCTTCAATCTGTAAACAATGCCTCACAACATTCATAAATACTAGAATTTTAGAGGAGAAATTTCCTGTATAGATTGCGTTCTGTACAAAAAAATATCATTGTTGTAGTTCAAACACCAATGAGAAACCTGATGAAGAACCTTCGCTTGTCACACTTAGGAATATCTAAGTATAAAACAAGAGCACGAGGATCTCTCTTTAGACAGACACGGAATTGCAGCACAGATAGAGTTTCAAGATATAGTATCTGTGCTTTGAACAGCAAGCAGAATCAGAAGGAATCGATGATTGTCACAGATACAGCTAGAAGGCTATGATTGTATGTACAGGCTTGGTCGAATACAGAGGAGGACGCTACATAGAAACAATTGAACTACTCCAAATGGCCGGAAAGAGCCAGACTCGACAATCTATCCAGCACCAATATTATTAACCACCTGAAGAACCATTTCTCAAAATATGGTTTACCAAAGTTGGTATCCTAGAATGAACCACATTTTCAAGTAAAGTCTTTACAAGACCGGCAGCCTGCACTTTGCTCAAAGTAACGGACAAGCATACCGCACTGTTCAAAATCTTAGAAAAGGCTGAAGACCCTTGTACATGTATAACAATGTTTACCTATAGTAACGCAGCGAGTGAGTCACTCACACAATTGTTTCTTGGCGTAATTCTAAAGACGGACAAGGTGATAACACTTCAACGCAATGTAACAATGACTCAGGAAATCAAAACGAGACCTAAACCAGGGAATGACAGCAGAAACTCACTTTTGAAAATAGCTCATGAGGGACAATGACAAATGGAAACCGTGCAGCAACTGTCGTAGACCATCAGGCTTCAGCAAGATCCTACGTCCTAAAAGACAACGGAGGATAAAAATTCTGCAGAAACCGAAAATATATCCATCCAACAAAAACACAAATTCATGAAACGGAAGTAGTGGAACCTATTATGGTACTGGAAGTTTTACCTTCGGTTCAATCTACAGAAGATGTATTCAGAGTATAACCTGGCTATTTTCCTGTTTTGGTTTTTAAATAATATTCAAAGTACACTTGTAAGGTCTTCTTTTAATTTCATCTGTATTAGTTGAGTCTTCCTGACTATTAAGATGTATTATACCCTTTTTTTAAATAAAATTTTTGTGTAATTGTTTTTATTAGTTCACTTATCAATTGCATTAAAAGCAGTGATTGAATGGGATAATTTCTATTAAGCGTGTAGGAATTTGCATATTCACAGCAATCACACAAGAAAGTGTTACGTGATGGTCACTTATGTTAGAAGAGAGCGTGGTCATTTTCTTTGTACAACACGATATGATAAAAGGACAAAAATTTGCTACTGCAATGTATGTCAAGACATTTACAAGACAAATGACAGATCTTCGAGAGAAAAAAAATATCCGATCGTTACGACATGCAAGACAAAGCACAGAAGTAAACATGTTTTTCACCATTACGAGCCCGCAGGCACTGGGTTGATATTCTGCTATATCTTGTCAACATTTACATAACGGTGAAAAGCTTCGTATGTGCTTGATGGTTCTTAAGTTCCCAGTTCCGTGTAAGCCAGATAAACGTTTGGTAACACAGAATTGACATTTGGCTGAAGATCTTCGTATGTATTTCGTATATCTAGAGTCCCGAGTTCTGTGTAAGCTGAATCAATCATATGACAGAAGGCAATATTTAACAGTGCCATTAGTAATTTTAAGTAAGTATTCATTTCAATAGAGATCAAAATTTTAATAAATATTAACATACGTTTCTCCTCCAGTGGATGTTCCTGAAAAGAATTTGTAACGATAGAAAATTTTACTTGATTGTTCTCATTTTATACTCGAATGGGGCGTTAACTACATGCACAATCAATCTTATATATATATAAATATTAATGTTTTATTAATTGGGCTCTTGACATTACCTTCAATTATATAACATTGTATTATTGAAAAAAAGACATTTCGGTTAACCGCGAAGTAAAGAATGGTTCGTTTGTCTTTGATTGCAAACGATTTAGATTCACATAGCTACAAGAAACCAAGTAAATGTGATGCAAAGCATCAAAATCGACCGCAAACAAAAAAAAAAGTATTTCAAAAAGTGCTTTCGAAAGTAATTATTCAAGGAAAGCGCACGTTTTCCAAAGCTAAAAGTGAACATTTTTATTTAAGTCTTCAAAGAAAAAGAACACGAATTTCAAGGTGAATAAAATTTCAGTGCATTTGTTTATCAATTGATTCATCAATGTAAAAATCAGTGGTTACAATTACCGTCAAAATAAAAATATTCAGATCTCCAATGAACCACGTCCTAATACCAGGATCTTTTGTCACGTCATGATGCCGACAATTTCTACAGACTATGCTGCATGTATACGCGTTGATGGACAACACAATAAATGCAAAGTGTTGAAAAAATATAATTGTGTAAATCGCAGCTGTAGCATACTCAAAACATAGTAAAAATAGTTTTACCAAGTTTTCACTTTACCACCGGGATTTTTTATACGGAAAGTCATAACGATTGTGTTCATATTTCACTCATTCCCATGATGGGGAGTATCTATTGTGAACATCTATTGTAAAGCCTTATTTATATGATCATAAATTGGTACATATCTGATGAAAATTAAATAATAACAATGAAGACTTAGTTGAAGCAAGTTTAAAATATTTATGCACGTTCTCATGAATGAATTATTTTACCGAACTACTAAAGAAATAACTTATTTCCCCATGTGTACTTTCTAACATCAACCAGAATGTGTGGTTAAGATCCAGATTCCAAACCAGTTAGTTCTAAAGAGGTTACTTCTAGAAAATAGCCTGAAAGTGTGCATTACTATGTGTAATATCCATAGAAGTCATTGTAGGTTTTATAGTAACACTTTAATAAAAAAAACCTGCTTCAATACACCTCAGCCTTGTTACTCATGCGGAACGTAAGTTGGATTCAGCATCTTAAGCAAGTGTGGTATATTATACTATACTATAAATATACTGCACTATAATATACTTCACTATACATAGAGCGTTATTAACTATAATAATTCAGATTTTAGTTCTTGTCAAAGACCAAGAGAGTTTATGCGATATAAGGTGTCCGTCTGACTTTTACATTATGTCGAAATGCAACACCTTTAATTTTTGACTGATTTTAATAATACTTTGCAATAAAAAAGAAATACAAATAGATGAGTCATTTCAAAATTTGTCCAAATTGCACAAACAGAATTTTGAAAAAAAATAATGCTGCCATCTAGTTTTTTTTAAAGTTTTAATTTAGCAATCAAACATCAGAGGTGCGTAAACAATGTTAAAACACAAAGAATTCTATAAACACATACTAAAAAACATTATATTTACATATAATGTACACAACAATAAATGTCCACAGTGTTACTCGGTTAAAAGTCGTAGTAAAAAACATAACTTGCAAAAAAAATTCAGGTTTTTTGAATTACAATCTCAACATCTTGATAAAATTATTCTATTAAATCAAATTGAGGTTTCTTAACAGACAATTAGTTGTTAGTATTGTAACATTTGTATATATCTTACATGTATACTTAAAGCTCGTATCATTTATTGAATTAATTTATAGTGCATTGAAACATAATATGAAATGAAAAATATATGCTCAGTTGATAAAAATATTAGTGCTATTTTATACTGCAATAAACTTTACACATATTTTTTTTTTAAATTGGCAATTTTGAAGTGTTTTTTTTAATTAGTCCGCGGAGTTACTAACCAAGACTGCAAAATCATAGGATTTTCAAATGGTTAAAATATTTAGTAAATAATTTGGCATTTAGGTCAATAACAGTTACTAGTTAGTTTTTAAACAGGGAGGGAAATGAAACGGATGACTCCAGATTGCATTCTTTTTAATTAATTTCTGTGTAGATTTTCCACGGAGTAATTAGATACGTCCTTGGAGTAACTTTTCTTGCAGGAACAAAATGGACATTAACGCCAGGGAATTATTATATAAATAGTTGGAAGCATAAAAACAATAGCTGACTTATGAACATCAAAAACACTCCTAATAAATAATAAAGAGAATAATAATATAAGAGAATAATATATTTACATTCAGACTCAAACAACCATTATCCAAAGATCTCCAGATACAAAGTCATCACACAACTTGTATGTGTAGATAGCTTTATCACCTCCATAGATGACATTGAACCACCGAGGAAATCCTGGAACAGCTGAGATAACCCGACCAACATATACTCCAAACAAGGGACGTCTGTCTTTCTCCTGATGTTCAGGAGGGGGGGGGGGGGTATTGTGAGAAGCTACTACAAGAGTCTTCAATTTACTGGCAAGCTGCTTTGCAGAACACTGTTTAGTTTTCCCATCCAACACATATACGAGAAAAGATGAATATTCTTTGTTTCAACACCTTTTTTCTGAAATTCTGCTGAGCTTTCAGAGCTGTCTATTTACCAGGTGTTATTTAAGCCAGAAATATGTCAACATCTTTCAATGACTGCCAAAAGACTTCAGATGCAAGCTTTTCTTATCATTTCAATGCACGCTGCTCTTTTCCGTTGAGGAGTCCTCCCTTTTCTTGTAATTTTTCCTTCTGGAGTTGTTGAGTCTCTTTTTTCCAACACTCTGCGTTGATCCATGGAGTCTTTCATAACTGCATCTCTCTCTGTTTCATTTAGTCCATGCAACCAGTTTGATGTTTTGTTTAAAGAGGTAAAGTATTAATGCCTATGTTAAAGAATGGATACATTTGGTAGACATCTGACAATGTAATCAAGCTGACCAAATAAGAACTCGGGGAGTTTGTTGTGATTCAGAGTTGACAGAGATTCCTTTTTAACTTTGTCACTTGCATTAGCATAATCTTCCCATGGAGGAGATCCATACTTTGGATGATTGATTGATTGTATGTTGTTTTACGTCCCATTCGAGAAATTTTCACTCGTATATAGACCAGTATGTTGTTTTACGTCCCATTCGAGAAATTTTCACTCGTATAGAGACCACCATATACCCGTGAAGGGCTTCAAATTTTGACCTTTACTCGGCACTCAGGGCCATTGAGCAGTGGGGGATCTTTATCGTGCCAACGCCTGCCGTGACACGAGGCCTTGGTTTTTAAGGTCTCATCCGAAGTACCCGCAACTTTCACTTCAAAGTGCCGAGCGCATGGCGAAAGAACAGTTGCAGCCCATTATTTATCGACTTAGGTCAGTTTTGTTTACAACCAAATTGCTTACCTTTTCATCTTTACATCTTTAAACTTGATTTTTAAGAGTTTTTACCTCATTATTTTGGTGCTATTACAACATATTTAACTTTAAACACAACGCGAAGTTAAACACATGTTGCCCGCTTATTTGTAAACAATCAAAGTAACTTCCTGAATTGTGTATTCACACACCTTTGTAAAGTCCGCTCTGATTGGCTAATCGGTGTTATGTGAAGCCAATAGTTCAGTTCAACATAAACATCGATTCATTGATTTTCTTTTGTTCAATAAAGTATAAAAGAACAGTTTTGTCCATTTCTCATCGGAGTTGTCCGGCAGTCTAACTCTTTCTCTGCTACTTTCACTTAACAGTGTATTTTTGATAACTGCGTCATTGACTCATTCGGAATTTCTTTCCTGAACAGTTTTTTTTTAAATTATTTTTGAAATAAATATTTTTGAATTTTCTTTCTTTTAAAAATTATTTAGATATTTTTGGAAAATTTTTCCACTAAAACTTGACTTTAGGAGAGCCGAGAAATTGTTTATTACAATTTATATCTGGAAAATATTTACATTTTCCAATTGATTTTGGTGCTTTTTGGTAAAGTATCCATATTTTGAAAATATTTCTATATAAATATTTCATATTATACAATTTTTACTTTCTGAGAGTTTCACTTCTCAATTTCATGTACATTATTCATATTTTCCCCTCAATTTAAGGTCACCTGAGTCACTAAGGTGACCTTTTGCTATGTTTTCGTCCGTCGTCGTTCGTCGTCAATCGGTCGTAAACTTTTGAACATTTTTAGCTTCTCCTCTGGAACCACTGAACCAATTTCAACCAATTTTGGCATAGAGCATCTATGGGTGAAGGGGAGTAAAAATTGTGAAATGGCCCCTGCCCCCCTGGGGCCTGAGGGGTGGCGCTAAAAGCATCAAAATTAATGCAGTCTTTTAAAGTCTTCTTTACTCCTGGATATCAAGCAGTCAAACTGTTGGCATGATTGTAATAAGCATTAAGCTCTCTACCAAAATTTGGAAATTCATGGCCTCTAGGTCAGGGGTTCTGGTGTAAGGGCGAGGCTCTAATGATTATATAATGAAAATGCATTAATTCTTTGAAAATTTTCTCCTCTGCTCTTGGGTATTAAGTGGATAACCTAAGTACACAGTTATGATGAGGAAGAGTGCCTCTTCCAAAATTGTGAATTTCGTGGCCTCTGGGTCAGGGGTTCTGGTGTTAGGGCGGGGCTCTAATGATTATATAATGAAAATGCATTAATTCTTTAAAAATCTTCTCCTCTGCTCCTGGGTATTAAGCTGATGACCTACGTACACAGTTATGGTGAGCCAGAGTGTCTCTTCCAAAATTGTGAAATTCATGGTCCCTGGGTCAGGAGTTGTGGTGTTAGGGCGGGGCTCTAATGATTATGTAGTGAAAATGCATTCATCTCCTCTGCTCCTGGATATTAAGCCGATGAACTGAGTACATAGTTATGATGAGCAAGTGTTTCTCTTTCAAAATTGTGAATTTCATGGCCCCTGGTTTAGGGGTTCTGGTGTTAGGGTGGGCTTTAAATGATTACATAGTGAAAATGCATTTATTTTTTGAAAATCTTCTCTGCTCTTGGATATTAAAAAAAGACACTAAGTACATAATTATGGCGAGCAAGAGTGCCTCTTCCAAAATTATGAATTTCATGGCCCCTGGGTCAGGGGTTCAGGTGTGAGGGTGGGGCTCTATTGACTATATAGTGAACATACATTAATTCTTTGAAAATCTTCTTCTCTGCTCCTGGGTATTAAATAAAGTAACTAAGAACATAGTTATCATGGCTGTCTTTTCAGAAATTCCAAATTTTATGGCCCCTGGGTCAGGGGTTCAGGTGTTAGGGTGGGGCTCGATAAATTATATATGGAAAATGCATAAATTCTTTCAAAATCTTCTTCTCTGCTCCTGGATATTAAATAAACTAAGTACATAGTTATGATAAACATGGTTGCCTCTTCCAAAATTGTGAATTTCATGGCCCCAGGGTCAAGGGTTCTGGTGTTAGGGTGGGGCTCTATTGATTATATAAGGAAAATGCATAAATTCTTTCAAAATCTTCTCTGCTGCTAGGTATTATTCAAACAAAGGAAGTGCATGGTTATGATAAGGAAGAATGCCTCTTCCAAAATTGTGAAATTCATGGCCCCTGGGTCAGGGGTTCTGGTGAAGGGGGGGGGGGGATTATTGATCATATAGTGACAACGCATAATTTCTTTGAAAGTATTTTTTCTACTACTGGTTATGAAGCAAAGAAACAAGTGTATAGTTGAGCAAGGGTACTTCTTGCAGAATTGTTCATGGCCCCTGGGTCAGATGTTCTGGTGTAAGGGTGGGGCTTTATTTAATTAATAATATAGTGAAAATGCATTTCTTTGAAAATCTTCTATGCTTCTGGGCATTTTCGAGGCAAACAGAGTAAAAGTTTTAATTTGCAAAGGTATTTTTACCAGAATTTTTAAAACCTGGACCATTTAATCAAGTGTTCTGGTCCTGGCCAGGGCTTTATTAACCTGTATTCTGCTGAGCAAAGTAATTCACCTTTGATAATTAATCACTGTAAACAATGTATTTGAAAAGTCAATAGAATACGAGCATTATGCAAGTATATTTATTGTATAATACAAAAAGTACTTTCACAGTTTTAATGATCAGGTAGACTTGGAAAGACTTGGAAATAATAGATGAATAAAAATGAGACAAAAATAACTTATCTTTTCAAATGTTCTTCAAAGGCCAAGAGAGGCCAATGTGAGAAGTAATAATATGGGGTTAAAAAATAGACATTTTGTTAATAGTCTGCATGGTAATAGTGATAAATGGGGGACAGATAGATACTAGACAAATAAGTTGATGCTAATCATACTATTTTTCTTGCTTTTGGGCATCAAAGCTTCATTTATCAGTTTATGGATCCTCTAAGTTGTTGTATTGTACTCAGGTGACCGTTAAGGCCCTTGGGCCTCTTGTTGTTATTGCATTTTGTTATCATCTTTACTCATCAAAATCATTTTTGTTATATAAATACTGAAACTTAAACCTGACTTACGTTGTTCCTGTCATAAGCACATCTATTGATACGAATGACTGTGGTATGTGAGAGAACCATTGCTCCTACGCAAAGTTTATGGGTAATTTAGCACGGCCATACATTTAATAGATTACTTATCTGGCTTGCAGGGGCATGAGTCGCTCTTCCTTACTAAAAACGTATTCAATCTCAGAACACAGATAAGCTTCGTAAGAAATCTATATCACAGAAATATTTCCTCACTCTTTTCAGCTTTTTGCAGCGGTAAATATTGTAGTTTTAAGCATAGATACACTTAATAGAGTATAAATATTTAGAGGATGTGAAAATATTCTTGCACTTAATTTTTTATTCAAAGCAAACACGAGAATAGAAGGTAAACGAGTGAAAATTCCCGTATATAGTAATGTTTTTTATTACCGAAAACAGGAACAATTCCCTTTTAGCGTAACAATTACTGAAAAAAGGAATTGTGGCCAAACTGTTTAAGCCAATTTCATAACTTTTAAAGAACATTAAATTTTTAGGGCACAATAAAGCCCAAACCGTACCTTCTTAGGTAACTACTTAGAAGGTATGAACAACACAAATTGCAATACTTACTAAATGGTTTTAGGGAAGTTTCCATCTTTAATTTGAAGGGAAACGGGGATATCAATTCATTCCAAATCTTAAAATCCGCTATAGAAAAGAACAGTTAGTTACTGATATCATCTTAAAAGAATTGCAGCAGGCCGCATTTAAGGTCCTTTCCCTGACCCCCTTTTCCATCTATAATAATTTCTCCTTTGGGAAAAGTAACCCCCCCCCCCGAAAAAAAAACACCAAATCAGTTTAGAATCATCCATCATTTGTCATTTCCCGATATACCGTTCACGGTAGCTCAGTCGGTAGAGCGCTCGCTCCGTGATCGGGGAGGTCGTGAGTTCGAATCTCGGCCGCGACAGACCTAAGTCGATAAAAAATAGGTAGCAACTGTTCCTTCGCCATGCGCTCGGCACTTTGAAGTGAAAGTTGCGGGTCCTTCGGATGAGACCTTAAAAACCGAGGCCCCGTGTCACGGCAGGCGTTGGCACGATAAAGATCCCTCACTGCTCAATGGCCCTGAGTGCTGAGTAAAGGTCAAAATTTGAAGCCCTTCACCGGTATATGGTGACGTCTCTATATGAGTGAAAATTCTCGAATGGGACGTAAAACAATATACAATCAATCAATCAATCATTTCCCGATAAAAAAGAAGATTTTATTAATGCTGGTATTTCTGATGCTGCTGCAGCAGTGCAATATGCAGGAATAAATGATGCCATTGTACAGATCAAAGAAATCGGTGAAACAGCAATTTGTTGACAAACTGATATCAGATCAGCTTTTAGGATATTACCAATTAGGCCAGAAGACTATGAACTCTTGTGTTTTTATTGGGAGGGTAAATATTACAATGACAAATGTCTACCAATGGGATGTAGAACAAGCTGCAAAATGTTTGAAGAATTCAGTACAGCTATTGAATGGATTACTCGCAACAAACTCAGTATCACATATGTAGTTCACATTTGAGATGGCTTTCTTTTTTCATTTGATTAAAAAATTAAAGCTATTTTTGGATGTTTGTGCAGATATAGGAATCCTTCTGGCAGCAGGCAAGATCGTACTTCCCACTCAGATTATTAAATTTGTAGGTATAACAATTGATGTTAGGCAGAGAGAAACTGATTGCCTACAGACAAGGCTGAAAAATGGCAGCATTTATTGTTCCAATATCAACGCAAGAATAAATAATGTGATAGGTTAATTTGCAACACGAAAGTTTCATGTTTTGTTTACTACAAGTAGACGAAATGTACATGTATGATATCAAGCGGGGCAAAGAAATGTAATCTTTGATACTTGATAGGGGTTCATCTGTTATATTGTCAGGCCGAGCTTTTCTAAAGCTTTTTTTTATCTGACAATCCTAGTTTCCGAAATACAGGAATTTTCAAACAAAAAAATTAAGGATGATATGGCAATGTCCATGTGGTTAATTTTCCATGATACTCATTATGTCAAAAACATGTTTTGAGATGAAAAATTCATTTTAAACTACACATTGCGCCTGTATACTGACGCAGTGCAGTCAACAGGTTTTGCAGGTATTTATTATACACAGTATTTTTTCGGAAGTTTTCCTGAACAGTTAAATCGAAGTTTTTGTCTGATATCAAAGTTTAAAGCTCGTGCAAGCTCAAAAAATAAAATGGAATGACTTAAGAAAATTCAATGAAAGTCATTTATTAAACTAGACTTAATTACAAATGAAACTTGGTAATACATTGAACCACATTTATTTATTTATTGTATATTTTAGCGATAAGTGCCATTGTTTATAGACAAGGATGACCTTTTCCTGGATGTCCTTGTTAACCCATGAAGGTTGAGAAATGCGGATTCAAGTGCACTTTTGGAAAGAAATCCAGCAGCATTTCTGCTAAATAAAGTTTTGGATTTGGCGTTCCATGTTGACGAGCTGAAATCTTCCAAAGGTGTTAAAGGCCTGAACACTCACAAAATAGAGGCCATACATGATACATATTCCTTCTTCTTTTAACTTGAAGGGCACTATTGTAAATTCTGACTAATTTCAATATTTTGTTTTAGTGTAATGACGGCGAGGCGGGGTGGCAGTTACTAAATAATCTCTCGGGGATTCTAGATAAGCGAATAAAAGGGTTAAAACCTACCAGCTTAGTCACAGAGCTGCGAGATCAATCTCTAGCGGAGATGACCGCAGTTGGCCCCCATGTCAAGGTCATTACCGAGAGAACTTGGATTCCAACTCCGAATACAGGGGACGTGAGGTGAGGGAGCACACCTTAAAGAGGGAACGTGAATGGTCCTCCAGTGCCGAAGGAGCGAAGATCAGTGCCGATATACGGGACCGGGCCTTCGACAGGCAGCATTATAATAATCCCAGGGACTCGAAGGACAGGAGCAAGAGCCCCAAACGCCGATTATCTAAGGATCAGTCTACAAGGTCGCCCTCGCGTTTCAAGGTCATTGGTCTGTTACGAGTGCAAAGAGCCAGGCCATTTGTGACGTGACTGTCCTGATAGGGGGAACTATCTCTACCTCTCATGCGAGCGCTTCACTCAATCGGCTAATGCTGGGTAGGGAAGCTAAAATACCAGCAACCTTGAAGATTGTCCCACCCCTTCCGAGTCTTTTTTGAAAATGGGAAGAGGGTGAAGTAGAAAGAAAGATTATGTCTAATGAGATTGATGATTTTGTGTTTGATGGCGGGAGTTACGCCGAAGAACTTAAGAGTGCGGAGTGATGCCGACTCCTAAGCATAAGCTCAACCGCAAAGCAACTCTGGAGAACCGGAGAGCAGTTCAGCTTATTGACCTCATTTGACCAATCAATAAATGTCGATATCTTTATTCAGGATAATTATTCATAACATTCCACTATCTAAATAGCTATTGCATATCATCCAAAAAGAAGATACTGTGCACATAATGTAATCTATATTGGAAATGAACACTTGCATGCTTTTTAACAAATAAACTTGCTTGTTAAATATTCTTCAGACACTTTACTTTTTATAAATACTCTTTATTTCTATCAGTGATGTAAGCTGTGATTCGAGATCACCTAAACTTTTGATAGCATGATAGGTTGAGGGTTTGTGAGAAGAGTAGCAGATAAAATATCCTTGGCTAGCAAAGATGAGCAAATGCATGTCACATAAATTAAATTACTGAAAAGATGGTAATGCAAAAGCCACTAATTTGAAAATGAGATTCCAAGTTTCATGCATTATCTATCTTGTGAGGTTTCTTCTTACTTATCAAATGACGAAAATGTTTTAACAAGTGACTCAGTCAGGACAAAATATCTGTTAAAAATAAAAAAAATTTTAAGATAATTCTTTTGTTTTTTAATTACATTTTATTTTAATTAACAAAGGAAATCATGTTAGATTTTGATTGACTATTATTGTTTAACGCCGAGTCGGCAATATTTCTGCAATCAAATTAAGTGTATACATGTATGTCCAATTTTGAGGTTCTTGGTTTCTCTGGCGGCCCCCAGTGAGCCTACTCTCTTTCGAACACCAGAGAAAAAAATCTTTTACGTGCCAAGGGGGTTGTAATCCTTGACACTGGGCACCATTTAACGTCCCATCCGACGGACTCAACATTTAAAAATATGTAATCGGTTAAAATATAGACATAATTGCTTAGTTATACTATTCTAATTTTAACTAAAATCAGATTCATGTAAAAATTCTAAAATTGTATAAACATTTATATCTGTATAAAGTTCATGCATCGTTAAAAAGTCTACTTCGAGAAGGAGAAAAATCTGTACATTCCAAAAGAATATGACTGATAATTAACGGACATTCACATGGTATACATTCTGGTTGCCATTTTCGGGTAAGTAAATATTCATGAGTTAATTTTGAATGACCAATACGTATTCTGGAAATAATTACTTCTTCCTGAAGTGTTAGATTTTGAAAATGATGAAATAAGTACTTAACTGTATAATTGATACTGATTGCATTACTTTTTAAACCATATTTTAATAGCATGTGTCACTAAGGTTGAAATACGTGTAATCATTTCTTTCAAATTTTAATTTATTCGCTCAAGTCTTAGATATATTTAAATTTATTTTTGGGATGGCAACCAAGATATGCATATGTGTGTTTTTTGTTGTAATTTTTTACACAATTTTTTACGTCAACCATTATCTGTAAAAGCATGTAAAAATAGCTGATATATGGGCTCTGCATACTTTTGAATCAATTCATGTCAGAAGTTGTAACCCCCCCCCCCCCAAAAAAAAATCTAAGAGTGCTACATTATTGCAACTTACTTACAACAAATGAAATATCCCTCCAATAGTATGTTTTTAAGAACGAGTCAAGACAGGCAAAAATCTGGAAAGATCACCGGGAAGGTTTCGCATAGATATTTTTTTTTTAGCCTTTCAACTCTAGAGCATTTTAAATATCCCATCAGTGTTAAATTGTTCCTTAATTATCTCCCCTTGGAAGAGGCGTGGCACTTTGATTCTGAATACCCTTTACCCAAGAATACTCTGAACCAAATTTGTTTGAGATGACAAAATTATACTGTTATATATTCTACTTAAATACTGTTCAACAAAACGTTCTTTGACGACATTCATCTTTTATTGGATCCAAGTTTGGTAAAATCTTAAATTTTTCAACAAAGTCCAAATCATGTTATACCTTTGCCCTTGTTCTCAACTTGAAAATTTTCACCACCTCCACATGCATCAATTGGTGTGGAAGTGTCAAGGGGGTGGAAAGTGACATGAGAGCAGAAATGGTGAAGGATGTAAATGATTGTTTATCTTGTCAATGTTGGAGATGAAGGTGGTATAACACATTTCTATACTGCAAGCAAGCATTGAAAAGATAAATTTATGTTAATAAATTGTTTTAAGTAAAGTTCGTTTAATTGAATCCTGTATTTGATAAGTATTATATATGTTAGTATGTTTTGTTATTTCATTGTCAACCCCCCCCCCCCTTTTTTTTGTTTTTTGTTTATGTAAAATGTTTTGTAATGCACCCCACCAGGGACCTCTTTGTTTTTACCCAATCGTTGTACAGTATTTTGTTTATGTAAGTATTTACATAACGCACCCTGTCGGGGGCCTCTCGATTTAGTTTTCATCCAATAGCTGATCAGCATCTTTCATTATCATTTTTGTTTTGTCGAGAGTGGCTGTGTTTTCTATTGATTTGGTTTCATTGACCCATATCCCAGGATTATTTACCTTCCTCCAGGTATTTAGATACTTTATTAGCATTAACTAGTGTTTTGGTGAGTGTACACTCTCGACACGTTTGTATTTTGGATTATTTGTGCCTGTGTTTGTGTGGGAAAATCTTGGTCATCCTGCCTATTATCACGTAACTTTGTTTTGTAAACAATGGCACCGTTACGTGTTCTTGTCATGGGACATTCATTCATACGGAGATTGAGAGACTATGTTTTCACAGATGGAGAAAATACGAATTTAAGATTGCAAGGAGATCAATTCTAAGTGGAATTTCGCGCGGCGGGAGGTTTGACGGTACATTGGATGGCTAGTGATGGCCGTTTTACTTCATTCGAGAGAATCCCGGACATTGTGTTCCTTCAGATCGGTGGAAACGACCTTGACAATGGAAGATGTTAAAACTGTTGCGAGAGACATTATAAGTTAAGGAAATTTCCTTGTGTAACGTTCAGGCAGTCATTATTGGACAGGTTATTAGGAGGAAAAGGACCAATAGTTACAACGCTAAAGTGATAGAACTTAACAATGCATTAAAACATTGGGTTCAACAACATGCGGATGCAAACATTATATTCCATCACCACCATGGTTTCTGGTCTTCTAATTTTGACTTCCTGTCCAGTGACCGTGTCCATATAAAATGTTCCCACACTGACAAGAGGCACATGCACAAATACATGCAAAGTGTCAAGAGAGCTATTCTGAGAGCGGCTAATCGTCTCCCTGGGTAATCGTTTTACATTTTCTTTTAAATTAGTCTTGGTACATTTCTTTTGTTTTGTTAGTATAAGATTTTATGTGCCTTGACATCTTTTCTTTTTACATCTCTATGTCAGGTCCTGTGCTTTGTACCTTTTAAAATTTGTGATCAAACTCTTGTTAAAATGGGGTGTAATAGTGCAATTAAAGGTACTTAACCTGTACTTAACCCATTTGTTTATTGCAAATCTTCTTTATTTGGGTACTCAGTACTTCTGTTGTGGACCTTTCTTTTCTTTCCATTTGAAAACAAACCTCTTATATTATCTTGCAAGCACTGAAATAGATCCCCTGTATGCAATTTCTTGAATATACAATCTTGACTTGGGGACACTATTATATTTAAAAAAAACAAGAAGAAAAAACATTGGGTACCGGTATATTTTAAGAATCTAGAAATGGTGCTCTTATTGAATAACATTATTTTCAGAAATGCCAAGAAAGAGGAAAGAAGCAGATGTTCCAGATGAACTGCCCGGGGCAACCACTGGAGCAGGTGATACCAGTGAACCAGCACCTAAGAGGCCACGCAATTCGCCAGGATCGAAAACTGCTGACATTGACTATGATAAATTGGCCGATGCCATCTTGAGGAAACAAAAATTTGGTCCAGGTTAATTCAAACAAAAACAGTCTTGGCTGATGTTGTAGACCAACCGGCTGCATGTTCCTCAGGATTTAGTATTACACCACTTCAACAGGATGAAGAAATTAGTAACTTTGTGCATGATTCAAATTCAAACATGTTAAATAAGGAAACAGCCCAGTCTTCTTTCTTACTGGCATTAGACCAATTATTTGGAGGCGAGTCCCTCTCAGTAGGGGATAAGTCATTGTTGAGCAGTGTTGCTCCTTTGCATCTTTCTGCAGGGATACCATTAGGTGCAACAATCACCCAAAGAGTGAAACAAAAGATCTGGAATAATAAATTTGTAGATATGGTATCATTATTACCTGATTTTCAGGAGGAAAAACTATCCGTGCAGGTAGAGCAAGGTAGCATCACTGTCGCTTCACAAGGGGGAAAGAAAAATCCATTGAATATATATCAATGGACAAATGCATTTCTAACCTTTACCTCCATTTATCTGGAACTTAAACCAGATGAGGCTCCTCATTTGCTTAAGTACATGGCCACAATCCGCCAGATTCATGCTACCAATGGTGATGTAGCTTGGCGGTACTATGACGAAAATTTTAGGAAACTACGAGAGTTTACCTCTCTCCCTTGGCAACAACCCCTGGGAGAACTCATGGTCAGGGCATCAAAGATACCAAAATCTTTCACACACAATTTTCGCTCCTCATATAAATCTCAAAGGGGACAGCCCTTTCGTGGAAGACCATGCTATGCCTACAACAATGGCCAACCTTGTATGTCCTCCCCATGTTCATTTAAACACATCTGCCTTTATTGTAAAGACCCCCATCCCAGATTTCAATGCACAAAGGCCAAAAACAATCCTCAATCAATCAGTGGTCAATCAACAAAAGCCCAACCCAACAGTCAAAAAAACAAGGCCTTCAAAGCCCAGTAAACCCTTGTCGGCTCAGTGAATGCCTGATAGATTATGACCCAGTCTTGAGACTTATCTTATTGAGGGTTTTTCTCAGGGTTTTCATAGTTGTTTATCATGTCCAGCTTCTAGATCATGTAAGAATCATTCGTCTACTCAAAGACACTTTGAACATGTGAAAGAAAAATTACAACATGAACTGAATCTAGGTCGAATCCAGGGCCCTTTTAAAGAATTACCATTCCCTAATTTGGTTTGTTCTCCATTAGATGTAGTGCCTAAATCTACCCCAGGTAAATTTAGGTTAATACTTGATCTTTCTTTTCCATCACATGATTCTGTTAATTCACATAGTCCTGATGAAGAGGCCAAGGTTCAGTATGATGCCATCCATTCAGTTATAGAATTAGTCAAAAAGTTTGGAAAAAATTGCCTGATGGCAAAAACAGATATAGAAGATGCTTTCCGCATCATTCCTATTCACCCTGAATGCTATAAATTGTTAGGGACCTTTTGGGATGGGGAATTCTATTACGATAGGTGCCTATGGGAGCTAGAAGTAGTTGTAAAATTTTTGAAACTTTCAGTAGTGCCTTGCAGTGGATTATGCTTACTAAATTTGGAGCAGGTGGTATGTCACATATGATAGATGATTTCTTCTTTATCGGTGCAAAAGGTTCCAAGGATTGTGATCGAGATTTAAAACAGTTTATTTCCTTGTGTTCAGAAATTGGTGTACCAATCAAACATGATAAAACTGTTTTACCATCTACAGTTATAACAATCTATGGCATAGAGATAGATTTAGAAGCTATGGAATGTAGATTACCTATGGATAAGGTGGAAAAGATTCGCAGTCAGTTACAAACCTTTTCAAAAAGGAAGAAAGTAACTCTGACAGAGTTACGATCATTACTGGGTTTGCTAAATTTTGCTTCTTCTGTTATTTGTCCTGGTAGGGCCTTTTTAAGACGCCTTACGGATCTTACAAAAGGTACACCTAAGCCTCACTATTTCAAGGTTAGACTCAACAAGGAAGCAAGGTTAGATATCAAAGCTTGGCTTGTGTTCATTGAAAATTTCAATAATAAGTCTGTCTTCAAAGAAGACAATTTTGTTTCTTCTGATCATTTGAAGTTGTATACTGATGCATCAGGATCTCAGGGGTTTGCTGGTGTGTTAGGAGCAAAGTGGTTTGCAAGTGAATGGCCCTCTGATTTTTGTGATCTACAAATTGCTATCAAAGAATTCCCAATTGTACTAGCTTTAGAAGTGTGGGGAGATATTCTGGAGAATAGGAATATTATTTCTCACTGATAATGCTGCAGTAGCTTGTGTAACATATAAACAATCATCAAAAGAACCAATTATCATGCGGTTAATTAAAAGACTAGTTGTCGTATGCATGTGCAAGAATATTCATTTCAAAGCACAGCACATTCCAGGAAAAGTAAACGTAGTTGCTTAAATTTCAGGAGTTACGACGAACAGCTCCTTAGTTGGATCTCAAAGCAACTCCAATTCCACCAGAGCTAATGAACATTTGAGTAAGGAATCCATGATGCTTTTACGTAGTTCCCTTTCTCAAGCTACGAAGAAATCTTATGCCAAAAGCTGGAAGTTATTAATTGAGTTTCAAAAATCTTTCAGTATTGATTTAACATTTCCTGTCTTGTCAGTTATTTTAGCAAACTTTATTGGTCACCTTCACTCATCAGGAGTTGGCCCTTCTTCAATAGCCTCTCATTCTTCAGCTATTAGTTTTGTTCATAAGTTATTAAATGGTCTCGATCCATGTCAGTCCTTTCTTGTCAAGAAATTGCTTAAGGGCTCAAGATCATCTACACGTAATATCTCACCAGATTCACGCCTACCCATCACGCATGCAATCCTTGAAAAATTAGTAGAAAAATTAAGCGTGTCAGTCCCTGATCCCCATTCAAGGTTATTATTAAAATCCCTTTTCCTACTTGCATATCATGCATTCATGCGTCTTGGTGAATTAGTACCAAAATCAAAGGCACAAGTGGAAAAGGTAATTCAATACAATGACATTTCTTTTGATACTGAGAAATCCATGTTGATAACACTCAAACATCACAAATCACATGACAGTCCCTTGCCCACATCACTGCATGTTTATGCCAGTGAAAATTCAAAATTTTGTCCTGTTCAAATCATGAAATCATATCTGGCAACTTTTGCACATACTAAGGGTCCCCTTTTTCAATTCAAATCAGGCTTGCCTGTATCTTACTACTTTGTTTCAAATAATCTTAGTCACACAATTGGTCTTTGCGGCTTAAATCCAAGACATTACAAAGGTCACAGCTTTAGGATAGGTGCTGCGACAGATGCAGCAGCTAAGGGTTTATCAGATACTACCATTCAGAAATTAGGTCGTTGGAAATCCAATGCTTTTCAAAGATACATCAGATTTCCAACACATTGAACATGTTGTAGCGAAAAATTTATGAGAAGTTGTTGTGTATGTTATCTGAAGGAACTTTGTTAGTGGGCAGCATATGGTTGCACTAGTAACAAAGGACATATTGTAAATGTGTTCCCCCCTGGTTATGTCTCATTCAGTGCGGCGGTCAGCAGTTGGTTGCGCTGCAGAATGCCATGGTATATGTATATGTAAATTTCTTTGTTAAAAGCAGTGGTCAGCAGTTGGTTGCACTGCAGAATGTTATGATGTGTGTATATGTAATTTTCTTATTCTCCAACAATACCTGTTTTTGTTCAAAGCAGTGGTCAGCAGTTGGTTGCACTGCAGAATATTATTTAAAAACTTATTTGGATAGGATTTATCAACACTCTGATTAATAGTTTACATTTTACTTGTTTGGTGGTACATTTACATATGACACTTCTAGTCTGGTTCCCTTCCTTTTTTTTTTTATTTATTTCTAGTCACCATATTTAGTATCATAATATGACCTTTTTGGCTTGTATTGTTACCACACATGCTCATTCTTGTAGATATTTATATAGATTATTATGTTTCTAAAGATTAGACTGGGCTGTTTCAATCTTCGACGACAGTAATTTTATATTCTTGAATACATTGCAATGTTTTGTTTTTCCTTTTTCTTATTTCCAACTGCCTTCATTTCAGGTGGCCTTCAAGGTTTCACCTTGTCTGTGGCAGAATTTTTGGCCACCTTTTTTGCTTTTGTTTTATCATCTAGTTCTGGGAGGCCATTTCAGTGTATAATGTTTGTTGTAATTATGTAATATGTACTCATTTTGGACTGTTTTACCTATAATGTATATTACAGGAAATATTGGTTTTTGCCCTCCCAGTAATTTTTTATAATGTGGATTTTTATCGTCATTTTTAATAAATGACATTTTTGGAATCACAAAAACTGTTCTGTTTTCTTTTGGCAAAAAACTAGCTTCACTGAAGGCAGTTGCTTGGTTTGAACGAAGTTTTACTTAAAAGATATTGGTTAAAGATTACATGCCAACTATGTGACAATATTTTTAGCAACAGTGTATTCTGTGAGAAGAAATCACAAAACTTAAAACATACACTGTAATACAGAACCTCCAGCGCTGTTTAAACCATATTCTAGCTTAAGGAAAAGGAGAGGCTGCAAAGCAGTGTCAAAGCATCAAAGCCCGTCCACACAACCACTTTGTACATGTAGCCGATGTCGGTTCCCCGAAACATTCTGAACAATAAGAATTCTGAAGAATAACATCTATCCTCGCTTCATGGTAGACCAATATCTGATGCAATTTTGCTGAGTGCCATCCTTGACATTATGTAGACAATTGTATTTTCAAGCAAATCGTCTCCTTGGATTGTCAACAGGCTAATTTACAAAGAGGTATGACAAAATTGGAGATTTTAAGCTCAAACGAAGAAAGCTATTCCATCATCATTCAAAGCAAAAAGCAGAAGACGACTGTCGAAATCTAAAAGCTACCTTCATAATAAATTTATGATTGAATGATTTTATTCCCTTCGAGAATTTTTCACTCGTATAGAGAAATCACCGGCTTCAAATTTAGACCTTTACTCGGTCCTCAGGGCCATTGAGCTGTGAGGGTTCTTTATCGTGCCAACACCTACCGTGACACTGGATCTCGGCTTTTAAGGTCTCATCCGAAGGACCCGAGATTCGAACTCACGACCTCCCGATCACGGAGCGAGCGCTCTACCGTGAACGGTCTGACTTAAGTCGATAAAAGATGGGTTGCAATTGTTCCTTCGCCATGCCCTCGGCACTCTGAAGTGAAAGTTGCGGGTCCTTCGGATGAGACCTTAAAAACAGGGGCCCCGTGTCATGGCAGGCGTTGGCACGATAAAGATCCCTCACTGCTCAATGGCCCTGAGTGCCGAGTAAAGGTGAAAATTTGAAGCCCTTCACCGGTATATGGTGACGTCTCTATATGAGTGAAAAATTCTCGAATGGGACGTAAAACAACAATCAATCAATCGACTTAGGTCAGTCGCGGCCGTGATTCGAACACACGACCTTCCAATCACTAATAAATATATACAAAATTGATTTGGAAATACAGAAATCTCTTTGGTCACGTCAAGTTTTTAATTGAGTAATTTGCAATCAAGCATCTATAATATGTTTTTTTTAATATGATGTTTTAATTTGACATCATAATGTGCCATTATATGAAGAAGATGATTAAACCAAAAACAATTCCAATCATACTTTTAAAACATTTGACGAGACCATCTTCGATATTTAGAGAATGGAGTGCCTAGGAGAAGTAAGCATCCACTGTCGATCGGTCACACCTGCCAGGATCAGCTTTTACCGTTAAACTAGGACATGTATATGTTGTAGTGTGTGATTCAAGGGTTTTTACTAGCTTGAGCTAGTGGGTTAACTCTTTATCTCCATCGGTAGAGCAATGGACTGGCATACCAGAGGTCCCAGGTTCAAATCCATGCAGAGGCACAAAAAAATGTCTCTATTACATTTGCTGCTAAAGCTGGGATTAGGGTGTTCTCTGGCGGGTGAAAATTCCCAGAACTTCGCCCCACAGGCGTCGTCACTCCGAAAGACCCAATTCTATGTAGGAGAAATATAATGAATGATTCACGGCTTCTTACGGGCTTGGGCTGGATGGTTAACTCTTAGCTCAATCGGTAGAGCACTGAACTGGCATGCCTGAGGTCCCAGTTTCAATTCCAGGCGGAGGCACAATCTACGCCCCAGCTCATCTTCCTCCGATGCCCAAAACGTGTTCAACTTTGTTGTCGAAATTTCCTCGTACGCGTTAGCTCTAAGCAGGGCATAATTTCACGAATATGGTGACAGAGGTTAGTTTTTTTGGCAATCAAAATGTTTGACTGACGGTTTCCTTAATTAATATTGAACTGCTTCTTAAATGTGCATTGGAAAATTTTAATTTTCTCTCTACATGTAATAATAGTATGGTCTAGTGCCTTGAGGAATTTGAAGCTTTTAGGAATAAAACAAGTACAACTTACACAATGAGCCTTAATGATGATACAGGGACAATCTCAAAATTTCATGGAAATTAAGCCGATTTTCACTATTTCGCCGGATTCGCAACTGCTTCCAGGCCCGTTCTAATGCCTTAAGCTACCACACAAATTGCAGACCGACACTTGTACATGCCATTTAACAGCAAGAGATAATGGCTCAACCACTTCGTTTTCCAGCTACAATTCATCCTATGGACCAACCTCGCTTTTCTGGTGAAATACCGAAAGAGTGAGTTTTGATCTTAGTTTCGTATTTCTAGTCCATATCCCATAAACAGTAGTAGTGACACTAAAGTGACATATATCAATAAAATATACAAGGCCACCAATTCCCTCCAAATGCACACATAAAATATTCTAGCAATAAAATTACCTATAATATACATTCAAACCTTAGGTTCCTCTATTTTTTCTAATTTTTGACCGGTACTTAATCCGAAACTATCCTCTGCCACCTATCTTGTACCTAGACTGGTATTGCCTATCTATCGTTCGTAAATCGCGCATATCAGACATGCAAGCCAGTCTAATCTTGTACCATAAAGTAGAGTGTGACTATAATGGGTAGTGAAACCGGGCCGGGCCGGGAATTTCGAAACTGAAAACGGGGTTTTTGACAATTACGGAATAAATACTTATTCTTTCTTCATGAAATTTATGGATATAATCTATAACAATAAAATTTGCCTTCGGTGAGAGTTTTAATTCAAAATATTGTTTTTTAATGATTATCACCGATCGTCCTTTTCCTGGTGACTAAATTGGGTACTAAGCCCGGTTTACTCATTTTGGCGATTTAAAGCTTAATACAATTGAAAAGTATAAGACATTTACATTTTATCATTGTTTATTAACTTCAAACAGTCACATATATTAATCATTATGATATTAAATATCGATAATTAGAATTTTGAATATTTTTTCTAGACCCGGGACAGGTCAAAACCGGACGCGTTTGCCCGGGACAAACTGACAAATTCCGAATTATTGTCAGAAACCCCGGGTGCAGAGAAAAGAAGGTAGATTTTTTTTATAGTCATTTACCTATACATATAAAAATAAATAGGAAAAAATAATGAATAAAAATGCGCAAATCAAACCACAGTCAATTTACATTTTATAACATTGACATTTCACACAATTAGCTTTGATTTGAGATTAATAAGCAGGGTAATGTCAGCACAGCTGGCTTGGAACACGGGTGTTAATTAAGATTCATGAAGTTATTATCAGTTAATATGATAATATCTGCACAGCTGGCTTGGTATACAGGTATTAACAGAGAATTTTAATTAATTTTAATATTCTGAGTTTGCGTTCATATCGTTTAATTTATATCAGGATGAAAGTGAATAAATTTAACAAATTATTTTGATTGGATGATTTATTTCAAGATTTCTTATATATAGTGTGAGTATCAACTGATGTTTCAATACATTAAAACTGGCCATTGTGTGTATACACACATTAGCGCGCTTAGATTCTCACGAATCTCAAATGAATAGGTATGCAGGTTTATATTTTTATTCAAATAAAATATGAAATACCAATTTCTGTTGACTTTCAACTCATCGCACTGGACACATAAAATTAATATGCTGTGTACCGTACAGAACTACTAGCTGTTATTGATTACACTGCAATAAAAATTTTTAAATAAAAATTAAAAAAAAAACAAACACAGCATATTGATTTGATTCAGGTATAACATAACATGTATGGATACCTAACGGTGACAACATAGTAAATGTCTACTACATTTTTCCACACCACACATCTCCTTTCATATCTGTGTCCGAGTTCCTTCGGGAGCTTCTGGGAGGAGATAATGCTGGACATCGGGGATAACTGCAGTACAATACCTAATATAGAATGACAAAGTTGTTGACTACGTACAAGAGTATCAGTGTATGAAAACGAATAATGTGTAAGATTCGCGGAGTGCAATACTTGGATAAGGGGGTTATATCAAGAAAAAGGATTGCTTTTGAGATTCAGAGATTACAGACCGGATGAGGATGTGGATTTTACAATTAGTGTTAAACGGTGTTTTTTTTTTATAAAGTGAAATGTATTTCTTTTGCATTTAAGTTTTTTGACATCCAAATCAAAAGGATAACTTAAGTCTTTCAGAAATTTCAAAGAGGCTTTTGTGACATCGAACCAAAAAGAAAATGAGGAGATGGATTTGCAATTTAGTAATATATGTCTATTAATATATACAGCTTTAAGGTAGTACATGCTACACTTTTAATAAAGATTCGAGGATTTTTTTTATCTTAAGGATACATCAAAGGTTTCCATATGCTAGAATTTGATTTGAATGTTATTCTTTCATTATCAAAGATAACATAATAAAAGTATATATCATTTGAAAGTTTGTTAAATTTACTATTTAATTATCCTAATTTAAAATTTAATTAATAACTTATTTAAAAATTATTTAAATATTAATGTAAATTTTAGTGCATAAATATCTTATAAATCAACTCTTTTGTATTTAACCCCTGAAAGTGGTTATTTTGCCTCAAGGTAGATTAAAGATTGAACTTCAAAACCGTATCTCAGATTTTTGATTAATCTTCTAATTCAAAAGTTACAGCCATTTGCCCTTCAATGTTACCAATTTATTAGCCTAATTTAACAATTCCCTCAGTAATTCCAAAACTAAGCTAGATATCAAAAATCTGAGATACGGTTTTGTGAACAAACATTTGAGAAGCAGCCCATCCAATTTTCAGAGATAATGGTCAATAAATAAGGGAGCTGAATCCTTTGAAATTATACCATAAACTGTCTGATCTTACTTTACAGTAGAGGGCAAAAACCCATTACACAACAAAATCTGCCAAAGCTAGGAATATATGACACCTTGGAGATTCAGCTTTGGATACCTGTCACTTAACCATATTTCCTATGCATATTTACAAGTATGGGAGGTTCTTTTCTGTATTTAGATGCTTTTAATTAAGTAAAATAGGTTCAATTCTGAATAAGAAAGATTTCCCGGCAAAATGGCAAGAGCTAAGCTCCATCTCCAATTTCATGGTCATTAGTGATCTGTTAGATCTCCTTCTCTAAATCTAGAATCCCTGTAGTTTAATTACTGATAACCTCTGTATGGCTAGTGAAGAATTCCCCAAGTGGTCACAGTGATTTATTGCATCCTTCATGAGCAGACAGTCACAGACAAATCAGAAGCTTCAATAACGGAACATTCACATGTGGTAGTGTTTATGTTTCATTATTGTTAAATAATTAGAAAACCATTTTTGGCTAAGAAATAGAAGTTAAGCACTGCTTTATAATGCATGTAAAATTCTTCATAATTACCAAGAATTTTACATGCATTATAAAACAGTGCTTAACTTCTATTTCTTAGCCAAAAATCTCAAAATTGTTGAAAATCTTGAAAAAAGCCTTTGGTGTATCCTTAAGGAAATGTAAATAGAATGATACCAATTGTAGTAAAGTTGTTTATTATTTGTCGTATTAATAACATATATTTTTATATTCATATAAATTACTATAAATGTTTTATAAGTCAATTATTCATTAAGAGTGCAAGTGCATATATATATATATATATATATATATATATATATATAATTCAACAATTATACGTGTACAATGGTGATAAAAGAAATACCTTATAAATAGAATATATTTTGTGATAATGAAACTAATGAGTGTTATTATTTTGACTTTAAGGATGGAGTAGAGTGTTTTAACCGCAAAGGTTTATAGGGTACAGTCATCAAAATTATCGAGCAAAGAGGCTTTCAACATTCTTCAGAATCAAGATCAAGGATTGATCTCAAAAATTCCCCAAGTACGACCAAAGGCAGGCGAGATTTATCTTATATCTAGTGAAGGGGATGACAGAAAGAAAAATGACTGGTCTCATGATGGTTATCAATGGGTTAACAAAGGAGGAGATGGTTATCCAAGGAAGGACAAAATAAGAAATATTACAACATAAGTAGCATGCCTGCAGACAAAAATGGCTCGTCTGAATTCCAGCTAGCATCTTTCAAGCTTGTAGATTCCAAGGTGTACTAAATCCTAGAAATGCTAAGCAGATTAGGAATATTCAGACGAACATGAACAAGGCAAGAAGGTTAACTCACGATGAAATTCATAATACACTCCAACTGGCATACCATCTAGATGATTTCGTGCACCATTTTCCAATTTTTCCTGATTTACAATGCTTTGTAACAAACAAAGATCTTCTGCAAGACATAAATAAAGTTCTTCGAGTAAAATCAGATGAAGTTCCACTTTTGTCTTATGACACAACCTTCCTGATTTTCTATGTGTATTCAAACATGTTTTGTTTCAGATTATACACAATTTCCGAGCATGACAAAGTTGATCCCAGCACTATTCATTTAAGAAATTTGTCTTGAACAAAACCGAATGAATTTTCTAGCGGAAAGATACCCGAATATCGTTTAACTTTTACGATCTTTGTAGTAGTACGTGTTCTAATTTTAAACCTGTCACGTGACAAACAGCTGATGTAAGCGATGTCGCTTTGGCCGAACTCAGCAGAGACCCGATATATACAAGTGCAAACACCACAATGTACATTTTACAAAACTAATGCTGTTAAAAAATATTAAAATTATATTCATTTTCTCAGAATATATAAGGCGTATATTTCATGGGCGTCATTAACCTAGCTGTGATTGCGGCGGGAAAAAGCTCGAGAACAGGGAGGATACGTTGCACCCCCTTGCAATGTTTTGATCAATAATGACAAAATAATTTAAAAAAAGAATATATAAATACCATGAAGAGGAGAGGTGGTTTGATATTTTAAGTGATTTATTCCGTGAAAGTGGTGATGAAAACCTTAGAAAAACGGACAAAGTAGAGGTGACCGTATCACTATTGAAAAAAAAAAATGAATAGTGTTAATAATTTTCACCCTGATTTTATGAAATTTCCCAAACTAAAGGACAAAGATTCTCCAAAATTCACAGGTATATTTTTCTGCATTTATGTTCTGTAGTAGAGGTTAGACTATACAGAACACCGTCAGTAAATAAAAACCAAGAAGACTAACCTTAATATTTTTATTAATGTTTTGCTTACAGTTTTAGTAAGTTGTGACAGAGTGCTACTGAAAAAATTTGATGGTACTAAGTATTCCATTTATTGACGAGTTAATTTACACATTTTTGGCCAAAGAGAAACTGTATAATGACGTCATTAGTAAGATGAAGGAGTCCAATGCATGTTCCACGAATTCCATGACATCGTCGTTTGGAAAGGTGATGCTATTCATGGTGTTGTCTTCGTACTAATGCAGATGGACTGTAACACCCCAGTTGAATTCCCCTATTACTCTTAAATTAGAAGACAAGGAAAGATATATGTTGTCACTGTGGTGAGGAGAATGTTGAAAAGGACAGAGAACTTGCAAAATCTTTTAAAACTGTTCTACAAGTGTGTCAGAGTTGTTTAAACACGGGGAAAACCCCTTTGACTCGAAACCCAATAAAAAACTGAACTTGAATTTTAGTTTTTTTTTCAAAAACAAAAAAAATAGCCTACCTACCTACCCATTCTATAAAATGTGGGTCTGAAATGCAAACAAAGAATTTTGTAAGCTTGGCCCAGGAGACAAAGAAATAACAAAATTCTGACAAGACTTTACAAAAGAATTTGTAATAAACGACTAAATTAACATGAAAAGAAATCCTTTACACCTTACAAAAAACTATAGGGATAATATTTTCCATTTTTCTCTCAGAATTAAAATGGAGGCCATGGGAAAGTATAGCAAGGAGGCAGCTTTCAAAGATTTCCTCCGGGTAATTAAGGAAACAGTTTGCAGAGGCCATGGAAAGAGATAAAGTAGTCCTGAGGAAAAGAATTGCAAAGAATTACTTACATCTGCATAGGCTGATGTAAGTATGGGAGTCCTTAACCTAGCTGCGAAGTTATTTGTGCTATTTCCAAAAGATTCTCAGAATTTTGTGACGAGACAGCTTCAGATATTGTGGCAGCAACTAGGATAGCAGATATCAAAGCTGGGCCAATATCCGGGGATTCTTTGAAAGGTTCAAATCTTATTAAGTGTTCTAGAAACGTTAATTTATTTCTTAAATTCATTTTTTTTTTATTAAATGTAGTTTATTTTTTGTTTTGGTTCCTTTTTACTTAACAGTTTTATCTTTGAACTTTGGCGTGAGTTCATCAGATACAATATTTCCAAGTTCACTTATTGGCATTGTGAAAATTGTTATCAAATGGTGAGAAAAGTGATTAGATTGAATTTTGTACAGTTTGATATTTTTAATTGAAATACTTCTAACATTTAATTTGGTTTAAAATAATCAAATTGAAAACTTAATTTTGTTCGGAGTTTGGAGACAAAGAGCTTCAAATTTTATTAAACCACTTTAGGACACCTTTGTTGGCTGCAGGCGCTTGCATAGAAGAGGCAGAGATAGAGTGGACCCCAGTAAAAAGAATGGTCCTTGAAAGGTAATAGTCTTTTAGCAATTAAATTATATTCTTCAGCCCATTGAAAAATAATATGCATGTTCCTTTGAGCTTTTAAAAAATTTGCAGTGACTTGAAAAGCTACCCAGACTGGGAAACCATAAACACAACAGTATGGCAGTCAGTTTCCCAACATCTTGACAGTAGTAGACCTCATCCTGTGCCTGTCTCCATTAAGCACTCCGGCAGAAAGACTTTTCCCAGTAAAAATTAATAATTCAAAGCAAATTTTAAAAATGAAAAATTTTGCAGGTGATGACCAATATTCAAGAGTGCATAACATTTACAAGCACACCGAGAGCCAGAGAGATTCCAGTTCGATATGAATAGGTGCACAAAGAGACTATAGATCTTAGGATATGAGGAGGCTTGATCAAGAAACTGTTCCCACCATCAGAAGTAGGTTATCCATTAAATAAGATTACCAAATCACAAGAAACTGCATATTGCAATATTTCATTCAAAGTAGCAACAGCTGCAAAAACCATCTCACTGGAAAATATTGCTCAATTCCTGCAAAAGTCATGCTTTATTTCATCCTACCTGAGTGATGGGGTAACTGTTGGGAGTTCCAACGTCATAAGTCTCAAATGGAAATATAATACCCTAAAGAAAATAACCATTCGAGATTCCACATGGAGACTGACAATACGAGGAAAAGATGTTAAGTTAGATACATTAAAAATCATCAACCATTTTGCCTGTACAGAAGATTGTCTAGCACATGTATTACATACTGTTGAAAAAAATTAAATATTTATTGGCATATCCATTTCTGATGTTATTCATCTCAGTTTCAATATAAACAAAAATTAATTTCTGAAGGAATGCATCTCCGGATCAGATGAAAATTCATCCCAGATGATTATGCGCTATGAACATTGCGACCAAAGTTTTGGCTGGAGGGTCCACTGGAAGTTCTTGCAGAGCATTTCAGAAAAAAAACAAGAAACCCAATGGCCTTGAATCGCTCTTCTGATAAACTGTACAACCTATTACTTCTTTTTGAAGCCTCTAAATATCTTGTATATTTAGATAAAGCCTTGGAATTCCAAAGGTAGGTCATCATGATCTACATTTTAGATAAAACACTCCGAGAACTCAGGATGATTCAAGCCAGTTAGTACCTGAGAGTAGGTCATGATGACCTACTTTTTACTTGTCGTTCTCTGAGGACCCAAGATGCATCAACTAAATTTGATGATTCTTAACAATTAATACCTAAATTATTTTTAAAATTACAACCATAAAATTTTAAAAGTAGGTCACAGTAACAGATGATATACTTTGAGGTACCAGGATTCATCAACTGACAAAGTTTGAGGATTCTAAGCCAATACGTACCTGATATATTTAAATAAAGCCATAAAATTTCAAAAATTTGTCACAGTGACCTCCATATCAGTCGACTATCTCTGCGGACCCAAGATGCATCAACTGACAAAGTTTGATGATTCTAAGCCAATTAGTACCCGAAAATTTTAATTATAGTCATGTAAATTGAAAAGTAGGTCACGGTGACCTACCTACTTTTCAATCGACCTACTCCGAGGACCCAAGATATATCAACTGACAAATTTTTGATCATTCTAAGCCAAATAGTACCCGAAAATATTAAATACAGTCATAAAATTTCAAAAGTAGGTCAGGGTTTTTCAGTTGTCGTATTCCAAGGACCAAATATGCATCAACTAACAAAGTTTAATGATTCTAAGCCAAATTAGAACCCGAAATATTTAATTAAAGTCATGAATTTCAAAAGTAGGTCATTGTGACCTACTTTTCAATCGACTTACTCCGAAGACCTAAGATGTTTCAACTGACAAAGTTTGATGATTCTAAGCCGATTAGTACCCGAAATATTTAATTATAGTTTATTTGAAAAGTAGGCCACGGTGACCTACTTTTCAGTCGACCTACTCCGAGGACCCAAGATGTGTCAACTGATAAATTTTGATGATTCTAAGCCAAATAGTACCTGGAATATTTAATTAAAGTCATATAAGTTGACGTTTTTTGAGGACCCAAGATGCATCAAATGACAAAGTTTTATGATCATAGGCCTTAAATTGAATGCCTGCAAAGTTCAAAGAGTAGGTCACTGTGACCTACTTTTTGATAAATAAGTTTTATGGCCCCAAGGTGCATCATCTTACAAGATTTCAATGACTCTGACTGAACCTCTCAGTATTCAAATTAATGACCGTTTATAAACCGTTTATAATATTCTGCCAAAGAAAAATATGGTTGGAAAGATCAATAAAAGAACATTGTAAATTCTGTGTGACACGTATTTGTGATAATAAAACAACAACAAAAAACTATTCCATCCACAATTTTTTTCTATATTCTACATCATAGCGATATACCCCTAAAAATGAAAGCCATTTTTTTTTGTTAATGGTATAGGGTAGGTTATAATGAATGATATAATGAGCTCGAGCATATATAAACAAATAGCTGCAATAATGTAGCCCTCTCCCTTTTTTTTTTTTTTTTTTTTTTTTTTTTTTTTTGGGAGAGGACTACAACTCCTTAGGATCTCCGTAATGGGTGCAAGTGCGGGAGTGATTCACTCCCGCACGGATTTCGGCTTAAATGATCAGTAAATGGCTATTTAATTCACATTTCTTACCTGAACTCCAAAAATGTAGTTAAGCAAAACATAAATCAATCCAAACATACACAGAACAATCCATATATCGGTTATTTTTCATGTATGTCAACATCACAACTTGAATTTATCCGCCATGTTTACTGACCTTGATCGATTTTATTTTGGGACAGCCAATGAGACTAAGGATCTCTAGGGAGCGGATCTCTGTAGGAATTACCTTATTTTAGGCATAAATATCGCTGTTTACGAAAAAATGTCACATGGAATCGTTTTATTTATCAATATTTAGTGATGCCATACAGCACAATCATTTAGTAACCCCGAAAATCTACTTTACAAAGTAATGTATAATTTTCAAGCGCAAGTCTCAGTGCATCACGCGAGAACTGTCATGGCTTCTGATGAGAGCGACTGGTAAACAAGCAGATTTATTTTATCTGGTTTTCGCGTTTAACGGGTTATGTTGTTGACAGTGAATAAAAATTTCGCCTTTTTAGAAGTAAGTTGAATGTAAAAACAATTTATTTTGCCTGCAGTCGCCCGTATTTAAAAAATAAATTTGCACCATTACAGAGATGCTGTGGAATTGTAGCCCTCTCCAGAAAATATCAGATAAAAAAAAATCGGAGAGGGCTACATTATTGCAGCTAATAAACAAATGATTGTCATACTCAATTCACTTCACTTTAGATTCCTTTGTTCAGAAAATTGACCTCTCTCTGGCAACTGTTTGCCAAAAATTCTAATTTTTAAAATAGAAATTACTTTAACAGAATGTAAGGAACCGTACAAGTTTCAAAATAATTGCCTGAGCAGTTTGTGAGAAAAATCAAAGTTTAGCAATTTTTACTTTTCTTTTGTTTCCATGGCAACTCTTCCTTGCTACAAGGACCGGATCTTACTAACAATCTACTACGTTTATGCGACACTACTTTTCAAGATTACAATTAAACGAGTGCTTTTTAGCACGAGTTGTTTACAAGCCTCGTTAAGAAAAATATTATTGCGTTCCAAAAGGAGTCGTAATCAATTATTAGCAGCGTCGAAATTTTTTCAATCATACGAGACATCACTTAATGCTTCAAATGTGGACGTTCATGGCCTTTGAACAGTGAGTGTTCATCGTTACATGAAATCCTACCGGACACTGGACTTGTCCATGAAATTATAGATGTGTTGGGAGCATGATGCTTCGGGATCTTACAACTGGTGTATGACACACACCTCATCGAAAAAATCCTTGATTCGACAACTCACGGAAAGAATAAATCATAAAAAAGTCATGGAATTGACATTTGTAGCAGAAATAAACCATTGAACAACATTTGTCTATATTACATGACTCAGTGGTGGCAGCAGCCTCTTTGGACCAGTTCAGAACTCTAATCCAAAACTATGTTCCATAACTCTTATATTTATAGAGCTAATTAGAGCACAATGTAAATATATATATATACACACACCTTTTTTCATGCACAATGTAAATTGTGTAATGTTTACGTTGCTTTGAAAATAATAATTCCTGATTAAAGTTTAGAATTTATTGAAGTCCAAAAGTACAAAACAAAACTGCATTTTTACACAAAGGGTTTTAAGAGAGTGTCCTTACAGACAAACTCACGCACGTCTCATCCTTGACAACTCCACCCACTTTTTCATAGATGAACCAATCAAACAATTTTTAAGACAGTGGTAAAATTAGGGAAAAGCTCAATGGCATTAATTTTACAGAACAGGAAACAGTGTGAGTAAGCATAACAAATTCAAAGAAACATTGGTCTCAGATCTGACCATAAATCTGATAACAATTATAAGCGAATGGCATCGATACCGTGGGACGGGAGAGAGAGATGTCAAGATGAGAAATTACAAACACGTGCGGTAATGCTCTTTTCTTAAGATCAAACAAAACAATTAAATTTCAATTACAGATTTTCAACAAGTCAAAAAAAATATTTAAACAATGCCTAAATCATTATAAGTACATGAAGAAAATATCTAATGAGTTGTCTTTATCAATAAAATATACACATGTATACAACATCCGCCCCCTTAAAAAAATTGACATTCAATTTTACAATCAATTGAAACATTAAACAGGATAAAGACAATTAAGCATAATACACAAAATAAAAAAATAAGCAATCATCCATTACAGCAAGATGATAAAAAAAAATGATCGTTTTATCCTAAGTCGGCAATAAACAAAACTCAAAAGAAAATTATCATGTCACTCATGGACTCTCTCATCAACTCACACAGTACAGGGCGCCATTGTACTTTAGGATGCACACACCTTACGCTGCAGTGGTATGATTATTAACTTTCAGCTGTTCATTGCGGAACATCACAAATTTGTAAGTACATGAAGTAACTAACTTCACTTCCTCGCATAATTATTACTAAATATAAACAACCTTGTAGGAATACCACATCCTCGGTTATAATAAGTAATTAGGGAAAAAAAATTTTAACATACCACAGATTAATTAAATTGGTTGAAGTATAACCTGGTTGGAATAACACATCCTCGGTTAGAGTAAATCATACCAATTTCAAATAAAAATGAAACATAATAATACATTATATTGTACCTGCAAGTCACAATTTTTAGTTACTATAGAATTGCATTAGATATAACCCTGTCGGAATAAAACATCCTTGGTTAGAGAAAGCAATTACTATATCAAACCAATACAAAACTTATACATGTTACATGATAACCAATCATATATGTATGACAATTATTGCATAATTCTTACACCCTCAATACAATTGTAATAATTGTTAAACCTTGGCGATGAATACATCTAGGTTAACTAAAAAAAAAAAAAACAAATTGTATTTTCCACACCTCACTTATATGTCTTCCGTTTTCAACAACTATGGAAGCTATAATCGTTTGAGAAATAAAATAAAAAAAAAAAAAAACATCCATGGTTACATACAATGCAAATACCTATGTATCAAACACTGTAAATTAATACAGATCAAAGAAACAAATTAACATATTCTGCAACAAAAAAATCATATACCGACAAAACACACAAACATGCATTTTTTTTTTTTCAGTGGTTTTCTTTGTTTACTATTTTTTTTTTTTTATCAAGTGTTCATAAACATTTAATACAGTGTATAAAGATGTCACAGATTAGGTGGCGGTCGTGTGTCAATAGCGCGTTTAGCTTTAGCATTTAAAGCCGACAACGGTACCCAGATCGCATTTTCGGCTGGTTCACCCACAATTTGCACTAAATATTTGGAATTTCGTTTTCCTAAAACACGTTTAATTTTGTGGAATCCATCTGTATCACTGGAAACAGAAAAGGTTGGTAGATCATTCGGATTCACATGATCACTGTCGCGAAATCTGGCTGGTTTTCGCCGAATTCTTTCTGACTTTCGAGTAATATGATGTTGTTGGTCCGTTTGTGTTTCAGTGGATTTGTAGGTTTTGGGTGTAATACATTTTGTAACTGTAAAGTAATTTGCTGGAGTGGGTTCACGTACATATGCGATTTTAATCCTATCTCGATGCACAGGGTTCAGAATTTTGTTGACGGTTGGATCTCTTAATACAACCATATGTGCACTTGGTAAGTGTTCAACAACATAAGGACCATTAAATCGATACTGAAATTTCTGTCCCTCTCCAGATAAGTCCGCTTGAAGGTATACATAGTCCCCTTCTTTGATGTCTATTTCTTTTGCATTTGCATTGGCAGATGTCTTCATTTTGTCCGCTTTCGTCAGTGCATTGTAATTTGCAATATTCCGAATAACGGCGAGTTTTTCAGCGTGTTCTTTCATATATGATTGTATACCTTTGTGTAATGTTTCGAAGTTCACAATCAAGTTTGTAAGAGGAAATTTTGGTCGTTGTCCATATAGTATTTCATATGGTGAAAATCCTAAACTCGTATTTACAGACGTGTTCATCGCAAATACGACGGCCGGGAGGAATTTCTTCCAGGATTTTCTGTCGTTTGAAATATATGGCGTTAATTTCTCGGCTAATGTAGAATGTGTCCGTTCACATGCTCCAAGACAATGATGTACAAAACTTGGTGTGAATTCCTGCGTGATGTGTAGACTTTTACACAGTTCTCTTGTAACTTCTGCCACAAATTCACTGCCCTGGTCACTAACGAGGGTATTACACACACCGAATAATGTAAATAATTGGAAAAGCGCATTGGATACTGTTAAAGCATCTTTGTTTCTAATAGGAATGGCAAACAAATATTTTGAAAACATATCAACAGCGGTGAAAATGTAAGTATCACCGTCTGGTGTTGGCGGTAAACGTCCATATAAATCAATCTCCCAGACTTCAAAGGGTGATGAAGGCATCTGATATGCGGTGATCTTTGATTTTGTTGTATTTTGCGTCATCTTTCGTTTTTGACAAAAATCGCATGATTTGACGTAATCATAAACAAGTGTTGCTAGTTTCGGACAGTAGAAATTTTCTTTGATTTTATCCAATGTGTCCTGAATTCCTCCATGTCCACCCATTGGTGAATCGTGATATACTTCTAGCACTTTTAATACAAGATTATGTGATAATACCATCTGGTATGGATTCAAAGTCTTCGATCTCTTGGATTTTATTATCTTTGAATGATATAGAATGCCGTCAAATATCGCAAAATCGGTATGCTTCAGCATAATTTCACGGGCTGCCTTTTGAGATGATGGTAATTGGCCATTTGTCAGATACAAGATAAGTGGCAATAGAGACGGGTCATTCCTTTGCGATTGAATAATATAATCCTGGGTCACGCCAATTTCTTTAATTATGTCTGGACGTAGCTGTGTTGGTATGTCGAGTTCCGATTCACTACAAGCAGCGTGACCCGAATTGACCTCTTGAGAACGCTGGTCAGGAAGGTTATCAGATTTGTTTTGCTCATTAACACTACATTCCGCACAGTCGGTAGCAATTGAATCACTGGTTGCTGTGTCCTGAATGATTGTCTGTCTAGACTGTTCTTCGTCAAAAGTTGTTGTATTCATTTTCGTGCGAGATAATTTAGGTGGGACACATATGTCACTGGCAATGAGAGGCATTTTTGCATTATATCGGGGAATATCTATGTTGTCCTCAGTATCAGCGTCATATACATTTTCAATATTCACAAAATTGCAACACATTTGATCTTGTGCTAATAGCGTTTTCAGGGACTGTCCATTTGGTAAAGTGATTGATGTTGGTGGGTCGTTGACATAAGGGAAAAATGGATCGTCCTCGTCAGGGCTTGCGTCCAACATGGTTGGAAATTCGGAGGTTCTTGATAATGCATCAGGAACTACCATTTGAGCCGCAGGTTTATATTCTATTGAGAAATCATAACGTTGCAAAAGTGCCAACCATCGTTCATAGATAGCTCCGCGAAGTTGTTTTTGAAACAATGGTTTCAAAGCCTGGTGGTCACACTCCACAGTAAAATGTTTCCCACTTAAATATGTTGAACAGTCAAGAATAGCAGTAACCATTCCAAGTAGTTCTAACTTAGTTGGTCCATATGAACTCTGCCACTTTGTAAGACCTTTAGACCCAAATCTTACTACACGAGGGGTCCCATCAGGGTGTTTTTGGTATAACATGTATCCAATTCCCTTGCTAGACGTGTCTACTGCGAGCCTAAATTCGATGTCAAAGCGCGGAAATGCAAGTACAGGGCTCTGTAGTAAAAGATGTTTTAATTCCTGAAACGCTGATTGTTGTTCTTCAGTCCAAATGTATCTGGTATTGGATTTTAGAAGTTTATTCAGGGGATAAGCCACTGCGGAAAAATTTGGTATAAACTTCCGAAACCAATTGAAAAGTCCAAGAGCACGTCGCAATTCGTTAGCATTCTTTGGTGCTGGTAAAGTTTCAATAGCCTGTAACTTGTCAGATGGGGGACTTATTCCATCTTTGGATATCACATGCCCAAGAAATGTGCAGGAAGATTGAGCAAATGCACACTTTTTAGGATTTATCTTAAGTCCTGCGTCTCTAAGGCGAGCAAAAACTTCTTCAAGATCTTTGATATGTTCATCGAAAGTAGACGAAGCTACTATTGCATCATCAATGTAACACAAAACTGAACGGAAAGTCATACCACTAAAAACTTTGTCCATCAACATTTGAAAGGAGTTTGGGCTGGTTTTCAAACCCATGGGTAAACGTTTGAATTTGTAAGTTCCAAAGCAAGTATTAAAAGCTGTATATTTTGTCGATTCAGGTGAAATACACATTTGAAAGAATCCTGAACTTAAATCTATACTGCTGATGTAGTTTGGAGTTTGCTCAGAAAAAGATTCAGTAAGTTCTTGCAGGTTTGGAATGTTGTATCTGAAGTCTTGGCTCTGTGAATTAAGATAGCGAAAATCACAACAAAAACGGTATGAAGTCATGCTGTATTCTTTCGTAATGGTGTCTGGTTTTTCGGCAGGTTTATTTCGCTTAGAAATTAAAACAATGGGACTTGTAATAGGCAAGTCTTCTTTCTCATCAACAGATACAATTATGCCTTGACGTAACAATTCGTCCAACTGGTGACGCAGCACTTCCCGTTTTTCAGGCGGAAGTCGATATGGCTTGTGATGTTTTGAGATCGCGTTTGGTTTGAGATGAATGGTGTGCTGAACAACATTCGTGACACCAATATCTGGATTATCATTGGTAACAAAACAGTCTTTGTTCGCCCATAGTGTATGTTGCAAAGTTGTCTTCTCGTTCGCGTCCAATTCAGTATTCAGTGTAAAATTCGTAAAAAAGTTCTCCAAAGTCTTCACAGACTCGCCACCCATATCTTTGTCCCTACCACTATTATTTACACAAACATTCGCACACATATTGAAATCATCATTTTCATTCACTTTGGAGATAACATGATCATGCAATGGCTCAAAATGAGCAATAACATTCTTCTTACCAATATTTACATGCTTGTCAGAAACATTCAAAATTTTTACTGGCACTGTATGCCCTATATCTACGAAAGCAATTGATTTAGCTACAATCAATCCTCTGTCCATCATAACATCATTGGGTAAACATACACCTGATAAACCAATATGAACATGATTTGGTACCCTTGCTTTGACAATCATACTTGAATGCGGAGGTAAAGTGACAAAAGATGCATTCCTTACCTTAATTTGTGAGTTAAAATCCATACATACAGACATTGATTTAAAATCTAACACAATTCCCAATGACATCAAAAACTGAGTACCAAGAATAATCGGATGTGATAATTCCTGAAGCACAAACACTGGAATAAACACACTAGATTCCCTGTCAGACACCTGCATCTGGATTCTGGCAGTACCTAAAATATTAACACGCTGACCATTGGCTAACTGCACTTGAGGATTTTTAGAAGGTAGGAGATCACTTTTTGTTTTCGAGCCTAAACTATGATAGAATTTTGAAGAAATTATATTGATTGTACTACCCGAATCCAAGAGTGCAGAGACCGAGACGGAACCAAGAAGTACTGGCAAATATATAAGTTTTCCTTGCTGAAAATCGTCTCCTTTTTCGGCACCATATGTCCGTTCATTTTTGGAGCCCAAGACAGATGCCGCATTTATCCCGGGCGTTGTCCGTTTTTTGCATCAGAAGTGCGATTTCTATTTGGTGTGGGCTTGTGTTGGTTGCAATCGGTCGCGGTATGTCCTTGTTGGTGGCATAATTGGCATTTGGCATGTGGTCTCATTCCACCATTACCATTCCAGTTACATACACGTTGAATGTGCCCTTCTCCAGAACAATTATGGCAAGTTCGGACATCCGCGCGGTCCTGATTGTAATTCCGCATCCCTCTAGACCGGTCGCGCCGCGGAGCCTCTAGTTTTTCCAGCCTTTCGGTGATTGTCTGCATCATTTTAAATATTTGGTCGTCTCGATCGTGGTTGTTCTTTTCTGCGACCCGTGCTGCAGCGACGGTTGTAGGGTCTGCTCTATAACCATAGGCCTCTCCTAATTTGGCCTGTTGAAGAGCGTCTTTAAAGGATTTCACCGAGGCGGTCCTCACAAAGAAGGCCAATTGCTGCGGAAGCTCATTTACAAATTTCGTAATTAAATCCCTTTCGGGTTTCTGCAAGCGGTATCCTTTTTCCATAATATTGCTGTGAAATTCCTCCAACGTCTGAGATGCTCCCAGACGTAAACTTTCAAAGACTGCACTTTCAGCCACCATGTTGGGGTCAAACATATCCTGTTTAGCATATTGTGCAATAAATGCTAATTTTAAGGAACTCCAAGTTCTTTTAACATCCGAATCAAGGGCATTGAACCACACAAGAGCTGGTCCCTTTAGATGTAAATGGAAAGCTGCATTTTGTCTCTTGTCATCTGATAAACCTTGAAACACACAAAATGATTCGAACTCAGACAAGAAATTTTTACCATTTTCATTGCTAAATCCTGAAAACTTTTGAATTGAAACTTTGTCAGAAACTGTCGATGGTGGTTGTTGATTTCTGCTATAAGTCTGACCAAAACGATGTCGAAAGACTGGTGTTTCGTCCAACTCCATATTAATAACCGTGGCTGGTGTTGCCGTAAAAGTTTGTTCTTTTGGTATATACATTCCAAATGTGATGTAATTCCAAATTATAGTCAAAATCACAAATAATATTTTAGATTCTCCACCATGTAATGTTTACGTTGCTTTGAAAATAATAATTCCTGATTAAAGTTTAGAATTTATTGAAGTCCAAAAGTACAAAACAAAACTGCATTTTTACACAAAGGGTTTTAAGAGAGTGTCCTTACAGACAAACTCACGCACGTCTCATCCTTGACAACTCCACCCACTTTTTCATAGATGAACCAATCAAACAATTTTTAAGACAGTGGTAAAATTAGGGAAAAGCTCAATGGCATTAATTTACAGAACAGGAAATAGTGTGAGTAAGCATAACAAATTCAAAGAAACATTGGTCTCAGATCTGACCATAAATCTGATAACAATTATAAGCGAATGGCATCGATACCGTGGGACGGGAGAGAGAGATGTCAAGATGAGAAATTACAAACACGTGCGGTAATGCTCTTTCTTAAGATCAAACAAAACAATTAAATTTCAATTACAGATTTTCAACAAGTCAAAAAAATATTTAAACAATGCCTAAATCATTATAAGTACATGAAGAAAATATCTAATGAGTTGTCTTTATCAATAAAATATACACATGTATACAACAATTGTTTTCCATAGCACTTGGTTTATTTGTACTTTCCATAGCACTTAGTTTATTTATACTTTTTAAATAAAATTTAGAGGTCCGTTTGCGCCGGGCCAGCGTATAATCATCAGGTTTGATGAAACGCTGTACTATGTAGATGTAAATGACTTCGATAATTTTAAATTCATTTTTTCCAAATTATCTCTGTCTCTCATTGAGCTATATTATTCGAAAAAAGTGTCTTTTAAATGCCACACAACGTTAAGTTTGGAAATATTCATCAAAGATTTCCCCTCGTTCTATCAAGTTTATCTCCTGTGTTCTCCAGTGTCCTAAATACTGTTTGCACGGAATGTACAATAATGTAACGTTCTTCCGTTGTGGTCTAAGGGGATAAACTCAGTGATTTCCAATTCTTCCAATGAATTGTCCCCCCGTAGGGACCCGGGGTGACAAGAATAGGTCCCTGGCACCCCCTTGCATGTCGTAAAAGGCGACTAAATGGGGCAACCTGTTGGCCGTGGGTTGCAACCCGTGTTGGTGGAGAAGGGGATCCTGGTGGCTGAGGTCTGCGGGTGCTGGGTGCAACGCACCTGACATGACCAACACTCCACTTTGGCCCCATATTCATCTAGACGGGAGGTCAAGTTTGGCCCGACTTGATCAATCGGCTGGTCACGCCGAGCTGATAATATCTGCATGCCATAGTATTGATGTTTTGCATTTTTTGTAATATTATCTGATTCATTTTGCAATTTCCAATACGCCGACGTTTCCATGTTGATATATTTATATTAAGCGGTGGCTCAGGGTCAATCAGGCATATCATGTCTGAGTATAGTCTCTTTGTATCCTCTTGGTGTCTATCTTACTGGATATCCGTTTGACTAGATATCGCCCTTGTTGGCGCTCCGAGGTGGGCGGGGAGCAAGGATTCTGAAACGTTCTTCATCTAACCATGGATACTTCAAAATCAAAAAAACGTTGTTACCCAACAGGTCTAGAAATTTCTTTCAACGACGAACAACTTAACTCCGTTGTGGAACACTGGCCTCGCTTCATCACACTTGAAGCAAAACTATCGGATCAAAATTCAAAGCCTCTTACAAAAGTATCGCCTTTTCTTATACAAAAAGGTATTCAAGGAATTATTGGTACGCCTAAATCTGTAAAAAAGTTGAAGTCTGGTGCTCTTCTTATTGAAGTCACCAAGAAACAACATTCAACTTCTTTGTTGGCTTTAAAAATGTTGGCAGATATCCCTGTACTTGGAAAGGTTCATAGCGGACTCAACCAGAGCAAAGGTATTTTGTTTGACAGGGATCACGACCTGGATGGTATTCCTGAACAGGAAATCCAATCTGAATTGGAATCCCAGGGAGTGATCTCTGTAAGAAAATTCACAAAAAAGCGTAATGATGTTGTTGAACCAACAAACACTTACCTTTTGTATGCCAACTCTCCCTACCAACATCAAAGTTGGGCTGTACCTAATGAAAATTGAAACGTTTGTGCCCAATCCTTTGCGATGCTTTAAGTGTCAGCGATTTGGGCATGGGCAAATGAATTGTAAAGGATCTGAAACATGCTTCAGGTGTGGTGAGGAGGGGCATGACGGCAAAACTTGTCAGAATGACCCAAAGTGTAAAAATTGCAAGGGGGAGCACATGTCGTCTTCAAAACAATGTCCGATATGGAAAAAGGAAAAAGAAATACAAAAAGTTAAAACAGAGAAAAGAATACCATATCCGGAAGCTAAAAAATTAGTGAACATGTACAGCGTTCCAAAACCAAATATGACGTATGCAACTGTTGTTAAATCATCCTCTTTGAAGGAAGTGTCTACTCAGGTCTCTGAGAAAGATTTTCTACAGCAGACCTCATCATCTGAAGCACCTTTGTCTTCTCGTGACAAAGGTAAATCTACTTCATCACCTGCTTCTGCAGGCCATGCAGCTGTGGCTGCACCAAAAACTGCAGCTGCGGCTGCATCAAAGCCTGAATCTGCAGGAACATCTAGATCATCCGGGAGACAAAACAGATCTCCCCCAAAAAACAATCAGAAGCAGTCGAGGGATCGGTTGCCGAAAGGGGCAGACGACCTCGTCGCTCTCCACAATAAATTTGGGGTCCTAGAAGAAATGGACGTTACACCTTGTCATTTTTCCTCGCAGGCCGGAAGCGTGTCACCCAATAAAAATAAAGGAAGAATATCCCCCATCTCCTATAACAAGAAATAAATATGGATCATCCTACAATTATACAATGGAATTGTCGAGGTTTTAGAGTTAACTTTAACGAATTATCTTTACTTATTCAGGACCATTGCCCGGTAGCTTTATGTTTACAGGAAACACATTTAAAGGAAACAGATAAGATCAATATTAAAAACTATAGTATGTATAACCATTATGCTCAAACTGATAGAGCATCTGGCGGTACTTCTATAGCAATCAATAATAAATACATTCACAGCCAAATAAGTTTAAAAACTAATCTTCAGGCAGTAGCTGTACGCGTTTCTCTCGATAAGACAATTACCCTCTGTTCTGTATATGTACCCCCACACTATCAATTACAATCTTTAGAACTCACAAAATTAATAGAACAACTCCCTGCTCCATTTCTGATTGTCGGTGACTTTAATGCCCATAATCCGCTTTGGGGTAGCGACAAAATCACAGATAAAGGGAAAAAAATTGAAGATGCAATATCGCATCATAACCTTTGTATACTTAATGACGGCTCAAACACTTACAGTACCCGCATCGTTATTCTTTACAGGATACACGATACGATAGGATACACGCACGATACGATAGGATAAACGCACGATACGATAGGATACACGCACGATAGGACAGGATACACGCACGATAGGATAAACGCAAAACACGATAAACGCAAAACACGATAAACGCAAAATACGATAAACGCAAAACACGATAGACCTGATAAACGATCTTCACGATAGGATAAACGCAAAACCTGATAGGATTGTTTCAAAATGCGAAACGTTTTTTGACAAGACGAAAAGTTTTCTTTTTGATATACTATAATATGATAATTTTAATTACTTACAAAGCCGCAAATCGAAATGATAAAACATTTTAAATTTATCATGATAAAACATTTGAAGTAATTATGCTTTGTAAAAGATGTGGTGTTTTTGTCAATAAAAATGATCGTCATCAAATTCAAACTGTAATTATTTTAAGAATAATTCCACTCTGTGATGGAAATTAGGCGATTTTTTTGTGTAATTATACAAATGTCGAAATTCCTTCGAATCGTTAAATTTGAATTTTGAGTCCGTAGACAAGCGAAGTTTTACACCCAAGTGCAATAAATTCACGAAACGCTATAAATATATTCATTATTTTAACAACTGAAACCTTATGAAATTCATAACAAACATTGATTATTTTTACGGAAAAAACATTTTAAAAAAATGAAATATTTGGATTCAATATCTTTTGCTAGAAGTCTGCGAAGTATCCAAAATCGCCTTTAATAGTTTGTATTTAATAATTCAAATCTTACCAAAAAAAAAAAAAAAACAAAAAATACTAGTCATAATTTAGGGGGGGGGGGGTGTTGAAAAATTATTGTTATAATTATTTTAAGGTTAATGCTTTCTCCTCCAAGTTTTTCCGAATTTGATTTATATTTTATATAAATTAATTGATTAATTTTTTTTACGTTTTAAAATTGCTGAAATTGCTAGTTGCATTGAGACAGACCGTGCACTGGACTGTGAATAATTAATCTCTCCTATATATAAATATATATGTCACACATATCCCGTGCACATAGAAATTATTTACATATTCCAAGTACATCCCAAGTACATACATTGTATAATTATGTATATATGAGGAAGGAGACCTGAGAAAAAAATCGAATTTAAAATTAATAAACGTCACTAGATCTGTCATCATCTATTATCCGAAAAAATATCGCATTTCCATTCTTTTGTATTTATTTTGGTATTTTAATAGGCCTGTAAGATTAAGCTAGAAGGGAGCATGCAGTCGTATAAATAAAAAAAATGTTACAGTGTACCACTGTAGTAATATAATACTTATATAATATTGCCCATCGACAATAATAATGTCTTTAGCCATTTTTGTTTGCTTTTCAGAACATTTCTTTTTAGACCCTACCCCCTTCCCCCGACCGCCCCCAAAGAAATGATATTGCTTTCTTAGCGTTCTTGTGTTATAAGCATTTACAATTACAGAATTTGTATCTACTATAGATACGTGTAAACTAAGCTTACAATGTATACGAATATATTTATTGGGTACTTAAACTTTGTATTAAATAACATTGAACGGTTACGTACACTTGTTTACAACATATTAGAACACACACAAAAAATAAATAATAAACCAATTTCCACAATATGACAAGTGGATTTTCGGGATTGAATAATTGTCAATTATTGCTATTAGACTTTGTAATAATTGTTACAAACCTTTTATATAGGACGACATCGGCAAAATTAGACAAAACTTTGTAAATTATGAAAGTCTTAACCCCATTTGAGGCACAGTCAGCGGGGAAGGGGGTCCATAACCCCTCCCCCCCCCCCCCCAAAAAAAAAAAAAAATCAATTCAAAAAGCCAAAAAAATAAATAAATAAATAAATAAAAAATTAAAAAAAAATAATAATAATGAAAAAAATAAATAAAAATATATACTGACTTCTTCAATATAGTCACGTATTATATGAAATCGATAAACACGAATAAAATTAAATACAAGGTATTTACCAGTCTTGTGTATCACCGCAGAACCGGGCGATTTTTTTTTTCATGTATCTTTGAGACGCCTTTACCTGTAACAACGACAGACAACACAGAAAACCCTAAGATCCAGAAGTACCGCAAGCGCTTTTTTTTTTATTTGATCACACCAATCATGTTTATGACTGTAATCCTATAAAAATTACATAAAAATATACAAATGAACCAAATCAACGGAGTTTGGAGAACAAACCTCGCCTATATTTTATTTGATTCAATTATTCAATTTTTAATCTGTAACGGAAGTGTACATTTACCAATTTTCTTAGTATAAAATCCTTAATTATTAATTAAGTGTTGTTCATAAAAATTATGAACAATATCCAGAAAATAAGTAGATGCATTTCATTGAAACCCAGTAGGGTTCAAGGTAAATACTTGACACCAGGTGAGAGTTAGAGTTCAGGTATGTCTACGTTGAATACACACGGGCCTGTCATGTAGGGGAAAGGGGAGGGGGGGGTCTTGACTTGACAAGAAGACAGTGTACTGATTAGGCAGGTAGGTGTCAGTTCTCTTGTCATGGGAGCGCTTCCACCTGTCACTAAGTTACGGTATACATTACCTCATCTCCGCGCCGGTAAGATGTATATTAAAAATTGTGTGGTTTTGTTTATTTATTTTTTGCATCTTCTAAATGCAGTAGTTAAATATGAATGGCAAACATCTATATTATAATATATATACTTATCAGAGAAAAATAATAATACAAAGGAACAACAAAACTTGCGCGCATAGACAAAATTTATGTTTCCGTTATTGATAAAAAGGATAGCCTTAATAAAGATACTGATATTTTTTTTATTCATAATTTATTTTTTGCACACATACCTAATGTTTTATGTTTCTATAATTATCAAAACAAAGTTAATAAAGGTCTCGCTTTTGTGACTCTGACTGTGTAAAGGGATTATAATATTTCTATCTTTGACAAAAATATTTCTTACATATCGACAAATTAAAAAAAAAATAAAATAACGAATGACTCAAATAGTAGATCGATTATTTCATGTACAAAAATAGAATTTGACTTTAGATTTATGCTGTCTGCCTGATGACGGTACTTGACGTTTATTTATTTATTTATTTTCTTTAAAAAATATACAAGAGTTAGAGTATTAATTTTTCTTTTTGTTCAACAGTTAGATTAATCCTAAATAAATTAACAAAACGAAAGATGAACTCGAGATATCTCGGGTGTTTCTTTTCAAGGTAAAGATAAAAAGCGAGGGTTTCCGAATGCACACGATAAACGCAAAACACGATACACGATAGAACCTGATAAACGATCTTCACGATAAACGCAAAACCTGATAAACGGAAAACACGATAGAAAACGCAAAACCTGATAAACGGAAAACACGATACGATAGGATACGATAGGATACACGCACGATACGACAGGATACACGCACGATACGATAGGATAAACGCACGATAGGACACGATAGAATTGTAAAGAATAACGATGCGGGTACTGTACTTGAATCCGGGTATTGGTTCTTATTCTTCAATAGATATTAGTTTAGTAGATCCTTCTTTACTCCTAGATTTAAGCTGGTCAGTGCATGATGATTTATGCGGGAGTGATCATTTCCCAATCATACTTAAAGTACCCAAACCCTCTGAAAATAACAATGTTCAAAACTGGAAATTAAACAAGGCTGATTGGAATAAATTTGAATACTTATGCTTACAAAATATTTTGGATGAAAAATTTGAAAACCATCCTGATCCTATTAAAAAATTTACTGAAATACTATTAAATACTGCAAATGAATGTATACCTAAAACCTCGACAAATTCTACTAGAACTAAAAAACCATGGTTTACAGAAGAATGCAATGAAGCAATAAAAGCTCGAAAAAAAGCAGAAAGATTATTCAATAGAGTACCTACATCAATAAATTTAAGCAATTTCCGTGTATTTAGAGCAAAAGCTCGCAGAACTATTAATTTGAACAAAAGAAGATCTTGGAAAAAGTTTGTTTCAAACCTAAATTCACATACCTCTATAAATAAAGTTTGGAACGCAATAAGGAAAATAAAAGGAAAAGGTCCTGAAAAATATCAACATCTTAGTATTGGAAATCAAATTATAACTGATAAGAAAGAAATATCTAATGAAATAGCTAATACAATTTCAAAAAATTCCTCGACAAACAACATGAGTCCTAATTTTATTGCTCATAAAAATACTCAAGAAAAGAAAACATTAGATTTTATATCCGAAAACAAAGAATGTTATAATGAACCATTTACTTTTGAAGAGTTGCAAAAATCTTTAGACAAATCTCATGACACAGCTGTAGGGCCGGATCATATCCACTATCAAATAATTAAACATCTTCCTAGTGAAAGTAAAGAATGTCTTCTGCAAATTTTTAATACTATCTGGGAACGAGGTCATTTTCCACCTTCCTGGACTCAAGCCACAATTATTCCTATTCCAAAACCTGGAAAGGACCATGCAGACCCTAATAATTATCGACCAATTGCATTAACAAGCTGCTTATGTAAAACCATGGAACGGATGATCAATGAACGCTTAATATGGTTTCTTGAAACCAATAACATCCTTACAAATATACAATGTGGTTTTAGAAAAAACCGAAGTACTATTGACCAGTTAGTTAGACTGGAAACCTATATTAGAGATGCTTTTGTTAAAAAAGAGCATGCTGTGTCTATCTTTTTTGACTTAGAAAAAGCGTACGATACTACATGGAAATATGGAATTTTAAAAGATCTTTACAATGTTGGTCTCAAAGGAAATTTACCTAATTTTATTAAGAATTTTTTAAATAATAGAACTTTTAAAGTGCGATTAGGAACTACAGTTTCAGACAATTTTGAACAAGAAATGGGTGTACCACAAGGAAGTATTCTTTCAGTCACATTATTCAGCATTAAAGTAAATAGTTTGGCTGAAGTACTTAAAAATGATATGCATGGTAGTTTATATGTTGATGACTTTGTTCTGTGATATAAGTCTAAAAATATGAATTTTATTGAGCGGCGGTTACAATCATGTCTAAACAAAATTCAAAATTGGGCCGATACTAATGGTTTTAAATTTTCAATGAATAAAACCGCGTGTGTACATTTTTGTTTAAAGCGGAAAAGCCATGATGATCCGAATTTGCAATTAAATGGAAATCCAATAAATGTAGTTAAAGAAATAAAGTTTTTAGGTGTCATTTTTGATAATAAACTCTCTTTTATTCCACACATAAAGATGCTCAAAGAAAAATGTTTAAAGGCACTCGATATTATTAAAGTAATAGCAAACACAAAATGGGGAGCTGATAAAAGTACTCTACTTAAACTCTATCGCTCTCTAGTAAGATCGAAATTAGACTATGGGTGTATTGTGTATGGATCAGCTAGGACTTCCTATATAAAAGCTCTTGACGCAATCCACCATCAAGGTCTTAGATTGTGCTTGGGGGCTTTTAGAACTTCTCCTAAAGATAGTTTATATCTAGAGGCAAATGAACCACCTCTAGACTTGAGAAGAATTAAACTTGCTTTACAATATATAATTAAATTAAAAGCAAATACCGATAATCCTGCTCATGACTGTGTTTTTCATCCACCAAATGCAAATTTATATGATAAAAACAAGAAATGCATAAAACCACTTTGTTTCCGATATAAAAATCATATAAGAGATTCCGAACTACCATTGGATATTGTAAAACCTTCTACTCTTTCTGAAATACCACCATGGAAATTAATTAAACCAGTAGTGAATAAATCTTTATCAGATCTTAAGAAATCAGAAACAAATCCTCTCATTTTTCAACAGAAATTAGCTGAAATAAAATCTAAACATCCTTCAAGAGAAATTTACACAGATGGTTCTAAGGACAGAGGCAGGGTTGCTGCTGCTGCAGTGGTCAAAAATGATGTTTTTTTCTACACGACTTCCGAACGAAGCAACAATTTTTACGGCCGAAGCAAAAGCTATACAACTTGCTTTTGAATATATAAAAACTTCTAGTGAAAATTCATTTACAATATTTTCAGACTCGCTCTCATGTTTAGAGTCCATACACAATATGAACACAAATCACCCATACATTTTGGATATATTAACTAAGTTCTATCATCTTACTCAACAAGGCAAAGAAGTCGAATTTTGTTGGATTCCGAGTCACATTGGTATTTCGGGTAATAACAAGGCCGATAGTTCTGCAAAAACAGCTCTTCAGTATGAAATTGTACCTTTTAAAATTCCTTACACTGATCTTAAGTACTTGGTGAAACTTTACGTAAATTCCCTTTGGCAAATATTTTGGGATTTTTGTGATAATAATAAACTTTATACCATACAAAACAAAGTTAATCAATCATCTGACTTTGGCCTGAAACGTCAGGACGAAGTCATTATTTCAAGAATAAGAATTGGACATTCAAGGTTTACCCATTCATATTTACTGAGCGGGGAACATCAACCTGAATGCATATCTTGTGACTGTGTAATAACTATAAACCATATACTTTTAGAATGTTCTGATTTTACGCCTGTTCGAAATAAACTTTTTAATGGCGTGCAAACAATGCATGATCTTTTTACAAATGTAAATCCTAGTGCAATTTTACAATACTTGCAAGAAACTGATTTTTACAATAAGATTTAAATGTATATATTTTTATTAGCATTTTGTAATTTTCAATTTAACTGTTTTTATTTTTAAATTCCAAGTCCGTCGGATGGGACGTAAAACGGTGCCCCGTGTCCAGGATTACAACCCCCTTGGCACGCTAAAGATCGTTTCTCTGGTTTTCGAAAAAGAGTAGGCTCATTGGGGGCCGCCAGAGAAACCCAAAAACTCTCAAAACCGTTCATACAGTATTTAATTCATACCGCCGAAATATGGCTGAAATATTGCCGACTCGGCGTAAAACAACAATAATCAATCAATCAATCCAATGAATTGTCTTTGAAATGATACATAAGTAATTATTTCAAAAGAATAGATCAACAACACAGTATTGGCAGTCTTTGTCATGGCTTTAATAATAATAATATTTATGGCACAATTTCTGTATGTTGTGCTCTGTTTGATAGAATATACAATAGAAATTGAATTGAAAATTGTGATTTATTAAAATGACGGAGACAAAATTAACAATCAATCTAATCGATAATAATTAGTCAAATCAATAATTCATAGTCATACATGTCGAAATCAAAATTCACAATCCATTGATATAATCAATCACAATCAGTCAATCTATCTAATCGGTAATTATAGATCAGTCCGAAGAATTGTCAAAATCATAATCATACTAACCCATAATCATAATCAGGTATGATCAAATGTATGATTACAAATATAACATATTTGACAGATTAGAATTGAAAGCAACCATATACACATCAATTTTAAATTTAAACACTTTTTCAAAATGATTACATAATGTGAAAAATGCTACAACCATCAAAGATGGGAAAGAAACCCGCCACCATATTGTGTGTATTGAACAGAATTTAGTGATTGTTGTGAAAGACGCACAATATCCCCCATCCACAACATAGAGACTTCAACTACAATTATCAACAAGTATTCTTTTCAACATACCTAAACATTCATTGTTAATTATTTATATAAAGTCCAGCATAACATACCAGTACCTAGCAATTGAGGCCCTTGTTCCCAAAATGCTATGAATGTCCAGTCACATACATATGTACATGTATGTCATATACTTGAAAAGAGCAAAGCAGCTGAGGCCCTTGCCCCAAGCTGATATGAAACTTACAGTGTTCTACGATGAACAGCATGTTTATGTAGACCAACCGAGGCAATCGTCCCCAAGCTGATATGAAACAGTGTTCTAACATGAACAACATGTATATATAGACCAACTGAGGCCCTTGTTCCCAAGTTGATATGAAAACTACAGTGTTCCCAAATTACAAACATGAGTCTGCACCAGCTGATACCCTTGTACCCAAGCTGATTCTATATTTAATAGGCACACCAGCTGACTGCTTTAGGATGACATACAATTTAAGAAAATACAGACACCCCCTTCTGTACTAAAAACTTCTAAAGAGACTTATTGCCGAAACTATTGTTCTTGTAGATTATTAAACTTGTAGCATAGGAACTCGAATGTACTTTTTAAGGGGAAGAAGGACCTTAAGCTGAAAAAATACTTGTCATTCAATTTTTTTGATATTTTGTATATTTCTAATTAAGTATGTCCCACATATCTTAAAGCAGTTATATCATTAGGTTTCTGACCTTATTTTCGAGATATTGATTGACAAATACTATGTCCTACAGTATTTAAGTGGAGTTTTAATTCTTCATGTTTCGGGCTCATTACTCTGTCCATAATGGGATTTTTTTAAGCATATATAATAAATATGTAAGTGGTCATGTATCTTTTAAAATATTTCAGAGTATAACTAGGATTTAAGTTCGAAAAAGCAAGTTTTGTCTATCGCACTGCATCTGGATAGGGAAAATTACGCACTCTTTAAGACAACTTAAACAATAAAAAACGTAATTTACAAAAAATTCTATCATCCAATATTTTTTAATTTACGTTGAAATGCAAATCCTTCAAATTATTGATTAACTGTAAAAGTTTCGAATGATGAAGCTGACCTCATTATTTCACAGGACATCGTTAAAGAGGACATAAGCATGACAAAAACGTGTCATGTTACATTTCTCGAGTACGGGAAAAACCAACTATGACGTCACACGTAAGCTAAATAAGAAATACCTACATAAGGTTTCCGTCATCAGCCATGCAAAAATAATTTTTGTGTTCCCCGTTTCTCAAAATATTTCATAATATACTGATTATGACCTGTGTTTACATAATAATACCGCCCCTCTGTTCACCAAGTATGATCTTGCTGTACTAACAGATCGTGTATGACGTCACCGACTTGTTGGACGCGCAGTTTAGGGAATCAGAGGAGTGGATCAATCTTTTTCATAATTTCGTTAATGTTTACAAAGTAAAACTTTTTTAAATATATATATAAGATGATAAGGTAAAAAAAATTGTCACAAATTTATACAAGAACTGATGTTTTACACGCGTTTTGCACTTATATAAACGGAGACTATGACATAGTTAAACAGTCATGTGACCATGTGTTCTTCATCCCCTTAAAAGCTGCCCATTTGTTGAATTTGTTCCTCTGTAAAATCCTTGGCCATGCGGTCCTTGCTGCCCGAATTCTGAAACTGTGTGATTTATAACCTTTAACACTCAAACCCACATATTTCAAGGATAGTTTAAGCTGTTCAGAAAAGAAATGACGTGACACTTGGGAGTTATTTATAAAAGAAAACTTTAGAAGGTTCTAGACCCCCGATTTTCAAGTAGTTTCATAGGGATAAAACCGGACACATTTCTTCGGATGTTTTGTTTGCAGTTATCAGAAGCACAGGGATGTGTTTACCTGTACTATGTTTAAACTCTGACATCTTAATTTCCATTGCTGTGGGCACGACACCTTGTTTATACACAAATTTTACATTATTAACAGTTAAGCAGTTGCCCTTTGGTGGTGGTAAACCAGTTATTCCCCCAATTCTCAAAAAGTCATGGAATGCTATTAAATACATTGCTCGCAGCATTACTCGTACGTACTGTGATGAACATGTATGGGGTATTGAACTTACTAATCCCTTTAAAATAGAAGATGAAATTTGTAAGCGGTTGTCCTTCATTTTCTGAATTTTGGTGTATCCACGTAGTGTTTTAATTACTATGAAGTGTTGGGTTACATCACAATATCCACCCAACTTAAGTAAATAGCTGATAGCAGATACATATGTCAACACTGTTGATGCGGCTAACTCCTTTTGAAAGCAATGTGCAATAAACATAGTGACATGTTCAAGGGTAGCTGGGAAAACTGGAGTATTAGGAAAGTATTCCTGCAAAAAGTGTTTATAGAAATAATAAATGCGCCTATAAGATTGCTGTGATGTTTTTTCTAGAGATTCTGTAAGTAACAACGATGCCATTTTTTTTTAAAGATTCTGCATTTTCACCGACTTTACAACTGGCTGAGGGTCCATACGAGGGAATTCTATCGTGAACTGTTTGATCCGCAAACGAGAAAGATGGTCAGCTGCAATGTTTTCTATCCCCGCAATATGAGACGCTTTAAACAAGATATTATGTTTCAAAATGCGTAGAACAAACTTTCTGACTAATTTCATAATTGTTTTATCTTTGGATGTTTGTTTATTAATTATATAATAATAATAATAATAATAATAATACTTTATTTAAAGAGGGTAACCCGATTAGTGCAATGCACTAGTCTTCCTCGGGGCCCTCTAAACATATTAATAATAATACAATTATGAAAACATTGTACACTAATTAAATAATACAACATGATGTAAGAATACAAGTACAATTAAAATAGGACATGGAATTACGTTACTTAAACAGTGTTGCGGCAAGTTATAATAAATTTTTCCACATTTTTACGAAATGTGTGTACAGTTGGTGAAAAACGTATATAAAAAGGTAATTTGTTCCATAAATGAACACCGGAGTAATGAAAAGAATTTTTAAATTGATTTGTTCGATATTTCGGTAGACGAAGGTCATAGTTGGTTTCAGATCGTAAAACATAATTATTAGAAGAAATAAAATCAAAAGAGTCTCTTAAATAATCAGGTGCCATACCATGAAGTGTTTTGTACAGTAACACATATTTATGAAAATCAATCAACTCATATATGGTCAGCCATCCAAGTTTTTCAAATAATGGTAGTGAAGGGGCATCATAAGCCACATCTAGTATAATCCGGGCTGCCAGTAGTGAGGGGTATAGTCTGTAGTCTCTGAGGGCAATGACGTCATTGATATAGGTCAAGGTCAAGAAAGTAGGTCAGATCAAGGGTACTAGGTCAAAGTCAATACAAGGTCACAACTGTCTGAGGTCAAAACAGTCTGGGGGCACTTACATTAGTCATCAAAACTGTCTGAGGGCATCTCAAAATTTGGTTTACCTTAACAGGGTCACCTTGAGGCTAATGAGGTCAGTTTAATATATAGGTAACCTTGTGGGCACCTTGATAACAGGGTCACTCTGATATATGGGTCAGTTTGAGGTCATCCGTTTGGGGTCACCCATTTCATCATTCAGCTCATGATTAAGGTCACCTTGATAATTTTGAGGCCACTAACAGCCTGGAGTCACCTGATAATTAGAACAGACTTAGGTCACCTTGATATTTTCCTATATAAAAATTTATGGCATATACCACAAAGTAATACAAGTGGAAAATCGTTGGAAGAATAACTGAAGATTTTTTTCCTTCTGAAGGTACGTTTATTTTTCATTTAGATTTTAAAAACAAGTCCAAGTAGGGAGATTAATTATACCAGGTCAAAGGAACATGAAACATTTTAAGCTTTGGTCAAAATCCTAGGTAATAAATTTCTTTACAGAAAGAACAGTCTCGAAGAAGAAAAAAAAGCTAACTTACAGTTTTACATCTTTAAATTGCTATTTTCAGTTTATGTTACATTTACAAGCGATTGAGCTTAGAGCTTATCGAAGGGAATCAAACTAGACCCTCTTCTTCTCGGGTTCATCTGCTAATTTACAAATAGATATATTTTATATTCAAATCCTCTTTTACTGAACCTTGTGTCATGAACGTTAGAGTTAGTTTTTCATTGTAGAGAAGAAAACTTCACACGTTTTTTCTCTGGTTCATTGTCATACTTGTCGGCAAGATAGTTCACAATAATTTCGCTCTGTTGCATGTCTTCTAAAATCCTTTTTTGTAAGGATTTCAACACTTGAAATTCTCTGGTTTTGGTTATTTTTGGGTCCGTGAAACGATTTTCCAGATCCTGGAACTTCTTTGGGTCGTTTTTTCTTTAAAAGAAAAAAAAAAAGAATCTTAAATACTGTGCAAACCTGGAGTATGAAACGGAGAGGAACATTATAAATAATTTATACTTCACATTTATTTTAATTGACTTACCTAAAAGTAGTGAGGATTGAGTTCTCTTCATTCCTCTTTGAGTTCGTCTTGGATGTTGAAGGCAAGTTCTCAGCAGACCCTGAGGATGTGAGGGCATTGTTTGCATTCCTATTTTTAGGAAGGGATGATCCCTTTACATTTTGAAGGGACGGGTTCGTAAGCAGGGTCTTTAAAACAGAGGACTCTTTCCTTGGGACCGCTGGAGTGGATTTTTCAGACATCTGGGAAGATGTTGGTAGAGGAAAGGAGGGAGGTCTTAAAAAAAAAGAGAGACAAAATTTAATAAAGAAGTAAAATATTGTTTAAAAAAAAATTAATAACGGGAACAAAAATAAAAAAAAAAAGAAATCAGAAAAAATCAATACTAAAATCAATCTGGTTCAACAACAACAGCAACAAAATTCATGTTTTCTATTATTGTGCAAGGATGAAAAAAGTAATAAGCACGAAAGAACGAATCATTCAAGTCCGTTTTGTGTGATACTTTCTTAATAGGGGATATTCTAAGTTCTGTATATTTATGACATCGTGTAACACTTACTGTAATGGAGTGTCGCACAAACTGTCCAACAGTGCATCAAAATCTGCATCCTCACTGTTACCAAAAAAAAAAAAATAAATATATGTATATTTTTTAAAAATTATACTATTGTTCAAGTTCAACCATGTAAGGATTTTTACTTTAAACATTGTAAGAAGAAATATAAATTAGTACTAATCAGGTTTTTATTTCAGTACCCTTGAGGATATTTTCTCATGATGCATCTAAAAATCTTAACTTTTTTGTAATGCTCTGTTTATTTCATGCTAAAATACATACTATTACATGTAAGCATTTTCCAGTCAAATTTTGACATGCAGTGTATGCACTCAGTACGTACGGCGTAGATATATACTTACTAGTATATAAGACAGAGTCAATTCAAAATAGTGCTATCAGAATTTAGCACACTTGCATCCACGTGTTGGAAAATAATTTTGACTGTGCATATGAGATGCTATTATCAAATTATATTAAATCTTAACCCAAATGTCAATTAAAGGATTTCGATGAAAAGAACAATGTGTTAGATGATTGAATATTGAATTCCATACATAAAAAATACTAATATATATATAAATATAACTTACAAAATCGGTACATATTCCTCAGCCATGTTTGGTTCAAATTTATCTCCGACCGTGGTGTGCTCAGATTACATCCCCATAAACTTATATATATATATATACCAATCTTGAGGATAGAGAATATAGAGGGTGGGGTTAAACTATTTTATTTCCTTGTCAAATTATTATATGGTACAGGAATAGAGTGACACCTCGTGATGATAATTAATATTCATAATTTCGTATTTCCTGACGTAAGATGTAATACAAATTAACCCGGTAATTTTATTCTCCTTCAAAAACAGGCGCCAGATCGTGACACATCTGCGCAAAAGACGAGATGACACTCCTAGTTAATCATTTGTATATTAAAAAGAACGTGTATATTTCTCACGGGTGTAACGCATGCATGAATCTTTTTTTTTTTAAGACTGGACTCGAGAAATTAATTAACCCACATAAATGCATATACTCTAAATCTATGTACATTCAACATGTTCAATCATGAAAGAATACACTGGGAAAAATTGTTCCCCATTGATGTACTGCTCTCTCTCTCTCTCTTCTCTCTCTCTCATTTTCTTATGTTTGTATTTGCATATTTATAATGATTGTTTGAAATAAGAAAATTTAAAAAAAAAGAACAACAAAGTAACATATTTTTAAGCATACGTAACATCTTTTTTTTCTCTCCCTCTCCTTTTTATTAATCAATGACAATATTTTTCTTGATCCGCCCCCTGGTAATAATTATTTTATAAGCATGGAACACGATGCGGGTACATGATGTCACCTAAATTGATGCAAGATGATGAAACCGTAATTTTCATTGGTCAACCCTTGTGCCCAAATGCGAATCCCCAAATGCCACATGTGTTCGCCCGCCCAAGATGGAGAAACGCGGAGGTCTTCCCTTAGTAGGATTAATCTGGCTCTTTACCTCAGCAATTGGCAACCCAGTGAGAAAATGTATGTTTCCCGAATGTAGAGAAATAACCGTTCGGTCATCTGAAGTCAGAGACGTGTATGTGACTGGATGTTACATTAGCAAAGTCACTATCATCGGTGATCCCAAAGATGTCAGAATTCACGCTCCGAATAGATTATGCGGTAAGTAATATTTCAACACAATTAGTCAATGGCATCATAAACCTTATCAAACTAATTTTATTTTTCAAAATTTACTCGTCCCCAATTTTACTTGACTGGTCTCGGAGCTATGGTATTTGGGACAAACAATATCATCGGGTTCGTTATCCGGAACATCCTCGACTGCATAACTGATGACCTTGAGGGAACAGTTCAGAGTAGGCTAACTGTTGATATGCTCTCTTGATCATAGACATTGAAATCTTAATTGTGTTATTTATATTTTCAAAATCCCTACTACCGACTTTGTGCAGGTACATATTATAGAGACGAGAAATGTTTTGAATATGTCGAGTCGCCACTCATCACCCCTTTTGAAAATACCTGGTGTTGTGTTCAAGTTCTTACTAGATCTACTTTTTTTTTGCAGATCCATTTCGTGTGATTGATGACCGTCCCAATTACAGTCAATCAACACAACGTGGAGGTAATTGATTATTAGTTGATTTAACTGTGTGAAATTTCCAAGTCTGAATATTTGTTAAGTGTTTATATAATACTGTTCATTATTTTATTAGTAGTAAACGAATGGACATTTACGAGTACAAGTGGAGAAGAACTGACAAACAAGGACACACTGAAAAGTAAGCAAATAGCACACCAAAACTGTAACACGTGTGTTTAAAGTTGCATTACACAGCTGTTACCCCAAATTTGTGTGTGTGTGTGTGTGTGTGTGTGTGCATATTAACTCATGGAATAGAGCACTTGTACATTAATGGTTTTGTAAAATAAGTGATGTAAACAAACACGTGGCAGTCTATTGTGATAACCCACAAAGACAACAGGATATAACATATTTGTTAAAAGGAAATGTAGGAAATTTGATATCAAGTATTATATGACCCTATAATTATATCTCTGTTTTAGAGAGAGAGAGAGAGAGAGAGAGAACAAAAGTACCAAATGTGACATTTTGATGAGATACTAGTCATACAACATTATTTATCTAATTTTAGAAGTACATCCTAAATTACGATCAAGAGGATCAACCACTGTCCCTGTACCAAGAGGAGAGAAAGCCATCTATGAACACCATGAGGTTGTAGGTCAGTGTGGCAGTGTACTCTAAATTAGTAATTTAATAAGGGCAAAATGCTTGCAGAAAAAAATCAATTGTGTAATTTTCAGATGATAATCAGCAATTACATGCTGTTGAAATCTCAACATATCTTTCCATCTGACAGTAACAATAGTTTGTAGACCAGTTTTAAGAAATGGATGTCATAATATTAGTCCTTAAATAATTATTATTATTAATTATAAGTACATAGTATTTAACAGCGATTCTCTGTAACCACTTAAACTTCTTTGCCACGCATGGTCACCGATTTTGATGAAACTTTGCCCATTATTACAACTTGACACCAAAAACATATATCAAATAAAATTTCGTTGCTATGCCTCTTGGTTGCCATGGTAACAGCCAGGAAAGTTGGAAAAATTGAGATTTTCAGCTACTTTGAATCTTTATTAAGCCTTAATAAAGACTAAGAAAAACAAACAAACCATTCTCACAAAAACCCGACACCTTGTTGCCACTTATGCTGTAAAGAAACTATTTAGAATTTATCTCTAAGTAAGTTGTAACCATTGGTACATTTGGAATACATTTTAGATGCTGAAAAATGCAGAAAAACGCTCAATATTCACTAATGATAGGTGTTAAATGATCAAACTCAATCAACAACCTAAGAAAAAACAATAAAAATATTTGACCTTAAGTAATTAGGTATTGGCAATATTATTCTAAAAATAACTTTCATGGTTGCCATGGTAACACAGTGTAACCATGCAAAATATATTGCTAAGATTGGGTTAATGCTACTATCTTCAGGAAAAACAATAAAATTCATGACTGGTACATATACATCCTTAGGACCTTGCAACACCTGCAACATAAGAAAAATTGGGATTAATTGTTACTTTGCAGTGTAACCATGGAAACAATGTACCAGTTGTTTAAAGTGATATTTTTTTTTGCTGCCTTAGGAATTTACTTACTTTTTATTCAAGAAACATATTATTTGACTCATCTTGAATAGTACTTATCTGGAAGAACTAAAGTTGAATATCATATATTGATAACGTTTGTTGAAAAATACAACACTGTTGCTATGGTAACCAAGAAGGGGAAAAGTTCGATTTTGTTAATTTTATATCAATATGAAACCCTATGTGCCAGCTTTTTGCATCCAGTTAGAGATTGGGTGGCAGTCAAAATTGAAAGTCAGGTTAGTTGTTCATAATTATCAATCATAAAAGTTTTGGGAATCTACATACAAGGGTGCGTATCCAAGGAAACAAAATATTTTTCAGATTTTTATGCATATTTTTTCGGCTTATTTCCATAGCAACGCACTATTTAAAGAATTGAATTTGAATTTTTTGAAATGTGAAAATTAGGGTCACATGAACGTCTTTAAAAATTGATCATCAGTTATATAAAAATATGCTATTTAAAAAGATAGGATAAGATTTAAACACTTAGAGAGTAAATTTAAAATCCCTTCTTGGTATTAAAACCATGGCAACCATTGCCATCCTATAAGAAATATCATATTTCTTCCTTGGTATATGTTACAAGGATCTTTTGTCTATTATTTGCTTGCATTTCAACCTATAATTTTTTTTCATTCTTAAGTGTATGATTTTATAAAATTAAACGGGAAAAATTATTACTTTTGAATACTTTGTTTCCATAGTTACGAATGTAATAGTTGATTTACCAAACATGTTTATCGCGCATTTAAGACATCAGGCCTTCAACTTTCAGAAACAATCATTGCCACTTGTTTGCGTTGCTGCAAACGTTAACTGTGGGACTCTGAACATGTTGAAAAATGCCATTTTTCAAACTTTAGGACATGTTGCCATGGTAACCATGACACGTAGCAACCATTTTCTGCCTGATTTGAGTTTACAGTATCAAAGACTTTTATCATAGAGAGTTTGGAGAAATTCTGAGACTATGCGTGCCACAGCTCCTATATAAAAGTTCAAGTCGTTACAGAGAATGGCTCTTAAGTAGTAAGTATTTAAAAGTTGTAATTAAGCAAGTATAATTACATTCTTTTTTAAACTGCATGTATTGTTTTTTTTATTTGTTAATTCAGTAATACTAGTTATCTTGTAGCAACTTACAACAGTATTCATCTCATTTTAGAAATACATCCCAAATTAACGGTACCAGTAAGATCACAAGGATCAACCACTGAGGACATCTATGAGCATGATGAAGTTATCGGTCAGTGTGTCCTTCTACATCAAATTGTGAATTTAATTGGAACAAAATATTGATTTTGAAAATAGTAAACAAAATAATGCTTTAATTTTTACATTGGAAAAAAAAAATAAATTGTGTAATCTTCATATAATATTGGAATCTCACTGTGTATGTCCATCTGTCAGTAAACATGAGCTTGTGTAAACCAGTTGAAAGAAACTAGAGCAAATCTATAGTTCCAAATACCAGTAATAAATTGAATCATTTTTTTTTTAAACTAGATGTATTATTTATATTATTATTTTTTTTGTATAATAGGTTTCCTCTCATGGGCCGCATCTGTCACTGCTGCACTCATTCTCCTTTGTATTAGGCGATACCTTTTAAGAGGAAGACGTCATTGCCTATGTAAAAAGCGCAACAACAATGATGTGCAAGAGGAGATTGCAACACAGGGAGAACACATTCCCATGTTTCCGCATACACCACCCAGTGAGGCAACAACGCCAAGTTCTGCATGCGATAGTACTTTGCAGCCTGGGTCGACCAACACATCTGAAATCACGTTCACCACTTGCTCCAGCAAACCTCTACTGAGACCATCCTCAAGTTTACCTGAGTTGGTAAACACCCATACCGCAAAACGAGTTTTATTTAACTCCCCACCCACCACTCAGCAAGAATCGGACGCTCAAAGAGACCTACCTGTAATACAACCTACTGCTACCTCTCAGCCTAAAATCTTGGACACCTCTAGTACTAGTTGTGCTCAAACACCTCTGGTGGATCTGCCTGTTTCCGCAAATACCAGATCGAAAACAGGGAAAAAAGTTAAGGTTTTAAAGTAAAGAGAATTTGGAACTTTGTGTGTGTTTTGGGGTGAGGGTTTGTGGTATTTGCAGAAACAAACAGATCCACAACAGCTAAAAAGGTTTTAAAGTGAAGAGAATTTTGAATTTTGTGTGAGGATTGGCTGTTAGTGTGTTTGTCAAAGGAATTTTTTTTTTCTGCAGAGCAACATTGAATGATTTTTTTTTTCTACTTGGATGTCTAAAAGTGAGAATTTTTTTTAGTACTTTTGACATGTGCTATGATGTTTCCATCAAAGTTATGTTTTGCATGAAAGTGCTTAAGCTTATTTTTTAAAGTGAAAGAGAAAAAGGAACTGTCTGTGTGTGTAGAAGGATTTTTTTTCTACAGAACAACATCCAATGATTTTTTTTTACCCTAATGTTGAATGAAAACAGAGATTTTTTTAGTACATATGATGTTTGCTCTAATGTTATGTTTTACATGAGATTATGTAAGGTATGAGAAGTTGGACGTTTTGGGGGATTTTATTCTTACTTGATTGTTGATTGTTTAATGAAAGCCAGATTTTGTAGTACTTAGGTGTGTACAGTATTAAATTTCATGATACCTCATACATGGTAAAATATAACGACCATACGAGTATTATTTTTTATGTGATCAATACGTTTACCTGTATTGTGTATTTTTTGAAATATCTATTCTGAGATAAGATATATCTATTGTGGTGCTGTTTTTTCAGTAATTCTTAAAACGAGAAAAAGGTCTCTTTTCTTGTGTGATAGTTTTTTTCAACTTGCATTGTTGATAAAAAAAAAAGTGAGATTATGTACTGCAGTGTTTTCTAGTCCAAGGTAGGCTATTTCTTAGATGTTGTTTACAGAATTTTTGTTTTACATTCCATGAGACAAAAAGAGGAATCAAGATTTTTTTTTCTTATAAGCCTCATATAATTTGGATCAACATATACAGTTTTTTAGATTTTTTTTCTTTTAAAATAAGTTGTATATTTTTTATTATGCATGTTTTATTATTTAGTTTTTTTTGTTATTTGATACAAGGTAAAAAGTATTTTTATGTATCATGAAATAAAAAAAAAATTTTTTGAAGCTCAAGTGTTTTATTTATCTGTTTATATTTGAGTGAATAACAATTAAAATTGTTCGAGAAAATATATATATATATATATATATATATATACACACAAAATACATAACTCAACTTGCTTATTGCAGAATGCTGAGGTCAGATTAAAATATTGTGTATGAATTCATTTTGATTTAAATTTTGGTATTAAAAGGATGTCGGACAACAGCCTTCTGAAAGACATACTTGACTCCTTGGAGGATCCAGATACTATACAACTCTTCGCAGCAGCCAACGGTCTGGTAGGTGATGTGGAGGTTGAGAACAGATTGCAAGAGCTTGAATGGGAGAGATACATAGATGACTTGTGGCAAGAGGTGGTACAAGAATTGGATGCCCCCGCAAAGCGACCAAGACTGACACATGATACTGATGACCAACCATCTACCAGCGGACAATCCGGAGGTGGGAATGAACCTGTTGAAAAACCGTACTTTATATGGAAAAAGGACACGAGGACTTATAAAAAGAACCTGGCCATTGACACGAGTTTCAAGATCAAATTTAACGACCAATGGCGAGGGGAAAAATTAGTGGACATTTATGACAATTTGCATGATATGTTTGATGACGTTTTGTCACAAGCCAGAGGTAGTGATGCTGATTTGGGTCGAGTGGTCCTAAGTCACCCAAATTTAAACAATGCCATAGTTGTGCCACTGCAGTCATGGGAGAATTTAAACTCGGACACAGTGATGTCGGAAATCACCAAGGTATTGAATTCCAACGAAAATATACCTGTGGACGATCACCTGCTCGTTACAGTAGGATCCATCAATATGATGAGAGGAGGAAGTTGGAGTGGAAATAAATTGGCTGTCACGTCTCTCTTTGGACCCGGGAATTCCCTCATGAGAAAGAAATCTGTACTGTATGTGGAAAATGACAACAATTTATGCTTACCCATTGCCATAGGTCTGTGTTTTTTGAAAACCTGCAAGAAGGTTGATGCCAATGAATGGGAGCATTTAATCAGAGGGAATCCTGGAACAATTCTAGAGCACGCAATTCAACACAAAACCGTTCCAAAATGGTATTATGGTAACTTGCTCAAAAAATCTCGCAAGAAAGGGCAGACAGAGATGGCATTGCAACTTTGCAGAAAAGCTGGTGTACCTGTTGACCGATATCTGGGCTTGAACGACATAGAACCTTTTGGAAAACCTGCTGGACGTGAGTGTCAATGTCGTGTCATCGAGAGTAGGGAATAAATTTGTCAAGGTAGCAAAGGAGCCAGAGCGAACATGTCTGTTTTTGTACCACGTAGAATCGGAAAATGAAAAACATTGGCATGGCATTAGTAGTATCCAAGGCTTTTTCAATGCAGCTTATTTTTGTCATACTTGTTTGAAACCTTGCAAAACCAAATTCAAGCATACGTGTTCAACTTCTTGTGATGTGTGTCTGCACGATAACTGTGTGGAAACGGAAATAAAAGTAGGATGCTTATCTTGTGGTCGCGTGTGCCGTTCCCTCGAGTGTTTCAAAAGACATAAGGTGGGTAAAACTGTGCAGAAAGAACAGATTCCTCCTGCATGCGAGCTGTGGCATCAGTGTAGGAAATGTCGTGTAAAGCTTTCAGCTGCTAAACGCAATCCCAAACTTCATGTCTGCGGTGAGTGGCAATGTTCCAGTTGTTTGGAATACCGCGTAGGGGAACATCTCTGTTTTCAAAAATCTTGCAGTTTGGATCCCGAAGAACGAAAGACGAAGAAATTCATCTTTTATGACTTTGAGACGCGACAAGACGATATTTATCAGTGTGAGGAGGGATACAACTCTTCTGGCATCAGATGTCGAGAATGTGCTCCTAAAGGACATCAATGTGCAAGCTGTAGGCTGTGTCGACATTGTCAAGATCCGTCTTGCGGTCTGGAACAGCATAAGGTCAATTTTGCTGTACTACAAACCTCATGCCACGATTGTGAAAATGAAGATTTAAAAGAAAATTCGAAATGTAGCAAGTGCGGCGTACGTTGCATCCGATGTTCTAAAATGAAAAAATCAAAGTTTGTGGGTCCACCTTGTCCTGATAGCTGCGGTCATCGGGAACTTGTATTTAGAGGAGAAGATGCAGCACAACGGTTTTGTTCTTACGTGACTCAACCTCATCTTAAAAACACGATCTTGATCGCCCACAATGCCAAAAGCTTTGATCTATATCCAATTTTGGAGGTTCTCATAGACCGTCATTCGATTCGTCCTGACAAAATCATCTACAACGGATCCAAAGTAATGTACATGCACATCGCCAACAAACTGAATCTAACTTTTCTTGATTCGTTGAATTTCCTACCGATGAAACTGGCAAAGATCCCCGAAGCCTTTGGTTTAGAGGAACTCGGTAAAGGATTTTTTCCACATTTTTTTAACAAGAAAGAAAATCAAAGTTACGTGGGTCCCTTTCCTGATCTAGAGTATTACGGATACAACTTAATGTCATCGGGAGAGAGAAAGAAATTGGCTCAATGGCATGCAAGTAAAAGTTCCGAAACATTTAACTTTCAGGAGGAGATGCTGAAGTACTGCCGTTCAGACGTCGACATCTTGAGAAGGGGTTGCATAGCTTTCCGAAATACTGTACTTCAAGCCACGACAATAGAAACTTCGCATGTTCAACCCGATGGAACTATTTCATCAACGACCATAGATGGCGTAGACCCCTTTAATTACGTAACGATTGCCAGTGTTTGTATGGGTATTTATAAAACTTTATTTCTTAAACACAACCTTGAAGTAGAAATAACGAGGGACCAGACATCCACCTGGCATCAGATGGAGAACTTTGAGGGGGTAAAAGGGGTGTGGCTTGATGGAAAATGGGTAGCCCTCAGCGACCTGGAAAAAGAGGAAAATACAGCAGTTGGAAATCAAAAACTGACAAGCCCTATTGCTGTCTTGCCTTCTCAAGGATACGCCAGTAAAGATAATTTCAGCAAGATCTCTATTGAATGGTTAGAATGGCTTATGGTCAAGTCACAACGTCGAGGGCAACCCATTCATATCCGTCACGCTCTCAATGGTGGAGAATATCAGATTCCGGGTACGAAATACCGATGTGACGGATTTGTAGAGAAACCTAACGGAAAAGGCACCATATACGAATTTTATGGTAAGACATTTTTACTATGTATTACAACATTTGGTATTAAATTTGCCCCTCCCTTTCCCCTAACTGAGGGGAGGGGGGCGGCGGCGGCGGCGAATCTTGCGTTGAAAACGTTTGTTTTATGTGTTTTGTTAGGCTGTGTGTACCATGGATGTCCGGATTGCTTCCAGAAGGATCGATCTGATGTCAAGCACCCTGCGACGAAGCAGACATTAGACGAACTCTTTAAGATGACCAAGAAGCGAGAACGAGAACTCAAAGAGCTCGGATACGATCTGGTCGTCGTATGGGAGCACCAGTTTCGCTACCAGCTGGAGAAAAACACCGACTTGCAACAATTTATCAACACACTGGATCTGCAAGACAGGCTAGATCCCCGAGACAGTTTCTTTGGCGGACGCACCAATGCCATAAAACTCCATTATAAAGCTAAAGATGACGAAACCATTCAGTATTACGATTTCACCAGTCTCTATCCTTGGACAAATAAATACTGTCGTTATCCCGTGGGTCATCCGACCATTATCACGAAGGATTTTCGGGATATATCAAACTATTTCGGTCTTGCCAAAATCAAAGTCCTGCCGCCAACAAAATTGTACCACCCTGTACTTCCGTTTCGATCTCAAGGAAAACTAAAATTTCCTTTATGTCGAACATGTGCAGATGCTGAAAATCAGCACGCCTGTACTTGTTCTGTAGAGCAAAGAACCATCACGGGCACGTGGTGTACTCCCGAAATCCAAATGGCAGTGTCGAAAGGGTACCAAATTTTGAAAATTTACGAGGTTTATCACTTTGAGCAATCGACTCAGTACGACCCAACTTCGGGTGAGGGGGGTCTGTTTGCAAAGTATGTTAATACGTTCCTTAAGATTAAACAGGAAGCCTCGGGATTTCCTCCCGAGTGTGTTAGTGAAGAGTCGAAACAAGAATATATAAGACAATACAAAGAAAAAGAGGGCATAGACTTAGAGTACGACAGAATTGAAAAAAATCCGGGTTTGCGCTGTTTAGCCAAACTCTGTCTTAATAGCTTTTGGGGAAAATTTGGTCAGAGACTAAGCATGAAGCAATCCATGTTCTTTCATGAATCCGAATGTGATAAATTTTTTCAGATTCTCTCAGATCCTACGAAAGTCCCCCACAATTTTCACATTGTTTCCAAGGACACCCTTCAATTTGAATGGAGTAATCATTCCATGTTTATGCCTCATGATTGCAAAACAAACATATTTTTGGCAAGTTTTACGACTGCGCATGCACGGCTGCGCTTATATAGTGTATTAGATCGGTTGGGGGAGGACGTTCTGTATTTCGATACAGATAGTGTCATATTTAAAACACAAAAGTCGGACGAGTTGCATTATCTACCCATAGGAAATTATTTAGGGGAATTGACCAACGAAATCAAACCAGATGATGGTTACATTGTAGAATACGTGTCGGGGGGTCCCAAAAATTATGCATACCGCACTCTTTCTGGCAAGGAAGAATGTAAAGTTCGTGGTTTTACATTAAATTGGGCTAATTCTAAAATAATTAATTTCGATGCTATCAAATCCTTGATCTGTACAACACAAGATAAGCAGATTGAAATCACCAACCCCTGTAAAATAACCAGGGACAGTCGAAAAAGAAAATTGTTAAACCGTATAGAAACCAAACGATATCAAATGGTTTACACCAAAAGGAGAATTTTACCCAATTTAGATACGCTGCCATTTGGATTTTGTTAAAAAAAAAACAAATCATGTACATTTTAATATCCATCTTTATTTCATTAGTCACATTTGATATATTTATTATCATTTACAATAATGTATATTACGTTATGTACAATAAAATTTGTTTTCACAAGAACAGTATTTTTTTTTCTTTCCAAATTTAACACTCAGTACGTAAGCCAAGGAATGTGTTTCTTGCGTCGTTTCATGGGCACACCTGGGGGTTTTCCTATTGTTTGAGTTCTACTGATGTAACCATTTCCTGTCTGTGAGGTGTCACTGATTGATTCACTCATAGTTGTATCGACGAAGGTCTTTTCAGACATTGGTTTTGGATCCTTGTCGTCATTTACGGTGTCTGCTTTAACAGGTTCTTCTTTATCCTCGATTTTTTTAAGGAGATGTTCGTATTTTAATTTAGGCACTAATATCATTTCTCTAGCCATTTTTGTCTAATTGATGGCCAATGGGTTTCAGTAACAGTGATACTAAGGGTAGGTGTTTCAATAAAATGTCACGTTTCTGTCTCGTACTGACTTCTCTCGATCCCAGTGATCGAATGTACGATTGGTAAGGTTTCAGCTGACTTATATACTTCTTCGTCAGAGGATAGGTTCCCGTGTAAATATTCAGAGCAATTTCACTGATGACATCATATTGCTCGCTAGTCAAAGACTTGACAATCAATTTCTGTTGAGCGTTGTTTGCACTTAGCATAAAATGTATAAATGCTCTCTGCTTCCGTATTCGTCGATTCATTTTTGCACTATGAATAAATTGTGATGAAGAACATGTATTTATAGGGGTTGATAAATAACCATGTCCTCTCCGGGCAAGATGCGAGATCGCAGTTGGTACTCTTGGTTTTGGGTAGGTTCTAAACACACATGCAAATAACCAAAATTTTTACGTGTTGCAGCTTCGTATGCTGCTTTGAAAAACGGTACACATCCTGGTAATATTTGCGATCCGAAGGTGATGATCTGGCGGGAATCACGATAATTCTTGAATAAAATCACATTTAGATAGTTCAGGGATATGGTCCTGGCATATTTACCAGGAGGGTACAAGTTTTGAGAGAGCATCACAGTGGTAATGTTACGGTGAAGAGAAGTCACCGTAAAAAGATGTACACAATCTTGCGATTGAGCAACTTGTAGCATTAGATCGTCTAATACCACTATCGTGTGGTTTACACCCTCTGTATACTGCTCTATATCTTCCTTGGAGGGTAATCCTTGGTGAAGAACGAGTCTCGGTATGTTTGCCGTCATTTCGTCAAACATGGGTTGATATTCAGAATACGCATAGATGATTTTATCTACAGAAGTGGAAAACATGCCATCTGCATTTTGCAAGAGTCGTTTAGTGAAATGGGTCTTTCCGCTTTGCGTACTACCACAAATCAAAATTGTGGTGGATGCTGAAAATGGTAGTAAAGATTTTGTTTTCCACCATTCGCTCTGCTTTGCCATGTTTCCCTTTCCTCTACTGATTCACGAATGATCTGACATGAAATACTGAGCGAGTATTTATTAGAAAAGTCACCAATGTCATGTTTATTGATACAAGAATTCATTCATGAAACTACGTACAAAGTCATCATTTAATTGAATACTACGAGAAAATAGAGCATAAACACGTGATAAAGACATTTTAAGACATAATCTAGAAATTAAAAATACAAGAACGTAAAGTCCACACAAATCTGAATAAGAAGGTTGAATTTGTTTACATTTAAAGTTGCAATGTTTACTATTCTTATAAATAAATTTCTCAATCTCTTGATAATTCCCAGGTGGTTTCCCTAGACTGTCGAAAAAGTCTGCCTCCGAGGAACTGTGTATGATTACAGCGACCCAATGTTCTCCTGGAAATGGCAACGGTTGCGTATTGATGATGAAGGCACTAGGGTAACGCGTCACGACTTCCGGTAAAGTATTGCTGGCATATACTCCTTTTACAAATCGTTTTAGGGAGGGTTCCTTATGCACAAAATCGAGGAGCTGTTTTGAATTCATGGTTGAATATAATTGATGTCTCGTGACTTGTCCACTTCTAGTAGAGAGGAAAGGTGGCAAACACCAAAACGTTAGCAGCTTTTGTTGTTGCTTGTTTGAACTTTAGTTCGAGTCTGGTGTTTCCTCTTCGGATCAGGTTTAAATATTCTTCACCAAAACCACAGGGATCTATGGTAAAGACGAACAGAGAATATCCACTTCCAAAGTTGTCTCGAGTAATAATTAGACCAGCGTCTTGATTCCATTTTTCGGAGGCCTCAAACAGTCGAGCATATGCTGATGAATAATGCCCTGTCGTGAAATCGGTTTTTAAGGGTCTTCCTGGGACGCTTTCTCCGTTTACGTATATCCCTACATCCGTTACACCAAAATGTTCGAAATTAAATGGATTGGTTGTGTAATCCCCGTTTACAGCTTTCTGATCTACCAAACCTACAACGATGCGGTCGGGTACTGCCTGAGGAAAAATGTTGTCCCAGTAAAATTCAGTAGATCCTTTAGGAATGGTGTTCATTTTCAATTCATTTCTTGAGATGGTGTATTTCACAGGAGTACTTTCTATCTGCTTGCTGTGGTTCAATAGAACACCAGGATCTACTCGCACTTTGGCCACTTTGTACACGACATCTAGTAATTCCAGTTTGTACGCCGGGGTGCTCTGTGCTGACATCATTACAAAAGGTGCACTAGATCTAAAAAGCTTGATGTAGATATCTACGCCGTTGATCAGGTATTTGCCGATGTCAAATATATCTTCCATAAGGTTACCCTCCAATTCAAATACTTTACTTTCTTGTGTATAACCATAGCGCAGGACTAGACCAGCATTGCCTCCATTGTAAGCGTTAGAGTCACCCAAATTTCCTTCGTCCTTAAAGAACAACTGGGACTGCTTCTGGGAAGATAATTCCTCTTTTCCACCAAACAAGACTGTTTTCAGGTATGCCTTCCAAGGATAATTATTCGTATTAAAGGAAACCAACTTGTTATTTAAGTAGACATCCATCTGAGAAAACATGCTTTGTAATGGTAGATTCACAATTCCAGTCTTCTCGTTGGCCGCTAATGAGGTACCATCCGCTTTCAAAATTCTCCCTTTCACATACAATCGACTTCTTTTTAAATCGATATATTCCGCTCCCGATCCAGATACGACTATTTCTATGGGGGTATCGGACACTCCAATACTGGATATCGGCCTAGCTTCCGTAAAATACACTTTTTCGACTGCAACTTGATTAGTGGGTGAAGCAAAGAGAGAAAGTTCCATTGGTTGGGCTATGTCTTTATTATCACTGCTTAAGAAGGCCATTTTTACTACTGAAAAACGTTCTTGTAACTATCGATCTTCAAGAGTTTTTTTGGCTTTTGTGATAACCTTTTTCCACCTGGTGGTTTTTTAGATCTTCCGTTTGTTTTCTTTCCGGAGACTGATGTTTTCTTCACAGGATTGCTTTTCTTCCTTTTGCCCGATGTTGACGTCTTCAATTTTTTGGTAGGAATGATGGAGGAGTGTTGCGATGGTCTTTTTATACCCTTCGTGACCTTGACAAAGGGAACGCCCTCTTTTACGTCTTTTACATGTTCCGTTTTGGCTCTCTCTTCCACGGCAGCCACGGGTGTCACTTGAGGAATAGGACTAACGGATTCTAACTGTGAATGAGGTCTAACGGGAATGATGTAAGATTTTCGTTTTCTCATACCCCTTCCAATTTGTTTGAGTTTATATTTGTACGGGTTGAACTTTTTTCTCAGCCATGTTTTTGTAAAAAGCTTCCCAGAGCTTGGGGTCACTGATGTACGTCTGACTATTCATTACAAAACGTAAGGAAACTTTTTAAAATGAAGTGTAGCGCTCACCGGTCCGTCTAAGAATGACACTAAGTTGCCTGCTCTGTCCGTTATATATATACAGATCTGCTGTATTTGACCAATTTTAACGGGGAGGTAATAAGGTAAATTGTAGATGATGTTGTTTTCTTGCTTTTCTCCGAGAAAAACTCGTCGTAAGAGGGGTACGTCTTTGCCACCAACAATGGTTTCCTCACATATGTCACAGCATATATACACCTCGGGAGTTTTCTTCGCGGGATCCCAGCTCTCTGTTGTAAATTCTGTTAATGCAACTGTCCAGTATCCATCCAACTGAATCTGTTTATTCAACTGAACTCGAAAACAATTGGGTTTATTGTCAAAATATTCGGAGCTGTCTGTAGACCTCAACACCATTCGAAGGCTCATCTTGACTGATGATGATTCTTTGAAAAAAGTGTTTTTATTTGGCGTTTTCTAGAGAACTTTCGGGAATCCACGAATTGAATTTACTAGGCCATCCGTCCCATTTTACGTACACTTCCTTTGTATTACCGCGCTTTCTCTTTTTCAACACCTTTTCCACTCTATACAGAACATCTCCCGACTTCTTGACTTTTTGAAGTTCCGACTCATAAAAAGTGCCTTTTACTGGATCATCGGCTAAATCATTTATCGTGTACACAGGTATATCGGCTCTCTTGTAGCAATTAGACACTTTGAAATACTCTTCAGTCCATTTATTGATGGTAATCTCTTTGAAACGGATGTTTTAGCTGTGAAATACGTACATCATCTCCTATTTTGTACTTAAAACTTGGTTTGGTTCTTTTCTTTCTAGTCGACGATTTGATTGTTTTTTCCAGCTTGCTCACAGGATTCTTTTTCTTTGTACTGAGGTAGGAAATGAGTCTGACTTCATCTGCATTTTCCTGGGTGACAGTTACTGGTGCTTGCTCTCCAAGAGATCTGTGAGGTCTCTGGTTATAACTAGTCACTAAATCTTGTAAAACATCAACATAACGGTATGTTCTATTTTTCAGGAAATAACGATACATAAGATTTTTCATAGTACGTATAACTCTTTCAGCATAGTTTGCTTTAGTTTCATTCTGGGTGTATATAACATGGACACCCTCCTTTTTTAAAAACGCTTTTACCCAGCGATTTTTAAATTCGCTCCCTTTATCTGTTCTGAGCGTATGAGGTTTTCGTCCTGTTTGAAAAACTGACTTTAAACCTTCTGTGACGTTTTGATGCTGCTTATTTTTCAAAGGTACTATGAATAAAAAGCGGCTGAATACATCTATTAACACTAACAAAAATTTATAACCGTCGTTCTCCGAGGAAATGTTGCTGACATCGGCTAAATCACCGTCCCACATGGAGTCAATCGTGTTCACTACAACCTTTGAGCGAGGAAATGACCGACGGATAGGTTTCAACAAACTGTAAGGATCCTCGTTATTCAAAAATTGTCTGATTCTTATTCTTCCAATTTTATGCTTTCCTTCTTTTTTGACAGCCTGATAAAGTTTCTCAGGACCTGCAAATGCCCCTGGATTTCCGGGAGTATAGTATAGCTTTCTTAAATAGTCTGTATACTTTGCCATCCTATATGTAACTGATTAATATTTCCTCCCAGTTTTGTATTATATACCAAATCAAACATAACAATTACTTCAGATGTAAATTTATTATGAATTTTAAAGTATTTATTATACATGTACATAAACATGAATACACATAAGTATTACATTAGTCACTGTTTTACAAAATAATGTAAGAGTACTTTTTTTTTTACATTCAATATCAATTTTATTCAGAATCACATTCAATTGCCTTTGAGTCTTGTAAGTCACCGACATTACATTCCATGGACACATCTTCTTTCGGATTATATCCGAAAGGAGTGCACTCTGGACAACTTAACATTCCAAGCTGGTTTTGATGGGACTCGCTGAACGCACACAGTTCTGTATCATTTAATTCCGGAACACATTCTCGTACTTCCTCAACGGCTTGTAGTAATTTAGTCAACTTGTTCATGCTTAAAGACACTCCTTTTCTGGTTGGTACCGGTTCTAGGGCATCGTCTGGCTTCCAAAAGTGCCTAATGTCTACTGAGGTATACCCAGGGTTGACAGAGACGAAAACAACCCCTCCAATGTGCCACTTCATCTCTCCATCAGCTCCATTGTTTTCCAGATAGTTGGCAATATCTGGTAGAAGAGACTCAAATTTCAGCCATCTGCACAACGTGAATGTCACTCCCTTCTTTGTTGCAAAATAACGACCATTAGATTCTGTAAAGTGACGGATGTGAATATTGATATCCCCTTTGAACGGCACGGCTGTAAGGAAAAGATCGTTGAAGTCATCCAGACTAATTCTGCACCGTTCTTCATGTGAGTTTTGTTGTTCTGAGGGTTTAGTTTTCGGTTCATAATTTCGTTTTTCCGTCATGTTTACTACCAGTGACCTGGCCATAGCTAACTTCTTTTCATACTCGGACATGGTATTATCACCGATTGAGAGAAGCTTCGATAAATCTGTTTGATTGGCTTTCATGAGTGCCATCTTAAGACCTGTAAAACCCTTTGGTCCTCTACGTAGAATGATACTTATAAGTTTTCTGTTACGATCATAACTGGTCTTTTCGGCTTCAATTTGCTGTCTCATCTCATCGGTTAAGATGTTGGAGGCAAGGAGATGTCCGACAACGGAAGAGTTCATAATTTTCTTCACCAGTGTCGTGTAGTTGGCTTTAATAATATCTTGATGTTTTTGCTCCATGTCTGCTAGAGGAACACGTATTCTTCCAAGTTCAACTTAGACTGAATGAAACAAATGTTTAAATCACCACGTTTTATAGCAGTATTATGACGTAAAATAGTTGACTGCAGACCTTTCCCTACCAGCTTGTTTTGTACTTTCGAAAGTGACTTCAGACGCATCGTACTGTACACGTGATTGACTGTAGAATAACTGACGGTAGACGTAGGATTCACTGTGTTTTGAGTGCTAAAATCTCCAAATGTTTCAAAAGGACAGGATTAATAATTTTTGCTGCATGATTTATTCTTCTCTTAAAACGACATCTGTCCAGAGCTATTCTCATCCAGTCTCCCTTCCGATCCTCATAAGGAATTTGAATTATCCTTACTTCGTCTGAAAATCTCACTGTCTTGTCCATATTATTTTAAAAGCAGATTTCTCTTCTCCGAACAATGTACTCTCTGGATCCACAGGAATCAGGTAAACTATATCCTTCTTTTAACACTCTCTGGTTAAAGTCCTTTTTACAGGCAATCTTAGAATCAAACCATTGACTCTCTAGCAAAATGTCCTCTTTTCCATCTCTGTACACAATTACAACCATCCATTTGTAATGACAAGCCATAATGTTTTTTTTAAATAAGATACGTGATGTCTTATATAGCAATATTTGGCAAATGCTTACACGTGATACATTAAAGCATTTAGTTTATATTTTTCTGGGATCTCAGAATAGATTTGTCCATGTGATCTGCAGAATGTTTCAGGTATTGCCACTGCATCTGACTCAATGTGATTCCTTCTTTTCCCGGAATTCCGTTATGATACCGTCTTATGTCGACTTGTATAGTATCGTTGGCACATATACGAGCGTAAATCTCGTTAGTAAGAGGATACTGATCCACATATGCACAAGCTATGAGAATATCTTTTGTAAATGTCGGTTTTAAAACACAGTCCACAGGCTGATTTTTTTGTTTTCCATGCAGGACACTTACAACAATGCATAGGGAGGTTATAAGCGTAATTATTAGGAAAGCAGGTACCACGATCCACATTTTCTTTTTTAACTTCTCTTTAAGCAGCCCTTTACACTCGTTGCCACAATCACCTGTCAGCAGTTCCCTAATCAACATCTGTTCAGCCATCTCCGTACAAATGAAATATGAGTGTGATATAATCTGTTTAAATACTATTTTTGACGTCATGATTTCAAAGGTGTCCGTTTGACAAGGAATTCCTTTGAAACCCAACAGTCTATAATATCGTAATCCCCTTTCATTTTTTCGTTGTAATCTTTCAGACACTCTGATTTATTTTTAAACCAGTCGCTTTCTATCCTTATATGTTCCTCTCGTTTGACTGAATGTAAAGCACACCACTCTACAATCATCCATTTGTATTGAGACATCTTTGTTAGTTTAGATTTTAAACAAGGATAAAAGATACTTTTTCTCCGTTACATTTATACCCTGAGATCATTTTGCTTTGGATGACATGACAACAGATGGTATTATGCAATAAGACCTCAGACATATTGATCTCAGACTGTTTTGATGTCTCTAAATGAGGTGCCCTCAGCAAGTTTTTGTGTTATTTAGTTCGTGGTCATTGTAAGTGTCTCTCATAATTGCTGTGACCTCAGACAGTTTTGATGACTAATGTAAGTGCCCCTAGACTGTTTTGACCTCAGACAGTTGTGACCTTGTATTGACTTTGACCTAGTACTCTTGATCTGACCTACTTTTTTGACCTTGACCTATCAATGACGTCATTGCCCTCAGAGACTACAGACTATACCCCTCACTACTGCTGCCCTTTTTTGCAATTTAAAAACTCTATCTATGCCAGCACCTGGCGCATTACCCCAAATAGTTAGACAATAATTTAAAGAAGGCAGAATGTATGCATTATAGAATAGTTTTCTTGTGTGTAGTGGGAGAAATTTTCTAATTCTGCGTAAGGTATATAATTTATACGTCAAAAATTTACAAACTGAGTCAATATGGTAATTATAGCACAATGAATGATCAATATGTACTCCCAAAAGTTTTTCAGATTCAACATTTTCAATTATTTTGTTTGAAGCATATAAATTTAATTCAGGAGAATTTATCTTTGATTTTCTATGTTGAGTTCCCATAAGCATACATTTTGTCTTATTGATATTCAACACCATTTGATTTTTTGAACACCAATTTTCAATCTCACACAAATCAAAGTTAAGGGCATTCTCAATACCTTCTACATTTTTATGATGTGTATGTAAGGTTGCATCATCAGCAAACATATCAATATATGTTCTATTTACATGTAAAGGGAGATCATTTATATACAATAAAAATAATAGGGGGCCTAAGATAGATCCCTGGGGCACTCCTGCTGTGACAGGCAAGAAATCAGAGGAATATGTACCTATTTTTACACACTGAGACCTTGAGGTTAGATATGAATGAAACCATTTAATAGCCATTTGGTCAAAGTGATATGATTGAAGTTTACTTATAAGGATATCATGATTAACCAAATCAAATGCCTTGCTAAAATCAAGGAAAGTTATGCCTACTAGATTTACTTGGTCCATAGCTTGTAACCAATTATCCGTTAGTTTTGTTAGAGCCGTTTGACATGAATGAAATTCTCGAAACCCAGATTGTGATTTAAGTAAAAGATCAAAGCTAGAGGTAAAGTTGCGTATTTGATTGGCTATGTGTTTTTCAACTAATTTGGATAATGTTGGAAGAATGGATATGGGTCTGTAGTTCCCTGGATCTGCGTGGTCGCCATTTTTAGCTCTACTGGTCAGAGACCAGAAGAGCTTATGCGATAGTAAGGTGTCCGGCGTCCGTCCGTCTGTCTGTCTGTCTGTCTGTCTGTCTGTCCGTCTGTCTGTGAACAATTTTTCAAAATGATACTCCTCATACAGTTTTGGTCTGATTTCAATATAACTTGGCACACAGGTAGACTACACTAAGATACATAATTTAGTGCATCGGTTTTTGATTTGGATGAGCGGTGTTGCCATGGTTACTAAAAATAGAAATTTCTGTGAAATTCCTTTAAAACGCTACTCCTCCTACAGTTTTGGTACGATTTCAATATAACTTGGCACACAAGTAGACTACACTAAGATACACAATTTAGTGCATCGGTTTTTGATTTCAATGGACGGTGTTGCCATGGTTACTAAAAATAGAAATTTCTGTGAAATTCCTTTAAAACGCTACTCCTCCTACAGTTTTGGTCCGATTTCAGTATAACTTGGCACACAAGTAGACTACACTAAGATACATAATTTAGTGCACCGGTTTTTGATTTCGATGGACGGTGTTGCCATGGTTACTAAAAATAGAAATTTCTGTGAAATTCCTTTAAAACGCTACTCCCCCTACAGTTTTGGTCCGATTTCAATATAACTTGGCACACAAGTAGACTACACTAAGATACATAATTTAGTGCATCGGTTTTTGATTTCGATGGACGGTGTTGCCATGGTTACTAAAAATAGAAATTTCTGTGAAATTCCTTTAAAACGCTATTCCTCCTACAGTTTTAGTCCGATTCAATATAACTTGGCACACAAGTAGACTACACTAAGATACACAATTTAGTGCATCGGTTTTTGATTTCGATGGACGGTGTTGCCATGGTTACTAAAAATAGAAATTTCTGTGAAATTTCTTTAAAACGCTACTCCTGCTACAGTTTTAGTCTGCTTCTAATATAATTAGGCATACAAGAAGACTATACTAAGATACATAATTTATTGCATTGGTTTTTGAATTCGATGAACAGTGTTGCCATGGTTACTTAAAATAGAAAATTTTGTGAAATTCCCATTAAACGTTACTCCTCCTACAATTTTGGTCTGATTTCAATCTAATTTGGCACACAGTTAGAATACACTACAATACATAATATGTATTTCTGTTTTTTTTTATTTGGGTGAATGGTGTTGTCATGGTTACTAAAAATAGAAATTTCCGTGAAATACTTTCAAAACGCTACTACTCCTAGTTTTCATTCGATTTCAATATAACTTGTCACAAAAGTAGACTACATTAAGATACATAATTCTATTTATTGTTGCATGTTGCAATGTTTCAAATCCAAGTGCTACTTTTCTTTTGTTATACAAACAGACCAGTAGAGCTACAGTCTCATCAGAGACTTCTGGTTGAAAATAGGAGTGACTTTTGCTTGTTTTAAACGGGATGGAAATACACCATTAGTAATGCTAGCATTTACAAGATGTGTAATGGATTTGCATATAACATTTGCCGAAAGTTTTAGTAGACGAGGTCCAATAAAGTCAATGCCTGCTGACTTGTTCACATCAAGTGTATTCAACATATTAAATACTTCAAACTCACTTATTTGATTTATACTGAAAAAATTTTCTTTCCCTAGTTTAGTTTCTGTAAATTGATTTAATAATTCTGAATCAAAACTTTGTACTGATATATTTGCTAATAACTTACAGGATATTTCTGTAAAGTGTTTGTTAAAGATATCAACAATATCCTGTAAATTCTCAAAATCCAAACCATTTTGTGTAATACGGTTAGGTGTAAAATTTTTGGAATCGGATGCCAAATGGTTTAAATAACTCCACGTTTCTTTAGGACTTGAACTTTCTTCAATTGCTGATTTGTAATACTTTGATTTGGCTTGATCTATTAATTGTGTAACTTTATTTCTCCAAAATTTGTAATTTTCTGAATTCCTTTGTAGATGGTATGTATCACGTAAAAGTCTAGCATCATTTATTTCCTGTGTAAGCCATTTAGGTCGAATTTCAGTCTTGACTCTTTTAGTTTTTACTTTGGCATGTTTGTTAAGAATATCATTAAATAATTCATAAAATTTATTCAATATTTCGTTTGGGTCTTTTAGTTCAAGAAGAATGTCAAAATTTGCATTTTCTAAATCTCTTAGAAACTTATTTTCATTGAATTTTTTAAAATCTCGATATTGGATTTCAGTATGTTTTCCCTTACGCTGTATGCAGTTAGTTTTCCGTGTCAAACATACAGGGTAGTGGTCAGATATAGCAATAGGGGGCACATTGGTATCACATATGTTTTCTGGTTTGGTTGTATAAAAATGATCAATTAAGGTACTTGAGGTACTAGTTATTCTAGTTGGAACAGTAATCATCTGTGAAAGTCCAAACTCCTCTAAAGCAGATGTCCAGTATTGTGGGGGGTCTTTCATTAAATCAATATTAAAATCACCTGCTAGAATTATTTCAGTATCGTCACAGCAGGAGGCACGGTTAACCTCCCTTGCTAGGTCCTCTGCCCAGCAGGAGGGGGCAGATGGTGGACGATAAGCAGAGCAATAGAATATAGGTTTTGAATTTCGTAAATTTATCTCTAGCCAGATTGTTTCAATATTACTGATTTCAAAATCATTTCTACGTTTATATGAAATATCATTTGAAATGTATATTAAAATTCCACCACCTGCCTTTAGTACACGATCTTTTCTTTCAAAAACAAAGCCGTCAATATTCAATTCAGAGTTGCCTATCTGCTCGGTCAAAAATGTTTCGCATATACCTAAAATATCTAAAGTTTGTCTACTTTGGAGCAGTAGTTTTATTTCATCAATTTTTGGAATAATATGACAAATATTTAAATTTCCGAATCGTAAACCTTTTTTTACCAACCCAAATCCTTGGTTATTTTGTGTTGTTTGAATTTCATTTTTATGGGTCAAAGGAACTGGGTTATTTACTTGTGAAACAGATTTGAATGAGCTAGGCATAGGAGAAATGACAGTAGTTTGTATAGCTAAGCTCTGATTACTTTTAGAATCTGTGTTCAATTGAGTCTTTCGTTTAACATGTGGTTTTCTTGACAATTTAAAATTTGTAGAGTTATTACAGTTATTAGTATGGTCGTCACATGAACATTGAAAATTGTAACATTCATTACATAAAATACTAAGAATAGAAAATATACTAGAGTTTGGTAAAGATTTAGTTTGGTTGTGGACGGCTACACATTCATTGCCTGATACCTAGTACATGTATGGACAGGATTTCGTCTTGTGTCCTAATTCACCGCAGTTCCAGCAGTCAAGCTTTCGTCCATGTCTACAGTGGCGTGATGTGTGTCCGTGTTCGCTACAGAAGTAGCAAGTCACAGACTGATAAAAGCTTGCATTGGAGTCCGTACTGGTTCGACCGGAATTCACACGCAGAATTGAAACTTCGCTGTTAATCCGTTTAAGTAGCATTGACGTCCCCTTGTCTGAAAGATGAATACCGTCTTTCCAATAATGCACACGGTTTACCTCCTTGAATTCACTTTTGTTGGAAATAAAGACACCTCCATATTCATCACATACATATTTTAGTGTGGTATTCACATGAGATACATCCACATCCCGTCTTGGTAATACTTCGGAAAAATATACTTTGGTTCCCGGAGAACGATGTTTGATGTTGGAGATGATTTCCGCGGCATCATGTTCAATGGCGTCCATGTCTCGATGAGATGAGGCATCATTTCCCCCGGCTTGGATAATGATGTGGGAGTATTCTGCTACATTTATTTTGAGAAGTTTACCTTTGCTGTGGGAAAGTTTAGCCCCTCTATTTGTTCTTACATGAACACCCTTTTGTAGTCCTCTGGTTCTTACCCGTTGTAGGATTGAACTGCCAATTATACGTTTTGTGTCACCGGATTTTTCCTTTTCTTCAATCATGGATCTTGCAGGTGTATGTATTGGGTGGTTGTGTGGTTCAGTGTTTGTACCAAAATCAGCTGTGCATTTTGTTTTCTTTACCGGTAAAGAATGTTCGCACTGAGTGTGTCTAGATATGGAATTCGTTGGTGCAGATCTTAAACCATGTACGTCTGTTTCCTTGTTTTTCACAACCTTGATTGATGTCTGAGTGTTTTTGTCAATAAGTATTGGTTTGTTGTGATCGTCTTCTTTTTTTGACATTTTAATTTTTCTTTTAATTCTTGTAATTCTTTAGCTAAATTACAGATAGCCAGTTGTAGAGATTGAATTGTACTCGCACACTGTGTACAATTTTGTACATCACTTGACTCACTGGTCGACACAAGAGAAGCACTTTTAACTGGAGTTGATGCCATTTGTGGTGATGATTGTCCCAGAACATTACTAATATTGTTAATGTCTTTGCTCTTGATGTCGTGAATGAATTTGTCAAGCCAGGTATTTGCCGACGAACCTTGAATGTGTAAGACGCTAGTCCCAGCATAGAGTGTGGCCGTCACAGAATCACAATCAGACTTGAAAATTTGTCCATTTTTCCCCATTTCTTTGTTTTTAGTTCCTCTTTTAAATAGTTCAAAATAGTTACATATTTTTCTTGTTGGAAGGACACAGTTATACTGTATTTGTTATATGTCACATTTAGAAAGTGTGGTATACTCACATCAGTAGTAGTGATATTTTCATCTCCATCAAATGATTGTGTAAGTCCAGAAAAAGATTTAAATAAGCTTGAATTTATACTTTGATCCATATATTCATTAGACTCAGCCATATATTTTGGCTAGGAAAACACAACACAATCACTCATAGTAATTCAACATAGGTAACAGGTAAGAGCTGTCCCTCCCCAAAAAACACGTCTTATCAGTTCGGCTGCTTATTATCATTCTGAACTACTGCTATATTGTCAAAGTGGAAAATGACACATTTGTCCTTCAACTCATGGCTCCACAATTCCTAGCATCTATATATAGATTAAGTTCCTGAGAAAATTCCCACTTGTCAGACTGAAAGAAACTTTTACCATTGAAACTTTCTGCAAATATATACCAGGCATTAATATCTACTCTTGCTTCATTTGTGAGCCGACGATAATGATTAGGTTTCTTTAACCCTACCGTTAAGTCAATAATTCGCCTCAAAAAGGTCTGACCTGGAGATACCACTTGACAAGTAAAATTCAAATGCCCAACTAATGACTGAATTTCTTCTAGTGTAACTTTCCTTTTGTTTTTGAAATATGCTAGGCGTTCACGTAAGAACAAAATTCACCAACCCCAAAATATGGCCCTTAGATTTTGCAAAAATTAAAGTAAATATTTCCAAGAAACATTATAGTCAAAAATGAACATCAGAATCCCGGGTTTACGAAAATAAGTTAGGTTTTAAAAATAGACACACGTTCAGAGCTGTATAGGTATTAGAACCGGTCATGGTCTCATAAATTCTTGATATTTTTGCCAGAAGCTAATAATTTTAAAGAATTTTCTCATAGTGCACACTTCTCGCCCCAAAATATTCAAGTTGATCTGAAATCTATACATTTCCAATCACTCAAAAATGCTGATATATTTTGGGGCGAGGTGTGTGCACTTTTTTAATTTTTAAAAAGTATAATATTCCGGATTGTGATTATGTACGCAATTAACCATGTTAACATTGATTGATGATGCTTTGGTGGCAAAGAAAATGAAAAATACATTGTAGTTTGTGCTAAAACTAGATAAAGAAGAAATTAATTTAACTAAATAAAAAAATATACGTCCAGGAATTCTTTTTTAAAGCGGGGAAAATTTCCTTGTCTAATAATAGTTTCAGTGTACATGATTTCGCCCCCTTACACTTTCAGTCGACTGGTGTATCGGTCTTTCAAGGTGGGTTTTAGACTCCCTTTCTTCTTCGTTTCGTCTAATTTTGTTTTTATGATCGCTTGTTTCTGTTAATTTCAATTATATAAAGTAAAAAAATAAAATAAAAACGGTATACGAAACTAGGAAGAACCGAAAGTATTTGGGAACGAATTGTGCAAGGAAGACGTCTGCTTTAACTTTCGATCTGGTAAAGGAACAGGCATTGTCAAGCTTTCAAGTGTAAGTATCCTGATTTCAGATGAAGTAGTTTGTGTTTCATTTATATATAACGATTGATGCGCAGTTACTTTGTCGCCTTCTGTACAAGTTATATTTCTATGGTATAAGACAACAGACATTTAACTGGATTCATGATTTTCTATCAGATAGAACACAAACAGTAGTTATAAATGGCAATTCCTCCACTTCTGTATCTGTCACTTCTGGCGTGCCCCAGGGAACAGTCCTTGGACCTATCCTTTTTCGTATTTATATAAATGACTTCCCTGAATATCTCCATCATAGTCAATTAAGGTTCTTCGCTGACGACAGTATCATCTACAAAGAAATAAACACAACAGAAGACTGTCACAAACTACAATCAGATCTAGATGCAGCTGCACGGTGGGAGTCTGATCGGCTTATGGCTTTCCACCCAGACAAGTGTACTAAACTTACCATCTCTCATAAGAAACGGACATATTCTCAAAATTACATTCTACATGATCATGTACTTGAGTCAGTAAGCTCAGCCAAGTATTTAGGTGAAACATTACAGTCAAATCTAAAGTGGAGCACACATTATGACAATATTATTGCAAATGCAAATAAATCATTAGGATTCCTTAAACGTAATCTGAAAATTTCAAACACAGAAGTAAAATCCAGAGCCTATCAAGCAATAGTGCGCCCTAAACTCGAGTATTGTTGTAGTGTTTGGGATCCACATACGACACTGTATAGACAAAAACTTGAAATGGTTCAGAGAAGGGCGGCTCGCTATGTACATAACAATTACCACAATACCAGTAGCGTTACAGACATGATTAGTACACTACAGTGGCCAACACTAGCTGAGCGACGCCTCAAAACCAGATTAATAATGTTTTACAAGGTAGTTCATCAACTTGTTGCTATACTTACAGACATACTCGTACCTACAGATGTAAGAACCAGACAAAATCACACACAAACATACATACACTTACAAGCATCAAAAGAAACATACAAATGGTCCTTTTTTCCACAAACTATAATAATGGAATTTGCCTCCCCAGTCTGTTGTCCAAGCCACTAAAGTAGAATTTTTTAGAGAACAGCTAACCCCAGCTGTCCTCAACACTATCATGTAAAAAGTAACATTTCTTTTAATCACAAATGTAAATAAAAGCGCAGTTTTTTCTTTATATTAAGTTTGCTTAGGTCACGCATGCGCATCAGCAAGTAATCTTCAGCGCTCTGAAGTTTTGTTGTAAATAGAAGAAGAAGAAGTTGCTTTATTATTTCGATTCTGGACATATGTCCGATATTTATATATGCATTTGTGCAGGTTTCCATTGTACTTGTACAGCATTGTACTGTACATGCACAGGAGGAGTCGGCAGTTTTATCCATCAAGCAACGTAAACAAGAACCAGTGAGTTTCGCGAACGTAGCTCACTGGTTCTTGTTTAAGTTGCTTTATGGATAAAACTGCCGACTTCTGTGGTACATGTAATGTAAACCAAAAATAAATCAACCACACCAATTGTAAATGGATAAAAATACAAAGTAATGAACTTTTTTCGATTAACTTTAAAACCTTCCAGTGATTCAAAAGAGAGAAAAAGAGTGAGAGGAATATTTCAGTATAATCCTTTTAGATCAAATCCGAAAATGTAAAAATTAGCTAGCATGTATTTTTAGAGGCTACAGCCCTTTTAACTGCAGTGGTTTTCAAAATCAAGTTGAGATACAACACATTTGGTAAAAAAAAATATGACCACCGATGCTTTGTGCTTGATATACATTACTTTCAGGCAAATTTATTTATTTATACTGATAAAAAAAATAATTACATGTATAGTAAATAAGATATTTGACAGATTGGATGAGAATTATACCTTAAACACACTGAAAAAAAATATTCCTCCTCTTTTTCATGTTTTTGTCGTTGGAAAAAATGATCATGATGATTATCATTCTCTGATCTCAACAGCACAACCAAGAAATTGATTTATTGGTACTTTTCACATTAACATTTAAGTTTTTTTACCAAAATAATATGTCACAAATTGATGTTTTTGAAATCTTTCATGAATTTGTCTTTCACACTACACTCATAAAATCATATTTGATATAAAACTATACTTTTTCAACTATATTTGATTAAGAATTTTAGTACAAAATTTATGATATCTATAAAATTCATCTCATTTTCCCATGGCTAGTGCAAAATCAACATAAACGTTACTAAAATTATTTTGAAGTATTTATTTAAATTCTATTCATATTTGAAGCATGCAACAATTCAACATGAATTGATAATTTTAAATCAAGAGTATTTTCATTGCATTTTTAATTCATGTATAACATTTGATTATAGGATGCCCTAATGTGAGAGAAAAAAATTAAACTGTGTACATTGCATGCTGTTAAAAAAGAGTGAAACAACAGGAAAAAAGTCAACAAGTACATTTGCAAATATTTGCAGCTAATAGACTGCTCTACAGGAAGAATTTTTTTTTATTATTATTATGCATTACCTCCTGATTGAGTATTAAGTCAGGAGTATTAATAGGACTCGCCACGTGTAGAATATTTCAAATCTGTAGAATATTTTTGATTATGTCAATGTCAGGGGCGGTTATATGCTACTCTATGCATTAGTCAGTATATTTCTCTAAACATGGAAATCATTTCATTGAGTGTAATAAATAAAAAAAATTAAATTGAACATTTCCAGATTTGAATAATTTTATAAAAAATATATAGATCCATTCCTGAATTAAAAAGAAAAGGACATAAAGGAGAGAGAGAGAGGGAGGGGAGTATATGTGTGAGAAAGAGAGTATTCCATCATTTTGAAAAATATCCATTCAAAAGTTTTCATTGTGTATCACTAGCTAACCCCCCACCCTCGAAGTAATTCTATGCTGAAAGTGAGTCATGTTGTATTGCATAGCAGAAGATGGCTAAGAATCAAAGGGTACATATATTTCTAAAGCAAGCAAGAGTGCCTATTAAAGGAAGGTAATGTTTTAGATACACTGTAAAAAGATTAATATTGTTAATGAATTGTTATGTATATGTAAATTAAAAAATTATCAATTCAACATGAATTGATAATTTTTCAGTCAAGAGTATTTTCATTGCATTTTTAATTCATGTATAACATTTTGATTACAGGATGCCCTAGTGTGAGAGAAAAAAATTAAACTGTGTACATTGCATGCTGTTAATAAAGAGTGAAACAAGGAGACAAGAAAGTCAACAAGTACATTTGCAAATATTTGCAGCTAATAGACTGCTCTACGTGAAGAATATATTTTTATTATTATTATGCATTACCTCCTGTTTGGGTATTAAGTCAGGTGTATTAATAGGACTCACCACATGTAGAATATTTCTGTAGAATATTTTTTATGTCAGTGTCAGGGGCGGTTATATGCTACTCTATGCATTAGTCAGTATGATGCCGTGATAATATTTCTCTAAATATGGAATACATTTCATTGAGTGTAATAAATAAAACAATTTAAATTGAACATTTCCAGATTTGAATAATTTTATAAAAAATAAATAGATCCATTCCTGAATTAAAAACCGTTCACGGTGGCTCAGTCTGTAGAGCGCTCGCTTCGTGATCGGGAGGTCGTGAGTTCGAATCTCGGCCGCGACTGACTTAAGTCGATAAAAAGTAGGTAGCAACTGTTCCTTCGCCATGCGCTCGGCACTTTGAAGTGAAAGTTGCGGGTCCTTCGGATGAGACCTTAAAAACCGAGGCCCCGTGTCACGGCAGGCGTTGGCACGATAAATATCCCTCACTGCTCAATGGCCCTGAGTGCCGAGTAAAGGTCAAAATTTGAAGCCCTTCACCGGTATATGATGACGTCTCTATATGAGTGAAAAATTCTCGAATGGGACGTAAAACAACATACAATCAGTCAGTCAATCCTGAATTAAAAAAGAAAAGGACATAAAGGAGAGAGGGAGGGGAGTATATGTGTGAGAAAGAGAGTATTCCATCATTTTGAAAAATATCCATTCAAAAGTTTTCATTGTGTATCACTAGCTAACCCCCCACCCCAACCCTCGAAGTAATTCTGTGCTGAAAGTGAATCATGTGGTATTGCATAGCAGAAGATGGCTAAGAATCAAAGGGTACATATATTTCTAAAGCAAGCAAGAGTGCCTATTAAAGGAAGGTAATGTTTTAAGTACACTGTAGGAAGATTAATATTGTTAATGAATTGTTATGTATATGTAAATTTAAAATTATCAATTCAACATGAATGGATAATTTTAAATCAAGAGTATTTTCATTGCATTTTTAATTCATGTATAACATTTGATTACAGGATGCCCTAGTGTGAGAGAAAAAAAATTAAACTGCGTACATTGCATGCTGTTAATAAAGAGTGAAACAAGGAGACAAGAAAGTCAACAAGTACATTTGCAAATATTTGCAGCTAATAGACTGCTCTACATGAAGAATATTTTTTTATTATTATTATACATTACCTCATGTTTGGGTATTAAGTCAGGTGTATTAGTAGGACTCACCACATGTAGAATATTTCTGTAGAATATTTTTGATTATGTCAGTGTCAGGGGCGGTTATATGCTACTCTATGCATAGTCAGTATGATGCCGTGATAATATTTCTCTAAACATGGAATACATTTCATTGAGTGTAATAAATAAAACATTTTAAATTGAACATTTCCAGATTTGAATAATTTTATATAAAATAAATAGATCCATTCCTGAATTAAAAAGAAAAGGACATAAAGGAGAGAGGGAGGGCAGTATACGTGTGAGAAAGAGAGTATTCCATCATTTTGAAAAATATCCATTCAAAAGTTTTCATTGTTTATCACTAGCTAACCCCCCACCCCCACCCTCGAAGTAATTCTGTGCTGAAAGTGAATCGTGTTGTATTGCTTAGCAGAAGATGACTAAGAATCAAAGGGTACATATATTTCTAAAGCAAGCAAGAGTGCCTATTAAAGGAAGGTAATGTTTTAGATACACTGTAGGAAGATTAATATTGTTAATGAATTGTTATTTATATGCAGATTACATTTATACATTTAGAAGCAAAAAAACTGCACATGATATGATGATTAACAATTTTATTATCAATCATTTTCATTCATGAAGCAATAGAAATTTCTATTTGAATTCGAACTTCATTGGCTAATAAACTTTGTTAAGGAGCATAACAAACGTATGAATTGCTAAACACAATATAGCAAAAAGATGTTGAAGAAGGAGCTTAGACTTTAAACTTTATTATTAATATTTATATTTAATTAATAAAATACCACTTTATATTGGGAAATAAATGCTAGTAATTTTTACCCTCCTATATTTACCGATTGTGGTAGGGTGCTCGCTTGTGATCGGGATCTGAGGTACCAAGTTTGATTCTTGTTCCTGACGCCACGTCAAAAGTACATGTAAGTAAACATAGACAGTGACTGCTCCTTCACCAAGCACCCAGCATTATTAGTGAAATGAAACCTTAAAATCTGAGGTCCTGTTTCACGGTAGGCGTTCGTGATAAAGAACCCTCACAGCTCAATGGCCATGAGTGCCGAGTAGAGGTCTAAATTTGAAGACCTTCACCGGTATATGGTGACGTCTCATATGAGTGAAAAAACACTCAAAAGGGACAGAAAACAACAATCAATTAATCCTATATATTATTTTAGGAAGTAATACATCCTTTATCACGTATTAATCTGTTTAGTGTCGTGGCGTCATATTTTGTATTTAAAAAAAAGAAATTCATTAAAATCATAATTTTTGTGAAAAAAAAAAACAACTTTAAGATATCAAAGCAAAGACTATTTTTCCTATTCATGGAAAACAAAATTTATGATAAATTTTCCTTAATTTTTCAAGAAGGGCCCATTTTGGTGGATTCTTTTCTATGACGGAATACATTATGTTCTTATAACGTTAACGTCATAGAATCACAGTATATTCATGGCCGTAGGAACGGGGGGGGGGGGCACGGGGGGCCGTGCCCCCAATAATTTTGCCGATATATAGATTACAGTAGAAAACATAGCTACTATATGCTTGTGCCCCCTCAATAAAAACGTCTGATGACCTTTTGATACTTCGTGGCTCTTGTTCTTTATAAGCTTATCGATAGGTAGCTTAACCTCCGAGTCAAATTCCAGCCCCAAATATGTAATGGTAGTAGTTTGTAGAATTGTCTTCCCCTTTTTTATAGGCAAATCTATTTCTTCAGCCATATTTAAAAACTATGATAACGTCTGCTTACACAACTGAGAACAAGCAGGTTCCACAAAAGAAAATCATCCAAAATATGAACATACCCACCACTTCTCATTTTATTGTTTATAATCCAATGTAAGGAACTACTAAATGTTTCAAATAACCTACATGAGTAACTGAAGCCCATGGGTAACGTTTTATCATTGAAGAATTGACCATTTATTGCAAAACCTTGCAAGTCATGACAACTGGGATGTATGGGGATAATTTTAAAACTATTTTCTATATCTATCTTAAGCAACAAGCAATTTTTCCCATAAAACTTGACCAACTTAATGGCGTCATCTACTGTCTGATACTGAACTGTGCAAACTTCATCTGGAATTCCATCATTGATTGATTTTTTATTAGGATGTGATAGATGATGGATGACCCTAAATTCCCCAGGGACTCTTTTAGGTACCAAACCTAGTAAGGAAACTTGCAAATCAGGAAAAGGAACTTTAACAAAAGCTCCAGCAACCCGTCCGGCTTTGACCTCTTTTGAAATTTTTTTCTTCAAAATTTCTGAATGTTCCACCGCAGTCTGTAGTTTTTTACTGAATCAGTACTTACTTTCTCCTTTGTAAGGTATTATAACACCTTGCCTAAACCCATTAATAAGAAATTGTTCGTTTTCTTTATCATTCCCACCCAGCCACTTGCTAAGTTTTGAGACTCTGATTGGAGTAACCATACTATTTTGTGGAGGTTGCTCTTTGATCCACTTTATCTTTTTTGGTCAACGTTTAACCCTGCATCTGACTTTTTCTTTTGTGAGACTGGGTTTTACATTCTTGCTGTGCATACATCCACATTTTTCAGTCTGGCCCTCGCTCACATTTGCCATTGTTGTTGAAGCTGTAACAGTAGAGCCCTCTCTTCCAGTGGAGAGAAAGGGCGGCCCCCGACTTTTACCCAAATTGTTTTGGCTTTGACCAGTACCTTCAGGGAATTGAATATAGCTGTTATCCCCAAGGACACCTATTCTGTGTATAGTTCATTGTTTACCTGATCCCAGGGTAATTTTTTTCCATTCATACTCGCACCATTCCCGAAGAGCACGGTCATAATTAAAAGCCGCAATGTCACCTGACCTTCTTGCTAATATTTGAATTGTATTGGGGTATTTCATTAAAGCACAGGCTTGGTTTGGGTACTTTTCATAATATATACTGACAAATACAAGGAAGACAGACAGCCAGTGTGCCACAGACTCAAAACAATATTTTGGAGGCGGCTGTTTCTCCCAACTTACCGGGTATCCCACTCTTGGGATTCGATGACCTGAAAAAGTATCTTTGGAAATTTTTTGGTAAATAAACTCCTTAAATCAATATACAGTATTCATTTGCCCAAATGTTCACTTTAATTTTGGGATCAACCCCCAATGCCAGTGGTTTTGAAATACTGGAACTTGAAACATTAATAGCAGTTGTTTCAAATTCTAAAGACTGCTGACTAGGTTGTGCATTATTATTACCTGTACCTGTGCTTAACAATTGAGTTCAACTTTCATTCAAGTCCGAGATTTGAATCGAACCAGCCGTGGTATTATTCCCTGCCTCTGTGCATAAATCAGAGGAAACCAATGTTACAGGTGTTTGTGGTGGACCGACTTCAGCTGATGTTGAAGGTGGGAGGGGGAGGGGTTCAGAGTGTGGTACTTGTTGCTGCATGGTAATGACTCCTTGAGCCTTTAAAGCTGAGATAACCGAGTTAGTAATGTCCGGGATAGCAGCTCGATGAAATATATGGAGCTAACGAACAGTATTCAAACTCAAAAGTCCATTATACAATACAAAATAGGAGCAGAGCAAACACGGACCTCCAAACATCAGAGGTGGGATCAGGTGCCATGGAGGAGTGAGCATCCCCTGCCGACCGGTCACACCCGCCGTGTGCTCCTTGTCATGCTCGGGAAATAACGGAAAAATCCGTCGACAATTCAGTGTGTAAATAAAGGCCTAACAATTAGTATGAAAAACGTCAGTCAGCATTTGACTCAATGATAAATTATATTTGCTGACAAGGTCATTGTATCGACCATAGAACTTACGAAATGATGACTTTGGACGAGACAGCTGATATTCTTGTTTCATCAACTTATTTGTCAATAATTTACCTCGTTTTAGAAAATGTACATACGTAGAGCATGCTCTTGCGTATCGAATCAACTGAGAGATATATTATTTTATTTATTGTTGGATTTGATTATTGAATTGCATACCAGGATCTTCAACCACGGCTTGCGTGGAAATTTGAGCGTGATTACTTGAGATGTTACGCGGTGCAGGCCGTTTACTTGCTTTACGCCTTGACTTTCTTGGTGGTTCTACAGTATCCTAGAAGTAAAAGGTGTGTAACTCATATAGTATGAATTCTTTGCTTGATCAAGTATTGTTACTATAATGACTGATATTTTTCTGCGCCCGGATCGATAGATCGGGGGCGCATATTGTTTTTGTCCTGTCTGTCTGTTGTCAACTTTAACCTTCGCCATAACTTTTGAACCATGAGAGATAGAGACTTCACATTTGGTATGCATACTCCACTAATTACGCTCCTTCAAATGACACTAAAGTCAATGACCTTGTGACCTTGACTGTGACCTATATGCTAAAAATAGCTTTATCGAACTTTGTTGCTGCCGGGTGCATAGTGTTTCACAAACACATCGTTTCTTTTTGTTTTTTATGTCTTAGTAACAGGTACTAAAAGTTCCATTAAGTATTAATTGCACAGGAGTAATATGTAATTACTTGTAATAAACTGTGTATTCATTCTTAGAGGGAATACAGTGTCCATGCAAATTACTTCAATATATCCGTAATTCAATTTAAGCGAAATCGACTGCAGCCGCCATTTTTATAAGTTCAATCGCTATCTAAACTGAAGAAGAACAAACCCGAATAAATTAATTTGGTCATCGTTTATCTATTACAGTGAACAGATTACACGGAATACTATGTTTGAGGGTCTTGCGTTTGTGATCCATTTGAAAAGAAAATCCTCAACTTCATTAATATGTTGACGGTGCGACCGTTAGGGCGAGCGCAGATACCTTTCAGTTTTAATTTAGATCGGGCTCGTCAAACCGCACGTGATATTTGCTACGTCTAGACTCTGACGTCATATGTATGCTGCATTACCAAAACGGAGTCTGGTCAGTGCTAATTTTAATCAAGAACGTTTAATCTACTATTTATCTGCTATATATCCATTAAATCAAGGTGATTTTATTTTTTGTTGAATTTTTTTTGCTACCGCGAGAACGTAATTTGCGTCGAGATGCAATTCGCTAAGCATTATGGGACCACAGGTAACTGCGGAAAAAAAATTCATTTGGATTAATGTGCAAAGTCCGAATTTTCTCTTCGCCCAGGCGTTGCTTTAAGAGCTCGCAGTGACGAGCGGCGCTTCGCTCGCTTTAATTCCCCGATCGCATTCTTTTTCGTTTTGGAGAAAAATTACCGGACTCGAACGCTTCAATAACTGCTGAACGCTGCTTGTATGTCATTATAGTCGCCCGCGTGGAGCAGTGGTTAGAGCGTCTGCTCTAGAGTCGCGGAGTAAGGAGTTGATCCTTACGTCGCGGGTTCGAATCCCACTGCGGGACGTGGAGACGTGTCCTTCGCATGAGACCGTATAAACCGAGGTCCCGTGTCGCAGTAGGTGCTGGCACTATAAAGATCCCTTGCAGCTCAATGGCCCTGAGTGCAGAGTATAGGTCAAAATTTGTAGCCCTCCACCGGCAAGTGTTTGCGTCTCCATATGAGTGAAAAATTCTCGAGAGGGACGTTAAACAACAAACAATCAATATATCATTGTAAGTGTACTCGAGTTAATCCCAAAATCCTAAGCTGTTTCGGATTTAGGCTTTGTACTCTAATCGATACTCATAACTAATTCGTATTTAATGTCCAAAGATGAGGTTTTTTAACTTTTCTGTGGGGTTCCCATATTACGTCTAGCCTCAATACGTCTGTATACACTACTGGCTTTCAAAACCCCTGTCCGTATGAAAATCCCCTGTCTTTCTCTGTAACCTACAGCATTTCCACAATTATCTACGGTATATCTACAGTATGGTACGGTATGTCTCCTCTGCATATACAGTAATTCTCAGTATGCCACTGTATGTATCCCCAGCATGCCACAGTTACCTACAGTAGGCCTCAATACGCCTACGGTAGGCCCCAGTATGGCTACTGCTTCCTACAGTGACCTACGGTATGCCACAGTATATGCCCCAGTAGGCCCCTGTATTGTTAACCGAAGCAAAACGGTAGAAGTACACAATGTTTTAAGAGGCAATGTTTCTACAGTTGAAGCTATTCATCGCTTAAAATTATTTATGAAGAAGATTATGATGATTTATAGAATTGTTTTTGTACATTACAACTCTAAAGTAATGATATACTTGCTATGTTGTAACAAATAAAATTAAAAAAAAAAATAGTATAATAGATTTATTTCTGACGGGGATGATTACGGTCAATATATTAGAAATAACGATAATTAATCACTATTTTTCCAAGAAAAAGTCCTGTCCTGTTGTAAGTGGCTGGGAATCTTTATATCACTTTGAATCATCGAATCATCAACAAGGTCAGTCTGTTTTGACACATTGAATGAACATATTTGGACTTTCTTCGAACTTATTAAAAAGAAGAATTGTAGTTCGTATTAAGACCGCATGTTTTTTTTCAATCAGATAAAATTAACAAATTTGTAAAGAAGTTTTTTTTTTTTTATTTAGGAGCATAATTCCCGATAAATATTGTTAAAAATGATGCCATTTATAAAAATGACAGTGGCTAAGGAACTGAGGGACGTGATAACAAATTATTCTTCCTGACGCTTACTTGATAAAATTGAATTATAAGTCGTATTCAGAAAATATTTAATTTTTATGTATTTATGTAACGAATTCAGAAACAATTATTAACAGCACTGAAATGTTATTATTCTTTTCTCTTTTTCTCGTTATTTTAAAACGGCCCAGAAATCATTTGAATGTAATTTTCCATTCTTTTTTTGTCGCATTTCTGACGAATCCTAATCTTCGTTTTGATTTACGTAATATTCTGCAAAAAGTCAATCAAGTTTCGATTGTGCAATCGATCAATCATTTTCTTTTTAATTTATACGCAACTTTTATAAATATTTCAAACTGCTGAGAGCTCAAACTATTTATAATTGGAGGATTGTATAAAGCTATTAAGTTTATAAGCCACCCCCTCTTGTCTCCGTAAAATACGCTAAAGACAGGGCCTGATTACTTGTACACAGTTTTAGACATTAATTCTAAGTCACCTTTTTGTTTAATATGATGAAATTCTGCATAATTTGGACCTTATCAGAACAAAATTTTCCGATTCCCGATCATAAAATTAATTTGTATGCTCTTATGGTGATACAGAATTAATTTTGTTTAAAATGAAATGAATTTATAATTTAATAATAATTTCATTTACTCTATCATCTAGTTTCAATTTTCAGACCCACTTATGATTAAGAATCATTGATCCGCCCCGCGCTTTTCTTTTATCAACTTCATTATATGCACTGAGGCAGAACCAGGGTAGGTTTTAGTATATATATCTAATGTAATTTGCAGTGGTCAGCTTAACAATAGGTCCTAATTGCCTATTGTTCTCGTCTGCGTCTGACCACTGGTGTTAGTACTAAATAAACAACTGACCGACCACTCGTAACAAGACTGTTTTCACATTCACTATGAAATATCAGTCTAATTTATAGTATAGATATGGTAGAAAATTTTAATTTAAAAAAAATACTAAAAAAAAAAAAATGAACACTGAAAAACATTATATTTACAATTATTACTGCTAATTTGTACTTTATCCTTGCTAATACTTTCAACATCGATGTTGTTTCTTAGGCGCTTCTTTAAGGGGTGAAACGCATGAATTAAAAATATAAGTTTCGGCTATACAATTTCTGTTTTAAAAATATCATATATTTGTAATGTAAAATGCACTGAAAAGCAGGCACGAATGCCTATAATCCTCTTATTCACTGGTACATTGAAATAAGCAGTCATTAAAATAATTCGAGTCCAGAGAAAAGAGAGAGAGAGCGAGAAACATAATTACACTTTAGATTATGCAAAATAAATGGATAAGAAGTTATTTTAAACAAAGGTCAACGAAAACAGTTGAGAAATAGGGATAAAAGAGGATCCGTACATGAACCAAAATCTTCCGTCAGTTTTATATCAAAATCTACTAATTTAAAATTTACTCTGCTTTATATACAGTTTGTATCGTACGCTAACTGATGTGAAAAAAAATAGGAATTTAAAACACCTGGATATATCTCTCAAACCTTTGGAAAAAAAGAAGAAGATAATTCAATACTAAGTCTTTATTAATTCCCGAAATGCTATAAGTCGTATCATTTATTTTGAAAATTTATTTTAAATTGTTTCGTATCAAACTCATTCTTTCTGACTATAACCTCAAGAACATACTTAGACACAAGACAGGGCACGGAAATATGCATGACTAATTTTTTTTCTCAAACAATTCAGATCGTCAAAAAAAAAAGAAATCTGACTTTTTAAAAACCCTATTCCCCCATTTCCTCACCCTCAAAACGATGCTAAGTGTCAGGGTTAGAAATAAAAAAAAAAAACGATAACGTTTACCCATGGTCTTTTCTGTAATACAGAAATCAGTAACATTTATAAATTCTGTTAATCATGTACATGATTCCACAGTCCACGGGCTCCTGATCAGTTCAAGATCCGGTATACAAATTGGCGCGACGAACTAGCATGTTATTTTCAATTTATTCTCAGAAATCAAACACCGAAGATTTTTTTTACCTGCGATGATAAATTTCTGACTCCATTATAAATACCAAGGCACTGCAGATGCATTACACTTTTTTGTCCTTTAAAAATTGAAAATTGTGACACGTGCGAATATGAATTACGATTCTCCCGGCATGTAGACTGGCCCGAAGATGTAAAAGTTTATATTGTTTGTAAATACATGTAATTAAATAAAGACATGATAGTAATATCAAAATAATCAAACATTTAAGATCAATAATTTGATTATTCAACATAAATTAGAGTGGGTTATCAATTTTCCTAACACCAACGCAAGCTAAGCGAGATCAAAGTCTGATATAATTCTTTGATCTGTAATTGAGGACAAATGGATTGAAATTAAAGTCCCTTGCATAATTGAATTATCTTTTATCAGAATTCATTGAACTAAACAGTGAAAATAAGAATTAAATCCTGTTATACTGTAAAAGAAATTTATATTATATATATATATAAGAGTGAATGAAATCTTTTAACATGTACGCTGCTTCGGGGGGAGGGGGGGGGGAGGTAAAATTATAATTATTTCCGTGTATACATACATCTACAATGCAAAAACGCCGAAACAAACGGAGTTGTTCGCATTCGTTATTTGACACATGATATGAAATGCACGACAATGCTGGGGAAAGGACTTCCCCACCAATACCTGTTAATGTCATGTCAATGTGATACATGTACATTTATCCTTCGTCTAACAGTATGCGATAAATATCGTAATATCCTAAATCCTCAATCTAAAATGCTTACTTTACGAACTCCTTGCTCTTTACTACGTTATCCTTATTCTAGACATAAGTATCGACAGCTAGCACTATGAACAGTAAACGAAGACTGTTCTTCAATCTAGTTATTTATTATAATTTTATGTGCTGATTTACTGCAAAGAGAATGGAAACACAAATTCTAAATTGCAATTAACTTAAGATGAACAAATATAAAAGCAATTTTTTGTAAACATGCATTTTTAGTATGTACATACACGTCATATATATGTATATTCATCCCTGACAATTAGAAATCCCCCCCCCCAAAAAAAAAAAAGAAAGAAAGAAATTAATATCAAATACTGAGTAACTTTTTTTAAATTGCCAGACATGGCAAAATAATTTTTGGGGTCTCCATTTTCTTGAAATTGTCGAACGTGTTCAATATATTTTTAACACAGCTATAGGCCTATATTATGTTTCATAATATGAACATCACAATCACTGACACAAATAACGAATTCGTTTTAACTAAAGATTTTTCCATTAATCTAAAAAATGTCATGCTACAGTAAACATAATCCATTCACATTGATCAGAATGTAGAAGTCAAGTCACAACAAAGTATTACTGTTACACTGTACACTATTACGTTAGACTGATACAGCTAATCAGGTCCATTTGCATCGTCACTGTCACCAACCCGATCACAGAGAATCCATAACATTTGTTTTTTATCATGAACAAGTGGCTTGCTAAGTCTGCTTACATGGAAAAACTGTCATCTAATTGGATTGTCTTCATACTAAGGATTTCGGAAAAAAAACACTGACAATTACTACGTACGTTATTGATAATGGAAGTTGTATTACCAGATTATTTACAGCCTCAATCACAGAAGTTCGCAATGTTATTAATAAAGTTAATTTTATAAATAAAGTTAAATCATTTGATTGACCTAGCATCGATTGACCTAGCATGAGCAACATGTATGCGTAAGCACAGCCAATATGCGCACGCATAGCTCATGCTTGGTCAATCGAGTGATTCTATTGACTTTATTGATAAAATTGAGAAATCCTATGACAACCAGTGTCCACTGAGTAATTAAAAAAAGTAATGATGTCCCGCACAATCATGACAATTGCACCTTTTAGGATTCACTATGAGAAACACACACTACAGCTGGAACTTACTATAATACATTCAGAAAGATGATTATGAAGAAAAATGCGTCCTCGTTTAATTCATCTGTCAAGGTCAGACTCTTGCGATTTCTTTTGAGGAGTTTTTTCCGGATCTCGATTCCGTAATATTATGATGAAACATTTGTGATGTAGTTATACTATATTTTTAAGAAAATCAAAACGGTGTCTAAAATAATCAACCCTTTGATGTTTTTTTATGAAAACATTTTACTTACTAAGTCCTCTTCGTGCTGGTTAACACATACATTTCATGTACCTTTCTAAACGTACATATTTCGTAGGGGAAACTCAAGATGAGCTTTTTGTCTGTCAAATATTGTTGTTCTAAGTAAACGTGTTTTGATAATAAATATTTGACTTTCGATTTAATTTTCCATTGTATAAAATACCCCCCCCCCCCCAAATTTCTATGTACAAAATAGATGTCGCACTTCTTGTCAATCAAGCCGGAATTAATAGGTTCGATATATTTGTAATTCATCTCTGTTTAATAGTAAACTTGTTCCCTCATTAAACACAAAACGTCAGATTTTTAAAAAAAAAAATTGGTGGCTTGTTTGCTTTGCCCCCTAGGGAAAAAAAAGACAGAAAAAAGGGTTTTCGCATGAATTTTGCTTTAAAATTATATAAAATAAGTAAGTAAGTAAATATTTTATTATACATAGTGACTTGTGTATCGAATAATTTTACGTTCATTAGACAAATAAGCATATATGTACAACACCCGGCCCATCGGACCTATAAATCACTTTTAGCAATATATATTAATTACATGCGTGTGATTTTTTCTTTGTCTTACAGTGTATGTTATATGCATTATATTTGAAACTCGCATTTTGACGTGGGAAATGAGTTAATAGCTATATGAATAGAACATTTAAATCGTTATTTTGTAAATTTGAAATGCCAATATTTCTTAGAAAATTATGTCTACAGTTTTTATACAGATTACACAATTCACTGTCCGTCGGCAATTGCATATAATTTACTTGTGCCTCTTTTGCATAAACTGATCTTGTATTATACGTTTAATATTGAAATTCTCCGATTAAAATTAATACTGACAGCATGCTCTAACCTAGGAGGGGGGGGGGGCATTCCGAACCAAGTTACATTGAAGCAAATAAAACATGACTTTGAACCCCCTCCCCCCGAAAGCGTGGATCCCACCACGAAATAGGGTTTTTTCACGTTAAGGAAATGGAATTTGCGTTAATTTTTTTGGGAATTGGGGTGGAATATCCCCCCCCCCTCCTGGAAAAATTTTTGGATCCGCGCCTGGACAGCATGTTATTACATGTAAAATATAATTGTAAAAAAAATGTTAAAGTTGAAGATAATGAACAAAGGTCGATTGAAAAAAAAATAATAGGTTGACAATAAAGAAAAAGAGCTGTGTTACCTAAAGATACCATGTCATTAGATACTATGACAGACCCACTGCTGCCGTATACAGCTATGTTCATTTATTAGAATGGTTACATGTACCAAGATTAAAAGACTTTTTTCTCACTGAGCAGGCAGAAAATCTAAATAAAATAAATTTTACATTCCTGTATCGACGCGGATTGCTCTTCAAATATTTGCATCGGTGAGATTTACTTACACCAGGGACCTTTATACTAAGGATATAGGTCATTAGTTACACGACGTGTTCAAGTTTATTTAAATACCAAGGAATATATTTTACAAGTACATGTAGCCACTAGCCAGGAGCATATATATAAGTTTATACATTTAGGTCTCTCATGTAGCCGTACTATAAGTGAATAAAATCTTCATTGCAGAATTATTGGTCGTAATGTATGCCCTTCCCAATTTGATGCTTTAAATTAAATATTTTTTGAATGAATGAAGGAATAAACTAACAAATAAATAAATTAATTAATAAATGAATGAATAAAAAATGAAAAAATAATAAATAAAATTCATTAATTGATGATTTTTTTTTTTAGCAATGATTTGTAAACTTTTCAGAATCACTGCATAACCCTACAAGTCTATTAACAATTGTAAACATAATGAAATGTACGATTAAATTAATAATTATAACAGTTTTAATCTTTATAGCGTATTTTTGTTATTCTGTCAGCAAGAAATGTACACTTCAGATCAGTCAACATTATTGACCATTTCGATATTTTCTTTGTGGCTATAACATATGCGTGAAGTTTTTGCCTAATGTGGATCACGAGACCCGTATCAGTTGACTTCAGTTGTATTACTATGTGTATAAAATAATGTTCAAAAGTTTCTCAAGGAAATAATCCTGTGTACTGAACTGACAACCTCACATCTTAGATAAACAGCGCCTCTGGAAGTGTGTATACTTCTTCCGTTTACCTTCGCTGAACAATACAGGGGCCTACTGGGGCATATACTGTGGCATACCTTAGGTCACTGTAGGAAGCAGTAGCCATACTGGGGCCTACCGTAGGCGTACTGGGGCCTACTGTAGGTAACTGTGGCATGCTGGGGATACATACAGTGGCATACTGAGAATTACTGTATATGCAGAGGAGACGTACCGTACCATACTGTAGATATACCGTAGATAATTGTGGAAATGCTGTAGGTTACAGAGAAAGACAGGGGATTTTCATACGGACAGGGGTTTTGAAAGCCAGTAGTGATACATGAAAACAATGAATTCAACAAGGAATAAATTTTATTTTACAAAAGCAGTATAAAAGCACACAAGGTGAGAACTTATCAATTCACACACTTGTATATCAACCGGTCAGTCAGGCAATTACTGTCACCAACCGTAATGACAGCCGCCAGGGAGTACTTCAATATAACCGTTATGAAAACAACTCATTTTCACCTCTGGGGACCGATCAGTGGCTTCAATATAAGCGATATTTCAAAATAGCCGATTTCATTTTAACCGTTATTTTAATGCAAAGAAAACGAGAGGCTAAGAATGGGGATTTTTTATTTTAAAAAAAGGCAACTAAGCGCATTGCTATTTCATTTGCTAGTTTCTCGGAACAATCTACGTCATCCATATCATTTCCGCCGGCATGAAAGACAAGATGATGTGGTAGCCACCTGCATGGATATTTGCTGTTCCCAGCGATGGCAGTGAGCCGAGTCTATGCGGCCTCCAACGATACCGTAAAAGTTTATTTGGGGATCGTTTACAAAAGCAAAATTATTTAGTTGGCGATTCCTGTCTAGATATTGCTTCAGATCGACGATTCGCATGGGAACTCCCAAAATCAACACTTGTGTCATTGTCTGAATTTTGAGACCTCTCTGACTGATATGCGGCACTATAAATATGCCGTTATCCAAGACAGGCAACTCATAAGGGGGCCACAAATGTAAGCCGCTGTCGAATGGTGTGCCAATCTGTTTGAATAGTTCACCCTATATCTTTACAAAAGGAGGCACACACGCGCCCAATTCACTGCCAACATGGCTCCATGCTCGGCCCGCGCGGCGCAGGACAAGAGAATAATATGAAGCCTATATAGATTTAGTATGAACTTTCGTAATATTGTTTGTGATAACAATTTACAAACGAAAACCGATTTGCAATAACGTATATCACAACTGACTTACATGTATATACCGTTCACTTTTTTGTTAAACTGCAGAAAATTGCACATGTGCTGATTCTGCATTTAACGGCTTTGTAGCCCTTGCTTGGGATGGTTTTATGACGTATTTTCAGAGTGTACACACTGCGTATTGATTGTCAAGTCGTACCGAGTTACGTAATCCGTAAAGTGTATTTAGTGAGAGTTTTTGCCCTTAGACTACAAAGATGTGCCGTAAAATTATGCATGAAATATAAATGTATATATGTTGAAATCAAATTTGACAAACACTGTATCAATCCATTGTATTATGTCACTAAACTAAAATACGTGATCTAAATCGACTTGGTTAGTATGATGTAAAATCAACATCCAATAAATTGATCAATCAGTCAATATTTCAATCAATACTTCAATCAAACAACACAACAAGCAACATATGAATGAACGTTTTATATCAATGAATGTTTCAATCAGTCAACATGACAATCAATCAGTGCATCAATGTTTTCAGTCACTCAATGTATTCTATCAATGTGTCATTTAGAATAAGCCCAATTATTGGCCACGGACCTGGAAGAAAACCGAATCCGGGGCAGGCTTACTTAAACTTCGGCCATATGTATGATAAATAAAATATGATACATGAAGACATCCGCCATAAGCGGGCAAAATTTAGCCCCAATGCCATGACTGGGAGACTATTCACATATTCACACGGAAGAAGGTGGGGGGGGGGTTAAGTTTTGGCATTTCTACGCACAATGCAGAGTTATCCCTGGCGAATAGTGTTCAAAAATATAACCTGAGTGGTATTGGACGAGTGTATTCAATCACGATATAATTTTCATGTACACTGCTACAGATCTGCATATTTTATATATGCACCGTTACTTGACAACACGAATGGTGCTAAGGATTTGTTATTCTTATACGGGCTTTCTCGGCTGCAGTGTTTGAGGGCAATGTGTCTTTAGTAATTTCTTGGGAGTATTTGGGACCATATGAAGCGTGTGTTTGGCAGCAGGACTTGCAAGTTAACGATACTCAATTTCATATACTTTTGAAGTCTACGCAATGGCATAGTGCCTATATTATTGCCTCCACAGTGTATCAATACAAAATCGGGATGCCCCGTTTGGTCAACAAGGTGATTTACTTTAGGCTCTAATGCCACTCTTACCAGACCAAAATACTGTAATATTGTGCTGTTGGTGGTCTAGATGAGCGTTTCCAAATTGCTTGTCATCATGAAGTGCGGCATAATGGACTATGGATGATCCAATAATCCAAACAATAGTATGACCTGCAATCTTAGTATTCAGTTAGAATACGATAAGGTTGCAGGCATAAACATCACCATTAAAATCTAATTTAAGAATTGAATTCGGCAGATTTCCATCTACCTTTAGATTTAATGTCCTCATCAGAAACTCCCTGCAAGTACAAATGAGTAGACCCACCTATTCTGAATGAGTGTGATTTGAATATAGATGTGTCTAAACCAAGAACTTTGACAGCTTTGTGTAGCAGTGATGTGAATTGATATTTGGTGAGAGGAGGTTTAGCATTGAGATGGCAAAAAGGGGACTTTGTATTTGAGGACGAATTGACAAAAAATTGTGCATGTGTTTGAATAAAGATTCGGTTTGAGAACTGTATGCGATTAGTAACGTGGTACCCCTACGATATTAGTGAGTTTTTGAACCTTTGATAAACAAAGAAATTTTTTCGTCGTCAATGGTGATATATTGGAAAGATAGTACCGGTGTGAAGTAACTGGTGAAAGTAAATTCGCTAATGCGCAGCAGTGCTAAAAATGCTAATTGGAAGGCAGTTGAAAACATTGTGGCGTCGTACATGTTTGGGCACTCTGTGGGTACAATTGGTATCATTTGATGTAGCATTTGTAGAGAGATTTGTGATCGTAGGTCTTTTGCCGGATTTAGCCTACGGAAACCTTCTAACATTTTCTTAACTAGAAAGGCTTTAGTGTTGTTAATATCCCATTCTAACTGGATTTTGTAACTAATACCGCTTAAATAACATCTTGCTGTTGAATATATTTGATTTCTATGGAGGTATGCAATGTAGTGATCTGGTGAACTGGTGGAGACCAAAACAAGTCAAAATTGTATTTAGAACGGAAGGTTTCAAAAGAGTTAATGCCCTTTTGGTAAGTTGAAGCAGTGTTTTTTGATAATGCTGCTTCAAGCAAACTTTCTACATGTGGTCTAAGAGAGACAATAATGCCGGAGGCATACTGGCTGGAATCTTGTCTGCTTGGGGAGCCAAGGTTCTGAATCTTTCCCATTGAAATCGAGAATTGAATCTGCGGTAGAATTTTGATCTGGAGTATGAATAGTTTTAATCTGAATGTTATGCCTAATGCATAGCAATATTAATGGCCTTAATAATGTCATGACCCTCTGAGACTTTCTGGTCTGGGAATTTAAAATATGAACTAAAGCAATGTTAGTACTAATCAATATTTTTTTTTTGCGGTAAAGTAATCGACCCAAACCCAAGTAGCTAAGAGAATAAGCACCAGTTCCAAAAAGGTGATATCCCTACGAATATCTGGATCCCATGATGCTGGCCAGAAAATAACTGCCCAGTGATACTGAAAAATTGCACCTCCACCGATGGAATCGCAACTATCGGTGAAAAGTTTAAGGGACTCGTTACTTGACCAAGATATTTCAGGGAATGAAGAATGCCCCTTGTAGTCTTTGAGAAATGTAAGCCAAACCCTAGCATTCTCTTTAACAGCTTGTGTAACCTTTATCAAGAAGCAATATTTCTTGATGCCAATTGTTGTATTGTGAAAATGCCAACTGTTGTATTGTAAAAACGGCGATTGAATGCTCTGCTACCAGGGATGGCTTTTGCATAAAAGTTTAGGGATCTACAAAGTGATTCCATTTCTTTGAGTGTTACTTTTTTGGAAGAAACAAGCGATGTAAGCTTATACTGAAGTTCTATAACCTTATTGTCAGGAATAAAGATTTTCTGTTCCACTGTGTCAATCCCAAAACGTAGAAAACTGGGACCTTCGGGTTTCTTTCTTTTTTATGTCATTTATTGGGATGCCTAACTCTCTACAGTTTAACTGAAATATTTTGAGGAGTTCGGAACATTGTGAAGTATTTTGTCTCCCGGCAAACAAGAAATCATCTAGGTAATGAATGATCTTTTGATTTTGGGCCTTTTGTGCTACCAGCCAGTGTAAGAAAGATGAGAATTTTTGAAATGTTGAACGAGCTATGGAGCAACCAAAATACATGCACATGTCAAAATAATATTTGTCTTGAATGCACATACCCAACAAAGAAAATCTGCAGGGTGAATTGGTAAAAGTCTAAATGCACTAAACAAATCCATCTTGCAGAGTAATGCGCCTTTGCCATTTTTTGAATCATGGAAACTGCCTGGTCAAAGGAACTGCAGGAGATTGATTATAAAATTGGGTCAATATGCTCATTGATGCTATTGCTAATTGGTGCTGACAGGTTTGAAATCAACCTCCATCCACCGTCCTTTTTAGGTAATACACCAACCGGGTTACACCTAAGGTTGGGAAATGGGGGCTAGGAAAAGGACCTGCCATGCGACCTAATTTTATTTCTTTTGAAATAATTGCCAATAATTCGCGCATAGTTCCCTAGCAGACTTCGTTTTTTTTAACTCTACTGGTCAGAGACCAGAACGTGATCGGGAGGTCGTGAGCTCGAATCTCGGCCGTGACTGACCTAAGTCGATAAAAAATGGGTAACAATTGTTCCTTCGCCATGCCCTCGGCACTTTGAAGTGAAAGTTGCGGGTCCTTCGTATGAGACCTTAGAAACCGAGGTCCCGTGTCACGACAGGCGTTGGCACTATAAAGATCCTTCACTACTCAATATCCGTAAGTGCCGAGTAAAGGTCAAAATTTGAGACCCTTCACCGGTATATGGTGACGTCTTTATATTGGTGAAATATTCTCGAATGGGACGTAAAACAATAAACAATCAATCAGTCAGAGACAAGAAGAGTTTATGTAATAGTAAGGTGTCCGGCGTCTGTCTGTCCGTATGTGTGCAAAGAATTTTTCAAAATCTACTCCCCTACAGTTTGGGTCAGATTTCATTACTGGTACACAAGTAGACTACACTAAGATACATAATTTAGTGCATCAGTTTTTGATTTTAATGAACGGTGTTGCCATGGTTACTAGAAATAGAAATTCCTGTGAAATTCCTTTAAGACGCTACTCCTCCTACAGTTTTCATTTGATTTCATTATAACTTGGCACACAAATAGATTACACTAAGATACATAATTCAGTGCATCGGTTTTTGATTTTGATAGACAATGTTGCAATGGTTACTGAAAATAGAAATTTCTGTGAAATTCCTTTAAAATGCTACTCCTACAGTTTTCATTTGATTTCATTATAATTTGGCACACGAATAAACTACACTAAGATACATAATTCAGTGCATTGGTTTTTGGTGAAGAGTTGCCATGGTTAAATAAAAATACAGTTTTCTGTGAAATACATTCAAAGTGCTGCTCCTTCTATAGTTTTGCCTTAATTTCAGTGTAACTTGGCATGCAAATACACTACACTGAGATACATAATTGTCTTAACATTTTTTTTTATTTTGACGAATGATGTTGCCATGGTTACTTAAATTAAAAAAAATCTGTTAAAATCTTTTAAAATGTTACTCTTCCTACAGTTTTAGTCTGATAGCAATAAATCTTGCCACAAAAACAGACTAAACCAAGGATAATTGCTCTATTTTTTCCTGTTGCAAAGTTTCAAGTCCAATTGCTACCTTTCTTTTCCTCTGGTTGTTTGTAAATAAGTCTCTTGGACCTGCATAATTCAGATAAAAACCAGATGTAAATCCATTAAGTAACAGTTGGACATCTTGAATTTGCGGATACTGAGCTAGGTATTTCTGAAGTATTGGGAGCTAAATTGGAGTAGAACCTAGGCGTGTTAAATCTTGGTCTTGGTGTCTGGTATTGCTTTGGGCGATAGGGTCAGAAATTAATGTTGGATTGTTGGGTATAATTTTGCTGACCCGCGATTGGATGAGTTGGATTTAACCTAATGTTAGGTTGTTGTTCATGATTTTGCTGGCTCGATATTGGATGGTTGGGATTAGGTCTTGAAAATTGAGTTAGCGTCGACTGGTAGGACCAGCAGTGTATAAGTGGATGGGCTTTGTTGCAGTTCATGCATGCATGCTGGTAGAAACACGGGGGTTTGGAGCATGAGCCTTTGACATTGTTATCGAAACATTTAAGTGGTGCTTTTGGATGAAATGGATGTATTTTTTGACATTTTATTTCATATTCAAGCCGGTTAGCATTTGTGTTTCGGCTTTAGCATAGGCGTACCATGTGCATATATTTCAATATGGCCCTGAATATCTGAAGTGTGCCTAGCAAGATAAATGCTTGAAAATATCAAAAAGGCATCTACCCAACTTTGAATAGTAGTGATTTTGTTTGTTAGCTCTACTGGTCAGAGACCAGAAGAGCTTATGCGATAGTAAGGTGTCCGTCGTCCGTCCGTCTGTCTGTCTGTCTGTCTGTCTGTCCGTCTGTCTGTAAACAATTTTTCAAAACGCTACTCCTCCTACAGTTTTGGTCCGATTTCAATATAACTTGGCACACAAGTAGACTACACTAAGATACATAATTTAGTGCATCGGTTTTTGATTTCGATGGACGGTGTTGCCATGGTTACTAAAAATAGAAATTTCTGTGAAATTCCTTTAAAACGCTACTCCTCCTACAGTTTTGGTCCGATTTCAATATAACTTGGCACACAAGTAGACTACACTAAGATACATAATTTAGTGCATCGGTTTTTGATTTCGATGGACGGTGTTGCCATGGTTACTAAAAATAGAAATTTCTGTGAAATTCCTTTAAAACGCTACTCCTCCTACAGTTTTGGTCCGATTTCAATATAACTTGGCACACAAGTAGACTACACTAAGATACATAATTTAGTGCATCGGTTTTTGATTTCGATGGACGGTGTTGCCATGGTTACTAAAAATAGAAATTTCTGTGAAATTCCTTTAAAACGCTACTCCTCCTACAGTTTTGGTCCGATTTCAATATAACTTGGTACACAAGTAGACTACACTAAGATACATAATTTAGTGCATCGGTTTTTGATTTCGATGGACGGTGTTGCCATGGTTACTAAAAATAGAAATTTCTGTGAAATTCCTTTAAAACGCTACTCCTCCTACAGTTTTGGTCCGATTTCAATATAACTTGGCACACAAGTAGACTACACTAAGATACATAATTTAGTGCATCGGTTTTTGATTTCGATGGACGGTGTTGCCATGGTTACTAAAAATAGAAATTTCTGTGAAATTCCTTTAAAACGCTACTCCTCCTACAGTTTTGGTCCGATTTCAATATAACTTGGCACACAAGTAGACTACACTAAGATACATAATTTAGTGCATCGGTTTTTGATTTCGATGGACGGTGTTGCCATGGTTACTAAAAATAGAAATTTCTGTGAAATTCCTTTAAAACGCTACTCCTCCTACAGTTTTGGTCCGATTTCAATATAACTTGGCACACAAGTAGACTACACTAAGATACATAATTTAGTGCATCGGTTTTTGATTTCGATGGACGGTGTTGCCATGGTTACTAAAAATAGAAATTTCTGTGAAATTCCTTTAAAACGCTACTCCTCCTACAGTTTTGGTCCGATTTCAATATAACTTGGTACACAAGTAGACTACACTAAGATACATAATTTAGTGCATCGGTTTTTGATTTCGATGGACGGTGTTGCCATGGTTACTAAAAATAGAAATTTCTGTGAAATTCCTTTAAAACGCTACTCCTCCTACAGTTTTGGTCCGATTTCAATATAACTTGGCACACAAGTAGACTACACTAAGATACATAATTTAGTGCATCGGTTTTTGATTTCGATGGACGGTGTTGCCATGGTTACTAAAAATAGAAATTTCTGTGAAATTCCTTTAAAACGCTACTCCTCCTACAGTTTTGGTCCGATTTCAATATAACTTGGCACACAAGTAGACTACACTAAGATACATAATTTAGTGCATCGGTTTTTGATTTCGATGGACGGTGTTGCCATGGTTACTAAAAATAGAAATTTCTGTGAAATTCCTTTAAAACGCTACTCCTCCTACAGTTTTGGTCCGATTTCAATATAACTTGGCACACAAGTAGACTACACTAAGATACATAATTTATTGCATAGGTTTTTGATTTCGATGGACGGTGTTGCCATGGTTACTAAAAATAGAAATTTCTGTGAAATTCCTTTAAAACGCTACTCCTCCTACAGTTTTGGTCCGATTTCAATATAACTTGGCACACAAGTAGACTACACTAAGATACATAATTTAGTGCATCGGTTTTTGATTTCGATGGACGGTGTTGCCATGGTTACTAAAAATAGAAATTTCTGTGAAATTCCTTTAAAACGCTACTCCTCCTACAGTTTTGGTCCGATTTCAATATAACTTGGCACACAAGTAGACTACACTAAGATACATAATTTAGTGCATCGGTTTTTGATTTCGATGGACGGTGTTGCCATGGTTACTAAAAATAGAAATTTCTGTGAAATTCCTTTAAAACGCTACTCCTCCTACAGTTTTGGTCCGATTTCAATATAACTTGGCACACAAGTAGACTACACTAAGATACATAATTTAGTGCATCGGTTTTTGATTTCGATGGACGGTGTTGCCATGGTTACTAAAAATAGAAATTTCTGTGAAATTCCTTTAAAACACTACTCCTGCTACAGTTTTAGTCTGCTTCTAATATAATTAGGCATACAAGAAGACTATACTAAGATACATAATTTATTGCATTGGTTTTTGAATTCGATGAACAGTGTTGCCATGGTTACTTAAAATAGAAATTTCTGTGAAATTCCTTTAAAACGTTACTCCTCCTACAATTTTGGTCTGATTTCAATCTAATTTGGCACACAGTTAGAATACACTACGATACATAATATGTATTTCTGTTTTTTTATTTGGGTGAATGGTGTTGTCATGGTTACCGGTACTAAAAATAGAAATTTCCGTGAAATACTTTCAAAACGCTACTACTCCTAGTTTTCATTTGATTTCAATATAACTTGTCACAAAAGTAGACTACATTAAGATACATAATTCTATTTATTGTTGCATGTTGCAATGTTTCAAATCCAAGTGCTACTTTTCTTTTGTTATACAAACAGACCAGTAGAGCTACAGTCTCATCAGAGACTTCTGGTTTTAGTTTTGGGTTGAATGACCAATTGACCTTCAACAATGGAGAATTTATGCAGGTCTTGATTTTCTATTTCTGAATAAAGGAATTTAGACAAATCAATGTATCGTTTAGACCATTTTTTTTCTTTGATGGCCTGGGAGGCATGAACCCCAAGCTCATCAGAAATGCTTATTAATGGAGTTTCACCGTGTTTGATGGTGGCATACATGGCATGGCGATTGGTAAGGACTGATCTGGTGTTGCGACATCTTGGTTACTGTCCAGGGTCTACGGAGATTGTGGATGACTAGCAGCCTGTTGTATTTCAGATTGTGATTTCGAGGGGGCTGCCTTATAGCTTGTTGGACTTGGGGTGTCTGATCCCCTATGGAAGGAGGACTGAGGGTGGCAACTGATCGGTGAGGAACCTGGTTAGCTGATTGCAGGACATCTGCTGGCTGTGAAGTCTGAATCACCGTCGTTGGAGTTGTTATGGTCCTTTCAGCTGGCGTCCTAATTGGCCTGGCATAGGGGGGCTTTGATTACCATTTATTACACCTCAACATTCCCGTAGCTCTTATGATCATATACTTTACTCAAAATTATTGGATGGCGAGAATGAATGAAGATCACTGGATTATGGTGGATAGGTTGTTGAATTTTTTTGTTGAGATGAAATTCCAGAAAGAATTTGCGATTGGCGCGCGCGTAACATATATGTGCATTAACGAGGGATGGTTTCAAAACTTGATAATTGTACCGGGTAGTGTCAAAAGTCAGTAATGATAATATTGTAAGCGTTATGCTTCTTTGACTATGTTACAAGAAGTTGGTCTACTCATTTCCATAATATGACTTGACTCATATTGCGTTTATTGTGATTATTAAGTTTACGGTTTATTCACAGTTCGAAATCTATATTTACACAAACACAGTAAATATAATCAAAGTACTGTAAGTACTGATAGACGGTGGCATGAATGATTTTGTTTGTTTAAGGTACCTCTCGAGACTTTTTCACTCATATTGAGACATCACCATTGCCGTTAGTGGGATGCAAATTTAGATCTATAGTAGTAAGGGGGACAGAGAACAGTCAGTCTACAGTCAGGATGACGTCATGGGTTTTTCCAGACCCCACCCACAAAGGTCAAAATAGAGGTCACAGTCAAGGGTGGAGTCTACAGTCAATGACGTCATGGGTTCCCTTAGTGCAAAGAGTGAGTCTACAGTCAGGGAGTCTACAGTCACTGACGTCATGGGGTTTTCCAAACATTAGAGGTCATACGATTTTACAGTCATGGGGAGTCTACAGTCACTGACATTTTTAAAAAATAAGAATAAATACCTTGTAAATCTCAGTTGCCTTGTAATAACGATGGCAACTCAGGGAAAGCAGTACAAATGGAAAATTTTAGCCTGGAATGCTTTAAGAAGAAATGAAAAGAAATGGACTTTACAAGAAAGTCAATGGTTTGACAGAAAGGAAGATTGCATTGTTGATTTCAAGGAAAAAATGAAAAATGGTTATGACGTTGCAGACAGCTGGGGATCTGAAGAATACATATTGAAACGTAGGGTTATGCCGAAAAAATACTTTCCACAGGTCTTAAGAGAATCTGATTTGTACAGTTCAAGTTGACATCAGGGGGTTTTCCAAAACCCCGCCCACGGAGGTCATATGTATATAAATGTGCAATGCAGTAGTCTAGCAAAAACATTTTGTTTAAAGATGGCTGAACAAATGGTAATGATGGAACTTCTAACAAGTGATTGTGGTAATGAGTGCAAAGGGATGTTAAAAGAGAAGTTGAAGAAAAAAATCGCGATTGTAATACCTAGCTTTTTTGCGATTGTACTTATTATTTCTTTGTGCATCGCTGTCAGTGTTTTACACGAGAAGAAAAAACCTACCCAAGTAGACTGTGTTTTACGCCCTACATTGAAAAAAGATGTAATTAAAACATGTTCATACGTGGATCGGTACCCACTCTCCAACGAAGTATATGCCATGATATGTGCCAATGACACCATACAGGTTGACATACGACGATTTCAGTCTGGAAAACCGGGGAACGAAGGAATTACCTTGAGTAAAACACAGTGGCAGTACTTAAAAGCATCTGTAGATCATATGGATGGATCTATTTTAAAAGCACAAAATCATATATAAAGCGTTGCAGGAATAAAATGTAGAATTGTCAAAGAAGAGGGATAATGGACAAGACTGTGAAATTTTCAGACAAAAAAACGATCATCCTTATTCCCTATGAAGATCGGAAGGGAGAATGGATGACCATGGCTTTGGACAGATATCGATTTAAAAGAAGAATAAATCATGCATCAAAAATTTTAAGTCCTATACTGGAGAAACATTTACAAATAATAACTCAATCTCATGCACAAAACCTGGACACCCATAAAGATCTGTAATGCCAAAATATACAGCCAGCGTGTTTTACAGTCATCAAATTTCTACAGTCAGTTTAGAGAAAAGTCGCATTCTAAGGGGAGTCTACAGTCACTGACGTCATGGGGGAGTCTACAGTCACTGACGTCATGAGGGGAGTCTACAGTCACTGACGTCATGGGGGAGTCTACAGTCACGAGCCACGTGACTTAAATCATATATAAACTTGTAACATTTTGAAAATTTTCATCAGTCTTGAGCAAATCTCCTTGTGAGATCCTTATCGTCAACAAAGATGGAGCAAAAACATCAAGACGTGATTAAGTCAAACTACTCAACATTGGTGAAGAAAATGATGGCTGTTCCTGTTGCGGGGCATCTTTACGCCTCAAACATAATTACTGATGAAATGAGACAACAGATAGACGCTGAGAAAACCAGCTATGACAAAAACAGGAAATTGATCAGCATCATTTTACGTCGAGGTTCGAGAGCTTTTATGGGGCTTAGAACGGCATTGATGAAAGCCAATCAAGCTGACTTATCCCGACTCCTGATGAATAAGGATGATGACACAAAGTCTGAGTACGAAAAGAAGCTGGTCATGGCAAGATCATTAGTCGTCAGTACTAAAGAAAGAGGAGGTTCCAGAAACGAATCAAAGAAAGCTGATCATCAACAGTCTCAGGAGCCAAGATGTAGGATAAGTTTGGACGACTTTAATGATCTATTCCTCACCGTCATGCCTTTCAAGGGGGAGATTTACGTTCACATCCGTCACCTCGCAGAATCACATGGTCGTTTCATTGCCACCAAGAAGGGAGTTACCTTTCCTTTAGCCCGTTGGTTAAAGTTTGAATCTCTTTTACCAGATATTCAAGACTACATAGACAATACTGGAAAAGAGGATGAAGAAGCACAGTGGCATGTTGGTGGAGGTGTGTTCGTTTCATTATCACCAGGCTATCCGACAGTGGACATAAGACACTTCTGGAAGCCAGAAAATGTTCAAGAACCTATACCTACAAGGAAAGGTGTTACTCTGAACAAAAACAAATTTGTCAGACTTAGAGATGTCATCGAGGAGATGCATGAATATGTTCCAGAACTAAAGGACGTTGAACTTTGCATGCTCAGTGAGTCTCATCAAAATCAACTTGGAATGTTAAGCTGTCCCGAATGTACCCCCTTTGGCTACGACCCACAAGACAACATGTCGATGGAATGTAACGCGGGTGATTTACCAGACATGGAAACCATCGAGAGTGATCTTGAATGACAATGAACACTAAAATAATTAATGATATGAATGTAACATATGTATATATATATATATATATATATATATATATATATATATATATATATATATATATACATATATATATATATATATATATATATATATATATTATTTATTGTGCATCGAATTTTTGTGTTATCATTTTATTCTAACAATATCAAAATAAACTAGTTCCAAACGTGCGATGTATTTTTTTTTACAATGATATAAAATGTTACTGTCGAAGAGAGATCGTTAGTATGTTCCAGTATGTCAGACTACACGGATTACTTGAGGGAGCTCTACTACACTCCCGGTAAACCGGGGGCATATGCAGGGCCTGAAAAATTATATCAGGCTGTTAAAAAGGAAGGCAAATACAAGATTGGTAGACGAAGGATAAGACAGTTTTTAAACAATGAAGATTCTTATAGTCTGTATAAACCCATTCGTAAAACAATTTCCGCGTTCAAAGGTGATAGTGAACACGATCGATTCTATGTGGGATGGTGACTTGGCAGACGTTTCAAACATCGCATCCCATAACGATGGTTATAAATTCTTATTAGTGCTTATTGACATATTTAGCCGATATTTATTTATAATCCCCTTAAAAAATAAACATCATCAAAACATTGTTGACGGTTTAAAATCAGTTTTCCAAAGAGGACGAAAACCTAAGACCCTTAGAACAGATAAGGGTAGTGAATTTAAAAATCGTTGGGTAAAGACATTTCTGAAGAAAGAGGGAATAAACGTCATGTACACTCAAAATGAAACAAAAGCAAACTATGCCGAGAGGGTTATTCGTACCATGAAGAACCTAATGTATCGTTATTTTATGAAGAACCGAACTTACCGCTTTGTGAATGTCTTGCAAGACTTGGTGAAAAGTTACAACAATAGACCTCACAGATCATTAGGGGGGAATGCTCCAGCCAATGTTAAGCAAGAGAATGCCGATGAAATAAGACTAGCGGCTTATCTGTCGGGGAAAACAAAACCAGACCTGGCAAAAAACGATCTGAACCAGCCTAAAAACTCAAGCAAAAAAAAAGTGCAAAAAAGAGTAAAACCCTTTTTCAAATTAAAAATTGGAGATAATGTCAGAATATCACAGCTAAAACACCCTTTCCAAAGAGACTACCAGCAGAAATGGACAGAAGAGTTTTTTAAAGTGAGTGAAAGATACAAAAGAGGTCAAGTACCTGTGTACAAAGTAAAAGATTTGGCAGATGACCCTATAGAAGGTACTTTCTACGAGTCTGAGCTTCAAAAAGTCGTAAAGTCAGAAGATGTTTCTTATAGAGTGGAGAAAATACTTAAAAGAAGGCGTCGTGGTACAACCAATGAAGTTTATGTTAAATGGGAAGGATGGCCCAAGAAATTTAATTCATGGATTCCAGAGAGTTCTCTCGAAAAACAATAAAAGCCACCATTTTCTGCAATTTCTCTCTATTCAAGATGAGCGTTCGAATGGTATTGACGTCTACGGACAGCTCTGAATATTTTGAAAATAAACCCCATTGCTTCCGAGTTCAATTAAATAAACAGATTCAATTTGACGGATATTGGACTGTTGCCTTGACAGAATTTTCTACAGAGAGCTGGATTTCATCTAAGAAGAAATCAGAATTGTTTGTGTGTTGCGATATTTGTGAGGAAACAATTATTGGGGGGAAAGAGGCACCCCTCCTAAGACGCATATACCTGGGAGAGAAACCAGAAAATATCACTTACACACTACCTTATTACATTCCAGTTAAAATTGGCCAATTACAGCAGATTGCTATATATATAACGGACAGAGAAGGAAATTTAGTTTCATTTTTAAACGGACCGGTGACTGTAACACTTCATTTCAAAAAGTTTCCTTACGTTTTATGATGAATAGTCAGACCTACATCAGCGATCCCAAAATATGGGAAGCTTTCTACAAGAACATGGCAGAGAAAAAATTCAACCCTTACAAATACAAACCAAAACAAATTGGGAGAGGTGTGAGAAGTTACAAGTCTTATGTCATTCCACTGAGGCCTCACTCACAGTTAGAATCAGTAGAAAACAGCACTCAAGTGACCCCTGTAGCTGCCGTGGAGGAAAGAGCTAAAGTGGAACATGCCAAGGATGTAAAAGAGGGAGCTCCATTTGTCAAAGTGCAGGGAAGTATAAAAAGGCCACGTACAGAATCTTCTGTCATTCCTTCAAAGAAATTGAAGCCAACAACATCTCAAACTCCGAGGAGAAAACAGGCATCTAAACCCAAACAAAGAAAGACCACCGGAGAAAAGAAAAAGACGTCTGTTAAGAAACAGCGACGAGTGCCAAGCAAGAAAACACAGTCTAGAAAAAAGAAAGAATTTAATATTGACAGCTACAGAAGTATCTTCAAGCTGTAAAAATGGCATTTTTAAGCAGTGATAATAAAGACATAGCACAACCAATGGAACTCTCTCTTTTTGCATCCCCCACAAACCAAGTAGCGGTCGAGAAAGTGTATTTTACAGAAGCAAGACCAATTTCTAGCATAGGAGTGTCTGACACACCCATTGAGATCGTAGTGTCAGGCTCAGGAGCAGAATACATTGATTTAAAAAGAAGTAAACTATACGTAAAAGCCCGAATTCTGAAAGCAGATGGATCGGCACTGGCAGCAAACGAAGAAACTGGTGTAGTGAACTTACCTCTACAAAGCATGTTCTCCCAAATGGATGTCTACTTGAACAACAAATTGGTCTCTTTCAATACCAATAACTACCCGTGGAAGGCTTATCTCAAAACAATTTTGTTCAGCGGGAAAGACGAACTCAATTCACAAAAACAATCTGAGCTGTTCTTTAAAGACGAGGGAAATCTTGCCGACGGTAATGCATACAATGGAGGCAATGCCGGTCTGGTCCTGCGGTATGGTTACACTCAGGAAAGTAAAGTCTTTGAGCTGGAAGGGAACCTGATGGAAGATATCTTTGATATAGATAAATACTTGATAAACGGAGTAGACATCTACATCAAACTCTTTAGATCCAGTGCCCCTTTTGTCATCATGTCTGCCGCTTCTACACCAGCCTACAAGTTAGAATTACAAGACGTCGTGTATAAAGTGGCCAAAGTACGTGTTGATCCAGGTGTTCTGCTGAACCATAGTAAACAGATCGAATCCACCCCTGTAAAGTATACCATATCAAGAAATGAACTAAAAATGAATACCATACCCAAAGGATCTACCGAGTTTTACTGGGACAATATATTTCCACAGGCAGTACCCGATCGAATCGTGGTGGCTCTGGTGGACCAGAAAGCTGTGAATGGGGATTACACAGCCAACCCCTTTAATTTCGAGCATATGGGATTAACAGATATCGGGATATACGTCAACGGAGAAAGCGTACCTGGAAGACCACTGAAGACGGACTTTACGGCAGGACATTATTCAGCCGCCTATGCTCGTTTATTTGAAGCCTCTGGGAAATGGAACAACGATGCTGGACTGATTATCTCTCGTGATAATTTTGGAAATGGATACTCACTTTTTGTGTTTACGATAGATCCTTGTGGATTTGGAGAAGAGTATTTAAACCTGATTTGTAGGGGAAACACCAGACTGGAATTGAAATTCAAACAAGCAACAACCAAAGCTGTCAATGCCATTGTATTTGCAACTTTTTCATCCCTACTTGAGGTTGACAAATCACGTGACATTAACTACATTCAACCAAGAATTCAACGCATCTTTTAAATATGGTGAAGACAAATCCATGCTTAAGACGTTACGTCAAAGGTGTATTTGCTAGTAATATATTGCCTCAAAGGGTTACAGAATTTCCAAGCGCCTTTATCGTCAATACACAACCTTTACCATTACCCGGAGAACACTGGGTGACAATCATCGTGTACAGTCCATTGCAAGCAGAGTTCTTCGACAGCCTTGGAAAATCCCCAGCTGATTACAGTCAAGATATACAAAACTTTGTGAAAATGAACAGTGTTGATTGTCGTTTCAAATCCATTCGACTTCAACCTCGTAATTCCGACTTATGTGGACTTTATGTATTAGTATTTCTAATTGCAAGATTGTGTTTAAAAAACTCGTTCAGTCATGTGTATGATTTATTTTCTAATGACATTCAATCTAATGATGGTTTTGTAAAAAGTTTTATGCATGAATATTTTATGTATCATTAAAAATCATGAAAAGTATATACAGGAGTTATTTTATAATTGAATAAATATTTATATGTGTGTGACATAGCACCTAACTTCATTTTGAAAAAGTCTGGCGACTGAGAAACATGGAAACAGAGAGTATGAATAAATGGTGGAACAGCCGTTCCTTGCTACCTTTTTCTGCACCTACCACCATTTTAATATGTGGTAGTACACAAAGCGGAAAAACGCATTTTACTAAAAAACTTTTACAAAACGCTAATGGTATGTTTTCCATACCTGTGGATAGAATAGTGTATGCTTATTCTGAACATCAACCTATGTTTGAGGAAATGGTGCAGACGATACCAAACTTATCATTACACCAAGGATTGCCTTCTAAAGAAGACATAGAACAGTACACCGAGGGTATGGATCACACCATACTGATACTGGATGATCTCATGTTACAAGTTGCACAATCTCAGGACTGTGTACATCTGTTCACGGTGACATCTCATCACAGAAACGTGACCACAGTGATGTTGTCCCAGAACCTATATCCTCCGGGAAAATATGCAAGGACCATTTCATTGAACTGCCTCAATATCATTTTGTTTAAGAATTACCGTGATTCTAGACAGATCATCACTTTTGGATCTCAGATATTACCAGGACAGGTCCCCTTTTTCAAAGCGGCATACGAATCCGCAACTCGACCAAATTTCGGTTACTTGCATGTTTGTTTAGAACCAACACAAAACAGAGAGTATCAACTAAGGTCTCGTATCCTCCCGGGTGAGGAGATGATCATTTACCAACCTATATAAATAAGAATGATTTTGTTTTCTCTACTCATTATTTAAACATGAAGTAAACGGTGAAGAAACACGAGGCTTTTTTAAAATTTCTCTTGTATGCTGACAGTGCACAGCAAAAAGTACTCGTTAAAGCCTTGACCAGTGAACAGTATGATGTGCTTAGTGAAATAGCACTTAACATTTATACGGGGACTTATCCTTTGCCTAAAAAGTATATAAACCAACTGAAACCTTACGAATCACACATTCGATCTCTGGGATCCAGAGAAGTCAGCAACCGAGAGAAACGTCGGATATTACTCAAACATACTTCTTTAATATCACTTTTAATAACACCTATTGTGCAACATTTTCAAAGAAAATGGCGAGGGAAATGATACTTGTGCCGAAACTGAAATATGAACATTTACTTCAAAAATTGGACTATGCCAAGGATCACTCGACTCAAGCTATATCCGAGACCGTCCAGACCTCGAAGCAAACCCCCGAAGATCGAAGCCAGAATTGCGGCGACCAAGTGGATGACACCCACCTGTTACAAACTGGAACTGGTTATGTCAGTAAGAAAAAAGTCGGAAGACCTCCTGGAATCATTAATGTTCGACGGAAGAAGAAAAAAATTCCCTGGCTTACCTATTAACAATGTTATAACAATGAACAAAAGTGTAATGTTGATCATTTATTTGTAAATGTCATTCAATAAAAAGATAAAAACATTAAGAACTTTTTTTTCACAATTAAAATCCAAAGGGCAACGTGTCTAAGTTGGGAAGAATTCTCCTTTTGGTGTACACCATTTTATAATTTTTAGTTTCTACTCTGTTTAGCAATTTCCTCTTTCTACTGTCTCTCGATATTTTACAGGGGTTGACAATTTCGATTTGTCGGTCGTGTGAGGTGCAGATGATGGACTTAATGGCATCGAAATTGATCAGTTTTGAGTTGGCCCAGTTCAGTGTTAATCCCTTAACTTTACATTCTTCTTTCCCCGACAACGTACGATAAGCATAATTCTTAGGACCCCCCGACACAAATTCAACAATGTAACCATCTTGTGGGGCGATCTCGTTAGTTAACTCTCCCAAGTAATTACCAATGGGTAGATAACTTAAGTCGTCCGACTTTTTAGCCTTAAAAATAACACTGTCTGTATCAAAATACAAAACATTCTCGTTTAATTTGTCAAGAACACTGTATAGTTTCAGTCGAGCCCACATGGTGGTAAAAGAGGCTAAGAATATATTGGTTTTGTTATCGAATTGAGTAAACAAAGGGTTGTTACTCCACTCTAAATGGAGTATGTCTCTTGAAACAATGTGAAAATTGTGTGGTACTTTTGTTGGATCTGAAAGCATCTGAAAAAATTTTTCGGCTTCTGCTTCGTGAATAAACATAGACTGTTGCATGCCTAACCTTTGACCAAATTTACCCCAAAAACTATTTAAACAGAGTTTTGCTAAACATCGCAAACCGGGATTTTTTTTTAATTTTGTTATAGTCTAATTGTATGCCTTCTTTCTCTTTGTATTCCCTGATGTATTTCCATTTATCTTCTTCTGTAACGCATTCGGCTGGAAATCCCGAAGCCTCCTGTTTGATTTTTAAGAACATATTTACATATTGAGCAAACAATCCTCCCTCACACGACTCGACGTCGTATTTTGACGATTCGGTAAAATGATAGACCTCATAAATGTTTAAAATTTTGTATCCTTTAGACGTTGCCGTTTGAATTTCGGGAGTACACCACGTGCCCGTGATGGTTCTGTCTTCTTCAGAACATGTACATGCATTTTGATTTTCACTGTCCGCACATGTGCGACACAGTGGAAACTTTAATTTTCCATTCGAATTATAAGGAAGTACAGGATGATAAAGTTTTCTAGGGGGGAGAATTTTAATTTTGGCAAGTCCAAAGTACTGTGACAAGTCCTGGAAATTGTCCGTAACAATGGTAGGATGGCCAACGGGGTAGCGACAGTATTTGTTGGTCCATGGATAGAGACTGGTAAAGTCGAAGTACTGTATGGTTTCGTCTTCTGCAGCTTTGTAATGTAGTTTGATGGCATTGGTTCTGCCACCAAAAAAACTGTCACGTGGGTCGAGTCGGTCTTGGAGATCTAGGGTCCACACGAATTGTTGTAATGCCGCATTCTTGTCCAGTTGATATTTAAACTGATGCTCCCAAATGGTAATCAAGTTGTATCCCAGATGTTTAAGTTCTTTTTCTCTGTTTATTGTCATATCGTATAATTCTTTGATTGTTTGATTGGTGGACGGATGTTTGATGAAATTTCGGTCTTCTGGGAAACAGGAGGGACAACCGTGGAACACACAACCTAGTTTAGAGATACAAAAAAAAAACAAATTTAATAACATGTATTCGTGGTTAAGTCCAGGCTTCGGGGCCACCAACGCTGAGATTTTCTCAAATCTGAGATTTCTCAGAAAATTTGAGTTTTTCTCACCAAACTGTGCCACCAATGAAATATTTTCTGAAACTCAGACTTATCTTTTGAGTTTTTTCTTAAATCTGAGATTTTTCTCAAATCTGAGATTTCTCTGAAACGTGCGTGCCACCAACATTTTTTCTGACTCAGCTGAGAAAAAAATCTGAGATTTCTCAAAAAATCTTGAGATTGGTACATAGTAGTCTCAAATAAAATCTCACAGAATTATTTTATGGTAAAATGGTTGCAAATATTATGACAGTGCACACGTTAATCAATGAATACATGAAATTAACGTGCAAACACAGAGAGCATGTTTATTTCTCCCAAACCAAGATCATACGTTTTTAAGAAAGGGGGGGGGGGGTCTTACGCACATGTAAAAAATCTCATAATCTCATAATATTGTCCACGCAATGAAACAATGCACTTGAAACTATATCAAAAGAAAAAAAAAATAAGGAATAAAATCAATATTCTTGTGACATGTTTTACATAACGTATATCTTCATTCATGCAAGAATTATTTTCATTTATTAATTAAATTCATATTTTAGTGTGCTACTCATGGTTAGGCAAATTTATTAATTCACATTGTATATACATGTATATCAGAAAAGAAAATATGATTAGGTAATATTAATCTCCACGACCTCTTCTTTGTTCTTTCTCCGGTTGTTATTTTTTACTTGTACAATATACGTACCTGATCTGTAAATTATACGCAAATATTTAAAAAAAAATTGTCTAAATTTCTGTGTAAAAATATTCTATTTATTCATAAATCACCATTTATTAATCACTGATGAAAGCAATCTGTCTAATTTGGATCTTCACTAAATCTATAAAATTCTTAATTGAGAGTAGGGATCCAGTGATTCTTTCCAGTGGGGGGGGGGGGGGAGGGGGGGGGGAGGGGGGGGGGTCATCCAAGTCAAAAAAGAAAATCCAACCCAGAAATTTCTTGACAAGTAAAACTGATTTCCCAAAAGTATCAAACCGCGAAAATTTCTTGAAAAGAAAAAAAAATCCGTTTCACAAACGTGAAAAACCTATTTCGTTATGGTAGTGGTGGGGTTCACGTTTTCAATGGGGGGAGGGGTGGTGTCCAAAATCAATTTTTATTTGATTCAATATATACTTTTAATAACTTTGCAAATTCCGGGGGGGGGGGGGGGCGACAACCTCCTCCCTCTAGATCCGCGTATGGGCATCTGCTTTATACTCGCTATGCATCGCACACAAATATCCCTGACCGTTTATATTATTTGTAAGAATAAGCCTGACTTTTTTTTAATACGACCAGTTACATTTTGAGATTAAAAAAAAAACAAGTATGGTCCTAAGTTTCAAATAGTACATGATTACGCCGTGAGACTTTTCATAGGAATTAATAACTTAATCGTCACTTGATAAGTGATTATTAGATTGATTTAGGTTTCCAGTGTAACAACGAATATTGCTCACTATATTCGTTCTTATTATATCTGAAATTTATAATTATTATTTATTTTATACCTGAAAAGAAGAATATTTTTCCTGTGACATTTTCTCACAAGGGATCGTGGAAAATGTGATGTGTTATTTAGCCTCGTCCCTACATACATGTCCGTAGTTCAATTCAGGTTTTTTGTTTTTTCGGGGGAAGGGGTGTGTATACCTGAAATAACCTGACATTAAATAATTTATATCGAAATTTTCTTGATAAATTGGGTTCACTTAAAACCAAGCATACATGTATATTGAATTGAATTGTAATTATGTTACTCGCCCTTGACTGACATTTTTTCTGTCGCAACTTATGCACGAATTTTACGGAACACTCAAGAAAATTATCATGTGAGAAAATTAGCATTTAATCAGCTAGAAAAAAAATACTCGGTGTTTTCTTAATTACTGTTTTTGCCGAGTTTGCAGTATTAAAATCATCATTTCGGCGGTAAAATTTATTTTCTTTGATCGCTTAAAATGATTTTTTAAAATTATTCTAAATAGGGACAAAAACTCCCTATATTTAAAACATTTTTGCTATGGAGAGTAAAATGTAATAGATATATCTGACAGTGTACAAAACAAAATAAAAGAAAAAAATGTGTAATCGGCCTGTATATATTATGGTCTTGATCCGCCTATCTACTCTTTGTAATCTTTCGACACGTAACGTCACAATGGCGGAAGTGACGCCTCGGTGTATATTTTTGTGTGTTTATGTAGACAGACGAACCAAGACTATAAAGTTTGGATATGTTTTGTGTTATTCTTCTATAGGGATTATATTTTACGGGGACTCGGTGAATATTTATTGTCGCAAAGATCGTAATGGAATCCTTTCCGTTGAGTGACTCAAAACAGCAAATAAAAGACGAAGGTAGTGTAGAATGTGTATTTTCGCGATTATACACCAAAATATTGCATAAACAACTAACTGAAAGGTAAATTCAATCATTGATTCAACAGCTTCGTGCATTATAAGAAAAAAGGTCGCATATAACAACAAGAATAAGTCTAAGATTTTTCTCAAATCTCAGCTTACGTGAGACGAATCTCAGAAATGTTGGTGGCACGGTGTTTTAGGAAAATCTCAGGTGAGGCAGAAATCTAAGATTTGAGGCTGAGATTTGAGCTGAGATTTTTATATGTTGGTGGCCCCGAAGCCAGGTACGCCGCCGCCGCCGCCCCCCCCCCCCCCTTCCAGTTTAGGGGGGGAAAGGGGGTAAATGTTAGATATAAAAACAGAACTATATTGCCAGGTCTTACCATAAAATTCGTAAATGGTTCCTTTTCCGTTGGGAGTCTGAACAAATCCGTCACATCTATAATTGGTGCCTTGGACTTGATATTCACCTCCGTTGAGAGCGTGAGAAATGCTAATGGGATTTCCCCGTTGACGGCTTTTTTCCATCAACCATTCTAACCACTGAATGGAAATCTTGCTGTAATTGTCGCGTTTCGTATAACCTTGAGAGGGCACTACTGCTATGGGACTCTTGAAATGTCGTCTTCCTATCTGTATATTTTCGTCCTTTCTTAAGTCAACTAATGACGTCCACGAATCATCGATTTTGACCACTTCTATACCCTCAAGCGTATGGACATCATACCAAGAACATTCCCCGTCTTTGGTGATTTCTATCTTGTACTTTCCTTTCAAAAATAGAGATTTGAATATCCCCATGCACACGCTTGCAATGGTGACATAATCAAATGGGTCGATTCCAAACGTGGTTCTTTTCTTGACGGTTCCGTCTGCTTGTGTAATGTGTTCTTTGATGGTCGTCACCTTAATCATTAATTTTCTAAATTCCAGACAGCCCCGTCTCAGTATATCAACGTCCGAGCGACAATATTGCAACATTTCTTCTCGAAAATTAAAGCTTTCGTTCTGTTTCGTTGCGTGCCATTCTGCAAGCTTTTTCCGCTCCCCAGTCGACATGGCATCGTATCCATAATATTTTAATTCTGGATATGGCCCCACATAATTTTGATGGGCTTTGGTGTTAAAAAAATGCGGAAAGTAACCTTTGCAGAGTTCCTGTAGACCAAAAGCTTCTGGTATTTTAGCTAGTTTCATGGGAAGGAAATTGAGGGAATCCACAAAAGTTAAATTCAGTTTTTGGGCAATGTTTATGTACATGATTTTGGAACCATTGTATATGATCTTGCTAGGTCGAATGGAGTGTCGTTCGATGAGAACTTCTAAAACGGGGTACAAGTCAAAACTTTTGGCATTGTGTGCAACTAAAATCGAGTCTCTGCAGTGTTTACTGGTGACGTAAGCACAAAACTGCTCGGCGGCGCTGTCACCAGAAAACACGAGTTCCCTTTTCCCACAAGTGTCGGTACAAGGGGAATACAAATATTCTCCTTTTCGGGTCCGGGAACATTTTCCACATCGTGTTCCACAATGATGACAGGTAGCACCGTCCACTAGTTCCTCTTTTTCGCATTTGTGACAAGTGGTTTGTAGTACGGCAAAGTTGACTTTGTGTTGTTGTAGACCGCAGGACGGATCACGACAGTTCTGACAGAGTCTGCAGTTAGGGCACTGGCGTTCCTCCTTAACACAATGGCGACATCTGATGCAAGACGGTCTGTATCCTTTGTCGCAATGAAAAATGTCATCTTGACGAGTCTCAAAATCGTAGAACATAAATTTCTTGTTTCTCTTTTCTATATCAGACGTATGCGATTTCTGATAACAATTGTGTTCCCCCGTTTGATATTCTCGACAGTTGGGGCACTGCCACTCTTGACAAATATGTAAATCGGGAGAGCGCTTAGCACGTTCCAGAGTGACTCTACAATTTTTGCATTGGTAAAACACGTCACAGGCGGGGGGATAACTTTCTTTCTTGACAACTCTTTGTTGTTTATGTCTCTTAAAACACGTCCAAGACCGACAGATCCGACCACAGGAACGACAACCCATTTGGACGTCTGTTTCTGGGCAGTTGTCGTGTAAACATACTTCACAAGAGGTGGCACAAGAGTGTTTGGATTTATTTTTATACGGTTTTAAACAAGTATGGCAAAAATACGACGCCTTAAAAAATCCTTGTATCCTAGCAATTCCATGCCAGTGTTTTTCCTGTTCCGAATCCACGTGATACAAATAGAGACGAGGCTTACCCTGATCCTCTGTGACCCTGACAAATTTGTTTCCAACGGCAGAGGACACGACGTTGATCGATACATCAAGTAAATTTTCAAAAGGTTCGATATCATTCAGACCTAAATACCTGTCATTGGGCACACCGGCTTTTTCACATAGCCCCATGGCCAGCTCCGTTTGCATTTTTTGTCTCGACGTTTTCAAGATATTGTCATAATATGTTTGAGAAATAGTGCGGTGTTTGAGGGCGTGATCTAGCATCGTTCCAGGATCATTCCTCACTAAATTGTTCCATGTTTCCGTATCTACTTTCTTACACGTTTTTAGAAAACACAGACCGATGGAAATGGCCATACATAAATTGTCATTATTTTGAACGTGAAAAAGTGATTTTTTCCTTTCTATACTATTTTTAGGACCGAAAAGAGTTGTAATAGGTAACTTTCTAGGGTTACCTCCCCCTTTAGGTAAGTCAATGGACCCGATGGTGACTAGCAGGTTTTCATCTACGGGTAAGCTTTCATTCGAATTGAGTACCTTGGTGATCTCAGACATGACGACATCTGCATTCAATTTTTCCCAGGACTGCAGCGGCACGACGATAGGATTGTTTAAACTCGGATGACTTAGGACCACCCTTCCCAAATCCGCATCATGACCCTTGGCCTGCGACAACAAGTCGTCGAACATCTCATGTAATTTGTTTTGGATATTTATCAATTTATCCCCCCGCCATTGCTCGTTAAATTTCACCTTGAACGTTGTGTCGCGGGCCAAGTTTTTCTTAAACGTTCGAGTATCTCTCTTCCAGATGTAATAGGGTTTTTCTAAAGGGTCCCCAGAATCGGAACTCTCCCCACCCCCTGACTGGGCACTCGTTGACGGCTGGTCGTCATCGATGGAAAGTCTTGATTTTTTTGCAGGAGATTCAATGGCAGAGAGAACCTCTTGCCATAAGTCGTCTATGTGCTTTCCCCACTTAAGTTCCTTTTCATGCTGGAGTTCTCTTAATCGGTTCTCGATTTCGGCGTCACCAACAAGACCATTGGCTATTGCAAACAACTGTATGGTGTCTGGGTCTGTCAACGAGTCCAGGATTTCTTTGAGGAGACTTCCGTCTGACATGTTCTAAATTAAAAATTCAGATTGGTTATGAATTTCTTGAAACTGTATTGTCAAAATGATAACCTACAATTCATCAATGTATAATTATAATATATTGTTACACCACAACTCATCCAAAGAAAAACAAAGCCTTTTTTCAACTCCAAAAACTTTTATTTAAATTCACAACTTTTGATTGGTATATTCAATTGTAAACATGTAAACTGTATGCTAAAAATCAACTGTATAATCAAAAAAGTATTCCAACAAAGTAAATTCAAATGTACCTCAATTCTGTCATAAAAAATAAAATAAAAAGAACAATAAAACTGATGGATACTCCCTACATGACATGAAATCAATGAACAAGAGAGATTTTGTCCTGAGGGTCCAATAACTGAGCATCACTGACTAGACATGTGCATCAAAATTGCTTTTGTATTACTTTCATGTTGAAAATAACAATTTTTTCCCATAAAATAAGGATAATGTTCTTAGTGAGTAGACCATAAAAACCTAGAATATATACTATAGAGTTAATCTGATTTTCTTAAGCTGTAAACCAAATTTCAAATGACAAGAAATTAAATTAAAATTTTTTTTATCAAAAAAAAAATGGGGGGGGGGGATATTTGACCTTGAACAGATGACCTTGATTTCCCTTTCATTTAAAGTGTACATAATGAATATCATTTAAGCGAAAATGTTGATTGAATTTCCATGACGGTTATGGGATATATGAGCTCTGATAGACAGACAAACGGACAGCTTATCTCCCTGAACATTTTTTCAAGGAGCATAAAAAAATACATAAAAATCACAGTACAATTGTAAATTTCAATTGTAAAAAATCATATAAAAAAAAATCAACAGTTTAATTTAAAAAAAAAACATTCTAATTAATACTGATAAGGTATTTCCAGATACCAATTGTCATAAAATGTATAAAAAAAAAACAAAAAAAAAAAAAAAAAACAAAAAACAAAAAAAAAAACATAAAAATCACCTTTTAAACATCTACACAAGATTCTGAACATTTCCTTAAGACTTCAATGGTAAAAAGAATCCCATTTCTATTATCACAATAAAATCATTTTAAAAAATACACATATGTTAATGAGTATTAATTACCAAAATCAAAAAAAAAATTCTGATTTCAACCGCATAATCAGAAAAAATTGAATTAAAAAAAAAGACAGTATAACATTCATCTTTTTTTTTCCAAAAGGAATCTCAAAGTTTTTTCCTTCAATACAGGACATACCTTTTTAAATCAACAGTTTAATTAAAAAAAGTATTCTAATTAATACTGATCAGGTATTTCACCAATTGTCATAATATGTAAAAAATCACTTTTTAAACATCTACACAAGATTCTGAACATTTCCATAAACTTCAATGGTAAAAATCCCAGATCTATTATCATAATAAAATCATTTAAAAAATACACACATGTTAATGAGTATTAATAAGCAACATCAAAAAAAAAATTCTGATTTCAACCGCATAATCAGAAAAAAAGAATTTTAAAAAAGACAGTATAACATTCATCTTTGTTTTTCTAAAAAAAAAATCTCAAAATATTTTTCCTTCATACAGGACATACATCATTAAATCCAACCAAAAACATATAACTACAAGACAAAATTAACAGCTTTTTGTCAATTATTAAAAGTAAAAAAAAAAAATAAACACTAATCACATGGTAGCAGTCAAAGCAAGGAACACTAGCTTGACAGAATCTGCAATTGTTCAACAATGTTTAAAAATGCATCCTTAATGAAATAAAACTTTTCCCTTTGCTTTCGATCTTGTGTTATGTGCCGGTGCATCAGGTAATAATCTAGTGGAGGATTGTGGGGTGTTATAATTAGATGTGTCCGGTGTCGATTGGGAAGGTTGACCTACTCCATGACTCGCATCAGGTGTGGCATCGGTAGGTGGGTGTGCTGAAAGGTCTGGTAAAGGAATGTGCTCGTGTGTATCAGGAGTGTCACTACTGTTTCTTGTATGGGACATACAGAATCTCTTTAAATATCTTTTAAGAAGGTAGATGATTATGGTCAATGTGGTGGTAATTGCCCATACTAAAACCCCTAGTACAAAAAAAAAATATTGTTAACAAATATTTTAAGTATTTCAGCAAAATAATGATATAACTGGTACCCACTACTTATTCAAATCAATTACACATATCGCTGTCTTTCTATACTTTATCCATTTAAAATCCATTCGAAATAATTTAGTAAAATAACTACATGCAATATTGTACTTCAGTTAACTTGCATAGATCATTTAAACTTCGGAGGCATCAAATATAGAATCATAGTATTTGTCTGATTCAGAAGATATTAGAGATTGTATTCTGCTCAACTCTATTTCAGTTGTTGAGGGTAACTTCTTTGGTTTATGTCTGGTGGTTTTCTCTTTCTTAAATATTTTTTTTTCTAACTGATGACACATTTTTCTTCTTTTTTTTTAAAATTTACTTCCAACCTTTTTAAGATATTCTTTGATAGAAATTAGCACAACTACTAGAATGAAAATACAAATCCCTATATTAATGCACAAGAGTATGATTACACGCTGACCTGATTCTGTAGACTCATCAAAGAGACTGTCATCATCATCATCATCATCTGGTCTGAATGATCCTACAATAAAAAGATTACTTCATACCTGAATTAATTTTAATACCACAACATCTGTTATGTATGTTTTATTACAATGAACAATGAGCATTGCATAATCTTTGTCAAATTATGTAATTCCACAAATCATTTATATTCTTTTACATAAAATATAATTTTCCTTGGCAAAAACTAATACTACCTTTTATTCAAAGATGATTGGAAATTATATGGGTGTTACTTTGTCCACTGAAATTCCATACACATTAAAATTAATCTAACTGAAACACTTACTGTGATCCACTGTATTGCCCTTGTATCTCATTGCTAGGGTTGTCCTTACTGACGATCGAGTTGTTTGGATCCTGCGGGTTGTCCTTACTGAAGACCGAGTTGTTGTTTGGATCCTGCGGGTTGTCCTGACTGAAGGCCGAGTTGTTGTTTGGATCCTGCGGGTTGTCCTGACTAAAGGCCGAGTTGTTGTTTGGATCCTGCGGGTTGTCCTGACTGAAGGCTGAGTTGTTGTTTGGACCGTGAGGGTTGTCCTTACTGAAGGCCGAGTTGTTGTTTGGATGCTGCGGGTTGTTCTGACTGAAGGCCGAGTTGTTGTTTGGATCCTGCCGGTTGTCCTGACTGAAGGCTGAGTTGTTGTTTGGATCCTGAGGGTTGTCCTTACTGTAGGCCGGGTTTTCTCTGAAATTACAAAAAAAAGTGTTAAATAAAATGAATTAAAAAAAATACTTACATAAATATTGCTTTAGCATAAAACAACGATTGCTAGTATTGATAAACTTGCTTTAGCATAAAACAACGATTTGCTAGTAAACATCCCCTAATACAAGATAAACATTTTACAATGTAAGTGAATGATGTGACTTAGTGTAAAACTCAAGTCACAGAGTCAGACAAGGACAGATAAACAATTTTGCCTGTAACATCTACGCTTCTAGGCTACATAGAATTTGCAAATTTTATACCTAGCAAACGTTTCATATATTTTCTGCCACGTAGTTTTCTTACAAAATTGCGTGAAATACACGACACGCAAGGCAAAATGAATCACTGAATTATCTTACTATAACTACCGGAAACATATATATATATTAAAAAAAGAAATTCAAGCGACTTATGAGATGACCCCCACATTCCATAGTAAAATTTCATTCCTTTCTATTGGGTCTACTTTAGTCACGTGATTAGTCTCTTTCCCACGGTGCCTTCCAACTTTTCCAATTCATAAGTAAAAACACCTTAGCGGATCAAATAAGATGAAGTAAGAAGGGTTGATATTTAAAAAAAAATACTCACGATGGCAAATTTTGCCGTCCCTGTCCCTTATTAAAGGCAGTCGTCCGTTCCATCCGACAATCCTAACAGCGCAGCTGAACAATCGGATTTCCCTTACAGGCGCAGGCTCGAGTTCATTCTTTATTAATCGCACGCATGTAGTTGCAGCTCTACAAGTGTACACCCCGTGCACTCCTGTACACAATTGACATGGTAAAATGGTTCCACAAACTAGGCTTAATGGAAATAACCAGACAATGATCGCGATCTTCATTCTCACGTCTTGATCCATTACAATCTACCTTTCCAATGCCGCGAAAATTGCACGGGATTTTTACCCGTGATCATCATCATGTGATCAAAATGTAACCTTATTTGGAAAATATACTCCAACATGAGGGCGCGACAATACAGATCATTTAGAGAGTGGCGCCGCTTTATTAAACTGGATGACAGAAATATTAGAGTGACTCAGATTAGTAATTAGATTAAGTTGTTTTTAAATTAGCCAAACAGACTCATATTGTTCTAAATCTATGAGGGCAACTTTAACTGGAAAGTGATCTATACTGGGAAGTCTTAGTTAAAGCCATATATGGCGTAACTGATCAAAAAAATATATTTTTGAAAAATACAAAATTAAGTAAATATAGTTAATACATTTAAATTAAAACTTTTCATACAATTCTGAACACGGAAAACACCTCGTTTCAGCTAATAATACGACTTTATCTTCTCTGTAATGTGTTATTTAAATCTTTCGCATTTTCTTCCATGTCGGAGAAAATTCCGAGAATCCAAATTAAATTCTGATATCTGTATAACGTAATTGACTTAGATTTTGTAATTTACGGAAAAGTTCTATCTTTATATAAAGTAATGATACAAATAATAAGTTCTTATAATTTTAGTTTAATAATAATTTTCATTGTACATACGCAATATATGGCTTTAACAGAAAAATGATGAAAGGTAAATTATCATCTAACTATGTATGATTAACAGCTAATTATTCAATTGACGTTTTAAAAACTTCAAATGGATATATTAAAAGGGTCGTGACACACACAGATAAAAGCCATGACGTTTGCACTTATTGAAATACTAGGTCATGTCAGGACACGCTACACTACCTTTGTGCGCAGGTGTATCGTGAAAAAGCGGAATTTTTAAAATGATTTAGAATTGCCCGCTTTCATTTGAAGAGATTAAGTACGACAGATGATGAGCTATTTCGTATATATTTCTGGTTTTACTTTTGTTTTCTTTTAATATTTTTCTGATTGGTTGGTTTTCTTAATCAACATACTCAATATTTTATCATATTAGAAATATCATCACCAAAATAAACGTAAGTTACGTATACAAGAAAAAATGCAAGTCAGAGTACGTAGGTAAGCGTGAGGGTCACGTCATAAAGTGAAATTTCAATAAAATATGTTGTCTCCTATACATCAAATTAATTACTGTTCCTCATATCCAAACTTAAAAAAAAATAGCAATGTAACCATGACAAACACCCTAAAAGACTATATGCCATTTCTCTTGTATAACTTTTCCGTCTACTTACTTCCTCCCCATGGGTATAAATATGGGAGGAGTAATCTCTAACGGTACCTTTCACCAAAAAAAAAAGAAGAAAGATAGCAGTACTAGTGAGAGAAAAATATGGCAGACGAAATTTTCAACTTTCTGTAAGTAGATCAGATCTTAATCTAATGTTGTTAATTGATAACAATTCTCAATTTTAACTTTTAAAAAGATCGTTGTGGACCAACTTCAGATATCCGATGTATAATGACCAATATTGTTAGTAGGATTTTTTTGTGTGAACCTGATATCGATTTGAAGGGCTTATCAAATGAAAATTATCCACCATAGAAATTTTCAGAATTTTGATTTATACTCGAAGCATCTCACCTTTTGATTTAACATTGAAATTTATGGGAAGAGTGCATTTAATTCTGATATCTTTAGATGAAATTATATTTTTCAAATAAATCTCCTGGTAGAAAGTTACATATACTTCCTCTCTATCAGGATATTAATTAAAATTAATCTTTTACGATGTAAATTTTCAGAAAATAAGATTTTTCTCAATTTTATCAAAAGTAGATAACTCTTCACGAAAGTCCCCAGTGCAAGAGGGCCAGCTTCTAATTATGTACAATTCCTGTAAATTTGGTGTACTTCACTATTGTCGTTACTGAACTATGGTTATTTATGATCATTTCAATCACTAAGATGTGTCCATTTACCTCTCATTACATTTTTAGTCATTCTGTTTTATTTTATTTCAGAGATCTTACAAACTCCGCCAACTCTTTCGAAGAGTTTGAGGCTCTATGGGTACAGATGGGAAAAGATCTTGAAAATGAAGATCCCCCCCCCCCCCTTCTCCTCAAAGAACGGTCACAATCAAACCTGTCGATGCAAACACTTTTGAAAGGTACGAACTTTTACAATTAGAGTTATCGTTCTTACCACACTTAGATTTAGTCTTGCTAGGAGATATATTATATATATAAATTATCGATTATTCCTAAATGATTAAGCTACAAATGATGTTTTAAGATCAACAAAAGTGTATGTTTGTTTTCTCAAATATTTTTCAGTGCATCAAATGAAAGCAAGACATTCATTACATTAGAACCATCAACCCCCGTCGTCCCGCCGTCCTCAACACCCAAGTACTCCCCTCCAGCTGATGAAAACTGGCCACCAGTTGTTGTTGACGAAGAAACGGGCGAGGGATCGTTTGAAAATGTGGAGAATTCTATCCTCACCTCCTTTAGGTGAGGTCTTTTCTTTGTATTATTTAGTTACAACCTTTGAGTGTAGAGTGATAACTCTAGTTTCAGTAAAGAGTATTTTTTCTATGAAACATCTGTTTTTATATACCCACTGTTAAAGACTCGTATTTATATTTCATTGGATTAATGTATGACTAAACCTAATTAAAAATGTATAATTTCATTTTTTTCATAAAGAAGAAAGCATCCTGAAAAATATAACGCACTGGAGAAAAAGATGCGCCAGCCATTGAAGGAAAATGTGAACGAACAATTTAATATATTGAGGAATTTACATAAGAGAATGGCTGAGGATATGCAGCAAAGCTCCATCATAATTAACCATTTAGAGGATAAATTTGAATGCTCAGCTGGACCTGCCAGAAAACATGTGAAGTTTTCTTCTTTATAATTGTTCATAAAGAAGTTGTGGTGATGAATTTGTAAAAAATGAACCTCTTTAAGACAAAGAACTGTAATGATGAATTTCACAAGGACAGATTTTATAAGAATGTTACGTAGTTTATACTTTCAAAAAAGATTTTTTCATCTATTTTGTTATATAGATTTTAAAAAAACTTTTATATTGTGTGAAAATAAACATACCTATAGATGATAAAGTGTTTGGTGATTGTTTCCCTTTACATCTGAAATTTGACTATGAAAAGCTTGTGAAAACTTGGACTTTTTATACTGGTGTAATCATAAAGTTGTCTGGGTACAAAATTCTTTAGAAGTTGCATCGTAATTTCCTTACAAGTTGCTATGTCATTCCCCAAAATGTTTTAAAGTTGCATTGTCATTTCTCTAAAAGTTACAATGTCATTTTCCCTGAGTGTTGCTATGTCATTTCGTAAAGATCTGCAAGTTACTATGGCATTCCCCAAAATGTTTTAAAGCTGCATTGTCATTTCTCTAAAAGTTACAATGTCATTTTCCCTGAGTGTTGCTATGTCATTTCGTAAAGATCTACAAGTTGCTATGTCATTCCCCCAAAATGTTTTAAAGTTGCATTGTCATTACTCTAAAAGTTACAATGTCATTTCCCTGAGCGTTGCTATGTCATTTCGTAAAGATCTGCAATATCATTTCACCAATTGATAACATCAGTGACTGTAGAGTACACCTTGACTGTAAAGTCACCTCTATAATGTTTGGAAAACCCCATGACGTCATTGACTGTAGACTCCTTGACTGTAGACTCATTCTTTGCACTAAGTTAACCCATGACGTCATTGACTGTAGACTCACTTTTTACACTAAGGTAACCCAATGACGTCATTGACTGTAGACTCCACCCTTGACTGTGACCTCCTATGACCTTTTTGGGAAAAACCCATGACGTCATCCTGACTGTAGACTGACTGTTCTCTGTCCCCCTTACTACTATCTATATTCAGCACTCCAGGCCATTGAGTAGTGAGGGATCTTTTTTTAACCAGCACTTACTGCGACACAGGACCTCGGTTTAACTGTCTCCACGTCCCGCAGTGGGATTCGAACCCGTTACGTAAGGATCGACTCCTTCATGTTCGTGACTGTAGAGCAAACTCTAACCACTGCGCCACACGGCGACTGGCACTGAATGAGATAAAATATTATAAGAATCTTTAAAACGATATGATGGAAATTATGAATGTTTATTGCAATTTTTCACGATACATGTTTTTTTAATAAATAAGTTTATATTTAGGTACTATAATGAGGACATGTATTAGTTGGAGTTGTTAATGTATTGCATGAAATTTTCTACATTAGGTTTATTATAAAATAAGGATTGAATAAAAAAAATATTCTGAAATGCCAGAAACGAAACTTCGGTCATTTCAGGGTTTTTTCTTTTCTCTATGTACGATTGTGGTGTACAGTCATAATTGCAAATTTAAAAATGAAAACATTTTTAAGGATAATGGACAGATTGAAATGATATATTCAAATAATGGATTTTGGGATGTTCTAGTATTTTCCCCAAAAATTAATGCTTGAAAGATGTCAAAACCAGTTTACTCTTAACGTTAAATCATAGGGAATCAAGGTTCCTAATATACTCATGTAGTGGCCGAACATTTTTATTCTAAGATACATGTTTTACAAAAATGTGCAATGAATTCTTGGTGCTTTGAAGTTAGAAATTTTGACTTTATAATTTCAAATCTTTACTCAGTGATCAATAATCAAATCCCCCCCCCCAAAAAAAAGAAAATATGAACAATTTTTCGTAGCTTATTGGAAAAGTATTTGAAATTTTAAGTAAATTGAAACCCCCAATATTTTTTAATAAAAACTTACTTTTCATAAAGTGTATGGTAGAAAGGGAAATGATGAATCACTTTTGGCCATGTACTGTAGATTGTGCGACATAAATCATATGCTGAACGATAATGAAATAGACTTTATCCTTGGATTCCCATCTTTGCCAAAATCCCTGGCTGTAATTAACTTATTTCTAAAAGCTTGAAAGACTTCAGAAATTATACAGAAGTCTTACTTCTTTGTTTGATATATACTGTTCGAAAAGAAAAAAAAAAGAACAGAAGAACAAAACATTTGACAGCCTCTTTTTCTCCATCGTGTCAAGCCACGGTTCGGAGTCCGCATATAGCTCTCTTCAGAATGGGAGAAGATCGTATATTTTGGCCATGGTTTGTGACGATGCTATTTCTCATACGTAATCCTAATATGCACTGACCCTGCTTATTGCTGCTAGTCATTGCGCAATGCAAAATTTAATTTGTGAACACACGCAGGAGAAGACTGACCTAAATTAAGCCCACTGAATTCGCAAGAAAATTCTAATATTTCATGCACGTGTATTTTAGTACCTTTTTTCGTACACTTTATAAAGGGTAAATTTTATTCGAGGCACGATAGAATTTTCAAATACGAATAAAATATATAGTTAACTTTTTCCCGTCATAGTCTTTTTAATTATAACTTTGATAAATTAGCAGTCGTTCAGTAGTTTTTGTGTCCGAGATAATTAGGCAATGGCTCATTATTATTTTTTTTTTAGATAGAATCGTAATAAACTTTGCTTTATGGCATCGTATCTGCCTCCAACAACTATTTTATTAATTGATTATCGATAAGATGTGATCATTTTTTTTCTTTCCGAATATATGTATATATATATATATATATATATATATATATATATATATATATATATATATATATATATATATATATATATATATATATATATCTAATGTATTATCGTCAACAGATATTAGAAATTCAAAAATCAAAAGACATCGTAAAATTACAATTAACTTTAAAAGTTTTATTGTATAAAATATCCACAAAACGTCTCGAATACAAAAATTTATAAAACACGCAATTCCGGAACAAGGAATGTGCAGTTCTCGAATCATATTGTACTTTTGGAATTGGAGAAATTTGGAGACCGACGCTTTCCTAGCATGGGGTATCACATAATCAGGGAGTATCAAATTGGGAACGTCTCGTAATTACCGTTTGTCGCATACATGTAACTAAGAAACCACCGTGCGTGTGTTTAGCAATTATAATTATTTGATTTCAAAGTTAAAATATGAAACGAAAATTCTCAAATATTTTTCTCTTAAATATTCCGACTATTGATAAATATTATTTAAATTTTACATTAACACAACGTTACAAAAAGCACTTCTGTAGTTTGCAAATGAATATACGAGTCAGTCTGTGTACGAATTATTGTAGGTCGGCGTAATTTAATGAATATTCATGAAGCGAGAAATATCGATAATGGCAAATATCAGGAATTAGCTTTGTGTCCATCAACAAAATGTCTTTGAAATAACTTGAGAGTATTTGTTAACTATGTGCATTTTATTTTCAAACATCGAATCAACCCTATTTTTTTTATTTTGACTGCAAAAATCGCCGCAAGGGTCCCCGTGATTTTACATTGTTGTTATTTATAGCCCAAAAGCAGCAGCAATACCCTGTGGCTATAAATAGCCACCGTCTAAAAATGAAAGAAATATGATCCTACTTAAACATTAAAACTTACTGACTCTCAGACTATATCGGTCTTATATATCTACATAAAACCCATTGCTAGCGGGGAGCAATGCAATGAAAACAAATTTGTTATGTTATCAATGTAAATTTACGTGAAACCACCCCCTTTCCCAAAGTTTTTGACTCCGTTCAAAAAGATTAAACAATATATAAGATTAAATAAATTCAAAAACTTAAACATGGCGCGAACTCTTCAAAAAATTATATCTTGCCAGATCAGTTATCTTTCTCTAATGAATTTATACTGACTCCTACATATCGTTAAATAAGAAAGGATTTATCCTCAACGAACCTAGCCTATGAAATCATAATTAACGTTCCGTCAAAATAAATATGAAAAATATAAACACGCACGATGAGAAAACATAAAAATAAATTATTTAAATAAATAAAAAAAATGTACATAGTACCTTGTTAATTATTTTACAAGTATATATTCAGAGTTCACAGGTATCGACTTCACGGCCGCTTCATGTTCAATTCATTACAGTTTATTTGGATATATCTTCTTTCACAACGCGCAAGGAGTCGCGGAACTCCGACAAGGATTTCTTTCGCCACCTCTGGGAAGTCGACTTCCTCAGGGTTCACATTCTCTGAATCAGCAATGTGAGAGTCTCTACTTCTTTTTTCCGGACGGGCGGGGTTAATCCTCATTGTCTTGTTCATTACTAAACAAATTGGAGAAGTTTCGACCCTCACACGATTGTTATTGGAATCTACATCACATTCTTCTACTGACATGTCCGATGAAACTATTTCACAACTGTCCTCATATTTCGTCTTGTGGAACGATAGTTTCTTCCATTGGTCGCGTGTCTTAAACTCTCATTAACGGACGTGTCGTCTATTTCTGGCAAGTCTTCCGAGTCAATTAAGATGAAGTCTAGTTCGTCAGTATTATTAGTACTCAGCAGTTGCTGTCAGAAATGTCAGATCCGTTGACTGTGTCAATGTGTGAGAAGTAATTTGAAACTTTTTTGGTTGTCACAAATTTTAGAGATACTATTCAAGATGAAAAAAGACTGTGTTTGTTCCCATAATTTATTTGAATAAAAAATATAAGAGGAAAAACTTTGAAAAATTTATTTATGTGTTAGGCATAATTACAGTGCAAAACGGTCATATTAAATGCTTCGTAGCGCCAAAAGAAGCGCATTGACCGCCATTTTGGTTTTGATTTTTAATTAAGCTATGTGTATAGATTTCAGATATATACTTGATAAAAAATCTCAATACTTTTGATAACAGGATCCAACCGCCTTAAAACAGAATGAAATAAACATGCATTTTTAGTGTACTATAGACGCACGGTGCATTACATAGCAGATAGTGTAAATCCATTTGTCCCATCGGAAAAAAGAGTGGATATGCATTATGTTTACGATTAAATAAAGAGTTTAATTTGGGAAGCTGTTAGATCATCTCTAATCTAGCAAGTGTTATCTATATCTACTGGGAAATTGACAGAAGAATTAAAGATCTCTGACCTCTCTCTTAATTCTTAATTATAGTCTGTCAAATTAAAATACATAAGTACTGGAAGACATGCCTTTTATTTTTCAAAATGAATTTGGTTTAGAGTTATGAAGATTTATTTGATATTGTATAATAATATTTTTAATTTGTTTGGTTCAACAAATAAATTGCGGAGTGTCATATTTCACAAAGATGACAGACAGTTAAATTTATTTGTTTTTTAAACAATATCATTATTTAGTTTGATGTTTTATTTGGCTGTGCCTTAGTTCATCAGTCCTTTAAAAATGTCGAGCAATTAAATTTTCAATGTAAATGTTTAAACAGTGTTGAGTTGAATGTTTAAACAGCTTAGTGATTACCTCTTATATTCATAAAATATATTCAGTGACTTGGCCCCGTTTCCTTAAAAAAAAAACAGCGGGGAGGGGGGGGGGGGAGAGATTTGTGCATTTTTGGCAGTTTTAGTAAGCGCTTGTTCATATTGTTCAACATTTTCTTCTCTTCGGTTATTAATTCCCATGAATATTAAATTGTCTCTCGTGGACCTTGCTTGTAGTTTATTTTTTGCGTCTTTTAGGTTGATTTTTTTTCTGTTTGGTAATATTTGCCATTGGCGCTTGGCGAAGGAATATTTAACAACTTTAGTCGGTCGCGGTCGAGGCTTGAACCCGCGACTTTTCGATCAGGGAGTGAGGGTTCTACCGATGAGCGACCTTGAAGGTTTGGAGAAAGAAGCTTCAATTCCTCAGTATATGTAAATCTGTAATTTGCGCTTTGGTCTTCATAAAAATGAATATGACTAAAAAGACTTTTTACTAGAACAAAAAGTCTTGTGTCCATTAAATGAATTGGAGACCTTTTTTGGTCCTTGTTTAGGAGGTCTGGAGAGCCCGAAACTGAGGGAGATGAGAGGTAAGAAATGTTCTAACAAAAATGTTGCATCGTGTATTGATAAGAAAGATGTCATTACGTGAATTGGAGATTTTTTTTGTCCTTGTTTAGGAGGTCTGGAGGGACTGAACCTGAGGGAGACGAGTGGTAAGAAAATGTTCTAACAATATGTCAAATATTTGACAGTCAAATATTTTATTGATGCATCTCTCCAGAGGATCGCGGCCTTGCGTCTGGCTAATCTCATTGGTGAAGAAAAATGAAATATGCATGCTACGTTCATTTCAGTTGTCTCAATCAGACTGATCACAAGTGCCTCAGAAATTTCCCGACAAAGAATATGGCAATCAACCGAAATAAAATAATTCATGGCTTTATTCACAAGGTAAAAGTAGAACTCATCAAATCATAGGTGTAAACACATAATGTTCCAGCACTCAGTATTGAGAAAAAATATATTTTTACCTGAGTGATATTATGCATCTGCCCGGGTTGGCAGTAGAATTGAAAGTGAGGCTTGATGTTTGCATTATCATATATCACTGAATGTTTATAAATCGGTATTTAATACTATTTATTTAAAAGAGATTGAGATTTGTAACATACAATTTGGTGCTATTTTTCAGAAATCTAAACAGAAAGTACTTAAATTCATTCACTTCAAAGGAAACACGGGGCCAATATTAACCAAAATTAGTACAAAGCATCCTTGGGCTAAGGGGAGTTTAATTGTTAAAAGGGCCAAGCTCCCTTCCAAGGAGAGATAATCAATAAAATACAAAAATAGGGTGGGATCATAAAAAAAACTTCTCAAGAACTACTGGGACAGAAAAGCTTAAACGTATGTGGAAGCATCCAGGGGTAGTGTAGATTCTAAATTGTTCAAATCATGACCCCTTGGGCTAGGTTGGGGCAACAATAAGTATTGCAAGAGGGAAATCACATAAAGAACAACAGGGCCAGTTACTCAGGTGAGCGTTTTGGTCAATGGGCCTCTTATTTTTAATTAATTACTTTCCCAATCAATAACATTCTCATTTTTTCAAGATAGATGCATTTTAAGAAGAGCTGGAGCTAAAACGGATGCGACCACAGAGAAAGATCTGTGAGAAATGCAGAAAATACCAACGACGGGTTAACCTGTTACCTTTAGCAGAAGTCTCTGATGATACTGTAGCTCTACTGGTTGTACTAATAATTGTTTGTTTGTATGTTGTTTAACGTCCCTCTCGAGAATTTTTCACTCATATGGAGACGCCACCATTTGCCTGTGGAGAGCTGCAAATTTTGTCCTATACTCGGCACATACGGCCATTGCGCAGTGAGGGGTCTTTTTCGTGCCAGCACCTACTGCGACACGGGACCTCGGTTTAATACGGTCTCATCCGAAGGACCGGTCTGCACGTCCCACAGTGGGATTCAGACCCGCGACGTAAGGATCAACTCCTTACTTCGCGACTCTAGAGCAGGCGCTCTAACCACTGCGCCACGCGGGCGACGGTTGTACTAATAAAGGAAGATAAAAGTAGCACTTGGACTTGAAACTTTGAAAAAGCAATAAATAGAATAATGATCCTTGGTTTAGTCTGTTTTTGTGGCTTATAGCAATCAGAATAAAACTGTAGGAGGAGTAGCATTTAAAAATTCCAGGTAAATTTACAGAAATTTCGATTTAAGTAACCATGATAACATTCAACAAAATCAAAAAGCAATTTTGTGTATGCTGAAATCAGACAAAACATGTAGGAGGAGAAGCGTTTTGAAAGTATTTCAAAAACAATCTATTTATAGTAACCATGGCAACATCGTTCATCAAAATCCAAAGCTGGTAAAGAGAATTATGTATCTTAGTGAAGTCTACTTGTGTGTCAAGTTATACTAAACTCGGACCAAAACTGTAAGGGGAAAAGCATTTTGAAAGTATTTAAATGAAATTTCTATTTTTAATAACAATGGCAACACCGTTCATCGAAATCAAAGACGGATAAAGAGAATTATGTATCTTTGTGTACACTACTTGTTTGCCAAGTTATATTGAAATAGATTAAAACTGTAGGAGGAGTAGCATTTTGAATGTATTTCACAGAAATTTCTATTTTTAGTAACCAAGGCAACGTCTTTCATTGAAATCAAAAACCGATATACAGATTTATGCATCTTAGTATAGTGTAGGAGGTAGCATTTTGAAAGTATTTCAAGGAAAATTACTATTTTTAGTAACCATGGCAACACAGTTCATTAAATCTAAAACCGATACTAAGACTTTTGTGTCATAGTGTAGTCTACTTGTGTGCCAAGTTATTTTAAAATCAGACCAAAACAGTAGGAGGAGTAGCGTTTTGAAAAATTGTTTACAGACGGACAGAAACAACCATTGCCTTGTTTATATAATATGGTTGAGAGAAAAGGTACGTGTGATTCTACGCAAAGCGCAAAATTTCTGTTAAGATACTGTTATGGCTTTGTACTCTTATTATCTCTTCGTCGTAAAATAATTTGGCAATCAAGATTTAATATCTTTGAACAGACATCTTAGAGATAAGCTTCAAGTAGTAGGCACCTATTTTAAAAATTTTGGATTAGAATGTATTTTTTAATATTTTAATTTTTCAAAATCAGATCATTCAGATTTTTTACCCGAACGTTTATATGTATTAGACTTTCTAAATATTCAACCTCAAGGATCATTAAAAGACCTGGTCAGGAATAATTTTATCAAATTTTTACTCGATTTCTGTAACATACTGATCTATTTAATCTAACTGGTCGTATGGGAAATGATACGGGTACTGGTAAAACTACATGTAAATGTATTAGTGTCATAAATTATTGCATAGGTAATACTGAATTTTTTACTGTTGTTAAAAATGTTGAAGTTATGATTTCTCAAATGTATACTCTGATTGTCACAATCCCATTAAAATGTTAAATAAAAATTATCGTGATATCTTTTTCACAAAAAATATGAAGACACGGGTTCAGGATTTAAATGTGTTATATGTTTTGTGCATTTTCAACATATAAAAGAAGAATATATTTTTTGACCTCCAGTAAGCAGCATCCAGTGAAAATAATGAGCAGAGAAGAACGCATTAAAGGAGTTAAGATTGTGCTAGCCTGTTGGTCTGCAGAAGTCGCAAAGAGCATGTTATTTCTTTCTCATGCAACAGTGATTCATTTTGAAAATGGTTATCATGGGTCCAAAGGACCCTTCTTAATGACAACAATGAGTCCCCTGCCAAAATCAATGCGTCCAAATCCAAGGGGACCGTATATTAGATGTTACAGAGGAAATTCTGGTGAAATAAAAAAAAGTGTATTGCACGAAAGTGCAAATGTTTTATTGTAGCTGTGAGTGATTTATACTTTTACTATCAATTGTCCAAGTAAGAGTACATGATTTTGTGTCATAAAAATAATATATTGTCCACTGTGCACTTTGGTTCTATTTTTAGATCGTACATACGATCTCACACATTGTATCAGTCATAAAATGCACAAAAGCAGAAAGAGGTATAAACCAGGTCCAGTTTAATAATCTATAAATAAGGAAAAAAGTTTTCTGTGCAATTCCATTTATATCATCTTTTTTTTAAATTCATTATCATAAACTACATTTTTAGCGATCAGTAATAACATTTTTTAATCAAGAAAGATGCATTTAAAGAAGAACTGGAGGTTGAACGGATGCGACCACAGACAAAGGTCATTCAAATAAAGCAGGAAGAATACAAACGGCTTACTACTGTCATCTTTCAGAAATAAACAATGACCTTGACTTTTGACGTTCGTGAGAAAACTAATCGTACATTCCCAGTCAAACGAAAAGCGCTACATTTCTGTAAAGATACCTCTATTATTTCGGAGAATCAGTCATTATTCTTTCGTCGTAAAATACTCGGCAATTAAAATTTAATAACTTTGAATACATTAAAACATTTTCGAGATAAACAATATGTTTTTATTTACCTACTTTTACAAGTATTTATTAAAACTAGTGTACCCCTGGCTTGTATTGTTTAAGAAAAAGTCGATCACGTTACTGTAGTAATAGGGCGTTAGAATGCGTGATCGGGAGGCCCGAATTCGAGTTCGCCGCGTCAGACGTAAACATGGAAAAAGACTGCTCCTACGCCAAATGCCGGCATCTAGAAAAAGTCGTAGTTCTTTCCGTACGTAGAGACCGAGGGCCCTTGTCACGGTAGATGTTGGCACGATGAAGAACGCTCACTACTCAGTGTCCCCGAGTGCCGAGTATATAGGTCGTAACGGTAATTGGTGACGTCTCTTTCTGAGTGGAAAACTCTAATTGGACGTACAATTACAATCAATCAATTTAAAAAACTATTTTCTCTCTAAGGCATGAGTAAAATTCTTCATAATTTCCAACTTTCTATTAGAGATGATTTAAGTATCAGTGTATTATATGAATAATTACCGTTTAGTAAAACTGAAGGAATGTTTCTTGCTTGCTTTTAATTAAAAGAGAAATGCTATTCCGGACAGTATGTATTATATTTTAAGTAAAAATAAACAGCTTATCAGAAGTAAAAGGGACAAAGAGTCGTATATAGTCAAGATGACATCATTTGATTTTCCAAACCCACCCAAAATGTCATTATGTATGTCACAGTCAAGGGGGTCTCTTTTTTGAAATATTGACAATTTATTTTTTCTTTATGGTTGTGGTAAAATTTTGTTGTCAGACTGATTTGCAAAAAATAAAGAGAAAATTAAATATTTCAACATTTAAACAAAACTTACCGATTGAGAACGAGTACTTGCAGTCGTTGGATCATCAATAAGGAGTCCAGGTGCTGTAATGCAAATTCCAAGGGAGTAGTGGGTATTTGTAGTTGGGCACCAAACATCACAGGTGGTGAAAAATCAAGTCTCAACCGAGACTCGAACCCAGGGCCTCTAGCGTACCGTGCCAGCGCTCTAACCACTGAGCTATTGAGACCCGATATATTGACTGACTTTCACACACCTGTGAACCTGCTGACATAACCATTTAAACAGCTTTGAGATCATAACCCACATTTGTCTCTTCAAGAAATAATATGTCATATCCAAACAATTCCGACAAGAAAAAAATCATCTTCCAATTTATTTTCTTCTACGGTAATTATGGTAATTAGATTCCTAATATTCCAGAAACAACTTTAACTTCATTAAAGGAATGCATGTTAACTTAGCATGCATATACAAACTGAATCAACCTTTAAATCTGTCTAGGTAACTAGTGTTGTTTATACCTCAGTAAGACAGTTATTATAGTTTAACGCCCATGTTTGGGATGGGTTGGTTTGGTCTTTTTTTTTTATCTGCGATGGTAGGTGTTCCAATCATTTCGTCACTCATAGTCACGGTAGTTGCTGTATCTAGGGTTATGGTTATTATTGGTGTTCCAGTGGTTTTAGTTTCAATAATTACGGTATTTGGTGTTCCATTCGCTAACCTTAGCGTTATTGTTTCTCTGTATGTGTAATTGGTGAATTTCTAGCGCTGAAAACACTGTATTCTTCAGGTTTGCAGCCAGTCTTGCTGTGCCTTCATTTGGCAGATGATATCCATCCTGTTCCAATAAATTAGTTTTAGCGTAAGTGTCGCCTAATTAATCGGCTTTAGAGTTTACACGTTCTTTAATATGTGTAAAATACAGATTGTAAAATGTTTAACAAGTACCTCCTTGGATATTAACATTTGCGTGTCGTAGAAAAGTTAAACTTGTCCAGTCTCGCATAGACTCGGCTATCAGGTTCATGCTGTATGGAACCAGTTTTCGAGACAAGTTATCTTCAACATTTCGTACGGGAACAACGAGCACATGGCTGACACGTCGTCATGTTAGCCCACCAATGGTGCAAAAAATATAAACTAATCTTACTTATAGACAGCAACTGCGAGTAAAATATTCCCATATTCATTCAACAGTTCAATAAAGCAGCTAAACATACTAAAACCATTTCCTAACTTTCGGAGAGGAAATATTCTGGTTCCGAATGGAAAATCTATCTTCCGATTTTCGCCGGAAGGCATAGAAACACTGTAAACAATAATGGTTATTCATTAAAAGGGGGGAGCATTGTTGTATTGTGGGGTGCCGCGTTCCTAACTCCAAATCAAGCAATAACCGCAGGGGGAATAGCTATTTTTCTTTTCCAACTAATGACAAAGATTGGAGATCCAATTAATTACAGTAGTTAACAGATCGGATCCATCTACTCCTTTCGTAATGAGATTGTGATGAATATTCATATCGGATCCAAAACGAGGCTAGCGTTGGTAGAAACTATGGCGGTCGAAGTGAAAGTGAAAACGTCAACTCGTGATTTATCTATCGTACCTGCGATTACCTTCAGTTTTGTCCAGGAAATTGTAGGAAAATGTAAAAGTGATGTACGAAAGAACTTACCAAAGGATATAAGTATTTCAGTGAGAAATACTTTACAGACATCAGAGGTAACTACATATCATTGAGATGGTGGCCATCTCAAAGGGCCCCCCTTTCAGCAACGAACATGAAAATGTAAGGTAGTTGAAAAGGGTTTATTTTGAAGAGGAACATTTGTGTACTATTAAGGGATGTGTTGTTTGAGTGTAAAGGACTTGTATGTCATCCTTGTTTTAATAAAAAATGGCACGAAAATCACGAGTGCTCCATACCTTCAAAAAAAACAAAACAAACTAGAAATATGTCCATAGGACATGAATGCCCCGCAGAGGGTATATTAGTAATGCAACATTTTAAGAAAAATTGAGAAAAGTGAGGTCAAGGTCAAAGGAAAGGTCAAGGTGTAAAAAAATATTGATGCAGTTGAATAGCTTACATAAGTATGTATTAGCATTTGAAGTTTGATAAAAATATTATGAATGGTTTCTTTAAAACTGAGCTAAACACTAATTTAAGAAAAGTGAGGTCAAGGTCAAAGGAAAGGTCAAGGTAAAAAATATTGATACAGTTGAATAGCTCTCATCAGTATGTATCAGCATATGAAGTTTGATAACACTACCTTGAATGGTATCTTTAAAACTGAGCAAAACACTAATTTAAGAAAAGTGAGGTCAAGGTCAAAGGAAAGGTCAAGGTAAAAAATATTGATACAGTTGAATAGCTCTCAACAGTATGTATCAGCATATGAAGTTTATTAAAAATATCTTGAATTGTTTCATTAAAACTGAGCTAAACACTAATTTAAGAAAAGTAAGGTCAAGGTCAAAAGAAACGTCAAGGTCAAAATGTTGATGCAGTTGAATAGCTTACATCAGTATGTATCAACATATGAAGTTTGATTAAACTATCTTGATTGGTATCCTTAAAACTCAGCTAAACACTAATTTAAGAAAAGTGAGGTCAAAGGAAAGGTCAAACAATGTTGATGCAGTTGCATAGCTCTCATCAATATCTATCAGCATATGAAGTTTGATAAAGATATCTTGGATAGTTTCTTTGAAACTGAGCTTTGAACAGAGCTAAACGCAAAGTGTGACGGAAGGACAGACGGAAGACGGACATGACAAACACTATATGCCCCGGCCATATTCATGGCGGGGCATAAAAACGGCACAAAAATCACGAATGTTGCATATCCTCTATGAAAATTGTTGCATATCCTCTATCAAAATATGGAAGGAAGATCACAAATGTTCCGTACCCTAAGTCAATTGGTAAAGTTTGAGGCTGACTGGACTTAAGGGAAAGAAATTAAGCACCGGACAAAGATTTTAAACAGAGAGGCTATTTTTGACCCCGACCCTTGACCTAGAAACTTCATTCACTGCACATCCATTGACCAGTGGCACACTGTAAGTGAAGTATGAGCCACATTGGACCTTGGGGAGAGAAGATATGCTCCGTAAGAGGATTTTTAGCTCTACTGGTCAGAGACCAGAAGAGCTTATGCGATAGTAAGGTGTCCGGCGTCCGTCCGTCTGTCTGTCCGTCTGTCTGTAAACAATTTTTCAAAATGCTACTCCTCCTACAGTTTTGGTCTGATTTCAATATAACATGGCACACAAGTAGACTACACTAAGATACATAATTTAGTGCATCGGTTTTTGATTTTAATGAACGGTGTTGCCATGGTTACTAAAAATAGAAATTTCTGTGAAATTCCTTTAAAACACTACTCCTCCTACAGTTTTGGTCTGATTTCAATATAACTTGGCGCACAAGTAGACTACACTAAGATACATAATTTAGTGCATCGGTTTTTGATTTGGATGAACGGTGTTGCCATGGTTACTAAAAATAGAAATTTCTGTGAAATTCCTTTAAAACGCTACTCCTCCTAAAGTTTTGGTCTGATGTCAATAAAACTTGGCACACAAGTAGACTACACTAAGATACATAATTTAGTGCATCGGTTTTTAATTTCGATGAGCAGTATTTCCATGGTTACTGAAAATAGAAATTTCTGTGAAATTCCTTTAAAACGCTACTCCTCCTACAGTTTTCATCTGATTTCAATATAACTTGTCACACAAGTAGACTACACTAAGATACATAATTCAGAGCATCAGTTTTTGATTTGGATGAACGATGTTGCCATGGTTACTAAAAATAGAAATGTCTGTGAATTTCTTTTAAAACGCTACTCCTCCTACAGTTTTGATCTGATTTCAATTTAACTTGGCACACAAGTAGACTATATTAAGATACATAATTCTATTTATTGCTGCATGTTGGAAAGTTTCAACTCCAAGTGCTACTTTTTCTTTGTTATATGTATATGTACAGACCAGTAGAGCTACAGTCTCATCAGAGACTTCTGGTTCATATAATTCTGCTATGACCTTAACCTTAGACCTAGAATGAGTAGGTTAGACTGTTGACTGCATGGCAAATATATATATACAAATAGTTAAAAGCCTTGCTGCCATGCAGTCAACAGTCTAGCCTACTCATGATAATGAGGTCATATCGTGTTGAAATACCTGTATACGTAGGTGCGTCGTGATAAAATGGAAACTTTGAAAATTATTAAATATAATTATTAAATATTATTAATTACATTAATTAGTCAAGTGACGCTACGCTACCTTGATGCAGGTGTTTCGTGATAAAGCAGAATTTTTAAAAATGAATATATTGACGGCTTCAATGTGAAAAGGTCTTGTATGTTACAAATATCAAGGGTTTCATAGCACGTCCTAAAATTGTATTGACATTTGACAAGCCGTCTTTTTGAAATGATAAAATATTTGTCAAATTACATTTCCCTGGGGTATAAATATGAGGGGTAAACTTAACTCCCCAATCCATTCCTCACTTCACTCGACTATTGAGTTGTTCAACTTGGACGCTCTAGAAATGACTGACGAATACACTGAGTTTCTGTAAGTTCTAATTAATTTATGATATATTGATACATTAATTGAAAAGATAAGGGAAAAGATTGAATACTTAATATTACCGAATTCATTACAACTTTAACTGCGCACAATTAAAATTACTATATTTCTTAAAATAAAACAAGAAAGGAAGATGAATTATCTGCAGTTATTATTTATTTCCACAAAATCATTCAATTAAAATTACATACAAAAACAATTTTAATTCGTTTTTTTCCTTTTGATTTTGCTGTCGTGCCTTGCCTTGTCCCTAATATGATTTTTTTTTAAACTTTAAAGAATATAATTTCGGGTAAATTTATATTATCACAGTGACGCAACAAAATCCAGGGATTCATTTGCAGACTTTGAGAAAAAGTGGTTAGAAATGGGAGAGGAGTTGGAAAGGGCAGCATTTCCACCTCCGTAAGAAATTTTGTTAAATGTTAATTAAAAAAACCCTGGTCAAATCAGTTTTTCATATTTAAAACAAGCGTTATCGCTCTTTTATTGATATGTCATTTAAGTAAAAGGCAAGTTTTTTTTCCTTTAAAAAGATAAATGTTGCAAGTATTTTATTTTACAATTTTTTTCTTTCTCTCTTTATTATCCCATCCTCTCCTTCTCAAAGCTACCATACCACAATAAGAACGACATCTGTTGTCAGCGGCGAAAATTCTTCAAACGAGCCATTTCGAAGGCAAAGATTAGTTTTCTGTGTATCATAAATATTACCAAAATATTTACGTTGATTGTAATACGTGTATGTATAATCACATTGTTAACTTTCTTAACTGTTGACTGATTTTTATGTGGTTAAACCAAGTAAGTAATTATCTTTTACACTTCAAACAAAAGAAAAAAAACAGGTTTGAATAATTTCGGTAAAATTAGTTTAACACAGTAGACATTATAAGTGTCCCCCCCCTCTTATTAGACCCCTAAGTCCTACACCGGAAATCCAGGCTAATTGTAGCTTTACTCCGGTTGTCTGTTACTCGGCGGCCCAAGATTCAAACTGACCACCAACATTAAATTCAAGCCATGGATTCTAATTGGTCATCAACACTAGAGATTGGCGAGAAACCCTTGACCCTCCTAAATGTAGAGGAGAAAGAGTGACCTAGGATATAAAACAAATGACAATAGTTGTAAACTATTTGGAGGACAAGCAAGCGCCACCAAAGAAAAGAGTTAAGTTCACAACTTTGTGACTCATTTGTTAACCAGTGCACAAGTCATCCTGACTGTAGACTTGCCTGTTCTCTGTACCCCTTACTGCTATCAAGTATTAAAATATGTCAACTACTTCTGCACTTAAACTTATAAACTCCTTTCTTAAATCAAATGACCGTTCACGGTAGCTCAGTCGGTAGAGCGCTCGCTTCGTGATCGGGAGGCCGTGAGTTCGAATCTCGGCCGCGACTGACCTAAGTCGATAAAAAAATGGGTAGCAACTGTTCCTTCGCCATGCGCTCGACACTTTGAAGTGAAAGTTGCGGGTCCTTCGGATGAGACCTTAAAAGCCGTGGCCCCGTGTCACGGCAGGCGTTGGCACGATAAAGATCCCTCACTGCTCAATGGCCCTGAGTGCCGAGTAAAGGTCAAAATTTGAAGCCCTTCACCGGTATATGTTGACGTCTCTATATGAGTGAAAAATTCTCGAATGGGGCGTAAAACAACATACAATCAATCAATCAATCTTAAATCAAATGACATGCCGTCTTACTTAAATTCTCACTATTTTTTTTTAATTTTCTTTGTAACAACCGATTTCGAAGAATGTAAGGCAATCTTTATCATCATCAACTCAACAGTCTACTTCTTTTACGACTATTTCAAGGTATAAATTTTCTTTTTACTTAAGTCCTAAAACACATCAATTACAAAGAGTTCCTTTGATTTCTTAAATATTATCACCATGTCGACATCAACGTAATTTTTTTTTTTGATTCTTATATAGATCTCCTTCATCTGTTTCCTCTAAGATCTACTTCAACAGAAATAACATCTCCTTCTCATAAGCATTTTACATTTAGAATTTTCCCGCTTTAATTTAAACATTCATTTCAGTTTGTAATCTATTATTTTGACTTCTCCACTTTCATTTCTTTTTTTCACAGACTGATGATTATGGACTACTTGATGTAGACCTAGGTTCTGATAATTTGATTCTGTATAATATGCCGAAAGAGCAAGACCGGTTGCCAAGAGAACTTATATCAAGGAAAAGTATTCAACGAAATTTAAATAAGAAGATATTACTAAAGATCTCAAAAATTAAACATTTTGCAAGAGGACCTTAAAGAAAAATGCATAGAACTAAATTTTAAATTATAACTGTTATAAAAAAAAAAAAACAATACCCCTACTTTTAAATGGCTGTTGTTTTCGATGATTGGAATAAGTAATTAATCTTCCTTTTTTCCTGTTTAACACAATGCGGGGACTTCTTTGTATATTAAATCCGAACCTTGTCCGGGAAGAAAGAAGAGTTGTAGATGTGCAAGATAAACGTTCACAAATGTTTGGTGCCATGTTACGAAACTCTACGAAAAATCTAAGGTCCGAAAGTGACTTCATTCCTGTCATCATACACTCGGAATCTCCGATCTCACCTATTATTGGACCTTTGCGGAAAATCGGATATATGACACCACAGGTCATTCTGGATCATACTAACCACATTCTGGCCAGTCATGAAGCCTTTGGAATGAAAGTTTTTATTTAGATATTGATACGGAGCAGGTGCATATCGGTAAGTGTTTTTTCCTCTCCAATACCTAGAAAAGAAAGATAACTATAGTTACTTTTTTTGGTAACTCACATTTTATTGATTTAAAGGTGAACGCGGACGATCAATACAGCAACTTAATGGGCCTAACACTTCAACTAGGACAAAAAGGTCTATTGTCGCCATTAATAAACAGGACAATACCTGCTATAACTATGGTATTTGACAAAGCCAATCAAGTCAGTACAACGGAATGGCATTTATTCATCGAGGGTGATGACGAGTGAAGTATGCAAAAGTTATTTTGGAAGTATATAAAAAGGTTCCTCAATGGTATTTTTTTTTAAAAATGCGTCATCAACAGGATCCTGTACACCGACAGACTAAACTCAATACAGAACTCAGTAGGCTAGTCGGGGTACCTACAGATCGCCCACCAGCCGTTTCGGATATTAATTTCTGGATGTTGATATTTTAGTGATAAGGGCTGTAGGAGGAAATAAATTTATCAAAACCCCTCTCAAAGATAGTGGAAAACAGCGTCTCTGTTTATATTTATCAGATATAGAGGAATACAGATATATAAAAATACCGGAACCAAAAGTCCCCCATTTCGATGCTTTTGTTAATATTTGTTTCTTTGTTTTTTGGCAAATCAACGTTTTGCTCGCATTGTTTAATTCTGTATAAAAAAAATTACACCGAAACGAATCATCGTTTTGTGTATGCAAAAGAAAAGTGTACACGTTCAAGCGTGGAATTGAGTTGCAAATTAAACCATATGACTTGTAGGTCGCACTCTTGTCATAGATGTCATTTAGTTCCGCAAGGTAAACTAAAGGAATCGTCGATTACCAGGTAAGGGAAGCGTGTTTCATGTCAGAAAGTGATAGATCTAAAGGTGCTTGATCCCGAACGAAACGTTTGTGGTGAGTGGTTGTGTAAAAGCTAGAGTACGTTCAGATGACCATCTGTGTTTCATACGCCCAAAAGATACTTATCAACTGCTTACAGTATCTTCATCACGAGTTAAAAGTATATCCTATTGAATATTAAGAGCTCATTTCAATGTGCAAGAAGAATCAAAGTTGCGATTGAGCTCATCTTTGTTTCACCGGAAGTATGATTGAGGGATCGTTTCAAAGTATGCTTCTCTCTTCTTGTGGTACCTCGTTGTCGCAAAAAAGTAAGGGCAAATAATTGTTTCCAATCCAAACTCCCATTTATTATTGGATTATTGTGAAACAGTGCTAAACATAATTTAAATACCAGTGTTACACAGGGCTTACCTCCACACAGACTTCCTTATCTGTTCCTGATTGTAATGTTTATACTTTTAAATTGAATCTGTCAATCTATAATTAACAATTACAAGCCAGCATCAGAATGTTTATGTTTAATCTAGCACTGCTCTCTAATGTTATCAATTCTCACAGTAAACTTCCTCTCCCTAGAATCATCTGTATTGGTATTTTCTAAGCCTTTTAAGTTTTTATAGGCCTGTACATTTTTTAAAAATGTTTTTTTTTTTTGTTTTTTTTTTTGGCAGTTGAATAATAAATAATCATTCTTTGCATCATTATGAAACAGCAATAGTGGCGAAGGTTCAAAATTCTGCCAACGTTTACCTTGATACCGGAACCTTGGTTTTCAAGAAAATATCTAAAAAGTGGTTTTCTGTTTCCATTTCCAAAATTAACACACTACACTAGGCTGAGCTACATATGTTTAACAGTATAAATACAAGGCTGCTACTCAAAGTTATTCACTAATGCTACTTAAAATGGAAATGGGACCTTTTAAAAAATCAGAAAAAGCCCCCCCCCCCCAAAAAAAAATAACGAATTTCAATTTCCTGCTCAGGTTCACCTAATAGCTGCAAGATCAAAACTGCAGGATTAGAAATTCTGATGTTGGTTATACATATTCATTCAAGTCAGTTGTACGTTCTACACCACAAACACTTAAAATATATGCAACCGGAGGATGTTGAATATCGAATATCCATTTCTGCTGCAGATATACCCCCCTGTTTGTAGATGTTTATATTTTGGATGTATTTAAAAATGGCGGAGGGTCAATTATAGATTTATGACGCAAGATTATGCAATTCATAAAATGACATCTGAGCATGCGCCAACTATCAGTGTAGGTGTTTTTAGTAAAGTGGGGCGTTTTCAGCAAGGTCTGCAAACTCTACCAGTGGGCGTTTTTTTAGCATGATTGTGCAAATTCATTAGATGAAATTTGAGCATGCGCATTTCAAAAAATTATAGATACCATTCAGTACGTGCGCACTTATTATCTTTATAAAAAAAGTTTTTTAACTGTTAAAAATATCAATCTGTAAAAATGGGAAGACAAGTATTAATCGCCAAGAAATACGACGACTACGATACTTCAATTATAAGTATCCGTCACTATGAAGATTGGGACGCTGAGCTTAATTATGAACAGCGTCCTCCTGGCAGGATAATTTTGAGAGATGGGGAGTACGTTTTTGAATTTTTCCATGAAGAAAAAGAAGCTAAAGAAGACACAAAAGAAGAAGATGAAGAGAAGACAAAGAAGAGACCAGAGAAAATTTAATGGTTCCATGAACCAAAACCCAACGGCCGTTTTCACGGCCACCTAAGTTTTTACGAAAAGATACCTTCTGATACAGAAGAAAGAAACGAAAAAAAAAATTAAAAATTCATAAATAATGAAAATTATAAAAATGGTGGTAATTTCTGGTTTTATCAGAATACGAAAATAGATTTATGACACAAGGTTATGCAATACGTTTATATTAAAATTCATATATATTACCTCTACACTATAAATATCATGAACAATATGATTTTTACGGCTATAAAGAAAAGATGCTGTCTGCTGACAACTCTTTACAAAATACTAGCATATCTGTTAAAAATTATTTATTTAGAGGTGATCCAATAAGTGTGGTGAGACAGTTCGCAAAATGAAATGGGGATATTGATACTGACAGATACAATTAATTGTACTTGTATATCTAATTATGAACTGTTTACCAATGATTTGACAGGTTTATAGATGTTTAGTGGTCAGAAATTGGGTATTAAGACCACTGAATCAGCGAGGATGGAGACAAGCACTGTAAGGAGGGAGAAGCTAAAGGAGGTAAGAACTGAGGTGTTGAATTATTTAAAATTATTAAATGATGTCTACATTTAAATGTATTAAAATTTGATGTATTTTATTAAAAAAAAAGAGATTATAATCCTACTATCTAATGAATCTCTCAAGGTATATCTTTTGAATCTCTCAAGGTATATCTTCGGTTAAATATATTTTCAAATATTTTTCTTCTGTATTGTACCTTGAGGTCCATGTAGTCTGCACTTTTCATAACTTTATTACAAATGGCTGACACTGAAGGAACTTTAAAGAGACATGAAGAAACCTCCTCTTATTATTATTTATGAACTTCAGACTTTGTTCTCAATATGTGTGAACGATCTTCGGTTAATGTAAATTTCCAAATAAGCAACCCTAGCAATTTTACAGGTATCTAACATAAACTCAACCACACCCAATATGCAAACAAGTAATGTTGATGTGGATGCGAGGTACACATATATTGACGCAGATGGGAAAACAATGATCATTCTTGTTAGTAAGTATATATGTATATAAGTTAATGCAACAAGGATGTAATTAATTTAGATCAGTTTTATTACGCACTAACAGAACTTATACTAGGGTGGATATGTAAAGTTTTTTGCACCCCGCTTGCAGTATCACCGCCTATTTTTCTTCCCTATTCTGAACTTTGAGCGACTTGCTGATTTCCATGACATCAAACATGCAAAAAATTGAGACAGAGTTTTCTGTCGATGGAGTATCCTCGAAATTTTCATTGAAGGAAAGTGAGAGTTATCGACGCGGGCATTACGAAGGTGTATTTGCATAAGGTACAATGTAAGAGTCTCTCGCTCTCTTTCTCTCTCGTTGTAAAATTCAAATATGTATTTAAAAGGATATTAGCTTAAAATGTCTTTATTTTTTCGTTTATTTTGATATATTTCAAGAGACAAAGATTAAATATTACAGAAGACATTCAAGCCAGAACGGATCTATTGAAAAACCTTTCAGAACCACCTAGTCCGACGATGGAATAATCGAACGTTGTACGTGTGTGTGAAATCGTCACCACCCCTTAATCCTATTTTTTAAAAGAAAAACAATGTTTGTTTTTTTTTAAAATCACTGCTCAGATTCCGACTCTTTCGCCCAAGAAGAGGAAAAAAATGAAAAGAGCAATTACAATCGATAGTGAGGACGATGATCTTTAGATCTAATGAAGCATTGGGAGATTACACGGTTGAAGTTTATAAGTGTATGCAGTCTTTGGCAAATTTTCTTTACTTAATAATATAAAGAAAATTTACCAAGTTAATCTGTAAGGTCATTTTTAAAGATTATTTGTAACTACAGATCGTCCACTAGCCGTTTAGGATATAAATACATTTGAAGAATATCTGTATGTTGATATTTTAGTGATAAGGGCTGCAGGCGGAAATTAACTTATAAAAGCCCCCTCGATCATAGTTTGAAACGTCTCTATTTTTATTTATCAGATATAGAGGATTAAAATACTGGAACCAAAAGTCCCAATTGCTATGCATTTGTTAATATTTGTAGGTGTTTTTGGCAAGGCGTTTTGCTCGCATTGTTTAATTCCGTATAAAAAATTTACACCAATGCCAAACATCGTGCCATCTGTATAAAAGAAAAAGAGTGTTGACCTTCAAGCGTGGAATGAGTTGCAAATTATGCCATACGATTTGTATACCGTCATGGTAGCTCAGTCGTTAGAGCACTCGCTCCGTTTAGACTGACTGATCTCTATACCCCTTACTACTATCCAATAATTCATATAAGTCAACTGCAACTGCACTTCAACTTATTAACTCCTTTCTTAAATCACTAGATGAAATCCCGTGCAAGCGCGGGGAAAATTGATTTTTCACTGCTAACATAACTATTCCTAAAAATATCTTCCAGTTAATTTTTACCGACAGTTAATTACAGGCTCATAGCATGAAGAATTACTTCAAAATCCCACACTTATAGTTTAGGAACAGAGGTAAAGATAAGTATAAGATATACACACCTTTTTTACCTTAAAAATATCAAAATCATTAATTGACGTTTCATATGACATGCCGTCTTCCTTACATTCTCACATTTTTTTTATTTTCCTTGTAACAACTGATTACGAAAATGTAAGGGAATCTTTATCATCATCTACTTCACAGAGTATTTCTTTTTTGGCTATTTCAAAGTATAACTTTTCTTCTTACTTAAGTCTTAAAACACGTCAATTACAACGAGTTGTTTGTTTTCTTAAATATTATCACCATGTCGACATCAATTTTGTTTTATTGAATTCTATGTATATATATCCTTCATCTGTTTCCTCTAGATCTACTTCACCTGAAATAACCTCCTTCTCAGAGGTATTTTAAATTTAGAATTCTCCCTCTTTAATTTATACATTCATTTAAAATTTTAATTTATTATTATGACTTATGCACTTTCAGTCCATATTTTTCACAGACTGATGATGATGGAATACTTGATGTAGATGTAGGTCCTGACAACTTGATTCTGTTTAATATGCAGAAAGAGCAAGACCGATTGTCAAGAGAAATTTAATCAAAGAGAAGTATTCAACGAAATACAAAAATGAGGATATTACTAAAGAAATAAAAGTTTTATCTCAAAAATAAAACATTTTGCAAGAGGGTCTTAATGAAAAATGCATAGAACTAAATTTTTAATAACATGTATATCTGTTATAAAAACGCATACCCTTATACTTTTAAATGGCTGTTGTCTTCGATGGTTATTATTAGTAATTAGATCTTGTCTTTTATCCTGTTTATACAATGCGGGGACTTCATTGTGTATTAAATGTGAACCTTGTCCGGGAACAAGATGAGTTATAGATGTACAAGATAAACTTTCACAAATGTTTGGTCTCATGTTACGAGAATCTAGAAAAATCCAGGGTCCGAAAGTGACATTATTCGTGTCATCATACACCTTTGATATCACCTATTTTTGTACCTTTGCGGAAAATCGGGAATGTGACACCACAAGTCATTCTGGATCATATTAACCACTTTCTGACCAGTCATTAAGCCCTAGGAATGACAGTTTTTATTTAAATATTAGTACCGTGCATGTGTCTATCGGCAAGTTTTTCTCTCTTCGTTGCCGAGAAAAGAAAGATAATTCTACTTACTAGAGTTATCGATCACAAAGTTTGCGAGATGTATATAGATGAACACATCGACCCTTAGTGTCAATTCTGCGGAACGCGATGTCCTGAATGTGATCATTTCGATCACGAAAACGATTGCTTCAATGGTGAACTCTGCGAAGAGACCTGCGGTTTTCGCGAAGCCGTGTTTAAAGGAGAAAATAAACATAACTTCGGTCAGTGTTTTTTTTTCCGAAAAAGCATCAAAATTATACCGCGCTAGCTCATAACATGAAATGAATATGACGGGTAGCTTTTATTGGAGTATCTAGTCGAGAACAATATAATACCGCAAATCATCTATTTGGGATGAAAACTAATGTAGATACATGTCGCGAATCAATGAAGTGGCCAAATTCTCGACTCCTATGCGCATTTGTAGCCTGGTATCGTTTGTTTTTTTGCCAAAGAGATTATAGAATATGGTCAAAGTGAGTTTGATATACTTCATCAAGCCTGTTTAGCGTTTAGAGATACTCTAATGGAAATTACAGGCACCGGTGAGTTTGAACTGAATGACGATGGGAATATTGAATATTATCTTAAAGGTAACGTAGATCCCTTAAAACATATAACCATTGCCAGCATTTGCATTGCGATTTTTAAGTCTAAATTTCTGCATAAGGACTTAAAAATTTAACATAGACACCAGCAAAAAAAGGGTATGGGCAGAAGCCAGGCGATGGGGTGGTGAAGTTCGCGTAAACATTCCATGAAGGGGGTTGGGGGTCAACACGCAGACATTACAAGACGAGGATTACTTTGTCGAGGAGGAGCAATTTCTCGGTAGTCCCCGTGCACAGGTTTCATAATGAAGATATCATCGAGCTCAGTATAGTAAAGCTTCAATCGAATGGCTATAATGGAAAAGGAAACAAGATTTTCCTGATTCTTATCAACTGCTTACAATATTTTCATCACGAGTTATATCCTATTGAATATTCACTGAAATAGATAGATTTTCATAGCCTTTTTTCATCAGAGATCTTGCTCATCAAAACCCAGATATTGCCAAGGGATACCCAGGTATAGCCAAGTGACACCAGAGTACAGCCCAGCGTCACAAGGTTCACCAGACATGTGGCCGGGCATACCGTAACTCCACTTCATGCAGGCGTCATTCATGTATACCCCAGCGTCCTTACGACGTGCTCAGTTGACATCTGAAGGCACTAAATAACCTCTAAAAGGAATTGGGTGCGCTATCAGAATTGGTCTACTCAAGTAGAGTTGGTCTCTTGCAGACATCAACGCATCTGAATTATATGCAAGATTATTTGAACAACTGAAATAACTATAACATGTGCACTTAGAGACTGTGTTCGTGTACGTGGATTTGTTATTAACTTCCATAATATCATCAAATTTTCTGGTTACGCTAGCTCAAATTGATGTGTGCTAACGTTATTCATTAATGTTTATTTTTCTTTAAAAAAGGTGTATATAGTAATTGACATTTTGATTATTTTTTTTTCAAAAAGTGTTATTGTTGAAATCATTACAGAACAAGATGTGTTTGTGAAACACTAAGCACCCGGCAGCAACAAAGTTCGAAAAAGCTATTTTTAGCATATAGGTCACAGTCAAGGTCACAAGGTCATTGACCTTAGTGTCATTTGAAAGAGCTTAATTAGTGGAGTATGCATACCAAATATGAAGTCTATATCTCTCATGGTTTAAAAGTTATGGCGAAGGTTAAAGTTGACAACAGACAGACAAACAGACAGACAGGACAAAAACAATATGCGCCCCCGATCTATCGATCCGGGCGCATAAGCGCCCCCGATCTATCGATCCGGGCGCATAAAAATCTGGTAATATCAAGTAAGTTTTGTATAACAATATATTACTTACTGGTACAATGTGCAGATATACTAGAAAATTTCGACTTAAAATTGTACATGAAACTTATCTTACATCAAGGGTGTGTGAATAGTTGCAAGTCTTCTTGTCGAGATATTTATTATTCATTCGTCACCTTTTTGGGTGGGTGTTCGGAAAAACTCCATGGCGATACTGCCCTCAACATGACTTTGATTCGTCACCTATTTTGGTGGGTTTCCAGAATTAACTATGCCCTTGCTGTCCTCATTCTGCGCTCGGTGTGACCTATGACGCCACTGCCCTCCTACTACCTTCGGTGTGACCTATGACGTCACTGTTTTCATACTGCCTTTAGACTGCCCCACTTTCTACTCTTTAAGCAATTACTAATTTTTTTTCTTGGTTGTAGAAAAGCTTGAGTGAATATCATTTGATATTTCCTTGTGGTTATCTTAATGTGAATTCATTAGATCTTCAAGCAATTACATTTAAGTTTAGAAATGGTTAGAGAATAGACTTTTAAATTATGTATTAATTGTGGTGTAGTGCTATATATAAATGATATATCCTCCAAACCTTTCGCTTTTTTTTTTATAACTTTACAATATGTCACCATACCAAGAGATCTACGAGTTTGTAATTTGTCCATATGATAAATCACGTTATTCCGAGAAGGAGGCTGCCTTATCATTTAATCAAGTGCACTAAAACAAGCACAGTGGCTCAAACAGTTATCTCATGGCAAAATAATCATAGCCATAAATTCCGTAGTAGTGAAGCTATGAACCACTATAAATGCTGTACCGGGAAAGAAACTGACGAGCTCTCGATTCAAAAATGGTCCGAGTGTGTTAGAGAAGGTGATACATTAATAGTAATTTTTCAAACATTTAGGCTTTTTAAAAAGAATGACAAATTTCATTTAAAAAATTATCTCTCTAAAATAGAAGAAGGTCGAAGACATCATCAAGTCCTCAAACAGATATATCCCCTTTAAAGAATAGTGTGACAAACTGTTTTTTTTTTTTTTGTTTGTTCTTTGATGTTCCTATCGAAAATTTTGTACTCAATGGAGACGTAAACAATTGCCGGTTGAAGGGTGCATATTTATAACTATACTCGGCTCTCATGGCCATTGAGAAGTGAGGGATCTTTTTCGTGACAATACCTACGATCCGAAGGACCGGTCTCCACGTCCCGCAGTGGATTGGGAACCGCGGCGTAAGAGTCACCTCCCTACTCCGCACTACTACTGATTTACGATGCACAGATGTGCGAGTAGTCTACATAGATGAGAGCAACATGACATGCGCTGACATATTCTACATTGCAAGGCTCAAACCCACTGGGTATTTAAATATGGAAAAGTGTGCAAGTATAAAGTATCATGACAGATGCTGTCTGCTGTCAACTCTTAACAAAAATACAAGCATTTCTGTTAAAAATTATTTATATAGAGGTGATCCAGTAAGTTTGGTGAGACAGTTGGCAAAATGAAATGGGGATATTGATACTGGCAGATGCAATTAATTGTACATGTATAATATCTAATTATGAATTCTGTAAGTGGTCAGAAATTGGGTATTAAGACCACTGAATCAGCGAGGATGGAGACAAGCACTGTGAAGAGGGAGAATCTGAAGGAGGTAAGAACTGAGGTGGTGAATTATTCACATTATTAAATGATGTCTACATTTAAAGGCATTAAAATTTGATGTATTTTATATTAAAAAAAGAGATTACAATCTTACTATCTTAAGAATCTCTCAAGATATATCTTCGAAAACATATATTTTCAAATATTTTTCTTTTGTATTGTAGCTTGAGGTCCAGGCAGTTTCCACTTTTTATAAGTTTATTACATATGGCTGATACTGAAGGAACTTTAAAGAGACATGAAGAAACCTCCTCTTATTATTATTATCTTATTAATTTTTATGAACTTCAGACTCTGGTCTGAAACGGAGAAGATGGCCAGCAGACAAGCTCTTGAAATCAACGATATTTCTGAAACAGAAGACTGGGATGCGGAGACTGAAAGAGAGGGTTATGTCCATCCACGCGGGTGGATGAGATGGGTTAACGGAGAAGCGGTCTTTGAATTTCATTTTGAAAAAGAAGACGAGGGGTATTTTACGGATGATGGTTATTAAGCCATCAATGATACCCATCAATCATTTTAACGACCAGCACATTTTTTTTTTAAAAAGATGCCTTCTTTACAATTAAACGTTATTTAATCGAAGATTGTGTTTTTGTTATTAAAAAAAACCCAGTACAACAATAAATAACAGTCATTCTAAAATTTTACGAGGATTTTTAAGAGAACAGATGTATAAACTTGCTTTAAAACTGCACTTAGAATTTATGTTAATTTGAGTTAGGAAATTTTTCTTTATAAGAAATATATCTTATACTTTTTATTTTTTTATGAAGAAGACGAGGGATATTTCACAGATCATTGTTATTAATATAACCCAACGGTCACTTTAAATGATATTTTTCCATATTTTACAAGGATTTTTGAGATCAGATCTATAAACTTGGTTAAAAACCGCACTTAGAATATTTGTGAATTTGACTTGAGATGTTATTCTTAACCATGAATTTATTTTATATTCTTAAGTGTGAATCCTAGCACAAATCTTGTGGAGACCGGGAGGAAATGTGTGTAGATTATTTTAGTGTCTGTGGTCTAACCCATACGATTAACCCAACTTGCAATTTAGTGGGGCTGAGTATGGAAAAAAAATCGACGCGCTGGAAAGTCCAAGGAACTCGGATGTTTAAATGAACATTATTAATGAATTCCAAACTGGACAGATTTAACAAGACTCAAAACCGCAGAACAATGTCCCATTTGTTTTGAAAACAATGTGAAAAGTAATTTGAAATGTCAACAATGTCTTCAATTTTCTTGTTGTAGACAATGTTATAAGGGACTTGAGACGGAGCGACATGGCGACGTATGTAAAATATTAGTGTATAATGTACATTTTATAACTATTTTTTTTATATACATAGGGAGTCGCGTTATTCAATGCCTAACAACTTCTGAGAACCGATAAGGAAAAAAGTCGATTTTTAAGAATACTCAATCCAGATAATGGCCCGTGTCATTACCATGGCATTTGCTAAAGCAAACCTAGTCACAACAGCAGAATGGAACACTCTCAAAGGGAAGACACCGAAAGTATTGAAGTCCAAAAAGGTCTATACGTGGCATTACTTTAAACTAGGCTTTCAAATTGATCCCCTGGACCGTCAGACAAAACTTAACACTGAACTATGAAAGGTATCGAATTTTGTTACCTTTTTGACATATTATGGGACAAGTTAATAAAAACTCCTCTTGAAGACAGTCAAAAGCAGAGTCTTTACTTGTTTTAAGAAAATGCTGCAGATAAGGAAAACACGAAGATTTCTTATGTAAATGTTAACATGTAAATGTTCTACTACATTTCACTTAGTTTTAAATAAAATAAAAATACATCGTTTCTTTACGGAGTTGTGTGACTTATAAGGAGTCAACTTTCTTGAAAATTAATAATAAATTGATAATCAAAATAACTGTAAGATATTTCTTTCTATTAAGCATTTCAACTCGAAACCAGTAAAAATAATTTCATATTTTTTTTTTAAATGCCATAAGATATCACTATACACATAATAATCCGGAAAATAGGTCTATAAAAAAGAGAACGAATTTCCTAAAAGCTTCAAGATATAATCGGTAATAGTTTAAACAATTCACAATTCTGATGTTGGTTATACATATACAAACAATTCAATTGTAATTTCTTTTCCATGAAGACCTAAATTCTAAATAAGCGGAGGTGGTCTATGAAATTTCTTCGTCCTCCATAATTAAAAAGAAAACTGAGAAATCTATAAATACCAAAATGCCTGTTCGTTCTCAGTACTAAAAATGTCCCCACATACCCGCCATCCCCTTCCTTTTAGCTCAATATTGAGCGAAAAATCAACAGCTGGTTTCCCTAGAAATTGGTTAGTTTAGCAATAGTCAAGTCATATTTGATCAAACGTGGCGATTCATCGTGACTGACAAGAGGATAATGAGGAAATGTTGTATAACACAGGAATAGATAACGAAGGCTAATTAATCAAAGTGACAGGTGTAAAAAACAAAAGATGGGGCTCTAAAAGGGAAAGTCGTCATTTATTCACGTTTAAAATTTCGTTTTTATTATTTTAGCAAACTTTTTTACCATAAGAAAGCGCGCTTAAAATCTTCGCGTACAACATCTTTATAATCAAGTTGCTTTTCTGTTATTTCAAAGGTCTTGTTTCAATCCACTTCACAAAGAACACATATTTTTCCGGAATTAAGTTCCTTCTTAGATAATATTCTAAATGTTATGAATTATTTCGAATTTCAAGTCGTTCAACATAATTTCCATCTTTTATAAAGTGACAGAGGACTTTTTTTGAAATCGAAATGTTTGCTTGATGTTTCCTTTAAATTTAGCTGCTTGTAAAATGTGGATTGGAAACTTTTCAATGCTCTCTTCGTGTATCAATAACCATCGGAATTTGAAGCTTTTAGGAATAAAACATGCACAAATTACATATGGAATCAAAATCTTCGCATAGGTACATGAAAATTTAGCCAGTTTTCAATGTTTAATTAGATTCGCAATAGCTTCCAAGCCTGTGCTAATGCCGTAAGCTGTTACTATGTGCGTAAAAATGAACAGATAAATTTTATATATTGAGTTCTGTTTAATTTATAGAAAGTTTTATTGTACAATTAAATATATTGACCAGAAATAATAAAAAAAAATACGCCTCAATCAGCAATTTAAGAGTAGATTCTGATCATGATCCCCGTGGCTAGGGTGGGGTTACAAAAAAGAAAGAAAATACCTTGAAGTATATAAGAAAAATCTTTACAAATCTTCTCTTGAACCACTGGACCAGAAAAAATGAAACTTATCTGAAAGCTTCTTGAGGTAGTGAAGATTCTAAAGTACAACTCATGATCCTCAGGGGTAGCGTTGGGCCACAATAGGGGGGCATATATTTACAGCCAAAAAACTACAAAAATGCTTATTTTTTCACCAATTTCAAAGGGTTTTACAATTAAAACATTGTATTTGATTAATAATATATGTTCAATTTTATATGCGTAAAACATAAGAAAAGATTTAAGGACCATTTATTCATATCCAAGAATATTTTTAAAATGTGTTGATGCTTGAAAGCCCGATTTCAATGGAAAATATCGTCTAACCCCCCCCCCCTTATTTAAAGAGCTGCAATTAGGGGTAATTAACTATTTAACACTGGCATTGAAATTATCAGTCAATTACCATTGAACTGTCCTTTGCATTCAACAAAGAATTTGCGGCCAAATTGCCATTGGTGTTGAATTAAATCGGTGTAAAATGTAGGCGGGAATTGAGAGTTTGCGTGCATAGTTCTTTCATAAATTGATATAATGAGAACTTTACTCTAAATACTTAATTCACAAACTGAATATGATTTTTACATGTCTGAAGCTATAGGCATTCTCCACGCCTTGTTCACCCATCTCCTTAACAGATTAACTTTATAGATCATGCAAAAAAAAAAAAAAATCCATAGATATTGGGACTGCGATAGAATACAGTTTAAAAGTAAAGTGTCAAGAAGTCAAAACATGTAATATACATACATGGTAGTATAATCTCTTCTGATAACTAGGTCAGTATAACGATCCCGAGTTATTGTCATCCTACTTACAGCATTCATTTGTGTGGTTAATGCACTCGTATAATTTTACAATTTGAAGTCAGGTGTCATGAGGTCATAAACATGTAATATATATCCTAGCTAACAATCAAAGAGAGACCTCTAAAAAGGCAATGAAAAACTTAATTGATTTACATAAACGTTTCGGAGTACTCTCGTAAAATAAATCATAGGTCAAGTGGATGGTAACGCTGGTATTCTTCAAACTTTCCTACATATTTACTACAAGCAGTTAAGGATAAAATATCATTTCCTAATCTTTTATTGGGTTGCACATTCGGGTTGGTCATATGATCAAATTCCATTACTTTTTTTTTTACCGATTTATAACAAATATTAATTACAAATATTTGTGTACTAAAGCTTTAAACACATGAAACGATTTATTTTTTAAACGTTAAGGTATGAATGGAGTGTGTGATGGACACGTCGACCTTTTATGACCTCACTGTGAAATAACGTTTATAGTTTATGACTTAACAATGAATTTATGGAAAACTAATGTGCATATTGCGTAAACAATTGAATGTGTGATGAACACATCGACCACTTACAAGTGTATGACCTTACTGTGAAATAACGTTGATGGTTTATGACTTAACAATGAATTTATGTGTAATGTGCATATTGCGTAAATAAAGAATGGACGTCATAATGAAAACTGCATCCTATTTGATGTTACCATTTGTATTTTTCAAGTAAAATGAGACCAATGTCAGATTCAATTTCATTTCTCACTTCGTACCAAGTAGAAATGTATCTCTAGAACTTATCAAAAATGGGTAATTATTCCTTATTTATATTTATTCAGGAATGAATTTAAAAGCTACCGAATTTATACTAGTATAACCTGAGTTGTGGCAGTTTGCGCTTTATAAACCCCAAGCGGTTTATATAAAAAAGGCGTAAACCTTTCCAACTCAGGTTATACAAGTATAAGTTGGGTAGCTATTAAACTTATAATTTAATTTTCTGTCATTAAGTGTAAAAAATAAGACAATTTTTTCTCAAAAAGACCTTCGAATTCTTAAGATTTTAAATGTTATGTCAAGTGGATTGATAAGTTTTTGAACCTAAGTCAATGTGACTTAGGCAACACAGGTTATATGATATATTTTTCTATCCAATGAAATGGTATATTACAACCAGAATTAAATTATATAAGATATAAAAAGATAGGTATGACCTGCTGAGGCGGATGTAAAAGAGCTATATGCTGTAAATGCATATTTTTGCCCATACAAAAGACAAATTTTGAAAACTTCTTGAAATGTGATAAATTGTTCATATTGTATAAATAAATCTGAATTAAAAGAAATATTATAGCTTCGAAATAGGTTAATGGCAATTTTTGTTTTTATGACGTCACACACTATTTGGATTTTGTGTTATTTTTCAGAAAGAGGACAAAATTAGTTCAATTTTATCATATAATTAACAGAGCGCAAACCTGCTTCATGATATTCAAATATTTCAATGATATTATCATTCTACACATTATATCCAAACATTGAGTTGGAGCAGACTTGCGCTCAGTTACTTTTACTAAAAAAATCCACGTAATATACACATTTTTCTCTATAAATCGTAGAAATTTTAAATTTACGTCATTTTCTTGACGCCATACCTAACATATGACGACATGACTGATAAATATATTTAATGCTTTGAAGTCTGCAGATATCCCCCAATTTTAAATCATAATTTTATATTTCTCCCTCAAAGTTTGATTTTCTGGGGCAAATATTGGTCATTTCCGAATATAGTCCTTTACATTTAGATTATGCAGTAGGTTTAGGGGCCGCCTGAGGCTCCAAGTGGGTCCAGGGTGAAGCAGGGGGCTAAGGGGGGTGACGCAGGGGGAGGAGGGGAGAGGAAGCTGCCTCAAGCTTCTCTGGCGTTCAATTTTCACAATAATCCTTACGACTTTAGAAAGGAATGTTCCTATTCTCCAACAAGTATCTAAACTGTAGTAGCTCATGGACAATCTTAAATTCCTATATTTCGTTAAATTACATTGTAAATTATATTTTAGAAAAAAAATTATAGTTAATAACTAGAAAGTGCGAAGGAAATGTCATCTGCTATAGCATCATTAAAGATTTAAATAACTTTTCTGGTTTGATATGCATTTTGTTTTGAATTTAATACACAACATTCAGGCGCGGATCCAGGATTTTGGATTAGAGGGGGCGCCATTAGATTGCGAGGGCTTTGGGTAATCTTCGTGGTCCCTAGCGGTCAAGGACAAAGCCCCCGTAAGCTCATTAGAATCAGCATTTTAAAAAAAAATGTAGTTTTGACACACAGATAATTGTAACTTTACCTGTATTATATCGATGAATTGCATTGAAAATATTATCTCAAATATTTTTTGCCTCTATCCGCGCCACACATACACTTTATAACGTCCCTATATGTATGTCCTGTCCTTACTTCTTAAATTAAATTATTGAAAAAAATGTTGTCTTCAGAATTCTGAAATTAATATTATTTGTAAAATAATCATTTATAATCATGCTACAATTCAGACTCCAAAGACATATTCATTTTTTAAAAATTATTTCAATTGATTATATAAGAAGCTGTCATATTTTCAGCTGGCTTTCCGCATTTCTGATCTTCTATGCATTTGAAGCTAACGCATGTAACCCTTACACAACCACAGCTTTCCAGCATAAATCAATCACATTAATTTGTTTTCCTTATTAACTTCATATTTATTTAAAATCATTTAAAGAATGTTTAAAATCATGTCATTTTAACTTCTTTCAAATGATATCCACAGGCATGTACATTCCACTTGTATTATTCTTGAGATAAAACAATAAATATCTTTACAGTCTGCAAAATATAAGGAAATGAAATATTTCGACCCTCCAACAAAAAAGGGTATGGGAACGTTTATCACTTATCATGTTTATACGATCGATGTTGATTTAGTCAGGCAAGCTTTCTGAAAAGCTATAACTTGTTCATGCCCAAAATACACACGAATTGAAACCCCATAAAAGGTGTCAACGTATCCGTTTTTACCCTGCACTTCTCGTTCTTATCTGATTCAAAACATTAATAAAAGTGTTCGAGATACCTGTGGGCTGAGCGACCTTTCTTTGCGAATTTATTGCATTATTAGGTAAGATCAATCTTTTTCTATATACTTGTTTAAATTTGAAACCACAAATATGCACATAGATTGTACATTCAGGATTTTGTCTTAAAAAGTTTAGTTTCTATATTACTTTATATTTAATAATATAGAATACAAAATGTAGTACAAATTACAAAAGACGTTTCAATAAATTGGAAAAGAATGGAGGCGTACACGGCGAGGACAATTCCCCGCTCTGAGAAAAGACATTTCTTAATTCTTAAAGTTCATGAAAAGTTATATTTTTTTTTCAACCGGATGTCTCTGTCCAGACTGTAGCTCTACTTGTTTGTACTTAAAACAAAGGAAGAGAATAGTAGCACTTGGACTTGAAACTTTGCAACAGCAATAAATAAATACATGTAATAATCCTTGTCTTACTCTCTTTTTGTGGCAAGACGAATTGCAATCAGACTAAAACTGTAGAAGGATTGGCTTTTTAAAAGAATTTAGAGAAATTCCAATGTTAGTTACCATGGAAACTTCATTCATTAAATTTAAAAAAACAACAATAAAGACAATTATGTATCTCACTGTAGTCTATTTGCATGCCAAGTTATATTAAAATCAGACCAAACTGTAGGCGAAGTAATGTTTTGAAAGTACCGTATATACTCGCCTATAAGTCGGTCCGCCTATAAGTCGGTTGTATTTTTTGAGGTTATTTTAGAGGGATTTGCCATTTACCCGCTTATAAGTCGGTACAACTTTTTGTTAGAATCAGTTGACAATTTCAAACCAATGCTTTGATGTTTTAACCTGGTTTCGGTTAATATTCTTAGAAATGACACCGATATTTAATTTTAAATCATTAAGAAAAATACATAATGCACATTTTAAATAAAAATAAAGTTACTAAAATATGTAAATACTTGTACTTTAGGTATAATCTTAGAATGCATAAATGATATGATATATCCATACTACATTTCGACATCCAGATAATACTAATCTTTTTGTGACTCGCCTATAAGTCGGACCTAGAGTTCTGGACCAAAATTTAACTCCCAAAAAACCGACTTATAGGCGAGTATATACGGTAATCAAAGAAATTCCAACTTTTTTTTGTAACCATGGCAACACTTCACTAAAATCAAAAAATGGATATACAGAATTATGTATATTAGTGCAATCTACCTGTGTACCAAGTTATATTGAAATCAGACCAAAACTGTAGGAGGAGTATCGTTTTGAAAGTATTGCACAGATATTTTATTTTTAGTAAGCATGGCAACACCGTTCATCGAAATCAAAAACCGATAATCAGAATTATGTATCTTAGATTAGTCTACTAATTTGAAAAATTGTTTCATACAGACAGACAGACGGACGGACGACGGACACCTTACGTATCGCATAAGCTCTTCTGGTTTCTAACCAGAAGAGCTAAAAATTGCATTGTCAATATCATCTTTTACAAATTTGCTTCCTTTATTAAATTAATAACTTCCTGATAAATAATTTATTTTTTACTTATCTTTTTAAGGTATGTGAAAAAAAAATAGCTTCACAGTTGATTCGAGCTCTCTCCAAAGCTCACGGTTAGGGGTAAGAATGAACGCGTTAACAACCTCTCTACGAAGTCTTCTTGTTTATGATATGTGTCAGTGTGATTAAACTAAACGAATTTTTTTTTCAATTTTTTTTCCCAGAAATGCTCTTTTCATATAGAATGGGTTCAGACTCCATTTTTCGAAACATAAAATATAATTTACCGTTACTTTTCCATCCTTTAAACGTTAATGTGAAATGGACAGTTGACCTATTCATATTCAAAATTTTTTATGGCTCCAAGAAACCCATTTTCCACTAAATATGCTCAACTCTCAACTTAAAAAAAAAATCAACCAAAAAGTCATTCAATAAAATACTAGTAAATGATTCAAATATGTTGAAGATGACATTACTGACAACATGTTCTTAGTAAAATATAACTTTTCTGTGAACTTTAAATAAGAATATACTGTCTCAGAGCAGGAATTGTCCTCGCCTTGTACGGTCTCTTTCTTTAATGTTCCGAATGTATTTATGAGCCCCTTTTCCTGAAAGGTTTAAGAACAGATCGGTCTAGTTTAAAATTAATATGTTGATCTCTCTAGTTTACAACAAATAAACAACAACAAAAACAAAAAGAGAAAGAGTTGAGAAAACGTACTTTCCGCAAATGTCAAAGCTAAATAAATCAAAGTAGACATTGAGATCACGGTGTATGTTTGAATTTATTTATTTGGTCCTTTTATGGTTTTCTTTTATTGGTAGCAATAAAACTGGGGCCTCTTTGTCAAAGTTATCTTAACTCACTTCATTCGAATCTTTTCTGGACACAACAGTTAAAAATGTTTGTGTAATCTTGTTCATATTTTATCTTTTAACATATTTATTTTTGAAACTTTCATGGCGATATTAATTTATACTTCTCGCTCAGCATATGAGCCTATTTGACAAGGCATATCTATCCTTCATTACCTTTCAAAAGAATAAAGACATCATATTCATTGAAACAACATTTTAACTTTCTATATGCGAATTCATCTTTGGAGAGCTTATTTTCTTAAATTAGGTCATTTTTATTGCATTTCTATGCACTTACAGAGAATTGCTCTTAAACCTAATAAAGATGTAATAAATTCCATAGTTAATAAATTTTTATTACTCATTTTGTAATCAGTTCAAGTATTCTTGACATTTTATTAGGTCAACATAAATTCATTAAACACGCTATTTGCATTTATTTCCCCATTTAAGTAAGCAATATTATTTTCTTCTCTGCTTTTAAATACTTCATTTTTTCTGGAAGTAAGTGACTGAAACTCTTTACTGAAAATGAAATATTATAACTTTATATGTATAAATTTATTCGCATTTATTTTCTGAATTTCAAGAAAACACAGACCTGACTACCCTTTTTATTGCGGAAGTGTAATCTAAATTGTCATTTTGGTGGTATTTTAGAGACACAGGCGTAATTTATCTCCTTTTTTCCTATTGAATTTCTCATTGTGATTCTATATAATCTAAACGAGAATCTATGTTGTACACTGTATATAATAAAATAATGGACGTAAAAATTATTTTCAAACCATTTATTGACATAAATCCTATGTTCTGTAAACACGTAAAACATTTTCATCCAACCATGTCTAAAACTAATAATAGCTCCACAATGACGTATTCGGTCAAAAGCTTGCATATTACAACTAATTCAGTCTTAGTAGTAGTATTAAAAGCATATATGAGAATAATCGTTTAAAATTCTGACGTATTTGCATCTACTTCTCCTTCCAAATTTTCGGCATGTGCTGCGTGATTAAGTTTGGAAGCTAGCTTAATTTCGATAAATAATTTTCTTTACTGTGCTGGTAAAGAACTATAGCTACATGTATCTTGATATATGAAATGTTTTACAGATCTTCTGTATGCATAAGTAGGTAGTACTTGTAAACTCAGAAGTAGTTGGTTACTTTAAAAAACACAGTTAATAAGTCTGACACTTAAAAAGCATAAAATTGATTTTAATAGAGTAATTAAGTGATAAAAAGCGGAAGGGTAGGCAGATCTGAAAACGTTTTGCATGAGTGTAAAGAGGGCCCTTGTTTACTGTTTGTCTGCATGTGCCTGTAACATCATAATCATATGTCTGTGTATCTGTGGTAGTTCACAATAATATGAACTTTAAAATTAATGTTACTACTGTCTGCTATAAAATGACACATGCATAATCGCTTATACGACTTGGGATGAAATACACTTTAGTCTTAAAGTATATCACTATGACCAGTTTTGTTTTAAACTTAGGGTAGTTTTAAGTAACAAATACTTAACTATCTGTAGAACTGAAGCTGTCTACAGGGGAGATCCAATTTCAATATAACTTGATAAAAGTTTCGATATCCTCAGAAATAACTTTTTAAAAGGAGAAATGTTTAAAGATAAGACAATTCCCCAGCATTAGAGAGCCTTCTGGAAAAGTTACAAGGTAAGTAAAATTAGAAAAGAAGCAGTAAAAATACTTTTTAATTAATTTATGTATCCCTTGATTTAGGCAGAGACTGCTTCAATGCAAAAAATGATACCATAACAATGTGGTTAAAAAGTGTCACGGTTAATCAAAGGTTTACCGATGGATGGAACTGTGTTTCTCTAGATCTGGAATGTCCCTCCGAGTTTTCCCCAAAATACTACAGTTCTGCAGGTTCCTGCAAATAAAAAAAAACGAAATTTAAAAGAAACAGGGTCTAGGTAACTCAGGTAAACCGTACTGGCCCATGCACTTCTTGTATCTTAAAATTTTGGACTCTGATAACACAAGAATATTTGAAATTTAAATCAAATTCCATAAACCTTTATATTTTACCCAGTAACGCTTATATTTTCATGTGTAGTGCATGCTTTAGTACAAGCTTTTCTATATGAAGAAATCTACTTGTTTAAAGCAGAAATTAATTAGAAAATGCATTCCTGAAATGTATTAATACTTGGACCATGATATTAAATGAGTATTTGATTTATAAGATTTTCAAGGAATACACAATTGTTCTATAAAATCGATTGATATTTTTTAAAGTTTGAAGATGACACGATGATTTTCAGCTTTGTCCATTTCCTCTTGTGTGCGGCATTTACTCGTGCGATTGGTAAGAATATTGTCTGTATGCAAAAGATATTTTAAAAAATGTAAAATTCAAAAATATTTTTGCAATATTTTCATATGATAGTCGCCTCTTCATCTTTGAAGAGAATATTGTATGCAAATGCTACAGTTTTGAGAAAGTTTACGGTGCAACTTCAACTTCACGTCAATAATAAAAATTTAGCCTGTGTCTTTATTATTTAAATTTACTGAATGTTGATTTTTATTTTGCTAATGCTGATTTATGTAACAAAATTAGTTCCCTCCATTGTTAGTATTGCACAATTTCGTTATCACTTGATGTTGCCAACACTTTATGAATTTTTGTTGTGTTCTATGGTTTTAATTTGTTTTACTGCAGTCAGGAGTGCAACAAAATTGATTTATAAATCATCAATAATCTTTTGCTACCTATCCTAAAAAATTAACTGCAGAAAATGTTCGATACTATTTGTAGTTCAAATCATTATGTCGATCAACAAAATACGATATTGTTTGGATATTTTACAGACAATTCACAGAAAAGTTTTCATCACTAAACATATATTTTTAAATATAAATTACACAAGCAAATAATCACATTTTGAAGTCTAGAAAATATGAAAAACTTGCCATAACTAATAAAATATAAAATCGACAAACTAATTAACAAACTTGGAATGAGTTATTGTGTGTTAGAATTTCAAAAAAAAAAATAGTAAAATACACATCAGATGTCAGGAGTGCAACAAAATAAAATAAACAAGAGCAACGCTAAGCGGGGCATCCCCCTGCGCCAGGAACTTCACCGGTAATGGCAATGTCTCCTTACGAGAGAAAAATTCTCAAGAGAGACGTAAAACAAGATACAATCATCTAGGCCTAGTAATTAAGGGTACCCAGTATTACTATACTGTATATATAAAGTTTAAAATAAGGTAAAGAAATTAAAATGTATTTTAACACTAATTAAATTTTAACAAAAGTCAAGGTGGATATCATCGGGGGGGGGGGGGGGGCATAACAAGCATACGTGATTGGGCAGTTTCCCTTATTCCTAGCAGAAACATATCACTTATGCTGTAAATTTCATTGATTTACCTACCTGAGTAGCATGCAATATGCATCAAATCTAACAATACGCACGGAAGTAATTTTTTTTCGTAGTGAAAAATTGAAAAATGACAATACACCTGTGTTGAGATGTCAATGAAACTTTATATTTATAGCTTTCAAGAATTATGTGCGCCTCAAGATTAAATTCCACAGGCCCCTATTGTAAACACACACGTGAAGTGAACTGGTATTGAAACCGCGACGTTCATCAAAGTATTTAAGTTACTCAGTGACAGAGATGACACTTTTAATTCATACAAACTTTTCTCAAGATACGCAATAATATGACAATACGCGAATACAAAGTAGAACTTACCGAAGCGGCTCTATCGAAACGACCCGAATTTTAACCTGTTAAATTTACCGGAAATGAGTATTGTCAACCCGTACATAAAATTGCAGGGTTTGAAGGTAGTAAAAACGCGATATTTTAAGAACTATATCACCGATTAACTTGAAAATGAATAGGGTTCGTCCTTTTATAATGCCACGTAAGTATGTGAAGACTGAGAAATGATAGTGCAAGGGTTCTCTCTAAATCTTGCCCACAAGCTGTAACGGACACACTAACACACACACATACGCACAGTAGCGATGCTATATCCCCTCCGCAACAAGTTGCGCGAGGGGATAAATAGGATCACTTCAAAATCTAGAATTTTTTAATTTATTGATTGATTGTGTGTTGTTTTACGTCCCTATCGAGAATTTTTCTCTTATAGAGACGCCAGCACTTCCCGGTGGAGTGCTGCAAATTTTGACCTATGCTTGGCACTCGGGGCCATTGAGAAGTGAGGGATCTTTATCGTGCCAGCACCTACTGCGACACGGGACCTCAATTTATACGGTCTCAACCGAAGGACCGGTCTCCACGTCCCACAGTGGGATTCGAACCCGCGACTTTAGGGTCAAAGTTCTTCTTACTCCGAGATTCTTCAGCAGACGCTCTAACCACTGTGCCACGCGGGCGACTTGTATTTTTTGTAAGAAAATTTGTATATCAAAAGTTTCTTTTTGGTTTAGATTTAAAGAATTTACTTAAATGGACAAAAATATTTTGGGGGAATTTACTGTATCATATTAAAACCAAACTAAGTTGAAAAAAAAAACAATAATGTAAAATAACAATCAAAAAAGCAAATATCTTTCACATATACTATAGACAAAAAATCCAATCAAGCTTTAGATCTGATCATTTATATCCTGACACCATTTCACAGCATAAAAAAAATAGAATTTCTTTTGATGAAATATTTTAGAAAGTCTTTTAGGATGACGTAATATTTTCTTTCTTTAAATAAAATTTTACTTACCGAATTCTCTACTTTTTATGGAATTGCCTATTTTATTGCCACTTCAGGATTTTTAGCTAGAATGTATGTACAGTATGATGATATACGTGAAAGAAATGTTATTGTTAGTTGAATTTAAAAAGAAAAATTCAATTTGGTGGTCATTTTTTTTTTAAATTCATTTTTGTCTTCGTTAAGATGAATATGGCGTCATATATTAGATATCCGGCTATTCATTCCTGAGAACGAGCGAATTTTGCAGTAGGTCGTCAAGGGTTTGTGGAAATAAAATTGAAAAATTCCCTTGACAGGGACGATTTGCATAAAAAGGAAACAATGTCCTTCTTCCGACTATTTACTTTAAAACTGGTTAATTAATTTTGAAAAATAGAGTTACAATTCACAACTATTGAAGAACTCATGGTTGATCTCCATACGAGTGAAAAATTCTCGAGAGGGACGTTAAACAACAAACAAGAGGCCCAAGGGCCTTAACGGTCACCTGGGTATAACACAACAATTTAGAAGTTAAATACACTGATAGATGAAGCATTGTTGCCCTAAAGCAAGAGAAGAAGGAAGATCAGGATCAACAAAATAATTAGTCTAGTATTCAGTATCAACTCATAAATTAAGTTCTAATCTGTCCCCCGCTTAACACTATCACCATGCAGACTATTAATAAACTATTAGTGCTTCTGTACTATTTTTAAACCCATATTAAGACCTCTAGCATTGACCTCTCTTATGGTCTTTGACGAACTTTTAATAAGATAAGTTATTTTTGTCTCATTTTTATTTATCTTTTACTTACAGGTCTACCTGATTATTAAAACTAAGAAAGTACTTTTTTAATTATACGATAAACATTCTTGCATAATTATCTTATTCTATTAACCTTTCAAATACATTATTTACAGTGATTAATTATCAAAGGTGAATGGAAAAGGGGAATAACTTCTCTCAGTAGAATACAAGTTAATAGAGCCCTGGCCAGGACCAGAATGCTTAGACGGATAGTCCAGATGTTTAAAACTCTGGTAGAAATATGCTTACTCATATCATTTAAACTTTTACTCAGTTTGCTTCCGATATGCCCAGAAGCAGAGAAGAATATCACAGGTACAATGCATTTTCACTACAGATTCAACAAAGCCTTACCCTAACACCAGAACCCAAGACCAAAGGTCAAAAAATTTACAAATTTGGAAGAGTTACCCTCATCATCATAACTATGGACTTCAAAGAATTAACACTTTTCCACTATATTATCAAAAGCCCCCCCCCCTTCGTTATGCCAGAACCCCTGACCCTAGGACCACAAGATTTTAAAAATTCTGTTCAAAGCTCCCATTTTCATCATAGCTAAGCAATTTATTTATCAGCTCAACACTTAGAAGCAGACAGGATTAGTTAATGATTAATTAATAGAATTAATGCTTTTTCACTATATAATCAATTGAGCCCCCCCCCCCCCCCGTCCTCAAGAACCCCAAAAACTGAGGCCATATATTTAAAAATTTTGAAAGAGGCATCCTTGTCTATCATAATCATGCACTTAGTTTGTTTAAATAATCTCCAGTAGCAGAGAAGAAGATTTTCAAAGAATCAATGCATTTTCACTATATAATCAATAGAGCCCCGCCTTAACACCAGAACCCCTGACCCTGGGGCCATGAAATTCACAATTTTTTAAAAAACATCCTTATGCATCATAACCATGCACTTAGTTTGTTTAAATAGTCTCCAGTAGCAGAGAAGAAGATTTTCAAAGAATCAATGCATTTTCACTATATAATCAATAGAGCCCCGCCCTAACACCAGAACCCCTGACCCAGGGGCCATGGCTTTCACAATTCTGGAAGAGGCCTACCTCCTCATCATAACTATGTACCTAGTTTATCACCTTAATGCCCAGGAGCAGAGGAGAAGATTTTCAAAGAAAAGGCACTTTTGCTCATCATAACTATGTACTTAGTTACTTTATTTAATACCCAGGAGCAAAGAAGAAGATTTTCAAAGAATTAATGCCTTTTCACTATATAATCAATAGAGCCCCGCCCTAACACCAGAACCCCTGACCCTGGGGCCATGAATTTCACAATTTTGGAAGAGGCACTTTTGCTCATCATAACTATGTACTTAGTAACTTAATTTAATACCCAGGAGCAGAGAAGAAGATTTTCAAAGAATTAATGCATTTTCACTATATAATCAATAGAGCCCCGCCCTAACACCAGAACCCCGGACCCTGGGGCCATGAATTTCACAATTTTGGAAGAGGCACTCTTGCTCATCATAACTATGTACTTAGTAACTTTATTTAATACCCAGGAGCAGAGAAGAAGATTTTCAAAGAAATAATGCACTTTCACTATATGATCTATATAGCTCCACCCTGGGGCCAGAACCCCTGACCCTGGGGCCACGAATTTCACAATTTTGGTAGAGGGCTCAATGCTTATTACAATGATGCCAACAGTTTGACTGCTTGATGTTCAGGAGTAAAGAAGAAGATTTTTAAAGATTGCATTATTTTTGGTGGTTTTAGCACCACCCCTCAGGCCCTGGGGGGGGGGGGGAGGGACCATGAAATTCACAATTTTTGTTCCCCTTTACCCATAGTTGCTATATACCAAATTTGGTTGAAATTGGTTGAGCGGTTCAAGAAAAGAAGTTACAAATGTTCAAAAGTTAACGCACGACGGACGACGACGGACGAAAACAGATAGCAATAGGTCACCTGAGTGACTCAGGTGACCTAACAAACATGGTTGGATATGAGATCTAAGTTAGAATATCTTGATTGAGGCCAAAGCATTTGAGAATCGTGTACAAAACGTATGAGAGCCATGTACAAATCTTTACTTGCAGCGTTTCGTGCAAAACCTCTATTGTTTTCTGTAAAAGGGTACAGCGTTTCGTATCAAGCGTGTACTGTTCGTGCAGCATGCAACTGGGGTAGTACGGCCTGTACTTTATCATATCAACGGGTATCATCTATATTCATCTTTGGAAAAAGAATTGTCCGAAACCTATTGTTGCGAAATAGATCTTGTTTATATTAAAGGGGCAAGTACATGTAACAAGATCAGTAGATAAAAAGGGCAAAACATTATTTACCGTCTGTTCTACGTAAATTGGATCATAATTAAGGTGGTATTTTTCTTTCTTTTTTGCTTCTTAGATATAAATAGTGAAACTCATGACTTATTTCATTTGACAAAGTTGTGCTAGAACAATTGCAAAAACTAAAACTGGTTCACGTCAAAGTTAACAATTAATATTGTATCACTTATAAATATCTATCGGCATATACACGTTTGTCTGTAGCATCAAGTCCTGCTGGCTTCATGAAATTTGATCACGTAGCTAATCTATACCTTTTTTTCCTATCACGTTTTAGAGAGACACTTTAGAATGACATATCATATAGCGGGTTATTTTAGCGTAATGCTTATTTTTGGCGTTTTGGTAGTAGTCCGCTCAAGTGTTAATCGCTAAATATTCAGTGTTCTTCTTAGTGTTATTTTGCAAAGAGTTGGAACCCTGTGTTTGGGGGAAAAAATTACGCCAAAATTACTGGCATACCTTTAGCCAAGAAAACGCCAAATTACACCCGCCAAGAAAAACCCGCTTAACGGTATATTCACATTTAACTTTAGGGAAACGGCGATCTGTAAAACGTTTTGGACATCCCAAGACATCGGGCAATGTGCAATGAGAAAAGCTCACTTGAGCATATAGGGCTGAGGGCTGAGGATCACGTAACAGTCTAAGGCTTAAGTCAATTTTTCAAGAATCTGTGGTGTTAATGAGACATCAATTCAAACCTTGAATTCGCAGAACCGTGTAACAACCTTTGGTGTTGTAATATTGCATATTTTTATTTGGTCTGCTTGACTTCTACATGTACATTATTCCAGCAAACAATATAGATTTTGAGTAATGCAAAAGATGGTCCAATTTTGAGATGAGCTAAAAAAAAAAAGTACAACTATTACAAACTGATCTGGCATTGCCATATATGCATGATATTGTTGGTTATCAAAACTCATACATTGAATGTAAATGGGGTATACATTAGTATCTTGACCGTCGAAACTAAAGTTGTTTTTTAGAAAAGTCGAATTACGGAAAATGTTATTTCAATTAATTTATTTCTGTAAAGAAAACTTAGCATTAGGGAGACCTGCCTGGCAACAAAACGTTATTCCCAATCAATCTACAACTTGGGGAGCAGCGAAGGCGGTGGATGGGAAATATTCTGACCGTTCACCAGCAGGAAACCAGTGTACACTTTCAGCATCCGGATATAATACATCAACATGGAGAGTGGACCTACAGAGAGTGGTGAGCATCAGTCACATCAACATCTACTACAGGACGGATAATGTTCCAAGTAAGTATTAACTGTAAATGTAACACAAACCAGATATTTTTCCTTTTGCATATATATTTTGAAAACGTATTTATGAAATGTAACAGAGATATATTCTAATGGGTTTTTTTGGAAAATGTTTACGTTGCGCTTGGCTGAGGAACAGTTGATACCTATTTTTTTCCAACGTCTGTCTAGACACGGGGGCTCGGTTTTTAAGGTCTCATCAGAGGGACCCGCAACTTTCACTTTAAGTGCCGAGTGCCTGGCAGAGGAACAGTTCGTACCTATTTTTATCGACTTAGGTCAGTCGCGGCCGGGGTTACAATTACACCGTTACAATTTGAACTAGTTTCATAAATATTTTAACTCCACGTTGTGGACCAAAATCTAGACTTAAAGGAGTTAAGATTTATTCAAAGTTAAATCAACGCAACATTGGGATGCTTTATTATCAATACGATCATCATGGTTCAGTTGATTTTGAGACGATTTTTTTTCTATACACATCCATTATGTAAAATTTGTATCTCTGATTTTGACTGAACTCTAACCACATGGTTCACAGTAAAATAATCTGTTCAACACATTTAAGACATGCTTCTCTTATTAATAATATTTAAAGTGATATTTCAACTCTTTTTAAAGTTTTTGTTCTATGAACTTCCTTGTTATTTTCTGATCCCTTATTAGGTCACCTGAGTCACTCAGGCTACCTATTGCTATCATTTTTGTCTGTCGTCAATCGGTCGTAAACTTTTGAACATTTTTAGCTTCTTCTCTGGAATCACTGAATCCATTTTTACCAATTTTGGCATACAGCATCTACAGGTGAAGGGGAGTAAAAGCCCCCCGGGGTTTGAGGGGTTGGGCTAAAACCATCAATCTTTAAAAATCTTCTTCACTCATGGGCATCAAGCAGTCAAACTGTTGGCATGATTGTAATAAGAACTGAGCCCTCTACTGAAATTGTGTTTTTCATGGCCCCTGGATCAGGGGTTCCGGCGCTAGTCGGGGTTCTAATGATTATATAGTGAAAATGCATATATTCTCATCTGATTCTAGGTATTTAGCCGATGAACTAAGTACATACATATGATATGAAAGAATGCCTCTTCCAAAATTGTGAATTTCATTGCCCGTGGATCAGGGGTTCTGGTGTTAGGACAGAGCTCTAATGATTATATGGTGAAAATGCATTATTTCTTTGAAAATCTTCTCCTCTGCTCCTGGGTATTAAGCTGATGAAGTAAGTATATAGTTATGAGGAGGAGGAGTGCCTCTTCCAAAATTGTGAATTTCATGGCCCCAGGGTTCAGGTGTTCTTAGTGCAGGGCTCTTATAATTATATAGTTAAAATGCATTAATTCTTTGAGAATCTTCTCCTCTACTCCTGGGTAATAATCCAATGAATTAAGTACATAGTTATGATGAGGAAGAGTGCCTTTTCCAAAATTGCGAATTTCATGGCCCCTGGGTCAGGAGTTCCTTGGGGGTGGGGGCTTATTTATCATATACTGAAGATAAATTAATGCTTTGAAAATCTCCTCTGCTCCTGGGTATTAAGCCGATGAACTAAGTAGATAGTTATAAGGAGGAAGAGTGCCTCTTCCAAAATTGTGAATTTCATGACCCTTGGGTCAGGGGTTCCATTCGGGAGGGGGGCTTGGGCTTAGTATATACTGAAAATAAATAATTAGAATAATGAGAAAATAAATAAGAATGTTGCCAGCCTCAATTCCTTTGATGGAAAATATAAGTGTAATCAAACTTAGTACATGTATAAAAGCAATGACATAACAAATGGTATGAAACGTTAGATAAAATATGTCTCAACGATAGATTGTATTTACAAAATGTTATTATTAGGACCGTAGATGTTGCTAAAAGCCGACTCTTTACTGGGTTGTTCAAATCCTTGTAAAAATGCGTAAAATAAATTGGGTTAAGATTTAAAAATCATGTCAGAGATTCCGATTTACCGTTGAATATTGTAAAATCTACAAGTCATTTTGAAATACTGCCATGGAAATTATTTAAACCAGCTAAAACATATATCCCTTACCGAATTCATTAAGTCAGAAACGTAATCCCATTGTTTTCAAACAGAAATAAGCTGAAATATTCTTCAATTAAGATCTATACAGATGGTTCAAAAGGCGATAATAACGTTGCTGCCGCTGCTGTGGCTAGAAATAATGTGTTCTATACACGACTTCCGAATGAAGCAACAATTTTAATTTCACAGCCGAACTTGCATTTGAATTTACTAGTTTTCAATCTTCAAACGACAAATACTTTACATTGCTTCAGACTCCCTCTCCTGCTTACAATCTATACACATTATGAAGATTGATCACCCATACATTCTTGATATAAGCGTCTGCGAGGCGCATTGGTTAGAGCGTTTGCTCTAGAGTCGCAGAATAAGGAGTTGATCCTTTTTTTTCTCTGGTTCGAATCCCACTGCGGGTCGTGGAGACCGGTCCTTCGGATGAGACCGTATAAACTGAGGTCCCGTGTCGCAGTAGGTGTTAGCACGAAAAAGATTCCTCACTGCTCATTGGCCCTGAGTGCCGAGTATACGTCCAAAATTTGCACCTCTTCACAGGCAAGTGATGGGGTTTCAATATGAGTGAAAATTTTTCGAAAGGGACGTTAAACAAAGAAGCAAACAGACATTCTGGATATATTTATAAAGAACTATCGTTTTAATAAACAAGGTAAAATTGTGGAATTTTGCTGGAATCCAAGTCATATTGGTATCCTTGGAAATACTGCGGCTGATAGTGCTGTGAAAAATGCACTTCAGTATTAAAGTGTACACTTTAAAAATACCTTACACTTATCTGAAATATTTAATGAAAATTTATGTTAATTCTCTTTGGCAAATATATTGGAAATTTTGTGATAATCATAAACAAAGCTAAACAGTCATCTGATTTCGGCCTGAAACGTCAGAACGAAGTCGTTATATCAAGAATACATATCGGACATTCAAGGTTTACTCATTCATATAGGTCTCCTGAACAGGGTACATCAACCTGAATGTATATCTTGTGACAGTGCAATAACCATAAACCATATTCTAATAGAATGTAGATTTTTCGCCTATACAAAATAAGCTTTTAATAATGCAAACAATGCATGATCTTTTTACAAACATTAATCCTTGTACAATTTTAAAACACTGAAATCACGTATTACGAGGGGTTTTTATTTTCGTTGTGTTCGAGGTTTAAAGAGACCCACGAATTTATGTCCATCACGAAATACCGGATGGGACGTTAAGTTGCATCCTGTCTCAAGGATAACAACCTCCTTGGCAAGCAAAAAATCGTTTCTCTGGTTTTCAAAAAAGAATAGCTCAATGGGGGCCGCCAGAGAAACCTAAAAACTATCAAAACCGGCCACAGAACGTCGAGATATGGCTGAAAAATTGCCGACTCGGCAATTTTTAATAATAATTAATCATAATAATATTATGATTATTATTATTAATCTTAATAATAATTAATCAATCAACCAAATCCTTAAAACACAAACGTATTTGTCAGCAGCTTGCCTCAGTTTAAATATTGATTGTATTTTGAACAAGCCCCTTGAAGTAAAAGATCAGTTATGGCATTAACGCCATATCCAAAGTGATGTAAGAATACCACTTAAATACGATAAGTTGATGATGGAAAAGATCAAGTTGTATACAGTTATTAGTTGACCATTATTTATAGACAATAAAACATAAAAATATGAAGCGGACATGGAAGAATCTATTGCGTCTTTTGAGTTCACTGGGTATGTGTTGAATTCATTCTCGTACTTTATGATTACTTTTACTCAACATATCCTGTTACGTCACTTTTCATACAAATCACATTTGAAGATTGTGGTATTTTCAACTATTCTTATAAGATAACTCCTTCACCTGGAATTATGAATTTGAGAATGTATCCTTTTTAGGTCCAAGTGGGTACGTTAGTCGATTCGCTGGGTTTTTTCTCTATGTCTCAAAGACTACATCAAGAGAAGACGGAAGACTTTGTTTCCACGAATTACAGAATGTGAGTGGTACACCTACAGAAGACCAGAGGATCAACTGCTCAGTGTACGGCAGATACGTTATATACTACAACGAGAGGAGACCGGATGTCACATATCCTAGTTACTACTCTGAAGACGCATTTAACGAACTGTGTGAAGTGGAAGTCTATGGTGAGCTCCAACACATTACTGTTCGTATAACCTGTATTTGATAACTTTCCGTTTTGTACATTTTACCTTAATAATGCGATTTTCTGTGTGTCTATTATTGACGAAGGGAGATGAAACACTAAATTGTTCCACTAATCAGGAGTATAGAATTTCATTTCTTGCAAAGGCTGCCCTGTTCCTGGGTATTACGGAGAAAACTGTAGCCAATTATGTTCAGAAAACTGTCAAGGACAACAATGTGACGCCGTCACCGGTAACTGTGTAAATGGTTGTACTCCAACATATGAAGGCCCTCACTGTAGTTATGGTAGGCTGTTCCTGTATTTCTTTTCCCTAACAATTAAATACTATATCCTTCTCTTTTTAAGCTGTCGTCTAATCAGACACTATGATATTTATGTTTAATTTCAATTTATATTATATATTGATTATTCGTCACAAGTTAATCTAGCTTTAAAGAGACCTTCCTGGCAGCAGTACAATTCGCCAATTCAACCTTCAGCTTGGGGAGCAGCAAAAGCGGTAGATGGCGAATATTCTGATCGTTCAGCTGGGGGTAACCAATGTTCAATATCCGATGGAAGACAGACAGCAACATGGTGGGTGGATCTAGGGAGTATAGTCAGCATCAGTCACATCCACATATACTACAGGACAGGAAATGCTCCAAGTAAGTATTCCGTTCGTCTCTGTAACCTGCATTCATTTATGTTTTGTGTGATGATGGTGAACGGTTTGCAAATTAAGTGGGCGGAGCATGTACATTTTAGAATATGATTGGTAACTCAGTAAAATCACTTATTTATTCATTCATTCATTTTTTTTTATTAATCTCTTCATTTTATGTTAATGAAAGGACAATGTCGCAAGCATTTAGTAAAAAGTTGCTTTTAAATAAATTATATGTGGTTTTAGTAAGAAGTTGTTAGTTCGAGAATTTTGTCACGAGCTATTGGTGAACGGCTTCAAAATTAGACTTAAACTCGGTACTCAGGGTCGTTAAGAAGTGAGGGATCCTTATATTGCTAACGCCTGCTTTGACTCGAGGCCTCTGGTTTTAAGGTGTCATCCGAAAGACCCGCAACTTTCACTTCAAAGTACAGAGCTCTTGGCGAAGTTTAATATTATAAATCCCCCATCGCTCTTTTATTTCGTCTACCGTTCTTTTTAAGTTCTTGTCGTTGCTGCTTCCTATAAAAAAAATAACATCTATTTCTTGACAGATTATTTATTTCTAAAATTTGTCTTTGCAGTATAATAAATACATTGTGGATGGAATTGTAATTGCCTTAACCGATTTCTTGATTAAAACTTAAAAAAAAAAATAATGCGTTTTTACACATTGATGAAATATTGAAAAAAAAATAATGCGTTTTTAGCACAAAAAATAAAGTAATATTTTATACTAATTATGTTACTTTTACTTTTGAATGTTTTTTTTTTTCTAGTGAGTCAAACACCAAAAGGATCAATTTAAAAATTACATTATAATTGCTCACAAATAAAAAGATCACAAGCACAAACCGTTGATGCATAACGACTAAGGAATCGCCTCGCACTCTGTCGAGTTGTTTTCATGTCTCAAATAGTTTCGATTAGTTTCTTTATATTAACATATTTAAGTCCAGATGCACGATACCTGACAAGAATGTTTCGAATCGTTAGGGATAATCTCCGTCCTCCTTTAACGGACGCTATTGAGAGGAAAAAAAGAAAAATGACCGATTTGTTCATTGGACGGTTTGGAACGCTTTTGGGGTGTGGCTTGCATAATAATTTCAAAAACGATTGATGAACGGTACGTTTCGTTTTGTGAACGGTCAGTTTCGCTTCTGGCAAAGTTCGTTTCGTTTTGTGAACGGTAGGGTTCGTTTTGTGAACATAACGATTCGTTTGTGCGCTGTTCGTTCTGTTTTGTGAACTGTATGGTGTGTTTCTTGCACGGCATTGTTATTTCAACTGGTACAAAATCTGGACCCAGGGCCATAATCTGAGGCTAGAATATAGTGAATTCTTCAAAAAGTTTAAACTTTTGATATTATTTTTTCGAGGAGACATCATTTTTCAATCATGTGCAATTAAAAAATAATTGAGGTAAATATATTTAAAATCTACAGGATGCTTTCAAATATCTGTTCTCATTTTGTGGTCAAAGGGTCAGCGGACCTTTTTAATTGAAACATTTGTGAAGTAGCTTGGTCGAAGAATTTTAAAGCATTTTTACGGAATGTGTGTCAAAAACATTTATATCTTATAATTCTTAAACAACGTATTTCTTCGCTCATTTTCATTTAGTTATTTTGACAGGAGACGTCATCTCTTTAAAAGGTAAATAGTTCAGTAAAACCACGTGTTAATTTACATGTACAGTTCAATTTGAATTACAGATAAAAGAATAAAATCTAGAGGCCTGCTTACACAAACCTCGAGGAGATTGCTAGAGACCTTTTGGCAATTTTAAACTCTCATAGCTCTCTGAAACCCTTACTTTTTCTATGTTAGGGAGAGAATCACAATTCACCTGTTATGTGATAAGCAATTGATGGTATTGCCGTAGCAGTCGCTCTCTGCTCAGGTCTTGAATCAGTGTTCAGGACTACTCATAGCCCTCTCAATTATCTATTAAGTAGACTTTGATCACACATAGATATAAAATACGATGCGTTTTTCTGTACGCTTAGCTGGTTTCTCTGCGATATTCCAAATTGTTCTCAGGCATGTATTCCATATGGTGTTCAAAACATTATGGGTTTATTTTATAAGACTCTCAAAGGTCTTTGGGAGATCGAAGATAACGTTGGACGAACTTTCAGAGATTTTTGGGCGAAAGGAAGTTGTGGTATTTCTGACAATATGAGGAAGAAGCAAGAGCGAACAAGTATGATAAACGGACGGACGGGGTACATTAAATCTATAAAAACAATATTAATATTGATAGATAATTTAATTTTTAGGCCCTGGTTCATTCTACAACAGATTTGCTGGATTTTTCGTTTATGTTTCGAATGATGCTTCTAAGGACAACGGTAGTCTATGTTTCCATGAATTACAAACTGTAGACGGTACACCCATTGAAAACCAGACCATAAGTTGTCCATTACACGGAAGATACGTTATATACTACAACGAGCGGAGACCAGACATGACATATCCCAGCTACTACTCACAATATGCATATAATGAATTGTGTGAATTTGAAGTTTATGGTGAGTTTAACGATATTCCCCTTCTGTACATAATATAGTTGTATACTTACTAGACTTTGACCCGTGCGGGCACGGGTTGACATTGTTATGAATGCATCCATGTGCATATTGGACATTTACAAAATAGATACATCGACACATTCATATTGTAAGGTACTTTTGAAATAAACAATGAATGTGAATATAATTCGGGGGGGGGGGGCTGGGGTTGCAAAATTGTTGCGTATCGGCGTAGCGCCAGAATGGGTCTTTCAAGGGGAGATAATTAAGAAATATTGAAATTTGTTGGTAAATCTTTAAAAATCTTATCAAGGACCATTTGGCCAGGAAAGTTGAAACTTATGTGGAAGCATCCTCAGGTAGTGTAGATTCTAAACTGTTAAAATCATGACCCCAGGGGTAGGGAGGGGCCTCAATAGGGGGTTGAAATTTTACATAGTAATATATAGGGAAAATCTTTAAAAATCTTCTCAAGAACCTTTTAGCAAGGAATGTTGAAACTTATGTGGAAGCATTTTCAATTTTGTTTAAATCTTATCATGACCTTTCATGACCCCTGGGGGTAGGGTGGGGCCACAATTGGGGAGGGGTATCTATGGGAGTATTTATAGGAATTTTTTTTTATGAATTTTCTTTTCCAAAACTTAACTATTTGACCAGAGAGATTTTGTGAAAAGTAAATTCATATAATGTACATTCAAATTTGATGATGACGATCACAGGGGGTCATGATAGGGTACAACCACAATGGGAGAGGGGTGAACAAAATATTGACTGTTATGAAAATCTTTGAAATTTTTACATGTAAAAAATTTAATATAAAAAACTAAATTTGTACAGATATTTTTGATTTGTTAAAGCTGTTTGGGTTAGAGTAATTGACCATAGTTGCTCAGGTGAGCGATGTTGCCCATGGGCCTCTTGTTTATACTAAGTATAAAAATATATGGGAAACATAAATTATCATTATCTTAGAAATAGCCAAACAAGGGTAACTATCCTAAGTAGGAACTTGAAAGTCAGGGGTGTGCAATTACAAAACTTAGTTACTAGCCCGTCGGGCTAGTGGCAGTAACAAAGTTACTAGCCAGAGGTTGCCAGTCACTGGCCCATTAACTACCGAAAATAATACATGTATAGGTATACCAAAAGGTACAAAAACATTTTAGTTGAAATAAATAAAACAAGTAATGATTTGCACTTTGTTATTGTCAGGTGCTTCTCCCTATTTTCATTGACTATAATTGTCACTGAAACGACTGGCGTTAGCCACACAATACAGTCATATAGGCTAAAACGAATTAAAGATTATGATTTTACGACAAAGTTAATTCATATATCAATTCAGTCCACGTTAATATATCTAAACTTTCCTTTTAGATTTACTAGCCCGACGGGCTAACGCAGTATAGATTTATGATAGCCCGACCTCTAAAATTGGTAGCCCCGGGCGTCGGGCGATGGTAATTGCACACCCCTGAAAGTACTTCTTGTTGTTATAATGAAGCCTTTTCTTGGGGGTGGGGGGATACACCCTTTTTTGGATCATACAATATCATTTCCAGTTTTTAATTGAAATCATACAATGTAATCAGAAACATTTTAAAATAAATGTTTCTGATGTAAAATATTTAGTAAAGTCGGAGTTTACCGCAAACTTTAAAGTTTACTGAACCTTGACCGATTTTATTTTGGGACAGCCAATGAGAATTTGGGAGCGGATCTTGAACTGAATATGGGAATTTTTCTTACTTCATACGTAAATAATGCAACAAAAATAAAATACACACCTCATAAACATTCATATATCTGTTTAGTGATACCAAAAGCTAATCTACTGCAGTATTAAACGTTTTCAATCAAAAGTCATTACATCACATGAGAACTGTCATGGCTGCTGAAGAAGACAACTTGTTTTCACGCAGGTGTATTTTTTTCTTGTGGCGATTTAATAAAACGTTAGTTTGTTTGCTACGATTAAATATAATTCATTTCATCAATGAATAAATATTTTTTACGATCTTAATTTTGTCCCACCTCATAGTTTTGAGGTTTACTATGCATGGATTATATTTTACAAACGATCGATATTTTACCAGCATTGATAGAATGAACTGTACGGGCCGCAAGGGCTGACTTCAGACTACCTATCAAGTGTAGTTACCATGACAACCTTTACATATTTAGAAGAACAGACTGTCCCTTCTATATAACTTACTGAAGATCAATAACAATAATTTACATATTTCACCCACTTTTTTTTTGAAAGTTAAAGAAATTTTTGGAGGTGAATTTAAATATAAATAAAATGCTTTCTTTGATGGTACACGTGGGAGGTGCACGGCGCAAGCATTGCAAATTTTTGCCAGAGACATAAATGACATATAATAAATGTGTCTCAGAGATGGCGAATGATTACCCACGTGGAAACAATATCACATTTGCATTGATAAACTCAGAAATGATAATACAAATACGTGTTAATTTTCATTGGAAATTTGCTATATATTCTGTTCATATATATTTTTGATTTCTTATTAGAGAAATTATAAAATAACAAATATATATCTACTTAGTACTTATGTCTTCTCTGATTTGAACACCGTGATTTAGCGTGAATATAATGCGCACGCGCAAGATTGTAAAATCCCAAAAATCCAGATGATTTCCGGAATTTTCGTTGATTATTAATTAGCAAAGCTTAACTGAGAAAAAATTAAAACAAATTGGTAATCCTCAAGTACCAATGATGTTTAAAAAATATAAAACAAAAGACATGCAGTACTCTTCCAATTTATCGGCATTTAAGGACAAAAATTCGAGTCTATAATTTTAATATAGTAGTATAGATGCAACAATGTTTACATTTGTTCTATTAAAGCATTTCAAATTCCCATTCTTCTAAAATAAGGTTTGATTTAATGTAAAAACGGAAATTATGTGTACATTTATGTCAATATATACATCAATGTCAATGGTATATACTGTTGTTGTGAAATAGGAATTTATACTAACTGACATGTTAGGATGAACTGAGTTCAGCTTTTCTGATCACACGTCCCCAGCGTCCCCTGTCTGTTTATCTGTCTGTCTGCCCTTCTGTACACTTATATATTTCTACTTTCTCTGAAGAAAACCCGGTAGAATTTCAACAAGACTCGCTGCAAAGCATCCTTTCAATTTAAAATGAGAGAATATATTCTCTTTCAAGGGGATAATTTTAAAAAGGTAAAAATTTGGTAGCGTCCTTTGAAATTTTATTCAAGGAGCTCTGGACAAAACAAGACAAGTTTAATGATACGGGTTTTTTTTTATCATATGATAATTTAAAATCATTCAAGACATAATCCCAGCATATAGGATGTGGCCACTATAGAAAGTAAAATTAATACACTTGATTATAGGGATTTTAGAAAAATCTATAAACAACTGGGCTTTGATGTCATATCTTGAGGATGAGAAACAAGGCTCCTGCGGTAGGATGAGCCACAATAGTTGATCAAAGATGTACATTGGAATCAATGGGAAAACTCTTCAAGAATCATAACAAGTTATATTAATGTGCAGTCAATCCCAGATTGTGCCCAGTTTGGTTTAATCAATGCCCATTGGGCTATGGTGAAGCCATAATAGGGTTAAAGTTATTTTCAAATTGATAATTTGTAAAAATCTTTGAAGGACATGCTACCAAAAAAAAAGAAAAGAAAACAGATGCATGGATTGGTTTATATTCTTGATTTTTTTGTTGTTGTTATTTTTATTTTTTTCGGTTGTAAATGATGCATAGAATAAATCTCTGAAATATTACGAAATAAAATTCTTTCTTTTTATGTTCAAATATCTTCTTTTTTTCGTCTCCTTTAAATTTATACAATGATATTTCACTTTTTAGGACATTATTGAGAATTTGTCAATGAAAAATGAAACTTTAAGCAGCTAAATGTATTCAATTTACTTATTAAAAAATCATTTTTCAAAGAATATAACAATTATTTAATCATATATTCAGTGGTTATATTGAGTATGTTTGAAAAAGAAAACTTGTAACATTTATCCTTCCAAGTAATTTTCGGACTGACGGCAAGACCAAGATGGCACAGGTAAGCCTTTTATTTTGTTGACCTACTGATGTATGTAAAAAAATTAAATTTTCTTGTACTTTAACAGGGTGCCCTGGTTCTAAGTATTACGGAAAATATTGTGACCAATTATGTCCAGAAATGTGTCTTGATCAGAGATGTAATATTTCTTCAGGGAACTGTCTCGAGTGTATACCGGGATATAAAGGACCTCGCTGTAGTCAGAGTAAGTAAAACTTATGTTAGTAGCTATATAAGCATCTGTTTCACAGAGAGAAATGCAAATCGTGCTTTAGGTACATGTAGCTCAAGAGAGAGCACGTGATTTCATGTTATTCCTTTTACTTAAATTTGTTCCATCCAATGTATTCGTATATGTATCCGTTTACATATCGAATTATCACCATTTCTTGTGATAACAGTGTGCGCCACAATGTTTTTGTTTAGCAAAATGGCAAAATTTTACTAGCCCTAATAACTTTTTTCTAGCTCCCCGAAAGTGTGAAATCTAAAATGACAGTTTTCTTTCATTCCTTTAGATTAAATCAACAAAGCTCATAATTTGATTTGAAAACTTACAGAACAAGGTACAGTTTCAATGAATATCTTACCCATTATTTTTTTAAAAGATATGAAAGTGATAAAAGAAATTAAAACTCGTGCTTTCTGAATCGTTGAAATCTACGAACTAAGACCAAACAAATCGTTTCCTCCTATGACTTTCTAAACGCTTATTGTGACGTCATGAAGTGCGTTTTGTCGTATTTTCTTTTTTTTTTAAATTGCGGAGAACATCAATTTTCAGTGAAATTTTCTTTCAGATAATTTATATCACAAGCATCGCCCACAGATATTTTGAGAAGTGAATTTTCAAAGAATTGTACACACCATATCCGAGTATTGAGGTGGGCAAGGGCTATGGACACCATTTTCGATGATAATAATCCTGAAATGGGACATGTTGACGCTTTTTCTGCTCAAAACTTCGAAATATGCCAAATAAATGACATTATATTTCCAGAATTGTCCTCCTTCATACCATAGTCTTTCATGAATTATCACTCTAGTATACTCAACTCATTCTTAAGCCAATTCCAACAGTTTTTGAAAACATCTTTTTAAGGGAAAATATAGCTAAAATAGTACCTACTTCTTTCAATGAACCCTTTTTTGTCAGTTATTTGATCCTGTTATTAAACTATTTTGCTTTACATAATGATACAGTCTCATGCACTATATTACAAACATTTTTAGGAGGCAAGGCCCACTACCCACCAATCTTTCCATTGTTAGAAACTCAGGTGCGCTTTAATTGAAAGCATTTCTTGATGTCAGTGACGGTCTCTTTCTTTTCTTTTTCTTTGCATTCATTACATGTAGCCATTCAAACGGGGAAACCGGAATCGACAAAATAGATATAACCAAATCAGTATGGGCAAAAAGATAAAAATATCATTAAAAATGTTGGAAAAATCAATCAAAAAATCATTCTTTTTAGACAATTATTTTTACTGTTATTTATAATACTGAGATTGAGGTGGATTAATACAGGTGGAAATTCTACTAGTTCGGCTAGTGCCGGTCTACATTTACTAGCCCGATCGAATTTTTACTAGTGTTTGGGCATCAGTCTAGTGCTTTTGATTCACACTGTGATGGCATAACGGATAGATTTGAAATACCAAAAGAGAAAAGAAAGAAAAGAAAAATTTATACATAAAGTATAAAGAAAAAAATATGAAATCTATTTATACCACATTCTTTTAATTCATATACAAAAGTTATTGTGATAAATGTAGGCTTTTTTGTTTTATTGATTTTTTGTCGCATGTGGAAAATGATAGGATACTCAAAGTTAAAAAAAATATAAGTATTTATCAAAGCTCAAAGTATTTTTTTTAACTATAAAACATGGAAAAATGAAACAATTTTATAGCTTTGCTCAGAAATCATCTCATTCCGCATTTTTTTGCGTTGAATTTCATTATACTTTATAAATATAAACATATACATTTGCGGAGAAGATCTGATAGAAAATATCGTGAAAAAAATGTGTTTTAACACATAAAGCCTGCATAAACTTTTCTTAAAAATCTGTTTCAAAAGAGTTTTAGCACCCAATGTCCTTAAAAGAACTGCCTTCACTACAGAATGTCATACTTCATTCAAATAATGTATGCATACAATCAGTAATTTATCAAGTGTTTTATATGATTTAGAATGTGACGGTGGAATGTATGGAGCAGCCTGTAGTCAAACATGTGGTCATTGTCTTGGGAACAAACAGTGTCATCATGTTAACGGTACATGTCTAGAGGGATGTTCTGCAGGATACGAGAGACCTCTTTGTAGTAAAAGTGAGAATTTTGAATTTTTAAAACAAAGTATTTTAAAAGTTTCTTTTCATTTTCATATTATTTGCAAAAAATATAACTAGAATGCACTCATATTTCCTTGGGTTTATTTAGTACTTACTGAAATGGAAACCATGTCAATATTTCGTTAAACTTCTGAATTTGTTTAATGGTCATACAAACAGACAGGGTATTTATCAAGGCTCCAAGTATTTCTGTTACAAGGTTAAACTTGGTAATATTAAACGAAAATTATTTTTCATTTTAGCATTTTCTTGCAATTTAAGAAATTTGGAGAGAAAAGAAAGCAATGCCGGTTTGATAGGAAACTTTCATGATAAATATGTGTTTTGGCACTAATTTACCCTTTCAAGATAACTGCGGTACGACTCTTTTGCAGGGCAAATTAAAACCGGTTGGGAACTCTTTTGGTGACAGATGATTAAATGACGTATAATACACAATTGCTTTTCGGTCCCATTTCACAACACTATATTATTAGCTATATAAGCATCTGCTTCACAGAGAGAAATGCAAATCGTGCTTTAGGTACATGTAGCTCAAGAGAGAGCACGTGATTTCATGTTATTCCTTTTACTTAAATTTGTTCCATCCAATGCATTCGTATATGTATCCGTTTGCATATCGAATTATTACCATTTCTTGTGATACTAGCCCTAATAACTTTTTTTCTAGCTCCCCGAAAGTGTGAAATCTAAAATGACAGTTTTCTTTCATTCCTTTAGATTAAATCAACAAAGCTCATAATTTGATTTGAAAACTTACAGAACAAGGTACAGTTTCAATGCATATCTTACCCATTATTTTTTTTAAAAGATATGAAAGTGATAAAAGAAATTAAAACTCATGCTTTCTGAATCGGTGAAATCTACGAACTAAGACCAAACAAATCGTTTCCTCCTATGACTTTCTAAACGCTTATTGTGACGTCATGAAGTGCGTTTTGTCGTATTTTCCTTCTTTTTTTAAATTGAGGAGAACATCAATTTTCAGTGAAATTTTCTTTTAGATAATTTAGATAACAAGCATCGCCCACAAATATTTTGAGAAGTGATTTTTCAAAGAATTTTACACACCATATCCAAGAATTGAGGTGGGCGAGGGCTGTGGACACTATTTTCGATGATAATAATCCTGAAATGGAGCATGTTGACGCTTTTTCTGCTCAAAACTTCGAAATATGCCAAATAAATGACGTTATATTTCCAGAATTGTCCTCCTTCGTATCATAGTCTTTCATGAATTATCACTCTAGTATACTCAACTCATTCTTAAGCCAATTCCAACAGTTTTTGAAAACATTTTTTTAAGGGAAAATATAGCTAAAATAGTACCTACTTCTTTCAATGAACCCTTTTTTGTCGGTTATTTGATCCTGTTATTAAACTATTTTGCTTTACATAATGATACAGTCCCATGCACTATATTATAAGCATTTTTTTAGGAGGCAAGGCCCACTACCTACCAATCTTTCCATTGTTAGAAACTCAGGTGCGCTTTAATTGAAAGCATTTCTTGATGTCAGTGACGGTCTCTTTCTTTTCTTTGCATTCATTAGCCATTCAAACGGGGAAACCGGAATCGACAAAATAGATATAACCAAATCAGTATGGGCAAAAAGATAAGAATATCATTAAAAATGTTGGAAAAATCAATCAAAAAATCATTCTTTTTAGACAATTATTTTTACTGTTATTTATAATACTGAGATTGAGGTGGATTAATACAGGTGGAAATTCTACTAGTTCGGCTAGTGCCGATCTGCATTTACTAGCCCGATCGAATTTTTACTAGTGTTTGGGCATCGGTCTAGTGCTTTTGATTCACACTGTGATGGCATAACGGATAGATTTGATATACCAAAAGAGAAAAGAAAGAAAAGAAAAATTTATACATAAAGTATAAAGAAAAAAATATGAAATCTATTTATACCACATTCTTTTAATTCATATACAAAAGTTATTGTGATAGATGTAGGCTTTTTTGTTTTATTGATTTTTTGTCGCATGTGGAAAATGATAGGATACTCAAAGTTAAGAAAAAATATAAGTATTTATCAAAGCTCAAAGTATATTTTTTTAAATATAAAACATGGAAAAATGAAACAATTTTATAGCTTTGCTCAGAAATCATCTCATTCCGCATTTTTTTTTGCGTTGAATTTCATTATACTTTATAAATATAAACATATACATTTGCGGAGAAGATTTGATAGAAAATATCGTGAAAAAAATGTGTTTTAACACTTATAAAGCCTGCATAAACTTTTCTTAAAAATCTGTTTCAAAAGAGTTTTAGCACCCAATGTCCTTAAAAGAACTGCCTTCACTACAGAATGTCATACTTCATTCAAATAATGTATGCATACAATCAGTAATTTATCAAGTGTTTTATATGATTTAGAATGTGACGGTGGAATGTATGGAGCAGCCTGTAGTCAAACATGTGGTCATTGTCTTGGGAACAAACAGTGTCATCATGTTAACGGTACATGTCTAGAGGGATGTTCTGCAGGATACGAGAGACCTCTTTGTAGTAAAAGTGAGAATTTTGAATTTTTAAAACAAAGTATTTTAAAAGTATCTTTTCATTTTCATATTATTTGCAAAAAATATAACTAGAATGCACTCATATTTCCTTGGGTTTATTTAGTACTTACTGAAATGGAAACCATGTCCATATTTCGTTAAACTTCTGAATTTGTTTAATGGTCATACAAACAGACAGGGTATTTATCAAGGCTCCAAGTATTTCTGTTACAAGGTTAAACTTGGTAATATTAAACGAAAATTATTTTTCATTTTAGCATTTTCTTGCAATTTAAGAAATTTGGAGAGAAAAGAAAGCAATGCCGGTTTGATGGGAAACTTTCATGATAAATATGTGTTTTGGCACTAATTTACCCTTTCAAGATAACTGCGGTACGACTCTTTTGCAGGGCAAATTAATAACGGTTGGGAACTCTTTTGGTGACAGATGATTAAATGACGTATAATACACAATTGCTTTTCAGTCCCATTTCACAACACTATATTATTTTGCCCCGCAAATGTGCAGTACCGCAGTTACCGTTTAACAGTCTGTAATGTCTTTACAAACTGTTTGTACAAATTTCTCTAACTTGTCCTTTTTGAGTATCCTATGCCCTTAAGGTAGAACACAACAGATGGGCCTAATTTTTTCTCAAATTCAATGTTTTGAAAAGTTTATATTTTGTTCTTTACAACATCTCCCTCTATGTGTAATATGAAAGAAAATCAGCCACAGATCTTTTGCCCACAAAGTTTGAAATATAGCCTAGACTCCCGAAAAAAAAGGGGATGCAATCGGACATTCGACATACGAATATTGATTGTTTAAAACTACCATAAGATGTATTACAAATGTTTGTGATGCTATTTATAACCGTAATCATTTTGTTTCTAAAATTCAGTGTAAAAAATATTGATATCTGTATAACTTTGAGTATACTTTGATATAAAAATAGAACATATATAGGATATATATATAGCTCGGTAGTTGCAAAATGGTAAGTCATTATGCTATAAGATCTCTTTTATGTAAAATGAATAATTCAGATTTTACACAAAAATCTACAGAATAATTAAAATGAAAAATAAAATGTTAAAGGATGTCAATATGAGGAAAATTGAATCATGAATTCAGAATTTCAGATATTTTAGAGACTTAAAAAAAATCCAAAAAAGGAGAGAGAGTCAGCAGATGATGTGAAAATATTTGACATTTGACCTCTTAATACTACTTAACCTTTATTCATTTGTAAGAATGAATCACAGGTTACACTTTATGTGAGAACGGACGGCTAAATCGCATGTAGATCTAAGAAAACAAATCTAAATGTAGCCTCCAGTATGTCCAATATAAGGGATGTCTCAATTTTTCCTACAAAATAGTTCAAATATATGCCATGTTTTATAATGATTTTTTAAAATATAATTTATAACTGGCATTATAATAATTTAATTCTTTTTTTCTGGTCTATTTTAAAAGAGATGAGTTAAAACAAATTTTGCAGGTGTTTTCTACTACCTATAAAGAACTGACATCGCAATAGGATTTCATACTTTATTAAACCGATATTTAAATCGAAAAGATAATTTATCAAGTGTTTCTATATTTAAGTATGTGACGGTGGAATGTACGGAGCAGTCTGTAATCAAACATGTGGTCATTGTCTTGGTAATACACAATGTCATCATGTTAACGGTACATGTCTAGAGGGATGTTCTGACGGATACGAGGGATCTCTTTGTATTAAAAGTGAGAATTTTGAATTTTTAAAAACAAAATATTTAAAAAAAAAAATGAGTAAACTTATAATCCCTGAATCGATTTGGGTTTTACTAAACTTGAAATGGTATTTATATTTCGTCAACTTTTTTAATTTTCTTAATGACCATACGAACAGGAAGAGAACAATTCAAAGAAAGGTTCTTACAAAAAAGAAAAAAATTGAGATATAAAAAAAACCCATCAATTTTTTTAAGGATGTGACGATGGAAAATTTGGCTTAAATTGCAAAAAAATCTGTGGACACTGTCTTGATGGGGCATCTTGCAATCATATAAACGGTACATGTTTAAATGGGTGTTCTCCTGGATATAAGGGATCCATGTGCATGAGTGGTAAGTGAATTCCATCATCTTCAATTATAAACAATTTAACCTCCAAAGCAGATATTTATGTTTCTCTTGTAATTAGAGTGTGGCGTAACTTCAGGGGACGCCTACTCTTCTAGGCACCTTAGACATTCTCTGGAATTTCCAGGAGTCCATGTTTTATAAATTGTTCACAGATTTGTATTGTTTGTAGGTTTTTATTTTCGGTCACTGCTCTATATCGTTAGATGTTTCATGACTTTAAGGTATCGTGCTATATATGAAAAAAATACAGTATATTGTGTAGAAAATGTTCTTTGCTAAATCAAAATTGAAAAAAGATAATATCTGTTACAAATAAAGTCTATGTAGTGGTAAATGTCAGTAAATAATACACTGCGTCACCATATTGACTGATAATACACTGACATTCGGGATTTACTAAAACCTTTTCTTATGTCTCTTTAAAAGAATGTGACGGTGGAGTATTTGGACTGAAATGCAGCCAAAGTTGTGGACAATGTCGAGACGGGTCACAGTGTCATCATATAAACGGTACTTGTTTAGATGGATGTTCTCCTGGATATAGGGGATCCCTCTGTATTAATGGTTAGTGATAGCATTTTTTTTAAATTAACCAATCTTAACAGCAGACATTGCTAAAAGAAACCTGATTGGGGTACTTGAGAGTAAAAAAAAATATTCTTATGTTATATAGTTTTTAGCTCATTTGAGCTGAAAGCTTAATTTATAGCTTTTCTGATCACCTGTTGTCCAGCATCCGTTCGTCTGTCTGTTCCTCCGTCTGTAAACTTCTGATGAAGAACCATTGGGTCAATTTTAACCAAAGATGGTACAAAGCATCCCTGGATAAAAGGGATTCTAAATTGATAAAATGAAAAGCCAATTCCCCCTCCAAGGTATAGATAATCAAGAAAAGGCAAAAATATGGTGGGGTCCTTATAATCTCTTTTCAAGAACCAACAGGGCAGAAAAGCTGGAACTTACCTGGAAGCTTTCTTATGAGATGTAGATTCCAAATTGATCAAATTATGGCCCCAGAGAGTAAGATGGGGCAACAAGAGGGAATAAAAGTTTTACAATGAAATATATAGGAAATAAAATGTTAAAAATCTTCTTTTGAAGAACTATTATGTTAGAAAAGTTGAAACTTATATGAAAGCTTCTTAAGGTAGTGTAGATTCTAAAATGTTCAAATCAAGGCCAAAAGTAATGGGGGGGGGGCACAATAGGGGATCAAAGTTTTACACTGAAATATATAGGAACATCTTTAAAAAAAATTTCAAGAACCATTGGACCAGAAAAGCTGAAAATTGTGTTACAGCTAACTGAGGTAGCCTAGATTGTAAACAGTTCATATATCAGATTATGGTCCCCGGGGGTAGGGTGGGACCACAATAGGGATTATATAGGGAATTTATTTTTAAGTAATTCTTCTCAAGAACATTAAAGCCATGCTGAATCATACGTGAAAGCATCCTCTGGTAGTGTAGATGATTTATTTTTGTTCAAAATCTGCCTCTGTGTAAAGAGTGGGCCACAAAAGGCAATCGAATTTTTACACAGGAGTACATATATATCTGATGCAGAACAGCAAGGGCCAAAGTGACCCAGGTTAAGCCTCTTATTTTTATGAAATATAAAGGAAAAAAAGGTAACAGGCATTTATATCTCATGTTAAATATTGACTTGGATGCGGTAGATCAAATTAGGTAAGAATAAGAATGTGTGGGTGGATTTTTGGTGATAACTATAATGCAAGTTGTATAAACAGAATGATTTTTGTTGTGGTCATGTATTTTCTGGTCATCTCTTAGAGTGTGACAGTGGAATGTATGGTGTTAACTGCAATCTGAGGTGCGGGAACTGTCTTGATAATACACAATGTCATCATATTAATGGTACTTGCTTACAAGGGTGTTCAACTGGATACAAAGGGTATTTTTGTATTGAAGGTAAGAAATGCTCATCGTTACTTTTAACACCATATGGGAAAGTTACAGACTGCACAGAGTCAGAAATATTTTTTAAAAATGAAGACAATGAAACAGACAGTACCATGACTCAAGTTCAATATCCGCCATTTTTACTGCGACATGCATGATAGCATAATAAACTAATCAACTAGAAAGATTTATCTTTGCAACGAAACCAAACACACACACCATTGAAAGTAAATATTTTAAAACCTGCATTTTAATAAAAGAGCATAAAATGAAATAAAATATATGAGTTTCGTCCTTGTCATGTTTAAAATCAATTTAATTTTTATATTAGAATAATGAAAAGTATGATTTGATTACATTTCCATGTAAACCTTAAATCACATTGTCAAAATCGGTCCTGCCTTGAATCTAGTTGACACCATCCGTGGGAGGTGGATTCACATTTTTTAAAGTTTTGATTTTTTTTTCAAATCTGGGTTTGATTATAAGGTACGTATTCAAATTCAAGTTTATTAAAAGTTATATAATGCATTGCATTTAAAGATTATCATTTAATTATACGCGATTTTTGGTGACGCATTTTTAAAGAAAGTTTTAACTGTGCTAAAATGCTTTAAAAGGGTTGCAAATTGATACACCATAAACATGAAGTATAATTTCATTAAAAAAAAGTTTCATTTCACGTTCTTATTCTTTTTCAGTAAACTAAAGTATTATCATTCTATAATAATTTTGACTTCAAGTTTCTGTTCTGTTATTTTGTCTTTACTTAAATTTTAAATAGAACTTTTTTCTCCTTTATTAAGATTGACTGATCATTAACGAAGTTGACATATTTATTATATATGAATTTTGAATTGTTCTTATAATGATTTTGTAATCTCCTTGCGCTTAGCTGAAGGCCATTTTTAGATAAGCAACTAAAGCGAGCAAATCCACACCTTTATTCGTCATAGTATAATTAATCAATCATTTCAAACAATTGAGGAATCTCCATATTCTCAATTCATGCTTGTTTTACTCAATATATGTCTGTACAAGTATGTATGCTAAGATAAAATTTAACACACTGTAAAAAAAAAACATGAATACTGTTTTAAAGAATGTGACAGTGGAAGATTCGGTGATGAATGCAGTCAAAAATGTGGTCATTGTCTTAACGATACAGAGTGCCATCATATTAATGGTACATGTCTAGAAGGGTGTTCAACTGGATACAAAGGATCTCTCTGTATAAATGGTAAGCAACTGCTACCTCAGGTCTTTCCAATCGAAAAGAGCAATTGCATTTCATTTATCGAAGTTTTGCCATTTTTTCTTGAAAAAGTAGAGGAAATTCTCCTGGAGGAGGACACTCTCTTTGTGATGCTTTTCGATATACATGTACATGTATGTACAGTTTTCTGGGACAAGTTTACAAATTTTAGTCATCGTACCTTAAACATGCATATCGGCTATCAAAATTGTATTTTGCGACATTATGTCCATGCATTATATATATATATATATATATATATATATATATATATATATATATATATATATATATATATATATATATATTCTTCCTTTAAAATATGAATTTGAAATCAAAAGTAATAATATAGGAATAATATTCATGGTTTTTAAATAATTTGAAACTATTCGTGAATTAAGTCGAAAACCTTGTGCAAGAAATGTACATAATTCAATTTTGTGCTACTAATCAAATAGGTTGTTATTGTAACAAAAGGGCAAAAATATAACAACTGCATTTTTGAGCTCTAATATTAAAAAAAACACATTCACTCATTATATGATGTTAAAACAGGTCAAACTGGGGGGGGGGGGGATCTGACATTATGTCTTAAGCCAGTTATTTTCATTGTGACGTCATAAATTAGATATGACGTTAAAAAATTACACAAAGTCAATATTTTACTTATTTTGAAATATAAATAGTGTATTATACGTCGATAATTTTTATATATAAATATTGAGCACTGGTCTGTTCAGGCTCAATTTTTTTGATATATTGTGTAGAATGATAAACATAAAAATGTGAAAATAGTTCCTAAGCAAGTTTGCGCTCAATAACATTAAGTCAAAATTGAACAAAATTAGTGCATTTTTCTCTCTTTTGAAAAATAAAGGGAAAGCTCAATAGTTTGTGACACAAACAGAGACGAAAATGCCAATATTTTCCAAAGTAAATAACATATTCTGTTTATTCAGATATATACATGTATACATATTTATACAAAAGTGCACATTTCAAGAGGCGTTCAGAATTTGATTTTTATGGGGACAAGAATACGCTTTCAGCGTATAAAATTCTTTGTAAATGATACAGATTTTTTTCCCCTGATACATTGTTTTTAGTATTTTTATGTTTTAGAATGTGACGGTGGAATGCATGGTGTTAAGTGCAATCAAAAATGTGGTCATTGCCTTAATGATGCACAATGTCATCATATTAGTGGTGCTTGCTTACAAGGATGTTCACCTGGATACAAGGGAATGTTTTGTACTACAGGTGAAAGATAATTATATTAATAAATCATCGCTTTTGTTATAAATAACTCCAGACGTTATCTCCATGATTACATTAATGTGTCATTAAATATGTTACTTCATTTCTTTTTTTAAAAAGTTCTAAAGTAACATATACAAAGAATGAGTAAAGGGGCTCGGACGTAGATTTGAAGTAAATGTTTTCTAACACTTTGGTATAACATCATGACCAACACGTTGGTGAGCTTTTCGGACCGACATATTAGAAAAGCCTGTTTAGATTCTTCTTTTATCTAAAAATTTTTCAAACTACTAATTTTGGGACGCGTTTGATTGACGCATATCCTGGCACTTTCACGAAGTTAAATTTATCCTTAATTGGTAAGAAAAGTGGTAAATATGTTGTGAATCGATGTAAAATATTAAAACTGTAATCAAGAAAATAAATTCTGAATAGAAATCTGAGAAATCAAAATCAACACACCATTTTTGTCAGTTCGTATTATTAATGTGTTCATAGTTACTGATTTCAACACACCCAGTAAAACGTAAGCGTTAACAAAAACAGAGCCTGTACGAATGTTGACCAACACAGATGCTTGACGTATATTTTGAAGAATGTTGTTGTATTGAATTTTAAGCACTCTTATGTAAGCTCAATACATTAAATTTAGTTAATTTTTTAATAAAATAGAAAAATAAAATGTAAACAAAACAGCAATGCCACTGGATTCAGGTCCCTTTAGAGGCTTATCTCGTAACTTCTTAGGTGCCTTTTTTTACACATGATATCTGCTTTAATAAAAAAATGATATCGAATTCTTATCTCTTATTATTATTATTTTGGTTTTAAAAATTTATATTTTAAATGAGTCAAATTCATTTATTTATAAAGTTATGCAAGTAGTCCTCCAACATTTATAGGAATAACAGTGTAAGATTATGATTGCATCATTACGGACTGTTTTATTCCTTACTCCTCATGTTTACAGCGTAGTTAGAATAGGGATAAAGGGCATCTACAATTTTGGGGTGTTTGGGGAAATAATAATGTCAAAAATTATATCATTAATAAGTTTGTAATAATTTCTGAAATATCTTATCCAACCGACTTCTTTTAGTATTGAAGTTGATATAGCCCATGAATGTGAAT